>NC_143085.1:12337500-13587500 GCF_052426305.1 Pelodiscus sinensis
TGATGCTGGCAGCTGGGTCCCAGGTCCCTCAGATACTCTCCATGTCAGTGTCTCCAGCACAGCCAGAGGGATCCAGCAGGGGACTGGCGGTGCCCTGAGGTACGTTCAGATGTTGCTATTGTTACGGCAGCAGCCATAGTAGAGAGGCAAGGTAACTAGGCTGAACCTCTGGTTCCACAGATGCTGGCAGCAGGGCTGCTCCTGTGCTGGCATCCAGGCAGGAGGCGGCTGTCCCTGTATTTCATGGCACAGCAGCAGTAGCTCTGTCACAGTGATTTAGTCTCAGGAGCAACCCTGGGTGCCTTCTGTGGTCAGAGATTAGACAGCAGCCTGGGGAAGGTTCATGCCCTTTGCACCTAACACAGGACCAGCTGTGGATGGATCTCCAGGTCTCTGAGGGACATTGGCTTGCTCTGTCCAGAGAGGCAGAGCACTTTCCACCTGAGCATTTCTCAGAAATGAAGGAGTTCAGCCTCCCAGCTCTTGTAGGGGAGGGGACTTATTATCCCTGCTTTAGATATGGGCTCTCGGAGACCCAGTGAGAGGACATGGGGTGGCCAGGGGCACACAGGAAGTCTGTGGCCAGAGCTGGAACAGAATCCATCTCTGTCTCCTATGCATTGTACCTGCATAGGTGTGTGAGGGGCAGGCAAGATGAGGAGGGTACATTGGCTGGATCCCATAGCAAATGACAACACCTGAAATACAGCTGGGGTGTGAGCCCTGAATCCGTTCTTCCCAGTGGAGATTGGAGCTTCATCCCCATAGTGTCGGCCTAGTGCACAGTATTGCAGATAATTACCTGATCACTGATGGAGTGATAGACCCATAGACCCACTGGGCTTCTGGCCCCCCACTTTCTCTGACAGGTTTGCACAAAGGCAGGGGCACCTGGCAACTCCTTTCCCTCTTAAGGCACTCTTAAGGCCTTGGCAATGGTGCAGTGTCTCCTGGTCTGCTCCTCCCAAGGGTGTAGTTGTGTTCTTGTGAGAGGTGAAGGTGATAAGGGAGTTCTGCAGAGGGAGGGACTGAAGTGCAAGGCCCCTATGCTGAGCTATCACAGTGCTGCAGAGAGGGATGGGCAGAGCAGGCAGGTGTGGACACAAGGGCTGGTGGAGATGCAGCACATGACAAGTCAAACTGTAGCTTGGATAGAGGGTGATGCTGGAAGGAGCAGTGTAAGAGATGAAATACCAGGAGTAGGAACCGTACAATCCATCTGTAACTTGAACCTTTGTTTTGTTCAACTTCCAAGGCTCAGCTGGTGCTGACTCAGCCGGCTTCCATTCTAGTGTTGCTGGGACAAATGGTGAAACTCCCGTGAACCCTGAGCCCTGGGTACAACATCAGGGAGTACGGGGTCACTGGGTACCAGCAGAGACCTGGCAGAGATACCTACTTATTACAACTGGTGGACAAGCACAAACTCTCCAGGATGCCGGACGGGTTCTCTGTGACCAAAGACCCTGCCAGCAAGGCCTGCGTTCTGAGCATCACCATGGTTCAGGCCAAAAGTGGCACTGACTATTACTGCTCCATCGAGTGCACCATCCATGGTCTCTAGCAATACAGAACTAAAGCCTGTGCCAGGCCCTAGGGGACTCTGAGGAGCCCCTGCTTGCAGAGCCTCCTGCTGAAGGAACTGCAGCCCTGTAAAGAAAGAAAAAAAGGAAAAGCTCCTGTTCCCCACCCTTGAATTAGCCTAGTGGTATGGCCCACTGGTTGGTTATGCTCAGAGAGCTGTGACGGATGGTGGTTCCTGTTCGACAGATGGCATCTGGTGGAGCACCGAATGCTACAATCGATCTGGCATCAAGAACTGAGGGGGCCTGGATCATGAAAAGAGCAAGATGCTTCACACGAGTTGTCTGACCTCCACTCCCTGAGTCTCATTTGCATACCGGGCTGCTGCAGTTTGATGCCTGAAGACTCATTTGCATACAGGGCTGCCCTACTTCTGCTCCAAAGGGCTCTAAAGGCTGCCACAGGGTTTCACAAAGGCAGGGGACCAGGCTGCAATCCAGTAGAATCTCTGCTCCTGTGACCTGACACCATCTCCCTGCACCATGGCCCAGCCCACTCTACCTCTCTGTTTCCTGGGGCTTTTCCTGGCAGGTAATGGCTACAGCACACTGATGTCTGACCAGGCCTGGAAACTGAGGATGATTGAGAATGGGGCAGTCACTGGGTTGCTCATCTCATTGCTTTTTGCTCTCTGCAGGTTGCTACGCTCAGGTGACTCAGCCGCCCTCTGCATCCGTGTCCCCAGGGGGGAATGTCCAGCTCTCCTGCACCCTGGAGGGCAGTTACACTGTCAGTAGCAACCGTGTTGTTTGGATACAACAGAAACCAGGCAGTGCACCCAGATTCCTGCTGTATTTTTTCACTGAATCTAACAAAGGCACAGGCTCGGGGGTCCCCAGCCGGTTTGCTGGCTCGCGCTCCGGTTCTGACAAGATTGGCTATTTAACCATCACTGGGGCCCAGGAGGAGGATGATGCTGACTATTACTGTGTTACGTGGACTGGGAGTGCTTGCACAGTGCTGCCGGCCTATGGGGAAGTGAGACAAAAACCTTCTCACTCTACGGCAGCCATGTGGCAAGGCTACACCAGCTCTGTGCACCAATCTGCTTGCTAGCAGGGCATTGACTCCCTCTCCCCTCACCACTCCTCGCTCGGGAGGCAGACCCTTAGCACCAAAATATCCTGTGAGCTTTGGCCTGGGCACTGCTCATGGGTCTCTGGGTTTCTGACAGCAGTGGCGGATATAGGGCAGGGCAAGCGGGGTGGCTGCCCCGGGCCCCGCACTTCAATGCACCAGGGGCAGAATGGCTCAGTGGATACCAGGAATTTCCTGGCGGTCTGTCCGCCAAAGGGCCGGCTGGTGGCTGCTGGAGGAAGAGGGGGATTGTGACGGGGTGCCACAGCCCCTCACTTTAAATTTCCTGGCACTGGCCAATATGGGCCATGTGGGGCCGAGGGAGCGCATGAGCGGTGTGCTGAAATGCCGCCCAACAGCTGAGAGGGGAGACGCCTAGGTGTGGTGTGACATCACGGCCCGGGACTTTAAAATGATGCAGCCCAGCATTACACCGCTTGGTTCAGCATGTGGTCTGGAGCCTGGGACGGGATCGCAGCTGCCCTGCAAACTGGAAGGAAGAAGGAAGATGGCAGAGGAAGGGGCTTGTGCTGAGGGGAGGGAGACAGGTCAGGAAAAGAAAGGGGAAGGCACCAACGGACAGGGTAGTGGAGACACAAATGCCAGGGAGCCAAGTGGAGACAATGAGGAAAAGGGCAGGAGGGGAGGTGTCAGTGGGAGGGGAGACAGGATGATGCTGGGAGAGAAGAGGGTAAAGGCATTGGGAGCTAAAGGAGGGAGGAGGAGGTGCTGGGAGAAGGCTTGAAAGGAGGGGTAGGCATGTGGAAGGTGGGGATGGAGCAAGGCATGTGTGAGGGCACAGGGGCATGAGGGGAATGAGGGCACAGGGTAGTGAGGGAGTGGGTATCAGGGAAATCAGGGCAAAGGGGGCAGGGCCAGAGAGGGAAAGGGGAGGCACCAGGAGGGTGCAGGTGCCAGGGAATTCTGGGGGTGAAGCAGAAGGGCAGTTGCCTGCAGGGGAGGGACCAGCACCAGAGGAGAGAGGCAGGGCAGGTGTATAGATGGAGGTGTTAGGAGAGGGGATGAGGATGGGTAGCTCACACGATCAGAGTGGGGCTACTGGAGGAGTGGGCACGGGGCGGGGGAATGCCTTTTTTCTATTTTTTTTCCAAAGGAGGGCCCCGTGAAATTGTGCTACTCTGGGCCCTGCAAAACTCTCATCCGCCCCTGTCTGACAGTCTGCTTGTTGCTCAAAACCTGAGGCAGCTGTCATCCACGGCAGGGTCCCTAGGAAACACCGCCCATTCTCCTGCCTCACAAAGAGCAAGGTCCGCACCCATGTGACAGGCGGGAGCTGGACGGGCTTGTCCACCCCTTCCTCAAGGAACCTGTGAAATGGGCGAGGGAACCTTCCGCTGCAGGGACAGGTCACTGCCCACTAGAGGGCAGCAGAGCACAGTCCCTGCTAGTCAATGGCTGACAGGGCTGGGTGGGGGAAGGGAGGCTCCATGAGGCCTCTGATAACAAGCTGCCTATAATGGCTGGTGGTGCAGGGCACTTGGGCAACAAGGAGAGTCGGCCGCTCTCAGCCCCTTCCTGCTCCCACCGTCCCACTGGCCCTGTGCCAGCCCTTCTCTGGACGGGCGCCCGGTGCCATCGGTGCTGCACGGGGACACGTATGGCTCTGCCTGAGCAGAAACAGCTTCTCCCCTTTGGTGGGAGCTGGGGATGGTCAGAGACTTCACAGGCAGGGAAGAGCAGGAAACACGACGGCTGAGGCTGGGATACAACTGAGGGATACAGAGCACCCCGCGGCACTAATATGGCACCTGTCAACCAGACACCTGTGACCTGCCCAGGGCGCGATGCAGACTGATGAGACTGTGTCACACTGGCCCTCTGTCTGGGGTGCTTGCAAACCAAGTGAGAAGGGCTTTAAACTAGGTGCATTGGGGGATGGTGATGAAAACCCCGAGGTAAGTGCAAAGGTCAAATACTGGGAAGAAATACAAGGAGGAACAAGCAACATAGGAGGTGATTCAAATGAAGATGGTAGGGCAATCAACTGGTTATCAAACCTGTTTGTACACAAGTGCAAGAAGCCTGGGAAACAAACAGAAAGAATTAGAAGTCGTGGCCCAGTCCAAGAATTATGATTTGATTGGAATAACAGAGATTTGGTGGGATGACTCGAATGACTGGAGAATTGTCATGGAAGGGTATAAACTGTTAAGGAAGAACAGGTGGGGGAGAAAAGGAGGAGGAGTTACATTGTATGGAAGGGTATGTCTATACTACAGCACTAATTCGAACTAACTTAATTCGAATTACAGGCAGTCCCCGGGTTACATGGATCCGACTTACATCGGATCCCTACTTACAAACGGGGTGAGGCAACCCTGCACTAGCTGTGCCCCCGCCCCCAGGAGACCACCGAGACGTGCCGCGGTCCCGCCGCCCGCGTCCTCCGTGGAGAGAAAAGCCACTCCGCGTCTCCCTGGTCTGCAGGACTGAGGGAAGTGAGGCGTGGGAGAATAAAATTGATCATGAGGTACTGGTAGTAGATTTCAGGATCCTGACAAAAGGAAGAAAGGAGAGTAGCAAAATACACACCCTGGACTTCAGAAGAGAGGACTTTGACTCCTCAGAGAACTGATGGGCAGGATTCCCTGGAATGCTTACATGAAGGGGAAAGGAGTCCAGGAGAACAGGCAGTACTTTAAAGAAGCCTTATTAAAGGCACAGGAAGAAATCATCCCGATGTGCAGTAAGAAAAGCAAATATGGTAGGTGACCAGATTGGCTTACTAGGAAATCCTTGGTGAGCTTAAACACGAAAAGGAAGCTTACAAGAAGTGGAAACTTTGGCAGCTGACTAGGGAGGAGTATAAATATATTGCTCGAGAATGCAGGGGAGTTATTAGGAAGGCCAAAGCGCAATTGGAATTGCAGCTTGCAAGGGATGTGAAAGGTAACAAGAAAGGTTGCTACAGGCATGTTAGCAATAAAAGGGTGTTCAGGGAGAGTTTTGGGCCCTTACTGGATGCGGGAGACAGACAAGGTCAGCTCCCAGACTAATGCAGTTTGGGAAGGAAGAGGACAGCCCTTGGTGGGGAAAGAACAGGTTAGGAACTATTTAGAAAAGCTAAACATACACAAATCTATGGGTCTGGATTTAATGCATCCGAGGCTACTGAGGGAGTTCGCAAATGCCATTGCAGAGCCTTTGGTCATTATCTTTGAAAACTCATGGAGATTGGGAGAGATCCCAGATGATTGGAAAAAGGCAAATATAGGGCCCATCTTTAAAAAAGTGAAGAATATCAATTCAGGGACCTACAGACCAGTCAGCCTTAGCTCAATCCCTGGAAAATCATGGAGGGGATCCTCAAGGAATCCATTTTGAAGCACTTGGAAGAGGGGAAAGTGATCAGGAATAGTCAACATGGATTCACAAAGGTGACAACCTGGGAAACAGTGATCATGAGGTAGTGATTCACAAAGGGCCAGTCATGCCTGACCAAACTGATTAGCTTCTATGATAAGGTTACTGGCTCTGTGGATATGGGAAAGTCAGTGGATGTGATATACCTTGACTTCAGCAACACTTTCGATACAGTCTCTCACAATATTCTTGCTAGCAAGCTAAGATAGTATGGATTTGATAAATGGATAGTAAGATAGATAGAAAGGTGGCTAGACTTTCAGGCCCAACGGGCAATGATCAACAGTTCAATATCAAGTTGGAGGTCAGTTTCTAGCAGAGTGCCCCAAGGATCGGTTCTAAGGCGGGTTTTGTTCAACATCTTTATTGATGAGGGGATGGACTTCACCCTCAGTAAGTTTGCAAATGACACCATGCTAAGGGGAGAGGTGGACACGCTGGAGGGCAGGGATAGGGTCCAGAGTGACCTAGACAGATTAGAGGATTGGGCCAAAAGAAATCTGATGAGGTTCAACAAGGACAAGTGCAGAGTCCTGCACTTGGGACGGAAGAATTCCAAGCATAGTTACAGGCTGGAGACCGACTGGCTAAGTAGCAGTTCTGCAGAAAAGGACCTGGGGGTTACAGTGGATGAGAAGCTGGATATGAGTCAACAGTGTGTCCTTGTAGCCAAGAAAGCTAATGGCAATTAGGGTGCATTAGGAGGAGCATTGCCAGCAGATCTAGAAAAGTGATTATTCCCCTTTATTCGGCTCTGGAGTATTGTGTACAGTTCAGAGCCCCTACTATAAAAGGATGTGGACACATTGGAGAGGGTCCAGCGGAGAGCGACTAAAATGATTAGGGGGCTGGAGCGTATGACCTATGAGGAGAGACTGAGGGATTTGGGTCTGTTTAGTCTGCAGAAGAAAAGAGTGAGGGGGGATTTGATAGCAGCCTTCAACTTCCTGAAGGGAGGTTCCAAAGAGGAAGGAGAGAGGCTGTTCTCAGTAGTCACAGATGGCAGAACAAGGAACAATGGCGTAAAGTTGCAGTGTGTGAGGGAGGGGAGGTCTAGGTTGCATATTAGGAAAAACTATTTCCCTGGGAGGGTGGTGAAGACTGGAATGGGTTACCTAGGGAGAAAGTAGAATCTCTATCCCTGGGGGTTTTAAAGTCCCGGCTTGACAAAGCTTTGGCTGGGATGATTTAGTTGGAGTTGGTCCTGCTTTGGACAGGGGGCTGGACTTGATGACCTCCTGAGGTCTCTTCTAGCCCTAGGATTGTATGATTTTATGCAGCAGCAAGGGGAGGAAGCCCGGGGCAGTGACTTGGCCTGCTGCTAGGGGGAGCAGTCATTTCAGCAAGGTGAAGCTGCTGTGTTCTGAAGGGAGCCCTGAGCCCCAGCTGGGTGGCCAGAGCCCCGGTGGTGCTAACAGAGTTCATGGTTAACACAGACATGGGACAGGGAGGGAGTCTAGGGAGTGAAAGGGAAGCAGGTCCTCTGTGGAGAACACACCCTCATTTCTAATGAGGAGGAGAAAAGAAAACTCGAGGGCTTCTGCTGATTGCAGCAGGGGCCGTATGGCTTGTTTGGAAAGGGGCTCTCAGCTAGGCTGATCCCAAGCCATCTAGGACTGTATAGGTCAAAACCAAGAGTGTACGTTCTGCTCAGAAGCCAGTGGGCATCCAGCACGGAGCCTGGTTTACAGGTTTTTAAAATTTTATGAACCCCCATAAGGCTCTGGGATGAGGAAATATGGGGGTGTTCAGTGTGTGGGACAGGGCTACCAGTGAGAGAGAAAGATGTGGAAGGGAACCAGGTAATTAGTTTATGCTATGGGCGTACATTGAGTGCAGAATTAAATTGATTTTGATCAATTGTGAGTAGGGAAGGTCTGTTCCCCAGTTTATGATTCTTCTATTGATTATATCCATTACTTAAGAATTCCAAGCTCTTTCTCTGAAGTTTGATAGGTTCTTGTCCTAAGATTAGGCCCAGTATTACTCAAATTTCTGTTTAGTTGGGAACAATGTTCCCTCTATTTTTTCCATTCATTTGTGCAACACATTTTCTTATGTGCATTGAAGCATGCGAGGATGTGCACCACCAAGAGAAACACATTTTGCTGTGGGTTCTCTGCTAATTGGCCGGTCAGGATTTGGATATCTCCTGAGAGGCTGCCCAAGCACTCAACTTACAGCAGTGGTCCCCGACCTTTTGGGGCTCCTGGGCGCCTGGGGGCGGGGCTGTGCGTGCACCATGCGTCTGGAGGCGGGGCTGTGCATGTACCATGCACCCAGGGTGGGGGCCACGCATGCGCCGTGCACCCAGAGCGCAAGAATGGCTTGGGCCGGCCCAGATCACTCGGCAGGCGCACATAAGTGCCCCGGCAGGCGCCATGGCGCCCACAGGCACCGCGTTGGGTCCACTGGCTTACAGAGAATACTGGTGGGGAACTCCAATGTGTGCATAGTTGCAGCACTCCCCCTATTGGAACTTGTCTGTATTTACTACAGTTCATACACTTGGCAAAGTCACGAATATTTCAGCCCAGCAAGGTAAATAGAGGTCTGACTGAGTGTACATCTGAATATCCAGACATTTATCCCATCCTTTGGAGAATAACTTGAAATGTTCATCATCACCTTCCTCATCCACATCAGTAGCAAACACCCTGGTATTTCCCCAAGATTTTCTCTCTCTCAACGTTCACAGGCGGACTATTATTTATAACATTTCTCTCTTCTTCCTTATTTGAATTGCCTCACCCTACTGATATTGGGTGCCCTTCTGCTCTAAGTTAGTAGATTAAAGATCTCAGCTTATTGCAATGTCCATCAATTTGTTGCCTCCCTACTCTTGTGGTCAGATATATGCAATTTTTATACTCTTACAGATCTAAAAGCTCTGTAAGGCACTGCCTTTAGGTTACAGTCTCTAGTGGAGCTGTAGTTTCAAATCTCCTCCCCTCCACCCTTCCCCCAGCCCTTTCACAGTTGTTGGCAGCTGTTGGGTCTCCTGCCACCTGTCTGTGGCTGGAGTAGGGAGGTGTAGGGCTTTTTTTGGAGCCAGGAGCCATGACTTTCTGTATGCCTGAGCATTGTACTGTCCACCAACAGCTAGCACAGGGATTCTGGGCAAATGCCCTCAGGGTGGTGAGCCATCCAAAGCCTTGAATTTAGGCTGCAGTCTCCTCTGGAGATGTGGGTTCAAATTCTACTCCCGATAGCCAGCTGTTAGCTTTTTGTTCCTCGAGGGACTTTCCTGATGGCTTGTGTCAGTCCTTATTGAGGTGTTCTGTTGATCATGTCTCTAATATTCCTTCATTGCCCCAGGGCCTCAGTGGGAAAGCAGGCCCATCTGCTGGACTAGGCCCCATGAAAGCCAGAGTCTGACTCCGGTGTGCTCTGGAATCTTACCATGACTGGCAGCTACAGGCAGAAAAGAAACAACATCCGGTTATGTTGGGTGAGGGTGGCCGAGTAGTGTAAGGCACTGCCTTCAGGCTGCAGTTACTCCTAGAGGCATGGATTCAAATCTTACCCCAATAGTCCTATCCATATCATTTGCCAGGCAAGGTGGCTACCAAAGACTTTTGTGCTTAGGACCCAGAAATGGGTATTGCTTCAGATGGTGTTTCTTGCTGTTCTTAATTTTCCAGTGGGAATAATTAATGTGATTTGTGAGTCCTTTTTTGCAGTGGTACTTCTGCCTGTTCTTTTGTATTGTTCTATACCATGCTGTCTTCTACTAGATTGGATATTTCAATAGAAAAAGCAAAAAAAAAAAACAACAACAAAAAACAACAAAAAACAAAACTCAGGAGTGGAGCACTATCTGTTGCCAGAAGTGACCAGCTGCCAGTGTCTCCTCCCTGAGACAGAGCCATCTCCTTGTCCCCTAGTGGTGTTCCAGCAGTCCTCAGTAGCTGGATACCTTCTTCGGCCTTAGCTGTCTCCTCGTGAATGCTCTCAAGGAATTCTTCATGGGCACAGATTCTCCACAGCCTAGTCCCCTCCTCCTGTAGCGCTCCCACCTGCTTCCTGAGGCATTCCACCAACAGGCACCTTTCACATTGGATCGCCCCCCTCCCCAAGCCTGGTTTTCTGTAGGTGGGAAACACAGGCCCAGTCTCTGCAAAATCACAACAGGATCTGGTAGAGGCATCCAGGACAGAGACAGGCTAACAGGAGCAGTGTTGGCACCGGCGATACGACTCTTCCCAACCAAACTGGTTGTACTACGACTCCCTCTGACAAAATCCCTCTCGCATTCGCCTGGTTGCTTAGCCCCTGGCTTTTAAGCCTTGTCTCCTAGGTCAGCCCTACCCTCTCCTTGACCACACAGTGCGTAGGATGCCAGGTGTCCGGTATTGACCTGGATAAGAGATGAAAATACCAGACTGTCCGGGTCAATACTGGACACCTGGACACACTCAGCAAACGGATCCAGGGCCCTCCCGTCCCTCGCTTACCTGGTTCTGCAGGGGAGCTGTCTGGCTGGGAGCAGAAAGACACAAGATGGCTGCTGGCCGATGGCAGCCTCTAGGTCCTAAAAGCCTCTTACAGGGGCCATTCTGGGTTTTTTTTAAATTTATTTTCTTATACATTTTTTTTGCTTAATAACTCTTGGGGTCCTTTTCTTTCCCCCTAAACAACTTTGGTCTCCTCCTTTTTTTTCCTCAACAGAATTTTTTCCCTGGTGGTTTTTCTTTGAGGGGGAGGTTTGGTATTTTTGGTTAAACCATCTGGCAACCCTCACAGCAGGAAAGTGACCACAAGGCTGATTGAGGCTGGGGACAAAGGCTCAAACAACCCCCAGACACACAATCACAACTGACACAACTATCTTAGGCTTTTTTCCTGAACCAATGTGGGCCAGCCACAGGGCACCAGCAGCAAAAACAGTTGCAGAGGTATCTTGGGGAAAGTGCCATTTGGTCAGACAAGATCACCAGAGCTGCAGAAATCCCCTGTGCCTGGTTACTCGGGTGGATACTTCCTCCTGGTCAGCTCCCCACTTGCAGATAGCAGGGTAGAACTGACAGAGGCTTCAGGCTGACTCTGAATGCTGTTCCTCCTCAGCCTCACTTCCCTCACCATGAAGTGAAACCACAGGTGGGTGAGAATGGTACCATCCAGCTTGCATTGGCCAGCCTCACCCCAGTGGAGTGGCTCAGACAGAAAAGACATTATTGCACCACCTCCTTTTCTCCCTCATATCCTGGAACTGTCCATGCTGCACAAGCACCACAAACAACAGCCAGAAGAAGCAGATGGGCAGTGACAGAGAGAAAAGAGAATTCTGAAAGGCAAGAGAAGAAAATAGGATCTGGAGTTGTTAGATGAAATTCCATCTCAGGGGCAGCTCACGTTTCTCCATTCCCCACCTTTTCCCTCCTCCTCCTCCTCCTGCACTTGGCCATGCCCACAACAGCTGCCTGAGGTGCTGACTGGCTGGCAGCATCCTGCATCCCCCTCTATGTCCATTCTTTCCTCATAAGGCAGGTCAGGCAGTGAATGATCCCCCACCTGCCCTCTCAGCTCTCTGCCTAGGGCTGGCTTTGTGACCATGCGTGGCCAAGTCCTGCGTGGAACATGGCTTTAACTCATTGAAGGGGTAAATCCACCTCCCTCCTGCCAGATGGGTTCAGAGTCTTGATAGGAGAACCAGAGAGAACCTGGCATATGGATGTGGAACACATACCTGTGTTCCTCCCTTCAGCATAAAGACAGTTTCACATACAGGAGAAAGCCAGTAGATCCACGGCACTGTGTGACAGAATGTAGCTCTGCATTCACTCCCTGCACACCAGTGTGATATCTGGGTAAGGGTTTTAAAAAACAACACAATCTTCTTGTATTGCTGAAAATAGAAATATAGCCAATTCCCCAGGGTAGTGCTAACTAGCACTGTACCTCTCCAGTCTCCTGGGCTATGTCCTGACTGGCATGATTTTCCGTAAATGCTTTTAACGGAAAAAAATTTCCGTTAAAAGCATTTGTGGAAAAGAGCGTCTAGATTGGCATGGACACTTTTCTGCAAAAGCACTTTTTGCAGAAAAGTGTCCATGCCAATCTAGACGTGGTTTTGCGCAAGAAAGCCCCGATCGCCATTTTTGCCATTGGGGCTTTTTTGCGCAAAACAATACCGCATTGTCTACACTGGCCCTCTTGTGCAAAAGTATTTACGCAAGAGAGCTTTTGCCCGAACGGGAGCAGCATAGTATTTCCACAAGAACACTGACAATCTTACATGAGATCATCAGTGTTCTTGCGGAAATTCAAGTGGCCAGTATAGACAGCTGGCTCTAGGGTATCTCTAGACTGTCTCTGCCGACAGAGGCATGTAAATCAGACATACCAACATAGTCATTGAAGTGGGGTTTAAATATCCCCCGCTTCATTAGAATAAAATTGGCCGCCGTGTTGTGCTGGCTCAGCTGTTTGTTGGCGCGAACCAGCAGTTAAGATGGGGATTGGTTGACAAGGAAAGCCTTTACTGACCGATACCTTATGCCTCATGAAATGAGGTTTACAGGATCGGTCGGCAATGGCTTTCCTTGTCGACTGATCCTCGTCTTGACTGCCGGTTTGTGCCGACAAACAGCTGAGCGGGCACAGTGCGGCGGACATTTTTATTCTAATGAAGCAGGGGATATTTAAATCCCCACTTCATTGACTATGTTGATATGTCTAATTTACCTGCCTCTAATATTAACACATTGGGCTGCTTCTCACGGTGGCTTCATGTGCTCATGTCTTTTCCAGAGACATGGATTCAATCTAGTTGCATCAAGCTGGAAAATAGTGCAGTGAAGATCTGTACTATCATCAATTCATTCTTATATTTGTCTAGAAATGGATGGAAGGAGAGGGATCACTTGGGGTACATCTAGACAGCAGGGCTATTTTGGGTTACCTCTGGTACCCTAAATAGCTACCCCATGTCTTTTAAATGTGCCTGTTATTTTGAAATAGTTTTTGAAATAACAGGTGCTCTATTTTGGCATCCCTGTAACCCTCGTTCCACAAAGGTTAAAGGATGCATCAAAATAAATGTTATTTCAAAATCTGGCGCGTGTAAATCCACCAAATTTTGAAATAAGCTCTTTTGAAATAGAATCAAAATAAGATGTGCAATTTGCATAGCACAAATTGTGTATCTTATTTCAAATGTAGAGTGCTGTGTAGATGCACCATTGAAGATTCCCTGTTCTGTTCACTCCTTCTGGGGCATTTGGTATTGGCCACTATTGGCAGACAGGATACTGGGCTAGATGGACCTTTGGTCTGACCCAGTATGGCTATTCTTATATTCTAGAAAAATATTAGTAACTCCATTGTCTTTCTTTTCTCTTCCTCAGATTTCTCCTTTTGCTCATGCTACCTCGTTCCTCTGATTTCTCTTCAGTCTCAGCTTCCTTTTATAAAACAAGACCTTCACTAGACCTAATCTGTAGCCAGTGAACAGGAAGCAGATTTACATGAAGGGGCAGTTCTCCTGTGCTGCAGGGTTCAAGAGAGAATCAGAGGGATCCCGCCACAGACCTGTTTGCTTGAGGAAGCCGACCTTGTCTGGATCCACCATGGCCTGGGCCCCTCTGCTCCTCACCCTGCTCACTTACTGCATTGGTAAGGGAAGGGGAAAGGGAAGGGGAAGGGTTGATCTGGTGAATGCAGCACAACAGGGGTCTATAGCCAGCTGCAGTGTGTCTCTCTGCAGGTCGTGCTGAGAACGTCAGTTCTGCTCTATGCCAAGAGCATCTCTGATGGGCTTGTTTCTGATATTTCAGGTTTCAGTTCCCAGCAGATCCAGTCCTTGAAGCCGACTGAGTTAGTGTCTCCTGGAGGGACCGTGACCCTCTCCTGCAGCCTGAGCAGTGGGGCCATCACGGACAGCAACTACCCGCTCTGGGTTCAGCAGAGACAGGGGAATGTTCCCCGGCTGATCATGCACAGCACGAGCACCAGGCCCTCGGGCATCCCGGCCCGTTTCACTGGCTCCAGAGCAGGAAACACTATGTCCCTGACCATCACGGGGGCCTTGGCAGAAGATGACGCTGATTATTACTGTGTTGTGTGGACTGGGAGTGCTCATCACAGCGATACATTCAGATGGGGAAGTGACACAAAAATCTCCCTCCCCAGTCTGTGTCTGAGGTTGTAAGGAGAACGGGGGCCTCTGTTTGGAGCCTGCAGACAGAGTGGAACATTAGTTTGAAAAGCTCCAAACATGGGCTGCTTGTCTGGTGTCAATTCATGAATCTCCATTGTCTGAGGTGGGCCAGGGCAAATTACAGTCACAACTACAGTGCCTGACGCTGTTTCATTTGGGTCTCACCGCCTTGTCCAGGTGCCTGAAAAATCTTCAGCCCTAAAATCAAACACCAACTGATGAAAATACGAATGATATGCTCATGTGACCCCCTGAGATCTCAACTAGCCACAAGCAGCTCCAGGGCAAACACTGTAAGCTTCCCCTTCAGCCCTGCAGTGTGCCTGGGGCAGCCCTCACGAGATATGTGAAGGGCAGGCAGGCTGCAAAGGTGAAAGCAGATACTTAAATCCCCCCCTCAGTCATACTGTGCTCCTGATCCCCTGTTCTGATTATCAAGTAGCTGAAGAGGAACTCATACCACCCTGTGTTGCATTCTAATTCTCTGGCTCCCAATCAGAACCCAGGTTCAAATGTGGGGAGAAGTTATTTAATAACTTTGCTCAAAGATACAAACGTTCTTCTCAACCCAAAGGATCAGCCATGCTACCAGGTCCATAGCTGACCCAGTTGTAGGACAGTTCAAGGCAATTGACTCAAGCCCCACACTTTGAAGAGTCCCAACCATCCTATGAACAGGACCCCTGGGGTCCAGGGTATCCTGGGTGATTACCTGAGGCTCCTGGTGTGGGGCAGCAGCAGAGAGGGTCCCCCAACTCTCACTGCAGCAATGGAAGCTAAAGTGTTCCAGCAACCTACTCTGTTCTACCCTGCTGCCCAGCTCCCAGCCTGCTGCACTCTGAAGCAATGGGAAGCAAAGTGCCCCATCCTTGGCACTGGCTATAGCCCCACCACTGACCCACCTCTCAGCCAGCCAGCACCTATGACCCAGGCAGCAATGCTCAGCTGGAGGCTGGGAGACAGCACAGGGCTAGGTGGGGGGGAGGGAGGGGATCAGGCTCTGGGGGTTTCAGGGACAGGGCAAGTGCTGGACGGCTCTGAGGAACAGGGGCTCTAAGAGATGGGGAGTTGGCACTGGGGACCTCTGGGGCAAAGCTAATACTGGGAGATTCTGGGGTCAGAGCTAGTACTAGGGATCTCTAGGGGGTCGGAAGCTAAAAGAGGTGGGGGGCTGACATTGGGGGCACCACCGGGATATCCAGTATGGGTAGCTGGCACTGGGGGGTTCTGAGGGTGGGTCTAATAGTGAGGGGCTGTCACTGGGGAGAGTTCTGGGTGTTGGGTAGTGGGACTCTAGAAACAGGAGGCTGGCACGGGGGGTCTGGTTGTAGGTGGCTCTAAGACACAGGGGGCAGGCACTGAAGCATTTGGGATGGGGGTCTTGTGCTGAAAGACTCTAAGACTGAGGCTTTTGGAGGACTAATGAATATGCAAATATGTAAATAAAATGCTGCTGGTCCACCAAAAGTTTGTGAATGGGTTTGCCGGTCCCCCGTATAAAAAAGGTTAGAAACCACCTCCGTATATATCAATAACTCAGAACACAAAGGTGACAACCATAAACACATTTATCTTATTTGGCCTCATCACTTTTTGGCAGATATCTTACATGGCAGACTGCTCAGGTTGCATTTTTATATTAATAGCATCAGTACAATCACAAAGTGTTCTTCACTTTCCATATAGCACCACAGCCCCTTCCCAGCAGCCCGGGGAAAAGCCACAACTAGGGCATTGCTGTGTTACTGGGAGACAATTCCCCTGCCAGAGAGACTCCCCTGTCAGTTAGCATGAGGGCTCAGACTCTTTCTTGGCCAACAGAATGTGTCAAGCAGGAATTACTGTCTCATTATTTCCCTGTGCTCCCCTCAGTCTGTCTGTCTGTCTGTGTCTCCACCAGGTGTCTCTTGTCTTTACATGGACTGGAAGCTCTCTGGGGTAGGGACCACTATGTTATTCTGGGTTTGTACAAAGCCAAGAACAAAGTGGTCCTGGTCCATGCCTGAGGCTCCCGGGTGCTACCCAAACCAGGTACTTAACAAAAGTGAATGAAGAGACAAGCCTCACTCTTACAGCTGTTTCCTGAGTAGCTCTTCCACAGGACCACTGACAGAGCCTGAGATGTGCTCTGGGCTAAGCCTGTAACATCCCCCTGGGAGGTGTCTTATGGCAAAATATTTGCTCAGTCACAGACTTGTCACTGCGCCAGAAGAGGTCACTAGAGCTGCAGAAATCATCCCATTTCTGGTCCCTTGTCACAGAGGGCTCCCCTCTCTTTGGACAGCAGCGTCAGGCTTGCAAAGTCTTTGAATCAACTGTGGACACGGCTGGCTGATGTCCCTGTTAAGCCTCAGTTCCCTGGCTGGAGGAAGGGCGGGCGGGGGTGTAATACCAAATGTGTGATAATGTTACTATTGTATTAGAGCATGGGTTCCCAAACTGGGGGGTGTGCCCCCCTGGGGGCATGAAGAAATTCCAGGGGGGGCGTGAGGTGACTCAGTACCCCCCATCAATCACTCCCCCCCAAGTTTTGCTGCTATTTTTGTTTCTCATCTCCCATCTTTTCCTTTTTTCCCCCCTCAACAAGTTTTGCTGCTATTTTGGGTGTGTGTGTGTGAGGGTTTCTCAAAAATCAAAAAGGGGGCATGATAGAACTAACAGACGTTAGTTCGAATTAACTTTGATAGGCGCTACACATGCAAACCGCTAGTTCAAACTTAATTCGAACTAGCGGAGCGCTTAATTCAAACTAGGTAAACCTCATTCTACGAGGACTAACGCCTAGTTTGATTTAAGTAGTTCGAATTAAGGGCTTTGTAGCCACTTAATTCGAAGAAGTGGGAGGCTAGCCCTCCCCAGGTTTCCCTGGTGGCCACTCTGGCCAACACCAGGGAAACTCATCTGCCCCCCTCCCGGCCCCAGACTCCTTAAAGTGGCACGATCTGGCTACCGTGCCTGTGCCAGGTGCAAGCCTGCCAGCACCCAGCCAGAAGACCCTGCACCTGGCTCGGCACGATCCAGCCACACTCTGCCACCCAGCCCTCCGCCTCTTCCTGGGACCAGGCTGGCGGCTCCCAGGAGCCTGCCCGGGATCGCAAGAGGCGGGCGCCTGCCTGGTCTAGTGCAGAGATCGTGGACCTCATCCACGACCCCTGCACTAGGCACAGGAAAGTGGCCATCTAGGGCAGGATAGCTGGCAGCCTGGCCACCCAGGAGCAGGTTTGCATGAAAATCAAGGTGGTCCAGTGAGACCCCCGACCCTGATCCCTGAGCTTACAATGGCCGTCCTGGGTCAGACCAAAGGTCCATCTAGCCCAGTAGCCTGTCTGCCGACAGCGGCCAACACTAGGTACCCTGGAGGGGATGGACCGAAGACAATGACCAAGCCATTTGTCTCGTGCCATCCATCTCCAGCCTTCCACAAACAGAGGCCAGAGACACCATTTCTATCCCCGGCTAATACCACTCCATGGACTCAGCCTCCATGAATTTATCTAACTTCTCTTTAAATTCTGTTCTAGTTCTAGCCTTCACAGCCTCCTGCAGCAAGGAGTTCCACAGGTTGACTATTTGCTTTATGAAGAAGAACTTTCTGTTATTAGTTTGAAGCCTGCTACCCATTCATTTCATCTGGTGTCCTCTAGCCCTTCTATTATGGGAACTAATAAAGAACTTTTCTTTACGCACCCTCTCCACACCACTCATGATTTTATAGATCTCTATCATATCTCTCCTCAGCCTCCTCTTTTCTAAGCTGAAAAGTCCCAGTCTCTTTAGCCTCTCTTCATATGGGTCCTGTTCCAAACCCCTGATCATTTTAGTTGCCCTCCCCTATCCCACCCTCTGTCTTCCCCCTCCCACCTCCTTTTCCCAGTCTCCCCGAGTTTTGTTCAATAAAGAGAGTTTCTATTTTTGAACACACGTGTCCTTTATTTTGTACATCAGGAAGAGGGGCTAGGGAGGGGTAAGTGGAAGGAGGTGAGGGAGGAATGGGGTACAAGCCCCCGATGGGGAGGACTGGGGTGGCTCTGCGGGCTCCTCGGAGTGGAAGCTCTTCTGCAGCCCCCCGATTGACCCTCCCCCCCCGGATGGCAGCCTGCGGCAAGTGCTGCCGGGCTGATGGCCGAGTGCTGTGATTTGCCGAGTGTGGGTACTCCGGGCACTCCAAGCCAGGACTGGTTTGCAAGCGGGGCACCCCTGAGAACTGTCTGTCCGGGGTGGGGGTCGGGTCCCTTTAAGCACAGCCCTCGGCTAGCCTGAGACAGCAGCTCCACGCTCTAAGTCCGTGGTCCCCAACACGGTGCCCGCGGGCACCATGGCGCCCGTGGGGGCATTTCAATGCGCCCGCCAGGTGCTCGGGGCTGGCCTGGCCCCGGGCACATGGCGCATGGGCGCTTGGCGGGGGGAGCGCCAGGCGCGCGGCACTCGGCGGGAGGAGGCAAGGGGGAGCGCCGGCCCCGGGCACGCGGCGGGGGGGAGTGCCGGCCCCGGCCCCGGGCGCACGGCGCTCAGCGGGGGAGCGCCGGCCCCGGGCGCGCGGTGGGGGGGAGTGCCGGCCCCGGGCGCTCGGCACTCGGCGGGAGGGGGCAGCGCCGGCCCCGGCCCCGGGCACGCGGCACTCGGCGGGAGGGGGGGGAGCACCGGCCCCGGGCGCTCGGCACTCGGCGGGGGGGGGGGAGCGCTGGCCCCAGGCACGCGGCACTCGGCGGGGAGGGCGGAGGGGGAGCGGGCGCGCAGCTATGGGGCGGCCCCGCCCCCGGGCGCGCGGCTGGGGGGGGCCCGCCCCCTGGAGCCCGGCGGGCAAACGGCCACGCCCCCGACGCCCGACAACCTCAAAAGGTTGGGGACCACTGCTCTAAGTCCTAATCTGATGCCCTGCCGGCACTGCTTCCGGCCAGCCTTAACCTCGGTTCAGGGTCCACTCAATGTGGACATGCTAGTTCGAATTAGCAAAATGCTAATTCTAACAGTTTTTAGGTCTAGATGCACTAGTTAGAATTAGCTTAGTTCGAATTAACTAATTCGAATTAAGTTAGTTCGAATTAGTGCTGTAGTGTAGACATACCGTATTAGAGTAACCCATTCCCATCCCAGCTGAATGGCACAATTAGAACAATCAGACAGACAGAGAGCTTCTTTGCATGGCTTCTTTGCTCTCTGCTCTTTTCCTCCTCCCCTTGCCTCTCTCCTGGGGAACAGTTCTTGGGGTGGGCACTAGCTGGCAGAGACCTGGTCCTACTTGGGATCTTTTAGAACATAGGAATGGCCATACTGGGTCAGACCAATGGGCCATCTAGCCCAGTGTCCCAACTGACAGGTGGAACTGTCAGGTACTGCAGCGGGAATAAACAGAGAGGCAATAACCATGTGATCCATTCCCTGTCACCCATTCCCGGCTTCTTTCATACAGCTGCTAGCCACACTTCAGAGCATGGTTTTGTACTCCTGACTGTTCTAGATAACAGCTATTGATGGATCTATCCTCTATGAACTTAATTTGTTCTTTTGGGAACCCTCTTATAGTCTTTGCTTTCACAACATCCTCTAGCAAAGAGTTCCACAAGTTAACCATTCCTTATGTGAAGAAGTACTTCCTTTTGTCCTTTAAATCCTTCTGCCTACTCATTTCATTTGGTGACCCCTAGTTCTTGTGTTGGTGTAACTGCCAGCTGGCATTTTCAAATCTGGAACCTTTGGAGCTTAATGTAGGACCCTCTACATCTTGAGCTATAAAGGCAGCTGGCTCTCAGCTTAGGCTGTAGATCAAGGGTTCCCAACCTGAAAGTAGGAATAAGAGATCCTCTGGAAAAGGGCTTTATTCCGGAGG
The DNA here is from genome assembly GCF_052426305.1 of Pelodiscus sinensis. Classification (NCBI taxonomy): domain Eukaryota; kingdom Metazoa; phylum Chordata; order Testudines; family Trionychidae; genus Pelodiscus; species Pelodiscus sinensis. Next base: position 12,357,534 of record NC_143085.1, read on the forward strand.
ATCGGGCCAGTCTAGACGCTTTTTTCCAGCTTTTCCCCAAGCCGGAAAAAAGCGGTGGACATGTTTATTTAAATCCCGCAGGGGATATTTAAATCCCCCTCGGATTTCCCTATTCTGACTTTCAAAATTAGCATGCCCCTTCCGAAGAAGGGGCCTGTGTAGTCATAGCCCTAGAGGCTAGAATTTATTTCCTTTCATATTGAATAGGGGGTACGGGAAGGTTTACTAAGAGCCAAAGAGGTACTGGGACCAAAAAAGGTTGGGAACCCCTGCTGTAGATCATACTCGTTCTTACTTCTCTCTGTACGTGGTTTAAGTGCCACTACATGGGACAGTGAACCACATCTACTAGGTGCGTGGATTACATTAGGAGATGGACTACATGACATTTATTTCTCCTCACAATTCCTGATTTTACCGACCTCTGTCATAGCCCTTCCCCCATATGTTTCAGTTTTCCAAACTGAAAAGTCCCAATTTAATTATTCTTTCCTCAGATGGAAGCCATTCCAGGTCCCTAATCATTTTCCTTGATCTTCTCTGTATCTTTTTCCGATTCCAGAATCAATTTTCTGAGCTGGGATGACCAGATCTGCAAGCTCTGTTCTAGATACAGGCCTCCCAGGGGTTCCTTCCATCGGTACCAAGGCCGGGCAGGATAAGGGATGAAACTCCTGGTACCTGCTGTAGATGGTGCCCTGCAGGTGAGGAGAGCCCAGCACTTGTGACATGGGAGCTCTCAGAATAGCCCAGAGTGAGAGCAAGGCTAGTTTCAGGACACTCTGGGTCGGGAAGCTACAAAGGGACATTAGGAGGAGAGAGCCCAGATCTGTGAAGCCCTGCAAGGGAGAGAGACTCAGCTGTCCACTGGGTCTGTAGGGATCTCACAGAACAGCCAGCTCTGTCACTTGCCTGAACAAGTATTTAGGGCTCAGATCCCTTCTCTAAACATATGTAAATGCAGTTGCTGTGTCATTGGCCTGTATGTCTGAGCTTTATCCTGTGCTTATCCTAAGGGGACTGGAGTCTGTGTCTGCTTATTGCTGGGGGTGGGTGTGACGTAGTGGGGGTACTTGCTGGGATGTGGTGACCCCTGCTGTCTGGAGCAAGACCCAGCAGGGAAAACCTCACTAGGCAGAGATAAGGACAAACTTGTTGAACCAGTGGCCAGACACCCCCCATGGAGAGGAACAAAGGAAGGTGAATGCGGCCCTGGCTGGGGGGCAGGGCTGGAAGTGGGTTAGTTGGTTGGTGGCTGTCTGGGAGGATGGACGAGACAGCCTAGGGAGAGGAGCTGGAGTTTTAGGGGCCCAGTCTCCCCCATCTCAAGGGGGCCTGAGGCATCCTAGCCCAGTTCCTGTAACCAGATTACATCTGTGCTGCGCTGTGCTGGAGGAGCAATAAACCACCCTCAATTCCACTGGCTGGTACAGTCTGTTTGTGCCATTTCGGGGTGCAGGAGACGGGGAACCCCCAACGTGCCGTCACAGTGGGTCGTGAGCATGACCAATGCTGTACTCCCTGTCTGCCAGTCAAGGACTGTTACAATATTCAGATGACTCCATTTGTATTTGCCCACCAGTGATTGATCCTCCAGCATTGACCTCGCAAGTCTCTCTGGCCAGGGCTGGCTTTGTGACCCTGGCTGGCCCAGTGCCACTTTCAACTTAGTTTTTATTCTTTGAAGGGCTAATTCATCCTTCTCCCTGCATTTGTCATGTGCTGCACAAACATGAGCCGCTGCAGAGCCACAAAGCTCATGCTGCATGGTGGTGAGAGGATATAGGGGATTCTGCCTAGATTCATTCAGCACAGCCCCAAGCCATGTACTCTGGGTAGGCTCCTCCAGCCCAGCATACAGAGGAATTTCAGCTGGAGCCAGTGTATCTCTGGCCATGTGAAGCCAACAGCCCAGCAGGAGAAGTGAAGCATCCACACACAGATCAAGGAGCAATTCTGCTTATCTTCATTGATCAGTGGGGGTGGGCTGGGATCCCTGCATTTGTAGCATATGGGTTATTTGTTGAGTTTGCGCACAGGGATCAGGTACTTCCCACAGGGGGAACATAGGTGCTGACTTTTGTGTATGCAGTTGAGTGGTTTTGAAGAGGTGTGTTGGGGGGCATTCTGTCAGGTTTGGGGGCTATTTTCAGTGTAATATACACTTTCATACTCTAGGAGTGCATCTACACAGCACAGCTATTTTGACATAACAATGTGAGCATCTACACAGCAATTCTGATATTTCAGAATAATATTTGAAATAATGGATGGCTTATTTCAAAATCTGTAAACCTCATTCTAGAAAGAATAACACTTATTCCAAAATAGTGTGGATGCTCCACTGCTGCTATTTCGAAATAGCTGCTCCCCAGGGTCATTCAAATTAATTACTCCCCAGTGCCTCCCTGGGGCTCTAAATTGAGGTAGCACGTCCACATTAGGGAAGCCTGACTCTGACTAATTTTGAGGATCTCCTGTACAGTAGACATGCTATTTTAAAATAAGCCATTTCGGAAAAAAATTCTGAAATAGCTCATTTCAAAATAAGCATGCTGTGTAAGCATACCCCAAGTATTGACTGTGTCTCTCATTGTGGTCTTTGCTATTTTAATAAGAATTTAGTTGTTACAAACTGCATAATTACTTTAGAATGAATTACAGTCTACCAAAATTCTTGCAGTCTCCTACAAGGAGTCTTTACTAACGTCTTAGTTCAAAGACAATATGTCTCACTGTAATGTTCAGAATGAAACTTTCAGGAATCTTGTTTATATCTAGGCACTAATGTTAATGACAGCTACAATATTCAGTTGTGTCTGTCCCATTGGTGATTGGAGATAAATTTTACATCTTCTGAAGCTGAGGAAATAATTCAGGATGATACAGGCGCAAGAAGAATGAGTGTTATCAATTTGAAGTATCCTGGAGTGTATTTCGGTGCACTCAACATTGAATTTCATCTGCTATTTTGTTACCAAGTCACCCACTTTTGTAAGTTCCCCTTGTAGTCTGTTTGGATTTAACTGTGTTGCATAATTTTGTGTCATTTGAGAATTTTGCACTTCATTTTTTACCTCTTTTTGCAGATCATCTATGAATAGGTTGAACAGCACTGGTCTAGTACAATCCCCCTGGGGCTACCACAGTTTACCTCTCTCCATTCTGAACATGGGCTCCTAACCTGGGTTTCCTATCTTTTAACTGGAGAGTCGGGGAATGTATTCAAGGATATCTAACTGGTCCTTTTTGTTATCTTATCTGAATCACCGGGCCTCTGTTGATATACAAACTCCCTGTCCCAAAGGCAGAAGCTGTTAGCAGGACAGAACTCATCACCTTGCATACTGAAGCTTATGAGCAGAGCATGCTGAAGCATTTGGGCTGTAGTGCCTAGAGGGAAAGCAAACTCAGGCAGGAACCTTGTGCGCTGGACATATCTCAAAGCATTTTCTGCCATTTATGTTTACTCCTGCTCTGTAACCTGCCCCTGCCATTGTGGGGCTAATGATATGTGCTCCCGGGCTCTGTGTACTTTAAGACAGGAAGTAGAACCCTCAGCAACAGCAGCATTGCTGCATGCAGGTATTCATACAGCCTCTCTGCTTCCTGGGAAGTCTGATCCCTGCCATATCTGAATTGTTACCGTCGGTCGGATCTTGTCTTTGTGCAACTTTAAAGCAGAAAGTACTTTAGACTGAACAAGCCGATGCCCTGAATGGAAAGCAAACATCAGTCAAGCTGGGCTGTTTTAATAACCCCCTAAATGTCTGTGTACAAGGTGTGAAACAATGATTGAGGCTTCTTGTATTTCTGGGAAGACAGACATGGCCAACACACTCGGATTGCGTGCTACAGAGTGTACTCAGCAATCTTCATATCATTAAGCTACTGAGCTGCGCTGCCCTGTGCCTTACTCTGCTAGAATGTCTCCTAAGCATCTGGAGTCAAATCCTGCTTGCCTCTGGACTGGCATTAGTGAGGTGAGGAGCTGTGCCATCACCAAAGAATTCTGTGTGGCTGGAGAAATGTCACTAAATTGTCTGTCTGAGATTTGCACTTTTCATGCCACCTTCTTCTTTGACCTTTCTGGAGCCTCATCTTCCTTTAAAAAAAATTATCATCTGCAGAACATGCTCTATAGCCAATGAGGAGAGAGCTGATTTACATAAAAGGGCCACTCCCCGGTGGTGGGGATTTAAAAGAGAATCGGAGGGTCTCAACCACAGACCTCTCCCAGGAAGCAGAGCTAATCTGGATTCCCCATCATGGCCTGGACCCCTCTTATCCTTGCGCTGCTCATTTACTGCTCAGGTCAGTGGAGTGGTTTTATGTTCTGTGTGGTTGTTATGGAGGAAGTGACTTTTCAATAAATATAATAATTGAATAAATAACAATGTGTTTGTACTGTTGCTTTTAGGGGCCAGTTCACAGCCTGTGGTGACGCAGGAGCCCTCCATGTCGGTGACCCCAGGAGGGGCCGTCACGCTGTCCTGCAGCCTGAGCACTGGAGCCATCACTACAGGCAACTATCCCTCCTGGTACCAGCAGAAACCAGGTTCTGCACCTCTGATGCTTATCTATGAAACTACCAAGAGACCCTCAGGGATCCCTGCCCGGTTCTCTGGGGCCATATCCAGTAACGATGCTGCCCTGACCATCACCGGGGTCCAGGTAGAGGACGATGCTGATTATTACTGTGCTGTGTACACGGGTAGCAGTGGTTCACTGTACACAGTGATGCAACAGGGCGGGGAACTGAGACAAAAACTTCCTCTTTTTATTCTCCTCACTCTGCATTGCCTTCCTGCGACTGGTGGAGGCTTTTGTCTGGCTTCTGTCTGGAAAAGTCTGACTTCTGATTGCTTTCCAGTATGAATTCCAGCCCTATTCTCCTGGCTGGAACAACCTTCCCGACATCTTCTGTCTTGCTTTGCACAAGGAACAGCTCTGCCCTGTTCTCCAGTCAATCTCTGCATCCTGTGGAGCAGCTCAGGCAAATCCCAATATCCAGAAGCACCAGGCATGTGTTTTAAAGCTTGGGACATGTGTTTCCTTGATTTCATTATTTTATGGTTTTCACATAAAAAGCCTGACACTAAAGCATGGAGCATTGGGGGCAAAATCCAGAAGTGATGCATATGGTGGTACAAGCTAGACTCCCTTTTACACACAGAGAAACTTGAAATACACGGCAGGTGACTATGCCATTGTACCGAGCGGGGTGCAGGTTCTGCAGTCATATTACTTAGTCCAAAGCAGCATCCAAATACTACTACATCTGTTATTTCCTGGGAGAATACACTTTTGTTCCTTCATCAGAACTGGCGTTCAGATTCAGCCGCTGCTGAAACTGACCAGCGGCTGACTACAGGAAGCTCGAGGCAGAGTTGCTCTGCCCTGGGCTTCCTGGAATCAGCCGCTGATCAGTTTCAACAGCAGCTGAATCTGGACACCTGGGACAGAGCAGCTGGGGCGCTGCCAGGTAGGTCCCCGCAGCACCGCACCTCAGCGCTGCGGGGACCAACCCGGCAGCACCCCAGCTGCTCTACCCCAGGTGTCCCCAAGTCAGCTGCTGCTGAAACTGATCAGCGGCTGATTCCAGGAAGCCCGGGGCAGAGCAAAGCAAAGTCCCACCGCCCGCGTCCTCTGGGGTGAGAAAAGCTGCTCCGCGTCTCCCTGGTCTGCTGGGGGAGAGGGGGGAGCCAGCAGATCAGGGAGACACGGAGCAAAGCCACAGAGGACCCGGGTGGTGGGACCGTGGTGCGTCTTGGTCCCGCCGCCCGGGTCCTCCGCGGCTTTGCTCCGTGTCTCTGCTCCCCCCCCCCAGCAGACCAGGGAGACGCGGAGCAGCTTTTCTTGCCCCGGAGGATGTGGGCGGTGGGACCACGGCATGTCTGGGCGGTCCCGCCGCCCGCATCCTCCGGGGCGAGAAAAGCCCCGTTCGTAAGTACGGATCCGACAGTCGGATCCGCGTAACTCGGGGACTGCCTGTATTCAGGCCCATGCTCAGGAATTTCTGGCGTCCATGTGCTTTTTTGCAAATGTTTAATGCAATTTTAATATATATATATATTTAAAATATATACTAGGAGGCTGTGCCCCCTGCTCACTACACTCACCAAACCCCCTTCTCTCTGGAGGCTTTCATGGCCAGAGAGCATTAGTGCTACACTTACCAACTCCCCTCTCCCTGGGAGCAGGGTGTCTGGCCATGGGGGAAGGGGCAATAGCAGGGGAAGGTACAGGAGCAGGCTGGGGGATGGGGTTTTGGCAGAAGGGGAGAGGAGGCTGAGGGGGGTTGGGGTCAGATGGCAGAGGGGACATGTGACAGCCCAGGAGGTTGGAGGAGATGGTCTCAGATGGTGGAGGGGGCCCAGTGTGGCCTGGGGGGGATTCAGATGTTGGAGAAGGGTATGCTGTCGATGGGGGGCATTTCAAGCTCTGATGGCAGAGGGGATGCAGGATGGTTCAGGCAGCATTGGGGGTAGGTCTCAGATGGTGGAGGGGATGTAGGGCAGATTGTGGGGGGAGTCAGGCTTGGATGGCAGAGGGGACCTGGTATGGCTGGGGGGTGAGGGGGTGTCAGGCTCAGACGGCAGAGGGAACACGGAGTGGCCAGGGGATGTTGGCTTGGATGGCGGAGGAGTTGTGATGTGTCCGGGGGGGGGGGGAATTGGGCTCAGATGACAGAGGGGACCTGATATGGCCTGGTGGAGGGTGGTGAGGCTCAGATGGCAGAGGGGATGCAGGGCAGCCTGGGGTGGCTGAGGGATTGGGCTGGGAAGGTGGACGGGACTTGGCACGGCCAGGGGATTGGGCTCATATGGCGGAGGGGAAGTGGCACGGCCTGTGGAGGAGGAATCGGGCTTGGATGGCGGAAGGGACCTGGTGCAGCCTGACGGGGGGAGGTCGGGCTCGGATGGTAGAGGGGACCCAGCCCCTTCAGCTTCTCTCCAGTAGTGATACCCCCTGGGGCATGAAGCAGGAGCTGGACTGGACCGTCCCAGATGGGATGTCCCCGAGGCTGGCCACAGCAAGAGGCTGGTGACAGAGGTGAAGGCAGGCTGTGGTGATAGCATGAGGGTGCAAATGGCAAGATGTCACTCTGTCATCCCACAGGAATTTTTTTGCTCAGGTCTTGCGAGGTGAGGAAATAATCCTAGTTTGTTACTGTGGCTTTGATTTGAGATCACTCCCACTCCAACTTTTGCTGCTATTTTTTGGGGGGGGAGGGGGCGTGAGGTTTTCTCAAAAATCAAAAAGGGGGCATGATGCTGAAAAGTTTGGGAACCACCAAGCTAGATCATTTCCTGGTATCAGCAAAGAGATGTCTAGACCCTCCAGTTTCTTTGGTGCACTGCGAGCACCAAAGGAGACTGGGTCCCAGACCAATTCACTGTTTTCAGCTTTGGTGCCATTTGCTATTTAACCATCACTGCAGAGGATGAGACCACTCATTACTGTGGTGTACATTCCAGCTGTAGTAGTAGCTATGGGTAATATCCCCAGGGATACACTCAAATATGGAACTGAGAACAAAACCTGTCTTCTCTCTGTGTTCTGTGCTCTGCTGGGATCTGCATGCCTTTTACACAGCTTGGTTAGTCCTAAGCCATTCAGCTACTGTCTGTAAACCCAAAGGAAAGGAGGACAGTGGTGGGAGAGGGAAGGAATTTGCTGGGATAAACTGTGTTTGTGCACACGAATGGAGCAGGTGACATCTTTCTTGTAAATGTCTCTAAAAAATATAGACAAGAGGGTGTTAGTAATTACTAAGCACATTCACTAGCCATTTAAAGCCGGGGTGACTCTTCAGAAAGTGGCAATTGGGTCTCACCATTGCCAAGCCATTTGGAGATAGAGAAGCAAAGTAGCCTGTATCTGAGGCTACGTCTAGGCTGCAGGCTTCTTTCGGAAGAAGCTTTTCTGGAAGAGATCTTCTGAAAAAACTTCTTCTGGAAGAGAGCGCCCACACTGCCAACGCGCATCGAAAACGCCATCTGCTTTTTCAAAAGATAGGCTGTGTCTAGACTACATGGCTCCATCGATGTAGATTAGACAGATAGACAAAGGCAAATGAAGCCACGATTTAAATGATCGCGGCTTCATTTAAATTTACATGGCTGCTGCGCAGAGCCGACAAACAGCTGATCAGCTGTTTCTCCGCTCAGCGCGCTAGTCTGGACGCTCCCCTGCCGACATCAAAGCCCTTTGTCGGCAGCCCCGTTATTCCTCGTGGAATGATGTTGGCAGGGGAGCATCCAGACTAGCGCGCTGAGTGGACAAACAGCTGTTTGTTGGCTCAGCGCGGCAGCCATGTAAATTTAAATGAAGCCGCGATCATTTAAATCACGGCTTCATTTGCCTTTGCCAAAAAACAAATCTACATGGCTCCGTCGATGGAGCCATGTAGTTTAGACGTACCCATAGTGTCCACACTGAATGGATGCTCTCTCGCATTTAAGATGGGATTACTATGGACGGAGTGACTATCTGTGACTACCTGTGCTTTTTCCTCTTTCCTCTTCTTCCAAAAGAACTCCCTCTTCCCCATCCACACACACCTTTTTCCGAAAGAGCTCTTTTGGAAGAAGGCTTCTTCCTCGTAGAAAGAGGATTACCAGTGCTGGAAACACCTCCCCCGCCCCACCTCTCCATTCTTTCGATTTACTTGTAGAAGAATACAATGAGCAGTGTGGATGTAACTCAGGTTTTGTTGGAAAAACGGCCATGGTAGGTTTGACCAGGTTCATTGGATCCAGGCCACTCTGTGCAGGGATTAAAGCGGGTAGTTGCCCCAAGGCCCAGAAATTCAAAGAGGCCCAGGGCTCCTGGTTGCTGCTGCTGCTTCTTTAAATTGGTGCTCTTTGTGGCAGTGAGAGCTGGGGGGAATGGGGCGCTGCACTCCAGGCAGGTCTCAGGGGGCTGGGGGGAGCAGCATGCCACGTTCCAGGTGGTGCATGGTCTGGCTGCCCCCGGCCCTGCCCTTTTCACCTGAGACCCCATCCCTTCTGGGTGCATGGAGCCAGGACCCCCCCCCCCCATCTTGTTCTGAGGCCTGAAGAGGCTGTTGGCTCCCCTGACTCTGTGTATTATGGCCAGAGAAAACACACAGATGTGCGCGTGCACACAACACACACATGCACACACACCTTTCCTTGCCCAACAATGATGTGCATAGGACATGGTTAGTGAGATTATTAGCAAACCTCCTATGCTGTTAGCTGACAGGGAGGGGCATAAACACTCGCCCTATTTAGGATCCAGAGTGTGAAACCCATAATAAAAAATGAGCCTAATTCACCCCTAGGAATCTCAGAGAATTAATCCTGTGTGTTCTCCTTGTGTCCAGTGTGTATATGCAGGTTCTCATTCTTTACCTATTTTCCAAATTTGTTCTTTCCTCTTATATCTCCCTCACAATCAACCCACCATTGACAGGAGCATATCAGTTTCCTGGGATCAGGGCGTAGGCTGAGATGGAACTTCCACACTGGAATTTGGCCCTGCAAGGAATACATTTGTACCTGGCCACTTAGCTCCTGACCCTGTTGGGGGTCTGAGCTGCCCTGAGCGGAGGGTACATAGTGCCTTGCAGAATCAGCACCCCGTTGTCCGTGCATCCCACTGTCCACAAGCTTCCAAACCCCCACCTCCTGTTTTAAAAAGCAGGGGCCCTATAAAGGGCTTGTTTTTTGGCTGCATTAGTGTCTATTTCAAAGTGGTAACAATGGTCCAAAGCCTGCTCTTGTTTATAGCCATGCTTCAGTGGGGTTCCATGTGGGCAATCAAGAGCTGAATGTAGCCACTGCTTCCTGCTGCAGCTGTAGAGTCTTACAGATAGTGGAAGAAGACTGTATACTTTAGGGACTACAGGAGAGGAAGCTATGAAGCCTTCCCTGCACAGAGCTTTCTTGTGAAGCTAGGAAGTTATTTATTCTCCCAGTGCTAGAGAGGGGAATTCATGCTGCTCTGTCCTGTGTGGGAGCCAGGGAATCTCTGTAGGTTTCATTCCAAAAAAGCAAATTATTCTGCTTTTTCATCCTCTCTGGTTTTGAGTACCTCTGAGAGCACAGATCCCATTTCAGAGTTTCTGCCTTCCTCAGCGGAGGGGGGCGGGGGACTCTGAAATGCTACTGCAACCAGTGAGCAGGGAGCAGATTTGCATGAAGGGACCATTCTCCTGTGCTGGGGATTTAAGAGAGACTCCACCGGTTCCAGCCAGAGCTCCCTTTGCTTCAGGAAGCCGAGCTCGTCTGGATCCAGTATGGCCTGGGCCTGCCTGCTCCTCACACTGCTCACCTACTGCTCGGGTGAGCTGGGAGGGTTGACTTGTCACAAAACTTTGATCAGAGGCTGTGATTATGAGGTTGTTAATTCAGAGCAATTAAATGGTGTTTTGGAAGGCAGCAGATCAGTGCTGAGGTTTTCAAAGTATTCCTGGGGATTAATCTTGTGCAGCCAAATCTCTTGCCCTCCTTTGAACATCCCCATCATGAGCCTGTGTAACTGCTAGTTATATGTTCCTGTTCATTCTTGCGTAGGTGCCTGTTCTCAGCCAGTTCTGACTCAGCCCTCCTCAGCGTCTGTGTCACCAGGACAAACAGCCAAACTGTCTTGTACCATCAGCAGTGACTACAGCCCTAGCAGCGCCAATCTGGATTGGTACCAACAGGGATCTGGCCAAGCCCCTCGCTTTGTCTTGCGTCGCACCAGCAGCAGAGGTGTTGGAGTCTCAGACTGATTCACTGGTTCCAGCTCTGGCAATGTTGCTTATTTAACCATCACCAATGTCAAGGCAGAGGATGAGGATGATTATTATTGTGCCCTATGGTACGACGGCGTGGCTATTCCACAATGGTGCATTCAAATGGGGAACTGAGACAAAAACCTCCACTGACTGTTTTCACCTAATGTCCTGCTGTGAATCCACCGTGCATGGCTCCAACAGCAATTTAAAGGGCCCAGGGCTCGGGCCGTTGCCAGGAAGAGATGGGGGAGATAATGGGGGCAACTGACTTAGTGATTCAAAAGGGCCAAGAGTTCCAGCCGCCGCTACTGTGACAATGGCAATGCCCAGAACCCTGGGCCCTTTAAATCACCACTGGAACACCCCATGGTCACTCTGGGTGGCACTGGATGTCCCGTTCCCATTCCTTCTGCCTGAGGCCCCATCCCTTCGGGGAGCACAGAGCCAAGGCCTCCCCACCTTGCCCATGGACTCAGCATCCTCACCCATATTGCTCAGCCAGCTGCATCTTTCCACTCAGGCAGCTCTGAGGGGTGCTGGCATTGGAGAAACAGAGTAGAAAGCTGGACTCCTTAGCATGCCCCCGCCGAGGAATGTTCAGTTTATTATGAGACATCAAATTCTGGCAAAGCTCCTGACGATTGTTACTGCCTTGGAGGCAACTGTACAATGAAGGTAAACAGCGGGGAGCTAATACACTTCTTCCTACACTTCCCTGAGACACCCGTGCCCCTGCAGGACAGCCCCTGCTGTCCCAGACACAGATGACCTTGCTCACAGCACATCACCTTCATTAGTACCGAGACCTGATAGTGTCGGCTCAGAGATGAGGGCTCAGCTTCATGCACTGTGTCTCTTGGGATGACTGTCCTTGTTGCTTTTCTTCACAGGTGGGCTGGCTGTGAGTGAAGCATGTCCATCACCTCCTGAGCCATCCTCCTAACCCTGCAAGAGCTGCCAGCACCAATGACCCCATGAGGACCTGGAGCAGGAACACATCGCCTGCCTGTGTGCCCTACAGCGGTGCCTAAAGCGGCAGGAGAAGAGGTGGGACGCAGACTTGGAGCTGCGCTGCACCATCTGGCAGGAGCTGTCCCAGCAGACCTGCAGCATGTGTGTGGCATACTCTGCCAGCGTCAGCTGCCTGGTCATCGTGATAGCGTGGCCCAGAAGCTTCCCCTTCCCCTCACACCTGCTTCTTCCTAATTTCCCCCCACATTTGCTCCTGCTCCTGTCCCCACCTCTGCCCCTGCTCCTCTGGCTTCTCCCCCAGCCCCTCTTTGGCCACCAAGAGCCCTGCACATGGGGTGGTGGAACCACCCAAGGGACACACTAGTTCCAACCCCATCTCTGAGCCCCTCCTTCCCCCACCTCCACATTCTTCCCTCTTCCCAGCTCTGGCGCCATGGCTAGAGTGCTGTGGCATCTTCAAAAGCAACCAGAGCACACAGTGTTGTGTTTTCTGTCCCTTGAGGAGGTAGGCAAAGGTGAAGAGCCTGATACATGGCTGTGAAGGGTAGCTCCTTTAAGCACTCGAGCCTCAGGGTACGTCTAGACTACATGCCTCTGTCACCAGAGGCATGTAGATTAGACTACCAGACATAGGAAAATGAAGCGGCGATTTAAATAATCGCCGCTTCATTTAAATTTACATGGCTGCCGCGCTGAGCCGACAAACAGCTGATTAGCTGTTTGTCGGCTCAGCGCGATAGTCTGGACACACGGGTGGCGACATCAAAGGTATTTGTCGACCACCCAGGTAAACCTCATCCCAGGAGGCATACCTGGGTGGTCGACAAATACCTTTGATGTCGGCAGGGGAGCGCCCAGACTACCGCGCTGAGCCGACAAACAGCTGATCAGATGTTTGTCGGCTCAGCGCGGCAGCCATGTAAATTTAAATGAAGCCGCGATTATTTAAATGGCCGCTTCACTTTCCTATGTCTGGTAGCCTCATCTACATGCCTCTGGCAACAGAGGCATGTAGTCTAGACGTACCCTCAGATAGCCTCAGGCAGCAGCTCTAGGAAATGGATGCTGTCCTGATGCCCTGTTTGGAGTGCTTCTAGGGAGCTTTAAATGTGAACCTGCCTCCAATCAGTGTGGATGCCCTGTTTTGATATACGTCTGTGTAATTTAGATGGGCGTTTATAGTGTGGACCTGCTATTTCAAAATAGCTATTTTGGGAATTATTATTCTGAAATTGCTTATTCTGAAATAAGTGCATTGTGTAGACCAGGGGTGGCCAACTCATTTAACAAAGAGAGCTAAAACAGTGGTGGAAAAAATGTGAAGAACTGCACCAGAATTGTCAAGCAAAAACAAGCAAACAAACAAAAACCCAGAACAGAAAAGTTGAGCAAAACCAAAGAAATTATTTTTTAAAAAGGAGGCTGCCCCTTTAAGATGGCTGTCATCTTGGGCGCCATTTTTAAAACCCCTCAGCTCTGACCCCATGAGCACAGGGAAGCTGGAGTCCAGGGGGGAGCCGGTGGAGGATGGGGGCCATTGCGAGGGGCCACAGCAGCAGCTTTGCGAGTTGCACTTTTGCGGGGCAAGAGCTGCACGTGGCTCGCGAGCCATGGGTTGGCCATGGCTGGTGTAGATATTCCCTAATAAAATCGTTTTAAAGCAAATTTTAAACTAAGGTCCCATAGCCAGAAACTGACAGGATATAGTAGATTATTTAAATCGCCGCTTCCTTTTGCTATGTCTAGTAAACTTATCTAGTAAACCCAACTTAGTGTAGACACACCCTAAGTGCTTCCAGAAATAATAATGGAGTAAAAAGTATGATATTTTCTAAAAAAAACCTACTTCGGTAAAAGTCAAAGTATCACAAAAATAAATTACTAGAGGAAAGATCAAATACTGAAAAAATGTACTTGAGTAGTGTAACAAAGAATTTCTACTTAGGCCATGTCCAGACTCAGGGGTTTTTTCGGGAAAAGTAGCCTTTTCCCGAAAAAACTTCCCCTGCGTCCAGACTCAAGCCGCATTCTTTCAAAATTATTTTGAAAGAACGCGGCTTTTCTTTCGATGGCGGTAAACCTTGTTTTACGAGGAAGAACGCCTTCTTTCGAAAGTTCCTCTTTCGAAAGAAGGCGTTCTTCAATGTAAATAGGGCTTCTTCAAAAGAGAGCATCCAGACTCGCTGGGTGCTCTCTTTCGAAAAAGCGGATTGCTCTTTCGAAAGATCCGCCTGCAGTCTAGACGCGATCTTTCGAAAGAGGCTCTTTCGAAAGATGCTTTCGAAAGAGCCTCTTTCGAAAGAAGCCTGCAGTCTAGACCTAGCCTTAGTTACTCTCCACCTCTGGTTACTCATTGGAAGAGTCCATTGTAAATGCCATTTTAAGTTGTTTTGTTTTAAACCAGAAACTACACTAGTTTCTTGTGATTTTGCCTCTATGTCCTTTGTCTAATGAAGGTTTGCCAGGGGTACTCAAGTAAGCAACGGAAACTCAGCAGCACTCACCCAGAATATTTCTTTAGTTTGCTTTTGATTTATTCTGAAAGCACCACTCCAAGCTTTGCCACACATACAAACACCCGAACTGAACAAACCATATTTTCTGGTCATAGCAGGGTAGCTCTGTTAGTCTGTATCTGCAAGAACAATGAAGAGTCCTGTGGCACCATAGACTAAGAGATTTCTTTGGGCATAGACTTGAGCACAAATAAATCTGTTAGACTATAAGACGCCACAGGACTCTTTGTTGTTTTTTCCGTATTTTCCAGTTAATTGCCTCTTCTAGGTGCCTTGGGTTTTCTAAAGTGAAGACAATAAAAAAATGAAATGGACAGTTCTTTGCAGCACATTCAAACTGTGAAACAACATAATGTGCAAATTAAAAAAAAATCATTTCAGCGTCATGCAGGAGACTTTAACATGCTGTGAATTGAAAATGAGGCTCTATTTCTGTTCAGACTGTCCTCTGGGATCAGAGTTTATTCTGAATAAATACTCAGGCCTGCCCCACCTCCTTTCTATTGCCCTGGGAAATACATAGGGGAAATATACCAGCAATCAACTGAATGGACCATGAGGTGTCATCTGTTCTGCATACATTTACTCTCAAATGTCCCCTTAGCTCAGAGCAGGGCTGTTGGGTCTATGCCTGCCTCAGGTATGAGGCACTTGTTTTCCACCTTGCTAAACCATAAGGTAATTGCTCCAGCGGAACCCACTAGTGTAAAACCCATGGGAGATTTGCTAATCAAGAGGGCTATTAACATAGGACAGGAAGCGAACGGACAAACAGGACACTACTACATATGCTCTGGGGTTCCGTTTTTTGGTGAAGGAGTCAGAGTGCTACATAGGGCCAATTACATCCCAGAAACATGGGGGTTTTAGACTTATGAAAGTGATGATCGTGATGAAAAATGACCCCACTTCCCACCAAAGACAGCAACAGACACTGCTTGAATGCACTGCTCTTGTCTCAGCTTCACGTTACTTCTTCTGGTTTTGAGCCTATTAACATTAAAATTAAAGAAGTATCATTAAAATGCTGACAATTAATCTGATCTTGCATCATTGTACCGGGGAGAGTTTTGACCTTGAGTTAAATGATTCCTGGATCGGGACTTATTCAGTGTTCTTTGGCAATGATCACTTAAGGAAGCTTTGGCAATGAAAGTGCTGTCAACATGGAAAAGTTGCTAAAAGTGAAAACTGGCCAAACTGTTTTTTTCTGCTCCCATGTTGACATTTCATGGCCACATGGCCAGCACCCTGTCAACAGCTAAAGCAAAGCAGTGTGGGTTGGCATCCTGCAGTGCAGTGTTGTGGGAAAGCAGAGCTGATCCCTGAGCTTCTTGGAATTCTCTGGTAGCTCTGTGAGTTCTCCCTGCTAGGGAATGGCAAAGCAGCGCAGAATCTGTCCCCCTCCTCCTGCAGCAGCAGTTTGCCTGCTGCAGTGTTCCAAGTGTGGAGAAGAAAAGAAGCATCCCAGTGATTTGTTAGATGCTTCTTGGAGTTCTGAAAGGAGAGGGGTGCATGCCTGCAGGGCAGCAGAAAGCACAAAACACTGTGCAGATCCATCAGGGCAGGCATTGTGGGATATTGGAGGAAGCCAGTTCTATTTTTTTTAAAAAACCCAACAGAGTCCACACTGGCTCTTTGTCAACAATAAAGGGAAGGGAAAAAACAAAAGTCTCTTTCAAAGGTGGAAGGTATTCCACCCTTAAATTTGGTGCTTTTCAAACAAATGTCACATTGTAGTGTAAACACACTAGTTATTTTGTCACCAAAAGGCAGGTTTTGGTGGCAAAATAGTGCCAGTGTACAGAAGCCCTTCTACTGCAACAATGACTCATCATAGTGCCCAATAAGCACTCTGCAGGCTACACGACAAATCGTTTCTGTGCAAAGGGTTGGGGAGCTCTCTGCAATGTTCCAGGCAGAAAATAAATCTCTCTCTGACTCCAGCTACCTACATATTTACCTGGCTCACAACATCAAATACAAATGCACTTTTAACAGCCTCTTGTTCCTCTCATAGACTGGAGGGGGGAGGTGCCAGAAAGCAAAAAATGAGTAGGCAGCACATTTGCAAAAGGGGCTGTTCTCCAGAGCTAGGGGTTTAAAGAAGAATCAGAGGGTCCCAGGCTCAGACCCATTTGCCTCAGGAAGCCGAGCTCATCTGGATCCACCATAGCCTGGGCCCATCTGCTCCTTGCACTGCTCACCTACTACTCAGGTGCTCAGAGGGTGGGGGATTAATACACACTGTGCTTCAGGAAGCTCTTTTTTTGGGCTTTCCCTCATTCATTTCCACTTTCTCGATTCTCTTTCTGTGTTCAGTCAGGACGTGATAATTGTTTAATTCCTGTCCTTGTTCCAGGGGCCAGCGTCCAGCCCACGCTGACTCAGCCACCTTCAGACTCAGTGTCCCTGGGAAACACGGTGAAGTTCTCCTGCACCCTGAACAACAGCACAGCAGCTACGTTGTTGGATGGTATCCACAAAGGGATGGCCAAGCCCCTAAGTTCCTTTGGCTCAGTTCTGGCACCAAAGGAGAAGGGGTCCCAGATCGATTCACTATTTCCGACTCTGGAGCCATTCGCTATTTAACCATCACCAACGTCCAGCCAGAGGACGAGGCCACTTACTACTGTGGTGCAGATTACAGCATTGGTAGCAGCTCCGGGTAACCCACCATGTCACAGTCAGAGGGGGAACTGAGACAAAAACCCTCCCTTCTCCAGCCTCGCTTTGCTGGATCCCTCACTCTCTGCAGAACTTTGCATTTTACTTTCAATAAACCACCTGATGTTTGGTCACAGAGAGTTCCAGCTTCCCACAGTCTGAGAGGAGACGTCTGCTCCCGCTCCCACTTCACAGCCTCTGCAGAGGGGCAAAGCAGCTTTTACATGCAGCTTCCTTACTTGGCCTCTGCAAGAGATATAGGCAGCTCAGTCTCCTGCTGTCAACAGCCCAGACCTCTCTTCCCAAAGCCCTCACTGACAAGTAACAAGGAGGTGTTGCAACTTAAAGAACAAGTATCGGTCGCTGCTGAGGAAATGCTATTCATTCATGACATTTCACCCACATATTGACCAAAACATTCTCTGCTCTGGTTCTTTGCGATGGACTTTCTCTTCCATGCACAATGGCTGATCTCCCAATTAAACAGAGAGATGGGTCTCAGAGACAATTAGAGAATAGGATAAATCACAGCAGGGCTTACTGCCTGTACTGAGAAATTGTCCCTAATCTACCACCGTTTTCCCACCCACTACTGTGAGTTGCCCAGTGACTCGTTTCCTGGCTGTAACTTAGAGAATTGTGATCCTGCAGCTGATGTAGTTTGACAGGGATTTGAAAGGACCAAATGTAAGTTTCCCCAGTACATAGTGTGGAAATTCTGCTGCACTTGTCTTTTGGAAATGAACTTGAAAAAAATGCAAAATCTTCAATTTTGAGGGTTATTTTTCAATATCTAATTTAAACTAAAGCATAAGTTGGAGGTTGAATTGGACGTCAGTCTTTCTATACTGGTTAAAATTCAGGAGTTCAATTTTCAGAATACTTGCAGCCAATGAACAGGGAGCAGATTTGCATGATGGAATCATTCTCTAGCACTGGGGGTTTACAGAGAATTGTAGGGTCCCAACCACAGACACATTTGCCTTAGGAAGCTCACCCTTTTGGTTTCACTGGCTGATTCCTGTGGTATCTGGAAGAATTTTCCTTCTTCCCAGGAAAAAGCATAGTTGTCACCCTCTGAACGCCAGGCTGGTGTTCCTCAAGGATGATTATGAATTGCCAGGAGCTTAGATCCAAGGGCACTAGAGATCCGGGTTACAAGGCAAGATTGGGGTGAAAGACTATTATTGTAAAGCAGTAAGTTCTGCAGCTCAGGGGCCTGCTGGAAATTTCTGTGAATGACCTGTCCCACCAGGGGGAGCTCTTTGTCTGCAATGTCCAATGTCCAGGCCGAAGGCTGTAAACAGCCGGGTACAGTTTATCTTCAAAGAAATCTCCCATTTGCAATGGAGTGAAACCAACCTCAGGCATCCCCCTCCCCTTTCTATTCTCCCCAGGACCTCTCCCTTCTCCAGCTACAGATGCAATAACTGTTTAATTCCACATTCCCTTGGGACGAGCACATTTCGTTCTGGAGGTGACAGTGACCTGTCCCTCTGCTGATGCGTCTGAGAGATCAGGGCAGAACACGAGCCCCAGTGGGAGTTTTCCAACAACTTCCCTGTTTCCATCCCAGCTCCAGCTACGTCCCCTGGTGTGAGCCCCCTGGGCTGTGTCCTGTGGCCCTGAGTCAGAACCAGCCAGTCCAAGGCATCCCACCAGAGACGTGAGGGAGGTGACAGCTGACCCCAGAGTGACTGGGACCATAAGCGCTCCCTGCTCATTCAGTGCCAGTGGGTGTGCGCAGGGATTCCAGGAGTTTCAGGGGTCAGTGACATTTCATCGTAATCCACGTGTGCTGTGTTGGTAAATGGGCGACTGCAGGTGTCCCGGTCGGAGCTCCGTGCACTGTGATCATATTGGTTTCCTTGGAGCAAATGATGCAGCAGAGGGGCCTTTGTAACTTGTGTCCCGTGGGACGTTACAGAGTGATTCCACGCAGCCAACCTGCAGGGCTCAGCTTTAAGAAGGAGGCAGTTTTGCATGAAGGGGCTGGTCTTCAACACTGGAGGTTCAAGAGACAATCGGAGGGTCCCAGCCACAGACCTGCCTCAGGAAGCCGAGTTAGTTTGGATCCACCATGGCCTGGGCCCCGCTGCTCCTCGCCCTGCTCACCTACTGCTCAGGTGAGGGGTTGTTGGCTGCACTGACACAGCATGGAGGCCACCTGCAGGTGAGGAGGTTTGTGTGTGAGGAGCCGGAGTCCTTGTGCTGAGTTTGTTTGTTCCGTTGCTTTCAGGGGTCAGGTCACAGCCTGTGGTGACTCAGGAGCCCTCCATGTCAGTGACCCCAGGAGGGTCCGTCACGCTGTCCTGCAGCCTGAGCACTGGAGCCATCACCAGCGGCAACTATCCTGGCTGGTTCCAACAGAAACCCGGCTCAGCTCCTCGGCAGCTTATATATAACACCAATAACAGACCCTCCGGGATCCCTGACCGGTTCTCTGGGGCCATATCCGGTAACAAGGCTGCCCTGACCATCACCGGTGTGCAGGCAGAGGAAGAGGGTGACTATTACTGTATGGTATGGGCTGGTAGTGCGCACACAGTGATCCAGTCAGAGAGGGAAGTGAGACAAAAACCTCTTGTGTCTTACACCCACCATTTCCTCCAGCTGCACATGCTGCGCAGTTTGGGCTTTGCCTGGTATAGGTGAGAAACCGATTGCTCCTCCTTTGGAAATTCTGCCATCCATTGTCATCAGTAGGGGCTGATGCTCCATGCACTCAGCATTCACTCAGCTATTCATACGCTCTCTGCTCACCCTGGCTGTGTCTAGACTGGCCAGTTTTTCTGGAAAATCAGCCATTTTTCCAGAAAAACTTGCCAGCTTTCTACACTGGCTGCTTGAATTTCTGCAAAAGCACTGACAATCTCATGTAAGAGAAATACTATGGAAATACTATGCTGTTCCCGTTTGGGCAAAAGTCCTTTTGTGCAAAACTTTTATACAAAAGGGCCAGTGTAGACAGCCCAGATTTGTTTTGTGCAAAAAAGCCCCGATCGCGAAAATGGCCACTTGAATTTCCACAAAAGCACTGACGATCTCATGTAAGATTGTCAGTGTTCTTGTGGAAATACTATGCTGCTCCCGTTCAGGCAAAAGCCCTCTTGCGTAAATCATTTGCGCAAGAGTGCCAGTGTAGACAGCAGAGTACTGTTTTGAGCAAAAAAGCCCTGAAAGCTAAAATGGCGATAGGGGCTTTTTTGCGGAAAAGCGCGTCTAGATTGGCACGAATGCTTTTCCACAAAAAGTGCTTTTGCAAAATCTATATACAGGAGGGAAGCCAAACAGTAGACACTCAAGGGCTGTCTCTACACTGGCATGATTTTGCGCAAATATTTTTAACGGAAACGTTTTTCCGTTAAAAGTATTTGAACAAGAGAGCATCTACACTGGCATGTGCTATTGCACAAAAGATGTGCTTTTGTGCAAAAGCATCCAAGCCAGTGTAGACGCTCTCTTGCACAAGAAAGCTCCAATGGCCATTTTAGCCATCGGGCTTTCTTTTGCAAGAAATTAATGTTGCCTGTCTACACTGGCCATCGGGCTTTCTTTTGCAAGAAATTAATGTTGCCTGTCTACACAAGAATACTTGTGCAAGAGGGCTTATCCCTGAGCGGGAGCGTCAGAGTATTTGCACAAGAAGCACTGATTTTGTACATTACAACATGAGTGTTCTTGCGCAAATACTCGTGGCCAGTGTAGACAGGCGGCAAGATTTTGCGCAAAAGCAACTGCTTTTGAGCAAAATCTTGCCAATGTAGACACAGCCAAGATGACTGAGCAGGCTAGGAAGCTGTCCAGTCTGTGACAGAAGAATATGTGAGAATAGCTGAGGATGAGCTATTCCATGTAATTAGTTTCTTAGTACAGCAAATTAAACTGGCATGTTGTGTTTTATTTTGCTTAATAAACCTAATTGTTCTTTTTTGACCACTCACATCCTATTTTTATACCTAAAATGCAGATGTACCAGGCATTGTTCAGGTCTTTAATTGAAGGGTTTTTGGGTCTTTTTGGTGGGAATATAAAAGACAAATATACATGCTTTATTTTAGTGACTTTATTTTTGAACAATGAAGGGAAATGAAGGCTAAAAAGAGTGTTTAGGGATAAGGAGGGGGCAGGGGCTGGCTGGCTTAGGGAAGAGGATTGGGAGATATACCGGGCTCAAGGCAGGGGGTGGGGGTCTCAGAGAAGAGGGAAGTAGGTGGGGGACTCAGTGGGAAAGAGGTAGGGGTTCAGAAGTCAAGGTAGATAGGAGGTGCAGGATTCAGGGCAGAGGACTTAGGACAGGGGATAGGGAGGAAGGGGTGTTTACCGGGACTACTCATGACAAAGGTGGTAGTGCTGCTCCAGCAGCAGCTTCTCCGAGGGTGGCATGGTGATGCTCCCTGGGTAACGGTGCCTCCTGAGGGGTTGGGGGTGCATGGCCCAGAGGCTGGCTCCTTCCGGAAGGGGTGATCCAGGTGTGCGCACTTTTCTGGTGGGGTTGAGGTTCTGCAGGGCAGGCCCAGCCTCCAGCTGTCCCCCACCTCCAAGCTGAAGCCTTTCTGGATGGCCAGCCCCTGGACTGCTGCAGCCCTCGCTCAACCTGCAGCTTGTCTGGGGGGAAGGACTTGTTTGGGGCAGTGCCCCCCCCATCATGCAAGCCATTGTTGGGGGGTGGTGCCCCGCGTGCACAGTGTCTGTTTTACACTGTGCCGGGCTGTGATCCTACCTCTGTGTCAGTGCTGGAGGGGCTGGCTCGCAGGGCAGAATAAAGGGTTATGCAGGAGGGCAGGAAAGAAGGCTCAGTGGGTACAAGCTAAAAGTGAAGTGACTTTTGCAGCAACAGTTTAATTCCACATTCCCCTGGGATGAGCATGTTCCATTCTCAAGGTGACATTGAGTGCTGGGAGTGGGCCAGTGACCAAGGGCAGAGGAAGGCCACTTTGGACCAGCTGGCATGCCAGCAAGAGGCCATGTGCTCCTCCCTCACCTTGGTGATGGAGCCATGGCCTTGTGTATGGAGCAGGCCACCAGACTTCTCCTCCCCCCATGGCTTCCCATCCTAGTCCCTCCTACAGCCTCCGGGACCCCAGAACATGTGACATTGATGTGGGTGAAGCATTCCTTTTGATCCCCAAGGGCCTGCAGCACCATGAGGAAGTACCCTTCCCTGTTGATGTAGTCTGAGGCACAGTAGCTGGGGACTGGGATGAGGAGGTGCATGCTAAGGCCCCCCCTCCCCCACAGTTGGGAAAGGCCATGGTGGGAAAGCCATCAACAATGATGTCTGTGTTCCCCAGAGTGACAACCCTTCATAGCAGCAGATGGTTGATGGCCTTGGCTACCTGCAGGAGCAAGGCCCTGACTATGGATTTACCCATGCCAAGTTGGTTCCTGTTGGAGCGGTAGTGTGGTGAATTTCCACAGGGTGATGGCGACGTGCTTCTGCACAGGGCTGGAGAGTCTCAGACAGGGATTGTGATGTTCATGTAGAGCTGAACTGTATCTGCCCCTGCTATAACCTGCTAGAACTCACGCTCCTCCTGGAGCTGAGAGAGGGCATGTCTACACTACCACCCTAGTTCGAACTAGGGTGGTTACTGTAGTCATATGAACTTACAAATGAAGCCCGGGATTTGAATTTCCCGGGATTCATTTGCATGTTGCCGGGCGCCGCCATTTTTAAATGTCCGCTAGTGCTGGCCCCGATCACTCAGCAGGTGCACAGAAATGGCCCGACGGGGGGCCACTGTGTTAGTAGTAGAGTTGAGTGTGTCTAACATTTATTTAATTTTCTTGCTTTTCTATAGGCACTAGATACAGTACTCCCATCAGAAAGAGGCATAAATCGGAACACTTATTAATAGTGAATTTAACATTGTATCTTCGACAATCTATGACATAAAGAAACAGAAAGATAAGTTGCGAGCATTTGTTGCCAAAAGTAAAGCGCCTACTAAGGTACCAAGGTACGGCAAACTCTGAAAATGCCTAAGATGGCACAGTTGGGTGTAGCTTTGTTTAAGTGGTTTAGAGCAAGGCCTTCTGAAGGTAAGCCCATTACTGGGCCAATGCTCATGGAGAAAGCAAAATAGTTTCACAGTGAAATGAACATTAGTGAATCGTGTGTTTTCTGAAAGATGGTTGCGTAATTTTAGTATTGGCATGGCATCCAGAAGTTAGACATCAGCGGTGAGCAAAAGTCTGTTGATCACGTGGCCGCTGAGGAGTATAGCGCTATTTTTGTGAGGCTGGTGGAAGAACACTGTTTGTCGCCTTCTCAAATGTACAATGCCAATGAAACTGGGCTCTTATGGCATTGTTTCCGAACTCTACTCTGGTTGGAGATTGCTGCTCATGGCTTCAAAATGAACAAAGACCTCATTACAGTTCTCGTATGCACAAATGCGTCCGGCACGCATAAACTTATGCTTTTTGTTGTAGGGAAGTATAAAAAGCCTAGGGCCTTTAAAACTCTTACAAGCTTGCCAGTGTTTTACGAGGCGTAGGGGAATGCTTGGATGACAGCAGAAATCTTTAAGGATTTTTTTTTAATTATTTTGTTCCTTCAGTTAAGGAGAATTTTAGAAGGGGGGGGGGGCTATTGGAAGATAGTAAAGTTGTTCATTTGCTCGATAACTGTCAAGCGCATCCACCCACTTTGAAGCTTGTTAGCAGAAATATTTTTGCTACATATTTGCCAGTGAATGTGACTTTTTTGATCCAACCTATGGATCAAGGCATGATACAGAACTTTAAGTGTTTCGACGGGGGGCTATGTCTACACTGGCATGATTTTCCGGAAATGCTTTTAACGGAAAAGTTTTCCGTTAAAAGCATTTTTGGAAAAGCGCGTCTAGATTGGCAGGACGCTTTTACGCAAAACCACTTTTTGCAGAAAAGCATCTGTGGCCAATCTAGACGTGGTTTTGTGCAAAAAAGCCCCGATCGCCATTTTAGCCATCGGGGCTTTTTTGCGGAAAACAGTACTGTGCTGTTTACACTGGCCCTCTTGCGCAAATGATTTGAGCAAGAGGGCTTTTGCCCGAATGGGAGCAGCACAGTATTTCCGCAAGAACACTGACAATCTTACATGAGATCGTCCGTGTTCTTGTGGAAATTCAAGCGGCCAGTGTAGACAGCTGGCAAGTTTTTCCGCAAAGTCAGATGATTTTGTGGAAAAACTTGCCAGTCTAGACACAGCCAGGGTGTTTTGTCCAAAAGCTGGTAAACTCAGACTGCAGTGTTTCTGAATTCAATCTGAATTCAACCTTAAGGACGCTGTGTATACAGCTGCATTGGCTTGGAAAGATGCAAAGAAGGCTACGCTACAAAAATGTTGGAGGAAACTTTGGCTTAGCATCATGTTTTGTGAAGATTCTTTCAATGAAGAGGAATTTTGTGGCTTTAATGTTAGGCTGAAGCACATTAGTGACATACAAAAAATAATTGAAAATGTCCCTGAGAAGAATGCTGTGGAAACACGAGCTGGTTTGGGAGGAGCATGCTTAAAAGCTGGTTCCCCCAGCACCCTCTCTGCAGTGCACAGGTGGGAGGGGAGAGGAGGCAGAGCCATAGTGGGAGACCAGAAGCGAGCTGGGACTCAGCAGTCAACTGTGACTGCTTTTTAAAAGCAGTAAGAGCCTCCTTCTTCCCTTTTGTGCCCCCAGAGAGGGAGGCAGTGGAGCAGAGGCGTATAAGATCTGGCCACAGAGAGCAAGGAATCCCTGAAAGTAAGCTTTGCAGCATGCCTGATGGAGCATCCACAGGAGAGCATCCGGGGGCTTTAAGTCCAAAGCAGGCTCTAATCAGTGTAGGCGCACTATTTTGAAATAATTCTGACGAATTTCTATGCTTCCCCATAGTAGGGAGACCCAGATTCGATTTTGTAAAATCTGAAGTTATGATGTCAAATTTACTTATTTCAGAATAATTTCCTAGCATAGACATGACCCAACAGAACCTGGTCCGATAAAATATATGACCTCATCTACCCTGACTCTCTAATATCCTGAGCCCAACATGGCTTCAATAGCTGCATCCAAGAAGGCATGTCCTGTCTCATTTTGACCTCTAGGTGGCAATATCTGTCCGTTACACTGTGTGTAGCTGGTGCTGGTGAGCAGGTTTCCAGTGTGTGATGGAATTAGAACTACAGGGTGACTCTGTGCTCTCTGTGCATCTGCCGTGAACAGAAGGAGGAGACCATGCAGAGAACAGGAAGTTTTGCTCCTGCTCACATGGTGGGTTTCACCCTGAAGATACACACTGGCCCCACGCCTCTGCTCCTCATGCACAGGGAGAATAGACGTATGTGTGTAACAGAAGTTAAATAAATAGTTAGACTATAACACACCACAGGACTCTTTGTTGTTCTTTCCATATTTTCCAGTTAATTGCCTCTTCAAGGTGTCTCAGGGTTTCCCAAGCAAAGACAACAAAAACATTTGCAAACTGTGAAACAACAGAATGGCCAAATTAAAATAAAAACACTTTGGTATCCTGCAGGAGATTTTAACATTTTATGCTGTGAATTGGTGATGAGGCTCTATTTCTGTTCAGACTGACCCTGGGATCAGAGTTTGTTCTGAACAAATACTCATGGCCTGCCCCCTCCTTTCTACAGCCCTTGGAAATACATAGAGGAAATACACCAGCAATCAACCGAATGGACCATGAGGTGTCATCTGTTCTGCACACATTTACTCTCAAATTTGCTCATAGCAGGGTGTCAGGATACTTGTTTCCCATCTTCCCAAACTGCAAGGTAATTGTTCTAGCAGACCGTCCTGGTGTAAAATCCATGGGAGATTTGCTAATCAACAGGGCTATTAACATAGGGCAGGAAGCACACAGACAAACAGGACACTACTACGTATGTTCTGGGGTTCAGTGTTTTGGTGAAGTGGTCAGGGTGTTAAATGAGGCCAATTACATTCCACCAACATGAGAGTTCTAGACTTAAGAAAGTGATGATCATGATGGAAAATGACCCCACTTCCCACCAAAGACAGCAACTGACATTGCTTGAATGCACTGCTCTTGTCTCAACTCCAGGTTACTTCTTGTGGTTTGAGCCTATTGACCTTAAAATGAAAAAAAAAAACCCACCATCATTAAAATGCTGACAATTAACATGATCTTGCATCATTGGACCAGAGGGAGCTTTGATCTTGAGTTCAATGACTACAGGATCGGGACTTATTTCGTATTCCTTGGCTATGTCCACATTCGGAAGGTTTGACAACAAACGTGCTGTTGACATGCAAAAGTTGCTAAAAGTGAAAACCAGTCAAACTGTTTCTTCTGCTCCCATTGTCAACATTACATAGCCACATGGCCAGCACCTTGTCAACAGCAAAAGCAAAGCAATGTGGGTTGGCATCCTGCAGTGCAGTGTTGTGGGAAAGCAGAGCTGATCCCTGCACTTCTTGGGATTCTCTCTTAGCTCTGTGAGATCTCCCTGCTAAGGAATGGCAAAGCAGCACAGCATCTGTCCCCCTCCTCCTGCAGCAGCAATCAGCCTACTGTTCTGTTCCTGTGTGGGGTAGAACAGAAGCATCCCAGAGATTTGATATTTGTTCACCCAAACGAAGCAGCACACTCACCTGTCACATACTGCTTGGAGCTGTTAAAGAGCTGAGGTGCATGCCTGAAGGGCAGCAGAAAGCACAAAACACTGAGCAGAGTCATCAGAGCAGGCATTGTGGGATATTGGAAGAAGCCAGTTCTATTAACAAAGCACAGAGCAGAATCCTCACTGGCACTTTGTCAACAATAAAGGGAGGGGAAATGACAAAACTCTCTTGCAGGGGTTGAAGGGTTTTTGTCCCTAAAACTGGACGCTTTTCTCAAGAAACGTTACATTATAGTGTAAACACACTCTCTATTTTGTTACCAAAAGACAGGTTTTGTGTCAAAAATGTGCCAATTTAGACAAGTTCTTGTACTGCAACAATGACTCATCTTAGTGCCCAGCAAGCACTCTGCAGGCTGCACAACAAATTGTTTCTTTGCAAAGGGTTGGGGAGCTCGCTGCAATGTTCCAGGAGGAAAATAAATCTCTCTCTGATTCTAGTTACCTACATATTTACCTGGCTTTCAACACCAAAAGCAAGTGCCCCTTTAACACTCTCTTGTTCCTTTGAGACACAGGAGGGTGCAGATGTCAGGAAGAATCCAGTTAGCAGGCAGGTCATTTGCATAAGGGGATGTTCTTCGGCGCTGGAGGTTTAAAGGAGAATCGAAGGGTCCCAGGCACAGACCCTTCAGGAAGCCGAGCTCATCTGGATCCACGATGGCCTGGGCCCCTCTGCTCCTTGCGCTGCTCACTTACTGCTCAGGTGCTCAGAGGGTGGGGGATTAATACACACTGTGCTTCAGGAAGCTCTTTTTTTGGGCTTTCCCTCATTCATTTCTCCTTTCTCGATTCTCTTTCTGTGTTCAGTCAGGACGTGATAATTGTTTAATTCCTGTCCTTGTTCCAGGGGCCAGCTCCCAGCCCACGCTGACTCAGCCGCCTTCAGACTCAGTGTCCCTGGGAAACACTGTGAAGTTCTCCTGCACCCTGAGCAGTCAGCACAGCAGCTACTATGTCGGATGGTATCAATAAAGGGATAGCCGCTTTGTCGACAAGAGAGTGTAGACGCAAAGGTCAGTGTAGGTGCAATAACGCCTTCTCTCGACAGCACACGAGCCCCAGTGGGAGTTTTTCCAACAACTTCCCTGTTTCTATCCCAGCTCCAGCTACGTCCCCTGGTGTGAGCCCCCTGGGCTGTGTCCTGTTCCCTTGAGTCTGAACCAGCCAGCCTAAGGCATCCCACCAGAGACATGAGAGAGCCTCCTCCCCATCCACACACGCCTTCTCAGACAAAGGCTTCTTCCTCATAGAAAGAGGAAAGCCCCTCTGTTCTTTCAATTTTCTTTCTGCAGAACACAACTGCAGTGTGGTCATTCTGTAGTTTTGCTGGAAAAACAGCTGTTTTTCCAACAAAACTCTGTAGCATAGACGTACCCTTTTGCAGCAACAGTTTAATTCCACATTCTCCTGGGATGAGAACATTTCATTCTCAAGGTGACATTGAGTGACGGGAGCGGGTCAGTGACAGGAAGAAGTGGAAGGCCACCTGGGACCAGCTGGGACGTTATCATGAGGCCACGTGCTCCTCCCTCACCTGAGTGATGGAGTGAATGGACTCGTGCATGCAGCCATCTCCTCCCACCACCCCATGGCTTCCTCTTCTAGTCCTTCTGATGGTCACTGGGGCTCCAGAACATGTGACGGTGGGATTCTTGGGCAGCCAAAGTCTCCTGGCAAACCAGAGGCAGTTGCCAGCCCCAGTCCCATCCCTGAGCCTCCCTCCCCACTTTTTTCCCCTCCCCGATTCCAGGATCTTTCCCCAGACCCTGTCTATTGTATAAGCCCCCCAACAAAGAGGGAATGAGGGTCCCTGCATGGAGAGCCACAGGGGACAGTCTCACAGCTGGCCTTGGACAAAACTCTCGTGCAAACCCTCTTTGATGAGGACACCCCCTTAATGTGCTCTCCTGATGATGCTGGTGTCCGGCTGCTCGTATTCCCTAGACAACCGTTCAGCCTCGCCCCTCCCCCCCCCCATCCTATAAGAAAAGTCTCCCTCTGGCCTTTGCAAAGGTTGAGGAGCACCCAGCACATCGCTGCCATAGAGGGGATGTTATGATCACCAAGTTCCAGGCAGGTGAGGAGACTCCTGAAACTCCCCTTTAAATGGCTGAACACACTCTCCACTATTATGCAGCACCTCTCAGGCTGGTGTTGAAGTGCTCCATGGTGGTGTCCAGGCTGCCTGCATAGGGCTTCATGAGCCAGGGGATTGAGAGGTAGGCAGCATCGCTCAGGATCATGAAGGGCATGTCCACCTCCCTGATTCTGATGGTGCGGTCGGGGGGAAAAGGGCCAGTGTGTATGTTTTGGAACAGGCAGAAATTCTGGAAGATCCAGATATTGTGCATCTGCCCCAACCAGCTGACACTGATCTCGGTGAAGGGTCCCTTGTGATCCTCGAGGGCCTGCAGCACAGTGTGGAAGTGCCTCTCCCTGTTGATGTAATCGAAGCACGGTGGTTGGGGGCCAGAGTGGGGATGTGTGTGCTGTCTAAGGGCCCTCTGCAGTTGGGAAAGCCCAAGGCAGGAAAGCCATCGACAATGGTGTCTACGTTCGCCAGCGGGACAACCTTCCGTAGCAGCATGTGATGTATGTCCTTGGATACCTGCAGGAGCACGGCCCTGACTGTGGATTTCCCTGTGCCATGCTCGTTCCACATGGATTGGTAGCTGTCCAGCATGGTGACCTTCCATGGGATGATGATTACGTGCTTCTGAATAGGGTTGGTGAGTCTCAGTCAGGTATCCTGTCATCTGAGGGCAGGGGCGAGCCACTTGCAGAGCTCGAGGAAAGTGGCCTTCTGCATGAGAAAGTTTTTCAGCCACTGCTGATCATCTCATCTCTGCATGATGATGCAGTTCTACCAGTCAGAACTGGTCTCCCACCCTAAGGCACTGTATATGGGAGGCTAGGGGAAAAGTAGCCTCCTCCGTGTTTGGACCCTTGGATTTCATACTTAAGGTCTGCTTAAAGCCTATGACCTGATTCCAGAAGCAGTTCTTATATGGAATAGTGTTGGAGCTGCTTGCAGCTTTGCCCTTGGGGTGGATGTTTGTTATAAAAAGAGTGTTTAAGAATAAAGTGATTAAGAATAACAAAAGTCTGGGCACTGAAGTAACTGAAATATCCTCAGATTATCATGACAATATTGCAAAGTACGCCACTTAAAAGATAAGGGGGGGGGATAGGAATGAGTGTTGTGCTGCATGGATCTGCATGTAGATGACTATTGTTAAACTTCTCACAAATATTTTTGAAAATAGGGTGAAGAGTGACTAATCTAAAGATGGCTGCAAGAGTTACAAAGGAATCTCAGAAAACGGGGTGATTGGGCAACACAAAGGCAGATGGAATTCAGTGTCGGTAAGTGCAAAGTAATGCACATGGGAAAATATAATCCTAACTGTAGTTACAAAAATGATGGGGTTTAAAATAGCTGTTACCATTCAAGAATGAGGTCTTGGAATCATTGTGGATAGTTCCCTGAAAACATCTGCTCAAAGTGCAGTGGCAGTCTAAAAACTAAAAAGCTAACGGAATATTAGGAATCAGGGAAAGAAATAGATAAAAAGACGAAACACCATTTCGCCTCTATATTAAGTCATTGTATGTCCACATCTTAAATGCTGTATGCAGATCTGGTAACCCCATAAAAAAAAGATATGTTGGCTTTGAAAAAGGTAGACAAAAGGGAACAGAAATGATCAGGGGTGAGAGTGGGGGAGTGTGGGATGTAAGTGATTACTCAGGTAGGGTATGTCTACACTACCCTCCTAGTTCGAACTAGGAGGGTAATGTAGGCATACCGCACTTGCTAATGAAGCCCGGGAAATTCAAATCCTGGGCTTCATTAGCAAGTGCGGTATGCCTACATTACCCCGCTAGTTCGAACTAGCGGGGTAGTGTAGACATACCCGTAGTCAACTACTCGATAAACTTGGGCCTATCAGGTAGTGTAATCAACACTCAACTACTCACTTTCCTCTCCCTTGCTGCCTCTGTATCTGAGGTAGCAATGAGGGGGTGGAAGCAGGAGCTGCTTCTGGAAGAAACTGGTGTAAAAGCTGGTTCCCCTCGCACCATCTTTGCAGTGCACGGGTTGACGGGAGGGGAGGCAGAGCCACAGTGGGGGAGCAGGCGTGAGCTGGGAATCAACAGCCCACTGTGATTCTGCTTTTTAAAGGCATTAAGAGCCCCCTGCATCCCTTTTTGTGTCCCCCGAGGGGGAGGCAGTGGAGGAGAGGCGTGTGAGATGTGGCTGTAGAGAGGAAGGATCCCCTGAAAGCATGCATTGTGGCTTGCCAGATCGAGAAGCCACAGGAGTGTGTCTGGGGGCTCTAAGTCCCAGGCAGGCTCTAATCAGTGTGGATGTACTATTCTGAAATAATCCTGACTAATTTCGATGCTTCCAACTGGTGGGGAAACACTGGTCCAATTTTGTGAAATGCAGAGTTATTATGTCGAATTTAATTATTTCAGAATAATTTCTTAGTCCGGAGAAGCCAAAACAGAAGCGGGTTCAATAAAATATCTGACCTCACCCACCTTGATTCTCTAATATACCGAGCCCAACATGGCTTCAACAGCTGCATCCAATTAGGCATGTCCTGTATGATTTTGACCTCTAGGTGGCAATGTCTCTCCATTACACCGTGCATAGCTGGTGCTGGTGAGCAGGTTTCCGGTGTGTGTGGAATTAGATAACTGCAGGGTGACTCTGTGCTCTTTGTGCATCTGCTGTGAACAGAAGGAGGAGACGTTGCAGAGAACAGGAAGTTTTGCTCCTGCTCACATGGTGGGTTTGACCCTGAAGATACTCACTGGCCCCACGCCTCTGCTCCTCATGCACAGAGACCACTCGCCCCTGTGTCCTGTACCTCACCTAGCAGAGCTGGTTTTGTCCCATTGACAGTGATCACTGGCAATTCTCCAGTGCAGATTCTCATTGGAAGACTCCATTTTAAATGCCTCTTTGAAGCTATTTCATTTTAAATCAGAAACTCGTTTCTTGTGATTTTGCCTCTATGTCCTTTGTCTAATGAAGATTTCTCAGGAGTGTGGCAGTCCAGTAAGCAATGGAAGCGCAGCAGCACTCACCCAGAATATTTCTTTAGTTTGCTTTAGATTGATTCTGAAAGCACCACTCCAAGCTGTGCATGAAACACAAACAAACTCCAAAACTGAACAAATCATATTTTCCAGTCTCAATGGGGTAGCCCTGTTAGTCTCTACCTGTAAGAATAAAAAAGAGTCGCTCAAATAAATCTTGTGAGGTTACGTCTACACTAGTCCCCTAGATCAATCTAGGGAGGCTAATGAGGGTGACTGGAATTGCAAATCAAGCCCGGGATTTAAATATCCCGCACTTGATTTGCATGTTCCCACTGATCGCCATTTTAGAAATTGACTAGCCCACCTCTACACGTGTCAGTGAAATGGGATTCTGATTTAAAGCCCTAACTCGAATTAGCTGGTATTCCTCCTGCAATGAGGTTCATCAGTCCAAAGCATCCCATGAGACACATGAGGGAGGGAGGTGACAGCTGACCCCAGAGTGACTGGGACCATAAACGCTCCCTGCTCATTCAGTGCCAGCGGGTGTGCGCAGGGATTCCAGGGATTTCGGGGGTCAGTGACATTCCATCATAATCCACATGTGCTGTGTTGGTAAATGGGCAATTGCAGATGTACTGGTTGGAGCTCCGTGCACTGTGATCATATTGGTTTCCTTGGAGCAAATGATGCAGCAGAGGGACCTTTGTTACTTGTGTCCCATGGGACGGTACACAGTGATTCCACGCAGCCAACCTGCAGGGCTCAGCTTTAAGAAGGAGGCAGATTTGCATGAAGGGGCTGGTCTTCAGCGCTGGGCGTTTAAGAGACAATCGGAGGGTCCCAGCCACAGACCTGTTTGCTTCTGGAAGCCAAGTTATTTTTCATCTACCATGGCCCGGGCCCCGCTGCTCCTCGCCCTGCTCACTTACTGCTCAGGTGAGGGGTTGTTGGCTGCACTGACACAACATGGAGGCCACCTGCAGGTGAGGAGGTTTGTGTGTGAGGAGCCGGAGTCCTTGTGCTGAGTTTGTTTGTACTGTTACTTTCAGGGGTCAGGTCACAGCCTGTGGTGACTCAGGAGCCCTCCATGTCGGTGACCCCAGGAGGGGCCGTCACGCTGTCCTGCAGCCTGAGCACTGGAGCCATCACCAGCAGCAACTATCCTGGCTGGTTCCAACAGAAACCTGGCTCAGCTCCTCGGCAGCTTATATACAGCACCAATAGCAGACCCTCCGGGATCCCTGACCGGTTCTCTGGGGCCATATCCGGTAACAAGGCTGCCCTGACCATCACCGGTGTGCAGGCAGAGGACGAGGCTGACTATTACTGTGTTGTAGCAACTGGTGGTGCTCATCACAGTGATCCATCCAGAGGGGGAAGTGAGACAAAAATCTCTTGTCTCTTACACCCACCATTTCCTCCTGCTGCACAAGCTCAGCAGTTTGGTCCTGCCTGTGGTTTGTGAGACACGTATTTCTCCTCCTTTGGAATTTCTGCCATCCATTTTCATTAGCGGAGGGTGCTGCTCCATACACTAGGCATTCACTGAGCTATTCTTATGCTCTCTGGTCAGCCTGTGTAGTACAAGGAACTTTTTCTGACATAGCTCCCCCTGGTACAGACTCTCCACCTGGGACAGTCTGGGAGCAGATTGGCACAGGTGTCACAAGCATTCCATAGCTTTATGGAAATATACTTAGCATTATGACATCACTTCGACATGTTCTCTGCAAAATGCACCATGTAAGCCAGTGTTGGAAAGCTTGTAATCTGCTGAATTTGATTCTCCCATTTGGATGTGTGTATCGTTCCTGGATGTGAAGTTAGGCAAATGGGGTATATATAAACCTGTGTAATTAGCACTGTCATGCAAAGCGAGGGCCATTAGTGATACTTCTGAATCTTGATGCTCTTTGGCAGGGAAATAATAAACTGTATGAGGACTTGTTTGTCTTCTCAGCCTGGGGTCAGGGGCTATGGTTGGTCTTACCAAGACATGAAGCTATGTCACTTCATGCCGGGCACCAACTTGGCCAGTGCTGAGGGGTATGCAGGAGGGAAGAAAAGGAAGTTGAGTGTTATTTCACTTTTCCACCAAAAATGAGAAAAAAATCTCAACTGAACACAAAGACTTCCCATCTTTGGCAAAATCTAAATAAAGGTGGGAAGCCAAACAACAGACACCCAAGATGACTGAACAGGGGGAAGATCAATCCCCAGCTAGGAAACTGTCCAGTCTGTGCCAGAAGAATTGTCAGAATAGCTGAGGGTGAGCTATTCCATGTATCCAGTTTCCCAGGGCAGCAATTTGAACTGGCGTTTTTTGTTTTATTTTACTTAATAACTTACTTTGTTCTTTTTTGACCACTCACATTAAGAAGCTGATGTTCCAGGCATTGCTCAGGTCTTTAATGGAAGTTTTGGGGGGGGGGGTATTTTAGGGGGAATATAAATGAAAAATACATACTTGCTCACAGACATTTACCTCCCCCCACCCCCCATCTCCCTTCTGTTCTGAAATTTGATTTGTCCTTTTCATATGTGTTCACTTTTTTTAATTGTATCCTTTGGTATATATGATTGTGACAATTTTCTTCCACTATTTGATCTGAGGAAGTGGGTCTGGCCCACGAAAGCTCATCATCTAATAAACATATTGTTAGTCTTTAAAGTGCTATATAGTCCTGTTTTTTGTTTCTGCTACACCAGACTAGCACGGCTACATCTCTATCACTCTTCCAGCTCTATGATTCTATGATTTTATGACTTTTGTTTATTAGCAAACCTAGTGTAAGTAATGGTTATGGGGGGGTATGGACTCCTAGCATCTCTCTTTTATGTGGGCAAAAATGAGCTGGAGGAAAGTGGCCTTCTGAATGCAGAAGTTCTCCAGCCACTGCTGATCATCCCATCCCTGCATGTCTCTGCAGTTCAGTTTCCCATCCATGCGCACCATTAATGGGGGTCAATGGGAGCAGTAGCCGCTTCTGAGTTGGGACCTTTGGTTTTCATACTTGAGCTCAGCTTAAAATTCTTGTCCTGACTTCTGAGGTAGTTCTTCAATGGAATTGTGTTTGAGCTGCTCCCAGCTTTGCCTTTGGGGGAGGGAGTTTGTTCTAAAAAGAGGAAGGCAGGTGATTAAGAGTAACAAAAGGCTGGGCATTCAGGTAACTGAAGTATCCTTAGTTTGTTATGAAAACATTGCCAGGTACTTAAAAGATAAGGGGGAAAAAAGAGTAGGAATCAGCCTTGTGGGACAGGGATCTGCATTTGGATAAAGAGTCCTGTGGCACCATAGACTAAAAGATTTACATGGGCATAGACTTGTGCCCAAATAAATCTATTAGACGACAAGGCACCACAGGACTATTCGTTGTTCTTTCCATATTTTACAGGTAATTGCCTCTTCCAGGTGTCTTACAGTTTCACAAGCAAAGACAACAAAAGTGGGATGGAGAATTCTTTGCACCACATTCAAACTGGGACACAACAGAATGTCCCAATTGGAAAAAAAATCACTTCAGTATCATGAAGGAGATTTGAACATTGTATGCCAGTGGTCCCCAACACGGTGCCCACGGGTGCCATGACGCCCTCTGGGCCATTTCTGTGTGCCTGCCGGGTGATTGGGGCCAGTCCTGCCCCTGGGCATGTGGCGCATGGGCGTCCACACCCCAGGCACGCAGCGCAGGAGCGACGCCAGCTCCAGGCGTGCAATGCGTGGGTGATGCTGGCTCCTTGGCGTGTGGCACAGGAGCGGCGCCCGCCCTGAAAGTGCAGCGTATGGGTGGCCCCGCCCCTATGCGAGTGCAGGGCCCAGCAGCCCCAAAAGTTTGGGGACCGCTGTTGTATGCTGTGAATTGGTGATGAAGCTCTATTTCTGTTCAGACTGACCCCTGGATCAGAGTTTGTGCTGAACAAATTCTCATGGCCTGCCCACTCCTTTCCATTGCCCTGGGGAATACATAGGGCAGTGGTCTACAACCTTTTTACACCGAAGATCACTTTTTAAATCTCAGAACAGGCGAAGATCTACCGCCCCACCCCTTCCTTGATGCCCCGCCCCTTTCTTGAAGCCCCGCCTTCTCTATTCTCCTCCTGTCCATCACTTGCTACCCCCAGCCCTTACTTACACACTCTGATAAACAGTTTATTTTTTAATTATGCGATACATACAATTAAAATCACGTGTTTATAGTTATGAAATAAATGGTCTGGTTTTTATTCATGCTATTTAAATCTAAAATGAAGCATTTATAATTATACATTTTGTGGGGACAGAGTTCTGCGGTGGGGGGCAGGGGAGAGGGAACACGGTGCTGGGAGGGCAGAGGACAGGGTTCTGCAGCAGGGGACAGGGTGCCAGTGGGGACAGAGTTCGGGGAGTGGGGACAGGAGAGTGGGGACAAACCCCCTTTCCACGGTGCGGCCAACTCCCTTCCCTCCCACAGTGCAGCCAAACCCCGGGGCCGACTCCTGCTCCCGCGGTGCAGGGAAAACCCTGCGCCCAACTCAGCCCCCTGGCACCGGCGGCGCAGGGAAGCCTCCACACTTCTCCTCTAGGACCAACTCCCCCTCCCCCAGCATGCAACAGAGCTGTGGGAGGGGGAGCAGCCTGCGCACTTCTGGAACCCCCGGAAGTGATGCGGGCTTCAGAGAGGACTTCCGTCCACCCAGCGGGAAGCTGGCACTACATTAGAGGTAGGTAATGGGGCTTCTCGGGGGCGGGGGGGAAATAGGGGGCGGGGTTGCCCGAACACCTCATGATCGACTGGTTGAGGCCTCGAGACTGACCAGTCAATTGCGATCGACGGGTTGGTGACCACGGACGTAGGGGAAATACACCAGCAATCAACTGAATGGACCATGAGGCGTCATCTGTTCTGCACACATTTACTCTCAAATTTCCTCATAGCAGGGTGTCAGGATACTTGTTTCCCATCTTCCCAAACCACAAGGTAATTGCTCCAGCAGACTGTCCTGGTGTAAAACTCATGGGAGATTTGCTAATCAATAGGGCTATTATGCTAGGGTAGGAAGTGCACAGACAAACAGGACACCACTACCTATGCTCTGGAGGAAGCCAGTTCTATCGACAAAGCACACAGCAGAGGCCACGCTGGCACTTTGTCAACAATGAAGGGAAAGCAAAAGACGAAATTCTTTTGCAGGGGTTGAAGGTTTTTTGTTCCTAAAATTGGGCATTTTTCAAGACAAAAGTCAGATTTTAGAGTAAACACATTCTCTATTTTGTCACCAAAAAGGAGTTTTTGATGGCAAAAATGTGCCAATGTAGACAAGCCCTTCTACTGCAACAATGACTCATCTTAGTGCCCAACAAGCACTGTGCAGGCTGCATAACAAGTAGTTTCTTTGCAAAGTGTTGGGGAGGTCTCTGCAGTGCGCTAGGAGGAAAATAAATCTCTCTCTGACTCCAGCTACTTATGTATTTATCTGGCTCTCAACACCAAATGCAAGTGCTGCTTTAAGAGCCAATTTTTCCTTTGAGACACAGGAGGGTGCAGGTGTCAGGAATCAGCCAATGAGCAGGCAGGTCATTTGCACAAGGGGATGTTCTCCAGCGCTGGAGGTTTAAAGGAGAATCGAAGGGTCCCAGGCACAGACCCATTTGCTTCAGGAAGCCGAGCTCATCTGGATCCACCATGGCCTGGGCCCATCTGCTCCTTGCGCTGCTCACCTACTTCTCAGGTGCTCAGAGGGTGGGGGATTAGTACACACTGTGCTTCAGGAAGTTCTTTTTTTGGGCTTTCCCTCATTCACTTCCACTTTCTCGATTCTCTTTCTGTGTTCAGTCGGACGTGATAATTGTTTAATTCCTGTCTTTGTTCCAGGGGCCAGCGCCCAGCCCACGCTGACTCAGCCACCTTCAGACTCAGTGTCCCTGGGAAACACGGTGAAGTTCTCCTGCACCCTGAGCAGTCAGCACAGCAGCTACGTTGTTGGATGGTATCAACAAAGGGATGGCCAGGCCCCTAAGTTCCTTTGGCTCAGTTCCGGCACCAAAGGAGAAGGGGTCCCAGATCGATTCACTATTTCTGACTCTGGAGCCATTCGCTATTTAACCATCACCAACGTCCAGCCAGAGGACGAGGCCACTTACTATTGTGGTGCAGATTACAGCATTGGTAGCAGCTACGGGTAACTCACCATGTCACAGTCAGAGGGGGAACTGAGACAAAAACCCTCCCTTCTCCAGCCTCGCTTTGCTGGATCCCACACTCTCTGCAGAACTTTGCATTTTACTGTCAATAAACCAGCTGATGTTTGGTCACAGAGAGTTCCAGCTTCCCACAGGCTGAGAGGAGAC
This sequence comes from Pelodiscus sinensis, assembly GCF_052426305.1. NCBI lineage: Eukaryota > Metazoa > Chordata > Testudines > Trionychidae > Pelodiscus > Pelodiscus sinensis. The sequence continues at coordinate 12,395,462 of NC_143085.1, forward strand.
GTCTGCTCCTGATCCCGCTTCACAGCCTCTGCAGAGGGGCAAAGCAGCTTTTACATGCAGCTTCCTTTCTTGGCCTCTGCCAGAGGCATAGACAGCTCAGTCTGCTGTCCTCAACTGTCCAGATCTCTCTTCCTAAAGTCTGAGCAGTCAGGAACTACTCTCTCCCTCACTGACCAGTAACAAGGAGAAGTTGAAAGTTCAGTAACAAGAATCAGTCTCTGCCGAGGAAATGCTATTCGCTCGTGTCATTTCACCTGCATATTTACCAAAACATTCTCTGCTCTGATTCCTTGCGATGGACTTTCTCTTCCATGCACGATGTTGTCTCTACCAAGTAAACAAAGAGCTGAGTCCCAGAGACAATTATCGAACAGAGTAAATCACAGCAGGACTTACTGCCTGTTCTGATAAGTTGGCCCTAATCTATCACCGTTCTCCCAACTACCCCTATGGGTTGCCCAAGGTCTCTCTTCAGGGTTTAGCAGCAGAGGAAGGACGGGAGGTTTGGAAATCGATGAATATCTGTTATCACCTCTTTTTACCCATCCCCATTATCTGTATTGTAAAAGATCACACTGAGCATCACTGATAAAGTGGGTATCACCGTTGTTCTCATGTTGGTGTTCAGACAGTGGTGTCAGCCCACTACACTGTGCATTGAAGGTGTGGAGGGGTGAATTTCCCTGTGCGAGGGAATTGGATGGACATTGGCTGCTTCTGTCACACTGCACTTGTGCTGTGAGTGGAAGCAGACTGCACCAAGGGAGAGTTTTTGGTCCAACACCAATGGCAGGGATGACCATGAAGGCAGACACTTGCTCCATCCCACTGCTTGTCATGCTGAGAAAGAACTCAGGTGAGCTCCCCTCAACAGACTATGAGCACCTCTTTGTGTAAGGGAAAGAGACAGCTGCATTCCTCCTTCACGGTCATCGCCACCATCCTGCAACCAAACAGCTGTGAACTAGGCCCAACTCTTTCCTCGGGTGACTTGATTTGGGCTCTGTCCAAGGTAGCAGGTTTCTGTGGATAGACTAAGCCCAGAGCTCCAGGAGCAGAGCAAGTGGGGCCAATCTAGCCAATTAAACGTGGCTGGCCTCCAGATGGACCTACGAAGGGCTGGTAGGGTGCATCTAAACTACATGGCTACGTCTACACTGGCCCCTAATCCCGGAAAAGCCACGCAAAGGAGGTAAGTCAGAATAGGGAAATCCGCGGGGGATTTAAATATCCCCCGCGGATTTAAATAAACATGTCCGCCGCTTTTTTTCCGGCTTGGAGAAAAGCCGGAAAAGAGCGTCTAGACTGGCGCGATCCTCCGGAATATAGCCCTTTTCCGGAGGATCTCTTATTCCTACTTGCAAGGAGCCATCGACGGAGCCATGTAGATTTGTTTGTTAGGCAAAGGGAAATGAAGCCGCCATTTAAATAATCGCGGCTTCATTTAAATTTAAATGGCTGCCAAGCTGAGCCGACAAACAGCTCATCAGGCTCAGCGCGCTAGTCTGGACACTCCCCTGTCGACATGAAAGCCCTTTATCAACCTCCCCGGTAAACCTCATCCTACGAGGCATAACAGGGAGGTTGATAAAGGGCTTTCAGGTCGGCGTGGGAGCGTCCAGACTAGCGCGCTGAGCCGACAAACAGTTGATCAGCTGTTTGTCGGCTAGGCGTGGCAGCCATTTAAATTTAAATGAAGCCGCGATTATTTAAATTGTGGCTTCATTTCTCTCTGCCGATCACCCTAATCTACATGGCTCCATCGATGGAGCCATGTAGTTTAGACGCACCCGTAGAGAGGAAGGGACTGAGGCTGGGAGAGGGAAAACTATGCTCAAGTAGAATTAGGACTTGTGGTGGGGCATAGGGTGCTGCCTTGTGGAAGGAAGCAGACCTGACTGAAATGTGGAAACTTCTAGGAGGGTCAGAGACCCTGGGAAGGGCGGCTCTGAAGCCTGCAAGGAGGGAATGTTCCTCCATGAGTTCTAACTTCTGCTATGGAAAATAACCCTCTTTCCTAAGGCTGGCTGTGGCAGTGAGTGCTCTGGAGTTATGGGAGTCACCTGACCAGATTACAGGTTTAGTGGGGGCAATTTACAGAACTGTGATCTTGCGGCTGCTGTAGTTAGACAGGGATTCGAAAGGACCAAATGTAAGTTTCCAAAGACCCCTCCTGGGATCCACAAGTGGGCAGTGTCCCCACAACATCATGTGGAAATTCGGCGACACTTTTCTTTGCCGTTGAACTTGAAAAAATGCAAACTGTGCAATTTTGAGGGTTATTTTTATATATCTTATTTAAAGCAAAGCATCATCTGGAACTTCAATTTGACACATCAGTCTCTCTGTACTCGTTAAAATCCAGGACTTAAAGTTTTAAAATACTTGCAGCCAATGAACAGGGAGTGGATCTGCATGAATGAATCATTCTCTAGCACTGGGAGTTTGAGGGAGAATTGTAGGGTCCCAGCCACAGACACATTTGTCTTAGGAAGCTCACTCTTTTGGTTTCACATGCCGATCCTTCTGGAATCTGGCAGAATTTTCCTTCTTCCCATGCAAAAGCACAGTATTTAGCCTCTGAACACCAGGATAGTGCTCCTCAAAGGTGGTTATGAATGACCAGGAGCCCAGATCTGAGGGCACTAGAGATCCAGGTTACAAGGCAGGGTTGGGGTGAGAGACAATTCTTGTAAAGTGGTAAGATTTGCAGCTCATGGGCCCTTCTGGGAATTGTTGTGAATTACCTTTCCCACCAGGGGGTGCTGTTCATCCGCAATGTCCATATCAAGGCTGGAGAAGCCTAAGGCTGCCAAGAGCTGGGGTGGTTTATCTTCAAAGAAATCTCCCATTTGCAATGGAGCGAAGCCAGATCCAGCCCCGCCACCCCGTGCTCCCAGGGCCTCTCCCTTCTCCAGCTACAGATGCAGCAACAGTTTAATTCCTCGTTTCCCTGGGACGAGCACGTTTCGTTCTGGAGGTGACATTGACCCGTCCCTCTGCTGATGAGTCTGAGCAGAGATCAGGGCAGAACACGAGCCCCAGTGGGAGTTTTTCCAACAACTTCCCTGTTTCCATCCCAGCTCCAGCTACATCCCCTGGGGTGAGCCCCCTGGGCTGTGTCCTGTGCCCCTGAGTCTGAACCAGCCAGTCCAAGGAATCCCACCAGAGACGTGAGGGAGGTGACAGCTGAACCCAGAGTGACTGGGACCATAAATGCTCCCTGCTCATTCAGTGACAGCGGGTGTGCGCAGGGATTCCAGGGATTTTGGGGGTCAGTGACATTTCATCATAATCCACGTGAGCTATGTTGGTAAATGCAGGGGCGGATATAGGCAGGGTGAGCAGGGCGGCCGCCCTGGGCCCCGTGCTTCAAGAAGCCCCACACATGCACCATGGCAAAGGGGGGCCCCGTGAAATGATCATCTGCCCCTGGGTAAATGCGTGACTGCAGGTGTCCTGGTTAGAGCTCCGGTTACTGCGATCACATTGGTTTCCTTGGAGCAAATAATGCAGCAGAGGGGCCTTTCCACGCAGCCAACCTGCAGGGCTCAGCTTTAAGAAGGAGGCAGATTTGCATGAAGGGGCTGGTCTTCAGCGCTGGGGGTTTAAGAGACAATCGGAGGGTCCCAGCCACAGATCTGCCTTAGGAAGCTGAGGAAGTTTGGATCCACCATGGCCTGGACCCCCCTGCTCCTCGCCCTGCTCACTTACTGCTCAGGTGAGGGGTTGTTGGCTGCACTGACACAACATGGAGGCCACCTGCAGGTGAGGAGGTTTGTGTGTGAGGAGTCGGAGTCCTTGTGCTGAGTTTGTTTGTTCCGTTGCTTTCAGGGGTCAGGTCACAGCCTGTGGTGACTCAGGAGCCCTCCATGTCGGTGACCCCGGGAGGGGCCGTCACGCTGTCCTGCAGCCTGAGCACTGGAGCCATCACCAGCAGCAACTATCCTACCTGGGTACAGCAGAAACCTGGATCAGCTCCTCGGACACTTATATATAACACCAATAGCAGACCCTCCGGTATCCCTGCCCGGTTCTCTGGGGCCATATCCGGTAACAACGCTGCCCTGACCATCACCGGTGTGCAGGCAGAGGACGAGGCTGACTATTACTGTGCTGTATTGGTTAGTGGTGCTCATCACAGTGATCCAGCCAGAAGGGGAAGTGAGATAAAAACCTCTTGTCTCTTATATCCACCGTTTCCTGCGTAGTTTGGTCTTGCCTGGGGTAAGTGAGACACTTATTGCTCCTCCTTTGGAAATTCTGCCATTCATTGTCATCAGCAGGGGGTGCTGCTCCATCCACTCAGAATTCACTCAGGTATTCTTATGCTCTCTGCTCACCCTGTGTAGCATAAGCAACTTTTCTGCCACAGTTTCCTGTGTTACAGATTCTCTAGCCCTGGGACAGACTTGGAGCTGATTGGCACAGGTGCCTCGGGGCATTCCATAGCTTTCTGGAAACGTACTCATCAGTATGACATAACTTCAGCATGCTTTGTGGAAAATGCATCATGTAAAGCATCGCTTGAATTCTTCTAATCTGCTGAATTGGATTCTCCAGTTTGCATGTGTGTATCATTCCCAGATTTGAAGTTAGACAAATGGATTATTGTCATGTGATTCTGCTTTTGGATATGAGTGGAGCCAGTAAAAACACCTCAGATAAACTCTTGTTAACTTTATTATGCATGGAATAGAAAGGAAAGCAGTGCAAAGTTACATAGATCTTTCAATATACAGGATAATTAGCACAGACAATAATATCACACCTACACCTAGGGCAATACACACGATACTTGATTTTAAGATAGGTATATACATGTATTTATTTCTGTAAATCACACACAGTTCCACTGATTATTCTTTACGATTGTCAGACGGGAGGTCGTGGCCTTGTTGTTTCCCCACGTGCAGAGGCATCCACAATGCATCTGTCGGTAGGAACAGGTACATCTTCTAGTTGCAGTGAGTAAGGTAGTGGGGACCCTTACCCAATCCCTCCCACCGATTGTCTTTTCTACACTTACTTTTATAGCAAAGGGAGACTTGGTCGTTCTAGTAAACTCTACCAATTCATTACATATTGTATATGCCCATATTTGGGATACATCTGGCTATTCAAACTATACTATAGTGAATAGTAATAGGCAGGGCTTGACAAACGGTAGCGAACACCACTCGCCAGCCCCGCACTGCGCATGCGCAAGAGCTGCATTCCGCATGTGCGCACCGCCGATGAACGGGGCGCGCAGCGGAAATCTATTCGCCACAGGACTATGTAGCACTTTGAAGACTAGCAAGATGGTTTATTAGGTGATGAGCTTTCGTGGGCCAGATCTACTTCCTCAGATCAAAGTGTGGAAGAAAATTGGTATGACCATATATACCAATGGGATACAATCTGGCTACGTCTACACTGGCCCCTTTTCCGGAAGGGGCATGTTAATTTCACCTATCGTAGTAGGGAAATCCGCGGGGGATTTAAATATCCCCCGCGGCATTTAAATAAAAATGTCCGCCGCTTTTTTCCGGCTTTTAAAAAAGCCGGAAAAGAGCGTCTACACTGGCCCCGATCCTCCGGAAAAAGCACCCTTTTCCGGAGGCTCTTATTCCTACTTCAAAGTAGGAATCTGGAGGCCAAAGCAAGCACTGTTCAGCTACGGGGCAGTGGGGGTGATGCTCTTTGGTAATGTAACTGGATTCTCTAACTCAATATACTTCAAAGTAGGAATAAGAGCCTCCGGAAAAGGGTGCTTTTTCCGGAGGATCGGGGCCAGTGTAGACGCTCTTTTCCGGCTTTTTTAAAAGCCGGAAAAAAGAGGCGGACATTTTTATTTAAATGCCGCGGGGGATATTTAAATCCCCCGCGGATTTCCCTACTACGATAGGTGAAATTAACATGCCCCTTCCGGAAAAGGGGCCAGTGTAGATGAGCCCTCATTGATTGAGAGTTCTGTGGCTGCATCAGTGATTTTCACTTATTAGAAATGTTATGTACCAGTACCAGGTCACTCTCAATATACTTGGCATGGTGTCACTATACCAATACTCCCTACACACTATTGTTTAATAGTGATAGAAATGTAGCCGTGTTAGTCTGGGGTAGCTGAAGCAAAATGCAGGACAATGTAGCACTTTAAAGACTAGCAAGATGGTTTATTAGGTGATGAGCTTTTGTGGGCCAGACCCACTTCCTCAGATCAAATAGTGGAAGAAAGTAGTTACAACCATATATACCAAAGGATACAATTAAAAAAAATGAACAAATATGAAAAGGACAAATCACATTGCAGAACAGGAGGGGGATGCGGGGGGGGGGGGAGGAAGGAAGGAAGGTAAGTGTCTGTGAATTGATGATATTAGAGGCAGGGAGAGTGGGATGTTTGTGAGTTAATGGTATTAGAGGTGATAATTGGGGAAACTATCTTGGTAATGGGCGAGATAGTTCAAGTGTTTGTTGAGTCCTTTTGGAAAGTGTCGAATTTTAACATGAATGACAGTTCAGAGGATTCCCTTTCAAGTGCAGATGTAAAAGGTCTTTGTAGCAGAATGCAGGTGGTTAAGTCATTGAGAGAGTGTCCTTTCTGGTTAAAATGGCAAGAAACTGTTTTTTCTTTGTGATCTTGTCTGATATCTGTTTTGTGGGCATTAATCCTTTGGCGAAGTGTCTGAGATGTTTGTCCAATGTACATAGCAGACGGACACTTTCGGCACATGATAGCATAGATTATATTTCTGGATGAGCAGGAATATGTGTTCTTGATCTTATAACTCACTTGGTTAGGTCCAATAAAGCTTACCCCTCCTCAACCTGGCCTAAGTGCTATCATGCACTAGGCTTAAATCAGGCCCAGTTTGCTTTGTTGGAAGCCACAAGCTTGGTTTAGGCAGCCATCGTTAGTCCAGTTAAGGCAGGTCTGGACAACACAGACATTATTATTCTGGTCAAGACAAGGTTGTCCAGGCTCTCCTAGAGGTAAAAACCTGTATAATTAGCACTCTTATGATAAGCAAGGCCCATTAATGATATTTCACATCTTGATGGCTCTTTGGGAAGGAAATGATAAACTGTAGAGGGACTTGTTTGGCTTCTAAGCCTGGTGAGAGGAGCTGTGGTTGGTCCTACCAAGACATGTATCCATGTTAGCTTGTGCGGGGCCCCATCTTGGCCAGCTTTGTAAGGTACCCAGGAGGGAAGAAAAGAAGAATGACTGGTATTTCACTTTTCCACCAAATGTGAGAAGAAAAGTCTGAACTGAACACAAAGGCTTCCCATCGTTGTCAAAATCTATATACAGGAGGGAAGCCAAACAATAGACACCCAAGATGACTAAATGGGGGAAGGATCTAGCTCAGGCTAGGAAGCCGACCAGTTTGTGAAAGAAGATTGTCAGAATAGCTGAGAGTGAGCTATTCCATGTAGCCAGTTTCTTAGTGCAGCAAATTGAACTGACATGTTCTAGCTATCTGGCGTGGTGACTTTCCACAGGATGATGGAAATGCGTGTCTGCACAGGGTTGGTGAGTCTCAATCAGGTATCTTGTCACCTGACGGCAGGGGCAAGCCACTCACAGAGCTGGAGGAAAGTGGCCTTCTGCATGCAAAAATTCTTCAGCCACTGCTGATCATCCCATTCCTGCACGACGATGCAGTTCCACCACTCAGAACTGATCTCTCGCCCACAGGTACCATTTATGGGGGGCTATGGGAGCAGTAACCCCCTCCAAGGTTGGACAATTGGGTTTCATACTTGAAGTCTGCTTAAAGCCCTGACTCCTGAGACAGTTCTTCAATGGAACTGTTTGAGCTGCTCCCAGCTTTGCTTTTGGGACAGGGTGTTTGTTATAAAAAGAGGGAGGCTTGTGATTAAGAATAACAAAGGCTGGGCATTCAGGTAACTGAAATATCCTTAGATCATCACAAAAACATTGCTGGGTACTCCACTTAAAAGATAAGGAGGGAGGAGGGGGAAGAGTAGCAATGAGTGTTATGCTGCAGGCAAGGGCGGATATAGGGCAGGGCGAACGGGGCAGCCGCCCCGGACCCCATGCTTCAAAAAGCCCCGCGCATGCGCCGTGGTGCTGCTGCGCATGCGCATGGCGTCACTGCACATGCACTGTGGCAAAGGGGGGGCCCCGCGGAATTACGCTGCCCGGGGCCCCGCAAAACTGTCATCTGCCCCTGGCTGCAGGGATCTGCATTTGGATCACTGCTGTTAAACTTCTCACAAATGTTCTTGAAAAAAGGGCCAAGAGTGACTACTCTAAACCTGACTGCAAGAGTTACACAGGGAACTCACAAAAATGGGCGATTGGGCAACACAAGAACAGAAGGAATTCAGTGTTGATAAATACAAAGTAATGCACATGTGAAAATACAATCCTAACTATAGATACAAAAATGAAGGGGTCTGAAATAGCTTTTACCATTCAAAATAGAGATCTTGTAATCTTTGTGAGTAGTTCCCTGAAAACATCTGCTCAACGTACTCTTATGAGTTTGCCAATGATATACAAGGCACAGGGGAATGCTTGGATGACAGCAGAAATCTTTAAGGATTTTTTTAAATTATTTTGTTCTTGCAGTTAAGGAGAAATTTAGAAAGGAGGAAGGGGTCTACTGGAGGATTGTAAAGTTGTTCTTTTGCTCAATAACTGTGGAGCGCATCTGCCCACTTCAGAGCTTGTTAGCGGAAATATTTTCGCTACATATTTGCCAGCGAATGTGATGTCTTTGATCCAACCTATGGATCAAGGCGTGATACAGAACTTTAAGTGTTTCTACAGGGGGTGTTTTGTCTGAAAGCTGGTAAACTCAGACTGCAGTGTTTCTGAATTTCAATCCGAATTCAAGCTTAAGGATGCTGTGTATGTGGCTGCATTGGCTTGGAAAGGCGTAAAGAAGGCTATTCTATGAAAATGTTGGAGGAAACATTGGCCTAGTATCATGTTTTGTGATGACTCTTCCAATGAAGAGGAATTTTGTAGCTTTAATGTTAGGCCGAAGCATATTACTGACATGCAAAAAATAATTGAAAATGTCCCTGAGAAGAATGCTGTGGAAGCAGGAGCTGGTGTTGGGAGGAGCATGCTTAAAAGCTGGTTCCCCCAGCACCTTCTGTGCAGTGCACGGGTCGGAGGAGAGAGAAGGCAGAGCCGCAGTGGGAGACTAGGAGTGAGCTGGGACTCAGCAGTCTGCTGTGACTCTGCTTTTTAAAAGCAGTAAGAGCCCCCTGCATCCCTTTTTTGCCCCCTAAGGGAGAACCAGTGGAGGAGAGGCATGTGAGATGTGGCCGTGGAGGAAGTATCCCCTGAAAGCATGCATAGCGGCTTGCCTCACCAAGCAGCCACAGGAGTGTTTCTGGGGGCTTTAAGTATGAGGACGGCTCCAAACAGTGTGGACATGCTATTGTGAAATAAATCTGGAGTTATTACGTCAAATTTAGTACGTTCCTAGCATAGACATGTCCCAAAAGATGCTGGTCCAATAAAATATATGACTGCACCCACCTTGACTCTCTAATATCCTGAGCTCAACATGGCTTCAACAGCTGCATCCAATCAGGCATGTTCTGTCCGCTTTTGACCTCGAGGTGGCAATGTCTCTCCATTACACCGTGTATAGCAGGTGCTGGTGAGCAGGTTTCTGGTGTGTGTGGAATTAGATAACTGCAGGGTGACTCTGTGCTCTCTGAGCATCTGCTGTGAACAGAAGGAAGAGACATTGCAGAGAACAGGAAGTTTTGCTCCTGCTCACATGCTGAGTTTGACCCTGAAGATACTCACTGGCCCTAGGCATCTTCTCCTCATGCACAGAGACCACTCGCCAGTGTGTCCTGTACCTCACCTAGCAGAGCTGGTTTTCTCATATTGACAGTGATCACTGGCAATTCTCCAGTGCAGATTCTCATCGGAAGATTCCATTTTAGATGCCTCTTTGAAGTTGTTTCACTTTAAACCAGAAACTCCACTCTCTTCTTGTGATTTTGCCTCTATGTCCTTTGTCTAATGAAGGTTTCTCGGGGTATCACTCTGACAGGAATGTGGCACTCCAGCGAGTATCAGAAACTCAGCAGCACTCACCCAGAATATTTCTTTAGTTTACTGTTGATTGATTCTGAAAGCACCACTCCAAGCTTTGCAGGCAACACATACAAACACCCAAACTGAAAAAACAACAACATATTTTCAAGACTCAATGTGGTAGTCCTGTTAGTGTGTATCTGCTGCAAGATCAACAAAGAGTGCTGGCGCACCATTGAGATGTACGTGGACATAGATTTATGCCCAAACAAATCAGGGTATGTCTACACTACAGCGCTAATTCGAACTAACTTAGTTCAAATTAGTTAATTCGAACTAAGCTAATTCGAATTAGCACATCCAGACTTAAAAACTAGTTCGAATTAGCGTTTTACTAATTCAAACCAGCATGTCCACACAGAGTGGACCCTGAACCGGGGTTAAGGCTGGCCAGAAGCAGTGCCGGCAGGGCATCAGATTAGGACTTGGAGCATGGAGCTGCTGCCTCAGGCTAGCCGAGGGCTGTGCTTAAAGGGATCCAACCCCCACCCTGAACAGACAGTTCTCAGGGGTTCCCCGCTCGCTTGTCTAACTCAATGAGGGACAGCAAAGCAGTCCTGCTTGGAGTGCTGTGAGTGCCCACATTTGGCACATCACAGCACTCGGCCATCAGCCCGGCTGCACTTGCTGCAGGCTGCCATCTGGGGAGGTGGGGTGTCAATCAGGGGGCTGCAGGAGAGTTTCCACCCCGAGGAGCCCACAGAGCCACCCCAGTCCTCCCCATCGGGGGCTCGTACCCCATTTCTCCCTCACCTCCTTCCACTTACCCCTCCCTAGCCCCCCTTCCTGATGTACAAAATAAAGGACAATTGTGTTCAAAAATAGAATCTCTCTTTATTGAACAAAACTCGGGGAGACTGGAAAAAGGAGGTGGGAGAGGGGAAGAGAGAGGGTGGGAGAGGGGAGGGCAACTAAAATGATCAGGGGTTTGGAACAGGTCCCATATGATGAGAGGCTAAAGAGACTGGGACTTTTCAGCTTAGAAAAGAGGAGACTGAGCGGGGATATGATAGAAGTCTATAAAAGCATGAGTGGTGTGGAGAGGTTGCATAAAGAAAAGTTCTTCATTAGTTCCCATAATAGAAGGACTAGAAGACACCAAATGAAAGGAATGGGTAGCAGGCTTCAAACTAATAACAGAAAGTTCTTCTTCACAAAGCAAATAGTCAACCTGTGGAACTCCTTGCTGCAGGAGGCTGTGAAGGCTAGAACTAGAACAGAGTTTAAAGAGAAGTTAGATAAAGTCATGAAGGTTGGGTCCATGGAGTGGTATTAGCCAGGGGGTAGGAACGGTGTCCCTGGCCTTTGTTTGTGGAAGGCTGGAGATGGATGGCACGAGACAAATGGCTTGGTTGTTGTCTTCGGTCCATCCCCTCTAGGGTACCTAGTGTTGGCCGCTGTCAGCAGACAGGCTACCAGGCTAGATGGACCTTTGGTCTGACCCACTATGGCCATTCTTATGTTCTTATGTTCTAAGCTCAGGGCTCAGGGTCGGGGTCTCACTGGACCACCTTGATTTTCATGCAAACCTGCTCCTGGGTGGCCAGGCTGGCAGCTATCCTGCCCTAGACGGCCGCTTTCCTGTGCCTAGTGCTGATGTCGTGGACATTGGAGGCTTCCCCCAAACCTCGATGAGGTCCTCAATGTCCGCACTAGACCAGGCGGGCACCCGCCTCTTGCGGCCCTGGGCAGGCTCCTGGGAGCTGCCAGCCTGGTCCCGGGAAGAGGGGGAGGGCTGGGTGGCAGTGGGTGGCTGGCTCGTGCCATGCCAGGTGCAGGGTCTGCTGGCTGGGTGCTGGCAGGCTTGCACCTGGCACGGGCACTGTAGCCAGACCATGCCCCTTTAAGGGCTCTGGGGCCGGGAGAGGGGCAGAAGAGTTTCCCTGGTGGTGCCGAGAGTGGCCACCAGGGCAAGCTGGGAAGGGCTAGCTTCCCACTAGTTTGAATTAAGTGGCTACACAGCCCTTAATTCGAACTACTTAATTAGTCCTCGTAGAATGACGTTTACCTAGTTCGAATAAAGTACTCTGCTAGTTCCATTTAAATTCGAACTAGAGGTTTGTATGTGTAGCCCCTATTAAAATTAATTTTAACTAACGGCTGTTAGTTAGAATTCACTTTGTAGTGTAGACATACCCTTATACTATAAGGCACCACAGGACTCTTCATTGTTCTTTCCATATTTTCCAGTTAATTGCCTCTTCCAGGTGTCTCAGGGTTTCCCAAACAAAGACAAGAAAAACATGGAATGGACAATTCTTTGCAGCACATTCAAACTGTGAAACAACAGAATGGCCAAATTAAAAAATATCACTTCAGTATCATGCAGGAGATTTAAACATTATATGTGCTGTGAATTGGTGATGAGGCTCTATTTCTGTTGAGACTGACCCTGGGATCAGAGTTTGTTCTGAACAAATACTCGTGGCCTGCCCACTCCTTTCTACAGCCCTTGGAAATGCTCAGGGGAAATATACCACCGATCAACTGAATGGACCATGAGGTGTCATCTGGTCTGCACATGTTTACTCTCAAGTTTGCTCATAGCAGGGTGTCAGGATACTTGTTTCCCATAATCCCAAACCACAAGGTAATTGCTGCAGCAGACCGTCCTGGTGTAAAACCTATGGGAGATTTGCTAATCAACAGGGCTATTAACATAGGGCAGGAAGCACACGGAGAAACAGGACACTAATACATATGCTCTGGGGTTCAGTTTTTTGGTGAAGGGGTCAGGGTGCTAAATGGGGCCAATTATATCCCACCAGCACGAGAGTTCTAGACTTAAGAAAGTGATGATTGTGATGGAAAATGACCCCATTTCCCACCAAAGACAGCAACTGACATTGCTTGAATTCACTGCTCTTGTCTCAACTCCAGGTTACTTCTTGTGGTTTTGAGCCTATTGACATTACAATTTAAAAAAATCATTAAAATGCTGACAATTAACCTAATCTAGCATTGTACCAGGGGGAACTTTGACCTTGAGTTCAATGACTACAGGATCGGAACTTATTTCATATTCCTTGCCTATGTCCACATCTGGAAGGTTTGGCAGCAAACGTGCTGTCGACATGAAAAAGTTGCAAAACGTGAAAACTGACCAAATTGTTTTTTCTGCTCCCATTGTCAACATTTCATGGCCACATGGCCAGCACCCTGCCAACAGCTAAAGCAAAGCAATGTGGGTTGGCTTCCCACAGTCCAGTGCTGTGGGAAAGCAGAGCTGATCCCTGCGCTTCTTGGGATTCTCTCTTAGCTCTGTGAGATCTCCCTGCTAAGGAATGACAAAGCAGCACAGCATCTGTCCCCCTCCTCCTGCAGCAGCAATCTGCCTTCTGCTCTGTTCCTGTGTGGGGTAGAACAGAAGCATCCCAGTGATTTGATCTCTGTTCCCCCAAACGAAGCAGCTCACTCAGCTTTCACATACTGCTTGGAGCTTTGAAAGAGCTGAGGTGCATCCTGAAGGGCAGCAGAAAGCACAAAATACTGAACAAAGCCATCAGGGCAGGCATTGTGGGATATTGGAGGAAGCCAGTTCTATTGACAAAGCACATAGCAGAATCTGCACTGGCTCTTTGTCAGCAATAAAGGGAGGGGAAAAAGGAAAACTCTCTTGCCAGGGTCGAAGGTTTTTGTCCCTAAAACTGGACGCTTTTCTCAAGAAACGTTACATTATATTGTAAGGACATTCTCTGTTATGTTACCAAAAGGCAGTTTTGGGTGGCAAAAATGTGCCAATTAAGACATGTCCTTCTACAGCAACAATGACTCATCTTAGTGCCTAGCAAGTACTCTGCAGGCTGCATGACAAATCGTTTCTTGCTCTCCGCAATGTTCCAGGAGGAAAATAAATCTCTCTCTGACTCCAGCTACTTACATATTTATCTGGCTCTCAACACCAAATGCAAGTGCCCTTTTAACAGCATCTTGTTTCTCTGAGAGACAGGAGGGTGCAGGTGTCAGGAAGCAGCCAATGAGCAGGCAGGTCATTTGCATGAGGGGATGTTCTCCAGCGCTGGTGTTTTAAGGGAGAATCGAAGGGTCCCAGGCACAGACCCATTTGCTTCAGGAAGCCGAGCTCATCTGGATCCACCATGGCCTGGGCCCCTCTGCTCCTTGCGCTGCTCACCTACAGCTCAGGTGCTCAGAGGGTGGAGGATTAGTACACACTGTGCTTCAGGAAGCTCTGTTTTTGGGCTTTCCCTCATTCACTTCCACTTTCTTGATTCTCTTTCTGTGTTCAGTCAGGACGTGATAATTGTTTAATTCCTGTCCTTGTTCCAGGGGCCAGTGCCCAGCCCACGCTGACTCAGCCGCCTTCTGACTCAGTGTCCCTGGGAAACATGGTGAAGTTCTCCTGCACCCTGAGCAGTCAGCACAGCAGCTACATTGTTGAATGGTATCAACAAAGGGATGGCCAGGCCTCTAAGTTCCTTTGGCTCAGTTCTGGCACCAAAGGAGAAGGGGTCCCAGATCGATTCACTATTTCTGACTCTGGAGCCATTCGCTATTTAACCATTACCAACGTCCAGCCAGAGGACGAAGCCACTTACTACTGTGGTGCAAGTTATGGCAGTGTTAGCAGCTTCGGGTAACTCACCATGTCACAGTCAGAGGGAGAACTGAGACAAAAACCCTCCCTTCTCCAGCCTCACTCTGCTGGATCCCACACTCTCTGCAGAACTTTGCATTTTACTTTCAATAAACCCTCCCTGCTCTGATTCCTTGTGATGGACTTTCTCTTCTACGCACAATATTGTATCTTCCAAGTAAACACAGAGCCTAGAGGGCCTAATATCAGAAAAGCATCTTCGGACAAAAGAATCGGAGAAAACTATGCAAAATGCACTCAGGTGTAATCTAGCCGTAGCCAGAGTGTGCAAATTCTGTTACGCTTTTCTTTGCACCTGAATTTCAAAAAAATAGGAAATGTGCAATTTTGAAAGTTATTTTTACATATCTAATTTAAAATAAAGCATAAGATGGAGCTTCACTTTGACTCTATACTGATTAATATTCAGGAGCTCAATTTTCAAAATACTTGCAGACAATGAACAAGGAGCAGAATTGCACGAAGGAGCCATTTACTAGCACTGAGAGTTTTAGGGTATGTCTACAATGCAAAGTTAAAGCAAGTGCAGCCGGGGTGATGGCAACGACCCCACGAGATGCACCAGCATGCCCAGGGGCAGCTCTGGCTCTATGTGGCCGAGTGCTGTGATGTCCTGAGTGTGGGCACTCAGGGCTCTCTAGGACAGGACTGCTTTGCTGTCCCTCATCGAGGTAGACAAGCAAGTGGGGAACCCTGAGAACTGTCTGTCCGGGGTGGGGGTAGGGTCCCTTTAAGCACGGAGCTCATTTAGCCTCTGGCAGCAGCCCCACACACTAAGTCCTAACCTGATGCCCTGCCAGCACTGGTTCTGGCCAGCCTTAACTTCGGTTCAGGGTCCACTCAGTGTGGATGTGCTATTGCGAAATAGTTTTTGTGTGTAGATGAGTTGTTTCGAATTAGCTTAATTTGAATTAACTATTTCGAATTCAGTTAATTTAAAATAGTGCTGTAGTGTAGACATACCCTTAGAGAGAATTGTAGGGTCCCAAGCACAAACACATTTGCCTCAAAGCCGAGCTCGACAGGATCCACCATGGCCCGGGCCCCCCTGCTCCTCGCCCTGCTCACTTACTGCTCAGGTGAGGGGTTGTTGGCTGCACTGACACAACATGGAGGCCACCTGCAGGTGAGGAGGTTTGTGTGTGAGGAGCCGGACTCCTTGTGCTGAGTTTGTTTGTTCCGTTGCTTTCAGGGGTCAGGTCACAGCCTGTGGTGACTCAGGAGCCCTCCATGTCGGTGACCCCAGGAGGGGCCGTCACGCTGTCCTGCAGCCTGAGCACTGGAGCCATCACCAGCAGCAACTATCCTGGCTGGTTCCAGCAGAAACTGGCTCGGTTACTCAGCTGCTTACTTATGAAACTAATAACAGACCCTCTGGGGCCATATCTGGTAACAGCGCTGTCCTGACCATCAGCGGTGTGCAGGCACCGGACAATTCTGACTATCACTGTGCTGTATGGACTGGTAGTGCAAACCACAGTGTCTTCATCCTCCCAGCCAGGGTTCTGCACTAGCTGCATAATTTGGTTCCTACCTTCAGTAGAACTAGGACCCTAATTTATGTTCACGAAAAATGTGTTACTCACTGTGATATTTGGTGTTTCTTGGATCCCAGCCAGTAGCACCTGGTCTCCAGCTGCCCAGCTCTGAAGGTAGCAGCACTGGCAGCAGCATAACAGTAAGGATAGCAACACCACAACCACCTGCGAATGCCCTAATATCCTTTTTTTGGTCATGACTCCCACAATGTACAACACCCTCCAATTTCGGATTTAAATAGGTAAAATCTATAATTTTTAAAATCCTGAGATAGTGAAGTTAACAAAATGGACCGAAAATTTGGTAAGGTCCAAAATATGAGATAAGACTTGCTACTCCTTAGGAATGTTAGCCAGCCCTTGCCGTCAAAAAGGGGTTGTTGCTCTACCCACTCCCCAAATATTCCCACATTCTGCTCCAGCTCTTTAGCATAGGAAGCTTTTAAGCCTGGTAGATCCTTGTGTTACAGACGCACCACTGTCTGGTTCAAACTGAGAGTGGACAGTCATGTTCCTTGGGAATAGAAATACATCTCCATGAACCCAGTTCCCCTGTGTCAGCAGCAGCTGGCAAGACTCTGAATGGCCTAGATCAGGCATGTCAAACTGGAAGGCTCCTGAGAGCCACACAAATGAAAACTTTCAGGGCCACCGGGGATTTCAGATGGCAACTCTAGGGCCACCAAAGAAAATGTACTTTGTCAGAAAATGATAATTATATATTCTTATAGATTATGTTTTAGATATATTTTATAATATTACAACAATTTGATGTATAAAATTGTTATTTTCTCATATTAAATAATTTTAAAATTAATTTTACATAATTTGTAATTTAAATATAAATTTAAGGTACTTTTAAATTATGTATATGATACATAACTTGTTCTGTTGAAATAAAAACAAGACTAGACCATGGTTAATCAAATAGAACAGGCTTCTGTGAACATTTCAGATACTTTGTAGGTTTGAGATGTTGCTTAAATATATAATTAGTCACATATGTATTGATATAAAATTAAGACACATTTTGTGATTTTATTTGGGAATAAATAAGTAAAAAACAAAATATTAACAAAAAAACCCCTTCCTCTCTCCCAGAGCCAGGCACTGCCATATGCCCGTTCTAACCCAATCCTCCTCCACTCCCCCAGAGCCAGCCCCTCCCCCGCAACCTAATGCCTCTCTCCAACCCCCCCCCCCCCGCAACCTAATGCCTCTCTCCTCTCCCAGAGCCAGGCCCCCCCAAACCATTATCTGAGTCCCAGAGTCGACCTTGCTGCCTGAGGCACTGGGGAGGTGTGAGCACAATGGCCAGCTATGAGTACCTGCTGGAGTGCCCAGCGCAGAGCACCCAGCTGGCTGTGAGTGTGTGTGCAGAGCGGCCCAGCTGGATGTGAACACCTGCTGGAGAGCCCACAGCAGAGCATCCTTCCAGTCACAAGCGAGTGCACAGTACTGCCTGGCTGGCTGTGAGCCGTTGCAGAGCTGCCCGGCCAGCTGTGAGCAGGCACTCAGCCACGTGCTCCAAGTGGCAATGGGCTGCACTTCATTCTTTTATAAAATGTTCTGGTGGGCTGCAAAAAATTTCAATCGGGCGCCAGTTTGACAAGCCTGGCCTAGATGCTAGAGGAAATGACCTAGAGTATGTCTACACTACAGCACTATTTAGAATTAACTTATTTCAAATTAGCTAATTAGGAATAAGACCCTCCGGAAAAGGGCACTTTTTCCGGAGGATCGGGGCCAGTGTAGACGCTCTTTTCCGGCTTTTTTAAAAGCCGGAAAAAAGCGGCGGACATTTTTATTTAAATGCCGCGGGGGATATTTAAATCCCCCGCGGATTTCCCTACGACGACTGGTGAAATTTACATGCCCCTTCCGGAAAAGGGGCCAGTGTAGACGTAGCCCAGCTGAACGCGGTCATCCAGGGTTTTGGCTCCCTGGGCTTCCCCAACTGCAGGGGAGCAATCGATGGGACGCACATCCCCATCCATGCCCCGGACCTCCAGGCCTCCCTGTATATCAACAGGAAGGCGTACTTCTCAGTGATGCTGCTGGCAGTGTCTGACCACCGGGGCAAGTTCACGGACATCAGTGTGGGCTGGTCCGGCAAGGCACACGACGCACGGGTGTACCGCAACTCTTCCGTGTGCCAGAGGCTGCAGGCTGGGACCTTCTTCCCCGACCGCCACATCAGAGTCAGGGATGTGGACATGACATTGTGCCTGCTGGGAGATGTGGCCTACCCCCTACAGCCCTGGCTGTTGAAGCCCTACACGGGACACCTCAGCCCCTCCCGGCAGGCCTTCAATGCCGGGCTCAGCAGGACCTGCATTGTGGTTGGGGGGGGGGGGGGTTTGGCCAACTGAAAGCCCAATTTAGGTGTTTCTTCACCTGCCTCGACCTCTCCCAGCACAATATTCCGCATGTGGTGGCAGCATGCTCTGTGTAGCACAATTTATGGAAGAGAAAGGGGGAGGCTTTCGGATGAGGCTGCCGATGGGCTCTTCTGTTCTTCTTGGGGGTCCTGGGTGCAGGGCACTCTTCCTGCAGGCTCCTGGCTGCCGTTGACCTCCTCTTCCTCCTCTTCCCCTGTGTCAGGGGCAGGGCCCTCTGCCCCGAGGTCAATGATGACCAGGGGGGCACAGACCGTCTGACCCCCCAGGATGCAGTCCAGGGTCTCATGGTGCAGGCAGACCTCCAGGTCAGCCCCTCATTGGAAGGCCCTGGGATAGGCCTGCCATAGTTCTTTTATTTTGCTGTGCACCTGCTCCTGGCTGGGCATGTGGCCTCTGGTGGCCAGGCTGGTAGCCATGTGGCTGTAGACAGCTTCATTCCTGCACCTAGTGCAGAGATCGTGGGCCTCCCCCCAAATCTCAATGTGGTCCATGATCTGCGCATTACACCAGGAAGGCACTTGCCTTTTGCAGCCCCTGGCAGGCTCCTGGGAGCTGCCAGCTTGGTCCTGGGGAGCAGTGGAGGGCTGGATGGCAGCAGGTGGCTGGCTTATCTTGTGCCAGGTGCACGGTCTGCAGGCTGTGTGCCAGCAGGCTAGCAACTGGCACAGGCACTGTGGCCAGAGTCTGCCCCTTTAAGGGCTCCGGGGTTGGGGGGAGAGCAGACAAGTTTTCCTGGTTGTGCCCAGAGTGGCCACCAGGGCTCCCTGGAAAGGGCTAGAGGCCCCCTAATTCGAAATAACTGTCTACACATCACTTATTTCGAATTAGCTATTTCGAATTTGGTGTAATTCCTCATAGAATGAGGTTTATCAAATTTGAAATAAGGGCTCCACTATTTCGAATTTTTTTTTAAATAGTGGTTTGTATGTGTAGAAGCTATTAAATTAATTCAAAATAACAGCAGTTATTTCAAATTAACTTTGTAGTGTAGACATACCCTTAGTGTGTCCCCATTTTCACACCTGGATGAATTGTACAGATATAGGACTCTCATTTTTTTTTTTGACAAAAATTAGAACAAGGGACTCTGGGGCCCCTTCAGGGCCTCAGTCCCTTAGTCCTGACCCAGCCCTTGGAATCACACATATTGTGGGAGGTGGGAGTAAGAAAGCTGAAGAAACAGTTCAAGAGCATCTCTTAGATCAGAGAGCCTCGCTCCTAACAGGGGTAGCACAAACACCCTGACACCTGGGAATTTTTTACCTAACTTTCCCGCTATGTCACAGCCACCTGGTACTAGCACAAATCCATTCTCCTGGAACTCAGAGAGTTGGGTCTAGGCTAAGGTGCAAACTTTTAGCCCTGTGTTATCCACCAGGAAAAAGTAAAGCAGGGCTCCCACCCCATGTTAAAATTGGTCTTGGCTGCTCTGCTGTGCAGTTTAACTGCACACCCAGAGTCCAGGGGGAAACAGGTTTTCCCGGGGAGGGAGGCGCTCTGGGGGGAAGGCAATGGTGCCATCTCTCACCATTTTGGTTTCACTGGCTGATCATTGTGGAATCTGGCAGAATTTTCCTTCCTCCCATGCAAAAGCACAGTTGTCAGCCTCTGAATACCAGGACAGTGCTCCTCAAAGATGGTTATGAATTGCCAGGAGTCCAGATGCCAAGACACTAGAGATCCTGGTTACAAGGCAGAGTTGGGGTAAGAGACAATTCTTGTAAAGCAGTAAGTTCTGAAGCTCTGGAGAACTGCTGGGAATGACCATCCCCACCAGGGGGCGCTGTTCATCTGCAATGTCCATCACCAAGGCTGGAGAAGCCTAAGGCTGCCAAGAGCTGGGGTGGTTTATCTGCAAAGAAATCTCCCATTTATAATTGAGTGAAACCAGCCTCAAGTATCCCTCCTCCTTCCTCCACCCGCCCCCCCCCACTGTCCTCCCCAAGACCCGACCCTTAATTCCACGTTCCCCTGGGACGAGCACGTTTCGTTCTGGAGGTGACATTGACCCGTCCCTCTGCTGATGCATCTGAGCAGAGATCAGGGCAGGAACACGAGCCCCAGTGGGAGTTTTTCCAACAACTTCCCTGTTTCCATCCCAGCTCCAGCTACGTCCCCCAGTGTGAGCCCCCTGGGCTGTATCCTGTGCCCTTGAGTCTGAACCAGCCAGTCCAAGGCATCCCACCAGAGACGTGAGAGAGGGAGGTGACAGCTGACCCCAGAGTGACTGGGACCATAATTGCTCCCTGCTCATTCAGTGCCAGTGGGTGTGTGCAGGGATGCCAGGGATTTGGGGGGGTCAGTGACATTCCATCATAATCCACGTGTAGTGCAGGGCCAACTTATCCATTAGGCACAGTAGGAACAGTGCCTAGGGCCCACCATTCTTTTAGGGGCCAACAAAAATGTTTTAATTTTTTTTTAAATCAGAAGAAAAAAATGAACTTTTAGGGCCGAAGAAAATGTTTTAATTTTTTTCTCACATCAGAAAAAAAATGAAACATTTAGGGCCCACGAAAATCGATTAAATTTTGCCTAAAACAGAAAAAAAATAAAATGGTGAAGTATTTAAAGTTATATCAAAAATTATTTGTAATATTTTTTTATGGAGGAGGGGGCCCACGAAGGCAAAAGTGCCTAGGGCCCATGAAAGTCATAATGCAGCCCTGGTGTGGCGAGTGGGTAAATGGGTGACTGCAGGTGTCCCAGTCGGAGCTCCGTGCACTGCGATCATGTTGGTTTCCTTGGAGCAAATGATGCAGCAGAGGGGCCTTTGTAACTTGTGTCCCGTGGGACGTTACAGAGTGATTCCACGCAGCCAACCTGCAGGGCTCAGCTTTAAGAAGGAGGCAGATTTGCATGAAGGGGCTGGTCTTCAGCGCTGGGGGTTTAAGAGACAATCGGAGGGTCCCAGCCACAGACCTGTCTCAGGAAGCCGAGGAAGTTTGGATCCACCATGGCCCGGGCCCCCCTGCTCCTCGCCCTGCTCACTTACTGCTCAGGTGAGGGGTTGTTGGCTGCACTGACACAACATGGAGGCCACCTGCAGGTGAGGAGGTTTGTGTGTGAGGAGCCGGAGTCCTTGTGCTGAGTTTGTTTGTACCGTTGCTTTCAGGGGTCAGGTCACAGCCTGTGGTGACTCAGGAGCCCTCCATGTCGGTGACCCCAGGAGGGGCCGTCACGCTGTCCTGCAGCCTGAGCACTGGAGCCATCACCAGCGGCAACTACCCCTCCTGGTACCAGCAGAAATCCGGCTCAGCTCCTCGGCAGCTTATATACAACACCAATAGCAGACCCTCCGGGATCCCTGCCCGGTTCTCTGGGGCCATATCCAGTAACAAGGCTGCCCTGACCATCACCGGTGTGCAGGCAGAGGACGAGGCTGACTATTACTGTGCTGTGTACACGGGTAGCAGTGGTAGCTGGTATCACAGTGATCCAACCAGATGGGAACTGAGACGAAAACCTCCTGTGTCACTTTCTGCAGACTGGACTTTGTCTGGCTGCACAATTTGGTTGCTGCCTGCCTGAAAGTGCTTCTCCTTAGGAATTCGAACCACTAGCCCTTGACAGCAGCTGGGCGTGCTGCTGCACACACTCTCCACTGGGAAGAGGTCAAGTGCCCTTTTGCTCTCCCTTGGCCTGCACACGAGAGCAGGTTTTGCTGCCTTAGCAATTCCATGTTTGCAAATCCTCCCCTGCCTGGCTCAAGGGGGGAGGCAATGGCTGCCGGCTACCTGCTTCTAGGGTAAAGAGCCATATCCTGCCTGACACAGTTCCCCTACGTCAGCCCACCAGCCGCACAACACCCTGCACATGCCGGAATTGAGAGAACAGAACTCAAGTTCGCTTCGTGAGTCCCTGTTTCTGCACCCGGTACAGGGTGGATCAGATAAGAGATGATATAAAAATCCCTCCTCCCTAGGGTTACTGGCAAGGGAGTCAAAGGGGCAGCGGCCCCAGGGTTCAATGATTAAAGGTCTCAGAGCTCTCAGCCACCACTGCAAATAACTCAGCAAAGGCAGCAGCCAGTGCTTTGGGCCCTTTCAGTCAGCACCAGTGGTGCTCAGGAGCTGGCTGGGGGAAGCAAATTCCCATCTGCCATGAGGCCCCTCCTCCCTTCCTAGGTTCTACTAAGTGTCTCCACAGCCTTGCTCTTCCTGAAAAACCTCCTGGCCCATTCCACCTGCCCTGCAGCTTCCTGAGTCCACTCCAGATGTTCATCAGTGACTCCATGGCCACAGCTCCTCCTGGGCCTACCTTCCTGCAAGCCACTGGCCCATGGCTGTGTCCAAACACCCAGGGCGCCAGTCTTGGTGTTCGATACCTATGTGATGGATGTAGCATAAGAACCTCAGTAATTCCTTGTCACTCCAATACAGAGTGAGAGGAACCCCAGGCTGGTGGGTCAAGAGGCTCAGTTGTAACCCCAGTTCACTGTGACACCCTGGGGGAACCCTTCACTTTGAAAACAACCGGGAGTAAAGTCCAGTTGACTACCCCCTGTCCTGCTCTATACACATCTGACAAGTCACAGGCATAGCCAAGTCCCAGCCAAATTCCCAAATGTAACTCTTAGCCCAGGAGCTGAGCTGGAGGGATACAGCAACAAGCAGCTGTACTCACAAATGGCAACCAGGGATATATTTAGCTGGGACCTGGACTGAATCTTTCCTTAAGTTCCGCAGACTGGAGAGAATTCAGTGGGATGGGAGAAAGAACTGTCGTGTGGATTGTAACTTATCATGCAGCTCTGACTCAGTTCCATAGAGGGGGCTGTCTCCTTGCACTTGTCAACTGTTGGTTGTGAAATTCAATATCTGTTTAACACACATTTATTGTCCAGGGGTGCGTGTTTCAAGCTGTGGTGCTGAAAGAGCTACATCGGTTCAACTCCCTCTTGCAGACAGACTGGGTGGGGCAGGGCGGATGGAAGCCAGATGTCATGACTCACATTGTAGGTTTATGAACCACTTCTCAGTGTAACGGCTGGGTTTTTATGCACATGTAAACACAGACACATCTGGATACAATTGTTCCATTAGGGAGAGAAGAATCAGCCCCTGAGGAAGGAGTGAGCCTGTTGACTGAGCCAAGTAAAGAAGGCAGCTGGGGTTAACTCAGGGCTACTAAACACGCGGCCCGTGGGCTGTTTGTGTGTGGCCCACAGTGCAGTTTGGGTTTACAGGGGGCTCAACATGCGTCCCACAGATGGGATCATTTGAACATTGTCTCCACTGGGAACATGTTCCACAATGGTGAGGCCTCTCCCAGATGGGGTGAGCATTGAAAGACGCAAGTGACAGGCTGGCTAGAACAGATGGATACAGGGTGTCGGCATTTCTAGCCCCCAGGGAGGAGTGCTGGGGCATTGTGGCTTTGTATTCATGCCCGTCAGTGTGAAAAAAGCTATTTGCATATATTTGCATATTATTTGCATGTATATTCAACCACACTTCTATTGTGGCCTTCGGCATGTGCTGTGAGTATCACTGTGGCCCCCAGGGCTTCCGCAGTTGTGCAGTCCTGGGTTAACTTGATGCCATGGCCGATACAGAGCAGTGAGTGTGGGCATATGAACAATGCAAGGTGGAGTTCAGATCTCCTGTCAAAGGCAGAGTGAGGGCAGCAGGTCAGGAGAGGAGCCTTTCACACATGAAGTGATTGTGGGTCAATGTCTTGAAATAACAGGACCCAGGCCTCATTCGGAAAGCATGAGCCTGCGAGTGATGATGTTAATGGGAGCCCAGGTCATGGCTCAGGCCCCGGTGGGCTTGAGTCTGTACAAGCACAGAACACAAAGACCAGCCCCACGATGGGGCTTCCAATCTAAGAATAAGAAAAGAGACAACAGGTGAGACAGACCAGCCTGTGGGAGAGCAGAGGGAAGCAATGAGGCAATACCGGTGAGCACAACAGACGTGCTGCCCAAATGATACACTGATGCTTCCTCTCACAGCCTGGCAGTGGCCATCTGCAGACTAATGGCCCAATTCAGAGCAGAGCACGGCTAGATGTTCCTACATGCCCATTATATCCTCTTCCACCCGCCCACTGGATGTGGTCCAGTGAGTCTGACTCCAAGAGAATGATCCAAATTGGTTTCTCTCTTACTGCAAGGGGCAAGACAGATGAGGGGTTCATAGAAAAGCAAGTAACAGGAGGCGACAAGGAGGAGTTACAGCTGTTACCCGTCATGCAGGGTGTGTCTACACTGCACCCATAACTCAAATAAGCTATGCAATTCGACCTATTCCATTTGAGCTTGCTTATTTCAAGTCAATTTCCAAATAGCTTATTTTAAAATTTGGCACTGTCTACACAGCACTAGTTTAGAAATAAATCGCTCGTCTGAAACATCCCTTACTCCTTGTGAAATGAGGTTTACAGAGACATTGGAATAGTGAGACCGTCATATTGTGTAATAATGGGTTTGCTCCAAAGAGGCAGAATAGCTATTTCAAGATACCTCATGTAACCCGAAATAGTGCTACAGGGGAGACGTAGCCTCAGTGTGGATTACTCTTCTTCCTCTGCTAAGAATAGAACATAGCCACCAGGCACAAGATTTAGGAACAGATTTCTAAAGGTCTTTAGAAACCTAAAGGTGTAACTTGGCACCTTTAAAAAAAGTCCTGAGGCTCCAGGTATAGGGAGTTCTGCTTCAGCTCTACAGTTATCCCATTCAATCCCTTGGGATAATCTAAATGACAGTGGTTACGGAATGTTTGGCACCATGTAATACTGATGTTTGTTCCCATGCAGATGGTCTGTAGGCAGCAGCCACAACTAAGAAATCATTTGGTCAGAGAGATTAAATAGTTCCCAGATTTATTCTGTTACATGCACAGCTTATAAAATGTTCTTCCCTGTAACTAAAAATGAAAATTTTCCCCAACATCTAGCTCCAGACACAGGCAGTTAGAGAGAATTGTGTGATCATATCATCAAGTTGTATAAAATATTGTTCAAGAATAATGGTAAACGAAGACCCCTTATAATACATAAAAATAAAAACCTGTTTCAATTTGAACTTATACAATTTCTATGAAAGTACATTTTTTAAACTGTTATTTCAAAAACCTTTCTAAATTTGAGGCTACATGTGATGTGTGAGTCTTACTGTACCTGATATGAGTCAAGATTTGAATTTCAAAACATTTACATCTAACGAGCAGGGAAAAGATTTGCATGAAAGGGCTGTTCTCCAGCATGGAGGCTTAAGAGAGAATTGGAGGGTCCCAGCCACCGACCCATTTGCCTCAGGAAGCCGAGTTCATCTGGATCCACCATGGCCTGGGCTCCCCTGCTCCTCGCCCTGCTCACTTACTGCTCAGGTGAGGGTTTGTTGGCTGCACTGACACAACATGGAGACCACCTTCAGGTGAGGAGGTTTGTGTGTGAGGAGCCGGAGTCCTTGTGCTGAGTTTGTTTGTTCCGTTGCTTTCAGGGGTCAGGTCACAGCCTGTGGTGACTCAGGAGCCCTCCATGTCGGTGACCCCAGGAGGGGCCGTCACGCTGTCCTGCAGCCTGAGCACTGGAGCCATCACCAGCAGCAACTATCCTGGTTGGTTCCAGCAGAAACCTGGTTCAGCTCCTCGGCAGCTTATATACCAAACTAATAACAGACCCTCTGGGATCCCTGCCCGGTTCTCTGGGGCCATATCCAGTAATGACGCTGCCCTGACCATCACCGGTGTGCAGGCAGAGGACGAGGCTGACTATTACTGTATTATATGGACTGGTAGTGCTCATCACAGTGATCCATCCAGAGGGGGAAGTGAGACAAAAACCTCTTGTCTCTTATACCCACCATTTCCTCCAGCTGCACAAGCTGCACAGTTTGGTGCTGCCTGCAATAGGTGAAATTCAGGTTGAGAAGAGCTGAATCTTAGCTTTCCAAAGCCCACTCATGTCACAGAGAAGAAGAACCATGGTGCAAAAGCAGCCCATGCTGGTCATGAAATTAACAGCCTCGTTAGGAAAGGCCAAGCTTGCAAAATGGCCTAGTTAAATAAGGGACAGATGTCTCTGTGACACTTAGACTCTATGTTCTTCTTAGTGACAATTTTATGGTAGGATTAAGAGATAATTACAATGTATTATAATGCAGGATAAATCATGTATGTGGAGTCATTGGAAAAGGTATTATTTGCCGAATATGATTTGATTATCTTGCACCTGTAGAGCATTCCTGAAAACTCCCAGATAGCTTTGTATGTAATGGCTGCTCTGCCTCTAAAAGGCCAATTCATCCATTAGTTTAGATGAAATGTTGGTCCCTTAATCCGTCAAAATCTCCTAGGGGATCCCCACTTGGGAAAAAATCTTTATAAGTTCGGCTGCCAAGGTGGGGACCGTAGTATTATGCAAGGGCATGACCTCCAGGTACCTGGTGGTGTAGTCTACCACCACGAAGATGTATTGACATCCCATCTTTGATTTTTCCAGAGGCTCTACCAAGTCCATCCCTGTCCTCTCAAAAGGCACTCCCACCACCAGCAACGCCACCATAGAAGCATTAGGTGCCCCCTTTAAAATATCTTTCTGGTACTCGGGGCAAGAATCACAAAAATCCCATACTTCCCGATAGACCCCAGCCAGAAGAACCTTTGTGTAACCCGCTGTAAGGTTTTCTCTCATTCTAGGTGGCTGGCCCAGGGGTCAGCATGAGCTAACTCTAAGACCCTCCTTCTATAGCAAGTGGGAACTACCAACTGGTGGAGCTTGCCCCATCCTGATGGGGCCTTATCAATCCAATACAACCAGTCAGAGTGTACCTCAAATCGGTGTCCCTATGGATGGGTATGTGCCGGTTCCTCCGTCTCCTCCACTGCTGTCGCCTGTTCCCAGGCGTGACTCAATGTGGGGCCATTGCGTGGTTCCCTTAAAAAGTCCTCATTGTCCTCTAGCCGGGACCTCGGTCTCCCTTTCTCTAGCCTGTCCCTGGGCTCCAATGGACCACCTTGCAGGATTTCCACACACCTCTGGAGGGGCTTTCTGACTCCACTCACATAGGGTCAGGTAAAATTGCACCCTAATAGGACTGGATAGACTAATTTGGGGACCAGGGCTACCCAATAAATTCCTTCATCGCGGCTATTCTTTATCTTTACCCACGCAGTCAGATAGACCTTAAATCTCCATGAATATACTGCATGTATACTGGCTCCTCGGCCGATTCAGGATGCTGAACCAGATCAGCCCTAACCAGGGTTTGACTGCTCCCTGAACCCACCAAGGCCACCACCTCGGCACTTTCTACTGAGACCTGGGTCATCACCTTCACTGAGTCCCGGGGTCTGGCCCGAGCCCCTGTAGTCAGGATCTGACTATAGATACAATCCAAAAAGGGGCATTCACAGTGGAAGTGCCCCTCC
Source organism: Pelodiscus sinensis (assembly GCF_052426305.1). Taxonomy (NCBI): domain Eukaryota; kingdom Metazoa; phylum Chordata; order Testudines; family Trionychidae; genus Pelodiscus; species Pelodiscus sinensis. The sequence continues at coordinate 12,423,481 of NC_143085.1, forward strand.
TGGGACTCATAACAAATGTTCTGAGTGGTAGGGCCCACCTTTGAGGCCCGCTCCTCTTCTTCCTTTATGGGGGGTCTCAGCCACCCTGACCTTCCATGGTAATGGGTCTTGAGTTGCCCCAATTTCCTCACCTCTTCCTTCCGAAGGGGCAATGTGGCTCCCCTGTCCTTGTACCCTCGGGGCCGTGGGGTCTTAGCATCCTTATTAGTCTTAACTGGGGGTTCCCTACCCCCTTTTCCCTTTTTCTTCACTCCCCCCGCAGTCAAGTAATCCTCCATCAGTGTTACAGCATCACTCAAGGCGGTAGGGTGATGCTGCCGTATTTGGAGAAACTGTTCTAATATTATCAGCTCTGCTACCTGAACCCCTGTCCGTATCTCTGGCTCAAGCCACCACCACCCCAATTCCTGGGGGCTTTGGGCTACCCCCGGGAGATAGCATTTGTGGTGGAACCACTGTCGATAAGTCTCAGGAGTAATGCCTGTTGGGTCCAGGATAGCCTCCTTTACTTTGTGATAGTTCAAGGCGCCACGGCTGGCTAAACTCCTATAAGCTAGTTGTGTGGGTCCTGTTAAATAGGGGGCCAAGAGGGTGGCCCAATGATTGTCAGGCTATCAGGCTGAGGTGGCCACCTTCTCAAATATCACCAAAAAGGCCTTGGGTTTGTCCCCTGGTCCCATTTTGGTCAGGCGAATGGTGAGTTGTGTTGAGGCTCCTAGGCCTGTCCCCGGTTGACTCACTGCAGCTCATTGCTGGAGCCATCAGTCTTGCTTGTTCTTGAATGCGCTGGCGCTGCTGTTCCTGCTGTTGTGCTGCCAGCTGTTGTATCACCTGGGTCTGCTGCTTCTGCTGGTGGCATTGATTTTTGGCCAACCACTCCACTAGCTTTGCAGGTTCCATAATGCTTGCACTCCCTCGCTCTATTTGAGTACACCTGCCTCAATTCCTATCCCCAGACCCTGAGATCAGGGGTGGATTGTTGCCCTCATTCTCCACCACATGCCAGGGGGTTCTCTGGTGAGGTCCAAATCTCTGCATCCCCAGCCTTGCGGAGGCCCTCCTAACTTTACTCTAGCCCTGCAGTGGGAGGGCCTCGCCAATGGGAATGGCAAGAGTCATAGAATCATAGAATACTAGGACTGGAAGGGACCCTGAGAGGTCATCAAGTCCAGTCCCCTGCCCTCGTGGCAGGACCAAATACTGTCTAGACCATCCCTAATAGACATTTATCTAACCTACTCTTAGCTATCTCCACAGATGGAGATTCCACAACCTCCCTGGGCAATTTATTGCAGTGTTTGACCACCCTGACAGTTAGGAACTTTTTCCTAATGTCCAACCTATACACCTGTTAATGCAGCCCAGAATCACGTTTGCTTTCTTTGCAGCAGCATCACACTGCTGACTCATATTCAACTTGTGGTCCACTATAACCCCTAGATCACCTACTCCTTCAGGTGGCTGCCCCTTCCTTGGATGCCTATGGTTGTTCCGTGTTCTTCAGCTTCTCTTTCCCACTCTGGGGAGGTGGTACCAGATCTACAACCCCAAGTTTTGTGTTTTAGTTCTGTGTAACAAACAAGGTAGAGATATATGGTCTTATGACTAGGGTCCCAAAATCTGGCCCTTGAACGAAAGAGGGGTCCATTTGCAAGTCACGTCAATACAGCCCTCCAGGCAGGGTACGCATGCCCCCAGTGCATTTTGGCCCCCAGTGGAAGGTAGGGGGACCTGGGCCCACCCACTCCATCAGGTTCTGCTCCGGGGCCTTAAGTGTAGGGAGCTCCTCCAATACCTGGCTGGTGGGGGAGGACACCGAAACCTACTAACTTCTTGGGATAATCCTCCCATACCAGGCCACATCCTGCCGACACCAGCAGCCTACCCTTCATTGTCCTGAAGCCAGTTCCTCCTTTGCAGGCTTGGGGGCTGAGGGCATGGCACCCACTGAGGCTGAGGTTCATCCCGTGGCTGCCAGATCCAGCTCAGGGAGAGTTAGGTGTCCCACCCCAAAGAGGTTGCAGTCGCCATCACAGTTGTTGACTCTGGCTTCAGGGACAGGTCCTCTGCTGTCTCTGGGCCCAGTACTCGGTCCGGGAGGAGTAACCCCTCGGTGAGGGCTGCAGATTCTGACCAGGGCAATCCCCAGTCCCAAATCCTGGAAGTGTTCATGATTGGGAAAGTCTCCCAGCCCAGTGGGGTGTCTTTAAGTTTCTGGCTCAAGTCAGGAACCATGCTTGGCTGCTGGGACAACTCTGAGTCCCGGTAGGGACAGTCAGGGAGAAGATAAGAACATAAGAATGGCCACACTGGGTCAGACCAAAGGTCCATCCAGCCCAGTATCCTGTCTGCTGACAGTGACCAATGCCAGGTGTCCCAGAGGGAGTGAATTGAACAGGCAATGATCAAGCGATCTCTCTCCTGCCATCCATCTCCATCCTCTGACAAGCAGAAGCTAGGGACACCATTCCTTACCCATACTGGCTAATTGCCATTTATGGACTTAACCTCCATGAATTTATCTAGTTCTCTTTTAAACCCTGTTATAGTCCTAGCCTTCACAACCTCCTCAGGCAAGGAGTTCCACAGATTGACTATGAGATGTGTGAAGAACAACTTCCTTTTATTTGTTTTAAACCTGCTACCCATTAGTTTCATTTGGTGGCCCCTAGTTCTTATATCATGGGAACAAGTAAATAACTTTTCCTCATTCACTTTCTCCACACCACTCATAATTGTATATACTTCTATCATAGCCTCCCTTAGTCTCCTCTTTTCCAGCCTGAGACAGCAGGCTGGCAGCCGACTCAAGCTCTGGCATCTGGGGTCAGGGGAGGGGCAGCCTGGAAGCTGACATTAGCATCTCTTTCGCTGGCGCTGGCGGAGCTCTGCTCCTTCCTTCCTCCCCAACTTCTGCCCCACCTGGCGTTTAAATCTGCCGGTGCGGCGGGAGCATGTGCAGCAGCCCCGGGGAGGGGGGGGGGGGGGAACAGGGCCAGCTTGCCCCAGAGCATGTGCCTGCCCCCATCCTGAGTGCAGTGTCTGTGTGCCCCATCACACTCATGCTTTGGGAATCACTGTAATATTTGTGTTTATTCTCACTTTGTACTAGTATTTTATCCCTTAATGCACCTCTCCTAATTATACTTTACCTATTCTCCCCTCTTTATTTCTAATCTACAATCTGTACCTACATTAGTTTGGATATTCCACAGGGAATAGAGCATGAAAAATCAGTGGATCTTTTCCTTCTGAGAGAAGGGGCTTTCCTATTGCTATTTCTACTACATCATATAGTCTGGAATGGAGTCACTGTCCTCCCCTTGAGGTCAGATGTTCAAAAGGCTGGGATGCTCAAACCCCTACTACAGAGAGATGATCTAGGAAAAGGATGAGACAGAGGGTTGGCAGAACACAGTTGTAGTGATTGACGCTGTAGGTTTATAAACTTCTTCTCAGAGTAACAGCTGGATTTGTACACACACGTGAACCAGGACAGGTCTGGGAACAACCATTCCATCAGAGCGTGAGAAGATTCTGCAGTTTAGGAAAGCGTGAGCTGAATGATCAAAGAAGGCAGCACTGGGTTAACTTAACCCACAATCAATATGGAGCGACTAAGTGCTGGGGCATGAACCATACAGGATGGAGTTCAGATGGCTTTAGATACACGAAGGAAAATGCCCTTTTAAGAGTGAGAGCTCAGCACATGGAATGTGAGGTTAAGAGGAACCTTTCGTGATTGAAGCAAACACGGTTAAGTAAGTGCCTTTTGAAATAACATGATAGAGGTTATATTCATAAAGCGCAAGCCTATGAATGATGGTGTTAATGCAGATCGAATGCTCATTCAGACCCACTGAGCAACCATATTCATAAGACTAAACCTGGGTTACAGACCGTTTGGAGTTGTAATAAATCTCTCCTTAAACTCCAGAGACAGGAGAGAATAAAACGTGATTTCAGATGTGTGTACATTTTTCCCATTCACTCTTGCAGATGTGTGGCATGATTTAATTCTGAATCAGCATCAGAGGGTGAGGTTTCCCTGCACTTGTGAATTGCTTCTACTGGAATAAAGTAACGGTTTAACCCATGTTTGTCTTCAAGAGACTGCTCGTGCATACAACCTAGTATTCGAACAGCTGCATCCTCTCAGATCTCCCATTCAGACTGAGTGTCAGGGAGAGGAGAGACAGGAGGTTGAAGGCAGCCAACATACTGATTTAGTCTGCAGATTTATGAGTCACTTCTCAAGCTAATTGCTGGGTATTTATTTACAAAGTGTTTTTAAAATATCATTTCAATTAACTGACAGTCAATCACGCTGGATAACCAAGCAAACTGTTGCCCAGGAGTGTCCTTCAGAGGTGGCTGCATCACTGTGATTATCACTCATGTGTGTTACTGTGGCCATGGGAGCCCAGGTCATGGCTCAGGCCCTGGTAGGTTTGGCTCTGTACAAGCACAGAACACAAAGACCAGCCCCACGATGGGGCTTCCAATCTAAGAAAAGAAAAGAGACAACAGGTGAGACAGAGCAGCCTGTGGGAGAGCAGAGGGAAGCAATGAGGCAATACCGGTGAGCACAACAGACGTGCTGCCCAAATGATACACTGATGCTTCCTCTCACAGCCCGCCAGTGGCCATCTGCAGACTAATGGCCTGATTCAGAGCAGAGTACGGCTAGATGTTCCTACATGCCCATTATATCCTCTTCCACCCGCCCACTGGGTGTGGTTCAGTGCGTTTGACTGTAAATGAATGATTCTTTCTGAATGGGAGGGGAAGATGGACGGGGGAGTAGGTAGAAGTGCAAATACAGGTGACCCCTGACTTGCGACCACCCGACTTCTGACACCCCGCATTTACGACCATTTTTTTCATGCAAGATAGCTCCTAAAATCCCCCAACTTAAGTCTGTAGCTTGAATTTACTACGATGTATAACGCAGACTGCATACGTCATCCCAAAACAGGAAACGCACAAGGTCAGTCTTGCCAGTCTGCAGCTGCTGCTTGAACTGTGTGCATCTCCACCACATCAGTCTTCACTGTTTAGTTATTTTTGTGCATTATTTGAAGTATTTAGATGAGTTTTCCACCATTTCTGTAGTAAATTTTGGTATTTTCAGGGTATGAAATGGGTTCCCAGGAACAGAACCACCATTTATAACATTGCAAGTATGGGAAATAAGCATTCGACTTATAAAGGCTTGATTTACAACAGTTCTGAAGGAACCAATTAGATCGTAAGTGCTGGGGTCACCTGTAACATGAGACCACAAGGAGGAGTTGCAGCTTTTACCCATCATTCAGTGTGGATCACACTTCCCTGTCTGTGAAGAATAGAGAGTAGTCACCAGGCACAGGATTTCAGATTAAAGATGTAGCTTGACAACTTGAAAATCTGTCCCAGAATCCTTAAATTCCAGATATAGGGCGTTCTATTTTGGTTCTATAGTTCTCTCATTTAATCCCTTGTGATAATCTAGAAAACAGTGACTGCAGTGTGCTTGGTACCATGTGATATTTACATTTGCTCTCCTGCAAATAGTCTGTAGGCAGAAGCTCTAGCTAAGAAATTATTTGATCAGAAGGACTAAGCTGTAACCAGAAAATTTTGCTACATAAGCAGCTTGTGAAAATATGCTACCCTGTAACAAAAAATAAACCGTTTCCCAAGATCTAGCTCGCTGACCAGGCCCTTAGAGAAAATTTGTCAGTCTGTGTGATAGCATCCTCAGCTGGTGTTAAATATTGTTCAGTGAATAGGTTAAAATAAGTTCCCGCATAGTAAATATAAGCTTATTATGAACTTATTTCAATTTGAAATTGTGCAAATCCTATAGAAGTTACATTTTTAAAAGTATTATTTTACAGATATTCTAAATTTGAGGCTCTATCTGATGTCAGACTCTCTCTGTACCTGACAAAAGTTAAAATTCAGAATTTCAAAATGACTGCAGCCAATGAGCAGGGAGCATATTTGCATGAAAGGGTCGCACTCCAGCACTGGAGGCTTATAAGAGAATTGGAGAGTCCCTGGCACAGACCCATTTAACTCAGGAAGCTGAGCTTGTCTGGATCCATCATGGCCTGGGCCCCCCTGCTCCTCGCCCTGCTCACTTACTGCTCAGGTGAGGGGTTGTTGGCTGCATTGACACATCGATGGGCCTCTCGATCTGCTTCCTTGTTTGGAACCACAAGGCCCAATGCCCAGGTAGAGGATGAGACCGGTTATTCCTGTGGCACAGGGCGTGGCAGTGCTGCAGAGAGATGCAGACACATGGAGAACTGAGACAAAACCCTGGTGTTCCAGCAGCCCACACGGTGCCAGACTCCAGTCCAGAAGTGTCTGGGCGGGATGCTCCTCCATGCTGATGTGTTGGGGTTTCACTTGGCACATTGCAGGCATCAGTAAGGAGCACTACGCTGGATTATCAGCCTTTGGTCATTGCAGGCAAAACCTTGGGCCCTTGACGCAATGGGTGTTTTGCCATTCACTGCTCTTGGAGCCAGGATTAGACTCTTTATAGAGCCACCCTGTGGTACCAGTGGCAACCCGAAAGAAAACTCTCCATTGGCTCGTTCCTAAGCATGTGATGCAGGAGAGCAGGACTCTGTCCCTTAAATGCCAGCTCTACAGTGCAAATCTATAGATTCAGAGTGGGTTAAAAGCTGGCTTGGGGAGCAGAACCCCAGCACCTCTGCCAAAGAGTCTGCCCCTTCCATGCCCACCTGACCATGGGTCCCTGCCCAAAGCTAGTTTCTCCCACCTGAAGAAAAAAGCAGCCCCAAATCCCACCCTCCGAACTCAGAGGTCTTGGCACCCATTCCCCTTTGGAGCAGCTGGGCAGCCCCAGCCTCACTCCACCATCTGGAGCAGATGGAGCAACAGGGCAGCTATGTGGTCTTGGCTCCTCTCGAAGCACTAGAGCAACTGAGCAAACCCAGCACCATTCCAACCTCCAGAGCAGCCAGGAAGCCATTCAGGTCCAGCCCAGCCTGCAGAGCAGCCAGGCAGCAGGACTGCAGCCCCAGTCTTCTGTAAAATGTGAGGCCCCAGACAGAAGGGGCTAGCTCCCCAGCCTGACTTCAGAAATACCTGGTCCATACCCTCTCGGCCTTCAGCTGCCACCACAAGCCCTGGGTGAATTTCATTTCCAGGCCCTGGAATAGCTGCCTCTTTCTTTCCACGTTCCTGTGCCCATCAGTGGCCTGGAATACTGGGGTTTTCCCCCATCTTCTCTTTGACAGCTGGGTGAGGTGGTTATGACTGGGCACCAGAGGGCGATATCTCCCTGCATTTGCGTAGGGACCTGTCTGCCAAGGAATCAAGCATCTGAGGCACATTTATCTTCACCTGTGTGTGCACCAGACTGTGGGGTTCAAACAGCTGCATCCTTTCCAGTGCCTTGTGCAGGCACATTGGCTGGGTTGGGGTGAGATGGAGCATTAAAGGAACCCACTGCACTGAGTTACACTGTAGATTTATAAATAACTGCTCTGGGGTAGCTGCTGCACGATGAAGATTTTTTTAACTGTTAATGTGAAACTGCACAACAGAAGGTTACCCAGGAATGCTTTGCAGCGGTGGCTGCCCTGCAGGGGTGGGAGACGTAAGCCTTGCCCATTTCTATCCATTAGAAAATATTTATCTCTGAACTATTGCTTAGTTCTTCAGCCTTGTTCTACAGAGACTAATAAGTGAACAGATTTTTCTGGTATATCATCAGCCTCTACAAAACAACTACGCTGTGCTGCAATCTGTCAGTATGTTGGTACAACAGAAGCTGCACCACTAACTGAGCGGAGCCCATCTTGTGACTCCAAGTAGCATCACTACTGGGGTTAGTTAAATGGCTGAGAGAACTGAACTCCCCTGTTATCCAGAGCTAGCCCAGGAAAGTCTCACTGCTGAAGAGCAGGTGCTGGTCGTCCTCAAATGGTAAATAGGGTGTAAGTGTCACCTGCTGCTGGGGTGGCTGGAGGACTGTGTGAGCTTTACTCCTGGCCAATAAGTGGACGACAAGTGGATCACAGCTCATAGGCAGGCACCAAACTTAACTGCTTGTTCTTGTAGGTTGTACCATGTGGGTGTTCTTAAGAACAGGTCTGACATAGACCACTGTTCTCCCAGAAGGCAGCCTGCAGCACTGAACTCTGAGCAAACTGAACCATAACAAATAAAAGTTTTTCCCCTCCCATGAGAAGCTATACTGTGACCCTATATTCTTCTTAGTAGGATTAAAGGATAATTGCAGTGTATTATAAGGTAGGGTAAATCATGTGAGGTGTCATTGAAAACGGTATGATTTGCTGAACATGGCAAGATTATATCCCACCTGTAAAGAATTCCTGAGAACTCCCCAGATAGCCTTGTAAGTAATGGCTGGTCTGACTCTAAAAGTCCATGTGGCCTGACCTCGTGATGCAGGATACCATCTGGGGAGTTCACTGTTTTTCTACGTATTATTCTGGTAATCCACTTTGAAACAAAGGATTCTTGCTATGCTTTAAAGCCATATGAGTTAGAGAGTGACATCATCTGGGATCCTTCATTCCTCTCACAAGACAAATTCACTCAGTTCAGTCATCTTTGGAACTCCTTGCCAGAGGATGCAGTGAAGTCTAGAACTTTATCAAGGCTCAAGAAAGGGCTAGATAGATTCATGGAGGCTAGGTCCATCAATGGCTAATAGCCAAGATGGGGAGGAATGGTGTCCCTAACCCCTGTTGGTCTGGTAATGTGTAACAGGAGAGTGATCATGTGAAGACTACCTGTTGTGTTCTTTTGCTCTGGGGCATCTGGTATTGGCCACTGTTGGCAGACAGGATACTGGGATAGACAGACCTTTGGTTTGACCCAGTATGGCCATTCTAATGTCCTTATGTTGTGGAAACACCCAAGTAACGAAGACAGACCTTTGGGAAGTGGAGGACCCAGCTTAAAGAGATTTCTAACCTGTGTATAGGACATCCAGGGATTCCAAACAAAAAGGCATTTGTTGTGCAGATTATTCCTTAAAGGATCTGCAGCTGGCTTGTACCATATCTCAGGGTGAGAATCTGCTAATTTGCATCCAAACTATTTCATATTGCAAACTTATATTGCGTTTTTGCTTTATGAGCTAGATAATCTTTTTAGTCCTTTTGCCATCCCTTCTAATCACTTACAATCTACCCTTCTTAGTCATTTAACTAGCTTTTGTTTTAATCTAAACCAATGAGCTGTGACTGGAGTGCTGGGGGGAAAACTCTGCTTGGTTACCACAATTTTGGATTTTTCTCTTCACAGTCAGGGTGAAGAGGAGCACATACTAATCTCATATACTAGCTAGATTTGACCAGGAATGGATCATACAGCTCTGGGGTTCCCTGCTGAGTAGCTGCTAGTTAGTGTAACTGCAGCTGGATGTGTTTTAGCCAGGAGCTAAGTGAGAGGGACACAGTAACACACAGCTACACTCACAGATGGCAAACTGCCCTGAGATTGGAGAAGAAGCTATAGCGTGCATTGTACCTTAGGTGGAAATGTGACACAGTGCACAAGAGGGGGCTATCTCCTTACACTTGTCTACTGTTGGGAATGAAATACAGTAACTGTTCAATAGCCATGTACTGTCAACCGTGTGTGAGTCAGGTGTAAAGGTTTAATACATGTTGAATGCTGTGTTATGGTTTAATCCCGTGGTCCCCAAAATGGTGCCCCCTGGCACCCGACAACCTCAAAAGGTTGGGGACCACTGTTTTAATCAATTGTATAATTAATAATATGTGAACTGTTCTATCTAAATCACTATCAATCCAATATGGAGTCAGTGAACAATGTAGGTTCCCATGGATTCCATGTTGTCAATTTGCCTGTAAACAGCCAGGGCACTGACTCCACATTCTCTCTTGCAGGATGGAACTACTTTTTCCTGCCAAAGCTAGCAGCCAATATCCATTCTCTCAGGGCTTTTCCTGCTAAGAATGCTACAAGCGTCCCTCAGAGCCTGCATGCTACTGGTCATCTGAAAGACAGGGTTTATATAGTACAGGCCTCCGAGCTGTCTGGGCCGATCCTGACAGGATGTCTGCAGGGCCGAGACGAGACCAAGGAGAGAAAAAGCCTGCCTAGAGAACCTATAACATTAACTTACAGAGAACCAGCCTCCCTGTAGTGAATCCTGAAACAAGTGACCATCTTTCTCGAGGGCTTCTCTGCTGGCAAAGACAAACATCATTCACTGGAGTCCTCTGAGGTTCCTTCTCAAAGTTTACAAATCAGCTGGAGAGATGTAGGTCATAGGCCTTGTTGCCACATTTTCACCAGTGGCTGGAACTTAAGTAGGAAATAGGTTTTCATTTAGGGATTTAGGGTACTAGTTATTGTTCTATGGAGCCATGGGAAAGTTCTATTTGGTTGGGAACTGAGCTTCATGCTCTGGGAATCACCGTAATGTTTGTGTTTATTGCCCCCCCCTTTTATTCCAATGTTGTACTAGTGCCCTTAATGCACTTCTCCTATTTATGCTTTACCTGCTCCCCCCTCTTTATTTCTAACCTACAGTTTGTGTCTACATTAATTTAGATATTCTACAGAGAATAGAGCCTGAAAAATAGATGGATCTGTGGCTTCTGAGAGAAGGGGCTTTCCTATTTCTATTTCCTCTACCATCATATAGTTTGAAAAGGAGTCACTATCGTCCCCTTGAGATCAGATATGCCTCAGGCTGGGATGCTGAAAGAGCTACATCTATTCATACCCTTACTACAGACAGATGTGCTAGGGAAGAAATGAGACTGAGGGTTGGCAGAACACCGTTGTAGTGACTGACGTTATAGGTTTATGAACCATCTCTCAGTGTAACAACTGGATTTGTACACACAGGAACCCAGACTAGTCTGGGAACAACTGTTTCATCAGGGTGTGAGAAGATTCTGCAGCTTAGGAAGGGGTGAGCTGAATGATCAAAGAAGGCAGCACTGGGTTAACTTGACACACAATCAATTTAGAGCGACTACGTGCTGAGGGATGAACCATACAAGATGGAGTTCAGATGGCTGTAGATACCTGAAGGAAAAGCCCCTTTTAAGGGTGGGAGCACAGTGCATACTTTGTTGGGCTGAGAGGCACCTTTCACACATGAAGCAAAAATAAACTTAAAAAGCAACAAAGAGCCTAGTAGCACTTAAAAGACTAACAAAATATGTAGAGGACATCATGAGCTTTCACAGGCACAGCCCACTTTTTGAAATAACATGATCCAGGCTCCATTTCTAAAGTGTAGGCCTGTGAGTGATGGTGTTAATGCAGATCGAACCCTTACTAAGAACCACTTGATAGAAAGAACCCTCCTGGGCACCACACCTTCCAGCGTGGACCTGTGTGGACACTAGACGTGCCTGGCTGTAAAATATTAGCACACAAAGGAAGTCTGAGGGCAGCCACATTCATAAGGCTAAACGTGAGTTACAGTCAGTTGGGAGCTGTAATAAATCTCTCCTTAAACTCCCCAATTCAGACTGAGAGTATGTCTACACTTCAGATTTTTCCAGAAAAACTGCCATTTTTCCAGAAAAACTACACTTATGTCCACAGTGCAATTTCATTCTTTCAACAGAAAGTTGAAAGAATGCAGGGGTTTTTCCAACAGCAGTAAACCTCTTACTAGGAGGCAGAATCATTTTTCCGAAAGGCTGTGTCTAGACTGGCAAGTTTTTCCGCAAAATCATCTGATTTTGCGGAAAAGCTTGTCAGGTGTCTACACTGGCCATTTGAATTTCTGCAAGAACACTGACTATCTCATGTAAGATCATCAGTATTCTTGCGGAAATACTGTGCTGCTCCCATTTGGGCAAAAGCCCTCTTGCACAAATCATTTGCGCAAGAGGGCCAGTGTAAACGGCACTGTACTGTTTTCCTCAAAAAAGCCCCGATCGCGAAAAAGGCGATCGGGGCTTTTTTGTGGAAAACCGCGTCTAGATTGGCCACAGACGCTTTTCCGCAAAAAGTGCTTGTGCGGAAAAGCATCCTGGCAATCTAGACGTGTTTTTCCAAAAATGATTTTAACGGAAAACTTTTCCGTTAAAAGCATTTTCGGAAAATCATGCCAGTGTAGATATAGCCAAAGAGTTCCTTCAGAAAAAGGCATGTGTAGATAGGGAAGAAGGGTTTTTTTTTTCGAAAGAAGAGGCCTCCAAGAAAAAGTACATGTGCCCTGATGTCCTCTCTGTCTATAGTAACCACATCTTAAATGCTAGATTAAGTCCAATTACTGTGGACACTATCTTTCAAAAAAGCAAATCGCTTTTTTGATGCGCTTTTTCTGTGTGGATGATATCTTTCGCAAAAGCTTCTTCTGAAAGAAGTCTGCAGTCTAAACATAGCCTCACTGTGGATAACAATAGCAATCTATGAAGAACAGAGAGTAGCCACCCGGCACAGGAGTTCAGACTAGATCTCTAAAGATGTAGCTTGACACCTTGAAAAATCTGTCACATAGTCCTTAAACTCCAGATATAGGGAGTTCTGCTTTAGCTCTACAGTTCTCCCACTCAATCCCTTGTGATAATCTAGACAATAGTGGTTGCTGAGTGCTTGGTACCATGTGATATTTACATTTGCTCCCCTGAAGATAGTTTGCAGGCAGAAGCTCCCACTAAGAAATTATTTGATCAGAGAGATTAAGCAGTAACCAGATACATTTTGCTACATAAGCAGCTTGTGAAAATATGCTATCCTGTAACTAAAAATAAGCAGATTCCAAGATCTAGCTCCTTTCACAGGCAGTTAGAGAAAATGTGTCAGTCTGTGTGATAGCGCCATCAGGTTGTGATAAATACTGCTCAAGGAATAGATTGAAATAAGTTCCCTTATAATAAATAACTAAAACCTTATTTTAATTTGAAATTGTTCAATTTTGATGGAAGTTACATTTTAAAAACATATTATTTTATAAATACCCTAAATTAGAGGCTCTATCTGATGTTGGACTCTCTCTGAACCTGCCAAAAGTCAAGATTCAGACTTTCAAAACAACTGCAGCTAATGAGCAGCGAGCAGATTTGCATGAAAGGGCTGCACTCCAGCACCGGCGGCTTAAAAGAGAATTGGAGGGTCCCCAGCACAGACCCACTTGCCTCAGGAAGCCAAACTTGTCTGACTTCCCATCATGGCCTGGGCCCCCCTGCTCCTCGCCCTGCTCACTTACTGCTCAGGTGAGGGTTTGTTGGCTGCACTGACACAACATGGAGACCACCTTCAGGTGAGGAGGTTTGTGTGTGAGGAGCCGGAGTCCTTGTGCTGAGTTTGTTTGTTCCGTTGCTTTCAGGGGTCAGGTCACAGCCTGTGGTGACTCAGGAGCCCTCCATGTCAGTGACCCCAGGAGGGTCCGTCACGCTGTCCTGCAGCCTGAGCACTGGAGCCATCACCAGCAGCAACTATCCACATTGGTTTCAACAGAAACCTGGTTCAGCTCCTCGGACACTTATATATGACACCAATAACAGACCCTCTGGGATCCCTGCCCGGTTCTCTGGGGCCATATCCGGTAACAAGGCTGCCCTGACCATCACCGGTGTGCAGGCAGACGACGAGGCTGACTATTACTGTATGGTATGGGCTGGTAGTGCTCACACAGTGATCCAGGCAGAGGGGGAAGTGAGACAAAAACCTCTTGTCTCTTACACCCACCATTTCCTCCAGCCTGGGGTCTGCACTAGCTGTACAGTTTGGTCCTGCCCAGAGGCGTCTTGTGGCTTAGGGAGGGGAGGGCTTTGCTTTCCCAAAGCACCATCTTGGCCCTGCCCACAGATCACCTGCTATAGAAGATAATGTAGGTTTTCCTGGAGAGCAGTTGTGCAGCCCATGGGGTTGTATCACCCCCTGACCTTGCGAGCCTTACCCCCTCGCTTGTCTGATACTCCCTGGTGCTCTGGGAACTGTGCTGTGTGCACACTCCACTCACCTCTCTGATGCTCACTGGTGCTCTATCCAGGCTGGGCAGGGTTCAGCACAAAGCCCTGTATTCCCGCCTGGGAGGGGCAAGCTCAGTGCACTGCCCCACCTCCTCTAGGTCCCTGCACATGATGGTTCTCATGGAACCATCTGCCTTCCCCCCGCCCCCTGCTGCCTCCGACAGAACTTAAAGTCTGGTCCCCATGCTATGCGCTGCTGCCTCAGTATCAGAGGCAGCAGTGCAGGTGGGAAGAACAATTGGGATGCTGGAGGGTATCAGTCTGCAGGGAGCTTGTGCCCACCACAGACAGGGGCTTTAGCTGTGCAGGAATCTCTGTCTATGTCAGGCCCGGGTTCACCGTGGACAGTGGATGCTCTCTGGGATGGCCAGGCAACCTCTGACAGTTGGGAGACTGGGTCTTCTTTGTACAAGGATTGCTTCTGGCAGGGGCTCCTTCCTCTGTCTCTCTGTCAAACCCCATCTGAGAGAGGGACAGGCTGCTCTGCTGTGGTATCAGGGGTAGGCCAAGAGCTCAAAGGAACGCAGCTCCACCAGGAAGAAAGGGGCTCTGGAGCAAAAGGAATGGTGCCATCAGCTGCTGTAGTTGTCAGAAATTCCAGGCTCCAGGAGAGAACAATCGATGGGCCTCCCGACCTGCTTCTTGTTTGAAGCCACAAGTCACTCCCCTCTGCCCATAGAAGGCCCAAGCACCACCCACTCCCACCCACACAGAGGAGCCTCTGGCAGGGAGGAAGGAGCCACTTGGGGGTTCTCTGGACAGTGGGGTATGCCAACAGCTGGGAGAAAGTGGCCTCTCTGGCCCTTTCCTGAGTGTTTATCCAGAAAGAAATTTCCAGTTGGCAATAGCATGAAAAAAGCTTCACGTATCAACCTCTCCACTCTCTGCACTCCAGGGCCCATCTCTTCCTCTACCCGCTAGAGATGCCAGGCAGCCCCCCTCAGGAGGGCCGGAAATGGGTGACACGGATCAGTTGTTAATTGCCTGTTCTGTTCATTTCCTATGGGGCACCTGGCCTTGGCCACTTTAGGCAGACAGGACATTGGGCTGGATGGACATTTGGTCTGACCCAGTATGGCTTTAAATTATAGCTCACTCTGCAGAGCAAACCCAGAGATTCAGAGCACCAACATGTGGGTGGTAGGTTCTGGAGCCCAGGCAATTCCCTCACATAAGCCAGTACAGACGCTGGGCCTGAGAGTCTGCCTCATTAGGAAAGACCGAGCCTGCAAAATGATCAAGTTACTTCAGACAGAGAAGTAAAACTGAAGCAACTGAGAAGTAAAGACCCCACCACTGTCACTGCACGATCCTGCTATACACGGATCTGACAAGTAGGGTAGTGGGTAAAAAGCTGGTTGGGAAGCAGAACCCCAGCACCTCCGCCAAAGAGCCTGCCTCTTCCATGCCCACCTGGTCACTGGTTCCTGCCCTAGGCTAGCAGTTCCCGCCACCCGCAGAACAAGGCAGACCCAACTCCCGCCCTCCAGTGCCAGAAGCCTCGGCACCTATTCCCTTATGGAGCAGCTGGGCAGCACCAGTCTCACTCCAGCCTCTGGAGCAGATGGAGCAACCAGGTCGCCACGTGGTCCTGGCACCTCTCCAAGCAACAGAACAGCAGAGCAAAGCTGTCACGTTGCACCCCCCAGAGCAGACAGGGAAGCTGCACGGCAGCCCCAGTCTTCTCTCCCAACCGGGCAGCTCTGCAACTCCAGCCTTCCCACCTGGCAGGACATTAGCTCGGAACACTGGGTCCGTTGGTGTAGACAAAGCCTTCCATTGCTCTAGCACCCACCAGCCATGCTGACACTTCACAGGCTGTTCCCCAGTCGTGGCAATCTGTGCATGGGACATAGCACAGGTGGGGAGGCGGAGGGACACATTAACTGACAGCAATATTCTTAGCACAAACAGGCCTGTCGGTGGCTGGGAATTACAATGCCCCCTAATACTGCAGAGATAGAAAGAAAAAATCAGCAAATGGGAGGGACTTGCAGGGCTGCTGATCAAATTGCTGGGTCCCTGGATAAGGCAGGAGACTGGTTCCAAACCCCTGGAAGACTGGAGGCCCCAGACAGAAGGGGCAGGCCGGGGAGTTAGCTCCCACAGCTCGAATTCACAGCTGCCTGGCCCACACCCTCTGGGCCTTCAGCTGCCACTACTAGGCCTGGGTGAATTTAAATTGCCAGGCCCTGGAGCAGCTGCCTCTTTCATTCACTGCACCTGCGCCCACCAGTGGCCTGGAGTACTTGGGTTTTCCCCATCTTCTCCTTGGCAGCTGGGTGAGGTGGTTATGGCTGGGCACCAGAGGGCGATATCTCCCTGCATTTGCACTGGATCTTGTCTTCAAAAAAAATCAAGCATCTGAGGCACATTTTTCTTCATTGTGTGTGCATCAAACTTTGCGGTTCAAACAGCTGCATCCTTTCTAGTCACTCGTGCAGGCACATTGGGTGGGTCGGGGTGAGATGCAGCATTGAAGGAACCCATTGCACTGAGTTACACTGAAGATTTATAAATAACTGCTCTGGGGTAGCTGCTGCACAATGAAGATTTTTTTTAACACACATAGTTAATATGAAACTGCACAACAGAAGTTACCCAGGAATGCTCTGCAATGGTGGCTGTAACCCTGCCCATTTCTATCTGTTATAAAATATCTCTCTCTGTGGTATTGCTTAGCTCTTCTGCCTTCAACTTACGACAGTTCTTCAGGAACCAAATAGTTCGTAAGTGTGGGGCTCTCCTGTACGGTGTAAATGTCACCCCCTGTTGGGGTGGCTGGACCACAGTGAGACAACAGCTTTTCTCCTGGCCAGTGAGCAACAGGTGGAGCACCGCTCAGGTATGTCTACACTACAAAGTTAGTTCGAACTAACGGACGTTAGTTCGAACTAACTTTGATAGGCGCTACACTAGCGCTCCGCTAGTTCGAATTTAATTCGAACTAACGGAGCGCTTAGTTCGAACTAGGAAAACCTCATTTTACCAGGATTAAGCCTAGTTCAAATTTACTAGTTCGAATTAAGGGCTGTGTAGCCCCTTAATTCGAACTAGTGGGAGGCACTGAACTTCAGCTGCTAGTTCTTGTAGGTTGTACCACGTAGATGTCAGCTTGCAACACTGAATTCAGAGTAAACCAAAGCATTCCAGGATTTTTCACTCCTCCGTTGTAACAAATAAAAGTTCTCTTCCCCCAGCCTGGAAAATTACAGTCACTGCTCACTATTGTTCAAGTGCTGGGGAAAAAGGAATCCACCTATATGGCAACTTATAGAAACAATACAAACCTGTCTTACTATAGGCATAATAATACACACCTAAGCAAATCAACAAAAGCTCTCAACTCTGCCAGTCACTTCATCTGGGCTTTGTTAGCTCCATCTGGTTTGTGGAGTACAAAATATGAGCCCAAAACACAAAAGGCTGAAAAGAGCACAGGACTCAAAGGGACGTAACAGCCAGTAACAGCCGGCAGGAACCACTGTGAGTTAAAAATACCCTCAGCTCAGGAGGTGTGAGGGGTGGGGAGGCAGAGAATGCGAAAGGCAACCCCAGGTCTGCAGAAAACTCTACAGCAGAAGCCAGTGATCAGCGAGCAGATTTGCATGAAGGGGCCATTCCCCAGCGCTGGGGGTTTAAGAGAGAATTGGAGGGTCCCAGCACAGACCCACTTGCCTCAGGAAGCCGAGCTCGTCTGGATCCATCATGGCCCGGGCCCCCCTGCTCCTCGCCCTGCTCACTTACTGCTCAGGTGAGGGGTTGTTGGCTGCACTGACACAACATGGAGGCCACCTGCAGGTGAGGAGGTTTGTGTGTGAGGAGCCGGAGTCCTTGTGCTGAGTTTGTTTGTTCCGTTGCTTTCAGGGGTCAGGTCACAGCCTGTGGTGACTCAGGAGCCCTCCATGTCGGTGACCCCAGGAGGGGCCGTCACGCTGTCCTGCAGCCTGAGCACTGGAGCCATCACCACCGGCAACTACCCCTCCTGGTACCAGCAGAAACCTGGCTCTGTTCCTCTGATGCTTATTTATGAAACTAATAAGAGACCTTCTGGGATCCCTGCCCGTTTCTCTGGGGCCATATCCAGTAACGATGCTGCCCTGACCATCACCGGTGTGCAGGCAGAGGACGAGGCTGACTATTACTGTGCTGTATGGGCTAGCAGTGCTAATCACAGTGATACAGCCAAATGGGGAACTGAGATAAAAACTTCTCCTGTCTCCACTCCCCAGCTTTGGCACTACACCAGCTGCACACTTTGGTCCCTCTCCACGAGAGATGAGACCCTGCTTCCTCCTTCTTAGGCACTTCAGCTTCTTGCTGTCAGCCAAGGGTGCTGTTCCACTGCTTCCTTAGTGGAATGAAATCATCCAATTTTTGGTCCCACTTTGGTCCCATCCCAAACTAAGTTAATTCGAACTAGCGCAGCTAGACCTAAAAACTAGTTCGAATTAGCGTTTTGCTAATTCGAACTAGCGTGTCCACACCGATTGGACACTGGGGGGCATTTAAGGGCAGCTGAAACCGGTTCTGGCAGGGCATCAGGTCAGTAGTTGCTTTGTGTGGCTGCTGTCTGAGGCTATCTGAGGCTCGAGCTTAAAGGGACCCCCCTGGACAGCCAGTTCTCAGCTTTTCCGCTTGCTTGCCAACCTCGCCGAGGGACAGCAAAGCGTTGGTCTCTGTGCCCGTCTGTGTCGGTGCTTCCCTTCGGGGCCGCCGCCGCAGGTGGCAACATGGAGCCACAGCTCGCCCTGCACCTTCTGGTGCACGTTCTGGACTTGCTGCTGCAAGCCTGCCAGCAATGGCTGGAGGCTGCCTGGCACCACCTGGGGAACGTCAGCCCCCTGCCTCTCCGTCTGGCCGCCCTGGGGGTCATGGAGGAGCTGCGGCAGCACCCGGATGCCGGCGTGCCCCACCACATCTGGCGTCTGGACATCAGCAGTGACTGGTGGGACCGCATCGTCCTGGACCGCTGGGAAGACTGACAGTGGACCCAGAAGTTCAGGATGAGGAGGGACACCTTCCTGGAGCTCTGCGAGTGGCTCGCCCCTGCTCTGCACAGAAGGGACACTCGCATGAGGCCCGCCATCCCCCTCCAGAAGTGTGTGGCCATCGCCCTCTGGAAGCTCTCCACGCCGGACAGTGGCTGGATTCTTCCCTTCCCGAGACATGCAGTCACCATCTCAGTGGGGTGGGAGCCCTTTGATGCTTCGCCTGCGTGTTCCCAGCCGAGAAGGGGTGGCTAATCCCGCAGAAGCAGAGCCCTGCACTTTTGAGTACCTGGACCCAGGGTTTTGCTGCTTTATAGCGGGTGGGGTTAAAATAACGGAGCTTCTCTTGTCCCACCAATCCCCCAGGACTCACCCCTCTTCTCTGCATTGCGCAGCGTCCGGGGGATACCGCCCCGCGGGGACACTCATGCCCGTGTCCAAGGGGCTGTCCCGTAGCCTATGTCAGTGTGAAAAGCATTAAAGGACCCTGCCCCAGAGGGAGAGCGTCTCTGGGGGCGTTGTCCCAGGATGACTGCAGTGCTTTGTCCACACCAGAGTAGTGAGAGGCAGCCGCAGCCAGGGTTGCCAGATGGTCAATAAAAATACCAGACATACTTTCCATTGCATCACAACCTAAAGTACATCTTATTTAGGAAATTGAGATATTTTCTCTATTTATCTCCTGGACAGAAAACTCAAATACTGGACTGTCCGGTTCAAACGGGACACCTGGCAACCCTAGCCACAGCCCCTGCCCGGAAAAGCTCCCACGCTAAGCACCTGGGGGATTTAGGAGCACCAAGCAGTGAGCCAGCAACGGACACAGCAGCCCAGACCCTCTCGCCTCTCCCCAGTATGGCTGGCAGCTCACAGGGGCGACCCCGCCCTGGGCACGAGGCCTTGGCACCGGCTGTGGGCTCAGGAGGGGGCGGACATGGGACATAAGCGATGCCGAAGGGAGGGGTGTGGGCATTAGAGGCCACTACCATTGCCCCGCCCCCTTCCCCGCACCTACCCCTGCCCCTGTTCTGAGGCCACGCCCCCACTCATTCCACTCCCCCCTCCCTCTGCTGCTTGGGCTCCCCCACCCTCACTCAGGTTCGCTGGCCTGAGGCTGGGGTTACGGTGCAGGATGGCTGGGGAGTGGGGCGCGGGAGAGGCTGCGGGTTGCAGGCTCTGGGACAGGTTCAGGGCAGCGATGGGAGTTTGGGTGCAGACTCAGAGGCAGTTAACTGTGGGAGGAGGATCCAACAGGAGGCTGGGGTTTGGGGTGGGGGGTGTCTACCCCAGCTGCCTGAGAGATACTAGACTGACTCTGGTTTCCTTGTGTCTCCCCGGCTGGGCTCTCACTCCACTTCTCCTCTCAGGGTCCCTGCCGGCTCCCCTGCTCTATCTGAATGCGTTCCTGGCGCCTCCACCCCCCCAAGCCTCACGAATGTGGCCCCGACTGAGACATCTCACTCCCCTGGCACTCCAGCCCCAGCACAGATTAACTCTCCCGGGTTCCAGGGAGATTGGCATTTGCGGGTCCCTCTCAATCTGAGGGGGGGCCAAAAATGAGGGATCCCCGAACCTCAGTCCTCCCTGTCCCTTCCCCTCACCCCAGTGGGGCTGAAGCGCTAGAGCAGTGAGGTGCCCCAGTTGGGGGCCACCTCAGTGAGGCTTGTGGGTTTTGGAAGAAGGGTTTTTGTATTTTGCTTTTCTCGTGTGTGGTCCCCAACTGGTTTTTCTGGGGGTCAGTGGCCCTGGAGACAAAAAAGGTTCCTCATCCCTGCCTTTAATAAAGAAAACTTTGAAACCCTTTGTGGTAGACAGAAATTAACATTTTACCTTATTTAAAATGAAGTTTCCTAAAGTTAAAACACCTAATCTCTGTAAACATTCAAATTAAACCAGTCACCCAAGCTCCAGCACTAGCACAATGGCTCCGCGTGATGATGCAATGGACGGTGCGCACCCAGGCTCCTACCCTCAGCTCTCTTCTGCACCCAACCGCCCAGACCCCAAACTCCTCGGTAGCAATGTGGCCCTTAACCACTTGCCAAAATGCCCCCCCCCTCCATTAAAAATTATTGACAAAGCCTGATCCAAATGTTTTTTGAAACGTTCTTTAATCCGAATTTAAATACATTCTATACAATTGGGAGGGTTGGGGGGAGGGGGACGCAGCTGCTGGCTCCTCAGCTCCTTGTGCTCTCACTGGCTGTCTTCCTGCTGCAAGGGAAGCAGAATCCGTCACATTCATCCCTGGGGACTCAGGGGTACTGGGCCCCCCCAGCATTTCCACCCTCCTCCCCCCTGCGCTGAGACTTGTTCTGCTCTCTGCTCACCCCCCGTCAGGCCCGCAGGGTGAGCTTCTGACCCACCCAGCAGGGACGTGGGGTGGGGGCAGCATGAGGAAAGGGGCGGGGGACTCCCTGAGGGGATGGGAAGGAGACCCTGGCCCTGCCCCACTCTCCTGCATCTGCTCCGGCTGCTCACCATGTATTCCAGGAGCTGATGGGCCTGCCCATGCAGGGCGTGGGCCAGGACCAGCCCGGCCTGGCTGGGGCGCCTCAGGGGGGAGCGGGCAGCGAGCAGAGCCTTGTCTAAAAAGCAGTTCTCCTGCTCTGGGGTGAAGAGCTGCCCAAAGACCTGAAATCAAGAGCACGGGAGGTTTCAGCTGACGGCCCAGAGCCCGGCCCCAACTCCTGGGGCTAAAACAGCTTCCTCCTTCTGCAAACTCCCTTCCAGACCCTGCACCCAGACGCTCTCCTCACCCTGCACCCTAACCCCTGCCCCAGGTCACACCTTCCTCCTGCCCCCAAGACCCTCCCAGACCTCACCCCCTCCGCACAACAGAGCAGCCCTAGGCCACTGGCCAACATCTTGGAGCGACCTCCATCAAAAAGTGTTGCCCCCCCCCCGCCCTGCTTCCCCTTCTATGGGAGATCCGGGGCAAGGTGCAGCGCTGCCCCTAGGAAGCGCCGCCCCTTTGAAACGCCGGGACAGCGTCACAAAGGGGCAGCGCCGCCCTGTCCACGGCTCGAATAGTCGAGGGAAAATGCATCGACCATTCGATCAGCGACTCCCCGCTTCCCACCCCGCGTCCTACCCGCACGAGGGCCCCAGCCAGCCCCACCCCCGAGCCCTGCCCTGCCCTGGCAGCGCGTCCTTACCTCTCCCACCCGCACGGTGTTGCTATGCGCCAGGACCCATCTCTCCTTATAGTAGTGCCTGCACCACAGGTCCTCCGCCTGGTGGATGTTGAGGCCTGCAAGAGACAAACCAGGGTGATTCTGCTGGCAGGTCTGAGCCCTTCCCCTCCCACGGGTCCCTGCAGGCATCCCTGGGCAAATGGAGGGGCACAGGGGGCAGAAGGGGACCACAGAGGGACGCATCCCCCCTTGGGCCAGTCTGGGGGGAAAGGGCTGGGTCCCCTCCCCCCGCCGCCGGCACCCTCAGGGTGTCCCTGGGGCCCAGGTCCCGGCTGGGTTCCTTACCCCTGTGGTGCAGGAGGAGTCGGTACAGGCTGTGCACCCCCTTCCGGGCCAGCCGGCTGACGTCTTCGGATGGGTCCGAAATAAAAAGGCCCAGCTGGGCCACGTGGTGACCCATCCTCGGCCAGTCGGCGGAGTTCTGAGGGGAGAGAAGAGGGGGGGTCCCTCAGCATCCTGGGGCTGCACGTCCCATGCTAACGGCCGCCGAGGCGGTTCTGAGCTCGGGGACGGACAGAGACACCTCCCGGGGCGGGGCGGGGCGGGGCGGGGCGGGGCCGGCCTTGCGAGGAGACAACCCTGAGCAATGGCCCCGACTGAAGGGTCACTCCGGGGGTGGAACAAGGGGATCCACTGACGGCCACTCCCCAGTCTGGGGCCCAGGTGCCCCCCGGAAAGGCCCAGGGTCGCCCCTCCCCGGGGAAAGGAGAACGCGGCCCATTCCCGGCCCATTCCCAGCTCTGCCTCCCGGGGACGCTCCCAGCCCCGCGCCCTGCAGCCCCAGAGCCCCCGGCTCCGAGGTCACTTACCTCAAACCCCGGGAGGGTGGTGGCGACTCCCAGCAGGGCCGTGGTGCTGCCAAGGGCCCTGGCTCGCTCCTGGGGCAGGCGGGACTCCAGCCACGGGCTCAGGTGCTGGGGGGAAAGAGGCAGGTCAGGACCCGTAGGGAGGCGCCGGTTCTGGGCAGAGCCTGGGGCTCCTCTCAGACTATGCCCCCCCCCCCCAGCCACTGACACAGCTCCTCTCTCGGCCCCCCGAGGAAGCAGGGACAATGGCCCCGTCCCCCCCACGGGGCTCACCTCCATGATCAGCTGCAGCCTGGCGGTGTCTGGGGACTCGGCGAGGAGGCTTGCCAGTAGGGCCTGGAGGTCGACGGGAAGGGCCCGGATGAACTGCTGCAAGACAAGGGGGAGCCCTGGGTCAGAGGGGGGTTGGGGAATCCAGGCCACCCGCTGGCTCCGGGGTGCAGCCTTGAGCAGGGTCTGAGCCGCCTCGCAGAGCAGGGAGGAGCCCAGGCTGGGCATGGAAGGGACGGGCCCCCAGGGAGAGCAACGGGAAACCTGGAGGGAAGGATCCAAACCTGCAGCTTCTTCTCTCCCTCTGCCCCCACCCCCACTCCTCTCTGGAGCTCCAGCCCAGCCCGGGAGCAGGGCCCGGAGGGACGTACCTGCGTGTGGATGGGCTCCTGCTGCCAGTCCCCAGACACAGTCTGTCCCACGGCCGCCCTCAGCAGGGGGCTCAGGAGCTGGGCCTGTAGGGGAGGCTGCAAGGTGCTGGCAGGAGAGAGGGGCAGAGACTGTTAATTCAGCAGCAGGGCTGTGTCCAGACTCAGGGGTTTTTTCGGGAAAAGTAGCCTTTTTCCGAAAAAACTTCACCTGCGTCTAGACTGCAGTCGCGTTCTTTCGAAATTAAATCGAAAGAACGCGGCTTTTCTTTTCACGGCAGTAAACCTCATTTCACGAGGAAGAACGCCTTCTTTGGAAAGTGCTTCTTTCGAACGAAGGCGTTCTTGAATGTAACTAGGGCTTCTTCGAAAGAGAGCATCCAGACTCACTGGGTGCTCTCTTTCGAAAGAGGCTTGCAGTCTAGACATAGCCCAGGAGTCAGAGACTTTCCCACTCCCTGGTCAGGGGATCTGCTCTGGGGGGGAGTCGGCGGGGGGGGGGGGGTCGGTACCTGAGGCTGCAGGCGGCGTTGAGGCAGTCGGCCAAGACCAGTGGGGGGGGGGAGTCCTCCATGATCTCCTGTGAGACCCAAGGAGACAAAGGGGCGTGTGAGGCTGGGGCCCCCAAGAGACGCTCACACGGCCAGCGCCCCCACCCAGCAGGATCCAACCCCACTGCCTCCTGCTGGCCTGTAGCCCCCCTGCCTGGCACAGGGCCTCTCCCAGCACCCCCCTCCCAAACCGGGACCAGCTCAATCCTTGTCCCCAGGCCGTCTCCTGCCCCTCACTGCCCTGGTGACCAGCCTCTGAACCTCCTCATCCCTGCTCCCCAGGCGCATCCTCAGCAGCCCGCTCTGCTAACCTTCCAGCTCCCCCCCCATGGCCCGGGGAGACCCCTCCCTGTTCCGAATCCCCCTCCCTGTCCAGCACCCCAGACCTGCCCCATTTCTGTGTCCCTCCCTCCTCCAGCATCCCCACCCACCCTCCCCATGTCCACCTCCCCCTCCCCCTCCAGCACTCCTGGCCCCACCCATCCCATTTCCAGCACCCCCACCCGCCGCCATGGCCCAGGCAGACCCCTGTCCACCCCACGTATCCCCTCCCCTCCTCCCGGCCGCCGCCACTCGCTCACCACGATCCTGGCCATCATGGTGTCCTTGCAGCAGCGCGGCGCCAGGGTGTCCTCGCCCCTTTGGAGGGCGGCGAGGCAGGCGGGGGGGACGGCCAGGAGGAACCGCTGCAGGGCGGCTGGGCTCTGCACCCCAGAGAGAGTCTGTGAGCCTGGGGCCTGCCTGCCCCCCACGGACAGCTGCAGGGCTCAGGCCTCCCAGGAGTGGAGGTGGGAGCTGCCGGTTGTCCAAGCACCCACACTCCCCCCCCAACTGCTGCCTCAGGCTTGTGGGGGCCCAGCTGGTGCATGACAAGAGACCTCAGCTTGGGGGGCCCAGGTCATGCAGGAGAAGGGGCCCCAGGGGGATCCCCAGGGACAAGCCCCTCCCGGAGGGGGGGACGTGCTGGGAAGGGGCCGGACAATCTCGGGTCCCCCCCGTGTGGAGAAGGTTCCTACCGTGTCCCGGGTGTGGAGCTGCTCTTCAATATCATAGATGGCCCCTTCCTCCACCCGGGAGTCCATCCGCTCCTGGCAGAGCTCCGCCGAGGCGCAGGGGGGCTCTGTGCGGGAGGGAAGGGACCAGGGTGACTCCAGCGGCCAGCAGGGGTCACGCACCCCCATGTCAGGGACCCAGGGCAGGTTGGGCCCCACACGCCCCTCGCAGGGACCCATCCCCCTTCCACCCTCACATCTGCCAACGCCCTCAGCAGAGCCCCCACCAGGAACAAGAGAGCCAAGCAGCAGCTCCCGCCCCCATCCATTGCCCTGGCTGCGGGGCAGACACTGGGGCTGCCCCCCCGTGTACTGGGTGAGCCCCTGGGCCCAGCATGTTCACGGCCCCTCACCTGGGTCTGAGCGGCTGCAGGAGGTGGCCCGGCTGCAGCTGGAGGCCCAGGCGCTGCTGCTCACTGAGCTGGACCCACAGCTGCAGGGGCTGGTGCGGAGAGGCTGGGGGCTCCCGGAGACTGGCAAGTCCCCGGGGGCCGGGCAGGGCGATGCCCCCTGGTGGTAATGGGGGCTGGGCTCCTGGGGCAGGTGTTTCTCTCCACAGAGGAGGCCCCAGAGCCACCCTACCCGGCTGCCCCGCTGGGCTGGGTCCCGCCTTCCCAGCCGCCTCTGGAGCCAGGTCCGGAGGGGCCTGGCCGGTGGGCGAGTCGCCCCGAGCTGGTGGGATTCAGCTTCCCCGCCCGCAGGGACGGAGGAGCTGCTTCCCACCGGCCCTGGGGCCATCTTCAGGGCTTTCCGGAACCACAGCCTGATGTGTTTGGCCATGCTGCAAATGAGGGGAGCAAAGGGGAGCTTGGGGTGCAGCCTGCAGAGCGAAATCCAGGGGTTCCAGCTCCCCAGAGCGACTGCCCCCAGCCCCCAAATGGCCCCTTGCTTATCGGCTCGGTCTTGCACAGGCACTTCTGGCCCTTGACCGAGGGCTGGGCCTGCCTGGAACCCAGCCGGCCCCGGGCGGGATCCAAACCCCTGGGGGCTCTTACCTTCTGCAAAACGCTGTCCGGATGTGGAACTCACAGAGGACAAAGCAACTGTGAGCAGGAGACGCACCAGAGCTAAAGCAACCGGGGGTCTCCAAAGTCCCCTGGGCCCGCCCCCCCCTTTTCTCAGCCTGAGATGTGGGTTCCTCTGTGAGGTCACCACCTCCCCACCTGCCCTTTGCCTGATCTGCTGAGGGCTGCCCAAAGCCCCTGTGAGGTCACTGCCCCCCCCACCTCACCCTGCCAGGCAAATGTCCTGCCTCTGGCCACCCCTCTGGGAAGTTGGAGCCATTCCTAGGGGTCCCCCCCACTCCCTGACTGGGCATCCTGCAGCCAGCAGCTCCAGTAGCCCCATAGGCTGCTCCCTGCCCTACACTGCAGGCTTCTTGCACAAGAACTCTTTCACACCGGAGTTCTTGCGCAAAAGGTCTCGTGCAAGAGCACCTCCACCCTGCCATGTGCTTTTGCACAAGAGTGTCCATGGCATTGTGAACGCTTTCTCGTGCAAGAAAGCTCTGATGACCATTTTAGCCATAAAAGTGTCTTGCTCAAGAAGCCCCTGGTGCCCGTCCACGCTGCCTTCTTGCACAACAGCTCTTGCACAAAAGGGGCTTATTCCTCGTGGGGAGAGGAATAACTCCTGTGCAAGAAGCCCTCTTTTCTGATGCTTTACTGCAAATTTACTTGCACAAGAATTCACGTGCAGTGTAGACGCGCCACAAGTTTTTGTACAAGAACAGTTGTTCTTGAGCAAAATGCCTGCAGTGCAGACGTGGCCTTGGTGTCACCCAGCACTGGACTTCCTGGCCAGGAGCAAGAGTTAGAGCCTCCCACTCGCCCCGCTGCCTCTCACGGGCTCCCGTCCGGCCCCAGCCCTGGGCTTTGCCCTAGCGCATCCCAGCAAGGCCTCTGGCCTGCACTAGACCCATTGACATGTGGAGAATCCACCACTGCCCTGAGGCGCTTTTGTCTATGGGACTCGGACTCACAGCTGAGCATGGAGCCTGATTTCTCCCAGGACTTGGGCTCTTTCCTGGCCAGGCCCTGGAACTGGTTCCACCTTTGTCTGCCAGGGACCGATACTGTCTCTCCAGGGAGGCCCTGCAGTGCAGGCACCTTCCTTTCCCCCCTCGGGAGCAGTCATTGTTCTGCACCCCACAAAGCAGTGGGGGGCTCCTGGCTGCCCCAGCTCCAATCTCTGAGCTTCTCTCTCAACGGGGGCCAGGCCTGGAGGCTCTAGTCCCCCTTGGTATGTATTTCTACACTACCCCACTAGTTCGAACTAGCGGGGTAATGTATGCATACCGAACTTGCTAATGAAGCCCGGCATTTGCTACATGCGGCACGGGCTAGATAGTTCGGACTACGTAGCCATTCCGAAATATCTGTACTCCTCGTTCCATGGCTCGGGGTTCGCACTAGCCGGTTTTTAAAAATGGCGGCGCCGGCTTTAAGCTAATGAAGCCCGGGAAATTCAAATCCCGGGCTTCATTAGCAAGTTCGGTATGCATACATTACCACCCTAGTTCGAACTAGCGGGGTAGTGTAGACATACCCCCTGAGACTCACTGGTGCTGGCTCACCCCCTGTCCTGCTCGTGGCTCCGTTGTCCTCCTCCCCACAGCCCCCCCCAGCTCTAAATGCTGCTCACATCAGTTCCCCTTCCCCGTGGCCAGGCCCTGCAGGGCTCTGGGGGCTGGTTTGCTGCCCTCAGCCCTGCAGTAGCCTGCTCCCCAGTTTGCAGCCCCTCCCATCATGCGTGGGGTCTCCTGGTACCGGAGGGAGGACGGGGGCAGACCAGGAAGGTTAATTTGATGTTGCAGCGGCAGGAAAAGGGGGGGTGGCGCAGAGGAGCTGTCAGTACATTATCCCAATACGCCATCCCAGTGCAGGCGTCGCACTCAGCTCTACCTGCAGAGGAGTCTCTATCTGCGGTGAGCAGAAAGGGGGTCTAGGACACACACACAAGTAGCCCCAGAACCACGCAGGAGCAGAGTCGTTCTGCGAAAGGGAGAGGTTTATTGGGTCTGCGAGGGCGGCCGTAGGGGGGTGTGGTGTGTGTGCCACTCATCTCCGTCTGGGCAGCGGCACCGGTCGGGCTCAGAACTGGGCACAGGACCCGACGACGGCACCATCGATCTCCAGTGTATCGATCTGCTGGAAGCCGCGGCAGAGCTGAATTGCAGAACGGCTGCCCATTGGCAAAGACCTTGAAATGCTGGTTCCTGCAGCCGATGGAGAGGAACCCACTCCTCCTGGGGGGAGGAGCAGCCAAGAGAGGGACCCACTCAGACCGGTCTGGCAGCGTGACGTAGTGGAACCAGCGCTGCCTAGGTAGGGTTTTACCTCCCCCCAGTCTGCTTCTGAGACCGAGTTTCCCCCTCTGCCCCATGGGCTAACAACAAGGCACTTTACAAACATTCTCTGTGTCATCGGCATTGTATGAAGGGGGAAACTGAGGCATGGAGCGGCATCTGATTTATATAGCTCAAGCCAGTCCCCACCCCTCTCGGTCTGCAGGAAAAGAAGCCAAGTGCTCTTGTTCCCACTACTCCTCCATTCCCCTGCTTCCACCTGATGTCAAATACACAAAGCTCACTACTTCTTCTTTCCTGCACTTAAGCCAAGCAGATCAGGATGGGGAGGAGACATGAGGGAGCCCCCAGGCTCTTGCTCTTTCTCGCACATACACACACATATATTACTTTAGAAAATGCCAGGTGTGAGCTAGAGGAGAATCTCCATTAACTCTTAGCACTATAGGGCATATGATACATACACAAAGCATTTACAGTCCATCCAGCAGAGGGCAACAATACACCCCGCACACATGTAGCTCCCCCTCCTTTTCCAAATGCCCCAAGATTTAAACTACTGGAGACTACCCATTAGCTGTTAGTTGTATAGGAACTATGGGTATGTCTACACTACAAAGTTAATTCGAACTAACAGCCGTTAGTTGGAATTAACTTTCATAGGTGCTACACATACAAACCGCTAGTTTGGACTTAATTCGAACTAGGTAAACCTCATTCTACCAGGAGTAACGCCAAATTCGAATTCAGTAGTTGGAATTAAGGGCTGTGTAGCCACTTAATTCGAAGTAGCTGGAGGCCAGCCCTCCCCAGGTTCCCCTGGTGGCTGCTCTGAGCCAAACCAGGAAAACTCCTCTCCTCTCCCCAGCCCTGGGGCCCTTAAAGGGGTAGACTCTGGCCAGACGGCACTTGCCAGAGCCAGCCCTGCCAGCAGTCTCTGCCCCGAACCAGTGGCTGCAGGATGAGCCAGGCAGCCAGTGCCAGCGAGCCGTCCCCCCGCCCAGTCCCCCAGCACCCAGGGGCCAGCCAGGGGCCGTAGATGGGGCGCACCCTCCTGGTCTAGTGTGGAGGTCATGGACCTCATTGAGGTTTGGGGGCAGGCCCCCAGCGCCCATGATCTCTGTACTAGGAGGAGGAACGTGGCCGTCTACGGGCGCATAGCGGCCGCCATGGCCCGAAAGGGACACTGGCCACCCAGGAGCAGGTGCACCTGAAAGTAAAACAGCTGCGGCAGGCGTACGCCAGGGCCACCAGGGGCGGCGCCGCAGCAGGGGCTGCCACCTGCCCCTACTTCCCTGCCCTCGACCGACTCTTGGGGGGCGGGGTGGTCCGTGCCAGCCCGGGAGGCAGCGAGCCGGGACTGGAGGGCCCTGACCTGGGCACACCGGAGGGGCCACCACAAGGAGTTCCAGCACTGGAGTCGGCAGGGTCATCCAGGGAGACCGTACCGGGGAAGTAGTTCCAATTAAGTAGTTCGGGGGAGGAGGCGGGAGGGAGACCAGGGGCCGCGCACGTGGGCCATGCCTCCCACGGATCACACAGACACCTGTGCACGTGCAAGCACATGCCATGCCACGCTCCAGCTGCGTGACACCCAGGGGCCGTGGCCCAATAGGCACATGCATGTCTGAAGAGACCTGACATGCTCCTGACCCTGGGGCGGGACCCAGCAGGATGCTTTCCCTCCACACGTCTCCTCTACATGGAGGCAGGGGACATCTCCCCCCCCCCCGCCCGCCCACCGCCCCGGCCACACTATACATGGCACAGGGACATGGGTGCAGTCTTGGGGCAGCTCCCAGTCCTGGGGAGAGCCAGACATCCTGACCATGGCCTCTGTACAAGCACAGCGGCTCTGACGGTGCAGGGCATGGTCGCCCTCACGTTGCGGGGCGGGGGGAGGAGGCTGGGCATCATCTACTGTGTCCCCAGGGAGAAGTGACCACTCTCTTTCTCTACAGCTGCACCAGCTGCTCGTGCAGGGTGCACCACCCCACCCGGGACATGCTCCCGCACCCATGGCCTGCTCCGGTCCGCCACCACAGAGCAGGAGTACTGGGACCAGCACCTGGGGTCCTTGCGAGCCCTGCACCACACCGTCAAGGCCTGGATGTGGGAAGACCTGCAGCTCCGCCAGGAGCAGCTGGCTGAGGACCGAGCCAGAAATGCAAATCTGCAGGCCCTGCTGCAGAGCATGGTGCCCTGTGCTGATCCTGCGCCTGCTGCCCCCCCAACAACTGTCCCTCCTCCCACTCCTGCCCTCCTCCCACCTCTTCCTCCTCAAGCCCCACACCCTCCTCCTCCTCAATGTCCACACCCCCCACCTCAACCTCTGCACCCTCCACCCCATCCCGCCGGGGACGCCGAGGCCCCCTCCCTTGCTGTGCTGGGAGGCGGTTGGCCCGGCGTCACCCCCACCCCGATCCCTGAGTTTCCCCTCCTCCTCTTTCCCCTTGCTTTCCCCTTCCAGCTCCCTCCTCCCAGTTTTCCCCCTCCCCTCTCCCACACTCTCTCCTGCCCTTTCCTGCCTCCTTTCCCCCGTCTCCCCACAGTTTTATTTCCCCTCCCCAGTTTTGTTAAATAAAGAGAGTTTGTATTTTTATTTATTTTTTTACATCAGGAAGGGGGGCTAGGGAGGGGTAAGTGGAAGAAGGTGAGGGAGGAATGGGGCATGAGCCCCCGATGGGGAGGACTAGGGTAACTCTGCGGGCTCCTTGGGGTGGAAGCTCTCCTGCAGGGCCTCCTGGATCCTGACAGTCCCCCGGTTGAATTCAAATTAGCTTTTAGGTCTAGATACACTAGTTCAAATTAGCTTAGTTCGAATTAACTAATTCGAATTAAGTTAGTTCGAATTAGTGCTGTAGTGTAGACATTCCCATTAATGACACACTCTTGCAGTTCTGATGCCATGCAACAGAGGGCAACAGACTGCACCGAAAACGTTGTGTATGAAAAAAAAAGCTTATTGAAGTTTTTCTACAATATTTTACCAACATTTTTAAAGCACAAATCGGTTAATTTAAGTTAAATCTTTGCCCTCAAACACTTCACGTGCAATGATCTTGGGCATTCCACACAATAATTTAGCATTGAAAGGCGATCTTTTCCTGTGCTTTGCGGTGACAATTTGGATTTGGGCATCCAAATCCAAACTGGCAGGAAAATGTCTATTTGAAACTAAACCTCACACAAGCCATTTGTGCTTCTAACTGACCGTTCTGTCTCCTCTCATTTGCAAAAAACTCAAAACAAAGGAAAATGTCAAATAGAAGCCCAGGTGGGATGATACGTCTGGTGCCTCCTGCCACAGCAACCCCCCACCCAGTGAGTGCAGAGGAGGCAATAACTCACTGGCTGCCGGGTTACGACAGGGGCAGGGAATTCCAGAAGAAACTCGCCCAGCAGAAGGGTTTGGCATTCCCCCTCGGAAAGAGCCACTTTCCTGCCCTGAAAAGACATTTCCAGGCTCAGTCATGCTGGGCGAAGCCCAGGAAAGGGGCATGGAGACAAAGCATCTCATTGGACAAGCCCGCCCCCCCCTGTTGTGTCATCATATTTCCTTTGGCATCCGTTGCCATGTGTGACGGACCGGACCGGGCCGTGTCTGGGCACAGCTGAGGGCATCCGCTCAGGGCGAATTGCTCAAATTCGGGGCTCCTTACAGCCCCCAGACTGGTGACCTTTCCAAACAGGCCACAAACCAGTCCCACGGAGCGCTTCAGCAGCCTGCCTGAAGCCTCCCGAGCAAAACCCCTCCGACACCCCAGCAATATCCGTGCCCCAGATGGCCCCGGGCCTCATACACCGGTGAGGTCACTCGTCAGGTCGGGCCGGTGAACTACGAGATCTATCAACCGGATCGGAAGAAGAAAACCCAAATATTTCATGTAAATTTCCTGAAGCACTGGCGAGAACGGGAGGCCCTGATGATTACCCCCTAGCCAGCGGAGCCCACTCTAGGGCCGGAAATACCTGATCTGGGGGAGGAAAGTGAGCCACAGCTGGGAAACACCCTCTCTGCAACCCAGGTGAAACAAGCACATTGTCTCATAGGGTATGTTCGAACTAGCGGGGTAATGTAGGCATACCGCACTTGCAAATGAAGCCCGGGATTTGAATTTCCTCGTGGAATGAGGAGTAACAGTAGTTCGAACTAGGAAGCCTAGTTCGAACTACCTAGTTCATGCCCCGTGTAGCCGCGCTGCACGGGGTTCGAACCAGCTGGGTTTTAAAAATGGCGGCGCCCCGCTTATGCAAATGAAGCCCGGGAAATTCAAATCCCGGGCTTCATCTGCAAGTGCGGTATGCCTACATTACCCTCCTAGTTCGAATTAGGAGGGTAGTGTAGACATACCCAGAGAGACATTTCGAAAGACCTTCACAACCCAACCCGGCCATACTGGGGTAATAACACATAACATTTGGACCCCTCCAGGCCAAGTGGTACGAGAAGGTACTCGGCCTCTCCCCCGCCAGATGCGGAAGGTAGTCGAGGAGGAAGTCCAGTCGATGCTGCAACTGGGAGTGATAGAGCGCTCCCAGAGCGAGTGGCGTAGCCCAATCGTCTTGGTGCCGAAGCCAGATGGCAGTGTCCGCTTCTGCATCGATTTCAGACGAGTAAATGAAATTTCAAAATTTGACGCCTACCCCATGCCGCGAACAGACGCACTGTTAGAACGCTTTGGGAGAGCCGACTTTATAACCACCCTAGATCTTACAGAGGCATATTGGCAGATCCCCCTGGACTCCGAATCGAGAGAAAAAACTGCCTTTTCAACTCCCTCGGGATAGTTCCATTTTATAAGGATGCCATTCAGACTCCATGGGGCCCCTGCAACATTTCAGCGAATGATGGACCGCTTGCTATCCCCGCATACGGCGTATGCCGCCGCGTACAGCCAAGATTGGGAGGAACATCTCGAGCGGGTAGCGGCCGTAATGCGGACATTGCGGGATGCCGGCCTGACCACCAATCCCACGAAATGTAAACTTGGCTGGCAGGAAACCACCTACCTCGGGTACCAGCTGGGGTGGGGCCTAGTCCGGCCTCTAGTAGGGAAGGTGGAGGCGGTCCAAAACTACCCGGCACCCAACTCCGAGAAGAAAGTAAGACAGTTTTTAGGGTTGGCAGGCTACTATCGCCGTTTTGTGCCACACTTTGCAACTCGAGCCGCGCCTCTCACGGCGCTCCTCAAGAAAGACAGTCCTCAAAGGATCGGGTGGTCGCCGGAATGCGAGACAGCTTTTCAGGACCTAAAAGCCGCTGTGTGCAGCGAGCCAGTTCTGTTCAGCCGCGATTTCTCCTGGCCCTTTATTGTCCAGACGGACGCGTCAGACTGCGGACTGGGGGCAGTACTGTCCCAGGAAATTGAGGGAGAAGAACACCCAGTGCTGTATATCAGCCGAAAGCTATTTCCTCGAGAGCGCCGCTACGCCGCAATTGAGAAGGAGGCCCTAGCGATAAAGTGGGCCATCGAGGCGCTGCGGTATTACCTCCTTGGAGACTCTTTTATTCTTTTTACAGACCATGCACCCCTACAATGGCTCCATCAGATGCAGGATACCAACAGTCGCATCATGAGATGGTACCTGTCCCTCCAACCGTATGTATTCACAGTGAAACACCGAGCAGGGAGGGACAATGTCGATGCCCTGTCCCGCAGGGAGGAAGAGCAGAATCCCGGTCCCGGAGATTGGGAGCTGGACTTAAGGGGGGAGGAGTGTAGGGGGGTGGAATGGCCACCCACTGAGCCGGAGGCGGAGGAACCCCTCTGGGAGCCATTTTGGGCCCAGCCTAGCCCCGCCCCCTCACCTGACCGGAAGTCAAAGGGCGGGACTAGGACTATAAGAAGGCTGCCTGGGAGCTCAGTCAGGGCCCAGCCCAAAGTTATAGTGAGGAGGCTGCTGTCAGGCAGCCCCATCATTGGGGAGCTTCACAGATCCCATCGAGCCCTTGTAGGGGATGAGCCAGGGGCAGAGCCAGGATTGTGCACTGGGAGCAGGGTGGGCTCAACCCCCCTTGCAGCAGCAAGCGCCCCGCGATCTGCAGGGTGGGAGGCGAGTCCCAGTCCCCGCGATGGCCATGGTGCGAATCCTGAGCAGCGCCACTCGCCTTCCACAGGCATCTGTGGGGACTGGAAGAACCATTTCACAGCGGCGCAGAGCAAGGCCTTCGACGGGATCTACCGGGACCGCATGGGAGGCCTCCTGGGGGCGTTCCCCTGGGATGCGCCCTGGGATTGAACAGTGGGAATAAAGCATCCAGGAGACCACGAGGAGCCAGGACTGAGTTGCTGGGAGTGGCTGGCTGCCGTGGTTCACACAGCCTATGGGAGGGAATGGCTCCGGCCTGGCAGGATGGACCAGGCTGAGGAGCGTTGCCTGGCTTGGGCATTTCTCTTCACTGATCAGGTGCCCAGCACAGGGCGGTTCTCCTCACGGCGCAGCAAACGGCTTGGCTGGGGCTGTGACAGACCGGATTGTGTCTGGGCACAGCTGAGGGCTTCCACTCAGGGCGAATTGCTCAACTTCGGGGCTCCTTACAGTCCCCAGACTGGTTACCTCTCCAAACAGGCCACAAACCAGTCTCACAGAGTGCTTCAGCTGCCTGCCTGAAGCCTCACGAGCAAAACCCCTCCGAAACCGCAGCAATATCCGTGCCCCAGATGGCCCATGCCTCATACACCGGTGGGGGGGTCTTAGCACCCAATCCCACCTACCCCGAACAAGTACTGTCCGGTTCCAAGAAACCAGCCACAGATCCCTGGTCAATTTACCCTCTGGACCTTACCCACAAATCATGCTGAGCCAATCCTTTAGCATCTAACATCTAAAGGTTTATTATTACAATAAAGAAAAGCATGAGAGTAGGGTTGTTAAAGGATAGTACATTACATGCATCAAATTTCCCGGTTCTCGATGCAGCCTCTAGCAGAGATGTTACAGCTGCTGGCTTACAAGTCCTTGTTGCGCATCCTAGGGTCAGGATGGGCACACAGTTCTTCCTGGCTCTTCGATCCCTGCACTGCTGCCTCTGGGATGAAGTGCTGAGCTGAGTACCAAGATGGAGTCGACCACATGGCCTATTTATCCCTCCTTCCTGGTCTCTTCTTGGCTACAGCAGGTCACCTGGCCCATGGCCTATCCCTGTGTTCCCTGCTGGTAGCCACTAGGTATGAGTCACCACTCTTGAGGTGTGTCCTTGGCCTAAAGAGGGCTATTGTTCCAGAGCTTTACTCGTTAGCATATCCATAGGCTGAGCTGCTTTGCCCATAGTTCAACCACATACAGAGAAACATTTGGTATCCACACAAAATACATGCTTATAACTTCACATACCAACATTATACAATCACATGAGTAGCATATATGGAATCAGAAGAAAGTAGGCTTCTCCTGGACACCTCACGTGACCCCCCTTTGTGCCACTTTTGGGGCCAACACCCCCACATGGGTGCAGCAGTGATCTGGCTGCTCCCCTCAACATCCAGTAACATGACTGGGGGCAGAGAGGAAAAGTTGCTTTCCCCTCCCCCACATTGTTTCCTAAAAATCCCCCCTCACTTTCTGTGTCCAGCGTCAGGAGTGAAAGCAACTTAAAATTCTTACAGGTACTGTGGTACCACAACTCCCTTTGTGGAGGTCAAGGCAAGAGCTTGAATCACAGAATCATAGAATAATAGGACTGGAAGGGACCTCAAGAGGTCATCGAGTCCAGCCTCCCGCCCTCAAGGCAGGACCAAGCTCAGTCTACACCATCCCTGACAGATGTCTATCTAACCTGTTCTTAAATAACTCCAGAGAGGGAGATTCCACCACCTCCCTTGGCAATTTATTGCAATATTTGACCACCCTGACAGTTAGGAATTTTTTCCTAATGTCTAATCTAAACCTCCCCTGCTGCACTTTAAGCCCATTACTCCTTGTCCTGTCCTCAGAAACCAAGAGGAACAAATTTTCTCCTTCCTCCTTGTGACACCCTTTTAGATATTTGAAAACCGCTATCATGTCCCCCCTTAATCTTCTTTTTTCCAAACTAAACAAGCCCAGTCCACTATGACCCCTAGATCTCTTTCCACCATGCTCCTTCCTAGACAGTCGCTTCCCATCTTGTATGTATGGAACTGATTGTTCCTTCCTAAGTGGAGCACTTTGCATTTCTCTTTATTAAAACTCATCCTGTTTACCTCTGACCATTTCCCTAACTTGCTAAGGTCATTTTGAATTATGTCCCTATCCTCCAAAGAAGTTGCAACCCCACCCAGTTTGGTATCATCTGCAAACTTAATAAGCGTACTCTCTATCCCAATATCTACATCATTGATGAAGATATTGAACAGTACGGGTCCCAAAACAGACCCTTGAGGAACTCCACTTGTTATCCCTTTCCAGCAGGATTTAGAACCGTTAACAACAACTCTCTGACTACGGTTATCCAACCAATTATGCACCCACCTTATCGTGGCCCTATCTAAGTTATATTTGCCTAGTTTATCAATAAGAATATCATGCGAGACCGTATCAAATGCCTTACTAAAGTCTAGGTATATGACATCCACCGCTTCTCCCTTATCCACAAGGTTCGTTATCCTATCAAAGAAAGCTATCAGATTAGTTTGGCATGACTTGTTCTTCACAAACCCATGCTGGCTATTCCCTATCACTTTATTACCTTTCAAGTGTTTGCATATGATTTCCTTAATTACCTGCTCCATTATCTTCCCTGGGACAGACGTTAAACTGACCGGTCTGTAGTTTCCTGGGTTGTTCTTATTCCCCTTTTTATAGATGGGCACAATATTTGCCCTTTTCCAGTCTTCTGGAATCTCCCCTGTCTGCCATGATTTTTCAAAAATCATAGCTAAAGGCTCAGATAGCTCCTCTATCAGCTCCTTGAGTATCCTGGGATGCATTTCATCAGGAGCTGGTGACTTGCTGACATCTAACTTTCCTAAGTGATTTTTAACTTGTTCTTTGTGTATCCTATCTTCTAAACTTACCCTCTCTCTGCTTGTATTCACTACGTTAGGCACACCTCCAGACTTCTCGGTGAAGACCGAAACAAAGAAGTCATTGAGCATCTCTGCCATTTCCAAGTTTCCTGTTACTGCTTCTCCCTCCTCACTAAGCAGTGGGCCTACCCTGTCCTTGGTCTTCCTCTTGCTTTTAATGTATTTATAAAAGGTCTTCTTGTTTCCCTTTATGCCTGTAGCTAGTTTGATCTCATTTTGTGCCTTTGCCTTTCTAATCTTGCCCCTGCATTCCCGTGTTGCTTGCCTATATTCATCCTTTGTTAGTTGTCCTAGTTTCCATTTTTTATACGGCTCCTTTTTTATTTTGAGATCATGCAAGATCTCCTTGTTAAGCCAAGCTGGTCTTTTGCCATATTTTCTATCTTTCCTACACAGCGGAATTGTTTGCTTTTGGGCCCTTAACAACGTCCCTTTGAAATACTTCCAACTCTCCTCAGTTGTTTTTCCCTTCAGTCTTGCTTCCCATGGGACCTTACCTACAAGTTCTCTGAACTTATCAAAATCTGCCTTCCTGAAATCCATTAGCTCAATTGTGCTGGTCTCCCTTCTACCTTTCCTTAAGATCATGAACTCTATTATTTCATGATCACTGTCCCCTATACTGTCTTCCACTTTCAAGTTCTCAACTAGTTCCTCCCTATTTCTTAAAACCAAATCCAGAACAGCTTCTCCTCTGGTAGCTTTTTCAACCTTCTGAAACAGAAAGTTGTCTCCAATGCAGTCCAGAAACTTATTGGATAGCCTGCGCCCCGCTGTGTTAGTTTCCCAACATATGTCTGGATAGTTGAAGTCCCCCATCACCACCAAATCTTGGGCTTTGGCTAGTTTTGTTAATTGTTTAAAAAAGGCCTCATCCACCTCTTCCACCTGGCTAGGTGGCCTGTAGAAGACTCCTAGCATGATATCACCCTCGTTTTTTACCCCTTTTAGCTTAACCCAGAGACTGTCTACACAGCTATCTCCTATGTTCATCTCCACTTCAGTCCAAATGTGTACATTTTTAATATACAAGGCAACCCCTCCTCCCTTTTTTCCCTGTCTGTCCTTCCTGAGCAAGCCGTACCCTTCCATACCAACATTCCAGTCGTGCGTCCCATCCCACCAGGTTTCTGTAATACCAATGATATCAAAGTTGTATTTATTGGTTAGCAATTCCAGTTCTTCCTGCTTATTACCCATACTTCTTGCATTTGTATATAGGCATCTAAGATACTGATTTGATCTTGCCTCCCTGTTGTGCCCTGACCCTCCTTTCTCCTTCCCATTATAGGCCGTAGTCCCCCCCATTTCCAACCCATCTCCCAGTCCCGCACATTCGGCACTTACCTGTGGGCTTTGCTCACCTGTCCCCGTCGAACCTAGTTTAAAGCCCTCCTAACAAGGTTAGCCAGTCTGTGTCCAAACTGAATGACAGGAAATTACCTGTGAGAAATTTGAATGTGTGGAATCCAGGGAGCTCAGGGCTGGGGTGTGTGGGTGTGGGGAGCTCAGGTTAGGGGGATGGAGTGTGAGGATGTGGGGGAGCTCAGGGCAGGGGGGTGGGAAGTCTGTAGATGTGGAGGAGCTCAGAGCAGTGGGATGGGGAATGTGGGAGTATGGGGAGCTCAGGGCGGGGGATGAGGAGTGTGAGGATGTGGGGGAGCTCAGGGCAGGGGGTGGGGAGTGTGGGAGGATGGGGAGCTCAGGGCAGGGGTATGGTGGAGCTCAGGACAGGGGGCTGGGGAGTGTATGGGTGTGGGGAGCTCAGGGCAGGGAATCCAGGAGTGAGGGGGGGCGCAGTGCAGGGATTGTGGTGCAGGAGTCAGGGGTAGGTGGGGGGGGTGTTTGGAGGCTCAGGGCAGGGAACTGGGAGTGCAGCCACTACACTACTTGGCCACCAGATCCCTGGAGTACACTGTGGCTGTGCAGCCCAGCGTGCTGACAGCACCCAAAGCCAGGCTTAGTGGGGCACCCCAGAGCGGCTTCCTATCGCCCTTGTCTAGCACATCATGGACAGTTGGTTCCCACTACCGTGATCTCCTAGGAGACTGAGACACCATTCTGCCAGGACGGCCCAAGCTGCTGAGGGAAATTGCCCCCCACCATCCCATCTGTCCAGGTCCCTCTGCCTCTGGGTTTGTTCTTCAAGGGCCAGATGTGTGGGGCTGGGACTGCCCTTGTTCTGTGTTTACAGAGTGGAGGCTGGAAGAAATGGAACTCAAGGAGCTGGAAGGGTTGGTGAAGGATGGAGTAAAGGGAGGGGGGCCAGGCTACAGGACATGGAGGTGCCAGCGACAGGAGGGAGGAAGAGACGTTTGTTTGACAGGACCCCAGGGATTTGGGAGCGAGGAACAGTGGGAGGGGAGTGGGAAACATTTGGGGAGAGGAACCTTTGGGAGACCTGGTGGTGAGGAGGGCGGCAGTCAATGGGAGAGGAGACAAAAAGGAGCAGGTGCTGCCTGGGTCCAAGGAGGTGGGGAGAGATGGGGTCTGGGTGTCACGAGTACCAGAGTTAGCTGCACCTCCGTCCTCCTCCCTACCTGGTATCTCTGCCCCCTCCCTCCCGAACTTTCCTTCTGCATGTCTCTGGGCCTCTCTGTCAGTGCCAGAGGGGATCCCTCCCCTCCCCATGGCTGGATTCTTCCCTTCCCGAGACATGCAGTCACCATCTCAGTGGGGTGGGAGCCCTTTGATGCTTCGCCTGCGTGTTCCCAGCCGAGAAGGGGCGGCTAATCCCGCAGAAGCAGAGCCCTGCACTTTTGAGTACCTGGACCCAGGGTTTTGCTGCTTTATAGCGGGTGGGGTTAAAATAACGGAACGTCTCTTGTCCCACCAATCCCCCAGGACTCACCCCTCTTCTCTGCATTGCGCAGCGTCCGGGGGATACCGCCCCGCGGGGACACTCATGCCCGTGTCCAAGGGGCTGTCCCGTAGCCTATGTCAGTGTGAAAAGCATTAAAGGACCCTGCCCCAGAGGGAGAGCGTCTCTGGGGGCGTTGTCCCGGGATGACTGCAGTGCTTTGTCCACACCAGAGTAGTGAGAGGCAGCCGCAGCCAGGGTTGCCAGATGGTCAATAAAAATACCAGACATACTTGCCATTGCATCACAACCTAGAGTACATCTTATTTAGAAAATGGAGATATTTTCTCAATTTATCTCCTGGACAGAAAGCTCAAATACTGGACTGTCCGGTTCAAACGGGACACCTGGCAACCCTAGCCGCAGCCCCTGCCCGGAAAAGCTCCCACGCTAAGCACCTGGGGGATTTAGGAGCACCAAGCAGTGGGCACAAAGCACAGTCACACACTTGTGCTCCCAACTCCCTTAGGGCTTTGAAAATTCTCCCCTTAGACGAGTTAGAATCAGTGTCCCCGTTTCACAGACGGGAGCTGAGGCCCACTCAGGGGAGTGGCAGGGCCAAGGGCTCTGCAGCAGACCTGGGACTTGAAGCTCAGTCTCCCAGAAGTTCCACAACCAGCCCGCTCTGCTTTGCTAAAGGAGCAGGCGGGACTGTTTGTGCAGGAGGAGGAGCTGGGCTGGCTGGCTGGCTGGGGCAGGCCACAGCAGGGCTCAGCCCTTGGCCTGGCTGAGAGCGAGGAGAGGCCTGCAGGCTGAGGGGCAGTGTGACGGACCGGGCCGTGTCTGGGCACAGCTGAGGGCGTCCGCTCATGGTGAATTGCTCAAATCCGGGGCTCCTTACAGCCCCCAGACTGGTGACCTCTCCACACAGGCCACAAACCAGTCCCACAGAGCGCTTCAGCTGCCTGCCTGAAGCCTCCCGAGCAAAACCCCTCCGGCACCCCAGCAATAGCCATGCCCCAGATGGCCCCGGGCCTCATACACCGGTGGGGGTCCTAGCACCCAATCCCACCTACCCCGAACAAGTTCTGTCTAGTCCCAAGAAACCAGCCACAGATCCCTGGTCACTTTACCCTCTGGATCTTACCCACAAATCACGCTGAGCCAATCCTTTAGCATCTAACACCTAAAGGCTTATTATTACAATAAAGAAAAGCATGAGAGTAAGGTTGTTAAAGGAATAGTATGTTACATGCACCGAATCTCCCAGTTCTCGATGCAGCCTCTAGCAGAGATGTTACAGCTGCTGGTTTAAGAGTTCTTGTTGCACATCCTAGGGTCAGGATGGGTTCAAAGGTCTCTCGGGCTCTTCGATCCCTGCAATGCTGCCTCTGGGATGAAGTGCTGAGCTGAGAACCAAGATGGCATCAACCACATGGCCTATTTATCCCTCCTTCCTGGCCTCTTCTTGGCTGCAGGAGATCACCTGGTCCTCAGCCTCTCTCTGCTGGCCGCTCTTAGGTGTCCGCCCTCATGCTTTAGGTGTGTCCTTGGCCCATTCAGTGCCATTGTCCCACAGGGCCTCGCTAATTAGCATGTCCACAGGCCGGGCTCTGCCCAATGCTCAACCACATGCAGAGAAATATTCAGGATCCACACAGACTACAGATTCCTAACTACACACACAGACGTTATACAACCACATAAATAGCTTACATAGGACTATCAGATAATAAGCTTCTATTCAGCACCCCACATGGCCCCCTTTTCTACCATTTTCTGGGGCCAACACCCCCACCTATGGGTGCAGCAGTGATCTGGCTGCTCCCCTCAAGATCCAGTAATGTGACAGGCAGTGACTGGAGGAGCTGCCTGGGCATAGACTGTAACCCAGGGGCCCACAGTGCAGCAATCATCAGCAGTGTCTGTGTCTCCCCAGCCCCCATTCAGAGCTGAGTACAGGTACCTCCCCAGCCCCCTCCCCACCCCCGTCTCCTGCTCACAGCAGGTCAATAGGGTTCTCCCATTCTTGGACCTCTGGTTCCCATGCAGCTGCTCCCAACAGGAGTCCCTTGCAGCCCGGCAGGCTGGGGCAGGCCCCATCTCTCCAGCACCAAGGTGATGACGGATACAGACACCAGGAGGAGCGAGACGAGGGTGCAGCCAATGGCCTAGGGGGCAGGAGATGTGGCCGGCCCTGCAAATGGAAAGGACCTGGTGACAGTCGGGTGCAAAGTGGCAAATGGCTCTGCAGTGCCAGCACTAGGCACAGAGCAGCTGCCGTGTAGAGACCTTGTGTGAGTGCCCAGAGGGCTAGATCTACAGGGGATCATGCTGCAGGGGGCATGTTCCCCCGACAGGAGGCCGAAGTGACAGAGGCTGTTGGGGACTCTCCTCCCTTTGCCCAGGTGGTGTTGGAGGAGCAGGGAAGGACCCAGGTTTGCTCAGGCTGCACCAGGACTCGGTGCAAAGGCCTGACAGGAGCCAGCAACGGACACAGCAGCCCAGACCCTCTCGCCTCTCCCCAGTATGGCTGGCAGCTCACAGGGGCGACCCCGCCCTGGGCACGAGGCCTTGGCACCGGCTGTGGGCTCAGGAGGGGGCGGACATGGGACATAAGCGATGCCGAAGGGAGGGGTGTGGGCATTAGAGGCCACTACCATTGCCCCGCCCCCTTCCCCGCACCTACCCCTGCCCCTGTTCTGAGGCCACGCCCCCACTCATTCCACTCCCCCCTCCCTCTGCTGCTTGGGCTCCCCCACCCTCACTCAGGTTCGCTGGCCTGAGGCTGGGGTTACGGTGCAGGATGGCTGGGGAGTGGGGCGCGGGAGAGGCTGCGGGTTGCAGGCTCTGGGACAGGTTCAGGGCAGCGATGGGAGTTTGGGTGCAGACTCAGAGGCAGTTAACTGTGGGAGGAGGATCCAACAGGAGGCTGGGGTTTGGGGTGGGGGGTGTCTACCCCAGCTGCCTGAGAGATACTAGACTGACTCTGGTTTCCTTGTGTCTCCCCGGCTGGGCGCTCACTCCCACTTCTCCTCTCAGGGTCCCTGCCGGCTCCCCTGCTCTATCTGAATGCGTCCCTGGCGCCTCCACCCCCCCAAGCCTCACGAATGTGGCCCCGACTGAGACATCTCACTCCCCTGGCACTCCAGCCCCAGCACAGATTAACTCTCCTGGGTTCCAGGGAGAGTGGCATTTGCGGGTCCCTCTCAATCTGAGGGGGGGCCAAAAATGAGGGATCCCCGAACCACAGTCCTCCCTGTCCCTTCCCCTCACCCCAGTGGGGCTGAAGCGCCAGAGCAGTGAGGTGTCCCAGTTGGGGGCCATCTCAGTGAGGCTTGTGGGTTTTGGAAGAAGGGTTTTTGTATTTTGCTTTTCTCGTGTGTGATCCCCAACTGGTTTTTCTGGGGGTCAGTGGCCCTGGAGACAAAAAAGGTTCCTCATCCCTGCCTTTAATAAAGAAAACTTTGAAACCCTTTGTGATAGACAGAAATTAACATTTTACCTTATTTAAAATGAAGTTTCCTAAAGTTAAAACACCTAATCTGTGTAAACATTCAAATTAAACCAGTCACCCAAGCTCCAGCACTAGCACAATGGCTCCGCGTGATGATGCAATGGACGGTGCGCACCCAGGCTCCTACCCTCAGCTCTCTTCTGCACCCGACTGCCCCGTCCCAGACCCCAAACTCCTCGGTAGCAATGTGGCCCTTGACCACTTGCCAAAATGCCCCCCCCCCATTAAAAATTATTGACAAAGCCTGATCCAAATGTTTTTTGAAACGTTCTTTAATCCGAATTTAAATACATTCTATACAATTGGGAGGGTTGGGGGGAGGGGGACGCAGCTGCTGGCTCCTCAGCTCCTTGTGCTCTCACTGGCTGTCTTCCTGCTGCAAGGGAAGCAGAATCCGTCACATTCATCCCTGGGGA
The DNA here is from genome assembly GCF_052426305.1 of Pelodiscus sinensis. Lineage (NCBI taxonomy): Eukaryota > Metazoa > Chordata > Testudines > Trionychidae > Pelodiscus > Pelodiscus sinensis. The sequence goes on from NC_143085.1 coordinate 12,467,734, forward strand.
CTCGGGGGTACTGGGCCCGCCCAGCATTTCCACCCTCCTCCCCCCTGCGCTGAGACTTGTTCTGCTCTCTGGTCACCCCCCGTCAGGCCCGCGGGGTGAGCTTCTGACCCACCCAGCAGGGACGTGGGGTGGGGGCAGCATGAGGAAAGGGGCGGGGGACTCCCTGAGGGGATGGGAAGGAGACCCTGGCCCTGCCCCACTCTCCTGCATCTGCTCCGGCCGCTCACCATGTATCCCAGGAGCTGATGGGCCTGCCCATGCAGGGCGTGGGCCAGGACCAGCCCGGCCTGGCTGGGGCGCCTCAGGGGGGAGCGGGCAGCGAGCAGAGCCTTGTCTAAAAAGCAGTTCTCCTGCTCTGGGGTGAAGAGCTGCCCAAAGACCTGAAATCAAGAGCACGGGAGGTTTCAGCTGACGGCCCAGAGCCCGGCCCCAACTCCTGGGGCTAAAACAGCTTCCTCCTTCTGCAAACTCCCTTCCAGACCCTGCACCCAGACGCTCTCCTCACCCTGCACCCCAACCCCTGCCCCAGGTCACAGCTTCCTCCTGCCCCCAAGACCCTCCCAGACCTCACCCCCTCCGCACAACAGAGCAGCCCTAGGCCACTGGCCAACATCTTGGAGCGACCTCCATCAAAAAGTGTTGCCCCCCCCGCCCTGCTTCCCCTTCTATGGGAGATCCGGGGCAAGGTGCGGCGCTGCCCCTAGGAAGCGCCGCCCCTTTGAAACGCTGGGACAGCGTCACAAAGGGGCAGCGCCGCCCTGTCCACGGCTCGAATAGTCGAGGGAAAATGCATCGACCATTCGATCAGCGACTCCCCGCTTCCCACCCCGCGTCCTACCCGCACGAGGGCCCCAGCCAGCCCCACCCCCGAGCCCTGCCCTGCCCTGGCAGCGCGTCCTTACCTCTCCCACCCGCACGGTGTTGCTATGCGCCAGGACCCATCTCTCCTTATAGTAGTGCCTGCACCACAGGTCCTCTGCCTGGTGGATGTTGAGGCCTGCAAGAGACAAACCAGGGTGATTCTGCTGGCAGGTCTGAGCCCTCCCCCTCCCACGGGTCCCTGCAGGCATCCCTGGGCAAATGGAGGGGCACAGGGGGCAGAAGGGGAACACAGAGGGACGCATCCCCCCTTGGGCCAGTCTGGGGGAAAAGGGCTGGGTCCCCTCCCCCCGCCGCCGGCACCCTCAGGGTGTCCCTGGGGCCCAGGTCCCGGCTGGGTTCCTTACCCCTGTGGTGCAGGAGGAGTTGATACAGGCTGTGCACCCCCTTCTGGGCCAGCCGGCTGACGTCTTCGGATGGGTCCGAAATAAAAAGGCCCAGCTGGGCCACGTGGTGACCCATCCTCGGCCAGTCGGCGGAGTTCTGCGGGGAGAGAAGAGGGGGGGTCCCTCAGCATCCTGGGGCTGCACGTCCCATGCTAACGGCCGCCGAGGCGGTTCTGAGCTCGGGGACGGACAGAGACACCTCCCGGGGCGGGGCGGGGCGGGGCGGGGCCGGCCTTGCGAGGAGACAACCCTGAGCAATGGCCCCGACTGAAGGGTCACTCCGGGGGTGGAACAAGGGGATCCACTGACGGCCACTCCCCAGTCTGGGGCCCAGGTGCCCCCGGAAAGGCCCAGGGTCGCCCCTCCCCGGGGAAAGGAGAACGCGGCCCATTCCCGGCCCATTCCCAGCTCTGCCTCCCGGGGACGCTCCCAGCCCCGCGCCCTGCAGCCCCAGAGCCCCCGGCTCCGAGGTCACTTACCTCAAACCCCGGGAGGGTGGTGGCGACTCCCAGCAGGGCCGTGGTGCTGCCAAGGGCCCTGGCTCGCTCCTGGGGCAGGCGGGACTCCAGCCACGGGCTCAGGTGCTGGGGGGGAAAGAGGCAGGTCAGGACCCGTAGGGAGGCGCCGGTTCTGGGCAGAGCCTGGGGCTCCTCTCAGACTGGGCCCCCCCCCCCAGCCACTGACACAGCTCCTCTCTCGGCCCCCCGAGGAAGCAGGGACAATGGCCCCGGCCCCCCCACGGGGCTCACCTCCATGATCAGCTGCAGCCTGGCGGTGTCTGGGGACTCGGCGAGGAGGCTTGCCAGTAGGGCCTGGAGGTCGACGGGAAGGGCCCGGATGAACTGCTGCAAGACAAGGGAGAGCCCTGGGTCAGAGGGGGGTTGGGGAATCCAGGCCACCCGCTGGCCCCGGGGTGCAGCCTTGAGCAGGGTCTGAGCCGCCTCGCAGAGCAGGGAGGAGCCCAGGCTGGGCATGGAAGGGACGGGCCCCCCGGGAGAGCAACGGGAACCCTGGAGGGAAGGATCCAAACCTGCAGCTTCTTCTCTCCCTCTGCCCCCACCCCCACTCCTCTCTGGAGCTCCAGCCCAGCCCGGGAGCAGGGCCCGGAGGGACGTACCTGCGTGTGGATGGGCTCCTGCTGCCAGTCCCCAGACACAGTCTGTCCCACGGCCGCCCTCAGCAGGGGGCTCAGGAGCTGGGCCTGTAGGGGAGGCTGCAAGGTGCTGGCAGGAGAGAGGGGCAGAGACTGTTAATTCAGCAGCAGGGCTGTGTCCAGACTCAGGGGTTTTTTCGGGAAAAGTAGCCTTTTTCCGAAAAAACATCACCTGCGTCTAGACTGCAGCCGCGTTCTTTCGAAATTAAATCGAAAGAACGCGGCTTTTCTTTCCACGGCGGTAAACCTCATTTCACGAGGAAGAACGCCTTCTTTGGAAAGTGCTTCTTTCGAACGAAGGCGTTCTTGAATGTAACTAGGGCTTCTTCGAAAGAGAGCATCCAGACTCACTGGGTGCTCTCTTTCGAAAGAGGCTTGCAGTCTAGACATAGCCCAGGAGACGGAGACTTTCCCACTCCCTGGTCAGGGGATCTGCTCTGGGGGGGAGTCGGCGGGGGGGGGGGGTCGGTACCTGAGGCTGCAGGCGGCGTTGAGGCAGTCGGCCAAGACCAGTGGGGGGGGGGAGTCCTCCATGATCTCCTGTGAGACCCAAGGAGACAAAGGGGCATGTGAGGCTGGGGCCCCCAAGAGACGCTCACACGGCCAGCGCCCCCACCCAGCAGGATCCAACCCCACTGCCTCCTGCTGGCCTGTAGCCCCCCTGCCTGGCACAGGGCCCCTCCCAGCACCCCCCTCCCAAACCGGGACCAGCTCAATCCTTGTCCCCAGGCCGTCTCCTGCCCCTCACTGCCCTGGTGACCAGCCTCTGAACCTCCTCATCCCTGCTCCCCAGGCGCATCCTCAGCAGCCCGCTCTGCTAACCTTCCAGCTCCCCCCCCATGGCCCGGGGAGACCCCTCCCTGTTCCGAATCCCCCTCCCTGTCCAGCACCCCAGACCTGCCCCATTTCTGTGTCCCTCCCTCCTCCAGCATCCCCACCCACCCTCCCCATGTCCACCTCCCTCTCCCCCTCCAGCACTCCTGGCCCCACCCATCCCATTTCCAGCACCCCCACCCGCCGCCATGGCCCAGGCAGACCCCTGTCCACCCCACGTATCCCCTCCCCTCCTCCCGGCCGCCGCCACTCGCTCACCACGATCCTGGCCATCATGGTGTCCTTGCAGCAGCGCGGCGCCAGGGTGTCCTCGCCCCTTTGGAGGGCGGCGAGGCAGGCGGGGGGGACGGCCAGGAGGAACCGCTGCAGGGCGGCTGGGCTCTGCACCCCAGAGAGAGTCTGTGAGCCTGGGGCCTGCCTGCCCCCCACGGACAGCTGCAGGGCTCAGGCCTCCCAGGAGTGGAGGTGGGAGCTGCCGGTTGTCCAAGCACCCACACTCCCCCCCCAACTGCTGCCTCAGGCTTGTGGGGGCCCAGCTGGTGCATGACAAGAGACCTCAGCTTGGGGGGCCCAGGTCATGCAGGAGAAGGGGCCCCAGGGGGATCCCCAGGGACAAGCCCCTCCCGGAGGGGGGGATGTGCTGGGAAGGGGCCGGACAATCTCGGGTCCCCCCCGTGTGGAGAAGGTTCCTACCGTGTCCCGGGTGTGGAGCTGCTCTTCAATATCATAGATGGCCCCTTCCTCCACCCGGGAGTCCATCCGCTCCTGGCAGAGCTCCGCCGAGGCGCAGGGGGGCTCTGTGCGGGAGGGAAGGGACCAGGGTGACTCCAGCGGCCAGCAGGGGTCACGCGCCCCCATGTCAGGGACCCAGGGCAGGTTGGGCCCCACACGCCCCTCGCAGGGACCCATCCCCCTTCCACCCTCACATCTGCCAACGCCCTCAGCAGAGCCCCCACCAGGAACAAGAGAGCCAAGCAGCAGCTCCCGCCCCCATCCATTGCCCTGGCTGCGGGGCAGACACTGGGGCTGCCCCCCCGTGTACTGGGTGAGCCCCTGGGCCCAGCATGTTCACGGCCCCTCACCTGGGTCTGAGCGGCTGCAGGAGGTGGCCCGGCTGCAGCTGGAGGCCCAGGCGCTGCTGCTCACTGAGCTGGACCCACAGCTGCAGGGGCTGGTGCGGAGAGGCTGGGGGCTCCCGGAGACTGGCAGGTCCCCGGGGGCCGGGCAGGGCGATGCCCCCTGGTGGTAATGGGGGCTGGGCTCCTGGGGCAGGTGTTTCTCTCCACAGAGGAGGCCCCAGAGCCACCCTACCCGGCTCGCCCGCTGGGCTGGGTCTCGCCTTCCCAGCCGCCTCTGGAGCCAGGTCCGGGGGGGCCTGGCCGGTGGGCGAGTCGCCCCGAGCTGGTGGGATTCAGCTTCCCCGCCCGCGGGGACGGAGGAGCTGCTTCCCACCGGCCCTGGGGCCATTTTCAGGGCTTTCCGGAACCACAGCCTGATGTGTTTGGCCATGCTGCAAATGAGGGGAGCAAAGGGGAGCTTGGGGCGCAGCCTGCAGAGCGAAATCCAGGGGTTCCAGCGCCCCAGAGCGACTGCCCCCAGCCCCCAAATGGCCCCTTGCTTATCGGCTCGGTCTTGCACAGGCACTTCTGGCCCTTGACCGAGGGCTGGGCCTGCCTGGAACCCAGCCGGCCCCGGGCGGGATCCAAACCCCTGGGGGCTCTTACCTTCTGCAAAACGCTGTCCGGATGTGGAACTCACAGAGGACAAAGCAACTGTGAGCAGGAGACGCACCAGAGCTAAAGCAACCGGGGTCTCCAAAGTCCCCTGGGCCGGCCCCCCCTTTTCTCAGCCTGAGATGTGGGTTCCTCTGTGAGGTCACCACCTCCCCACCTGCCCTTTGCCTGATCTGCTGAGGGCTGCCCAAAGCCCCTGTGAGGTCACTGCCCCCCCCACCTCACCCTGCCAGGCAAATGTCCTGCCTCTGGCCACCCCCCTGGGAAGCTGGAGCCATTCCTAGGGGTCCCCCCCACTCCCTGACTGGGCATCCTGCAGCCAGCAGCTCCAGTAGCCCCATAGGCTGCTCCCTGCCCTACACTGCAGGCTTCTTGCACAAGAACTGTTTCACACCGGAGTTCTTGCGCAAAAGGTCTCGTGCAAGAGCACCTCCACCCTGCCATGTGCTTTTGCACAAGAGTGTCCATGGCATTGTGAACGCTTTCTTGTGCAAGAAAGCTCTGATGACCATTTTAGCCATAAAAGTGTCTTGCTCAAGAAGCCCCTGGTGCCCGTCCACGCTGCCTTCTTGCACAACAGCTCTTGCACAAAAGGGGCTTATTCCTCGTGGGGAGAGGAATAACTCCTGTGCAAGAAGCCCTCTTTTCTGATGCTTTACTGCAAATTTACTTGCACAAGAATTCACGTGCAGTGTAGATGCGCCACAAGTTTTTGCACAAGAACAGTTGTTCTTGAGCAAAATGCCTGCAGTGCAGACGTGGCCTTGGTGTCACCCAGCACTGGACTTCCTGGCCAGAAGCAAGAGTTAGAGCCTCCCACTCGCCACGCTGCCCCTCACGGGCTCCCGTCCGGCCCCAGCCCTGGGCTTTGCCCTAGCGCATCCCAGCAAGGCCTCTGGCCTGTGTGACGGCACGTTGGGGGTCCCCTGTCTCCTGCACCCCGAAATGGCACAAACAGACCGCACCAGCCGGTGGAATAGAGGAAGTTTATTGCGTCTCCAGGATACAGCACAGCACAGATGTAATCTGGTCACAGAGCTGGGCTAGGATGCCTCAGGCCCCCTTGAGCTGGGGGGAGACTGGGCCCCTAAACTCCAGCTCCTCTCCCTAGGCTGTCTCCTCCATCCTCACAGACAGCCAGCCACCAACTCTCTCACTTCCAGCCCTGCCCCCCAGCCAGGGCAGCATTCCACCTTCATTTGTTCCTCTCCATGGGGGGTGTCTGGTCACTGGTTTGCATAGTGACTCATGCTGTTTTGCTGGGTCATGGCCCCCACGACAGCCAGTGGGGGTTACCCCAGAGCCAGCAGCATAGAAACCAGCCAGGTACCCCCACTACGTCACAGCCTGCACTAGACCCATTGACATGTGGAGAATGCACCACTGCCCTGGGGCGCTTTTGTCTATGAGACTCAGACTCACAGCTGAGCATGGAGCCTGATTTCTCCCAGGACTTGGGCTCTTTCCTGGCCAGGCCCTGGAACTGGTTCCACCTTTGTCTGCCAGGGACCGATACTGTCTCTCCAGGGAGGCCCTGCAGTGCAGGTACCTTCCTTTCCCCCCTCGGGAGCAGTCATTGTTCTGCACCCCACAAAGCAGTGGGGGGCTCCTGGCTGCCCCAGCTCCAATCTCTGAGCTTCTCTCTCAACGGGGGCCAGGCCTGGAGGCTCTAGTCCCCCTGGGTATGTATTTCTACACTACCCCGCTAGTTTGAACTAGCGGGGTAATGTATGCATACCGAACTTGCTAATGAAGCCCGGGATTTGAATTTCCCGGGCTTCATTAGCATAAAGCCGGCGCCGCCATTTTTAAAAGCCGGCTAGTGCGAACCCCGTGCCGCGCGACTACACGCGGCACGGGCTAGATAGTTCGGACTACGTAGCCATTCCGAAATATCTGTACTCCTCGTTCCACGGCTTTATGCTAATGAAGCCCGGGAAATTCAAATCCCGGGCTTCATTAGCAAGTTCGGTATGCATACATTACCCCCCTAGTGCGAACTAGCGGGGTAGTGTAGACATACCCCCTGAGACTCACTGGTGCTGGCTCACCCCCTGTCCTGCTCGTGGCTCCGTTGTCCTCCTCCCCGCAACCCCTCCCCCGCTCTAAATGCTGCTCACATCAGTTCCCCTTCCCCGTGGCCAGGCCCTGCAGGGCTCTGGGGGCTGGTTTGCTGCCCTCAGCCCTGCAGTAGCCTGCTCCCCAGTTTGCAGCCCCTCCCATCATGCGTGGGGTCTCCTGGTACCGGAGGGAGGACGGGGGCAGACCAGGAAGGTTAATTTGATGTTGCAGCGGCAGGAAAAGGGGGGGTGGCGCAGAGGAGCTGTCAGTACATTATCCCAATACGCCATCCCAGTGCAGGCGTCGCACTCAGCTCTACCTGCAGAGGAGTCTCTATCTGCGGTGAGCAGAAAGGGGGTCTAGGACACACACACAAGTAGCCCCAGAACCACGCAGGAGCAGAGTCGTTCTGCGAAAGGGAGAGGTTTATTGGGTCTGCGAGGGCGGCCGTAGGGGGGTGTGGTGTGTGTGCCACTCATCTCCGTCTGGGCAGCGGCACCGGTCGGGCTCAGAACTGGGCACAGGACCCGACCACGGCACCATCGATCTCCAGTGTATCGATCTGCTGGAAGCCGCGGCAGAGCTGAATTGCAGAACGGCTGCCCATTGGCAAAGACCTTGAAATGCTGGTTCCTGCAGCCAATGGAGAGGAACCCACTCCTCCTGGGGGGAGGAGCAGCCAAGAGAGGGACCCACTCAGACCGGTCTGGCAGCGTGACGTAGTGGAACCAGCGCTGCCTAGGTAGGGTTTTACCTCCCCCCAGTCTGCTTCTGAGACCGAGTTTCCCCCTCTGCCCCATGGGCTAACAACAAGGCACTTTACAAACATTCTCTGTGTCATCGGCATTGTATGAAGGGGGAAACTGAGGCATGGAGCGGCATCTGATTTATATAGCTCAACCCAGTCCCCACCCCTCTCGGTCTGCAGGAAAAGAAGCCAAGTGCTCTTGTTCCCACTACTCCTCCATTCCCCTGCTTCCACCTGATGTCAAATACACAAAGCTCACTACTTCTTCTTTCCTGCACTTAAGCCAAGCAGATCAGGATGGGGAGGAGACATGAGGGAGCCCCCAGGCTCTTTCTCTTTCTCGCACATACACACACATATATTACTTTAGAAAATGCCAGGTGTGAGCTAGAGGAGAATCTCCATTAACTGTTAGCACTATAGGGCATATGATACATACAGAAAGCATTTACAGTCCATCCAGCAGAGGGCAACAATACACCCCGCACACATGTAGCTCCCCCTCCTTTTCCAAATGCCCCAAGATTTAAACTACTGGAGACTACCCATTAGCTGTTACTTGTATAGGAACTATGGGTATGTCTACACTACAAAGTTAATTCGAACTAACAGCCGTTAGTTGGAAGTAACTTTCATAGGTGCTACACATACAAACCGCTAGTTTGGACTTAATTCGAACTAGGTAAACCTCATTCTACCAGGAGTAACGCCAAATTCGAATTCGGTAGTTGGAATTAAGGGCTGTGTAGCCACTTAATTCGAAGTAGCTGGAGGCCAGCCCTCCCCAGGTTCCCCTGGTGGCTGCTCTGGGCCTCCCCTCCCCTCCTCTCCCCAGCCCTGGGGCCCTTAAAGGGGTAGACTCTGGCCAGACGGCACTTGCCAGAGCCAGCCCTGCCAGCAGTCTCTGCCCCGAACCAGCGGCTGCAGGATGAGCCAGGCAGCCAGTGCCAGCGAGCCGTCCCCCCGCCCAGTCCCCCAGCACCCAAGGGCCAGCCAGGGGCCGTAGATGGCGCGCACCCTCCTGGTCTAGTGTGGAGGTCATGGACCTCATTGAGGTTTGGGGGCAGGCCCCCAGCGCCCATGATCTCTGTACTAGGAGGAGGAACGTGGCCGTCTACGGGCGCATAGCGGCCGCCATGGCCCGAAAGGGACACAGGCCACCCAGGAGCAGGTGCACCTGAAAGTAAAACAGCTGCGGCAGGCCTACGCCAGGGCCACCAGGGGCGGCGCCGCAGCAGGGGCTGCCACCTGCCCCTACTTCCCTGCCCTCGACCGACTCTTGGGGGGCGGGGCGGTCTGTGCCAGCCCGGGAGGCAGCGAGCCGGGACTGGAGGGCCCTGACCTGGGCACACCGGAGGGGCCACCACAAGGAGTTCCAGCACTGGAGTCGGCAGGGTCATCCAGGGAGACCGTACCGGGGAAGTAGTTCGAATTAAGTAGTTCGGGGGAGGAGGCGGGAGGGAGACCAGGGACCGCGCACGTGGGCCATGCCTCCCACGGATCACACAGACACCTGTGCACGTGCAAGCACATGCCATGCCACGCTCCAGCTGCGTGACACCCAGGGGCCGTGGCCCAATAGGCACATGCATGTCTGAAGAGACCTGACATGCTCCTGACCCTGGGGCGGTACCACAACTTCACGAGTTTTGCTTACAACACACCTGTTGATACAACCTAGAATCATATTTGCTTTTTTTGCAACAGCATCACACTGTTGACTCATATTCAACTTGTGGTCCACTATGACCCCTAGATCCCTTTCCACCATGCTCCTTCCTAGACAGTCGCTTCCCATCTTGTATGTATGGAACTGATTGGTCCTTCCTAAGTGGAGCACTTTGCATTTCTCTTTATTAAACCTCATCCTGTTTACCTCTGACCATTTCCAAAACTTGCTAAGGTCATTTTGAATTATGTCCCTATCCTCCAAAGAAGTTGCAACCCCACCCAGTTTGGTATCATCTGCAAACTTAATAAGCGTACTCTCTATCCCAATATCTACATCATTGATGAAGATATTGAACAGTACGGGTCCCAAAACAGACCCTTGCGGAACTCCACTTGTTATCCCTTTCCAGCAGGATTTAGAACCGTTAACAACAACTCTCTGACTACGGTTATCCAGCCAATTATGCACCCACCTTATCGTGGCCCTATCTAAGTTATATTTGCCTAGTTTATCAATAAGAATATCATGCGAGACCGTATCAAATGCCTTACTAAAGTCTAGGTATATGACATCCACCGCTTCTCCCTTATCCACAAGGCTCGTTATCCTATCAAAGAAAGCTATCAGATTAGTTTGGCATGACTTGTTCTTCACAAACCCATGCTGGCTATTCCCTATCACTTTATTACCTTCCAAGTGTTTGCATATGATTTCCTTAATTACCTGCTCCATTATCTTCCCTGGGACAGACGCTAAACTGACCGGTCTGTAGTTTCCTGGGTTGTTCTTATTCCCCTTTTTATAGATGGGCACAATATTTGCCCTTTTCCAGTCTTCTGGAATCTCCCCTGTCTGCCATGATTTTTCAAAAATCATAGCTAAAGGCTCAGATAGCTCCTCTATCAGCTCCTTGAGTATCCTGGGATGCATTTCATCAGGACCTGGTGAACAGTGGGATGGGGAATGTGGGAGTATGGGGAGCTCAGGGCGGGGGATGAGGAGTGTGAGGATGTGGGGGAGCTCAGGGCAGGGGGTAGGGAGTGTGGGAGGATGGGGAGCTCAGGGCAGGGGGTGGGGAGTGTGGGAGGATGGGGAGCTCAGGGCAGGGGTATGGTGGAGCTCAGGACAGGGGCTGGGGAGTGTATGGGTGTGGGGAGCTCAGGGCAGGGAGTCCAGGAGTGAGGGGGGGCGCAGTGCAGGGATTGTGGTGCAGGAGTCAGGGGTAGGTGGTGGGGGGTGTTTGGAGGCTCAGGGCAGGGGACTGGGAGTGCAGCCACTACACTACTTGGCCACCAGATCCCTGGAGTACACTGTGGCTGTGCAGCCCAGCGTGCTGACAGCACCCAAAGCCCCGCCCCCAGCCCGCCAGGCTTAGTGGGGCACCCCAGAGCGGCTTCCTATCGCCCTTGTCTAGCACATCATGGACAGTTGGTTCCCACTACCGTGATCTCCTAGGAGACTGAGACACCATTCTGCCAGGACAGCCCAAGCTGCTGAGGGAAATTGCCCCCCACAATCCCGTCTGTCCAGATCCCTCTGCCTCTGGGTTTGTTCTTCAAGGGCCAGATGTGTGGGGCTGGGACTGTCCTTGTTCTGTGTTTGCAGAGTGCCCAGCAGAATGGCTCCTGCTTCACCCCTGGCCTAGAAATAACCAGAACAGGCAGTTTGGGGAGGGAAGAACCAGGGAAGGGAAGGTTTGGGGCCGGGGGCTAAGAGGCGGGGCTGGGAGGCAGGGCTGGGGTGGAGATGCAGATGTAGGGAGTTGGGGTGGAGGCTGGAAGAAATGGAACTCAAGGAGCTGGAAGGGTTGGTGAAGGATGGAGTAAAGGGAGGGGGGCCAGGCTACAGGACATGGAGGTGCCAGCGACAGGAGGGAGGAAGAGACGTTTGTTTGACAGGACCCCAGGGATTTGGGAGCGAGGAACAGTGGGAGGGGAGTGGGAAACATTTGGGGAGAGGAACCTTTGGGAGACCTGGTGGTGAGGAGGGCGGCAGTCAATGGGAGAGGAGACAAAAAGGAGCAGGTGCTGCCTGGGCCCAAGGAGGTGGGGAGAGATGGGGTCTGGGTGTCACAAGTACCAGAGTTAGCTGCACCTCCGTCCTCCTCCCTACCTGGTATCTCTGCCCCCTCCCTCCCGAACTTTCCTTCTGCATGTCTCTGGGCCTCTCTGTCAGTGCCAGAGGGGATCCCTCCCCTCCCCATGGCTGGATTCTTCCCTTCCCGAGACATGCAGTCACCATCTCAGTGGGGTGGGAGCCCTTTGATGCTTCGCCTGCGTGTTCCCAGCCGAGAAGGGGCGGCTAATCCCGCAGAAGCAGAGCCCTGCACTTTTGAGTACCTGGACCCAGGGTTTTGCTGCTTTATAGCGGGTGGGGTTAAAATAACGGAACGTCTCTTGTCCCACCAACCCCCAGGACTCACCCCTCTTCTCTGCATTGCGCAGCGTCCGGGGGATACCGCCCCGCGGGGACACTCATGCCCGTGTCCAAGGGGCTGTCCCGTAGCCTATGTCAGTGTGAAAAGCATTAAAGGACCCTGCCCCAGAGGGAGAGCGTCTCTGGGGGCGTTGTCCCCGGATGACTGCAGTGCTTTGTCCACACCAGAGTAGTGAGAGGCAGCCGCAGCCAGAGTTGCCAGATGGTCAATAAAAATACCAGACATACTTGCCATTGCATCACAACCTAGAGTCCATCTTATTTAGAAAATTGAGATATTTTCTCAATTTATCTCCTGGACAGAAAGCTCAAATACTGGACTGTCCGGTTCAAACGAGACACCTGGGAACCCTAGCCGCAGCCCCTGCCCGGAAAAGCTCCCACGCTAAGCACCTGGGGGATTTAGGAGCACCAAGCAGTGGGCACAAAGCACAGTCACACACTTGTGCTCCCAACTCCCTTAGGGCATTGAAAATGCTCCCCTTAGACGAGTTAGAATCAGTGTCCCCGTTTCACAGACGGGAGCTGAGGCCCACTCAGGGGAGTGGCAGGGCCAAGGGCTCTGCAGCAGACCTGGGACTTGAACCTCAGTCTCCCAGAAGTTCCACAACCAGCCCGCTCTGCTTTGCTAAAGGAGCAGGCGGGACTGTTTGTGCAGGAGGAGGAGCTGGGCTGGCTGGCTGGCTGGGGCAGGCCACAGCAGGGCTCAGCCCTTGGCCTGGCTGAGAGCGAGGAGAGGCCTGCAGGCTGAGGGGCAGTGTGACGGACCGGGCCGTGTCTGGGCACAGCTGAGGGCGTCCGCTCAGGGCGAATTGCTCAAATCCGGGGCTCCTTACAGCCCCCAGACTGGTGACCTCTCCACACAGGCCACAAACCAGTCCCACAGAGCACTTCAGCTGCCTGCCTGAAGCCTCACGAGCAAAACCCCTCCGGCACCCCAGCAATATCCATGCCCCCGATGGCCCCGGGCCTCATACACCGGTGGGGGTCCTAGCACCCAATCCCACCTACCCCGAACAAGTTCTGTCTGGTCCCAAGAAACCAGCCACAGATCCCTGGTCAATTTACCCTCTGGATCTTACCCACAAATCACGCTGAGCCAATCCTTTAGCATCTAACACCTAAAGGTTTATTATTACAATAAAGAAAAGCATGAGAGTAAGGTTGTTAAAGGAATAGTATGTTACATGCACCGAATCTCCCAGTTCTCGATGCAGCCTCTAGCAGAGATGTTACAGCTGCTGGTTTAAGAGTTCTTCTTGCACATCCTAGGGTCAGGATGGGTTCACAGGTCTTCCAGGCTCTTCGATCCCTGCAATGCTGCCTCTGGGATGAAGTGCTGAGCTGAGAACCAAGATGGCATCGACCACATGGCCTATTTATCCCTCCTTCCTGGCCTCTTCTTGGCTGCAGGAGATCACCTGGTCCTCAGCCTCTCTCTGCTGGCCGCTCTTAGGTGTCCGCCCTCATGCTTTAGGTGTGTCCTTGGCCCATTCAGTGCCATTGTCCCACAGGGCCTCGCTAATTAGCATGTCCACAGGCCGGGCTCTGCCCAATGCTCAACCACATGCAGAGAAATATTCAGGATCCACACAGACTACAGATTCCTAACTACACACACAGACGTTATACAACCACATAAATAGCTTACATAGGACTATCAGATAATAAGCTTCTATTCAGCACCCCACATGGCCCCCTTTTCTACCATTTTCTGGGGCCAACACCCCCACCTATGGGTGCAGCAGTGATCTGGCTGCTCCCCTCAAGATCCAGTAATGTGACAGGCAGTGACTGGAGGAGCTGCCTGGGCATAGACTGTAACCCAGGGGCCCACAGTGCAGCAATCATCAGCAGTGTCTGTGTCTCCCCAGCCCCCATTCAGAGCTGAGTACAGGTACCTCCCCAGCCCCCTCCCCACCCCCGTCTCCTGCTCACAGCAGGTCAATAGGGTTCTCCCATTCTTGGGCCTCTGGTTCCCATGCAGCTGCTCCCAACAGGAGTCCCTTGCAGCCCGGCAGGCTGGGGCAGGCCCCATCTCTCCAGCACCAAGGTGATGACGGATACAGACACCAGGAGGAGCGAGACGAGGGTGCAGCCAATGGCCTAGGGGGCAGGAGATGTGGCCGGCCCTGCAAATGGAAAGGACCTGGTGAGAGTCGGGTGCAAAGTGGCAAATGGCTCTGCAGTGCCAGCACTAGGCACAGAGCAGCTGCCGTGTAGAGACCTTGTGTGAGTGCCCAGAGGGCTAGATCTACAGGGGATCATGCTGCAGGGGGCATGTTCCCCCGACAGGAGGCCGAAGTGACAGAGGCTGTTGGGGACTCTCCTCCCTTTGCCCAGGTGGTGTTGGAGGAGCAGGGAAGGACCCAGGTTTGCTCAGGCTGCACCAGGACTCGGTGCAAAGGCCTGACAGGAGCCAGCAACGGACACAGCAGCCCAGACCCTCTCGCCTCTCCCCAGTATGGCTGGCAGCTCACAGGAGCGACCCCGCCCTGGGCACGAGGCCTTGGCACCGGCTGTGGGCTCAGGAGGGGGCGGACATGGGACATAAGCGATGCCGAAGGGAGGGGTGTGGGCATTAGAGGCCACTACCATTGCCCCGCCCCCTTCCCCGCACCTACCCCTGCCCCTGTTCTGAGGCCACGCCCCCACTCATTCCACTCCCCCCTCCCTCTGCTGCTTGGGCTCCCCCACCCTCACTCAGGTTCGCTGGCCTGAGGCTGGGGTTACGGTGCAGGATGGCTGGGGAGTGGGGCGCGGGAGAGGCTGCGGGTTGCAGGCTCTGGGACAGGTTCAGGGCAGCGATGGGAGTTTGGGTGCAGACTCAGAGGCAGTTAACTGTGGGAGGAGGATCCAACAGGAGGCTGGGGTTTGGGGTGGGGGGTGTCTACCCCAGCTGCCTGAGAGATACTAGACTGACTCTGGTTTCCTTGTGTCTCCCCGGCTGGGCTCTCACTCCCACTTCTCCTCTCAGGGTCCCTGCCGGCTCCCCTGCTCTATCTGAATGCGTCCCTGGCGCCTCCACCCCCCCAAGCCTCACGAATGTGGCCCCGACTGAGACATCTCACTCCCCTGGCACTCCAGCCCCAGCACAGATTAACTCTCCTGGGTTCCAGGGAGAGTGGCATTTGCGGGTCCCTCTCAATCTGAGGGGGGGCCAAAAATGAGGGATCCCCGAACCTCAGTCCTCCCTGTCCCTTCCCCTCACCCCAGTGGGGCTGAAGCGCCAGAGCAGTGAGGTGTCCCAGTTGGGGGCCACCTCAGTGAGGCTTGTGGGTTTTGGAAGAAGGGTTTTTGTATTTTGCTTTTCTCGTGTGTGGTCCCCAACTGGTTTTTCTGGGGGTCAGTGGCCCTGGAGACAAAAAAGGTTCCTCATCCCTGCCTTTAATAAAGGAAACTTTGAAACCCTTTGTGGTAGACAGAAATTAACATTTTACCTTATTTAAAATGAAGTTTCCTAAAGTTAAAACACCTAATCTGTGTAAACATTCAAATTAAACCAGTCACCCAAGCTCCAGCACTAACACAATGGCGCCGCGTGATGATGCAATGGACGGTGCGCACCCAGGCTCCTACCCTCAGCTCTCTTCTGCACCCAACCGCCCCGTCCCAGACCCCAAACTCCTCGGTAGCAATGTGGCCCTTGACCACTTGCCAAAATGCCCCCCCCCCCATTAAAAATTATTGACAAAGCCTGATCCAAATGTTTTTTGAAACGTTCTTTAATCAGAATTAAAATACATTCTATACAATTGGGAGGGTTGGGGGGAGGGGGACGCAGCTGCTGGCTCCTCAGCTCCTTGTGCTCTCACTGGCTGTCTTCCTGCTGCAAGGGAAGCAGAATCCGTCACATTCATCCCTGGGGACTCAGGGGTACTGGGCCCCCCCAGCATTTCCACCCTCCTCCCCCCTGCGCTGAGACTTGTTCTGCTCTCTGCTCACCCCCCGTCAGGCCCGCAGGGTGAGCTTCTGACCCACCCAGCAGGGACGTGGGGTGGGGGCAGCATGAGGAAAGGGGCGGGGGACTCCCTGAGGGGATGGGAAGGAGACCCTGGCCCTGCCCCACTCTCCTGCATCTGCTCCGGCTGCTCACCATGTATCCCAGGAGCTGATGGGCCTGCCCATGCAGGGCGTGGGCCAGGACCAGCCCGGCCTGGCTGGGGCGCCTCAGGGGGGAGCGGGCAGCAAGCAGAGCCGTGTCTAAAAAGCAGTTCTCCTGCTCTGGGGTGAAGAGCTGCCCAAAGACCTGAAATCAAGAGCACGGGAGGTTTCAGCTGACGGCCCAGAGCCCGGCCCCAACTCCTGGGGCTAAAACAGCTTCCTCCTTCTGCAAACTCCCTTCCAGACCCTGCACCCAGACGCTCTCCTCACCCTGCACCCCAACCCCTGCCCCAGGTCACACCTTCCTCCTGCCCCCAAGACCCTCCCAGACCTCACCCCCTCCGCACAACAGAGCAGCCCTAGGCCACTGGCCAACATCTTGGAGCGACCTCCATCAAAAAGTGTTGCCCCCCCTCCCGCCCTGCTTCCCCTTCTATGGGAGATCCGGGGCAAGGTGCGGCGCTGCCCCTAGGAAGCGCCGCCCCTTTGAAACGCCAGGACAGCGTCACAAAGGGGCAGCGCCGCCCTGTCCACGGCTCGAATAGTCGAGGGAAAATGCATCGACCATTCGATCAGCGACTCCCCGCTTCCCACCCCACGTCCTACCCGCACGAGGGCCCCAGCCAGCCCCACCCCCGAGCCCTGCCCTGCCCTGGCAGCGCGTCCTTACCTCTCCCACCCGCACGGTGTTGCTATGCGCCAGGACCCATCTCTCCTTATAGTAGTGCCTGCACCACAGGTCCTCTGCCTGGTGGATGTTGAGGCCTGCAAGAGACAAACCAGGGTGATTCTGCTGGCAGGTCTGAGCCCTCCCCCTCCCACGGGTCCCTGCAGGCATCCCTGGGCAAATGGAGGGGCACAGGGGGCAGAAGGGGACCACAGAGGGACGCATCCCCCCTTGGGCCAGTCTGGGGGAAAAGGGCTGGGTCCCCTCCCCCCGCCGCCGGCACCCTCAGGGTGTCCCTGGGGCCCAGGTCCCGGCTGGGTTCCTTACCCCTGTGGTGCAGGAGGAGTCGGTACAGGCTGTGCACCCCCTTCCGGGCCAGCCGGCTGACGTCTTCGGATGGGTCCGAAATAAAAAGGCCCAGCTGGGCCACGTGGTGACCCATCCTCGGCCAGTCGGCGGAGTTCTGCGGGGAGAGAAGAGGGGGGGTCCCTCAGCATCCTGGGGCTGCACGTCCCATGCTAACGGCCGCCGAGGCGGTTCTGAGCTCGGGGACGGACAGAGACACCTCCCGGGGCGGGGCGGGGCGGGGCGGGGCGGGGCCGGCCTTGCGAGGAGACAACCCTGAGCAATGGCCCCGACTGAAGGGTCACTCCGGGGGTGGAACAAGGGGATCCACTGACGGCCACTCCCCAGTCTGGGGCCCAGGTGCCCCCCGGAAAGGCCCAGGGTCGCCCCTCCCCGGGGAAAGGAGAACGCGGCCCATTCCCGGCCCATTCCCAGCTCTGCCTCCCGGGGACGCTCCCAGCCCCGCGCCCTGCAGCCCCAGAGCCCCCGGCTCCGAGGTCACTTACCTCAAACCCCGGGAGGGTGGTGGCGACTCCCAGCAGGGCCGTGGTGCTGCCAAGGGCCCTGGCTCGCTCCTGGGGCAGGCGGGACTCCAGCCACGGGCTCAGGTGCTGGGGGGGAAAGAGGCAGGTCAGGACCCGTAGGGAGGCGCCGGTTCTGGGCAGAGCCTGGGGCTCCTCTCAGACTGTGCCCCCCCCCCAGCCACTGACACAGCTCCTCTCTCGGCCCCCCGAGGAAGCAGGGACAATGGCCCCGTCCCCCCCACGGGGCTCACCTCCATGATCAGCTGCAGCCTGGCGGTGTCTGGGGACTCGGCGAGGAGGCTTGCCAGTAGGGCCTGGAGGTCGACGGGAAGGGCCCGGATGAACTGCTGCAAGACAAGGGGGAGCCCTGGGTCAGAGGGGGGTTGGGGAATCCAGGCCACCCGCTGGCCCCGGGGTGCAGCCTTGAGCAGGGTCTGAGCCGCCTCGCAGAGCAGGGAGGAGCCCAGGCTGGGCATGGAAGGGACGGGCCCCCAGGGAGAGCAACGGGAAACCTGGAGGGAAGGGTCCAAACCTGCAGCTTCTTCTCTCCCTCTGCCCCCACCCCCACTCCTCTCTGGAGCTCCAGCCCAGCCCGGGAGCAGGGCCCGGAGGGACGTACCTGCGTGTGGATGGGCTCCTGCTGCCAGTCCCCAGACACAGTCTGTCCCACGGCCGCCCTCAGCAGGGGGCTCAGGAGCTGGGCCTGTAGGGGAGGCTGCAAGGTGCTGGCAGGAGAGAGGGGCAGAGACTGTTAATTCAGCAGCAGGGCTGTGTCCAGACTCAGGGGTTTTTTCGGGAAAAATAGCCTTTTTCCGAAAAAACTTCACCTGCGTCTAGACTGCAGTCGCGTTCTTTCGAAATTAAATCGAAAGAACGCGGCTTTTCTTTCCACGGCGGTAAACCTCATTTCACGAGGAAGAACGCCTTCTTTGGAAAGTGCTTCTTTCGAACGAAGGCGTTCTTGAATGTAACTAGGGCTTCTTCGAAAGAGAGCATCCGGACTCACTGGGCGCTCTCTTTCGAAAGAGGCTTGCAGTCTAGACATAGCCCAGGAGACGGAGACTTTCCCACTCCCTGGTCAGGGGATCTGCTCTGGGGGGGAGTCGGCGGGGGGGGGGGGGGTCGGTACCTGAGGCTGCAGGCGGCGTTGAGGCAGTCGGCCAAGACCAGTGGGGGGGGGGGAGTCCTCCATGATCTCCTGTGAGACCCAAGGAGACAAAGGGGCTTGTGAGGCTGGGGCCCTCAAGAGATGCTCACACGGCCAGCGCCCCACCCAGCAGGATCCAACCCCACTGCCTCCTGCTGGCCTGTAGCCCCCCTGCCCGGCACAGGGCCCCTCCCAGCACCCCCCTCCCAAACCGGGACCAGCTCAATCCTTGTCCCCAGGCCGTCTCCTGCCCCTCCCTGCCCTGGTGACCAGCCTCTGAACCTCCTCATCCCTGCTCCCCAGGCGCATCCTCAGCAGCCCGCTCTGCTAACCTTCCAGCTCCCCCCCCATGGCCCGGGGAGACCCCTCCCTGTCCCGAATCCCCCTTCCTGTCCAGCACCCCAGACCTGCCCCATTTCTGTGTCCCTCCCTCCTCCAGCATCCCCACCCACCCTCCCCCTGCCCCTCCAGCACTCCTGGCCCCACCCATCCCATTTCCAGCACCCCCACCCGCCGCCATGGCCCAGGCAGACCCCTGTCCACCCCACGTATCCCCTCCCCTCCTCCCGGCCGCCGCCACTCGCTCACCACGATCCTGGCCATCATGGTGTCCTTGCAGCAGCGCGGCGCCAGGGTGTCCTCGCCCCTTTGGAGGGCGGCGAGGCAGGCGGGGGGGACGGCCAGGAGGAACCGCTGCAGGGCGGCTGGGCTCTGCACCCCAGAGAGAGTCTGTGAGCCTGGGGCCTGCCTGCCCCCCACGGACAGCTGCAGGGCTCAGGCCTCCCAGGAGTGGAGGTGGGAGCTGCCGGTTGTCCAAGCACCCACACTCCCCCCCCAACTGCTGCCTCAGGCTTGTGGGGGCCCAGCTGGTGCATGACAAGAGACCTCAGCTTGGGGGGCCCAGGTCATGCAGGAGAAGGGGCCCCAGGGGGATCCCCAGGGACAAGCCCCTCCCGGAGGGGGGGACGTGCTGGGAAGGGGCCGGACAATCTCGGGTCTCCCCTGTGTGGAGAAGGTTCCTACCGTGTCCCGGGTGTGGAGCTGCTCTTCAATATCATAGATGGCCCCTTCCTCCACCCGGGAGTCCATCCGCTCCTGGCAGAGCTCCGCCGAGGCGCAGGGGGGCTCTGTGCGGGAGGGAAGGGACCAGGGTGACTCCAGCGGCCAGCAGGGGTCACGCGCCCCCATGTCAGGGACCCAGGGCAGGTTGGGCCCCACACGCCCCTCGCAGGGACCCATCCCCCTTCCACCCTCACATCTGCCAACGCCCTCAGCAGAGCCCCCACCAGGAACAAGAGAGCCAAGCAGCAGCTCCCGCCCCCATCCATTGCCCTGGCTGCGGGGCAGACACTGGGGCTGCCCCCCCGTGTACTGGGTGAGCCCCTGGGCCCAGCATGTTCACGGCCCCTCACCTGGGTCTGAGCGGCTGCAGGAGGTGGCCCGGCTGCAGCTGGAGGCCCAGGCGCTGCTGCTCACTGAGCTGGACCCACAGCTGCAGGGGCTGGTGCGGAGAGGCTGGGGGCTCCCGGAGACTGGCAGGTCCCCGGGGGCCGGGCAGGGCGATGCCCCCTGGTGGTAATGGGGGCTGGGCTCCTGGGGCAGGTGTTTCTCTCCACAGAGGAGGCCCCAGAGCCACCCTACCCGGCTGCCCCGCTGGGCTGGGTCCCGCCTTCCCAGCCGCCTCTGGAGCCAGGTCCGGAGGGGCCTGGCCGGTGGGCGAGTCGCCCCGAGCTGGTGGGATTCAGCTTCCCCGCCCGCGGGGACGGAGGAGCTGCTTCCCACCGGCCCTGGGGCCATCTTCAGGGCTTTCCGGAACCACAGCCTGATGTGTTTGGCCATGCTGCAAATGAGGGGAGCAAAGGGGAGCTTGGGGCGCAGCCTGCAGAGCGAAATCCAGGGGTTCCAGCACCCCAGAGCGACTGCCCCCAGCCCCCAAATGGCCCCTTGCTTATCGGCTCGGTCTTGCACAGGCACTTCTGGCCCTTGACCGAGGGCTGGGCCTGCCTGGAACCCAGCCGGCCCCGGGCGGGATCCAAACCCCTGGGGGCTCTTACCTTCTGCAAAACGCTGTCCGGATGTGGAACTCACAGAGGACAAAGCAACTGTGAGCAGGAGACGCACCAGAGCTAAAGCAACCGGGGGTCTCCAAAGTCCCCTGGGCCCGCCCCCCCCTTTTCTCAGCCTGAGATGTGGGTTCCTCTGTGAGGTCACCACCTCCCCACCTGCCCTTTGCCTGATCTGCTGAGGGCTGCCCAAAGCCCCTGTGAGGTCACTGCCCCCCCCCACCTCACCCTGCCAGGCAAATGTCCTGCCTCTGGCCACCCCTCTGGGAAGTTGGAGCCATTCCTAGGGGTCCCCCCCACTCCCTGACTGGGCATCCTGCAGCCAGCAGCTCCAGTAGCCCCATAGGCTGCTCCCTGCCCTACACTGCAGGCTTCTTGCACAAGAACTGTTTCACACCAGAGTTCTTGCGCAAAAGGTCTCGTGCAAGAGCACCTCCACCCTGCCATGTGCTTTTGCACAAGAGTGTCCACGGCATTGTGAACGCTTTCTTGTGCAAGAAAGCTCTGATGACCATTTTAGCCATAAAAGTGTCTTGCTCAAGAAGCCCCTGGTGCCCGTCCACGCTGCCTTCTTGCACAACAGCTCTTGCACAAAAGGGGCTTATTCCTCGTGGGGAGAGGAATAACTCCTGTGTAAGAAGCCCTCTTTTCTGATGCTTTACTGCAAATTTACTTGCACAAGAATTCACGTGCAGTGTAGATGCGCCACAAGTTTTTGCACAAGAACAGTTGTTCTTGAGCAAAATGCCTGCAGTGCAGACGTGGCCTTGGTGTCACCCAGCACTGGACTTCCTGGCCAGGAGCAAGAGTTAGAGCCTCCCACTCGCCCCGCTGCCTCTCACAGGCTCCCGTCCGGCCCCAGCCCTGGGCTTTGCCCTAGCGCATCCCAGCAAGGCCTCTGGCCTGCACTAGACCCATTGACATGTGGAGAATCCACCACTGCCCTGGGGCGCTTTTGTCTATGGGACTCGGACTCACAGCTGAGCATGGAGCCTGATTTCTCCCAGGACTTGGGCTCTTTCCTGGCCAGGCCCTGGAACTGGTTCCACCTTTGTCTGCCAGGGACCGATACTGTTTCTCCTGGAGGCTCTAGTCCCCCTGGGTATGTATTTCTACACTACCCCGCTAGTTTGAACTAGCGGGGTAATGTATGCATACCGAACTTGCTAATGAAGCCCGGGATTTGAATTTCCCGGGCTTCATTAGCATAAAGCCGGCGCCGCCATTTTTAAAAGCCGGCTAGTGCGAACCCCGTGCCGCGCGGCTACACGCGGCACGGGCTAGATAGTTCGAACTACGTAGCCATTCCGAACTATCTGTACTCCTCGTTCCACGGCTCGGGGTTCTCACTAGCCGGCTTTTAAAAATGGCGGCGCCGGCTTTATGCTAATGAAGCCCGGGAAATTCAAATCCCGGGCTTCATTAGCAAGTTCGGTATGCATACATTACCCCCCTAGTGCGAACTAGCGGGGTAGTGTAGACATACCCCCTGAGACTCACTGGTGCTGGCTCACCCCCTGTCCTGCTCGTGGCTCCGTTGTCCTCCTCCCCGCAGCCCGCCCCAGCTCTAAATGCTGCTCACATCAGTTCCCCTTCCCTGTGGCCAGGCCCTGCAGGGCTCTAGGAGCTGGTTTGCTGCCCTCAGCCCTGCAGTAGCCTGCTCCCCAGTTTGCAGCCCCTCCCATCATGCGTGGGGTCTCCTGGTACCGGAGGGAGGACGGGGGCAGACCAGGAAGGTTAATTTGATGTTGCAGCGGCAGGAAAAGGGGGGGTGGCGCAGAGGAGCTGTCAGTACATTATCCCAATACGCCATCCCAGTGCAGGCGTCGCACTCAGCTCTACCTGCAGAGGAGTCTCTATCTGCGGTGAGCAGAAAGGGGGTCTAGGACACACACACAAGTAGCCCCAGAACCACGCAGGAGCAGAGTCGTTCTGCGAAAGGGAGAGGTTTATTGGGTCTGCGAGGGCGGCCGTAGGGGGGTGTCGTGTGTGTGCCACTCATCTCCGTCTGGGCAGCGGCACCGGTCGGGCTCAGAACTGGGCACAGGACCCGACCACGGCACCATCGATCTCCAGTGTATCGATCTGCTGGAAGCCGCGGCAGAGCTGAATTGCAGAACGGCTGCCCATTGGCAAAGACCTTGAAATGCTGGTTCCTGCAGCCGATGGAGAGGTACCCACTCCTCCTGGGGGGAGGAGCAGCCAAGAGAGGGACCCACTCAGACCGGTCTGGCAGCGTGACGTAGTGGAACCAGCGCTGCCTAGGTAGGGTTTTACCTCCCCCCAGTCTGCTTCTGAGACCGAGTTTCCCCCTCTGCCCCATGGGCTAACAACAAGGCACTTTACAAACATTCTCTGTGTCATCGGCATTGTATGAAGGGGGAAACTGAGGCATGGAGCGGCATCTGATTTATATAGCTCAAGCCAGTCCCCACCCCTCTCGGTCTGCAGGAAAAGAAGCCAAGTGCTCTTGTTCCCACTACTCCTCCATTCCCCTGCTTCCACCTGATGTCAAATACACAAAGCTCACTACTTCTTCTTTCCTGCACTTAAGCCAAGCAGATCAGGATGGGGAGGAGACATGAGGGAGCCCCCAGGCTCTCGCTCTTTCTCGCACATACACACACATATATTACTTTAGAAAATGCCAGGTGTGAGCTAGAGGAGAATCTCCATTAACTGTTAGCACTATAGGGCATATGATACATACATAAATCATTTACAGTCCATCCAGCAGAGGGCAACAATACACCCCGCACACATGTAGCTCCCCCTCCTTTTCCAAATGCCCCAAGATTTAAACTACTGGAGACTACCCATTAGCTGTTACTTGTATAGGAACTATGGGTATGTCTACACTACAAAGTTAATTCGAACTAACAGCCGTTAGTTGGAATTAACTTTCATAGGTGCTACACATACAAACCGCTAGTTTGGACTTAATTCGAACTAGGTAAACCGCATTCTACCAGGAGTAACGCCAAATTCGAATTCGGTAGTTGGAATTAAGGGCTGTGTAGCCACTTAATTCGAAGTAGCTGGAGCCCAGCCCTCCCCAGGTTCCCCTGGTGGCTGCTCTGGGCCAAACCAGGAAAACTCCTCTCCTCTCCCCAGCCCTGGGGCCCTTAAAGGGGTAGACTCTGGCCAGACGGCACTTGCCAGAGCCAGCCCTGCCAGCAGTCTCTGCCCCGAACCAGGGGCTGCAGGATGAGCCAGGCAGCCAGTGCCAGCGAGCCGTCCCCCCGCCCAGTCCCCCAGCACCCAGGGGCCAGCCAGGGGCCGTAGATGGCGCGCACCCTCCTGGTCTAGTGTGGAGGTCATGGACCTCATTGAGGTTTGGGGGCAGGCCCCCAGCGTCCATGATCTCTGTACTAGGAGGAGGAACGTGGCCGTCTACGGGCGCATAGCGGCCGCCATGGCCCGAAAGGGACACAGGCCACCCAGGAGCAGGTGCACCTGAAAGTAAAACAGCTGCGGCAGGCGTACGCCAGGGCCACCAGGGGCGGCGCCGCAGCAGGGGCTGCCACCTGCCCCTACTTCCCTGCCCTCGACCGACTCTTGGGGGGCGGGGCGGTCCGTGCCAGCCCGGGAGGCAGCGAGCCGGGACTGGAGGGCCCTGACCTGGGCACACCGGAGGGGCCACCACAAGGAGTTCCAGCACTGGAGTCGGCAGGGTCATCCAGGGAGACCGTACCGGGGAAGTAGTTCGAATTAAGTAGTTCGGGGGAGGAGGCGGGAGGGAGACCAGGGACCGCGCACGTGGGCCATGCCTCCCACGGATCACACAGACACCTGTGCACGTGCAAGCACATGCCATGCCACGCTCCAGCTGCGTGACACCCAGGGGCCGTGGCCCAATAGGCACATGCATGTCTGAAGAGACCTGACATGCTCCTGACCCTGGGGCGGGACCCAGCAGGATGCTTTCCCTCCACACGTCTCCTCTACATGGAGGCAGGGGACATCTCCCCCCCCCGCCCGCCCACCGCCCCGGCCACACTATACATGGCACAGGGACATGGGTGCGGTCTTGGGGCAGCTCCCAGTCCTGGGGACAGCCAGACATCCTGACCATGGCCTCTGTACAAGCACAGCGGCTCTGACGGTGCAGGGCATGGTCGCCCTCACGTTGCGGGGCGGGGGGAGGGGGCTGGGCATCATCTACTGTGTCCCCAGGGAGAAGTGACCACTCTCTTTCTCTACAGCTGTACCAGCTGCTCCTGCAGGGCGCACCACCCCACCCGGGACATGCTCCCGCACCCATGGCCTGCTCCGGTCCGCCACCACAGAGCAGGAGTACTGGGACCAGCACCTGGGGTCCTTGCGAGCCCTGCACCACACCGTCAAGGCCTGGATGTGGGAAGACCTGCAGCTCCGCCAGGAGCAGCTGGCTGAGGACCGAGCCAGAAATGCAAATCTGCAGGCCCTGCTGCAGAGCATGGTGCCCTGTGCTGATCCTGCGCCTGCTGCCCCCCCAACAACTGTCCCTCCTCCCACTCCTGCCCCCTCCCACCTCTTCCTCCTCAACCCCCACACCCTCCTCCTCCTCAATGTCCACACCCCCCACCTCAACCTCTGCACCCTCCACCCCATCCCCCCGGGGACGCCGAGGCCCCCTCCCTTGCCGTGCTGGGAGGCGGTTGGCCCTGCGACACCCCCACCCCGATCCCTGAGTTTCCCCTCCCCCTCTTTCCCCTTGCTTTCCCCTTCCAGCTCCCTCCTCCCAGTTTTCCCCCTCCCCTCTCCCACACTCTCTCCTGCCCTTTCCTGCCTCCTTTCCCCCGTCTCCCCACAGTTTTATTTCCCCTCCCCAGTTTTGTTAAATAAAGAGAGTTTGTATTTTATTTTTTTACATCAGGAAGGGGAGCTAGGGAGGGGTAAGTGGAAGAAGGTGAGGGAGGAATGGGGCATGAGCCCCCGATGGGGAGGACTAGGGTAACTCTGCGGGCTCCTTGGGGTGGAAGCTCTCCTGCAGGGCCTCCTGGATCCTGACAGTCCCCCGATTGAATTCAAATTAGCTTTTAGGTCTAGATACACTAGTTCAAATTAGCTTAGTTCGAATTAACTAATTCGAATTAAGTTAGTTCGAATTAGTGCTGTAGTGTAGACATTCCCATTAATGACACACTCTTGCAGTTCTGATGCCATGCAACAGAGGGCAACAGACTGCACCGAAAACGTTGCGTATGAAAAAAAAAGCTTATTGAAGTTTTTCTACAATATTTTACCAACATTTTTAAAGCACAAATCGGTTAATTTAAGTTAAATCTTTGCCCTCAAACACTTCACGTGCAATGATCTTGGGCATTCCACACAATAATTTAGCATTGAAAGGCGATCTTTTCCTGTGCTTTGCGGTGACAATTTGGATTTGGGCATCCAAATCCAAACTGGCAGGAAAATGTCTATTTGAAACTAAACCTCACACAAGCCATTTGTGCTTCTAACTGACCGTTCTGTCTCCTTTCATTTGCAAAAAACTCAAAACAAAGGAAAATGTCAAATAGAAGCCCAGCTGGGATGATACGTCTGGTGCCTCCTGCCACAGCAACCCCCCACCCAGTGAGTGCAGAGGAGGCAATAACTCACTGGCTGCCGGGTTACGACAGGGGCAGGGAATTCCAGAAGAAACTCGCCCAGCAGAAGGGTTTGGCATTCCCCCTCGGAAAGAGCCACTTTCCTGCCCTGAAAAGACATTTCCAGGCTCAGTCATGCTGGGCGAAGCCCAGGAAAGGGGCATGGAGACAAAGCATCTCATTGGACAAGCCCGCCCCCCCCCTGTTGTGTCATCATATTTCCTTTGGCATCCGTTGCCATGTGTGACGGACCGGACCGGGCCGTGTCTGGGCACAGCTGAGGGCATCCGCTCAGGGCGAATTGCTCAAATTCGGGGCTCCTTACAGCCCCCAGACTGGTGACCTTTCCAAACAGGCCACAAACCAGTCCCACGGAGCGCTTCAGCAGCCTGCCTGAAGCCTCCCGAGCAAAACCCCTCCGACACCCCAGCAATATCCGTGCCCCAGATGGCCCCGGGCTTCATGGAATGAGGAGTAACTAGGAAGCCTAGTTCGAACTACCTTGTTCGTGCCCCGTGCTGCACGGGGTTCGAACCAGCGGGCTTTTAAAAATGGCGGCGCCCCGCTTATGCAAATGAAGCCCAGGAAATTCAAATCCCGGGCTTCATCTGCAAGTGCGGTATGCCTACATTACCCTCCTAGTTCGAACTAGGAGGGTAGTGTAGACATACCCAGAGAGACATTTCGAAAGACCTTCACAACCCAACCCAGCCATACTGGGGTAATAACACATAACATTTGGACCCCTCCAGGCCAAGTGGTACGAGAAGGTACTCGGCCTCTCCCCCGCCAGATGCGGAAGGTAGTCGAGGAGGAAGTCCAGTCGATGCTGCAACTGGGAGTGATAGAGTGCTCCCAGAGCGAGTGGCGTAGCCCAATCGTCTTGGTGCCGAAGCCAGATGGCAGTGTCCGCTTCTGCATCGATTTCAGACGAGTAAATGAAATTTCAAAATTTGACGCCTACCCCATGCCGCGAACAGACGCACTGTTAGAACGCTTGGGGAGAGCCGACTTTATAACCATCCTACATCTTACAGAGGGATATTGGCAGATCCCCCTGGACTCTGAATCGAGAGAAAAAACTGCCTTTTCAACTCCCCCGGGATTGTTCCATTTTATAAGGATGCCATTCGGACTCCATGGGGCCCCTGCAACATTTCAGCGAATGATGGACCGCTTGCTATCCCCGCATACGGCGTATGCCGCCGCGTACCTAGATGATGTGGTAATTTACAGCCAAGATTGGGAGGAACATCTCGAGCGGGTAGCGGCCGTAATGCGGACATTGCGGGATGCCGGCCTGACCACCAATCCCACGAAATGTAAACTTGGCTGGCAGGAAACCACCTACCTCGGGTACCAGCTGGGGTGGGGCCTAGTCCGGCCTCTAGTAGGGAAGGTGGAGGCGGTCCAAAACTACCCGGCACCCAACTCAAAGAAGAAAGTAAGACAGTTTTTAGGGTTGGCAGGCTACTATCGCCGTTTTGTGCCACACTTTGCAACTCGAGCCGCGCCTCTCACGGCGCTCCTCAAGAAAGACAGTCCTCAAAGGATCGGGTGGTCGCCGGAATGCGAGACAGCTTTTCAGGACCTAAAAGCCGCTGTGTGCAGCGAGCCAGTTCTGTTCTCCCCGATTTCTCCCGGCCCTTCATTGTCCAGACGGACGCGTCAGACTGCGGACTGGGGGCAGTACTGTCCCAGGAAATTGAGGGAGAAGAACACCCAGTGCTGTATATCAGCCGAAAACTATTTCCTCGAGAGCGCCGCTACGCCGCAATTGAGAAGGAGGCCCTAGTGATAAAGTGGGCCATCGAGGCGCTGCGGTATTACCTCCTTGGAGACTCTTTTATTCTTTTTACAGACCATGCACCCCTACAATGGTTCCATCAGATGCGGGATACCAACAGTCGCATGATGAGATGGTACCTGTCCCTCCAACCGTATGTATTCACAGTGAAACACCGAGCAGGGAGGGACAATGTCGATGCCCTGTCCCGCAGGGAGGAAGAGCAGAATCCCGGTCCCGGAGATTGGGAGCTGGACTTAAGGGGGGAGGAGTGTAGGGGGGTGGAATGGCCACCCACTGAGCCGGAGGCGGAGGAACCCCTCTGGGAGCCATTTTGGGCCCAGCCTAGCCCCGCCCCCTCACCTGACCGGAAGTCAAAGGGCGGGACTAGGACTATAAGAAGGCTGCCTGGGAGCTCAGTCAGGGCCCAGCCCAAAGTTATAGTGAGGAGGCTGCTGTCAGGCAGCCCCATCATTGGGGAGCTTCACAGATCCCATCGAGCCCTTGTGGGGGATGAGCCGGGGGCAGAGCCAGGATTGTGCACTGGGAGCAGGGTGGGCTCAACCCCCCTTGCAGCAGCAAGCGCCCCGCGATCTGCAGGGTGGGAGGCGAGTCCCAGTCCCCGCGATGGCCATGGTGCGAATCCTGAGCAGCGCCACTCGCCTTCCACAGGCATCTGTGGGGACTGGAAGAACCATTTCACAGCGGCGCAGAGCAAGGCCTTCGACGGGATCTACCGGGACCGCATGGGAGGCCTCCTGGGGGCGTTCCCCTGGGATGCGCCCTGGGATTGAACAGTGGGAATAAAGCATCCAGGAGACCACGAGGAGCCAGGGCTGAGTTGCTGGGAGTGGCTGGCTGCCGTGGTTCACACAGCCTATGGGAGGGAATGGCTCCGGCCTGGCAGGATGGACCAGGCTGAGGAGCGTTGCCTGGCTTGGGCATTTCATGCCAGTGCTACCTGCCATGCCCTTGCCCTCCCTCCCACCAGGTTCCATAATCAGCCTGGCCTCTTATTGCCACAGGGAGCACCTCCAGGGTCAGCCTCCAGCCACTGCAGCTCGCTCCCTCGGCCTGTGACACCTCCCTGAACCTTACCGGCACCGCTCTACAGACTGAGGTGCATGTTCTGGGAGTGAGGTGTTGTGTCATCGTCTGCCCTGGAACTCTGGGTGCCTTAAATGCTCTGCTGCTGGGCTCACAGCCTGACACCCATAGCCTCCGACAAGCCCACAGAGCCCTGTGTGCGCCAGCCTGTGGCTTCCTTCTTCCCTCCAGAGCTGAGTTTCCCCCAGGCAGGCTTTTCGCAGGAGTACGAGGTGCAGGCTTCCTGTCTCCTCCTTGCTGGCAGGGCCCATCCCACTTAGCTCTGACTCCTGCACTCCCCACACCGCCAGCCCCCTGCCCTGAAGGACCCGAGCAAGGCCAATTAAGTCTTCTAGTAAAATATTACAGCTTAAAAAGAGAAGCAATGTTTTGGTAAGAGAGTGAAGGAGAGAGGTACAGATTGGCCTTTCTCACCCTCGTTGTCTGAAGAAACAGTTCAGCATTCAGTAACTAAAGGGTTCACCCTGGAAAGTGGGTGACCAGGAAGTGTTGGCAGGTAGCCAGGAGAACCAATGGGAAGAACGTGTTAGAGTTGGCTTGAAAGGGAATCTGCCTGCTGCTTTTCCTTTGGGCATTCAAAGCAAGAACTGGGGGGAAGGGAGATGAATACCCATGCCTAGAAATGGACTAGACTTTGGAAGTACAAACATGTGAGTAGATAGGGAATGTTTATAGTTATACACAATTTTCTTTGTTTTGGTGTTTAGTTAACCCCCCCTTACGCTGTAACTAAAACTGAATCCCAGGGAAGCAATTCTCTGTGTTTTAATCTATTCTTTTCTCAGCTGCTCTATAACACCTAGCAATGAAGTATCCTTTATCAAGAATATCTTTTTGTTTTGTTAATAAGAACACCCTTTTAAAGACTAGGATCTGATTCTTGTGTCCTGGAAAGTAATAGGAGGTGGGTGAGTGCATGACTAAGACTGAGAGGTCACCTATCAGAGATGATTGGGTTTTTTTCAAGCTTGCTAGTGGTAGCAGAGCTTGGGATACCCCTCTGAAGAAGTTCCCAGGAGCCAGCATCCCACTCCGGCAGCTCCTCATAGTTGTGCCATCCTCAGCTGTGGCATCTCCTGTCTGGGATCGGATATCTCTGCTTGGGAAGAGGGAGGACGTGGCTTTGGAGGTCACTGGGGGGCCTGGTGCTGTGCAGAGGCAGCAGTCGGGCCCCACACACACTCCCCACATCAGTAGGAGCCATGGGGAAGCAGAGCACAAGAGAGCAAGTGCATTTGTCCAGTGCTGTCTGACTCCGCCATGGCTCCTGCCACACAGAGAATAGAGGGGGCATGACTGCTGCCTCCATGTGGTGCCAGCCCCCCAGTGATCCCCAAAGCTGCATCCTAGGGTACAAGATGCCACGCAGGGAGAGGGCGGGGTGATGGTGGGAAAGAGCAGGGCATGGGGCAGTAATGGACAGGAAGTCCCAGGCCAGATTGTGCAATTGCTCCAGCTGAGGATGGCCCATGGGCTGGGGACAGTGCTGCTGAACACGATCTGGGGGTTATCCAAGATCACAAATGGGCATATGAGTCAACAAGGTAATACAGCTGCAAAAAAGGGTTTGTCTAAACAGGGCTCTGGCTTGTCAGACCTGGGCGGTGCCTGTCCTCCTCCACCAGTCTCAGCTGACGGACTCTGTTGGGTTCTGGCTGCCACACTGTAGGGAAGATGTGGGCCAGGTGGAGCGAGTCCAGGGGAGAGTCACAAAAATGATAAAAGGTGTAAAATACCTGACCCATGAGAACGCCATAGACAGTCTTGAGAAAAGAAAAGGTAGGGAGGGCCGATAACAGGCCTTCCCGTGTGTTACGGGCTCTTCTAAAGGGGCTGATGATCACTTGTCTCTATGTCCACTGAAGTTGGACAATGTGTGAGGGACTTTACCTGCACCGAGGGAGATTTAGGGGAACTTTCTGTCCCTAAGGGCAGTTAAGCTCTGGAAGAGGCTCCCAAAGGAGGCTGTGGAATCGCTGTCGCTGGAGGCGTTTAAAAAGAGGCTGGGCAGACACCTGTGAGGAATGGTCCAGGGTGACGTGCTCCCCTCACAGCTCAGACTTGAAGATTTCAGGGGGTTTCTTGACGCCCTTCCCCTCCAGGGCTCTGTGCTTTCTGCCTCGCTGCTCTGAACGAACTCCCCGAAAACATCCATTGAGCTGCCTCATCATCCCTTCCCTCCGTAGCACTCCCCGTCTCCATGACGCCTGCAAAGCCAGGAGAACCCTGGGGCTGATGGTGTGATGAGACCACTGCCTCTCCTGGAGACGATGACTCCTTGTGCTGCCCTCCCAGGCAGTCTGGGCGCTGAACTTCTCTTCACTGATCAGGTGCCCAGCACAGGGCGGTTCTCCTCACGGCGCAGCAAACGGCTTGGCTGGGGCTGTGATAGACCGGACTGTGTCTGGGCACAGCTGAGGGCTTCCGCTCAGGGCGAATTGCTCAACTTCGGGACTCCTTACAGTCCCCAGACTGGTTACCTCTCCAAACAGGCCACAAACCAGTCTCACAGAGCGCTTCAGCTGCCTGCCTGAAGCCTCACGAGCAAAACCCCTCCGAAACCCCAGCAATATCCGTGCCCCAGATGGCCCATGCCTCATACACCGGTGGGGGGGTCTTAGCACCCAATCCCACCTACCCCGAACAAGTACTGTCCGGTTCCAAGAAACCAGCCACAGATCCCTGGTCAATTTACCCTCTGGACCTTACCCACAAATCATGCTGAGCCAATCCTTTAGCATCTAACATCTAAAGGTTTATTATTACAATAAAGAAAAGCATGAGAGTAAGGTTGTTAAAGGATAGTACATTACATGCATCAAATTTCCCGGTTCTCGATGCAGCCTCTAGCAGAGATGTTACAGCTGCTGGCTTACAAGTCCTTGTTGCGCATCCTAGGGTCAGGATGGGCACACAGTTCTTCCTGGCTCTTCGATCCCTGCACTGCTGCCTCTGGGATGAAGTGCTGAGCTGAGTACCAAGATGGAGTCGACCACATGGCCTATTTATCCCTCCTTCCTGGTCTCTTCTTGGCTACAGCAGGTCACCTGGCCCATGGCTTATCCCTGTGTTCCCTGCTGGTAGCCACTAGGTATGAGTCACCACTCTTGAGGTGTGTCCTTGGCCTAAAGAGGGCTATTGTTCCAGAGCTTTACTCGTTAGCATATCCATAGGCTGAGCTGCTTTGCCCATAGTTCAACCACATACAGAGAAACATTTGGTATCCACACAAAATACATGCTTTAACTTCACATACCAACATTATACAATCACATGAGTAGCATATATGGAATCAGAAGAAAGTAGGCTTCTCCTGGACACCTCACGTGACCCCCCTTTGTGCCACTTTTGGGGCCAACACCCCCACATGGGTGCAGCAGTGATCTGGCTGCTCCCCTCAACATCCAGTAACATGACTGGGGGCAGAGAGGAAAAGTTGCTTTCCCCTCCCCCACATTGTTTCCTAAAAATCCCCCCTCACTTTCTGTGTCCAGCGTCAGGAGTGAAAGCAACTTAAAATTCTTACAGGTACTGTGGTACCACAACTCCCTTTGTGGAGGTCAAGGCAAGAGCTTGAATCACAGAATCATAGAATAATAGGACTGGAAGGGACCTCAAGAGGTCATCGAGTCCAGCCTCCCGCCCTCAAGGCAGGACCAAGCTCAGTCTACACCATCCCTGACAGATGTCTATCTAACCTGTTCTTAAATAACTCCAGAGAGGGAGATTCCACCACCTCCCTTGGCAATTTATTGCAATATTTGACCACCCTGACAGTTAGGAATTTTTTCCTAATGTCCAATCTAAACCTCCCCTGCTGCACTTTAAGCCCATTACTCCTTGTCCTGTCCTCAGAAACCAAGAGGAACAAATTTTCTCCTTCCTCCTTGTGACACCCTTTTAGATATTTGAAAACCGCTATCATGTCCCCCCTTAATCTTCTTTTTTCCAAAGTTAACAAGCCCTGTTCATGAAGCCTGGCTTCATAGGTCATGTTCTCTAAACCTTTAATCATTCTTGTCGCTCTTCTCTGTACCCTTTCCAATTTCTCCACATCTTTCTTGAAATGTGGCGCCCAGAACTGGACACAGTACTCCAGCTGAGGCCTAACTAGTGCAGAGTAGAGCGGCAGAATGACTTCACGAGTTTTGCTTACAACACACCTGTTGATACAACCTAGAATCATATTTGCTTTTTTTGCAACAGCATCACACTGTTGACTCATATTCAACTTGTGGTCCACTATGACCCCTAGATCTCTTTCCACCATGCTCCTTCCTAGACAGTCGCTTCCCATCTTGTATGTATGGAACTGATTGTTCCTTCCTAAGTGGAGCACTTTGCATTTCTCTTTATTAAACCTCATCCTGTTTACCTCTGACCATTTCCCTAACTTGCTAAGGTCATTTTGAATTATGTCCCTCTCCTCCAAAGAAGTTGCAACCCCACCCAGTTTGGTATCATCTGCAAACTTAATAAGCGTACTCTCTATCCCAATATCTACATCATTGATGAAGATATTGAACAGTACGGGTCCCAAAACAGACCTTTGAGGAAGTCCACTTGTTATCCCTTTCCAGCAGGATTTAGAACCGTTAACAACAACTCTCTGACTACGGTTATCCAACCAATTATGCACCCACCTTATCGTGGCCCTATCTAAGTTATATTTGCCTAGTTTATCAATAAGAATATCATGCGAGACCGTATCAAATGCCTTACTAAAGTCGAGGTATATGACATCCACCGCTTCTCCCTTATCCACAAGGCTCGTTATCCTATCAAAGAAAGCTATCAGATTAGTTTGGCATGACTTGTTCTTCACAAACCCATGCTGGCTATTCCCTATCACTTTATTACCTTCCAAGTGTTTGCATATGATTTCCTTAATTACCTGCTCCATTATCTTCCCTGGGACAGACGTTAAACTGACCGGTCTGTAGTTTCCTGGGTTGTTCTTATTCCCCTTTTTATAGATGGGCACAATATTTGCCCTTTTCCAGTCTTCTGGAATCTCCCCTGTCTGCCATGATTTTTCAAAAATCATAGCTAAAGGCTCAGATAGCTCCTCTATCAGCTCCTTGAGTATCCTGGGATGCATTTCATCAGGAGCTGGTGACTTGCTGACATCTAACTTTCCTAAGTGATTTTTAACTTGTTCTTTGTGTATCCTATCTTCTAAACTTACCCTCTCTCTGCTTGTATTCACTACATTAGGCACACCTCCAGACTTCTCGGTGAAGACCGAAACAAAGAAGTCATTGAGCATCTCCGCCATTTCGAAGTTTCCTGTTACTGCTTCTCCCTCCTCACTAAGCAGTGGGCCTACCCTGTCCTTGGTCTTCCTCTTGCTTTTAATGTATTTATAAAAGGTCTTCTTGTTTCCCTTTATGCCTGTAGCTAGTTTGATCTCATTTTGTGCCTTTGCCTTTCTAATCTTGCCCCTGCATTCCCGTGTTGCTTGCCTATATTCATCCTTTGTTAGTTGTCCTAGTTTCCATTTTTTATACGACTCCTTTTTTATTTTGAGATCATGCAAGATCTCCTTGTTAAGCCAAGCTGGTCTTTTGCCATATTTTCTATCTTTCCTACACAGCGGAATTGTTTGCTTTTGGGCCCTTAACAACGTCCCTTTGAAATACTTCCAACTCTCCTCAGTTGTTTTTCCCTTCAGTCTTGCTTCCCATGGGACCTTACCTACAAGTTCTCTGAACTTATCAAAATCTGCCTTCCTGAAATCCATTAGCTCAATTGTGCTGGTCTCCCTTCTACCTTTCCTTAAGATCATGAACTCTATTATTTCATGATCACTGTCCCCTATACTGTCTTCCACTTTCAAGTTCCCAACTAGTTCCTCCCTATTTCTTAAAACCAAATCCAGAACAGCTTCTCCTCTGGTAGCTTTTTCAACCTTCTGAAACAGCAAGTTGTCTCCAATGCAGTCCAGAAACTTATTGGATAGCCTGCGCCCCGCTGTGTTAGTTTCCCAACATATGTCTGGATAGTTGAAGTCCCCCATCACCACCAAATCTTGGGCTTTGGCTAGTTTTGTTAATTGTTTAAAAAAGGCCTCATCCACCTCTTCCACCTGGCTAGGTGGCCTGTAGTAGACTCCTAGCATGATATCACCCTCGTTTTTTACCCCTTTTAGCTTAACCCAGAGACTGTCTACACAGCTATCTCCTACGTTCATCTCCACTTCAGTCCAAGTGTGTACATTTTTAATATACAAGGCAACCCCTCCTCCCTTTTTTCCCTGTCTGTCCTTCCTGAGCAAGCCGTACCCTTCCATACCAACATTCCAATCGTGCGTCCCATCCCACCAGGTTTCTGTAATACCAATGATATCAAAGTTGTATTTATTGCTTAGCAATTCCAGTTCTTCCTGCTTATTACCGATACTTCTTGCATTTGTATATAGGCATCTAAGATACTGATTTGATCTTGCCTCCCTGTTGTGCCCTGACCCTCCTTGCTCCTTCCCATTATAGGCCGTAATCCCCCCCATTTCCAACCCATCTCCCAATCCCGCACATTCAGCACTTACCTGTGGGCTTTGCTCACCTGTCCCCGTCGAACCTAGTTTAAAGCCCTCCTCACAAGGTTAGCCGGTCTGTGTCCAAACTGAATAACAGGAAATTACCTGTGAGAAATTTGAATGTGTGGAATCCAGGGAGCTCAGGGCTGGGGTGTGTGGGTGTGGGGAGCTCAGGTTAGGGGGATGGAGTGTGAGGATGTGGGGGAGCTCAGGGCAGGGGGGTGGGAAGTCTGTAGATGTGGGGGAGCTCAGAGCAGTGGGATGGGGAATGTGGGAGTATGGGGAGCTCAGGGCAGGGGATGAGGAGTGTGAGGATGTGGGGGAGCTCAGGGCAGGGGGTGGGGAGTGTGGGAGGATGGGGAGCTCAGGGCAGGGGTATGGTGGAGCTCAGGACAGGGGGCTGGGGAGTGTATGGATGTGGGGAGCTCAGGGCAGGGAGTCCAGGAGTGAGGGGGGGCGCAGTGCAGGGATTGTGGTGCAGGAGTCAGGGGTAGGTGGGGGGGGGGTGTTTGGAGGCTCAGGGCAGGGGACTGGGAGTGCAGCCACTACACTACTTGGCCACCAGATCCCTGGAGTACACTGTGGCTGTGCAGCCCAGCGTGCTGACAGCACCCAAAGCCCCGCCCCCAGCCCGCCAGGCTTAGTGGGGCACCCCAGAGCGGCTTCCTATCGCCCTTGTCTAGCACATCATGGACAGTTGGTTCCCACTACCGTGATCTCCTAGGAGACTGAGACAACATTCTGCCAGGACAGCCCAAGCTGCTGAGGGAAATTGCCCCCCACCATCCCGTCTGTCCAGATCCCTCTGCCTCTGGGTTTGTTCTTCAAGGGCCAGATGTGTGGGGCTGGGACTGTCCTTGTTCTGTGTTTGCAGAGTGCCCAGCAGAATGGCTCCTGCTTCACCCCTGGCCTAGAAATAACCAGAACAGGCAGTTTGGGGAGGGAAGAACCAGGGAAGGGAAGGTTTGGGGCCGGGGGCTAAGAGGCGGGGCTGGGAGGCAGGGCTGGGGTGGAGATGCAGATGTAGGGAGTTGGGGTGGAGGCTGGAAGAAATGGAACTCAAGGAGCTGGAAGGGTTGGTGAAGGATGGAGTAAAGGGAGGGGGGCCAGGCTACAGGACATGGAGGTGCCAGCCACAGGAGGGAGGAAGAGACGCTTGTTTGACAGGACCCCAGGGATTTGGGAGCGAGGAACAGTGGGAGGGGAGTGGGAAACATTTGGGGAGAGGAACCTTTGGGAGACCTGGTGGTGAGGAGGGCGGCAGTCAATGGGAGAGGAGACAATAAGGAGCAGGTGCTGCCTGGGTCCAAGGAGGTGGGGAGAGATGGGGTCTGGGTGTCACGAGTACCAGAGTTAGCTGCACCTCCGTGCTCCTCCCTACCTGGTATCTCTGCCCCCTCCCTCCCGAACTTTCCTTCTGCATGTCTCTGGGCCTCTCTGTCAGTGCCAGAGGGGATCCCTCCCCTCCCCATGGCTGGATTCTTCCCTTCCCGAGACATACAGTCACCATCTCAGTGGGGTGGGAGCCCTTTGATGCTTCGCCTGCGTGTTGCCAGCCGAGAAGGGGCGGCTAATCCCGCAGAAGCAGAGCCCTGCACTTTTGAGTACCTGGACCCAGGGTTTTGCTGCTTTATAGCGGGTGGGGTTAAAATAACGGAACGTCTCTCGTCCCACCAATCCCCCAGGACTCACCCCTCTTCTCTGCATTGCGCAGGGTCCGGGGGATACCGCCCCGCGGGGACACTCATGCCCGTGTCCAAGGGGCTGTCCCGTAGCCTATGTCAGTGTGAAAAGCATTAAAGGACCCTGCCCCAGAGGGAGAGCGTCTCTGGGGGCGTTGTCCCGGGATGACTGCAGTGCTTTGTCCACACCAGAGTAGTGAGAGGAAGCCGCAGCCAGGGTTGCCAGATGGTCAATAAAAATACCAGACATACTTGCCATTGCATCACAACCTAGAGTCCATCTTATTTAGAAAATGGAGATATTTTCTCAATTTATCTCCTGGACAGAAAGCTCAAATACTGGACTGTCCGGTTCAAACGGGACACCTGGCAACCCTAGCCGCAGCCCCTGCCCGGAAAAGCTCCCAAGCTAAGCACCTGGGGGATTTAGGAGCACCAAGCAGTGGGCACAAAGCACAGTCACACACTTGTGCTCCCAACTCCCTTAGGGCTTTGAAAATTCTCCCCTTAGATGAGTTAGAATCAGTGTCCCCGTTTCACAGACGGGAGCTGAGGCCCACTCAGGGGAGTGGCAGGGCCAGATCCCTGGTCAATTTACCCTCTGGATCTTACCCACAAATAACGCTGAGCCAATCCTTTAGCATCTAACACCTAAAGGTTTATTATTACAATAAAGAAAAGCATGAGAGTAAGGTTGTTAAAGGAATAGTATGTTACATGCACCGAATCTCCCAGTTCTCGATGCAGCCTCTAGCAGAGATGTTACAGCTGCTGGTTTAAGAGTTCTTCTTGCACATCCTAGGGTCAGGATGGGTTCACAGGTCTTCCAGGCTCTTCGATCCCTGCAATGCTGCCTCTGGGATGAAGTGCTGAGCTGAGAACCAAGATGGCATCGACCACATGGCCTATTTATCCCTCCTTCCTGGCCTCTTCTTGGCTGCAGGAGATCACCTGGTCCTCAGCCTCTCTCTGCTGGCCGCTCTTAGGTGTCCGCCCTCATGCTTTAGGTGTGTCCTTGGCCCATTCAGTGCCATTGTCCCACAGGGCCTCGCTAATTAGCATGTCCACAGGCCGGGCTCTGCCCAATGCTCAACCACATGCAGAGAAATATTCAGGATCCACACAGACTACAGATTCCTAACTACACACACAGACGTTATACAACCACATAAATAGCTTACCTAGGACTATCAGATAATAAGCTTCTATTCAGCACCCCACATGGCCCCCTTTTCTACCATTTTCTGGGGCCAACACCCCCACCTATGGGTGCAGCAGTGATCTGGCTGCTCCCCTCAAGATCCAGTAATGTGACAGGCAGTGACTGGAGGAGCTGCCTGGGCATAGACTGTAACCCAGGGGCCCACAGTGCAGCAATCATCAGCAGTGTCTGTGTCTCGCCAGCCCCCATTCAGAGCTGAGTACAGGTACCTCCCCAGACCCCTCCCCATCCCCGTCTCCTGCTCACAGCAGGTCAATAGGGTTCTCCCATTCTTGGGCCTCTGGTTCCCATGCAGCTGCTCCCAACAGGAGTCCCTTGCAGCCCGGCAGGCTGGGGCAGGCCCCATCTCTCCAGCACCAAGGTGATGACGGATACAGACACCAGGAGGAGCGAGACGAGGGTGCAGCCAATGGCCTAGGGGGCAGGAGATGTGGCCGGCCCTGCAAATGGAAAGGACCTGGTGACAGTCGGGTGCAAAGTGGCAAATGGCTCTGCAGTGCCAGCACTAGGCACAGAGCAGCTGCCGTGTAGAGACCTTGTGTGAGTGCCCAGAGGGCTAGATCTACAGGGGATCATGCTGCAGGGGGCATGTTCCCCCGACAGGAGGCCGAAGTGACAGAGGCTGTTGGGGACTCTCCTCCCTTTGCCCAGGTGGTGTTGGAGGAGCAGGGAAGGACCCAGGTTTGCTCAGGCTGCACCAGGACTCGGTGCAAAGGCCTGACAGGAGCCAGCAACGGACACAGCAGCCCAGAGCCTCTCGCCTCTCCCCAGTATGGCTGGCAGCTCACAGGGGCGACCCCGCCCTGGGCACGAGGCCTTGGCACCGGCTGTGGGCTCAGGAGGGGGCGGACATGGGACATAAGCGATGCCGAAGGGAGGGGTGTGGGCATTAGAGGCCACTACCATTGCCCCGCCCCCTTCCCCGCACCTACCCCTGCCCCTGTTCTGAGGCCACGCCCCCACTCATTCCACTCCCCCCTCCCTCTGCTGCTTGGGCTCCCCCACCCTCACTCAGGTTCGCTGGCCTGAGGCTGGGGTTACGGTGCAGGATGGCTGGGGAGTGGGGCGCGGGAGAGGCTGCGGGTTGCAGGCTCTGGGACAGGTTCAGGGCAGCGATGGGAGTTTGGGTGCAGACTCAGAGGCAGTTAACTGTGGGAGGAGGATCCAACAGGAGGCTGGGGTTTGGGGTGGGGGGTGTCTACCCCAGCTGCCTGAGAGATACTAGACTGACTCTGGTTTCCTTGTGTCTCCCCGGCTGGGCTCTCACTCCCACTTCTCCTCTCAGGGTCCCTGCCGGCTCCCCTGCTCTATCTGAATGCGTCCCTGGCGCCTCCACCCCCCCAAGCCTCACGAATGTGGCCCCGCCTGAGACATCTCACTCCCCTGGCACTCCAGCCCCAGCACAGATTAACTCTCCTGGGTTCCAGGGAGAGTGGCATTTGCGGGTCCCTCTCAATCTGAGGGGGGGCCAAAAATGAGGGATCACCGAACCTCAGTCCTCCCTGTCCCTTCCCCTCACCCCAGTGGGGCTGAAGCACCAGAGCAGTGAGGTGCCCCAGTTGGGGGCCACCTCAGTGAGGCTTGTGGGTTTTGGAAGAAGGGTTTTTGTATTTTGCTTTTCTCGTGTGTGGTCCCCAACTGGTTTTTCTGGGGGTCAGTGGCCCTGGAGACAAAAAAGGTTCCTCATCCCTGCCTTTAATAAAGAAAACTTTGAAACCCTTTGTGGTAGACAGAAATTAACATTTTACCTTATTTAAAATGAAGTTTCCTAAAGTTAAAACACCTAATCTGTGTAAACATTCAAATTAAACCAGTCACCCAAGCTCCAGCACTAGCACAATGGCTCCGCGTGATGATGCAATGGACGGTGCGCACCCAGGCTCCTCCCCTCAGCTCTCTTCTGCACCCAACCGCCCCGTCCCAGACCCCAAACTCCTCGGTAGAAATGTGGCCCTTGACCACTTGCCAAAATGCCCCCCCCCATTAAAAATTATTGACAAAGCCTGATCCAAATGTTTTTTGAAATGTTCTTTAATCCGAATTTAAATACATTCTATACAATTGGGAGGGTTGGGGGGAGGGGGACGCAGCTGCTGGCTCCTCAGCTCCTTGTGCTCTCACTGGCTGTCTTCCTGCTGCAAGGGAAGCAGAATCCGTCACATTCATCCCTGGGGACTCAGGGGTACTGGGCCCCCCCAGCATTTCCACCCTCCTCCCCCCTGCGCTGAGACTTGTTCTGCTCTCTGGTCACCCCCGTCAGGCCCGCAGGGTGAGCTTCTGACCCACCCAGCAGGGACGTGGGGTGGGGGCAGCATGAGGAAAGGGGCGGGGGACTCCCTGAGGGGATGGGAAGGAGACCCTGGCCCTGCCCCACTCTCCTGCATCTGCTCCGGCCGCTCACCATGTATCCCAGGAGCTGATGGGCCTGCCCATGCAGGGCGTGGGCCAGGACCAGCCCGGCCTGGCTGGGGCGCCTCAGGGGGGAGCGGGCAGCGAGCAGAGCCTTGTCTAAAAAGCAGTTCTCCTGCTCTGGGGTGAAGAGCTGCCCAAAGACCTGAAATCAAGAGCACGGGAGGTTTCAGCTGACGGCCCAGAGCCCGGCCCCAACTCCTGGGGCTAAAACAGCTTCCTCCTTCTGCAAACTCCCTTCCAGACCCTGCACCCAGACGCTCTCCTCACCCTGCACCCTAACCCCTGCCCCAGGTCACACCTTCCTCCTGCCCCCAAGACCCTCCCAGACCTCACCCCCTCCGCACAACAGAGCAGCCCTAGGCCACTGGCCAACATCTTGGAGCGACCTCCATCAAAAAGTGTTGCCCCCCCCCCACCCTGCTTCCCCTTTTATGGGAGATCTGGGGCAAGGTGCGGCGCTGCCCCTAGGAAGCGCCGCCCCTTTGAAACGCCAGGACAGCGTCACAAAGGGGCAGCGCCGCCCTGTCCACGGCTCGAATAGTCGAGGGAAAATGCATCGACCATTCGATCAGCGACTCCCCGCTTCCCACCCCACATCCTACCCGCACGAGGGCCCCAGCCAGCCCCACTCCCGAGCCCTGCCCTGCCCTGGCAGCGCGTCCTTACCTCTCCCACCCTGACGGTGTTGCTATGCGCCAGGACCCATCTCTCCTTATAGTAGTGCCTGCACCACAGGTCCTCTGCCTGGTGGATGTTGAGGCCTGCAAGAGACAAACCAGGGTGATTCTGCTGGCAGGTCTGAGCCCTCCCCCTCCCACGGGTCCCTGCAGGCATCCCTGGGCAAATGGAGGGGCACAGGGGGCAGAAGGGGAACACAGAGGGATGCATCCCCCCTTGGGCCAGTCTGGGGGAAAAGGGCTGGGTCCCCTCCCCCCGCCGCCGGCACCCTCAGGGTGTCCCTGGGGCCCAGGTCCCGGCTGGGTTCCTTACCCCTGTGGTGCAGGAGGAGTCGGTACAGGCTGTGCACCCCCTTCCGGGCCAGCCGGCTGACGACTTCGGATGGGTCCGAAATAAAAAGGCCCAGCTGGGCCACGTGGTGACCCATCCTCGGCCAGTCGGCGGAGTTCTGCGGGGAGAGAAGAGGGGGGGTCCCTCAGCATCCTGGGGCTGCACGTCCCATGCTAACGGCCGCCGAGGCGGTTCTGAGCTCGGGGACGGACAGAGACACCTCCCGGGGCGGGGCGGGGCGGGGCGGGGCGGGGCCGGCCTTGCGAGGAGACAACCCTGAGCAATGGCCCCGACTGACGGGTCACTCCGGGGGTGGAACAAGGGGATCCACTGACGGCCACTCCCCAGTCTGGGGCCCAGGTGCCCCCCGGAAAGGCCCAGGGTCGCCCCTCCCCGGGGAAAGGAGAACGCGGCCCATTCCCGGCCCATTCCCAGCTCTGCCTCCCGGGGACGCTCCCAGCCCCACGCCCTGCAGCCCCAGAGCCCCCGGCTCCGAGGTCACTTACCTCAAACCCCGGGAGGGTGGTGGCGACTCCCAGCAGGGCCGTGGTGCTGCCAAGGGCCCTGGCTCGCTCCTGGGGCAGGCGGGACTCCAGCCACGGGCTCAGGTGCTGGGGGGGAAAGAGGCAGGTCAGGACCCGTAGGGAGGCGCCGGTTCTGGGCAGAGCCTGGGGCTCCTCTCAGACTGTGCCCCCCCCCAGCCACTGACACAGCTCCTCTCTCGGCCCCCCGAGGAAGCAGGGACAATGGCCCCGTCCCCCCCACGGGGCTCACCTCCATGATCAGCTGCAGCCTGGCGGTGTCTGGGGACTCGGCGAGGAGGCTTGCCAGTAGGGCCTGGAGGTCGACGGGAAGGGCCCGGATGAACTGCTGCAAGACAAGGGGGAGCCCTGGGTCAGAGGGGGGTTGGGGAATCCAGGCCACCCGCTGGCCCCGGGGTGCAGCCTTGAGCAGGGTCTGAGCCGCCTCGCAGAGCAGGGAGGAGCCCAGGCTGGGCATGGAAGGGACGGGCCCCCAGGGAGAGCAACGGGAAACCTGGAGGGAAGGATCCAAACCCGCAGCTTCTTCTCTCCCTCTGCCCCCACCCCCACTCCTCTCTGGAGCTCCAGCCCAGCCCGGGAGCAGGGCCCGGA
The DNA here is from genome assembly GCF_052426305.1 of Pelodiscus sinensis. Classification (NCBI taxonomy): domain Eukaryota; kingdom Metazoa; phylum Chordata; order Testudines; family Trionychidae; genus Pelodiscus; species Pelodiscus sinensis. The sequence continues at coordinate 12,510,950 of NC_143085.1, forward strand.
GGGACGTACCTGTGTGTGGATGGGCTCCTGCTGCCAGTCCCCAGACACAGTCTGTCCCACGGCCGCCCTCAGCAGGGGGCTCAGGAGCTGGGCCTGTAGGGGAGGCTGCAAGGTGCTGGCAGGAGAGAGGGGCAGAGACTGTTAATTCAGCAGCAGGGCTGTGTCCAGACTCAGGGGTTTTTTCGGGAAAAGTAGCCTTTTTCCGAAAAAACATCACCTGCGTCTAGACTGCAGCCGCGTTCTTTCGAAATTAAATCGAAAGAACGCGGCTTTTCTTTCCACGGCGGTAAACCTCATTTCACGAGGAAGAACGCCTTCTTTGGAAAGTGCTTCTTTCGAACGAAGGCGTTCTTGAATGTAACTAGGGCTTCTTCGAAAGAGAGCATCCAGACTCACTGGGTGCTCTCTTTCGAAAGAGGCTTGCAGTCTAGACATAGCCCAGGAGACAGAGACTTTCCCACTCCCTGGTCAGGGGATCTGCTCTGGGGGGGAGTCGGCGGGGGGGGGGTCGGTACCTGAGGCTGCAGGCGGCGTTGAGGCAGTCGGCCAAGACCAGTGGGGGGGGGGAGTCCTCCATGATCTCCTGTGAGACCCAAGGAGACAAAGGGGCATGTGAGGCTGGGGCCCCCAAGAGACGCTCACACGGCCAGCGCCCCCACCCAGCAGGATCCAACCCCACTGCCTCCTGCTGGCCTGTAGCCCCCCTGCCTGGCACAGGGCCCCTCCCAGTACCCCCCTCCCAAACCGGGACCAGCTCAATCCTTGTCCCCAGGCCGTCTCCTGCCCCTCACTGCCCTGGTGACCAGCCTCTGAACCTCCTCATCCCTGCTCCCCAGGCGCATCCTCAGCAGCCCGCTCTGCTAACCTTCCAGCTCCCCCCCCATGGCCCGGGGAGACCCCTCCCTGTTCCAAATCCCCCTCCCTGTCCAGCACCCCAGACCTGCCCCATTTCTGTGTCCCTCCCTCCTCCAGCATCCCCACCCACCCTCCCCATGTCCACCTCCCTCTCCCCCTCCAGCACTCCTGGCCCCACCCATCCCATTTCCAGCACCCCCACCCGCCGCCATGGCCCAGGCAGACCCCTGTCCACCCCACGTATCCCCTCCCCTCCTCCCGGCCGCCGCCACTCGCTCACCACGATCCTGGCCATCATGGTGTCCTTGCAGCAGCGCGGCGCCAGGGTGTCCTCGCCCCTTTGGAGGGCGGCGAGGCAGGCGGGGGGGACGGCCAGGAGGAACCGCTGCAGGGCGGCTGGGCTCTGCACCCCAGAGAGAGTCTGTGAGCCTGGGGCCTGCCTGCCCCCCACGGACAGCTGCAGGGCTCAGGCCTCCCAGGAGTGGAGGTGGGAGCTGCCGGTTGTCCAAGCACCCACACTCCCCCCCCAACTGCTGCCTCAGGCTTGTGGGGGCCCAGCTGGTGCATGACAAGAGACCTCAGCTTGGGGGGCCCAGGTCATGCAGGAGAAGGGGCCCCAGGGGGATCCCCAGGGACAAGCCCCTCCCGGAGGGGGGGACGTGCTGGGAAGGGGCCGGACAATCTCGGGTCCCCCCCGTGTGGAGAAGGTTCCTACCGTGTCCCGGGTGTGGAGCTGCTCTTCAATATCATAGATGGCCCCTTCCTCCACCCGGGAGTCCATCCGCTCCTGGCAGAGCTCCGCCGAGGCGCAGGGGGGCTCTGTGCGGGAGGGAAGGGACCAGGGTGACTCCAGCGGCCAGCAGGGGTCACGCGCCCCCATGTCAGGGACCCAGGGCAGGTTGGGCCCCACACGCCCCTCGCAGGGACCCATCCCCCTTCCACCCTCACATCTGCCAACGCCCTCAGCAGAGCCCCCACCAGGAACAAGAGAGCCAAGCAGCAGCTCCCGCCCCCATCCATTGCCCTGGCTGCGGGGCAGACACTGGGGCTGCCCCTCCCCCCCGTGTACTGGGTGAGCCCCTGGGCCCAGCATGTTCACGGCCCCTCACCTGGGTCTGAGCGGCTGCAGGAGGTGGCCCGGCTGCAGCTGGAGGCCCAGGCGCTGCTGCTCACTGAGCTGGACCCACAGCTGCAGGGGCTGGTGCGGAGAGGCTGGGGGCTCCCGGAGACTGGCAGGTCCCCGGGGGCCGGGCAGGGCGATGCCCCCTGGTGGTAATGGGGGCTGGGCTCCTGGGGCAGGTGTTTCTCTCCACAGAGGAGGCCCCAGAGCCACCCTACCCGGCTTCCCCGCTGGGCTGGGTCCCGCCTTCCCAGCCGCCTCTGGAGCCAGGTCCGGAGGGGCCAGGCCGGTGGGCGAGTCGCCCCGAGCTGGTGGGATTCAGCTTCCCCGCCCGCGGGGACGGAGGAGCTGCTTCCCACCGGCCCTGGGGCCATCTTCAGGGCTTTCCGGAACCACAGCCTGATGTGTTTGGCCATGCTGCAAATGAGGGGAGCAAAGGGGAGCTTGGGGCGCAGCCTGCAGAGCGAAATCCAGGGGTTCCAGCTCCCCAGAGCGACTGCCCCCAGCCCCCAAATGGCCCCTTGCTTATCGGCTCGGTCTTGCACAGGCACTTCTGGCCCTTGACCGAGGGCTGGGCCTGCCTGGAACCCAGCCGGCCCCGGGCGGGATCCAAACCCCTGGGGGCTCTTACCTTCTGCAAAACGCTGTCCGGATGTGGAACTCACAGAGGACAAAGCAACTGTGAGCAGGAGACGCACCAGAGCTAAAGCAACCGGGGGTCTCCAAAGTCCCCTGGGCCCGCCCCCCCTTTTCTCAGCCTGAGATGTGGGTTCCTCTGTGAGGTCACCACCTCCCCACCTGCCCTTTGCCTGATCTGCTGAGGGCTGCCCAAAGCCCCTGTGAGGTCACTGCCCCCCCCACCTCACCCTGCCAGGCAAATGTCCTGCCTCTGGCCACCCCTCTGGGAAGTTGGAGCCATTCCTAGGGGTCCCCCCCACTCCCTGACTGGGCATCCTGCAGCCAGCAGCTCCAGTAGCCCCATAGGCTGCTCCCTGCCCTACACTGCAGGCTTCTTGCACAAGAACTGTTTCACACCGGAGTTCTTGCGCAAAAGGTCTCGTGCAAGAGCACCTCCACCCTGCCATGTGCTTTTGCACAAGAGTGTCCATGGCATTGTGAACGCTTTCTTGTGCAAGAAAGCTCTGATGACCATTTTAGCCATAAAAGTGTCTTGCTCAAGAAGCCCCTGGTGCCCGTCCACGCTGCCTTCTTGCACAACAGCTCTTGCACAAAAGGGGCTTATTCCTCGTGGGGAGAGGAATAACTCCTGTGCAAGAAGCCCTCTTTTCCGATGCTTTACTGCAAATTTACTTGCACAAGAATTCACGTGCAGTGTAGACGCGCCACAAGTTTTTGCACAAGAACAGTTGTTCTTGAGCAAAATGCCTGCAGTGCAGACGTGGCCTTGGTGTCACCCAGCACTGGACTTCCTGGCCAGGAGCAAGAGTTAGAGCCTCCCACTCGCCCCGCTGCCTCTCACGGGCTCCCGTCCGGCCCCAGCCCTGGGCTTTGCCCTAGCGCATCCCAGCAAGGCCTCTGGCCTGCACTAGACCCATTGACATGTGGAGAATCCACCACTGCCCTGGGGCGCTTTTGTCTATGGGACTCGGACTCACAGCTGAGCATGGAGCCTGATTTCTCCCAGGACTTGGGCTCTTTCCTGGCCAGGCCCTGGAACTGGTTCCACCTTTGTCTGCCAGGGACCGATACTGTCTCTCCAGGGAGGCCCTGCAGTGCAGGCACCTTCCTTTCCCCCCTCGGGAGCAGTCATTGTTCTGCACCCCACAAAGCAGTGGGGGGCTCCTGGCTGCCCCAGCTCCAATCTCTGAGCTTCTCTCTCAACGGGGGCCAGGCCTGGAGGCTCTAGTCCCCCTGGGTATGTATTTCTACACTACCCTGCTAGTTTGAACTAGCGGGGTAATGTATGCATACCGAACTTGCTAATGAAGCCCGGGATTTGAATTTCCCGGGCTTCATTAGCATAAAGCCGGCGCCGCCATTTTTAAAAGCCGGCTAGTGCGAACCCCGTGCCGCGCGGCTACACGCGGCACGGGCTAGATAGTTCGGACTACGTAGCCATTCCGAACTATCTGTACTCCTCGTTCCACGGCTCGGGGTTCGCACTAGCCGGCTTTTAAAAATGGCGGCGCCGGCTTTATGCTAATGAAGCCCGGGAAATTCAAATCCCGGTCTTCATTAGCAAGTTCGGTATGCATACATTACCCCCCTAGTTCGAACTAGCGGGGTAGTGTAGACATACCCCCTGAGACTCACTGGTGCTGGCTCACCCCCTGTCCTGCTCGTGGCTCCGTTGTCCTCCTCCCCGCAGCCCCCCCCAGCTCTAAATGCTGCTCACATCAGTTCCCCTTCCCCGTGGCCAGGCCCTGCAGGGCTCTGGGGGCTGGTTTGCTGCCCTCAGCCCTGCAGTAGCCTGCTCCCCAGTTTGCAGCCCCTCCCATCATGCGTGGGGTCTCCTGGTACCGGAGGGAGGTCGGGGGCAGACCAGGAAGGTTAATTTGATGTTGCAGCGGCAGGAAGAGGAGGGGTGGCGCAGAGGAGCTGTCAGTACATTATCCCAATACGCCATCCCAGTGCAGGCGTCGCACTCAGCTCTACCTGCAGAGGAGTCTCTATCTGCGGTGAGCAGAAAGGGGGTCTAGGACACACACACAAGTAGCCCCAGAACCACGCAGGAGCAGAGTCGTTCTGCGAAAGGGAGAGGTTTATTGGGTCTGCGAGGGCGGCCGTAGGGGGGTGTGGTGTGTGTGCCACTCATCTCCGTCTGGGCAGCGGCACCGGTCGGGCTCAGAACTGGGCACAGGACCCGACCACGGCACCATCGATCTCCAGTGTATCGATCTGCTGGAAGCCGCGGCAGAGCTGAATTGCAGAACGGCTGCCCATTGGCAAAGACCTTGAAATGCTGGTTCCTGCAGCCGATGGAGAGGAACCCACTCCTCCTGGGGGGAGGAGCAGCCAAGAGAGGGACCCACTCAGACCGGTCTGGCAGCGTGACGTAGTGGAACCAGCGCTGCCTAGGTAGGGTTTTACCTCCCCCCAGTCTGCTTCTGAGACCGAGTTTCCCCCTCTGCCCCATGAGCTAACAAAAAGGCACTTTACAAACATTCTCTGTGTCATCGGCATTGTATGAAGGGGGAAACTGAGGCATGGAGCGGCATCTGATTTATATAGCTCAAGCCAGTCCCCACCCCTCTCGGTCTGCAGGAAAAGAAGCCAAGTGCTCTTGTTCCCACTACTCCTCCATTCCCCTGCTTCCACCTGATGTCAAATACACAAAGCTCACTACTTCTTCTTTCCTGCACTTAAGCCAAGCAGATCAGGATGGGGAGGAGACATGAGGGAGCCCCCAGGCTCTTGCTCTTTCTCGCACATACACACACATATATTACTTTAGAAAATGCCAGGTGTGAGCTAGAGGAGAATCTCCATTAACTGTTAGCACTATAGGGCATATGATACATACAGAAAGCATTTACAGTCCATCCAGCAGAGGGCAACAATACACCCCGCACACATGTAGCTCCCCCTCCTTTTCCAAATGCCCCAAGATTTAAACTACTGGAGACTACCCATTAGCTGTTAGTTGTATAGGAACTATGGGTATGTCTACACTACAAAGTTAATTCGAACTAACAGCCGTTAGTTGGAATTAACTTTCATAGGTGCTACACATACAAACCGCTAGTTTGGACTTAATTCGAACTAGGTAAACCTCATTCTACCAGGAGTAACGCCAAATTCGAATTCGGTAGTTGGAATTAAGGGCTGTGTAGCCACTTAATTCGAAGTAGCTGGAGCCCAGCCCTCCCCAGGTTCCCCTGGTGGCTGCTCTGAGCCAAACCAGGAAAACTCCTCTCCTCTCCCCAGCCCTGGGGCCCTTAAAGGGGTAGACTCTGGCCAGACGGCACTTGCCAGAGCCAGCCCTGCCAGCAGTCTCTGCCCCGAACCAGTGGCTGCAGGATGAGCCAGGCAGCCAGTGCCAGCGAGCCGTCCCCCCGCCCAGTCCCCCAGCACCCAGGGGCCAGCCAGGGGCCGTAGATGGGGCGCACCCTCCTGGTCTAGTGTGGAGGTCATGGACCTCATTGAGGTTTGGGGGCAGGCCCCCAGCGCCCATGATCTCTGTACTAGGAGGAGGAACGTGGCCGTCTACGGGCGCATAGCGGCCGCCATGGCCCGAAAGGGACACAGGCCACCCAGGAGCAGGTGCACCTGAAAGTAAAACAGCTGCGGCAGGCGTACGCCAGGGCCACCAGGGGCGGCGCCGCAGCAGGGGCTGCCACCTGCCCCTACTTCCCTGCCCTCGACCGACTCTTGGGGGGCGGGGTGGTCCGTGCCAGCCCGGGAGGCAGCGAGCCGGGACTGGAGGGCCCTGACCTGGGCACACCGGAGGGGCCACCACAAGGAGTTCCAGCACTGGAGTCGGCAGGGTCATCCAGGGAGACCGTACCGGGGAAGTAGTTCCAATTAAGTAGTTCGGGGGAGGAGGCGGGAGGGAGACCAGGGACCGCGCACGTGGGCCATGCCTCCCACGGATCACACAGACACCTGTGCACGTGCAAGCACATGCCATGCCACGCTCCAGCTGCGTGACACCCAGGGGCCGTGGCCCAATAGGCACATGCATGTCTGAAGAGACCTGACATGCTCCTGACCCTGGGGCAGGACCCAGCAAGATGCTTTCCCTCCACACGTCTCCTCTACATGGAGGCAGGGGACATCTCTCTCTCTCCCCCCCCCCGCCCGCCGCTCCGGCCACACTATACATGGCACAGGGACATGGGTGCAGTCTTGGGGCAGCTCCCAGTCCTGGGGACAGCCAGACATCCTGACCATGGCCTCTGTACAAGCACAGCGGCTCTGACGGTGCAGGGCATGGTCGCCCTCACGTTGCGGGGCGGGGGGAGGGGGCTGGGCATCATCTACTGTGTCCCCAGGGAGAAGTGACCACTCTCTTTCTCTACAGCTGTACCAGCTGCTCGTGCAGGGCGCACCACCCCACCCGGGACATGCTCCCGCACCCATGGCCTGCTCCGGTCCGCCACCACAGAGCAGGAGTACTGGGACCAGCACCTGGGGTCCTTGCGAGCCCTGCACCACACCGTCAAGGCCTGGATGTGGGAAGACCTGCAGCTCCGCCAGGAGCAGCTGGCTGAGGACCGAGCCAGAAATGCAAATCTGCAGGCCCTGCTGCAGAGCATGGTGCCCTGTGCTGATCCTGCGCCTGCTGCCCCCCCAACAACTGTCCCTCCTCCCACTCCTGCCCCCCTCCCACCTCTTCCTCCTCAACCCCCACACCCTCCTCCTCCTCAATGTCCACACCCCCCACCTCAACCTCTGTACCCTCCACCCCATCCCCCCGGGGACTCCTCGTGGAATGAGGAGTAACGGTAGTTCGGAATAGGAAGCCTAGTTCGAACTACCTAGTTCGTGCCCCGTGTAGCCGCGCTGCACGGGGTTCGAACCAGCGGGGTTTTAAAAATGGCGGCGCCCCGCTTATGCAAATGAAGCCCGGGAAATTCAAATCCCGGGCTTCATCTGCAAGTGCGGTATGCCTACATTACCCTCCTAGTTCGAACTAGGAGGGTAGTGTAGACATACCCAGAGAGACATTTCGAAAGACCTTCACAACCCAACCCGGCCATATTGGGGTAATAACACATAACATTTGGACCCCTCCAGGCCAAGTGGTACGAGAAGGTACTCGGCCTCTCCCCCGCCAGATGCGGAAGGTAGTCGAGGAGGAAGTCCAGTCGATGCTGCAACTGGGAGTGATAGAGCGCTCCCAGAGCGAGTGGCGTAGCCCAATCGTCTTGGTGCCGAAGCCAGATGGCAGTGTCCGCTTCTGCATCGATTTCAGACGAGTAAATGAAATTTCAAAATTTGACGCCTACCCCATGCCGCGAACAGACGCACTGTTAGAACGCTTGGGGAGAGCCGACTTTATAACCACCCTAGATCTTACAGAGGGATATTGGCAGATCCCCCTGGACTCCGAATCGAGAGAAAAAACTGCCTTTTCAACTCCCTCGGGATTGTTCCATTTTATAAGGATGCCATTCGAACTCCATGGGGCCCCTGCAACATTTCAGCGAATGATGGACCGCTTGCTATCCCCGCATACGGCGTATGCCGCCGCGTACCTAGATGATGTGGTAATTTACAGCCAAGATTGGGAGGAACATCTCGAGCGGGTAGCGGCCGTAATGCGAACATTGCGGGATGCCGGCCTGACCACGAAATGTAAACTTGGCTGGCAGGAAACCACCTACCTCGGGTACCAGCTGGGGTGGGGCCTAGTCCGGCCTCTAGTAGGGAAGGTGGAGGCGGTCCAAAACTACCCGGCACCCAACTCCGAGAAGAAAGTAAGACAGTTTTTAGGGTTGGCAGGCTACTATCGCCGTTTTGTGCCACACTTTGCAACTCGAGCCGCGCCTCTCACGGCGCTCCTCAAGAAAGACAGTCCTCAAAGGATCGGGTGGTCGCCGGAATGCGAGACAGCTTTTCAGGACCTAAAAGCTGCTGTGTGCAGCGAGCCAGTTCTGTTCAGCCCCGATTTCTCCCGGCCCTTCATTGTCCAGACGGACGCGTCAGACTGCGGACTGGGGGCAGTACTGTCCCAGGAAATTGAGGGAGAATAACACCCAGTGCTGTATATCAGCCGAAAGCTATTTCCTCGAGAGCGCCGCTACGCCGCAATTGAGAAGGAGGCCCTAGCGATAAAGTGGGCCATCGAGGCGTTGCGGTATTACCTCCTTGGAGACTCTTTTATTCTTTTTACAGACCATGCACCCCTACAATGGCTCCATCAGATGCGGGATACCAACAGTTGCATGAAGAGATGGTACCTGTCCCTCCAACCATATGTATTCACAGTGAAACACCGAGCAGGGAGGGACAATGTCGATGCCCTGTCCCGCAGGGAGGAAGAGCAGAATCCCGGTCCCGGAGATTGGGAGCTGGACTTAAGGGGGGAGGAGTGTAGAGGGGTGGAATGGCCACCCACTGAGCCGGAGGCGGAGGAACCCCTCTGGGAGCCATTTTGGGCCCAGCCTAGCCCCGCCCCCTCACCTGACCGGAAGTCAAAGGGCGGGACTAGGACTATAAGAAGGCTGCCTGGGAGCTCAGTCAGGGACCAGCCCAAAGTTATAGTGAGGAGGCTGCTGTCAGGCAGCCCCATCATTGGGGAGCTTCACAGATCCCATCGAGCCCTTGTGGGGGATGAGCCGGGGGCAGAGCCAGGATTGTGCACTGGGAGCAGGGTGGGCTCAACCCCCCTTGGAGCAGCAAGCGCCCCGCGATCTGCAGGGTGGGAGGCGAGTCCCAGTCCCCGCGATGGCCATGGTGCGAATCCTGAGCAGCGCCACTCGCCTTCCACAGGCATCTGTGGGGACTGGAAGAACCATTTCACAGCGGCGCAGAGCAAGGCCTTCGACGGGATCTACCGGGACCGCATGGGAGGCCTCCTGGGGGCGTTCCCCTGGGATGCGCCCTGGGATTGAACAGTGGGAATAAAGCATCCAGGAGACCACGAGGAGCCAGGGCTGAGTTGCTAGGAGTGGCCTTTCTCACCCACGTTATACACAATTTTCTTTGTTTGGGTGTTTAGTTAACCCCCCCTTACGCTGTAACTAAAACTGAATCCCAGGGAAGCAATTCTCTGTGTTTTAATCTATTCTTTTCTCAGCTGCTCTATAACACCTAGCAATGAAGTATCCTTTATCAAGAATATCTTTTTGTTTTGTTAATAAGAACACCCTTTTAAAGACTAGGATCTGATTCTTGTGTCCTGGAAAGTAATAGGAGGTGGGTGAGTGCATGACTAAGACTGAGAGGTCAGCTATCAGAGATTATTGGGTTTTCTTCAAGCTAGCTAGTGGTAGCAGAGCTTGGGATACCCCTCTGAAGAAGTTCCCAGGAGCCAGCATCCCACACCAGCAGCTCCTCATAGTTGTGCCATCCTCAGCTGTGGCATCTCCTGTCTGGGATCGGATATCTCTGCTTGGGAAGAGGGAGGACGTGGCTTTGGAGGTCACTGGGGGGCCTGGTGCTGTGCAGAGGCAGCAGTCGGGCCCCACACACACTCCCCACATCAGTAGGAGCCATGGGGAAGCAGAGCACAACAGAGCAAGTGCATTTGTCCAGTGCTGTCTGACTCCGCCATGGCTCCTGCCACACAGAGAAGAGAGGGGGCATGACTGCTGCCTCCATGTGGTGCCAGCCCCCCAGTGATCCCCAAAGCTGCATCCTAGGGTACAAGATGCCACGCAGGGAGAGGGCGGGGTGATGGTGGGAAAGAGCAGGGCATGGGGCAGTAATGGACAGGAAGTCCCAGGCCAGATTGTGCAATTGCTCCAGCTGAGGATGGCCCATGGGCTGGGGACAGTGCTGCTGAACACGATCTGGGGGTTATCCAAGATCACAAATGGGCATATGAGTCAACAAGGTAATACAGCTGCAAAAAAGGGTTTGTCTAAACAGGGCTCTGGCTTGTCAGATCTGGGCGGTGCCTGTCCTCCTCCACCAGTCTCAGCTGACGGACTCTGTTGGGTTCTGGCTGCCACACTGTAGGGAAGATGTGGGCCAGGTGGAGCGAGTCCAGGGGAGAGTCACAAAAATGATAAAAGGTGTAAAATACCTGACCCATGAGAACGCCATAGACAGTCTTGAGAAAAGAAAAGGTAGGGAGGGCCGATAACAGGCCTTCCCGTGTGTTACGGGCTCTTCTAAAGGGGCTGATGATCACTTGTCTCTATGTCCACTGAAGTTGGACAATGTGTGAGGGACTTTACCTGCACCGAGGGAGATTTAGGGGAACTTTCTGTCCCTAAGGGCAGTTAAGCTCTGGAAGAGGCTCCCAAAGGAGGCTGTGGAATCGCTGTCGCTGGAGGCGTTTAAAAAGAGGCTGGGCAGACACCTGTGAGGAATGGTCCAGGGTGACGTGCTCCCCTCACAGCTCAGACTTGAAGATTTCAGGGGGTTTCTTGACGCCCTGCCCCTCCAGGGCTCTGTGCTTTCTGCCTCGCTGCTCTGAACGAACTCCCCGAAAACATCCATTGAGCTGCCTCATCATCCCTTCCCTCCGTAGCACTCCCCGTCTCCATGACGCCTGCAAAGCCAGGAGAACCCTGGGGCTGATGGTGTGATGAGACCACTGCCTCTCCTGGAGACGATGACCCCTTGTGCTGCCCTCCCAGGCAGTCTGGGCGCTGAACTTCTCTTCACTGATCAGGTGCCCAGCACAGGGCGGTTCTCCTCACGGAGCAGCAAACGGCTTGGCTGGGGCTGTGACAGACCGGATTGTGTCTGGGCACAGCTGAGGGCTTCCGCTCAGGGCGAATTGCTCAACTTCGGGACTCCTTACAGTCCCCAGACTGGTTACCTCTCCAAACAGGCCACAAACCAGTCTCACAGAGTGCTTCAGCTGCCTGCCTGAAGCCTCACGAGCAAAACCCCTCCGAAACCCCAGCAATATCCGTGCCCCAGATGGCCCCGGGCCTCATACACCGGTGGGGGGGTCTTAGCACCCAATCCCACCTACCCCGAACAAGTACTGTCCGGTTCCAAGAAACCAGCCACAGATCCCTGGTCAATTTACCCTCTGGACCTTACCCACAAATCATGCTGAGCCAATCCTTTAGCATCTAACATCTAAAGGTTTATTATTACAATAAAGAAAAGCATGAGAGTAGGGTTGTTAAAGGATAGTACATTACATGCATCAAATTTCCCGGTTCTCGATGCAGCCTCTAGCAGAAATGTTACAGCTGCTGGCTTACAAGTCCTTGTTGCGCATCCTAGGGTCAGGATGGGCACACAGTTCTTCCTGGCTCTTCGATCCCTGCACTGCTGCCTCTGGGATGAAGTGCTGAGCTGAGTACCAAGATGGAGTCGACCACATGGCCTATTTATCCCTCCTTCCTGGTCTCTTCTTGGCTACAGCAGGTCACCTGGCCCATGGCCTATCCCTGTGTTCCCTGCTGGTAGCCACTAGGTATGAGTCACCACTCTTGAGGTGTGTCCTTGGCCTAAAGAGGGCTATTGTTCCAGAGCTTTACTCGTTAGCATATCCATAGGCTGAGCTGCTTTGCCCATAGTTCAACCACATGCAGAGAAACATTTGGTATCCACACAAAATACATGCTTATAACTTCACATACCAACATTATACAATCACATGAGTAGCATATATGGAATCAGAAGAAAGTAGGCTTCTCCTGGACACCTCACGTGACCCCCCTTTGTGCCACTTTTGGGGCCAACACCCCCACATGGGTGCAGCAGTGATCTGGCTGCTCCCCTCAACATCCAGTAACATGACTGGGGGCAGAGAGGAAAAGTTGCTTTCCCCTCCCCCACATTGTTTCCTAAAAATCCCCCCTCACTTTCTGTGTCCAGCGTCAGGAGTGAAAGCAACTTAAAATTCTTACAGGTACTGTGGTACCACAACTCCCTTTGTGGAGGTCAAGGCAAGAGCTTGAATCACAGAATCATAGAATAATAGGACTGGAAGGGACCTCAAGAGGTCATCGAGTCCAGCCTCCAGCCCTCAAGGCAGGACCAAGCTCCGTCTACACCATCCCTGACAGATGTCTATCTAACCTGTTCTTAAATAACTCCAGAGAGGGAGATTCCACCACCTCCCTTGGCAATTTATTGCAATATTTGACCACCCTGACAGTTAGGAATTTTTTCCTAATGTCCAATCTAAACCTCCCCTGCTGCACTTTAAGCCCATTACTCCTTGTCCTGTCCTCAGAAACCAAGAGGAACAAATTTTCTCCTTCCTCCTTGTGACACCCTTTTAGATATTTGAAAACCGCTATCATGTCCCCCCTTAATCTTCTTTTTTCCAAACTAAACAAGCCCAGGCCACTATGACCCCTAGATCTCTTTCCACCATGCTCCTTCCTAGACAGTCGCTTCCCATCTTGTATGTATGGAACTGATTGTTCCTTCCTAAGTGGAGCACTTTGCATTTCTCTTTATTAAAACTCATCCTGTTTACCTCTGACCATTTCCCTAACTTGCTAAGGTCATTTTGAATTATGTCCCTATCCTCCAAAGAAGTTGCAACCCCACCCAGTTTGGTATCATCTGCAAACTTAATAAGCGTACTCTCTATCCCAATATCTACATCATTGATGAAGATATTGAACAGTACGGGTCCCAAAACAGACCCTTGAGGAACTCCACTTGTTATCCCTTTCCAGCAGGATTTAGAACCGTTAACAACAACTCTCTGACTACGGTTATCCAACCAATTATGCACCCACCTTATCGTGGCCCTATCTAAGTTATATTTGCCTAGTTTATCAATAAGAATATCATGCGAGACCGTATCAAATGCCTTACTAAAGTCTAGGTATATGACATCCACCGCTTCTCCCTTATCCACAAGGTTCGTTATCCTATCAAAGAAAGCTATCAGATTAGTTTGGCATGACTTGTTCTTCACAAACCCATGCTGGCTATTCCCTATCACTTTATTACCTTCCAAGTGTTTGCATATGATTTCCTTAATTACCTGCTCCATTATCTTCCCTGGGACAGACGTTAAACTGACCGGTCTGTAGTTTCCTGGGTTGTTCTTATTCCCCTTTTTATAGATGGGCACAATAGTTGCCCTTTTCCAGTCTTCTGGAATCTCCCCTGTCTGCCATGATTTTTCAAAAATCATAGCTAAAGGCTCAGATAGCTCCTCTATCAGCTCCTTGAGTATCCTGGGATGCATTTCATCAGGAGCTGGTGACTTGCTGACATCTAACTTTCCTAAGTGATTTTTAACTTGTTCTTTGTGTATCCTATCTTCTAAACTTACCCTCTCTCTGCTTGTATTCACTACGTTAGGCACACCTCCAGACTTCTCGGTGAAGACCGAAACAAAGAAGTCATTGAGCATCTCTGTCATTTCCAAGTTTCCTGTTACTGCTTCTCCCTCCTCACTAAGCAGTGGGCCTACCCTGTCCTTGGTCTTCCTCTTGCTTTTAATGTATTTATAAAAGGTCTTCTTGTTTCCCTTTATGCCTGTAGCTAGTTTGATCTCATTTTGTGCCTTTGCCTTTCTAATCTTGCCCCTGCATTCCCGTGTTGCTTGCCTATATTCATCCTTTGTTAGTTGTCCTAGTTTCCATTTTTTATACGGCTCCTTTTTTATTTTGAGATCATGCAAGATCTCCTTGTTAAACCAAGCTGGTCTTTTGCCATATTTTCTATCTTTCCTACACAGCGGAATTGTTTGCTTTTGGGCCCTTAACAACGTCCCTTTGAAATACTTCCAACTCTCCTCAGTTGTTTTTCCCTTCAGTCTTGCTTCCCATGGGACCTTACCTACAAGTTCTCTGAACTTATCAAAATCTGCCTTCCTGAAATCCATTAGCTCAATTGTGCTGGTCTCCCTTCTACCTTTCCTTAAGATCATGAACTCTATTATTTCATGATCACTGTCCCCTATACTGTCTTCCACTTTCAAGTTCCCAACTAGTTCCTCCCTATTTCTTAAAACCAAATCCAGAACAGCTTCTCCTCTGGTAGCTTTTTCAACCTTCTGAAACAGAAAGTTGTCTCCAATGCAGTCCAGAAACTTATTGGATAGCCTGCGCCCCGCTGTGTTAGTTTCCCAACATATGTCTGGATAGTTGAAGTCCCCCATCACCACCAAATCTTGGGCTTTGGCTAGTTTTGTTAATTGTTTAAAAAAGGCCTCATCCACCTCTTCCACCTGGCTAGGTGGCCTGTAGTAGACTCCTAGCATGATATCACCCTCGTTTTTTACCCCTTTTAGCTTAACCCAGAGACTGTCTACACAGCTATCTCCTACGTTCATCTCCACTTCAGTCCAAGTGTGTACATTTTTAATATACAAGGCAACCCCTCCTCCCTTTTTTCCCTGTCTGTCCTTCCTGAGCAAGCCGTACCCTTCCATACCAACATTCCAGTCGTGCGTCCCATCCCACCAGGTTTCTGTAATACCAATGATATCAAAGTTGTATTTATTGGTTAGCAATTCCAGTTCTTCCTGCTTATTACCCATACTTCTTGCATTTGTATATAGGCATCTAAGATACTGATTTGATCTTGCCTCCCTGTTGTGCCCTGACCCTCCTTTCTCCTTCCCATTATAGGCCGTAGTCCCCCCCATTTCCAACCCATCTCCCAGTCCCGCACATTCGGCACTTACCTGTGGGCTTTGCTCACCTGTCCCCGTCGAACCTAGTTTAAAGCCCTCCTAACAAGGTTAGCCAGTCTGTGTCCAAACTGAATGACAGGAAATTACCTGTGAGAAATGTGAATGTGTGGAATCCAGGGAGCTCAGGGCTGGGGTGTGTGGGTGTGGGGAGCTCAGGTTAGGGGGATGGAGTGTGAGGATGTGGGGGAGCTCAGGGCAGGGGGGTGGGAAGTCTGTAGATGTGGAGGAGCTCAGAGCAGTGGGATGGGGAATGTGGGAGTATGGGGAGCTCAGGGCGGGGGATGAGGAGTGTGAGGATGTGGGGGAGCTCAGGGCAGGGGGTGGGGAGTGTGGGAGGATGGGGAGCTCAGGGCAGGGGTATGGTGGAGCTCAGGACAGGGGGCTGGGGAGTGTATGGGTGTGGGGAGCTCAGGGCAGGGAATCCAGGAGTGAGGGGGGGCGCAGTGCAGGGATTGTGGTGCAGGAGTCAGGGGTAGGTGGTGGGGGGTGTTTGGAGGCTCAGGGCAGGGGACTGGGAGTGCAGCCACTACACTACTTGGCCACCAGATCCCTGGAGTACACTGTGGCTGTGCAGCCCAGCGTGCTGACAGCACCCAAAGCCCCGCCCCCAGCCCGCCAGGCTTAGCGGGGCACCCCAGAGCAGCTTCCTATCGCCCTTGTCTAGCACATCATGGACAGTTGGTTCCCACTACCGTGATCTCCTAGGAGACTGAGACACCATTCTGCCAGGACGGCCCAAGCTGCTGAGGGAAATTGCCCCCCCCCACCCCATCTGTCCAGGTCCCTCTGCCTCTGGGTTTGTTCTTCAAGGGCCAGATGTGTGGGGCTGGGACTGCCCTTGTTCTGTGTTATCAGAGTGGAGGCTGGAAGAAATGGAACTCAAGGAGCTGGAAGGGTTGGTGAAGGATGGAGTAAAGGGAGGGGGGCCAGGCTACAGGACATGGAGGTGCCAGCCACAGGAGGGAGGAAGAGACGTTTGTTTGACAGGACCCCAGGGATTTGGGAGCGAGGAACAGTGGGAGGGGAGTGGGAAACATTTGGGGAGAGGAACCTTTGGGAGACCTGGTGGTGAGGAGGGCGGCAGTCAATGGGAGAGGAGACAAAAAGGAGCAGGTGCTGCCTGGGTCCAAGGAGGTGGGGAGAGATGGGGTCTGGGTGTCACAAGTACCAGAGTTAGCTGCACCTCCGTCCTCCTCCCTACCTGGTATCTCTGCCCCCTCCCTCCCGAACTTTCCTTCTGCATGTCTCTGGGCCTCTCTGTCAGTGCCAGAGGGGATCCCTCCCCCCCCATGGCTGGATTCTTCCCTTCCTGAGACATGCAGTCACCATCTCAGTGGGGTGGGAGCCCTTTGATGCTTCGCCTGCGTGTTCCCAGCCGAGAAGGGGCGGCTAATCCCACAGAAGCAGAGCCCTGCACTTTTGAGTACCTGGACCCAGGGTTTTGCTGCTTTATAGCGGGTGGGGTTAAAATAACGGAACGTCTCTTGTCCCACCAATCCCCCAGGACTCACCCCTCTTCTCTGCATTGCGCAGCGTCCGGGGGATACCGCCCCGCGGGGACACTCATGCCCGTGTCCAAGGGGCTGTCCCGTAGCCTATGTCAGTGTGAAAAGCATTAAAGGACCCTGCCCCAGAGGGAGAGCGTCTCTGGGGGCGTTGTCCCGGGATGACTGCAGTGCTTTGTCCACACCAGAGTAGTGAGAGGCAGCCGCAGCCAGGGTTGCCAGATGGTCAATAAAAATACCAGACATACTTGCCATTGCATCACAACCTAGAGTACATCTTATTTAGAAAATGGAGATATTTTCTCAATTTATCTCCTGGACAGAAAGCTCAAATACTGGACTGTCCGGTTCAAACGGGACACCTGGCAACCCTAGCCGCAGCCCCTGCCCGGAAAAGCTCCCAAGCTAAGCACCTGGGGGGATTTAGGAGCACCAAGCAGTGGGCACAAAGCACAGTCACACACTTGTGCTCCCAACTCCCTTAGGGCTTTGAAAATGCTCCCCTTAGACGAGTTAGAATCAGTGTCCCCGTTTCACAGACGGGAGCTGAGGCCCACTCAGGGGAGTGGCAGGGCCAAGGGCTCTGCAGCAGACCTGGGACTTGAACCTCAGTCTCCCAGAAGTTCCACAACCAGCCCGCTCTGCTTTGCTAAAGGAGCAGGCGGGACTGTTTGTGCAGGAGGAGGAGCTGGGCTGGCTGGCTGGCTGGGGCAGGCCACAGCAGGGCTCAGCCCTTGGCCTGGCTGAGAGCGAGGAGAGGCCTGCAGGCTGAGGGGCAGTGTGACGGACCGGGCCGTGTCTGGGCACAGCTGAGGGCGTCCGCTCAGGGCGAATTGCTCAAATCCGGGGCTCCTTACAGCCCCCAGACTGGTGACCTCTCCACACAGGCCACAAACCAGTCCCACAGAGCACTTCAGCTGCCTGCCTGAAGCCTCACGAGCAAAACCCCTCCGGCACCCCAGCAATATCCATGCCCCCGATGGCCCCGGGCCTCATACACCGGTGGGGGTCCTAGCACCCAATCCCACCTACCCCGAACAAGTTCTGTCTGGTCCCAAGAAACCAGCCACAGATCCCTGGTCAATTTACCCTCTGGATCTTACCCACAAATCACGCTGAGCCAATCCTTTAGCATCTAACACCTAAAGGTTTATTATTACAATAAAGAAAAGCATGAGAGTAAGGTTGTTAAAGGAATAGTATGTTACATGCACCGAATCTCCCAGTTCTCGATGCAGCCTCTAGCAGAGATGTTACAGCTGCTGGTTTAAGAGTTCTTCTTGCACATCCTAGGGTCAGGATGGGTTCACAGGTGTTCCAGGCTCTTCGATCCCTGCAATGCTGCCTCTGGGATGAAGTGCTGAGCTGAGAACCAAGATGGCATCGACCACATGGCCTATTTATCCCTCCTTCCTGGCCTCTTCTTGGCTGCAGGAGATCACCTGGTCCTCAGCCTCTCTCTGCTGGCCGCTCTTAGGTGTCCGCCCTCATGCTTTAGGTGTGTCCTTGGCCCATTCAGTGCCATTGTCCCACAGGGCCTCGCTAATTAGCATGTCCACAGGCCGGGCTCTGCCCAATGCTCAACCACATGCAGAGAAATATTCAGGATCCACACAGACTACAGATTCCTAACTACACACACAGACGTTATACAACCACATAAATAGCTTACATAGGACTATCAGATAATAAGCTTCTATTCAGCACCCCACATGGCCCCCTTTTCTACCATTTTCTGGGGCCAACACCCCCACCTATGGGTGCAGCAGTGATCTGGCTGCTCCCCTCAAGATCCAGTAATGTGACAGGCAGTGACTGGAGGAGCTGCCTGGGCATAGACTGTAACCCACGGGCCCACAGTGCAGCAATCATCAGCAGTGTCTGTGTCTCCCCAGCCCCCATTCAGAGCTGAGTACAGGTACCTCCCCAGCCCCCTCCCCACCCCCGTCTCCTGCTCACAGCAGGTCAATAGGGTTCTCCCATTCTTGGGCCTCTGGTTCCCATGCAGCTGCTCCCAACAGGAGTCCCTTGCAGCCCGGCAGGCTGGGGCAGGCCCCATCTCTCCAGCACCAAGGTGATGACGGATACAGACACCAGGAGGAGCGAGACGAGGGTGCAGCCAATGGCCTAGGGGGCAGGAGATGTGGCCGGCCCTGCAAATGGAAAGGACCTGGTGAGAGTCGGGTGCAAAGTGGCAAATGGCTCTGCAGTGCCAGCACTAGGCACAGAGCAGCTGCCGTGTAGAGACCTTGTGTGAGTGCCCAGAGGGCTAGATCTACAGGGGATCATGCTGCAGGGGGCATGTTCCCCCGACAGGAGGCCGAAGTGACAGAGGCTGTTGGGGACTCTCCTCCCTTTGCCCAGGTGGTGTTGGAGGAGCAGGGAAGGACCCAGGTTTGCTCAGGCTGCACCAGGACTCGGTGCAAAGGCCTGACAGGAGCCAGCAACGGACACAGCAGCCCAGACCCTCTCGCCTCTCCCCAGTATGGCTGGCAGCTCACAGGAGCGACCCCGCCCTGGGCACGAGGCCTTGGCACCGGCTGTGGGCTCAGGAGGGGGCGGACATGGGACATAAGCGATGCCGAAGGGAGGGGTGTGGGCATTAGAGGCCACTACCATTGCCCCGCCCCCTTCCCCGCACCTACCCCTGCCCCTGTTCTGAGGCCACGCCCCCACTCATTCCACTCCCCCCTCCCTCTGCTGCTTGGGCTCCCCCACCCTCACTCAGGTTCGCTGGCCTGAGGCTGGGGTTACGGTGCAGGATGGCTGGGGAGTGGGGCGCGGGAGAGGCTGCGGGTTGCAGGCTCTGGGACAGGTTCAGGGCAGCGATGGGAGTTTGGGTGCAGACTCAGAGGCAGTTAACTGTGGGAGGAGGATCCAACAGGAGGCTGGGGTTTGGGGTGGGGGGTGTCTACCCCAGCTGCCTGAGAGATACTAGACTGACTCTGGTTTCCTTGTGTCTCCCCGGCTGGGCTCTCACTCCCACTTCTCCTCTCAGGGTCCCTGCCGGCTCCCCTGCTCTATCTGAATGCGTCCCTGGCGCCTCCACCCCCCCAAGCCTCACGAATGTGGCCCCGACTGAGACATCTCACTCCCCTGGCACTCCAGCCCCAGCACAGATTAACTCTCCTGGGTTCCAGGGAGAGTGGCATTTGCGGGTCCCTCTCAATCTGAGGGGGGGCCAAAAATGAGGGATCCCCGAACCTCAGTCCTCCCTGTCCCTTCCCCTCACCCCAGTGGGGCTGAAGCGCCAGAGCAGTGAGGTGTCCCAGTTGGGGGCCACCTCAGTGAGGCTTGTGGGTTTTGGAAGAAGGGTTTTTGTATTTTGCTTTTCTCGTGTGTGGTCCCCAACTGGTTTTTCTGGGGGTCAGTGGCCCTGGAGACAAAAAAGGTTCCTCATCCCTGCCTTTAATAAAGGAAACTTTGAAACCCTTTGTGGTAGACAGAAATTAACATTTTACCTTATTTAAAATGAAGTTTCCTAAAGTTAAAACACCTAATCTGTGTAAACATTCAAATTAAACCAGTCACCCAAGCTCCAGCACTAACACAATGGCGCCGCGTGATGATGCAATGGACGGTGCGCACCCAGGCTCCTACCCTCAGCTCTCTTCTGCACCCAACCGCCCCGTCCCAGACCCCAAACTCCTCGGTAGCAATGTGGCCCTTGACCACTTGCCAAAATGCCCCCCCCCCCATTAAAAATTATTGACAAAGCCTGATCCAAATGTTTTTTGAAACGTTCTTTAATCAGAATTAAAATACATTCTATACAATTGGGAGGGTTGGGGGGAGGGGGACGCAGCTGCTGGCTCCTCAGCTCCTTGTGCTCTCACTGGCTGTCTTCCTGCTGCAAGGGAAGCAGAATCCGTCACATTCATCCCTGGGGACTCAGGGGTACTGGGCCCCCCCAGCATTTCCACCCTCCTCCCCCCTGCGCTGAGACTTGTTCTGCTCTCTGCTCACCCCCCGTCAGGCCCGCAGGGTGAGCTTCTGACCCACCCAGCAGGGACGTGGGGTGGGGGCAGCATGAGGAAAGGGGCGGGGGACTCCCTGAGGGGATGGGAAGGAGACCCTGGCCCTGCCCCACTCTCCTGCATCTGCTCCGGCTGCTCACCATGTATCCCAGGAGCTGATGGGCCTGCCCATGCAGGGCGTGGGCCAGGACCAGCCCGGCCTGGCTGGGGCGCCTCAGGGGGGAGCGGGCAGCAAGCAGAGCCGTGTCTAAAAAGCAGTTCTCCTGCTCTGGGGTGAAGAGCTGCCCAAAGACCTGAAATCAAGAGCACGGGAGGTTTCAGCTGACGGCCCAGAGCCCGGCCCCAACTCCTGGGGCTAAAACAGCTTCCTCCTTCTGCAAACTCCCTTCCAGACCCTGCACCCAGACGCTCTCCTCACCCTGCACCCCAACCCCTGCCCCAGGTCACACCTTCCTCCTGCCCCCAAGACCCTCCCAGACCTCACCCCCCTCCGCACAACAGAGCAGCCCTAGGCCACTGGCCAACATCTTGGAGCGACCTCCATCAAAAAGTGTTGCCCCCCCTCCCGCCCTGCTTCCCCTTCTATGGGAGATCCGGGGCAAGGTGCGGCGCTGCCCCTAGGAAGCGCCGCCCCTTTGAAACGCCAGGACAGCGTCACAAAGGGGCAGCGCCGCCCTGTCCACGGCTCGAATAGTCGAGGGAAAATGCATCGACCATTCGATCAGCGACTCCCCGCTTCCCACCCCACGTCCTACCCGCACGAGGGCCCCAGCCAGCCCCACCCCCGAGCCCTGCCCTGCCCTGGCAGCGCGTCCTTACCTCTCCCACCCGCACGGTGTTGCTATGCGCCAGGACCCATCTCTCCTTATAGTAGTGCCTGCACCACAGGTCCTCTGCCTGGTGGATGTTGAGGCCTGCAAGAGACAAACCAGGGTGATTCTGCTGGCAGGTCTGAGCCCTCCCCCTCCCACGGGTCCCTGCAGGCATCCCTGGGCAAATGGAGGGGCACAGGGGGCAGAAGGGGACCACAGAGGGACGCATCCCCCCTTGGGCCAGTCTGGGGGAAAAGGGCTGGGTCCCCTCCCCCCGCCGCCGGCACCCTCAGGGTGTCCCTGGGGCCCAGGTCCCGGCTGGGTTCCTTACCCCTGTGGTGCAGGAGGAGTCGGTACAGGCTGTGCACCCCCTTCCGGGCCAGCCGGCTGACGTCTTCGGATGGGTCCGAAATAAAAAGGCCCAGCTGGGCCACGTGGTGACCCATCCTCGGCCAGTCGGCGGAGTTCTGCGGGGAGAGAAGAGGGGGGGTCCCTCAGCATCCTGGGGCTGCACGTCCCATGCTAACGGCCGCCGAGGCGGTTCTGAGCTCGGGGACGGACAGAGACACCTCCCGGGGCGGGGCGGGGCGGGGCGGGGCGGGGCCGGCCTTGCGAGGAGACAACCCTGAGCAATGGCCCCGACTGAAGGGTCACTCCGGGGGTGGAACAAGGGGATCCACTGACGGCCACTCCCCAGTCTGGGGCCCAGGTGCCCCCCGGAAAGGCCCAGGGTCGCCCCTCCCCGGGGAAAGGAGAACGCGGCCCATTCCCGGCCCATTCCCAGCTCTGCCTCCCGGGGACGCTCCCAGCCCCGCGCCCTGCAGCCCCAGAGCCCCCGGCTCCGAGGTCACTTACCTCAAACCCCGGGAGGGTGGTGGCGACTCCCAGCAGGGCCGTGGTGCTGCCAAGGGCCCTGGCTCGCTCCTGGGGCAGGCGGGACTCCAGCCACGGGCTCAGGTGCTGGGGGGGAAAGAGGCAGGTCAGGACCCGTAGGGAGGCGCCGGTTCTGGGCAGAGCCTGGGGCTCCTCTCAGACTGTGCCCCCCCCCCAGCCACTGACACAGCTCCTCTCTCGGCCCCCCGAGGAAGCAGGGACAATGGCCCCGTCCCCCCCACGGGGCTCACCTCCATGATCAGCTGCAGCCTGGCGGTGTCTGGGGACTCGGCGAGGAGGCTTGCCAGTAGGGCCTGGAGGTCGACGGGAAGGGCCCGGATGAACTGCTGCAAGACAAGGGGGAGCCCTGGGTCAGAGGGGGGTTGGGGAATCCAGGCCACCCGCTGGCCCCGGGGTGCAGCCTTGAGCAGGGTCTGAGCCGCCTCGCAGAGCAGGGAGGAGCCCAGGCTGGGCATGGAAGGGACGGGCCCCCAGGGAGAGCAACGGGAAACCTGGAGGGAAGGGTCCAAACCTGCAGCTTCTTCTCTCCCTCTGCCCCCACCCCCACTCCTCTCTGGAGCTCCAGCCCAGCCCGGGAGCAGGGCCCGGAGGGACGTACCTGCGTGTGGATGGGCTCCTGCTGCCAGTCCCCAGACACAGTCTGTCCCACGGCCGCCCTCAGCAGGGGGCTCAGGAGCTGGGCCTGTAGGGGAGGCTGCAAGGTGCTGGCAGGAGAGAGGGGCAGAGACTGTTAATTCAGCAGCAGGGCTGTGTCCAGACTCAGGGGTTTTTTCGGGAAAAATAGCCTTTTTCCGAAAAAACTTCACCTGCGTCTAGACTGCAGTCGCGTTCTTTCGAAATTAAATCGAAAGAACGCGGCTTTTCTTTCCACGGCGGTAAACCTCATTTCACGAGGAAGAACGCCTTCTTTGGAAAGTGCTTCTTTCGAACGAAGGCGTTCTTGAATGTAACTAGGGCTTCTTCGAAAGAGAGCATCCGGACTCACTGGGCGCTCTCTTTCGAAAGAGGCTTGCAGTCTAGACATAGCCCAGGAGACGGAGACTTTCCCACTCCCTGGTCAGGGGATCTGCTCTGGGGGGGAGTCGGCGGGGGGGGGGGGGGTCGGTACCTGAGGCTGCAGGCGGCGTTGAGGCAGTCGGCCAAGACCAGTGGGGGGGGGGGAGTCCTCCATGATCTCCTGTGAGACCCAAGGAGACAAAGGGGCTTGTGAGGCTGGGGCCCTCAAGAGATGCTCACACGGCCAGCGCCCCACCCAGCAGGATCCAACCCCACTGCCTCCTGCTGGCCTGTAGCCCCCCTGCCCGGCACAGGGCCCCTCCCAGCACCCCCCTCCCAAACCGGGACCAGCTCAATCCTTGTCCCCAGGCCGTCTCCTGCCCCTCCCTGCCCTGGTGACCAGCCTCTGAACCTCCTCATCCCTGCTCCCCAGGCGCATCCTCAGCAGCCCGCTCTGCTAACCTTCCAGCTCCCCCCCCATGGCCCGGGGAGACCCCTCCCTGTCCCGAATCCCCCTTCCTGTCCAGCACCCCAGACCTGCCCCATTTCTGTGTCCCTCCCTCCTCCAGCATCCCCACCCACCCTCCCCCTGCCCCTCCAGCACTCCTGGCCCCACCCATCCCATTTCCAGCACCCCCACCCGCCGCCATGGCCCAGGCAGACCCCTGTCCACCCCACGTATCCCCTCCCCTCCTCCCGGCCGCCGCCACTCGCTCACCACGATCCTGGCCATCATGGTGTCCTTGCAGCAGCGCGGCGCCAGGGTGTCCTCGCCCCTTTGGAGGGCGGCGAGGCAGGCGGGGGGGACGGCCAGGAGGAACCGCTGCAGGGCGGCTGGGCTCTGCACCCCAGAGAGAGTCTGTGAGCCTGGGGCCTGCCTGCCCCCCACGGACAGCTGCAGGGCTCAGGCCTCCCAGGAGTGGAGGTGGGAGCTGCCGGTTGTCCAAGCACCCACACTCCCCCCCCAACTGCTGCCTCAGGCTTGTGGGGGCCCAGCTGGTGCATGACAAGAGACCTCAGCTTGGGGGGCCCAGGTCATGCAGGAGAAGGGGCCCCAGGGGGATCCCCAGGGACAAGCCCCTCCCGGAGGGGGGGACGTGCTGGGAAGGGGCCGGACAATCTCGGGTCTCCCCTGTGTGGAGAAGGTTCCTACCGTGTCCCGGGTGTGGAGCTGCTCTTCAATATCATAGATGGCCCCTTCCTCCACCCGGGAGTCCATCCGCTCCTGGCAGAGCTCCGCCGAGGCGCAGGGGGGCTCTGTGCGGGAGGGAAGGGACCAGGGTGACTCCAGCGGCCAGCAGGGGTCACGCGCCCCCATGTCAGGGACCCAGGGCAGGTTGGGCCCCACACGCCCCTCGCAGGGACCCATCCCCCTTCCACCCTCACATCTGCCAACGCCCTCAGCAGAGCCCCCACCAGGAACAAGAGAGCCAAGCAGCAGCTCCCGCCCCCATCCATTGCCCTGGCTGCGGGGCAGACACTGGGGCTGCCCCCCCGTGTACTGGGTGAGCCCCTGGGCCCAGCATGTTCACGGCCCCTCACCTGGGTCTGAGCGGCTGCAGGAGGTGGCCCGGCTGCAGCTGGAGGCCCAGGCGCTGCTGCTCACTGAGCTGGACCCACAGCTGCAGGGGCTGGTGCGGAGAGGCTGGGGGCTCCCGGAGACTGGCAGGTCCCCGGGGGCCGGGCAGGGCGATGCCCCCTGGTGGTAATGGGGGCTGGGCTCCTGGGGCAGGTGTTTCTCTCCACAGAGGAGGCCCCAGAGCCACCCTACCCGGCTGCCCCGCTGGGCTGGGTCCCGCCTTCCCAGCCGCCTCTGGAGCCAGGTCCGGAGGGGCCTGGCCGGTGGGCGAGTCGCCCCGAGCTGGTGGGATTCAGCTTCCCCGCCCGCGGGGACGGAGGAGCTGCTTCCCACCGGCCCTGGGGCCATCTTCAGGGCTTTCCGGAACCACAGCCTGATGTGTTTGGCCATGCTGCAAATGAGGGGAGCAAAGGGGAGCTTGGGGCGCAGCCTGCAGAGCGAAATCCAGGGGTTCCAGCACCCCAGAGCGACTGCCCCCAGCCCCCAAATGGCCCCTTGCTTATCGGCTCGGTCTTGCACAGGCACTTCTGGCCCTTGACCGAGGGCTGGGCCTGCCTGGAACCCAGCCGGCCCCGGGCGGGATCCAAACCCCTGGGGGCTCTTACCTTCTGCAAAACGCTGTCCGGATGTGGAACTCACAGAGGACAAAGCAACTGTGAGCAGGAGACGCACCAGAGCTAAAGCAACCGGGGGTCTCCAAAGTCCCCTGGGCCCGCCCCCCCCTTTTCTCAGCCTGAGATGTGGGTTCCTCTGTGAGGTCACCACCTCCCCACCTGCCCTTTGCCTGATCTGCTGAGGGCTGCCCAAAGCCCCTGTGAGGTCACTGCCCCCCCCCACCTCACCCTGCCAGGCAAATGTCCTGCCTCTGGCCACCCCTCTGGGAAGTTGGAGCCATTCCTAGGGGTCCCCCCCACTCCCTGACTGGGCATCCTGCAGCCAGCAGCTCCAGTAGCCCCATAGGCTGCTCCCTGCCCTACACTGCAGGCTTCTTGCACAAGAACTGTTTCACACCAGAGTTCTTGCGCAAAAGGTCTCGTGCAAGAGCACCTCCACCCTGCCATGTGCTTTTGCACAAGAGTGTCCACGGCATTGTGAACGCTTTCTTGTGCAAGAAAGCTCTGATGACCATTTTAGCCATAAAAGTGTCTTGCTCAAGAAGCCCCTGGTGCCCGTCCACGCTGCCTTCTTGCACAACAGCTCTTGCACAAAAGGGGCTTATTCCTCGTGGGGAGAGGAATAACTCCTGTGTAAGAAGCCCTCTTTTCTGATGCTTTACTGCAAATTTACTTGCACAAGAATTCACGTGCAGTGTAGATGCGCCACAAGTTTTTGCACAAGAACAGTTGTTCTTGAGCAAAATGCCTGCAGTGCAGACGTGGCCTTGGTGTCACCCAGCACTGGACTTCCTGGCCAGGAGCAAGAGTTAGAGCCTCCCACTCGCCCCGCTGCCTCTCACAGGCTCCCGTCCGGCCCCAGCCCTGGGCTTTGCCCTAGCGCATCCCAGCAAGGCCTCTGGCCTGCACTAGACCCATTGACATGTGGAGAATCCACCACTGCCCTGGGGCGCTTTTGTCTATGGGACTCGGACTCACAGCTGAGCATGGAGCCTGATTTCTCCCAGGACTTGGGCTCTTTCCTGGCCAGGCCCTGGAACTGGTTCCACCTTTGTCTGCCAGGGACCGATACTGTTTCTCCTGGAGGCTCTAGTCCCCCTGGGTATGTATTTCTACACTACCCCGCTAGTTTGAACTAGCGGGGTAATGTATGCATACCGAACTTGCTAATGAAGCCCGGGATTTGAATTTCCCGGGCTTCATTAGCATAAAGCCGGCGCCGCCATTTTTAAAAGCCGGCTAGTGCGAACCCCGTGCCGCGCGGCTACACGCGGCACGGGCTAGATAGTTCGAACTACGTAGCCATTCCGAACTATCTGTACTCCTCGTTCCACGGCTCGGGGTTCTCACTAGCCGGCTTTTAAAAATGGCGGCGCCGGCTTTATGCTAATGAAGCCCGGGAAATTCAAATCCCGGGCTTCATTAGCAAGTTCGGTATGCATACATTACCCCCCTAGTGCGAACTAGCGGGGTAGTGTAGACATACCCCCTGAGACTCACTGGTGCTGGCTCACCCCCTGTCCTGCTCGTGGCTCCGTTGTCCTCCTCCCCGCAGCCCGCCCCAGCTCTAAATGCTGCTCACATCAGTTCCCCTTCCCTGTGGCCAGGCCCTGCAGGGCTCTAGGAGCTGGTTTGCTGCCCTCAGCCCTGCAGTAGCCTGCTCCCCAGTTTGCAGCCCCTCCCATCATGCGTGGGGTCTCCTGGTACCGGAGGGAGGACGGGGGCAGACCAGGAAGGTTAATTTGATGTTGCAGCGGCAGGAAAAGGGGGGGTGGCGCAGAGGAGCTGTCAGTACATTATCCCAATACGCCATCCCAGTGCAGGCGTCGCACTCAGCTCTACCTGCAGAGGAGTCTCTATCTGCGGTGAGCAGAAAGGGGGTCTAGAACACACACACAAGTAGCCCCAGAACCACGCAGGAGCAGAGTCGTTCTGCGAAAGGGAGAGGTTTATTGGGTCTGCGAGGGCGGCCGTAGGGGGGTGTCGTGTGTGTGCCACTCATCTCCGTCTGGGCAGCGGCACCGGTCGGGCTCAGAACTGGGCACAGGACCCGACCACGGCACCATCGATCTCCAGTGTATCGATCTGCTGGAAGCCGCGGCAGAGCTGAATTGCAGAACGGCTGCCCATTGGCAAAGACCTTGAAATGCTGGTTCCTGCAGCCGATGGAGAGGTACCCACTCCTCCTGGGGGGAGGAGCAGCCAAGAGAGGGACCCACTCAGACCGGTCTGGCAGCGTGACGTAGTGGAACCAGCGCTGCCTAGGTAGGGTTTTACCTCCCCCCAGTCTGCTTCTGAGACCGAGTTTCCCCCTCTGCCCCATGGGCTAACAACAAGGCACTTTACAAACATTCTCTGTGTCATCGGCATTGTATGAAGGGGGAAACTGAGGCATGGAGCGGCATCTGATTTATATAGCTCAAGCCAGTCCCCACCCCTCTCGGTCTGCAGGAAAAGAAGCCAAGTGCTCTTGTTCCCACTACTCCTCCATTCCCCTGCTTCCACCTGATGTCAAATACACAAAGCTCACTACTTCTTCTTTCCTGCACTTAAGCCAAGCAGATCAGGATGGGGAGGAGACATGAGGGAGCCCCCAGGCTCTCGCTCTTTCTCGCACATACACACACATATATTACTTTAGAAAATGCCAGGTGTGAGCTAGAGGAGAATCTCCATTAACTGTTAGCACTATAGGGCATATGATACATACATAAATCATTTACAGTCCATCCAGCAGAGGGCAACAATACACCCCGCACACATGTAGCTCCCCCTCCTTTTCCAAATGCCCCAAGATTTAAACTACTGGAGACTACCCATTAGCTGTTACTTGTATAGGAACTATGGGTATGTCTACACTACAAAGTTAATTCGAACTAACAGCCGTTAGTTGGAATTAACTTTCATAGGTGCTACACATACAAACCGCTAGTTTGGACTTAATTCGAACTAGGTAAACCGCATTCTACCAGGAGTAACGCCAAATTCGAATTCGGTAGTTGGAATTAAGGGCTGTGTAGCCACTTAATTCGAAGTAGCTGGAGCCCAGCCCTCCCCAGGTTCCCCTGGTGGCTGCTCTGGGCCAAACCAGGAAAACTCCTCTCCTCTCCCCAGCCCTGGGGCCCTTAAAGGGGTAGACTCTGGCCAGACGGCACTTGCCAGAGCCAGCCCTGCCAGCAGTCTCTGCCCCGAACCAGGGGCTGCAGGATGAGCCAGGCAGCCAGTGCCAGCGAGCCGTCCCCCCGCCCAGTCCCCCAGCACCCAGGGGCCAGCCAGGGGCCGTAGATGGCGCGCACCCTCCTGGTCTAGTGTGGAGGTCATGGACCTCATTGAGGTTTGGGGGCAGGCCCCCAGCGTCCATGATCTCTGTACTAGGAGGAGGAACGTGGCCGTCTACGGGCGCATAGCGGCCGCCATGGCCCGAAAGGGACACAGGCCACCCAGGAGCAGGTGCACCTGAAAGTAAAACAGCTGCGGCAGGCGTACGCCAGGGCCACCAGGGGCGGCGCCGCAGCAGGGGCTGCCACCTGCCCCTACTTCCCTGCCCTCGACCGACTCTTGGGGGGCGGGGCGGTCCGTGCCAGCCCGGGAGGCAGCGAGCCGGGACTGGAGGGCCCTGACCTGGGCACACCGGAGGGGCCACCACAAGGAGTTCCAGCACTGGAGTCGGCAGGGTCATCCAGGGAGACCGTACCGGGGAAGTAGTTCGAATTAAGTAGTTCGGGGGAGGAGGCGGGAGGGAGACCAGGGACCGCGCACGTGGGCCATGCCTCCCACGGATCACACAGACACCTGTGCACGTGCAAGCACATGCCATGCCACGCTCCAGCTGCGTGACACCCAGGGGCCGTGGCCCAATAGGCACATGCATGTCTGAAGAGACCTGACATGCTCCTGACCCTGGGGCGGGACCCAGCAGGATGCTTTCCCTCCACACGTCTCCTCTACATGGAGGCAGGGGACATCTCCCCCCCCCGCCCGCCCACCGCCCCGGCCACACTATACATGGCACAGGGACATGGGTGCGGTCTTGGGGCAGCTCCCAGTCCTGGGGACAGCCAGACATCCTGACCATGGCCTCTGTACAAGCACAGCGGCTCTGACGGTGCAGGGCATGGTCGCCCTCACGTTGCGGGGCGGGGGGAGGGGGCTGGGCATCATCTACTGTGTCCCCAGGGAGAAGTGACCACTCTCTTTCTCTACAGCTGTACCAGCTGCTCCTGCAGGGCGCACCACCCCACCCGGGACATGCTCCCGCACCCATGGCCTGCTCCGGACCGCCACCACAGAGCAGGAGTACTGGGACCAGCACCTGGGGTCCTTGCGAGCCCTGCACCACACCGTCAAGGCCTGGATGTGGGAAGACCTGCAGCTCCGCCAGGAGCAGCTGGCTGAGGACCGAGCCAGAAATGCAAATCTGCAGGCCCTGCTGCAGAGCATGGTGCCCTGTGCTGATCCTGCGCCTGCTGCCCCCCCAACAACTGTCCCTCCTCCCACTCCTGCCCCCTCCCACCTCTTCCTCCTCAACCCCCACACCCTCCTCCTCCTCAATGTCCACACCCCCCACCTCAACCTCTGCACCCTCCACCCCATCCCCCCGGGGACGCCGAGGCCCCCTCCCTTGCCGTGCTGGGAGGCGGTTGGCCCTGCGACACCCCCACCCCGATCCCTGAGTTTCCCCTCCCCCTCTTTCCCCTTGCTTTCCCCTTCCAGCTCCCTCCTCCCAGTTTTCCCCCTCCCCTCTCCCACACTCTCTCCTGCCCTTTCCTGCCTCCTTTCCCCCGTCTCCCCACAGTTTTATTTCCCCTCCCCAGTTTTGTTAAATAAAGAGAGTTTGTATTTTATTTTTTTACATCAGGAAGGGGAGCTAGGGAGGGGTAAGTGGAAGAAGGTGAGGGAGGAATGGGGCATGAGCCCCCGATGGGGAGGACTAGGGTAACTCTGCGGGCTCCTTGGGGTGGAAGCTCTCCTGCAGGGCCTCCTGGATCCTGACAGTCCCCCGATTGAATTCAAATTAGCTTTTAGGTCTAGATACACTAGTTCAAATTAGCTTAGTTCGAATTAACTAATTCGAATTAAGTTAGTTCGAATTAGTGCTGTAGTGTAGACATTCCCATTAATGACACACTCTTGCAGTTCTGATGCCATGCAACAGAGGGCAACAGACTGCACCGAAAACGTTGCGTATGAAAAAAAAAGCTTATTGAAGTTTTTCTACAATATTTTACCAACATTTTTAAAGCACAAATCGGTTAATTTAAGTTAAATCTTTGCCCTCAAACACTTCACGTGCAATGATCTTGGGCATTCCACACAATAATTTAGCATTGAAAGGCGATCTTTTCCTGTGCTTTGCGGTGACAATTTGGATTTGGGCATCCAAATCCAAACTGGCAGGAAAATGTCTATTTGAAACTAAACCTCACACAAGCCATTTGTGCTTCTAACTGACCGTTCTGTCTCCTTTCATTTGCAAAAAACTCAAAACAAAGGAAAATGTCAAATAGAAGCCCAGCTGGGATGATACGTCTGGTGCCTCCTGCCACAGCAACCCCCCACCCAGTGAGTGCAGAGGAGGCAATAACTCACTGGCTGCCGGGTTACGACAGGGGCAGGGAATTCCAGAAGAAACTCGCCCAGCAGAAGGGTTTGGCATTCCCCCTCGGAAAGAGCCACTTTCCTGCCCTGAAAAGACATTTCCAAGCTCAGTCATGCTGGGCGAAGCCCAGGAAAGGGGCATGGAGACAAAGCATCTCATTGGACAAGCCCGCCCCCCCCCTGTTGTGTCATCATATTTCCTTTGGCATCCGTTGCCATGTGTGACGGACCGGACCGGGCCGTGTCTGGGCACAGCTGAGGGCATCCGCTCAGGGCGAATTGCTCAAATTCGGGGCTCCTTACAGCCCCCAGACTGGTGACCTTTCCAAACAGGCCACAAACCAGTCCCACGGAGCGCTTCAGCAGCCTGCCTGAAGCCTCCCGAGCAAAACCCCTCCGACACCCCAGCAATATCCGTGCCCCAGATGGCCCCGGGCTTCATGGAATGAGGAGTAACTAGGAAGCCTAGTTCGAACTACCTTGTTCGTGCCCCGTGCTGCACGGGGTTCGAACCAGCGGGCTTTTAAAAATGGCGGCGCCCCGCTTATGCAAATGAAGCCCAGGAAATTCAAATCCCGGGCTTCATCTGCAAGTGCGGTATGCCTACATTACCCTCCTAGTTCGAACTAGGAGGGTAGTGTAGACATACCCAGAGAGACATTTCGAAAGACCTTCACAACCCAACCCAGCCATACTGGGGTAATAACACATAACATTTGGACCCCTCCAGGCCAAGTGGTACGAGAAGGTACTCGGCCTCTCCCCCGCCAGATGCGGAAGGTAGTCGAGGAGGAAGTCCAGTCGATGCTGCAACTGGGAGTGATAGAGTGCTCCCAGAGCGAGTGGCGTAGCCCAATCGTCTTGGTGCCGAAGCCAGATGGCAGTGTCCGCTTCTGCATCGATTTCAGACGAGTAAATGAAATTTCAAAATTTGACGCCTACCCCATGCCGCGAACAGACGCACTGTTAGAACGCTTGGGGAGAGCCGACTTTATAACCATCCTACATCTTACAGAGGGATATTGGCAGATCCCCCTGGACTCTGAATCGAGAGAAAAAACTGCCTTTTCAACTCCCCCGGGATTGTTCCATTTTATAAGGATGCCATTCGGACTCCATGGGGCCCCTGCAACATTTCAGCGAATGATGGACCGCTTGCTATCCCCGCATACGGCGTATGCCGCCGCGTACCTAGATGATGTGGTAATTTACAGCCAAGATTGGGAGGAACATCTCGAGCGGGTAGCGGCCGTAATGCGGACATTGCGGGATGCCGGCCTGACCACCAATCCCACGAAATGTAAACTTGGCTGGCAGGAAACCACCTACCTCGGGTACCAGCTGGGGTGGGGCCTAGTCCGGCCTCTAGTAGGGAAGGTGGAGGCGGTCCAAAACTACCCGGCACCCAACTCAAAGAAGAAAGTAAGACAGTTTTTAGGGTTGGCAGGCTACTATCGCCGTTTTGTGCCACACTTTGCAACTCGAGCCGCGCCTCTCACAGCGCTCCTCAAGAAAGACAGTCCTCAGAGGATCGGGTGGTCGCCGGAATGCGAGACAGCTTTTCAGGACCTAAAAGCCGCTGTGTGCAGCGAGCCAGTTCTGTTCTCCCCGATTTCTCCCGGCCCTTCATTGTCCAGACGGACGCGTCAGACTGCGGACTGGGGGCAGTACTGTCCCAGGAAATTGAGGGAGAAGAACACCCAGTGCTGTATATCAGCCGAAAACTATTTCCTCGAGAGCGCCGCTACGCCGCAATTGAGAAGGAGGCCCTAGTGATAAAGTGGGCCATCGAGGCGCTGCGGTATTACCTCCTTGGAGACTCTTTTATTCTTTTTACAGACCATGCACCCCTACAATGGTTCCATCAGATGCGGGATACCAACAGTCGCATGATGAGATGGTACCTGTCCCTCCAACCGTATGTATTCACAGTGAAACACCGAGCAGGGAGGGACAATGTCGATGCCCTGTCCCGCAGGGAGGAAGAGCAGAATCCCGGTCCCGGAGATTGGGAGCTGGACTTAAGGGGGGAGGAGTGTAGGGGGGTGGAATGGCCACCCACTGAGCCGGAGGCGGAGGAACCCCTCTGGGAGCCATTTTGGGCCCAGCCTAGCCCCGCCCCCTCACCTGACCGGAAGTCAAAGGGCGGGACTAGGACTATAAGAAGGCTGCCTGGGAGCTCAGTCAGGGCCCAGCCCAAAGTTATAGTGAGGAGGCTGCTGTCAGGCAGCCCCATCATTGGGGAGCTTCACAGATCCCATCGAGCCCTTGTGGGGGATGAGCCGGGGGCAGAGCCAGGATTGTGCACTGGGAGCAGGGTGGGCTCAACCCCCCTTGCAGCAGCAAGCGCCCCGCGATCTGCAGGGTGGGAGGCGAGTCCCAGTCCCCGCGATGGCCATGGTGCGAATCCTGAGCAGCGCCACTCGCCTTCCACAGGCATCTGTGGGGACTGGAAGAACCATTTCACAGCGGCGCAGAGCAAGGCCTTCGACGGGATCTACCGGGACCGCATGGGAGGCCTCCTGGGGGCGTTCCCCTGGGATGCGCCCTGGGATTGAACAGTGGGAATAAAGCATCCAGGAGACCACGAGGAGCCAGGGCTGAGTTGCTGGGAGTGGCTGGCTGCCGTGGTTCACACAGCCTATGGGAGGGAATGGCTCCGGCCTGGCAGGATGGACCAGGCTGAGGAGCGTTGCCTGGCTTGGGCATTTCATGCCAGTGCTACCTGCCATGCCCTTGCCCTCCCTCCCACCAGGTTCCATAATCAGCCTGGCCTCTTATTGCCACAGGGAGCACCTCCAGGGTCAGCCTCCAGCCACTGCAGCTCGCTCCCTCGGCCTGTGACACCTCCCTGAACCTTACCGGCACCGCTCTACAGACTGAGGTGCATGTTCTGGGAGTGAGGTGTTGTGTCATCGTCTGCCCTGGAACTCTGGGTGCCTTAAATGCTCTGCTGCTGGGCTCACAGCCTGACACCCATAGCCTCCGACAAGCCCACAGAGCCCTGTGTGCGCCAGCCTGTGGCTTCCTTCTTCCCTCCAGAGCTGAGTTTCCCCCAGGCAGGCTTTTCGCAGGAGTACGAGGTGCAGGCTTCCTGTCTCCTCCTTGCTGGCAGGGCCCATCCCACTTAGCTCTGACTCCTGCACTCCCCACACCGCCAGCCCCCTGCCCTGAAGGACCCGAGCAAGGCCAATTAAGTCTTCTAGTAAAATATTACAGCTTAAAAAGAGAAGCAATGTTTTGGTAAGAGAGTGAAGGAGAGAGGTACAGATTGGCCTTTCTCACCCTCGTTGTCTGAAGAAACAGTTCAGCATTCAGTAACTAAAGGGTTCACCCTGGAAAGTGGGTGACCAGGAAGTGTTGGCAGGTAGCCAGGAGAACCAATGGGAAGAACGTGTTAGAGTTGGCTTGAAAGGGAATCTGCCTGCTGCTTTTCCTTTGGGCATTCAAAGCAAGAACTGGGGGGAAGGGAGATGAATACCCATGCCTAGAAATGGACTAGACTTTGGAAGTACAAACATGTGAGTAGATAGGGAATGTTTATAGTTATACACAATTTTCTTTGTTTTGGTGTTTAGTTAACCCCCCCTTACGCTGTAACTAAAACTGAATCCCAGGGAAGCAATTCTCTGTGTTTTAATCTATTCTTTTCTCAGCTGCTCTATAACACCTAGCAATGAAGTATCCTTTATCAAGAATATCTTTTTGTTTTGTTAATAAGAACACCCTTTTAAAGACTAGGATCTGATTCTTGTGTCCTGGAAAGTAATAGGAGGTGGGTGAGTGCATGACTAAGACTGAGAGGTCACCTATCAGAGATGATTGGGTTTTTTTCAAGCTTGCTAGTGGTAGCAGAGCTTGGGATACCCCTCTGAAGAAGTTCCCAGGAGCCAGCATCCCACTCCGGCAGCTCCTCATAGTTGTGCCATCCTCAGCTGTGGCATCTCCTGTCTGGGATCGGATATCTCTGCTTGGGAAGAGGGAGGACGTGGCTTTGGAGGTCACTGGGGGGCCTGGTGCTGTGCAGAGGCAGCAGTCGGGCCCCACACACACTCCCCACATCAGTAGGAGCCATGGGGAAGCAGAGCACAAGAGAGCAAGTGCATTTGTCCAGTGCTGTCTGACTCCGCCATGGCTCCTGCCACACAGAGAATAGAGGGGGCATGACTGCTGCCTCCATGTGGTGCCAGCCCCCCAGTGATCCCCAAAGCTGCATCCTAGGGTACAAGATGCCACGCAGGGAGAGGGCGGGGTGATGGTGGGAAAGAGCA
This sequence comes from Pelodiscus sinensis, assembly GCF_052426305.1. NCBI lineage: Eukaryota > Metazoa > Chordata > Testudines > Trionychidae > Pelodiscus > Pelodiscus sinensis. The sequence continues at coordinate 12,546,378 of NC_143085.1, forward strand.
GGGCATGGGGCAGTAATGGACAGGAAGTCCCAGGCCAGATTGTGCAATTGCTCCAGCTGAGGATGGCCCATGGGCTGGGGACAGTGCTGCTGAACACGATCTGGGGGTTATCCAAGATCACAAATGGGCATATGAGTCAACAAGGTAATACAGCTGCAAAAAAGGGTTTGTCTAAACAGGGCTCTGGCTTGTCAGACCTGGGCGGTGCCTGTCCTCCTCCACCAGTCTCAGCTGACGGACTCTGTTGGGTTCTGGCTGCCACACTGTAGGGAAGATGTGGGCCAGGTGGAGCGAGTCCAGGGGAGAGTCACAAAAATGATAAAAGGTGTAAAATACCTGACCCATGAGAACGCCATAGACAGTCTTGAGAAAAGAAAAGGTAGGGAGGGCCGATAACAGGCCTTCCCGTGTGTTACGGGCTCTTCTAAAGGGGCTGATGATCACTTGTCTCTATGTCCACTGAAGTTGGACAATGTGTGAGGGACTTTACCTGCACCGAGGGAGATTTAGGGGAACTTTCTGTCCCTAAGGGCAGTTAAGCTCTGGAAGAGGCTCCCAAAGGAGGCTGTGGAATCGCTGTCGCTGGAGGCGTTTAAAAAGAGGCTGGGCAGACACCTGTGAGGAATGGTCCAGGGTGACGTGCTCCCCTCACAGCTCAGACTTGAAGATTTCAGGGGGTTTCTTGACGCCCTTCCCCTCCAGGGCTCTGTGCTTTCTGCCTCGCTGCTCTGAACGAACTCCCCGAAAACATCCATTGAGCTGCCTCATCATCCCTTCCCTCCGTAGCACTCCCCGTCTCCATGACGCCTGCAAAGCCAGGAGAACCCTGGGGCTGATGGTGTGATGAGACCACTGCCTCTCCTGGAGACGATGACTCCTTGTGCTGCCCTCCCAGGCAGTCTGGGCGCTGAACTTCTCTTCACTGATCAGGTGCCCAGCACAGGGCGGTTCTCCTCACGGCGCAGCAAACGGCTTGGCTGGGGCTGTGATAGACCGGACTGTGTCTGGGCACAGCTGAGGGCTTCCGCTCAGGGCGAATTGCTCAACTTCGGGACTCCTTACAGTCCCCAGACTGGTTACCTCTCCAAACAGGCCACAAACCAGTCTCACAGAGCGCTTCAGCTGCCTGCCTGAAGCCTCACGAGCAAAACCCCTCCGAAACCCCAGCAATATCCGTGCCCCAGATGGCCCATGCCTCATACACCGGTGGGGGGGTCTTAGCACCCAATCCCACCTACCCCGAACAAGTACTGTCCGGTTCCAAGAAACCAGCCACAGATCCCTGGTCAATTTACCCTCTGGACCTTACCCACAAATCATGCTGAGCCAATCCTTTAGCATCTAACATCTAAAGGTTTATTATTACAATAAAGAAAAGCATGAGAGTAAGGTTGTTAAAGGATAGTACATTACATGCATCAAATTTCCCGGTTCTCGATGCAGCCTCTAGCAGAGATGTTACAGCTGCTGGCTTACAAGTCCTTGTTGCGCATCCTAGGGTCAGGATGGGCACACAGTTCTTCCTGGCTCTTCGATCCCTGCACTGCTGCCTCTGGGATGAAGTGCTGAGCTGAGTACCAAGATGGAGTCGACCACATGGCCTATTTATCCCTCCTTCCTGGTCTCTTCTTGGCTACAGCAGGTCACCTGGCCCATGGCTTATCCCTGTGTTCCCTGCTGGTAGCCACTAGGTATGAGTCACCACTCTTGAGGTGTGTCCTTGGCCTAAAGAGGGCTATTGTTCCAGAGCTTTACTCGTTAGCATATCCATAGGCTGAGCTGCTTTGCCCATAGTTCAACCACATACAGAGAAACATTTGGTATCCACACAAAATACATGCTTTAACTTCACATACCAACATTATACAATCACATGAGTAGCATATATGGAATCAGAAGAAAGTAGGCTTCTCCTGGACACCTCACGTGACCCCCCTTTGTGCCACTTTTGGGGCCAACACCCCCACATGGGTGCAGCAGTGATCTGGCTGCTCCCCTCAACATCCAGTAACATGACTGGGGGCAGAGAGGAAAAGTTGCTTTCCCCTCCCCCACATTGTTTCCTAAAAATCCCCCCTCACTTTCTGTGTCCAGCGTCAGGAGTGAAAGCAACTTAAAATTCTTACAGGTACTGTGGTACCACAACTCCCTTTGTGGAGGTCAAGGCAAGAGCTTGAATCACAGAATCATAGAATAATAGGACTGGAAGGGACCTCAAGAGGTCATCGAGTCCAGCCTCCCGCCCTCAAGGCAGGACCAAGCTCAGTCTACACCATCCCTGACAGATGTCTATCTAACCTGTTCTTAAATAACTCCAGAGAGGGAGATTCCACCACCTCCCTTGGCAATTTATTGCAATATTTGACCACCCTGACAGTTAGGAATTTTTTCCTAATGTCCAATCTAAACCTCCCCTGCTGCACTTTAAGCCCATTACTCCTTGTCCTGTCCTCAGAAACCAAGAGGAACAAATTTTCTCCTTCCTCCTTGTGACACCCTTTTAGATATTTGAAAACCGCTATCATGTCCCCCCTTAATCTTCTTTTTTCCAAAGTTAACAAGCCCTGTTCATGAAGCCTGGCTTCATAGGTCATGTTCTCTAAACCTTTAATCATTCTTGTCGCTCTTCTCTGTACCCTTTCCAATTTCTCCACATCTTTCTTGAAATGTGGCGCCCAGAACTGGACACAGTACTCCAGCTGAGGCCTAACTAGTGCAGAGTAGAGCGGCAGAATGACTTCACGAGTTTTGCTTACAACACACCTGTTGATACAACCTAGAATCATATTTGCTTTTTTTGCAACAGCATCACACTGTTGACTCATATTCAACTTGTGGTCCACTATGACCCCTAGATCTCTTTCCACCATGCTCCTTCCTAGACAGTCGCTTCCCATCTTGTATGTATGGAACTGATTGTTCCTTCCTAAGTGGAGCACTTTGCATTTCTCTTTATTAAACCTCATCCTGTTTACCTCTGACCATTTCCCTAACTTGCTAAGGTCATTTTGAATTATGTCCCTCTCCTCCAAAGAAGTTGCAACCCCACCCAGTTTGGTATCATCTGCAAACTTAATAAGCGTACTCTCTATCCCAATATCTACATCATTGATGAAGATATTGAACAGTACGGGTCCCAAAACAGACCTTTGAGGAAGTCCACTTGTTATCCCTTTCCAGCAGGATTTAGAACCGTTAACAACAACTCTCTGACTACGGTTATCCAACCAATTATGCACCCACCTTATCGTGGCCCTATCTAAGTTATATTTGCCTAGTTTATCAATAAGAATATCATGCGAGACCGTATCAAATGCCTTACTAAAGTCGAGGTATATGACATCCACCGCTTCTCCCTTATCCACAAGGCTCGTTATCCTATCAAAGAAAGCTATCAGATTAGTTTGGCATGACTTGTTCTTCACAAACCCATGCTGGCTATTCCCTATCACTTTATTACCTTCCAAGTGTTTGCATATGATTTCCTTAATTACCTGCTCCATTATCTTCCCTGGGACAGACGTTAAACTGACCGGTCTGTAGTTTCCTGGGTTGTTCTTATTCCCCTTTTTATAGATGGGCACAATATTTGCCCTTTTCCAGTCTTCTGGAATCTCCCCTGTCTGCCATGATTTTTCAAAAATCATAGCTAAAGGCTCAGATAGCTCCTCTATCAGCTCCTTGAGTATCCTGGGATGCATTTCATCAGGAGCTGGTGACTTGCTGACATCTAACTTTCCTAAGTGATTTTTAACTTGTTCTTTGTGTATCCTATCTTCTAAACTTACCCTCTCTCTGCTTGTATTCACTACATTAGGCACACCTCCAGACTTCTCGGTGAAGACCGAAACAAAGAAGTCATTGAGCATCTCCGCCATTTCGAAGTTTCCTGTTACTGCTTCTCCCTCCTCACTAAGCAGTGGGCCTACCCTGTCCTTGGTCTTCCTCTTGCTTTTAATGTATTTATAAAAGGTCTTCTTGTTTCCCTTTATGCCTGTAGCTAGTTTGATCTCATTTTGTGCCTTTGCCTTTCTAATCTTGCCCCTGCATTCCCGTGTTGCTTGCCTATATTCATCCTTTGTTAGTTGTCCTAGTTTCCATTTTTTATACGACTCCTTTTTTATTTTGAGATCATGCAAGATCTCCTTGTTAAGCCAAGCTGGTCTTTTGCCATATTTTCTATCTTTCCTACACAGCGGAATTGTTTGCTTTTGGGCCCTTAACAACGTCCCTTTGAAATACTTCCAACTCTCCTCAGTTGTTTTTCCCTTCAGTCTTGCTTCCCATGGGACCTTACCTACAAGTTCTCTGAACTTATCAAAATCTGCCTTCCTGAAATCCATTAGCTCAATTGTGCTGGTCTCCCTTCTACCTTTCCTTAAGATCATGAACTCTATTATTTCATGATCACTGTCCCCTATACTGTCTTCCACTTTCAAGTTCCCAACTAGTTCCTCCCTATTTCTTAAAACCAAATCCAGAACAGCTTCTCCTCTGGTAGCTTTTTCAACCTTCTGAAACAGCAAGTTGTCTCCAATGCAGTCCAGAAACTTATTGGATAGCCTGCGCCCCACTGTGTTAGTTTCCCAACATATGTCTGGATAGTTGAAGTCCCCCATCACCACCAAATCTTGGGCTTTGGCTAGTTTTGTTAATTGTTTAAAAAAGGCCTCATCCACCTCTTCCACCTGGCTAGGTGGCCTGTAGTAGACTCCTAGCATGATATCACCCTCGTTTTTTACCCCTTTTAGCTTAACCCAGAGACTGTCTACACAGCTATCTCCTACGTTCATCTCCACTTCAGTCCAAGTGTGTACATTTTTAATATACAAGGCAACCCCTCCTCCCTTTTTTCCCTGTCTGTCCTTCCTGAGCAAGCCGTACCCTTCCATACCAACATTCCAATCGTGCGTCCCATCCCACCAGGTTTCTGTAATACCAATGATATCAAAGTTGTATTTATTGCTTAGCAATTCCAGTTCTTCCTGCTTATTACCGATACTTCTTGCATTTGTATATAGGCATCTAAGATACTGATTTGATCTTGCCTCCCTGTTGTGCCCTGACCCTCCTTGCTCCTTCCCATTATAGGCCGTAATCCCCCCCATTTCCAACCCATCTCCCAATCCCGCACATTCAGCACTTACCTGTGGGCTTTGCTCACCTGTCCCCGTCGAACCTAGTTTAAAGCCCTCCTCACAAGGTTAGCCGGTCTGTGTCCAAACTGAATAACAGGAAATTACCTGTGAGAAATTTGAATGTGTGGAATCCAGGGAGCTCAGGGCTGGGGTGTGTGGGTGTGGGGAGCTCAGGTTAGGGGGATGGAGTGTGAGGATGTGGGGGAGCTCAGGGCAGGGGGGTGGGAAGTCTGTAGATGTGGGGGAGCTCAGAGCAGTGGGATGGGGAATGTGGGAGTATGGGGAGCTCAGGGCAGGGGATGAGGAGTGTGAGGATGTGGGGGAGCTCAGGGCAGGGGGTGGGGAGTGTGGGAGGATGGGGAGCTCAGGGCAGGGGTATGGTGGAGCTCAGGACAGGGGGCTGGGGAGTGTATGGATGTGGGGAGCTCAGGGCAGGGAGTCCAGGAGTGAGGGGGGGCGCAGTGCAGGGATTGTGGTGCAGGAGTCAGGGGTAGGTGGGGGGGTGTTTGGAGGCTCAGGGCAGGGGACTGGGAGTGCAGCCACTACACTACTTGGCCACCAGATCCCTGGAGTACACTGTGGCTGTGCAGCCCAGCGTGCTGACAGCACCCAAAGCCCCGCCCCCAGCCCGCCAGGCTTAGTGGGGCACCCCAGAGCGGCTTCCTATCGCCCTTGTCTAGCACATCATGGACAGTTGGTTCCCACTACCGTGATCTCCTAGGAGACTGAGACAACATTCTGCCAGGACAGCCCAAGCTGCTGAGGGAAATTGCCCCCCACCATCCCGTCTGTCCAGATCCCTCTGCCTCTGGGTTTGTTCTTCAAGGGCCAGATGTGTGGGGCTGGGACTGTCCTTGTTCTGTGTTTGCAGAGTGCCCAGCAGAATGGCTCCTGCTTCACCCCTGGCCTAGAAATAACCAGAACAGGCAGTTTGGGGAGGGAAGAACCAGGGAAGGGAAGGTTTGGGGCCGGGGGCTAAGAGGCGGGGCTGGGAGGCAGGGCTGGGGTGGAGATGCAGATGTAGGGAGTTGGGGTGGAGGCTGGAAGAAATGGAACTCAAGGAGCTGGAAGGGTTGGTGAAGGATGGAGTAAAGGGAGGGGGGCCAGGCTACAGGACATGGAGGTGCCAGCCACAGGAGGGAGGAAGAGACGCTTGTTTGACAGGACCCCAGGGATTTGGGAGCGAGGAACAGTGGGAGGGGAGTGGGAAACATTTGGGGAGAGGAACCTTTGGGAGACCTGGTGGTGAGGAGGGCGGCAGTCAATGGGAGAGGAGACAATAAGGAGCAGGTGCTGCCTGGGTCCAAGGAGGTGGGGAGAGATGGGGTCTGGGTGTCACGAGTACCAGAGTTAGCTGCACCTCCGTGCTCCTCCCTACCTGGTATCTCTGCCCCCTCCCTCCCGAACTTTCCTTCTGCATGTCTCTGGGCCTCTCTGTCAGTGCCAGAGGGGATCCCTCCCCTCCCCATGGCTGGATTCTTCCCTTCCCGAGACATACAGTCACCATCTCAGTGGGGTGGGAGCCCTTTGATGCTTCGCCTGCGTGTTGCCAGCCGAGAAGGGGCGGCTAATCCCGCAGAAGCAGAGCCCTGCACTTTTGAGTACCTGGACCCAGGGTTTTGCTGCTTTATAGCGGGTGGGGTTAAAATAACGGAACGTCTCTCGTCCCACCAATCCCCCAGGACTCACCCCTCTTCTCTGCATTGCGCAGGGTCCGGGGGATACCGCCCCGCGGGGACACTCATGCCCGTGTCCAAGGGGCTGTCCCGTAGCCTATGTCAGTGTGAAAAGCATTAAAGGACCCTGCCCCAGAGGGAGAGCGTCTCTGGGGGCGTTGTCCCGGGATGACTGCAGTGCTTTGTCCACACCAGAGTAGTGAGAGGAAGCCGCAGCCAGGGTTGCCAGATGGTCAATAAAAATACCAGACATACTTGCCATTGCATCACAACCTAGAGTCCATCTTATTTAGAAAATGGAGATATTTTCTCAATTTATCTCCTGGACAGAAAGCTCAAATACTGGACTGTCCGGTTCAAACGGGACACCTGGCAACCCTAGCCGCAGCCCCTGCCCGGAAAAGCTCCCAAGCTAAGCACCTGGGGGATTTAGGAGCACCAAGCAGTGGGCACAAAGCACAGTCACACACTTGTGCTCCCAACTCCCTTAGGGCTTTGAAAATTCTCCCCTTAGATGAGTTAGAATCAGTGTCCCCGTTTCACAGACGGGAGCTGAGGCCCACTCAGGGGAGTGGCAGGGCCAGATCCCTGGTCAATTTACCCTCTGGATCTTACCCACAAATAACGCTGAGCCAATCCTTTAGCATCTAACACCTAAAGGTTTATTATTACAATAAAGAAAAGCATGAGAGTAAGGTTGTTAAAGGAATAGTATGTTACATGCACCGAATCTCCCAGTTCTCGATGCAGCCTCTAGCAGAGATGTTACAGCTGCTGGTTTAAGAGTTCTTCTTGCACATCCTAGGGTCAGGATGGGTTCACAGGTCTTCCAGGCTCTTCGATCCCTGCAATGCTGCCTCTGGGATGAAGTGCTGAGCTGAGAACCAAGATGGCATCGACCACATGGCCTATTTATCCCTCCTTCCTGGCCTCTTCTTGGCTGCAGGAGATCACCTGGTCCTCAGCCTCTCTCTGCTGGCCGCTCTTAGGTGTCCGCCCTCATGCTTTAGGTGTGTCCTTGGCCCATTCAGTGCCATTGTCCCACAGGGCCTCGCTAATTAGCATGTCCACAGGCCGGGCTCTGCCCAATGCTCAACCACATGCAGAGAAATATTCAGGATCCACACAGACTACAGATTCCTAACTACACACACAGACGTTATACAACCACATAAATAGCTTACCTAGGACTATCAGATAATAAGCTTCTATTCAGCACCCCACATGGCCCCCTTTTCTACCATTTTCTGGGGCCAACACCCCCACCTATGGGTGCAGCAGTGATCTGGCTGCTCCCCTCAAGATCCAGTAATGTGACAGGCAGTGACTGGAGGAGCTGCCTGGGCATAGACTGTAACCCAGGGGCCCACAGTGCAGCAATCATCAGCAGTGTCTGTGTCTCGCCAGCCCCCATTCAGAGCTGAGTACAGGTACCTCCCCAGCCCCCTCCCCATCCCCGTCTCCTGCTCACAGCAGGTCAATAGGGTTCTCCCATTCTTGGGCCTCTGGTTCCCATGCAGCTGCTCCCAACAGGAGTCCCTTGCAGCCCGGCAGGCTGGGGCAGGCCCCATCTCTCCAGCACCAAGGTGATGACGGATACAGACACCAGGAGGAGCGAGACGAGGGTGCAGCCAATGGCCTAGGGGGCAGGAGATGTGGCCGGCCCTGCAAATGGAAAGGACCTGGTGACAGTCGGGTGCAAAGTGGCAAATGGCTCTGCAGTGCCAGCACTAGGCACAGAGCAGCTGCCGTGTAGAGACCTTGTGTGAGTGCCCAGAGGGCTAGATCTACAGGGGATCATGCTGCAGGGGGCATGTTCCCCCGACAGGAGGCCGAAGTGACAGAGGCTGTTGGGGACTCTCCTCCCTTTGCCCAGGTGGTGTTGGAGGAGCAGGGAAGGACCCAGGTTTGCTCAGGCTGCACCAGGACTCGGTGCAAAGGCCTGACAGGAGCCAGCAACGGACACAGCAGCCCAGAGCCTCTCGCCTCTCCCCAGTATGGCTGGCAGCTCACAGGGGCGACCCCGCCCTGGGCACGAGGCCTTGGCACCGGCTGTGGGCTCAGGAGGGGGCGGACATGGGACATAAGCGATGCCGAAGGGAGGGGTGTGGGCATTAGAGGCCACTACCATTGCCCCGCCCCCTTCCCCGCACCTACCCCTGCCCCTGTTCTGAGGCCACGCCCCCACTCATTCCACTCCCCCCTCCCTCTGCTGCTTGGGCTCCCCCACCCTCACTCAGGTTCGCTGGCCTGAGGCTGGGGTTACGGTGCAGGATGGCTGGGGAGTGGGGCGCGGGAGAGGCTGCGGGTTGCAGGCTCTGGGACAGGTTCAGGGCAGCGATGGGAGTTTGGGTGCAGACTCAGAGGCAGTTAACTGTGGGAGGAGGATCCAACAGGAGGCTGGGGTTTGGGGTGGGGGGTGTCTACCCCAGCTGCCTGAGAGATACTAGACTGACTCTGGTTTCCTTGTGTCTCCCCGGCTGGGCTCTCACTCCCACTTCTCCTCTCAGGGTCCCTGCCGGCTCCCCTGCTCTATCTGAATGCGTCCCTGGCGCCTCCACCCCCCCAAGCCTCACGAATGTGGCCCCGCCTGAGACATCTCACTCCCCTGGCACTCCAGCCCCAGCACAGATTAACTCTCCTGGGTTCCAGGGAGAGTGGCATTTGCGGGTCCCTCTCAATCTGAGGGGGGGCCAAAAATGAGGGATCACCGAACCTCAGTCCTCCCTGTCCCTTCCCCTCACCCCAGTGGGGCTGAAGCACCAGAGCAGTGAGGTGCCCCAGTTGGGGGCCACCTCAGTGAGGCTTGTGGGTTTTGGAAGAAGGGTTTTTGTATTTTGCTTTTCTCGTGTGTGGTCCCCAACTGGTTTTTCTGGGGGTCAGTGGCCCTGGAGACAAAAAAGGTTCCTCATCCCTGCCTTTAATAAAGAAAACTTTGAAACCCTTTGTGGTAGACAGAAATTAACATTTTACCTTATTTAAAATGAAGTTTCCTAAAGTTAAAACACCTAATCTGTGTAAACATTCAAATTAAACCAGTCACCCAAGCTCCAGCACTAGCACAATGGCTCCGCGTGATGATGCAATGGACGGTGCGCACCCAGGCTCCTCCCCTCAGCTCTCTTCTGCACCCAACCGCCCCGTCCCAGACCCCAAACTCCTCGGTAGAAATGTGGCCCTTGACCACTTGCCAAAATGCCCCCCCCCATTAAAAATTATTGACAAAGCCTGATCCAAATGTTTTTTGAAATGTTCTTTAATCCGAATTTAAATACATTCTATACAATTGGGAGGGTTGGGGGGAGGGGGACGCAGCTGCTGGCTCCTCAGCTCCTTGTGCTCTCACTGGCTGTCTTCCTGCTGCAAGGGAAGCAGAATCCGTCACATTCATCCCTGGGGACTCAGGGGTACTGGGCCCCCCCAGCATTTCCACCCTCCTCCCCCCTGCGCTGAGACTTGTTCTGCTCTCTGGTCACCCCCGTCAGGCCCGCAGGGTGAGCTTCTGACCCACCCAGCAGGGACGTGGGGTGGGGGCAGCATGAGGAAAGGGGCGGGGGACTCCCTGAGGGGATGGGAAGGAGACCCTGGCCCTGCCCCACTCTCCTGCATCTGCTCCGGCCGCTCACCATGTATCCCAGGAGCTGATGGGCCTGCCCATGCAGGGCGTGGGCCAGGACCAGCCCGGCCTGGCTGGGGCGCCTCAGGGGGGAGCGGGCAGCGAGCAGAGCCTTGTCTAAAAAGCAGTTCTCCTGCTCTGGGGTGAAGAGCTGCCCAAAGACCTGAAATCAAGAGCACGGGAGGTTTCAGCTGACGGCCCAGAGCCCGGCCCCAACTCCTGGGGCTAAAACAGCTTCCTCCTTCTGCAAACTCCCTTCCAGACCCTGCACCCAGACGCTCTCCTCACCCTGCACCCTAACCCCTGCCCCAGGTCACACCTTCCTCCTGCCCCCAAGACCCTCCCAGACCTCACCCCCCTCCGCACAACAGAGCAGCCCTAGGCCACTGGCCAACATCTTGGAGCGACCTCCATCAAAAAGTGTTGCCCCCCCCCCACCCTGCTTCCCCTTTTATGGGAGATCTGGGGCAAGGTGCGGCGCTGCCCCTAGGAAGCGCCGCCCCTTTGAAACGCCAGGACAGCGTCACAAAGGGGCAGCGCCGCCCTGTCCACGGCTCGAATAGTCGAGGGAAAATGCATCGACCATTCGATCAGCGACTCCCCGCTTCCCACCCCACATCCTACCCGCACGAGGGCCCCAGCCAGCCCCACTCCCGAGCCCTGCCCTGCCCTGGCAGCGCGTCCTTACCTCTCCCACCCTGACGGTGTTGCTATGCGCCAGGACCCATCTCTCCTTATAGTAGTGCCTGCACCACAGGTCCTCTGCCTGGTGGATGTTGAGGCCTGCAAGAGACAAACCAGGGTGATTCTGCTGGCAGGTCTGAGCCCTCCCCCTCCCACGGGTCCCTGCAGGCATCCCTGGGCAAATGGAGGGGCACAGGGGGCAGAAGGGGAACACAGAGGGATGCATCCCCCCTTGGGCCAGTCTGGGGGAAAAGGGCTGGGTCCCCTCCCCCCGCCGCCGGCACCCTCAGGGTGTCCCTGGGGCCCAGGTCCCGGCTGGGTTCCTTACCCCTGTGGTGCAGGAGGAGTCGGTACAGGCTGTGCACCCCCTTCCGGGCCAGCCGGCTGACGACTTCGGATGGGTCCGAAATAAAAAGGCCCAGCTGGGCCACGTGGTGACCCATCCTCGGCCAGTCGGCGGAGTTCTGCGGGGAGAGAAGAGGGGGGGTCCCTCAGCATCCTGGGGCTGCACGTCCCATGCTAACGGCCGCCGAGGCGGTTCTGAGCTCGGGGACGGACAGAGACACCTCCCGGGGCGGGGCGGGGCGGGGCGGGGCGGGGCCGGCCTTGCGAGGAGACAACCCTGAGCAATGGCCCCGACTGACGGGTCACTCCGGGGGTGGAACAAGGGGATCCACTGACGGCCACTCCCCAGTCTGGGGCCCAGGTGCCCCCCGGAAAGGCCCAGGGTCGCCCCTCCCCGGGGAAAGGAGAACGCGGCCCATTCCCGGCCCATTCCCAGCTCTGCCTCCCGGGGACGCTCCCAGCCCCACGCCCTGCAGCCCCAGAGCCCCCGGCTCCGAGGTCACTTACCTCAAACCCCGGGAGGGTGGTGGCGACTCCCAGCAGGGCCGTGGTGCTGCCAAGGGCCCTGGCTCGCTCCTGGGGCAGGCGGGACTCCAGCCACGGGCTCAGGTGCTGGGGGGGAAAGAGGCAGGTCAGGACCCGTAGGGAGGCGCCGGTTCTGGGCAGAGCCTGGGGCTCCTCTCAGACTGTGCCCCCCCCCAGCCACTGACACAGCTCCTCTCTCGGCCCCCCGAGGAAGCAGGGACAATGGCCCCGTCCCCCCCACGGGGCTCACCTCCATGATCAGCTGCAGCCTGGCGGTGTCTGGGGACTCGGCGAGGAGGCTTGCCAGTAGGGCCTGGAGGTCGACGGGAAGGGCCCGGATGAACTGCTGCAAGACAAGGGGGAGCCCTGGGTCAGAGGGGGGTTGGGGAATCCAGGCCACCCGCTGGCCCCGGGGTGCAGCCTTGAGCAGGGTCTGAGCCGCCTCGCAGAGCAGGGAGGAGCCCAGGCTGGGCATGGAAGGGACGGGCCCCCAGGGAGAGCAACGGGAAACCTGGAGGGAAGGATCCAAACCCGCAGCTTCTTCTCTCCCTCTGCCCCCACCCCCACTCCTCTCTGGAGCTCCAGCCCAGCCCGGGAGCAGGGCCCGGAGGGACGTACCTGTGTGTGGATGGGCTCCTGCTGCCAGTCCCCAGACACAGTCTGTCCCACGGCCGCCCTCAGCAGGGGGCTCAGGAGCTGGGCCTGTAGGGGAGGCTGCAAGGTGCTGGCAGGAGAGAGGGGCAGAGACTGTTAATTCAGCAGCAGGGCTGTGTCCAGACTCAGGGGTTTTTTCGGGAAAAGTAGCCTTTTTCCGAAAAAACATCACCTGCGTCTAGACTGCAGCCGCGTTCTTTCGAAATTAAATCGAAAGAACGCGGCTTTTCTTTCCACGGCGGTAAACCTCATTTCACGAGGAAGAACGCCTTCTTTGGAAAGTGCTTCTTTCGAACGAAGGCGTTCTTGAATGTAATTAGGGCTTCTTCGAAAGAGAGCATCCAGACTCACTGGGTGCTCTCTTTCGAAAGAGGCTTGCAGTCTAGACATAGCCCAGGAGACAGAGACTTTCCCACTCCCTGGTCAGGGGATCTGCTCTGGGGGGGAGTCGGCGGGGGGGGGGTCGGTACCTGAGGCTGCAGGCGGCGTTGAGGCAGTCGGCCAAGACCAGTGGGGGGGGGGAGTCCTCCATGATCTCCTGTGAGACCCAAGGAGACAAAGGGGCATGTGAGGCTGGGGCCCCCAAGAGACGCTCACACGGCCAGCGCCCCCACCCAGCAGGATCCAACCCCACTGCCTCCTGCTGGCCTGTAGCCCCCCTGCCTGGCACAGGGCCCCTCCCAGTACCCCCCTCCCAAACCGGGACCAGCTCAATCCTTGTCCCCAGGCCGTCTCCTGCCCCTCACTGCCCTGGTGACCAGCCTCTGAACCTCCTCATCCCTGCTCCCCAGGCGCATCCTCAGCAGCCCGCTCTGCTAACCTTCCAGCTCCCCCCCCATGGCCCGGGGAGACCCCTCCCTGTTCCAAATCCCCCTCCCTGTCCAGCACCCCAGACCTGCCCCATTTCTGTGTCCCTCCCTCCTCCAGCATCCCCACCCACCCTCCCCATGTCCACCTCCCTCTCCCCCTCCAGCACTCCTGGCCCCACCCATCCCATTTCCAGCACCCCCACCCGCCGCCATGGCCCAGGCAGACCCCTGTCCACCCCACGTATCCCCTCCCCTCCTCCCGGCCGCCGCCACTCGCTCACCACGATCCTGGCCATCATGGTGTCCTTGCAGCAGCGCGGCGCCAGGGTGTCCTCGCCCCTTTGGAGGGCGGCGAGGCAGGCGGGGGGGACGGCCAGGAGGAACCGCTGCAGGGCGGCTGGGCTCTGCACCCCAGAGAGAGTCTGTGAGCCTGGGGCCTGCCTGCCCCCCACGGACAGCTGCAGGGCTCAGGCCTCCCAGGAGTGGAGGTGGGAGCTGCCGGTTGTCCAAGCACCCACACTCCCCCCCCAACTGCTGCCTCAGGCTTGTGGGGGCCCAGCTGGTGCATGACAAGAGACCTCAGCTTGGGGGGCCCAGGTCATGCAGGAGAAGGGGCCCCAGGGGGATCCCCAGGGACAAGCCCCTCCCGGAGGGGGGGACGTGCTGGGAAGGGGCCGGACAATCTCGGGTCCCCCCCGTGTGGAGAAGGTTCCTACCGTGTCCCGGGTGTGGAGCTGCTCTTCAATATCATAGATGGCCCCTTCCTCCACCCGGGAGTCCATCCGCTCCTGGCAGAGCTCCGCCGAGGCGCAGGGGGGCTCTGTGCGGGAGGGAAGGGACCAGGGTGACTCCAGCGGCCAGCAGGGGTCACGCGCCCCCATGTCAGGGACCCAGGGCAGGTTGGGCCCCACACGCCCCTCGCAGGGACCCATCCCCCTTCCACCCTCACATCTGCCAACGCCCTCAGCAGAGCCCCCACCAGGAACAAGAGAGCCAAGCAGCAGCTCCCGCCCCCATCCATTGCCCTGGCTGCGGGGCAGACACTGGGGCTGCCCCTCCCCCCCGTGTACTGGGTGAGCCCCTGGGCCCAGCATGTTCACGGCCCCTCACCTGGGTCTGAGCGGCTGCAGGAGGTGGCCCGGCTGCAGCTGGAGGCCCAGGCGCTGCTGCTCACTGAGCTGGACCCACAGCTGCAGGGGCTGGTGCGGAGAGGCTGGGGGCTCCCGGAGACTGGCAGGTCCCCGGGGGCCGGGCAGGGCGATGCCCCCTGGTGGTAATGGGGGCTGGGCTCCTGGGGCAGGTGTTTCTCTCCACAGAGGAGGCCCCAGAGCCACCCTACCCGGCTTCCCCGCTGGGCTGGGTCCCGCCTTCCCAGCCGCCTCTGGAGCCAGGTCCGGAGGGGCCAGGCCGGTGGGCGAGTCGCCCCGAGCTGGTGGGATTCAGCTTCCCCGCCCGCGGGGACGGAGGAGCTGCTTCCCACCGGCCCTGGGGCCATCTTCAGGGCTTTCCGGAACCACAGCCTGATGTGTTTGGCCATGCTGCAAATGAGGGGAGCAAAGGGGAGCTTGGGGCGCAGCCTGCAGAGCGAAATCCAGGGGTTCCAGCGCCCCAGAGCGACTGCCCCCAGCCCCCAAATGGCCCCTTGCTTATCGGCTCGGTCTTGCACAGGCACTTCTGGCCCTTGACCGAGGGCTGGGCCTGCCTGGAACCCAGCCGGCCCCGGGCGGGATCCAAACCCCTGGGGGCTCTTACCTTCTGCAAAACGCTGTCCGGATGTGGAACTCACAGAGGACAAAGCAACTGTGAGCAGGAGACGCACCAGAGCTAAAGCAACCGGGGGTCTCCAAAGTCCCCTGGGCCCGCCCCCCCTTTTCTCAGCCTGAGATGTGGGTTCCTCTGTGAGGTCACCACCTCCCCACCTGCCCTTTGCCTGATCTGCTGAGGGCTGCCCAAAGCCCCTGTGAGGTCACTGCCCCCCCCACCTCACCCTGCCAGGCAAATGTCCTGCCTCTGGCCACCCCTCTGGGAAGTTGGAGCCATTCCTAGGGGTCCCCCCCACTCCCTGACTGGGCATCCTGCAGCCAGCAGCTCCAGTAGCCCCATAGGCTGCTCCCTGCCCTACACTGCAGGCTTCTTGCACAAGAACTGTTTCACACCGGAGTTCTTGCGCAAAAGGTCTCGTGCAAGAGCACCTCCACCCTGCCATGTGCTTTTGCACAAGAGTGTCCATGGCATTGTGAACGCTTTCTTGTGCAAGAAAGCTCTGATGACCATTTTAGCCATAAAAGTGTCTTGCTCAAGAAGCCCCTGGTGCCCGTCCACGCTGCCTTCTTGCACAACAGCTCTTGCACAAAAGGGGCTTATTCCTCGTGGGGAGAGGAATAACTCCTGTGCAAGAAGCCCTCTTTTCCGATGCTTTACTGCAAATTTACTTGCACAAGAATTCACGTGCAGTGTAGACGCGCCACAAGTTTTTGCACAAGAACAGTTGTTCTTGAGCAAAATGCCTGCAGTGCAGACGTGGCCTTGGTGTCACCCAGCACTGGACTTCCTGGCCAGGAGCAAGAGTTAGAGCCTCCCACTCGCCCCGCTGCCTCTCACGGGCTCCCGTCCGGCCCCAGCCCTGGGCTTTGCCCTAGCGCATCCCAGCAAGGCCTCTGGCCTGCACTAGACCCATTGACATGTGGAGAATCCACCACTGCCCTGGGGCGCTTTTGTCTATGGGACTCGGACTCACAGCTGAGCATGGAGCCTGATTTCTCCCAGGACTTGGGCTCTTTCCTGGCCAGGCCCTGGAACTGGTTCCACCTTTGTCTGCCAGGGACCGATACTGTCTCTCCAGGGAGGCCCTGCAGTGCAGGCACCTTCCTTTCCCCCCTCGGGAGCAGTCATTGTTCTGCACCCCACAAAGCAGTGGGGGGCTCCTGGCTGCCCCAGCTCCAATCTCTGAGCTTCTCTCTCAACGGGGGCCAGGCCTGGAGGCTCTAGTCCCCCTGGGTATGTATTTCTACACTACCCTGCTAGTTTGAACTAGCGGGGTAATGTATGCATACCGAACTTGCTAATGAAGCCCGGGATTTGAATTTCCCGGGCTTCATTAGCATAAAGCCGGCGCCGCCATTTTTAAAAGCCGGCTAGTGCGAACCCCGTGCCGCGCGGCTACACGCGGCACGGGCTAGATAGTTCGGACTACGTAGCCATTCCGAACTATCTGTACTCCTCGTTCCACGGCTCGGGGTTCGCACTAGCCGGCTTTTAAAAATGGCGGCGCCGGCTTTATGCTAATGAAGCCCGGGAAATTCAAATCCCGGGCTTCATTAGCAAGTTCGGTATGCATACATTACCCCCCTAGTGCGAACTAGCGGGGTAGTGTAGACATACCCCCTGAGACTCACTGGTGCTGGCTCACCCCCTGTCCTGCTCGTGGCTCCGTTGTCCTCCTCCCCGCAGCCCCCCCCAGCTCTAAATGCTGCTCACATCAGTTCCCCTTCCCCGTGGCCAGGCCCTGCAGGGCTCTGGGGGCTGGTTTGCTGCCCTCAGCCCTGCAGTAGCCTGCTCCCCAGTTTGCAGCCCCTCCCATCATGCGTGGGGTCTCCTGGTACCGGAGGGAGGACGGGGGCAGACCAGGAAGGTTAATTTGATGTTGCAGTGGCAGGAAGCGGAGGGGTGGTGCAGAGGAGCTGTCAGTACATTATCCCAATACGCCATCCCAGTGCAGGCGTCGCACTCAGCTCTACCTGCAGAGGAGTCTCTATCTGCGGTGAGCAGAAAGGGGGTCTAGGACACACACACAAGTAGCCCCAGAACCACGCAGGAGCAGAGTCGTTCTGCGAAAGGGAGAGGTTTATTGGGTCTGTGAGGGCGGCCGTAGGGGGGTGTGGTGTGTGTGCCACTCATCTCCGTCTGGGCAGCGGCACCGGTCGGGCTCAGAACTGGGCACAGGACCCGACCACGGCACCATCGATCTCCAGTGTATCGATCTGCTGGAAGCCGCGGCAGAGCTGAATTGCAGAACGGCTGCCCATTGGCAAAGACCTTGAAATGCTGGTTCCTGCAGCCGATGGAGAGGAACCCACTCCTCCTGGGGGGAGGAGCAGCCAAGAGAGGGACCCACTCAGACCGGTCTGGCAGCGTGACGTAGTGTGAACCAGCGCTGCCTAGGTAGGGTTTTACCTCCCCCCAGTCTGCTTCTGAAACCGAGTTTCCCCCTCTGCCCCATGGGCTAACGACAAGGCACTTTACAAACATTCTCTGTGTCATCGGCATTGTATGAAGAGGGAAACTGAGGCATGGAGCGGCATCTGATTTATATAGCTCAAGCCAGTCCCCACCCCTCTCGGTCTGCAGGAAAAGAAGCCAAGTGCTCTTGTTCCCACTACTCCTCCATTCCCCTGCTTCCACCTGATGTCAAATACACAAAGCTCACTACTTCTTCTTTCCTGCACTTAAGCCAAGCAGATCAGGATGGGGAGGAGACATGAGGGAGCCCCGAGGCTCTTGCTCTTTCTCGCACATACACACACATATATTACTTTAGAAAATGCCAGGTGTGAGCTAGAGGAGAATCTCCATTAACTGTTAGCACTATAGGGCATATGATACATACAGAAAGCATTTACAGTCCATCCAGCAGAGGGCAACAATACACCCCGCACACATGTAGCTCCCCCTCCTTTTCCAAATGTCCCAAGATTTAAACTACTGGAGACTACCCATTAGCTGTTAGTTGTATAGGAACTATGGGTATGTCTACACTACAAAGTTAATTCGAACTAACAGCCGTTAGTTGGAATTAACTTTCATAGGTGCTACACATACAAACCGCTAGTTTGGACTTAATTCGAACTAGGTAAACCTCATTCTACCAGGAGTAACGCCAAATTCGAATTCAGTAGTTGGAATTAAGGGCTGTGTAGCCACTTAATTCGAAGTAGCTGGAGCCCAGCCCTTCCCAGGTTCCCCTGGTGGCTGCTCTGGGCCAAACCAAGAAAACTCCTCTCCTCTCCCCAGCCCTGGGGCCCTTAAAGGGGTAGACTCTGGCCAGACGGCACTTGCCAGAGCCAGCCCTGCCAGCAGTCTCTGCCCCGAACCAGCGGCTGCAGGATGAGCCAGGCAGCCAGTGCCAGCGAGCCGTCCCCCCGCCCAGTCCCCCAGCACCCAGGGGCCAGCCAGGGGCCCTAGATGGCGCGCACCCTCCTGGTCTAGTGTGGAGGTCATGGACCTCATTGAGGTTTGGGGGCAGGCCCCCAGCGTCCATGATCTCTGTACTAGGAGGAGGAACGTGGCCGTCTACGGGCGCATAGCGGCCGCCATGGCCCGAAAGGGACACAGGCCACCCAGGAGCAGGTGCACCTGAAAGTAAAACAGCTGCGGCAGGCGTACGCCAGGGCCACCAGGGGCGGCGCCGCAGCAGGGGCTGCCACCTGCCCCTACTTCCCTGCCCTCGACCGACTCTTGGGGGGCGGGGCGGGGCGGGGCGGTCCGTGCCAGCCCGGGAGGCAGCGAGCCGGGACTGGAGGGCCCTGACCTGGGCACACCGGAGGGGCCACCACAAGGAGTTCCAGCACTGGAGTCGGCAGGGTCATCCAGGAAGACCGTACCGGGGAAGTAGTTCGAATTAAGTAGTTCGGGGGAGGAGGCGGGAGGGAGACCAGGGACCGCGCACGTGGGCCATGCCTCCCACGGATCACACAGACACCTGTGCACGTGCAAGCACATGCCATGCCACGCTCCAGCTGCGTGACACCCAGGGGCCGTGGCCCAATAGGCACATGCATGTCTGAAGAGACCTGACATGCTCCTGACCCTGGGGCGGGACCCAGCAGGATGCTTTCCCTCCACACGTCTCCTCTACATGGAGGCAGGGGACATCTCTCTCCCCCCCCCGCCCTCCCACCGCCCCGGCCACACTATACATGGCACAGGGACATGGGTGCGGTCTTGGGGCAGCTCCCAGTCCCGGGGACAGCCAGACATCCTGACCATGGCCTCTGTACAAGCACAGCGGCTCTGACGGTGCAGGGCATGGTCGCCCTCACGTTGCGGGGTGGGGGGAAGGGGCTGGGCATCATCTTCTGTGTCCCCAGGGAGAAGTGACCACTCTCTTTCTCTACAGCTGCACCAGCTGCTCCTGCAGGGCGCACCACCCCACCCGGGACATGCTCCCGCACCCATGGCCTGCTCCGGTCCGCCACCACAGAACAGGAGTACTGGGACCAGCACCTGGGGTCCTTGCGAGCCCTGCACCACACCGTCAAGGCCTGGATGTGGGAAGACCTGCAGCTCCGCCAGGAGCAGCTGGCTGAGGACCGAGCCAGAAATGCAAATCTGCAGGCCCTGCTGCAGAGCATGGTGCCCTGTGCTGATCCTGCGCCTGCTGCCCCCCCAACAACTGTCCCTCCTCCCACTCCTGCCCCCCTCCCACCTCTTCCTCCTCAACCCCCACACCCTCCTCCTCCTCAATGTCCACACCCCCCACCTCAACCTCTGCACCCTCCACCCCATCCCCCCGGGGACGCCGAGGCCCCCTCCCTTGCCGTGCTGGGAGGCGGCTGGCCCGGCGACACCCCCACCCCGATCCCTGAGTTTCCCCTCCCCCTCTTTCCCCTTGCTTTCCCCTTCCAGCTCCCTCCTCCCAGTTTTCCCCCTCCCCTCTCCCACACTCTCTCCTGCCCTTTCCTGCCTCCTTTCCCCCGTCTCCCCACAGTTTTATTTCCCCTTCCCCAGTTTTATTAAATAAAGAGAGTTTGAATTTTATTTTTTTACATCAGGAAGGGGGGCTAGGGAGGGGTAAGTGGAAGAAGGTGAGGGAGGAATGGGGCATGAGCCCCCGATGGGGAGGACTAGGGTGGCTCTGCGGGCTCCTTGGGGTGGAAGCTCTCCTGCAGGGCCTCCTGGATCCTGACAGTCCCCCGATTGAATTCAAATTAGCTTTTAGGTCTAGATACACTAGTTCAAATTAGCTTAGTTCGAATTAACTAATTCGAATTAACTTAGTTCGAATTAGTGCTGTAGTGTAGACATACCCATTAATGACACACTCTTGCAGTTCTGATGCCATGCAACAGAGGGCAACAGACTGCACCGAAAACGTTGCGTATGAAAAAAAAAGCTTATTGAAGTTTTTCTACAATATTTTACCAACATTTTTAAAGCACAAATCGTTTAATTTAAGTTAAATCTTTGCCCTCAAACACTTCACGTGCAATGATCTTGGGCATTCCACACAATAATTTAGCATTGAAAGGCGATCTTTTCCTGTGCTTTGCGGTGACAATTTGGATTTGGGCATCCAAATCCAAACTGGCAGGAAAATGTCTATTTGAAACTAAACCTCACACAAGCCATTTGTGCTTCTAACTGACCGTTCTGTCTTCTTTCATTTGCAAAAAACTCAAAACAAAGGAAAATGTCAAATAGAAGCCCAGGTGAAATGATACGTCTGGTGCCTCCTGCCACAGCAACCCCCCACCCAGTGAGTGCAGAGGAGGCAATAACTCACTGGCTGCCGGGTTACGACAGGGGCAGGGAATTCCAGAAGAAACTCGCCCAGCAGAAAGGTTTGGCATTCCCCCTTGGAAAGAGCCACTTTCCTGCCCTGAAAAGACATTTCCAGGCTCAGTCATGCTGGGCAAAGGCCAGGAAAGGGGCATGGAGACAAAGCATCTCATTGGACGAGCCCGCCCTCCGTTGTGTCATCATATTTCCTTTGGCATCCGTTGCCATGTGTGACGGACCGGACCGGGCCGTGTCTGGGCACAGCTGAGGACGTCCGCTCAGGGCGAATTACTCAAATTCGGGGCTCCTTACAGCCCCCAGACTGGTGACCTTTCCAAACAGGCCACAAACCAGTCCCACAGAGCGCTTCAGCAGCCTGCCTGAAGCCTCCCGAGCAAAACCTCGTGGAATGAGGAGTAACGGTAGTTCAAACTAGGAAGCCTAGTTCGAACTACCTAGTTCGTGCCCCGTGTAGCCGCGCTGCACGGGGTTCGAACCAGCAGGCTTTTAAAAATGGCGGCGCCCCGCTTATGCAAATGAAGCCCGGGAAATTCAAATCCCGGGCTTCATCTGCAAGTGCGGTATGCCTACATTACCCTCCTAGTTCGAACTAGGAGGGTAGTGTAGACATACCCAGAGAGACATTTCGAAAGACCTTCACAACCCAACCCGGCCATACTGGGGTAATAACACATAACATTTGGACCCCTCCAGGCCAAGTGGTACGAGAAGGTACTCGGCCTCTCCCCCGCCAGATGCGGAAGGTAGTCGAGGAGGAAGTCCAGTCGATGCTGCAACTGGGAGTGATAGAGCGCTCCCAGAGCGAGTGGCGTAGCCCAATCGTCTTGGTGCCGAAGCCAGATGGCAGTGTCCGCTTCTGCATCGATTTCAGACGAGTAAATGAAATTTCAAAATTTGACGCCTACCCCATGCCGCGAACAGACGCACTGTTAGAACGCTTGGGGAGAGCCGACTTTATAACCATCCTAGATCTTACAGAGGGATATTGGCAGATCCCCCTGGACTCCGAATCGAGAGAAAAAACTGCCTTTTCAACTCCCTCGGGATTGTTCCATTTTATAAGGATGCCATTCGGACTCCATGGGGCCCCTGCAACATTTCAGCGAATGATGGACCGCTTGCTATCCCCGCATACGGCGTATGCCGCCGCGTACCTAGATGATGTGGTAATTTACAGCCAAGATTGGGAGGAACATCTCGAGCGGGTAGCGGCCGTAATGCGGACATTGCGGGATGCCGGCCTGACCACCAATCCCACGAAATGTAAACTTGGCTGGCAGGAAACCACCTACCTCGGGTACCAGCTGGGGTGGGGCCTAGTCCGGCCTCTAGTAGGGAAGGTGGAGGCGGTCCAAAACTACCCGGCACCCAACTCCGAGAAGAAAGTAAGACAGTTTTTAGGGTTGGCAGGCTACTATCGCCGTTTTGTGCCACACTTTGCAACTCGAGCCGCGCCTCTCACGGCGCTCCTCAAGAAAGACAGTCCTCAAAGGATCAGGTGGTCGCCGGAATGCGAGACAGCTTTTCAGGACCTAAAAGCCGCTGTGTGCAGCGAGCCAGTTCTGTTCAGCCCCGATTTCTCCTGGCCCTTTATTGTCCAGACGGACGCGTCAGACTGCGGACTGGGGGCAGTACTGTCCCAGGAAATTGAGGGAGAAGAACACCCAGTGCTGTATATCAGCCGAAAACTATTTCCTCGAGAGCGCCGCTACGCCGCAATTGAGAAGGAGGCCCTAGCGATAAAGTGGGCCATCGAGGCGCTGCGGTATTACCTCCTTGGAGACTCTTTTATTCTTTTTACAGACCATGCACCCCTACAATGGCTCCATCAGATGTGGGATACCAACAGTCGCATCATGAGATGGTACCTGTCCCTCCAACCGTATGTATTCACAGTGAAACACCGAGCAGGGAGGGACAATGTCGATGCCCTGTCCCGCAGGGAGGAAGAGCAGAATCCCGGTCCCGGAGATTGGGAGCTGGACTTAAGGGGGGAGGAGTGTAGGGGGGTGGAATGGCCACCCACTGAGCCGGAGGCGGAGGAACCCCTCTGGGAGCCATTTTGGGCCCAGCCTAGCCCCGCCCCCTCACCTGACAGGAAGTCAAAGGGCGGGACTAGGACTATAAGAAGGCTGCCTGGGAGCTCAGTCAGGGCCCAGCCCAAAGTTATAGTGAGGAGGCTGCTGTCAGGCAGCCCCATCATTGGGGAGCTTCACAGATCCCATCGAGCCCTTGTAGGGGATGAGCCAGGGGCAGAGCCAGGATTGTGCACTGGGAGCAGGGTGGGCTCAACCCCCCTTGCAGCAGCAAGCGCCCCGCGATCTGCAGGGTGGGAGGCGAGTCCCAGTCCCCGCGATGGCCATGGTGCGAATCCTGAGCAGCGCCACTCGCCTTCCACAAGCATCTGTGGGGACTGGAAGAACCATTTCACAGCGGCGCAGAGCAAGGCCTTCGACGGGATCTACCGGGACCGCATGGGAGGCCTCCTGGGGGCGTTCCCCTGGGATGCGCCCTGGGATTGAACAGAGGGAATAAAGCATCCAGGAGACCACGAGGAGCCAGGGCTGAGTTGCTGGGAGTGGCTGGCTGCTGTGGTTCACACAGCCTATGGGAGGGAATGGCTCCGGCCTGGTAGGATGGACCAGGCTGAGGAGCGTTGCCTGGCTTGGGCATTTCATGCCAGTGCTACCTGCCATGCCCTTGCCCTCCCTCCCACCAGGTTCCATAATCAGCCTGGCCTCTTATTGCCACAGGGAGCACCTCCAGGGTCAGCCTCCAGCCACTGCAGCTCGCTCCCTCGGCCTGTGACACCTCCCTGAACCTTACCGGCACCGCTCTACAGACTGAGGTGCATGTTCTGGGAGTGAGGTGTTGTGTCATCGTCTGCCCTGGAACTCTGGGTGCCTTAAATGCTCTGCTGCTGGGCTCACAGCCTGACACCCATAGCCTCCGACAAGCCCACAGAGCCCTGTGTGCGCCAGCCTGTGGCTTCCTTCTTCCCTCCAGAGCTGAGTTTCCCCCAGGCAGGCTTTTCGCAGGAGTACGAGGTGCAGGCTTCCTGTCTCCTCCTTGCTGGCAGGGCCCATCCCACTTAGCTCTGACTCCTGCACTCCCCACACCGCCAGCCCCCTGCCCTGAAGGACCCGAGCAAGGCCAAGTAAGTCTTCTAGTAAAATATTACAGCTTAAAAAGAGAAGCAATGTTCTGGTAAGAGAGTGAAGGAGAGAGGTACAGATTGGCCTTTCTCACCCTCGTTGTCTGAAGAAACAGTTCAGCATTCAGTAACTAAAGGGTTCACCATGGAAAGTGGGTGACCAGGAAGTGTTGGCAGGTAGCCAGGAGAACCAATGGGAAGAACGTGTTAAAGTTGACTTGAAAGGGAATCTGCCTGCTGCTTTTCCTTTGGGCATTCAAAGCAAGAACTGGGGGGAAGGGAGATGAATACCCATGCCTAGAAATGGACTAGACTTTGGAAGTACAAACATGTGAGTCGATAGGGAATGTTTATAGTTATACACAATTTTCTTTGTTTTGGTGTTTAGTTAACCCCCCCTTACGCTGTAACTAAAACTGAATCCCAGGGAAGCAATTCTCTGTGTTTTAATCTATTCTTTTCTCAGCTGCTCTATAACACCTAGCAATGAAGTATCCTTTATGAAGAATATCTTTTTGTTTTGTTAATAACACCCTTTTAAAGACTATGATCTGATTCTTGTGTCCTGGAAAGTAATAGGAGGTGGGTGAGTGCATGAGTAAGACTGAGAGGTCAGCTATCAGAGATTATTGGGTTTTCTTCAAGCTTGCTAGTGGTAGCAGAGCTTGGGATACCCCTCTGAAGAAGTTCCCAGGAGCCAGCATCCCACACCGGCAGCTCCTCATAGTTGTGCCATCCTCAGCCCTGGCATCTCCTGTCTGGGATCGGATATCTCTGCTTGGGAAGAGGGAGGACGTGGCTTTGGAGGTCACTGTCACGTTGCTGAATTGGAGGGAAGCAGCCAGATCGCTGCTGCACCCCTAGGTGGGGGTGTTGGCCCCAGAAATTGGTATGGGGGGAGCCATGTGGGATGTTGAATGGGAGATTATTGTTTGTTAATCGTATGTACACTATTTATGTCAGTGTATAATGTCTGTGGGTATGTCTACACTAGAAAGTTAGTTCGAACTAACGGACGTTAGTTCGAACTAACTTTCCTATGCGCTACACTAGCGCTCCGTTAGTTCGAACTTAATTCGAACTAACGGAGCGCTTAGTTCGAACTAGGTAAACCTCATTTTACGAGGACTAACGCCTAGTTCGAACTAGCTAGTTCGAACTAAGGGCTGTGTAGCCCTTTAGTTCGAACTAGTGGGAGGCTAAGGCTTCCCAGGTTTCCCTGGTGGCCACTCTGGCCAACACCAGGGAAACTCTATTGCCCCCCTCCCGGCCCCGGAGCCCTTAAAGGGCCACGGGCTGGCTACTCACTTTGTGCCAGTTGCAAGGCTGCCAGCACCCGTGCCTGCACAGCCTGCACCTGCCACAGGATGAGCCAGCCATCCGAGGGCTCCCAGCCCTCCACTGCTCCCCACGACCAGCCTGGCGGCTCCCGGGAGCCTGCCCGGGGGCGCAAAAGGCGGGCGCCCGCCTGGTCAAGTGCGGAGATCGTGGACCTCATCGAGGTTTGGGGGGAAGCCTCAAATGTCCACGATCTCCGCACTAGCCACCGGAACGCGGCCGTCTATGGACGCATGGCTGCCAGCCTGGCCGCCAGGGGCCACCAGCGCAGCCGGGAGCAGGTGCGCTGCAAGATTAAAGACTTGCGGCAGTCCTACTCCCGGGCCTGCCTGCCAGGGGCTGACCCGGAGGCCTGCCCCCACTTCCATGCCCTGGACCGCATCCTGGGGCCTCATGCCGTCCCTGCCCCCCGGGACGTGATTGACCCCGGGGCAGAGGGACCGCTCCTGGACACCGAGGAGGAGGAAGAGGGCTCTGAGAGCCAGGAGCCTGCCGCCAGCCTTCCCAGGACCCGGGACCCCCGAGGCACGCCACAGAGCCGCTCGCCTGCATCATCAGAGGCCGGGGAGGCATCCACCTGTGAGTACCCTCGTGTTCCCCTTATGTGTACGGGGGGCTGGGGCGAGAGGGAGCCCCGGGACCGTGCGCCTGGGCCTTGCCCACTACGGAGCAGCAGCTGGGGATCCTGCAGGGGCCCTGGCCTTGCAGAGGGGAGCTGGGTTTCACACACCTGGGCCCCTGGGGTAATTGACCGCTGGTCTTCTTGCACCACAGCTGCAGCACCGGGGACTGCAGGGCGCACCACACCGCCTGCAGCAGCCGCCCGCGCCCGGGCAAGCAGGACAGCCAGGAACCAGGAGGACTACCAGAGGCGGCACCTCCGGTTCCTGGACCGACAGCTCCGTCTCCAGGACCACTGGGTCCAGGAGGACCTCAGGCTGCGCCAGAGGAGTCTGGAGGCCCTGGAGGAGCAGGGCCGTGCCCTGCGAGGCCACCTCCAGAGCCTGCTGGACCGCTTTCCATTTCCTCCTCCCCCTGCTCCCCCTCTTGCTCCCCCTCTTGCTCCCCCTGCTCCCCCTCTTGCTCCCCCTCTTGCTCCCCCTGCTCCCCCTCTTGCTCCCCCTCTTGCTCCCCCTGCTCCCCCTGCTCCTCCTGCTCCTCCTGCTTCCGCTCCTGCTTCCGCTCCTGCTTCCTCCACACCCCCTGTCCTCTCTGCCCCCCCCTCCACAACCATTCCCCACCGACGCCCCCGGACCCGCAGTGTGGCGAGACGGGAGAGGCACCCAGACTCCCACCCCTGAGCTTTCCTTTCCCTTCCTCCCTTCCCTCCCCTCCCCTTCCAGCTCCCTCGTCCCAGGTTTCCCCCTCCCTTCTCCCACCTTCATTCCTCCCTCCCCCACCCCAGTTCTGTGAAATAAACAGACGTTTTTGTTGGAAAAACAGGTGTCTTTATTTGACAGTAGGTAGGGAGGGGAAAGGGGAAGGGGGGGGTAGGGTGGAAGAAGGCCCCGGTGAGGCATGCAGGGAGAGGTCAGTCCTCCTCCTCCTCCACCTGGAAGCTCTCCCGCAGGGCTTCCCGGATCCGGATGGCCCCCCGCTGGGCTTCCCGGACGGCGGCGGTGCGGGGCTGACCGTAGTGTCCAGCCATGCGGTCAGCCTCAGCCATCCAGGCTGGCAAGAAAGCCTCCCCCTTCCGCTCACACAAATTGTGGAGCACACAACATGCCGCCACCACGGGAGGGATGTTGTGCTCAGCCAGGTCCAGACGGGTGAGGAGGCATCGAAAGCGGGCTTTCAGTCGCCCGAAGGCCCCCTCCACCACGATGCGGGCCCTGCTCAGCCTGTTATTGAAGGCCTGGCGGGAGGGATTGAGGTGTCCCGTGTAGGGCTTCATGAGCCAGGGCTGCAGTGGGTAGGCGGCATCCCCCACCAGGCAGACGGGCATGTCCACGTCCCCGACCCTGATGTGGCGGTCGGGGAAGAAGGTCCCGTCCTGCAGCCGCTGGCACACGGAGGAGTTCCGGTACACCCGGGCGTCGTGTGCTTTGCCGGACCAGCCCACATTTATGTCCGTCAACTGTCCCCGGTGGTCACACACGGCCTGCAGGATGACGGAGAAGTACCCCTTGCGGTTCACGTACCGGGACGCCTGGTGTTCCGGGGCACGGATGGGGATGTGCGTCCCGTCGATGGCCCCCCCGCAGTTGGGGAAGCCGAGGGCGCCGAATCCCCGGATGACGGCATCCGGGTTGGCGAGGCGGACCACCCTGCGGAGCAGCACCCGGTTGATGGCCTTGACCACCTGCGGAGAGAGACACAGCAAAGCGTCAATCAGTGGGGCGCCCGGGTGGCTGGGAGCGTGCGTGCCCTGGCAGTGCCCCGCGCCCCACTCCCGGAAGCAACCCCCCTGGCGGCGTGTAGTACGGCCGGGACAGCCCGACCCCTCCGGTGCGGGGCGCCTTCGCCTCCTCCCGCCCCCCCCTTTGTCCCTGGGGCGGCCCATCCCCTCCTCGCAGCCCCCCTCCCCCCCGGCTCGGTGGCCGACGAGCGCCGTACCTGCATGAGCACTGCTCCGACAGTGGATCTCCCCACGCCGAACTGGTTCCCGACGGATCGGTAGCTGTCCGGCGTGGAGAGCTTCCAGAGGGCGATGGCCACCCGCTTCTGGAGGGGGATGGCGGGCCTCATGCGAGTGTCCCTTCTTTGCAGGGCAGGGGCGAGCCACTCGCAGAGCTCCAGGAAGGTGTCCCTCCTCATCCTAAAGTTCTGGGTCCACTGTCGGTCGTCCCAGCGCTCCAGGACGATGCGGTCCCACCAGTCGCTGCTGGTGTCCAGACGCCAGATGCGGCGGGGCACGCCGGTGCCGGGGCACCGCCGCGGCTCCTCCACGGCCCCCAGGGCGGCCAGGCGGAGAGGCAGGGGGCTGACGTTCCCCAGGTGGTGCCAGGCAGCCTCGAGCCATTGCTGGCAGGCTTGCAGCAGCAAGTCCAGAACGTGCACCAGAAGGTGCAGGGCGAGCCGTGGCTCCATGTTGCCACCTGCGGCGGCCCCCCCCGAAGGGAAGCACCGACACAGACGGGCACAGAGACCGACGCTTTGCTGTCCCTCGGCGAGGTTGGCAAGCAAGCAGGAAAAGCTGAGAACCGGCTGTCCAGGGGGGGTCCCTTTAAGCACGAGCCTCAGATAGCCTCAGACAGCAGCCACACAAAGCAACTGCTGACCTGATGCCCTGCCAGAACCGGTTTCAGCTGCCCTTAAATGCCCCCCTGCGTCCAATCAGTGTGGACGCGCTAGTTCGAACTAGCAAAACGCTAGTTCGAACTAGTTTTTAGTTCTAGATGCGCTAGTTCGAACTAGCTTAGTTCGAATTAACTAATTCGAACTAAGTTAGTTCGAACTAGCGCTGTAGTGTAGACGTACCCTGTGTGTGTAGGTAGGAATCTGTAATCTGTGTGGAAGCTGAATATTTCTGTGAATGTGGTTAAGCATGGCTATGGACAGGCTGAGTAGCAAAGCCCTGTGGAACAATGGCTCTCAATACGCTATGGACACACCCAAAGAATGGGATTTGTCACCTGAGGGCAGCCAGCAGGAAATATAGAGATTGGCCTCTGACCAGGTGACTTGCTGCAGACTAGAAGAGGCCAGGAAGGAGTATAAAGAGGCCATGTGGTCGATGCCATTTTGGTTCTCAGCTCAGCACTTCATCCCAGAGGCAGCATTGCAGGGATTGAAGAGCCCGGAAGACCTGTGAACCCATCCTGATCGTAGGATGTGAAATAAGAACTTTTAAACCAGCAGCTGCAACACCTCTGCTAGAGCCTGCATCGAGAACTGGGAGATTCGGTGCATGTAACGTACTGTACTTTAATAACCTTACTCTCATGCTTTTCTTTCTTGTGTTAATAAACCTTTAGTTTTAGATTCTAAAGGATTGGCCCAGCGTGATTTGTGGGTAAGGTCCAGAGGGTAAATTGACCAGGGATCTGTGGCTGGTTTCTTGGAACCGGACAGGACTTGTTCGGGGTAGGTGGGATTGGGTGCTAGGACCCCCCACCTGTGTATAGGCCCGGGGCCATCTGGGGCACGGATATTGCTGGGGTGTCGGAGGGGTTTTGCTCGGGAGGCTTCAGGCAGGCTGCTGAAGCGCTCTGTGAGACTGGTTTGTGGCCTGTTTGGAGAGGTCGCCAGTCAGGGGGACTGTAAAGAGCCCCGGATTTGAGCAATTCGCCCTGAGCGGACGCCCTAAGTTGTGCCCAGACACGGCCCGGTCCGTCACAGTGGCATAGTCGGCAGGATCCACAGATCTTGGTCAATTGAGCTTTGGGATCAGGACCCCACGCTGTCTAAATTTGATTTTTGGTGTTGAGAGTTTGGTTGATTAAAGAGCCGCTGCGATGATCCCGGAACTATATGAGAGTCTGAGCAAAAGTGCTCTGAAGGATTTGTGCTTGGGGAGAGGCATTGCCTTTAGGAAAAGGGCCTCTAAACTAGATCTGGTAGTGTTGTTATTAACCAGAGATGTGGATGAAAAGGAGCAGAAGCAAGCCAAGGAGGCTGCTGAAAGAAGGCGGAAGGCAGATGAAGAAATTGCTAAGAGAAAGCAGGAGATGGATCGGGAACTTGAGATGAGAAAAGCAGAACATGCAGAGAGAATGGCAGAGCATGCAAAGAAGATGGCCCTAGCCAAGGAGGAAAATGCTAGACTTGACCTCCAGCTTAAGAGACTAAAAGAACAAGAGAGACTGTATTCTCCTGAAGGTTCAATGTATAACTCTGTGGGTATGCGGTGTGCTTATGATATGGCAGACGTATTTTACCCAGCTGATGTGAAAACCCAACCCCAAAGCATGTGTAAATGCAAACCTTTTGTGTTACCTGTAGCTAACAGGGAGGTTTGGGAAGGGGGTGCATGTGGGTATGAAAAGTTTCCTGGAGCTGGTCAGTCTCCCTGTAACCAAGGGGAAAGTGTCTCTACATGTGAGCCTGGGGGTGAGGGCCCATCTGATGCCTCAGAGGTGAGGCTGGAATCAGAACCAGGGCAGGAAGAGCCCAGAAGTCAGGGAAATGTTTCTCTGGGGCAGTCTGGAGGGGCTGGCAAGAGTGAAGTTTTAGTGGAGGAGCTGGTGG
The DNA here is from genome assembly GCF_052426305.1 of Pelodiscus sinensis. NCBI lineage: Eukaryota > Metazoa > Chordata > Testudines > Trionychidae > Pelodiscus > Pelodiscus sinensis. The sequence goes on from NC_143085.1 coordinate 12,576,965, forward strand.
CTGGTGAGGTTTGTGGAATTGAACCTGCACAAGCTGAAAGTGATTTGTGTGAAGAAGCACAGTGTGTGCAAGCTGGCAATTTGGCTGGTGGAAGTAGCAAGGGGGCAGTAAAGGAAGCTGTCCCAGTGGCTAGCTGTATGCCTGAGATTAGCCAGGGGTGTTGGGACAAGGGAGAAGCTGTCTCTGGTTGTCTGTCTGTGTATGGGGAAGAGTTTCTTCCTGTGTCTGAGGAAGGTGCCCCACAGCCTGTGGAGGCTGAGAGCAGTGTTGTTGTCCCAGAGTTGGGTCTGGATATGGCTAAGGCCCAGGAAGGGGGTGGCCCAAGGTTTGTGTCTGCTGGGGAGAGGGATGAGGTGACTCAGGTAGAGTCAGTCAGTGTTTTACCAGAACCCCAGAGACCAGACAGTGGTGACCCTGATATTGTGCCTGATGCTGCTGTGTTGCTGGCAGAGGGGGGAGCTACTCGGTGGGAGCAGGGAGACCCCTTAGCCCGGGCACAAGGAGAGAATGAGGGTGTGTTAACTCTGGTGCCTAATGATGGTGTGGACGTTTACAGCCATCTAGAGAGCTGCACAGGGAGTGAAGATGCCTCTGACCCTGTCTCTTGTGGGTCTGTCTATGTGCCTGAGAGGGGATTATCTGTGAATCCACCTGAGGGGCCAGAGATAACTCAGGGAGTAAGGGAAGTGCAGGAGGAATTGGTTGGGGCTCAGCAGGGCAATGCTACTGCAGAGCCAGGGAAGGGTGAACTGCTGCTTAAGGAAGCTCATAGGGAGGAGAGTCCTGGCAGTGCTTGTAGCAAGCAGTTTGCAGTAACTGAGAGAGGTGACGATGTCTGGCTTGGAGAAGGCATTCAGGAGAAAGCTCTGCCTGTAAAAGGCAGCAGCTTGTTGTGTGAGGCACTTGTTTTGGTACCTGGCAGACCGAACTTGTCTGTTGGCAGTGACTCCACTGACTTGGGTTTAGGGAAACCCAGTGTGGATGGTGGTGGAGAGGTCTCAGAGGGACTGAGGGTTGTTCCAGATGAGGCAGGAACATCCAGAGAACTGGAGCAGGCTGCTAACCCAGTGACTGTGGGGGACCAGCTTGCTGGGAAGTCAGTGTGTGTGGGACAGGATTGTTCCCAGGTGAATGAGGAGAGTGGGAACTTAGTGTCTCAGATTCAGGAGAAGGGCTGGGTAGCTAAGTATGCAGAGCAGAACAGCTGTGTGGTCACTCTCCCTAGGATGCAGGAGATGGCAGTTATGCTCCCATCTCTGGACACTGTGGACACTCATACTCAATCAGGGAGTTTGATATCTGGTTCCATGTGGAACCAGAGGTTGGAGGTGGACAGAGGAGAGACTTGGGAGTCTACAGCTTACTGCTGTTACCCCACTGAGTGGGGGAAGGGGGAGAATTCCAGGGCCATTGTGAGCCGGGGAGTCACACCCAGCCAGCCCTTTGTCTTGGTCAGGCCAGAGGTTTCAGGCCTGGAGCCCAGAGGACAAGGGGGAGGGACGGGACTTGTTTTGGCCAAGAAGATTTGCAGTTTAAACCTGAAGGGCCAAAACTGCAATGGTGTGGGGCCAGAGAAGGGGCCTGACGGAGAATGTCAATATACACCTGATATAGGATTGTTTTTGTTACTGATGTTAATTCTTGTAACCAATGTATTATTGTTGCAGAGAATTGTAACGGTATACAGTGTGCATGAGCTTATGAAAATACCATGTAATCTGTCTGGAGATGTACCAAACGACAGACGGTATGTAAGGGGACATTGTGATGTGGCTATTTCATGGTTAACACTTGTAACTGGTTTTGGAACTTCTTACAGGACAAAAAGGGTTCCAGCCAGAAGGTCCTGTGTAAGAAGGGAAACTGAGGCACACCACCATTTTGACGGGGGAGGCCTGTGATGCCCTCAGTGATGTTACTGGCATCACTTCCTGCATCAATTTTGCGTTGGGGGTGTCACGTTGCTGAATTGGAGGAAAGCAGCCAGATCGCTGCTGCACCCCTAGGTGGGGGTGTTGGCCCCAGAAATTGGTGTGGGGGGAGCCATGTGGGGTATTGAATGGGAGCTTGTTGTTTTCTGATCCTGTGTACACTGTTTATGTGAGTATATAATGTCTGTGTGTGTAGATCTGTAATCTGTGTAGAAACTGAAGATTTCCCTGCATGTGGTTAAGCATTGGGCAGGGCTGAGCCTGTGGAGCCTGTGGACATGCTAATTACCTGTGGAACAATGGTTCTCAATGGGCCAAAGACAAACCCAAAGAATGGGGGCTGTCCTGAGAGCAGCCAGCAGGGAAGACAGAGAGGCTGAGGACCAGGTGACCTGCTACATACTAGAAGAGGCCAGGAAGGAGTATAAAGAGGCCATGTGGTCGATGCCATTTTGTTCTCAGCTCAGCACTTCATCCCAGAGGCAGCACTGCAGGGATTGAAGAGCCCGGAAGACCTGTGAACCCATCCTGATCGCAGGATGTGCAATAAGAACTTTTAAACCAGCAGCTGCAACATCTCTGCTAGAGCCTGCATCGAGTACTGGGAGATTCGGTGCATGTAACGTACTGTACTTTAATAACCTTACTCTCATGCTTTTCTTTCCTGTAATAATAAACCTTTAGCTATAGATTCTAAAGGATTGGCCCAGCGTGATTTGTGGGTAAGGTCCAGAGGGTAAATTGACCAGGGATCTGTGGCTGGTTTCTTGGAACCGGACAGAACTTATTCGGGGTAGGTGGGATTGGGTGCTAGGACCCCCCACCTGTGTATAGGCCCGGGGCCATCTGGGGCACGGATATTGCTGGGGTGTCGGAGGGGTTTTGCTCGGGAGGCTTGAGATAGGCTGCTGAAGCGCTCTGTGAGACTGGTTTGTGGCCTGTGTGGAGAGGTCGCCAGTCGGGGGCTGTAAGGAGCCCCGGATTTGAGCAATTCGCCCTGAGCGGACGCACTCAGCTGTGCCCAGACAAGGCCTGGTCCGTCACAGGGCCACCTCAGTGAGGCTTGTGGGTTTTGGAAGAAGGGTTTTTGTATTTTGCTTTTCTCGTGTGTGGTCCCCAACTGGTTTTTCTGGGGGTCAGTTGCCCTGGAGACAAAAAAGGTTCCTCATCCCTGCCTTTAATAAAGAAAACTTTGAAACCCTTTGTGGTAGACAGAAATTAACATTTTACCTTATTTAAAATGAAGTTTCCTAAAGTTAAAACACCTAATCTGTGTAAACATTCAAATTAAACCAGTCACCCAAGCTCCAGCACTAGCACAATGGCTCCGCGTGATGATGCAATGGACGGTGCGCACCCAGGCTCCTACCCTCAGCTCTCTTCTGCACCCAACCGCCCCGTCCCAGACCCCAAACTCCTCGGTAGAAATGTGGCCCTTGACCACTTGCCAAAATGCCCCCCCCCCCCATTAAAAATTATTGACAAAGCCTGATCCAAATGTTTTTTGAAATGTTCTTTAATCCGAATTTAAATACATTCTATACAATTGGGAGGGTTGGGGGGAGGGGAACGCAGCTGCTGGCTCCTCAGCTCCTTGTGCTCTCACTGGCTGTCTTCCTGCTGCAAGGGAAGCAGAATCCGTCACATTCATCCCTGGGGACTCAGGGGTACTGGGCCCCCCCAGCATTTCCACCCTCCTCCCCCCTGCGCTGAGACTTGTTCTGCTCTCTGCTCACCCCCCGTCAGGCCCGCAGGGTGAGCTTCTGACCCACCCAGCAGGGACGTGGGGTGGGGGCAGCATGAGGAAAGGGGCGGGGGACTCCCTGAGGGGATGGGAAGGAGACCCTGGCCCTGCCCCACTCTCCTGCATCTGCTCCGGCTGCTCACCATGTATCCCAGGAGCTGATGGGCCTGCCCATGCAGGGCGTGGGCCAGGACCAGCCCGGCCTGGCTGGGGCGCCTCAGGGGGGAGCGGGCAGCGAGCAGAGCCTTGTCTAAAAAGCAGTTCTCCTGCTCTGGGGTGAAGAGCTGCCCAAAGACCTGAAATCAAGAGCACGGGAGGTTTCAGCTGACGGCCCAGAGCCCGGCCCCAACTCCTGGGGCTAAAACAGCTTCCCCCTCCTGGGGCTAAAACAAACTCCCTTCCAGACCCTGCACCCAGACGCTCTCCTCACCCTGCACCCTAACCCCTGCCCCAGGTCACACCTTCCTCCTGCCCCCAAGACCCTCCCAGACCTCACCCCCCTCCGCACAACAGAGCAGCCCTAGGCCACTGGCCAACATCTTGGAGCGACCTCCATCAAAAAGTGTTGCCCCCCCCCCGCCCTGCTTCCCCTTCTATGGGAGATCCGGGGCAAGGTGCGGCGCTGCCCCTAGGAAGCGCCGCCCCTTTGAAACGCCGGGACAGCGTCACAAAGGGGCAGCGCCGCCCTGTCCACGGCTCGAATAGTCGAGGGAAAATGCATCGACCATTCGATCAGCGACTCCCCGCTCCCACCCCGCGTCCTACCCGCACGAGGGCCCCAGCCAGCCCCATGCCCGAGCCCTGCCCTGCCCTGGCAGCGCGTCCTTACCTCTCCCACCCGCACGGTGTTGCTATGCGCCAGGACCCATCTCTCCTTATAGTAGTGCCTGCACCACAGGTCCTCTGCCTGGTGGATGTTGAGGCCTGCAAGAGACAAACCAGGGTGATTCTGCTGGCAGGTCTGAGCCCTTCCCCTCCCACGGGTCCCTGCAGGCATCCCTGGGCAAATGGAGGGGCACAGGGGGCAGAAGGGGAACACAGAGGGACGCATCCCCCCTTGGGCCAGTCTGGGGGAAAAGGGCTGGGTCCCCTCCCCCCGCCGCCGGCACCCTCAGGGTGTCCCTGGGGCCCAGGTCCCGGCTGGGTTCCTTACCCCTGTGGTGCAGGAGGAGTCGGTACAGGCTGTGCACCCCCTTCCGGGCCAGCCGGCTGACGTCTTCGGATGGGTCCGAAATAAAAAGGCCCAGCTGGGCCACGTGGTGACCCATCCTCGGCCAGTCGGCGGAGTTCTGCGGGGAGAGAAGAGGGGGGGTCCCTCAGCATCCTGGGGCTGCACGTCCCATGCTAACGGCCGCCGAGGCGGTTCTGAGCTCGGGGACGGACAGAGACACCTCCCGGGGCGGGGCGGGGCGGGGCGGGGCGGGGCCGGCCTTGCGAGGAGACAACCCTGAGCAATGGCCCCGACTGAAGGGTCACTCCGGGGGTGGAACAAGGGGATCCACTGACGGCCACTCCCCAGTCTGGGGCCCAGGTGCCCCCCGGAAAGGCCCAGGGTCGCCCCTCCCCGGGGAAAGGAGAACGCGGCCCATTCCCGGCCCATTCCCAGCTCTGCCTCCCGGGGACGCACCCAGCCCCGCGCCCTGCAGCCCCAGAGCCCCCGGCTCCGAGGTCACTTACCTCAAACCCCGGGAGGGTGGTGGCGACTCCCAGCAGGGCCGTGGTGCTGCCAAGGGCCCTGGCTCGCTCCTGGGGCAGGCGGGACTCCAGCCACGGGCTCAGGTGCTGGGGGGGAAAGAGGCAGGTCAGGACCCGTAGGGAGGCGCCGGTTCTGGGCAGAGCCTGGGGCTCCTTTCAGACTGTGCCCCCCCCCAGCCACTGACACAGCTCCTCTCTCGGCCCCCCGAGGAAGCAGGGACAATGGCCCCGTCCCCCCCACGGGGCTCACCTCCATGATCAGCTGCAGCCTGGCGGTGTCTGGGGACTCGGCGAGGAGGCTTGCCAGTAGGGCCTGGAGGTCGACGGGAAGGGCCCGGATGAACTGCTGCAAGACAAGGGGGAGCCCTGGGTCAGAGGGGGGTTGGGGAATCCAGGCCACCCGCTGGCCCCGGGGTGCAGCCTTGAGCAGGGTCTGAGCCGCCTCGCAGAGCAGGGAGGAGCCCAGGCTGGGCATGGAAGGGACGGGCCCCCAGGGAGAGCAACGGGAAACCTGGAGGGAAGGATCCAAACCTGCAGCTTCTTCTCTCCCTCTGCCCCCACCCCCACTCCTCTCTGGAGCTCCAGCCCAGCCCGGGAGCAGGGCCCGGAGGGACGTACCTGCGTGTGGATGGGCTCCTGCTGCCAGTCCCCAGACACAGTCTGTCCCATGGCCGCCCTCAGCAGGGGGCTCAGGAGCTGGGCCTGTAGGGGAGGCTGCAAGGTGCTGGCAGGAGAGAGGGGCAGAGACTGTTAATTCAGCAGCAGGGCTGTGTCCAGACTCAGGGGTTTTTTCGGGAAAAGTAGCCTTTTTCCGAAAAAACTTCACCTGCGTCTAGACTGCAGTCGCGTTCTTTCGAAATTAAATCGAAAGAACGCGGCTTTTCTTTCCACGGCGGTAAACCTCATTTCACGAGGAAGAACGCCTTCTTTGGAAAGTGCTTCTTTCGAACGAAGGCGTTCTTGAATGTAACTAGGGCTTCTTCGAAAGAGAGCATCCAGACTCACTGGGTGCTCTCTTTCGAAAGAGGCTTGCAGTCTAGACATAGCCCAGGAGACGGAGACTTTCCCACTCCCTGGTCAGGGGATCTGCTCTGGGGGGGAGTCGGCGGGGGGGGGGGGTCGGTACCTGAGGCTGCAGGCGGCGTTGAGGCAGTCGGCCAAGACCAGTGGGGGGGGGAGTCCTCCATGATCTCCTGTGAGACCCAAGGAGACAAAGGGGCTTGTGAGGCTGGGGCCCCCAAGAGACGCTCACACGGCCAGCGCCCCCACCCAGCAGGATCCAACCCCACTGCCTCCCGCTGGCCTGTAGCCCCCCTGCCCGGCACAGGGCCCCTCCCAGCACCCCCCTCCCAAACCGGGACCAGCTCAATCCTTGTCCCCAGGCCGTCTCCTGCCCCTCACTGCCCTGGTGACCAGCCTCTGAACCTCCTCATCCCTGCTCCCCAGGCGCATCCTCAGCAGCCCGCTCTGCTAACCTTCCAGCTCCCCCCCCATGGCCCGGGGAGACCCCTCCCTGTTCCGAATCCCCCTCCCTGTCCAGCACCCCAGACCTGCCCCATTTCTGTGTCCCTCCCTCCTCCAGCATCCCCACCCACCCTCCCCATGTCCACCTCCCCCTCCCCCTCCAGCACTCCTGGCCCCACCCATCCCATTTCCAGCACCCCCACCCGCCGCCATGGCCCAGGCAGACCCCTGTCCACCCCACGTATCCCCTCCCTTCCTCCCGGCCGCCGCCACTCGCTCACCACGATCCTGGCCATCATGGTGTCCTTGCAGCAGCGCGGCGCCAGGGTGTCCTCGCCCCTTTGGAGGGCGGCGAGACAGGCGGGGGGGACGGCCAGGAGGAACCGCTGCAGGGCAGCTGGGCTCTGCACCCCAGAGAGAGTCTGTGAGCCTGGGGCCTGCCTGCCCCCCACGGACAGCTGCAGGGCTCAGGCCTCCCAGGAGTGGAGGTGGGAGCTGCCGGTTGTCCAAGCACCCACACTCCCCCCCCAACTGCTGCCTCAGGCTTGTGGGGGCCCAGCTGGTGCATGACAAAAGACCTCAGCTTGGGGGGCCCAGGTCATGCAGGAGAAGGGGCCCCAGGGGGATCCCCAGGGACAAGCCCCTCCCGGAGGGGGGGACGTGCTGGGAAGGGGCCGGACAATCTCGGGTCCCCCCGTGTGGAGAAGGTTCCTACCGTGTCCCGGGTGTGGAGCTGCTCTTCAATATCATAGATGGCCCCTTCCTCCACCCGGGAGTCCATCCGCTCCTGGCAGAGCTCCGCCGAGGCGCAGGGGGGCTCTGTGCGGGAGGGAAGGGACCAGGGTGACTCCAGCGGCCAGCAGGGGTCTTGCGCCCCCATGTCAGGGACCCAGGGCAGGTTGGGCCCCACACGCCCCTCGCAGGGACCCATCCCCCTTCCACCCTCACATCTGCCAACGCCCTCAGCAGAGCCCCCACCAGGAACAAGAGAGCCAAGCAGCAGCTCCCGCCCCCATCCATTGCCCTGGCTGCGGGGCAGACACTGGGGCTGCCCCTCCCCCCCCGTGTACTGGGTGAGCCCCTGGGCCCAGCGTGTTCACGGCCCCTCACCTGGGTCTGAGCGGCTGCAGGAGGTGGCCCGGCTGCAGCTGGAGGCCCAGGCGCTGCTGCTCACTGAGCTGGACCCACAGCTGCAGGGGCTGGTGCGGAGAGGCTGGGGGCTCCCGGAGACTGGCAGGTCCCCGGGGGCCGGGCAGGGCGATGCCCCCTGGTGGTAATGGGGGCTGGGCTCCTGGGGCAGGTGTTTCTCTCCACAGAGGAGGCCCCAGAGCCACCCTACCCGGCTCGCCCGCTGGGCTGGGTCCCGCCTTCCCAGCCGCCTCTGGAGCCAGGTCCGGAGGGGCCTGGCCGGTGGGCGAGTCGCCCCGAGCTGGTGGGATTCAGCTTCCCCGCCCGCGGGGACGGAGGAGCTGCTTCCCACCGGCCCTGGGGCCATCTTCAGGGCTTTCCGGAACCACAGCCTGATGTGTTTGGCCATGCTGCAAATGAGGGGAGCAAAGGGGAGCTTGGGGCGCAGCCTGCAGAGCGAAATCCAGGGGTTCCAGCACCCCAGAGCGACTGCCCCCAGCCCCCAAATGGCCCCTTGCTTATCGGCTCGGTCTTGCACAGGCACTTCTGGCCCTTGACCGAGGGCTGGGCCTGCCTGGAACCCAGCCGGCCCCGGGCGGGATCCAAACCCCTGGGGGCTCTTACCTTCTGCAAAACGCTGTCCGGATGTGGAACTCACAGAGGACAAAGCAACTGTGAGCAGGAGACGCACCAGAGCTAAAGCAACCGGGGGTCTCCAAAGTCCCCTGGGCCCGCCCCCCCCTTTTCTCAGCCTGAGATGTGGGTTCCTCTGTGAGGTCACCACCTCCCCACCTGCCCTTTGCCTGATCTGCTGAGGGCTGCCCAAAGCCCCTGTGAGGTCACTGCCCCCCCCCACCTCACCCTGCCAGGCAAATGTCCTGCCTCTGGCCACCCCTCTGGGAAGTTGGAGCCATTCCTAGGGGTCCCCCCCACTCCCTGACTGGGCATCCTGCAGCCAGCAGCTCCAGTAGCCCCATAGGCTGCTCCCTGCCCTACACTGCAGGCTTCTTGCACAAGAACTGTTTCACACCGGAGTTCTTGCGCAAAAGGTCTCGTGCAAGAGCACCTCCACCCTGCCATGTGCTTTTGCACAAGAGTGTCCATGGCATTGTGAACGCTTTCTTGTGCAAGAAAGCTCTGATGACCATTTTAGCCATAAAAGTGTCTTGCTCAAGAAGCCCCTGGTGCCCGTCCACGCTGCCTTCTTGCACAACAGCTCTTGCACAAAAGGGGCTTATTCCTCGTGGGGAGAGGAATAACTCCTGTGCAAGAAGCCCTCTTTTCTGATGCTTTACTGCAAATTTACTTGCACAAGAATTCACGTGCAGTGTAGACGCGCCACAAGTTTTTGCACAAGAACAGTTGTTCTTGAGCAAAATGCCTGCAGTGCAGACGTGGCCTTGGTGTCACCCAGCACTGGACTTCCTGGCCAGGAGCAAGAGTTAGAGCCTCCCACTCGCCCCGCTGCCTCTCACGGGCTCCCGTCCGGCCCCAGCCCTGGGCTTTGCCCTAGCGCATCCCAGCAAGGCCTCTGGCCTGCACTAGACCCATTGACATGTGGAGAATCCACCACTGCCCTGGGGCACTTTTGTCTATGGGACTCGGACTCACAGCTGAGCATGGAGCCTGATTTCTCCCAGGACTTGGGCTCTTTCCTGGCCAGGCCCTGGAACTGGTTCCACCTTTGTCTGCCAGGGACCGATACTGTCTCTCCAGGGAGGCCCTGCAGTGCAGGCACCTTCCTTTCCCCCCTCGGGAGCAGTCATTGTTCTGCACCCCACAAAGCAGTGGGGGGCTCCTGGCTGCCCCAGCTCCAATCTCTGAGCTTCTCTCTCAATGGGGGCCAGGCCTGGAGGCTCTAGTTCCCCTGGGTATGTATTTCTACACTACCCCGCTAGTTTGAACTAGCGGGGTAATGTATGCATACCGAACTTGCTAATGAAGCCCGGGATTTGAATTTCCCGGGCTTCATTAGCATAAAGCCGGCGCCGCCATTTTTAAAAGCCGGCTAGTGCGAACCCCGTGCCGCGCGGCTACACGCGACACGGGCTAGATAGTTCGAACTACGTAGCCATTCCGAACTATCTGTACTCCTCGTTCCACGGCACGGGGTTCGCACTAGCCGGCTTTTAAAAATGGCGGCGCCGGCTTTATGCTAATGAAGCCTGGGAAATTCAAATCCCGGGCTTCATTAGCAAGTTCGGTATGCATACATTACCCCCCTAGTTCGAACTAGCGGGGTAGTGTAGACATACCCCCTGAGACTCACTGGTGCTGGCTCACCCCCTGTCCTGCTCGTGGCTCCGTTGTCCTCCTCCCCGCAGCGCCCCCCAGCTCTAAATGCTGCTCACATCAGTTCCCCTTCCCCGTGGCCAGGCCCTGCAGGACTCTGGGGGCTGGTTTGCTGCCCTCAGCCCTGCAGTAGCCTGCTCCCCAGTTTGCAGCCCCTCCCATCATGCGTGGGGTCTCCTGGTACCGGAGGGAGGACGGGGGCAGACCAGGAAGGTTAATTTGATGTTGCAGCGGCAGGAAGAGGAGGGGTGGCGCAGAGGAGCTGTCAGTACATTATCCCAATACGCCATCCCAGTGCAGGCGTCGCACTCAGCTCTACCTGCAGAGGAGTCTCTATCTGCGGTGAGCAGAAAGGGGGTCTAGGACACACACACAAGTAGCCCCAGAACCACGCAGGAGCAGAGTCGTTCTGCGAAAGGGAGAGGTTTATTGGGTCTGCGAGGGCGGCCGTAGGGGGGTGTGGTGTGTGTGCCACTCATCTCCGTCTGGGCAGCGGCACCGGTCGGGCTCAGAACTGGGCACAGGACCGGACCACGGCACCATCGATCTCCAGTGTATCGATCTGCTGGAAGCCGCGGCAGAGCTGAATTGCAGAACGGCTGCCCATTGGCAAAGACCTTGAAATGCTGGTTCCTGCAGCCGATGGAGAGGAACCCACTCCTCCTGGGGGGAGGAGCAGCCAAGAGAGGGACCCACTCAGACCGGTCTGGCAGCGTGACGTAGTGGAACCAGCGCTGCCTAGGTAGGGTTTTACCTCCCCCCAGTCTGCTTCTGAAACCGAGTTTCCCCCTCTGCCCCATGGGCTAACAACAAGGCACTTTACAAACATTCTCTGTGTCATCGGCATTGTATGAAGGGGGAAACTGAGGCATGGAGCGGCATCTGATTTATATAGCTCAAGCCAGTCCCCACCCCTCTCGGTCTGCAGGAAAAGAAGCCAAGTGCTCTTGTTCCCACTACTCCTCCATTCCCCTGCTTCCACCTGATGTCAAATACACAAAGCTCACTACTTCTTCTTTCCTGCACTTAAGCCAAGCAGATCAGGATGGGGAGGAGACATGAGGGAGCCCCCAGGCTCTTGCTCTTTCTCGCACATACACACACATATATTACTTTAGAAAATGCCAGGTGTGAGCTAGAGGAGAATCTCCATTAACTGTTAGCACTATAGGGCATATGATACATACATAAAGCATTTACAGTCCATCCAGCAGAGGTCAACAATACACCCCGCACACATGTAGCTCCCCCTCCTTTTCCAAATGCCCCAAGATTTAAACTACTGGAGACTACCCATTAGCTGTTAGTTGTATAGGAACTATGGGTATGTCTACACTACAAAGTTAATTCGAACTAACAGCCGTTAGTTGGAATTAACTTTCATAGGTGCTACACATACAAACCGCTAGTTTGGACTTAATTCGAACTAGGTAAACCTCATTCTACCAGGAGTAACGCCAAATTCGAATTCAGTAGTTGCAATTAAGGGCTGTGTAGCCACTTAATTCGAAGTAGCTGGAGGCCAGCCCTCCCCAGGTTCCCCTGGTGGCTGCTCTGGGCCAAACCAGGAAAACTCCTCTCCTCTCCCCAGCCCTGGGGCACTTAAAGGGGTAGACTCTGGCCAGACGGCACTTGCCAGAGCCAGCCCTGCCAGCAGTCTCTGCCCCGAACCAGCGGCTGCAGGATGAGCCAGGCAGCCAGTGCCAGCGAGCCATCCCCCCGCCCAGTCCCCCAGCACCCAGGGGCCAGCCAGGGGCCGTAGATGGCGCGCACCCTCCTGGTCTAGATCCATGGCTGGATTCTTCCCTTCCTTCCCTTCCCGAGACATACAGTCACCATCTCAGTGGGGTGGGAGCCCTTTGATGCTTCGCCTGCGTGTTCCCAGCCGAGAAGGGGCGGCTAATCCCGCAGAAGCAGAGCCCTGCACTTTTGAGTACCTGGACCCAGGGTTTTGCTGCTTTATAGCGGGTGGGGTTAAAATAACGGAACGTCTCTTGTCCCACCAATCCCCCAGGACTCACCCCTCTTCTCTGCATTGCGCAGCGTCTAGACTGCAGCCACGTTCTTTCGAAATTAAATCGAGCCAGAGGAAAGAAAGAAAGGAGCGAGCCAGGGCCCTTGGCAGAGAATGTTTGTAAAGTGCCTTGTTGTTAGCCCATGGGGCAGAGGGGGAAACTCGGTTTCAGAAGCAGACTGGGGGGAGGTAAAACCCTACCTAGGCAGCGCTGGTTCCACTACGTCACGCTGCCAGACCGGTCTGAGTGGGTCCCTCTCTTGGCTGCTCCTCCCCCCAGGAGGAGTGGGTTCCTCTCCATCGGCTGCAGGAACCAGCATTTCAAGGTCTTTGCCAATGGGCTGCCGTTCTGCAATTCAGCTCTGCCGCGGCTTCCAGCAGATCGATACACTGGAGATCGATGGTGCCGTGGTCGGGTCCTGTGCCCAGTTCTGAGCCCGACCGGTGCCGCTGCCCAGACGGAGATGAGTGGCACACACACCACACCCCCCTACGGCCGCCCTCGCAGACCCAATAAACCTCTCCCTTTCGCAGAACGACTCTGCTCCTGCGTGGTTCTGGGGCTACTTGTGTGTGTGTCCTAGACCCCCTTTCTGCTCACCGCAGATAGAGACTCCTCTGCAGGTAGAGCTGAGTGCGACGCCTGCACTGGGATGGCGTATTGGGATAATGTACTGACAGCTCCTCTGCGCCACCCCCCCTTTTCCTGCCGCTGCAACATCAAATTAACCTTCCTGGTCTGCCCCCGTCCTCCCTCCAGTACCAGGAGACCCCACGCATGATGGGAGGGGCTGCAAACTGGGGAGCAGGCTACTGCAGGGCTGAGGGCAGCAAACCAGCACCCAGAGCCCTGCAGGGCCTGGCCACGGGGAAGGGGAACTGATGTGAGCAGCATTTAGAGCGGGGGAGGGGCTGCGGGGAGGAGGACAACGGAGCCACGAGCAGGACAGGGGGTGAGCCAGCACCAGTGAGTCTCAGGGGGTATGTCTACACTACCCCGCTAGTTCGAACTAGGGGGGTAATGTATGCATACCGAACTTGCTAATGAAGCCCGGGATTTGAATTTCCCGGGCTTCATTAGCATAAAGCCGTGGAACGAGGAGTACAGATAGTTCGGAATGGCTACGTAGTTCGAACTATCTAGCCCGTGCCGCGTGTAGCCGCGCGGCACGGGGTTCGCACTAGCCGGCTTTTAAAAATGGCGGCGCCGGCTTTATGCTAATGAAGCCCGGGAAATTCAAATCCCGGGCTTCATTAGCAAGTTTGGTATGCATACATTACCCCCCTAGTTCAAACTAGCGGGGTAGTGTAGAAATACATACCCAGGGGGACTAGAGCCTCCAGGCCTGGCCCCCGTTGAGAGAGAAGCTCAGAGATTGGAGCTGGGGCAGCCAGGAGCCCCCCACTGCTTTGTGGGGTGCAGAACAATGACTGCTCCCGAGGGGGGAAAGGAAGGTGCCTGCACTGCAGGGCCTCCCTGGAGAGACAGTATCGGTCCCTGGCAGACAAAGGTGGAACCAGTTCCAGGGCCTGGCCAGGAAAGAGCCCAAGTCCTGGGAGAAATCAGGCTCCATGCTCAGCTGTGAGTCCGAGTCCCATAGACAAAAGCGCCCCAGGGCAGTGGTGGATTCTCCACATGTCAATGGGTCTAGTGCAGGCCAGAGGCCTTGCTGGGATGCCTAGGGCAAAGCCCAGGGCTGGGGCCGGACGGGAGCCCGTGAGAGGCAGCGTGGCGAGTGGGAGGCTCTAACTCTTGCTCCTGGCCAGGAAGTCCAGTGCTGGGTGACACCAAGGCCACGTCTGCACTGCAGGCATTTTGCTCAAGAACAACTGTTCTTGTGCAAAAACTTGTGGCGCATCTACACTGCACGTGAATTCTTGTGCAAGTAAATTTGCAGTAAAGTAAATTTGCAGAAAAGAGGGCTTCTTGCACAGGAGTTATTCCTCTCCCCACGAGGAATAAGCCCCTTTTGTGCAAGAGCTGTTGTGCAAGAAGGCAGCGTGGACGGGCACCAGGGGCTTCTTGAGCAAGACACTTTTATGGCTAAAATGGTCATCAGAGCTTTCTTGCACGAGAAAGCGTTCACAATGCCATGGACACTCTTGTGCAAAAGCACATGGCAGGGTGGAGGTGCTCTTGCACGAGACCTTTTGCGCAAGAACTCCGGTGTGAAACAGTTCTTGTGCAAGAAGCCTGCAGTGTAGGGCAGGGAGCAGCCTATGGGGCTACTGGAGCTGCTGGCTGCAGGATGCCCAGTCAGGGAGTGGGGGGGACCCCTAGGAATGGCTCCAACTTCCCAGGGGGGTGGCCAGAGGCAGGACATTTGCCTGGCAGGGTGAGGTGGGGGGGGGGGGCAGTGACCTCACAGGGGCTTTGGGCAGCCCTCAGCAGATCAGGCAAAGGGCAGGTGGGGAGGTGGTGACCTCACAGAGGAACCCACATCTCAGGCTGAGAAAAGGGGGGGGCGGGCCCAGGGGACTTTGGAGACCCCCGGTTGCTTTAGCTCTGGTGCGTCTCCTGCTCACAGTTGCTTTGTCCTCTGTGAGTTCCACATCCGGACAGCGTTTTGCAGAAGGTAAGAGCCCCCAGGGGTTTGGATCCCGCCCGGGGCCGGCTGGGTTCCAGGCAGGCCCAGCCCTCGGTCAAGGGCCAGAAGTGCCTGTGCAAGACCGAGCCGATAAGCAAGGGGCCATTTGGGGGCTGGGGGCAGTCGCTCTGGGGTGCTGGAACCCCTGGATTTCGCTCTGCAGGCTGCGCCCCAAGCTCCCCTTTGCTCCCCTCATTTGCAGCATGGCCAAACACATCAGGCTGTGGTTCCGGAAAGCCCTGAAGATGGCCCCAGGGCCGGTGGGAAGCAGCTCCTCCGTCCCCGCGGGCGGGGAAGCTGAATCCCACCAGCTCGGGGCGACTCGCCCACCGGCCAGGCCCCTCCGGACCTGGCTCCAGAGGCGGCTGGGAAGGCGGGACCCAGCCCAGCGGGCGAGCCGGGTAGGGTGGCTCTGGGGCCTCCTCTGTGGAGAGAAACACCTGCCCCAGGAGCCCAGCCCCCATTACCACCAGGGGGCATCGCCCTGCCCGGCCCCCGGGGACCTGCCAGTCTCCGGGAGCCCCCAGCCTCTCCGCACCAGCCCCTGCAGCTGTGGGTCCAGCTCAGTGAGCAGCAGCGCCTGGGCCTCCAGCTGCAGCCGGGCCACCTCCTGCAGCCGCTCAGACCCAGGTGAGGGGCCGTGAACACGCTGGGCCCAGGGGCTCACCCAGTACACGGGGGGGGAGGGGCAGCCCCAGTGTCTGCCCCGCAGCCAGGGCAATGGATGGGGGCGGGAGCTGCTGCTTGGCTCTCTTGTTCCTGGTGGGGGCTCTGCTGAGGGCGTTGGCAGATGTGAGGGTGGAAGGGGGATGGGTCCCTGCGAGGGGCGTGTGGGGCCCAACCTGCCCTGGGTCCCTGACATGGGGGCGCAAGACCCCTGCTGGCCGCTGGAGTCACCCTGGTCCCTTCCCTCCCGCACAGAGCCCCCCTGCGCCTCGGCGGAGCTCTGCCAGGAGCGGATGGACTCCCGGGTGGAGGAAGGGGCCATCTATGATATTGAAGAGCAGCTCCACACCCGGGACACGGTAGGAACCTTCTCCACACGGGGGGACCCGAGATTGTCCGGCCCCTTCCCAGCACGTCCCCCCCTCCGGGAGGGGCTTGTCCCTGGGGATCCCCCTGGGGCCCCTTCTCCTGCATGACCTGGGCCCCCCAAGCTGAGGTCTTTTGTCATGCACCAGCTGGGCCCCCACAAGCCTGAGGCAGCAGTTGGGGGGGGAGTGTGGGTGCTTGGACAACCGGCAGCTCCCACCTCCACTCCTGGGAGGCCTGAGCCCTGCAGCTGTCCGTGGGGGGCAGGCAGGCCCCAGGCTCACAGACTCTCTCTGGGGTGCAGAGCCCAGCTGCCCTGCAGCGGTTCCTCCTGGCCGTCCCCCCCGCCTGTCTCGCCGCCCTCCAAAGGGGCGAGGACACCCTGGCGCCGCGCTGCTGCAAGGACACCATGATGGCCAGGATCGTGGTGAGCGAGTGGCGGCGGCCGGGAGGAAGGGAGGGGATACGTGGGGTGGACAGGGGTCTGCCTGGGCCATGGCGGCGGGTGGGGGTGCTGGAAATGGGATGGGTGGGGCCAGGAGTGCTGGAGGGGGAGGGGGAGGTGGACATGGGGAGGGTGGGTGGGGATGCTGGAGGAGGGAGGGACACAGAAATGGGGCAGGTCTGGGGTGCTGGACAGGGAGGGGGATTCGGAACAGGGAGGGGTCTCCCCGGGCCATGGGGGGGGAGCTGGAAGGTTAGCAGAGCGGGCTGCTGAGGATGCGCCTGGGGAGCAGGGATGAGGAGGTTCAGAGGCTGGTCACCAGGGCAGTGAGGGGCAGGAGACGGCCTGGGGACAAGGATTGAGCTGGTCCCGGTTTGGGAGGGGGGTGCTGGGAGGGGCCCTGTGCCGGGCAGGGGGGCTACAGGCCAGCGGGAGGCAGTGGGGTTGGATCCTGCTGGGTGGGGGCGCTGGCCGTGTGAGCGTCTCTTGGGGGCCCCAGCCTCACAAGCCCCTTTGTCTCCTTGGGTCTCACAGGAGATCATGGAGGACTCCCCCCCCCCACTGGTCTTGGCCGACTGCCTCAACGCCGCCTGCAGCCTCAGGTACCGACCCCCCCCCCCCCGCCGACTCCCCCCCAGAGCAGATCCCCTGACCAGGGAGTGGGAAAGTCTCCGTCTCCTGGGCTATGTCTAGACTGCAAGCCTCTTTCGAAAGAGAGCACCCAGTGAGTCTGGATGCTCTCTTTCGAAGAAGCCCTAGTTACATTCAAGAACGCCTTCGTTCGAAAGAAGCACTTTCCAAAGAAGGCGTTCTTCCTCGTGAAATGAGGTTTCCCGCCGTGGAAAGAAAAGCCGCGTTCTTTCGATTTAATTTCGAAAGAACGCGACTGCAGTCTAGACGCAGGTGAAGTTTTTTCGGAAAAAGGCTACTTTTCCCGAAAAAACCCCTGAGTCTGGACACAGCCCTGCTGCTGAATTAACAGTCTCTGCCCCTCTCTCCTGCCAGCACCTTGCAGCCTCCCCTACAGGCCCAGCTCCTGAGCCCCCTGCTGAGGGCGGCCGTGGGACAGACTGTGTCTGGGGACTGGCAGCAGGAGCCCATCCACACGCAGGTACGTCCCTCCGGGCCCTGCTCCCGGGCTGGGCTGGAGCTCCAGAGAGGAGTGGGGGTGGGGGCAGAGGGAGAGAAGAAGCTGCAGGTTTGGATCCTTCCCTCCAGGTTTCCCGTTGCTCTCCCTGGGGGCCCGTCCCTTCCATGCCCAGCCTGGGCTCCTCCCTGCTCTGCGAGGCGGCTCAGACCCTGCTCAAGGCTGCACCCCGGGGCCAGCGGGTGGCCTGGATTCCCCAACCCCCCTCTGACCCAGGGCTCCCCCTTGTCTTGCAGCAGTTCATCCGGGCCCTTCCCGTCGACCTCCAGGCCCTACTGGCAAGCCTCCTCGCCGAGTCCCCAGACACCGCCAGGCTGCAGCTGATCATGGAGGTGAGCCCCGTGGGGGGGACGGGGCCATTGTCCCTGCTTCCTCGGGGGGCCGAGAGAGGAGCTGTGTCAGTGGCTGGGGGGGGGCACAGTCTGAAAGGAGCCCCAGGCTCTGCCCAGAACCGGCGCCTCCCTACGGGTCCTGACCTGCCTCTTTCCCCCCCAGCACCTGAGCCCGTGGCTGGAGTCCCGCCTGCCCCAGGAGCGAGCCAGGGCCCTTGGCAGCACCACGGCCCTGCTGGGAGTCGCCACCACCCTCCCGGGGTTTGAGGTAAGTGACCTCGGAGCCGGGGGCTCTGGGGCTGCAGGGCGCGGGGCTGGGAGCGTCCCCGGGAGGCAGAGCTGGGAATGGGCCGGGAATGGGCCGCGTTCTCCTTTCCCCGGGGAGGGGCGACCCTGGGCCTTTCCGGGGGCACCTGGGCCCCAGACTGGGGAGTGGCCGTCAGTGGATCCCCTTGTTCCACCCCCAGAGTGACCCTTCAGTCGGGGCCATTGCTCAGGGTTGTCTCCTCGCAAGGCCGGCCCCGCCCCGCCCCGCCCCGCCCCGCCCCGGGAGGTGTCTCTGTCCGTCCCCGAGCTCAGAACCGCCTCGGCGGCCGTTAGCATGGGACGTGCAGCCCCAGGATGCTGAGGGACCCCCCCTCTTCTCTCCCCTCAGAACTCCGCCGACTGGCCGAGGATGGGTCACCACGTGGCCCAGCTGGGCCTTTTTATTTCGGACCCATCCGAAGACGTCAGCCGGCTGGCCCGGAAGGGGGTGCACAGCCTGTATCAACTCCTCCTGCACCACAGGGGTAAGGAACCCAGCCGGGACCTGGGCCCCAGGGACACCCTGAGGGTGCCGGCGGCGGGGGGAGGGGACCCAGCCCTTTTCCCCCAGACTGGCCCAAGGGGGGATGCGTCCCTCTGTGTTCCCCTTCTGCCCCCTGTGCCCCTCCATTTGCCCAGGGATGCCTGCAGGGACCCGTGGGAGGGGAAGGGCTCAGACCTGCCAGCAGAATCACCCTGGTTTGTCTCTTGCAGGCCTCAACATCCACCAGGCAGAGGACCTGTGGTGCAGGCACTACTATAAGGAGAGATGGGTCCTGGCGCATAGCAACACCGTCAGGGTGGGAGAGGTAAGGACGCGCTGCCAGGGCAGGGCAGGGCTCCGGGGTGGGGCTGGCTGGGGCCCTCGTGCGGGTAGGACGCGGGGTGGGAAGCGGGGAGTCGCTGATCGAATGGTCGATGCATTTTCCCTCGACTATTCGAGCCGTGGACAGGGCGGCGCTGCCCCTTTGTGACGCTGTCCCGGCGTTTCAAAGGGGCGGCGCTGCCTAGGGGCAGCACCGCACCTTGCCCCGGATCTCCCATAGAAGGGGAAGCAGGGCGGGGGGGGCAACACTTTTTGATGGAGGTCGCTCCAAGATGTTGGCCAGTGGCCTAGGGCTGCTCTGTTGTGCGGAGGGGGTGAGGTCTGGGAGGGTCTTGGGGGCAGGAGGAAGGTGTGACCTGGGGCAGGGGTTAGGGTGCAGGGTGAGGAGAGCGTCTGGGTGCAGGGTCTGGAAGGGAGTTTGCAGAAGGAGGAAGCTGTTTTAGCCCCAGGAGTTGGGGCCGGGCTCTGGGCCGTCAGCTGAAACCTCCCGTGCTCTTGATTTCAGGTCTTTGGGCAGCTCTTCACCCCAGAGCAGGAGAACTGCTTTTTAGACAAGGCTCTGCTCGCTGCCCGCTCCCCCCTGAGGCGCCCCAGCCAGGCCGGGCTGGTCCTGGCCCACGCCCTGCATGGGCAGGCCCATCAGCTCCTGGGATACATGGTGAGCAGCCGGAGCAGATGCAGGAGAGTGGGGCAGGGCCAGGGTCTCCTTCCCATCCCCTCAGGGAGTCCCCCGCCCCTTTCCTCATGCTGCCCCCACCCCACGTCCCTGCTGGGTGGGTCAGAAGCTCACCCTGCGGGCCTGACGGGGGGTGAGCAGAGAGCAGAACAAGTCTCAGCGCAGGGGGGAGGAGGGTGGAAATGCTGGGGGGGCCCAGTACCCCTGAGTCCCCAGGGATGAATGTGACGGATTCTGCTTCCCTTGCAGCAGGAAGACAGCCAGTGAGAGCACAAGGAGCTGAGGAGCCAGCAGCTGCGTCCCCCTCCCCCCAACCCTCCCAATTGTATAGAATGTATTTAAATTCGGATTAAAGAACGTTTCAAAAAACATTTGGATCAGGCTTTGTCAATAATTTTTAATGGGGGGGGGCATTTTGGCAAGTGGTCAAGGGCCACATTGCTACCGAGGAGTTTGGGGTCTGGGACGGGGCGGTTGGGTGCAGAAGAGAGCTGAGGGTAGGAGCCTGGGTGCGCACCGTCCATTGCATCATCACGCGGAGCCATTGTGCTAGTGCTGGAGCTTGGGTGACTGGTTTAATTTGAATGTTTACACAGATTAGGTGTTTTAACTTTAGGAAACTTCATTTTAAATAAGGTAAAATGTTAATTTCTGTCTACCGCAAAGGGTTTCAAAGTTTCCTTTATTAAAGGCAGGGATGAGGAACCTTTTTTGTCTCCAGGGCCACTGACCCCCAGAAAAACCAGTTGGGGACCACACACGAGAAAAGCAAAATACAAAAACCCTTCTTCCAAAACCCACAAGCCTCACTGAGGTGGCCCCCAACTGGGGCACCTCACTGCTCTGGCGCTTCAGCCCCACTGGGGTGAGGGGAAGGGACAGGGAGGACTGAGGTTCGGGGATCCCTCATTTTTGGCCCCCCCTCAGATTGAGAGGGACCCGCAAATGCCACTCTCCCTGGAACCCAGGAGAGTTAATCTGTGCTGGGGCTGGAGTGCCAGGGGAGTGAGATGTCTCAGTCGGGGCCACATTCGTGAGGCTTGGGGGGGTGGAGGCGCCAGGGACGCATTCAGATAGAGCAGGGGAGCCGGCAGGGACCCTGAGAGGAGAAGTGGGAGTGAGAGCCCAGCCGGGGAGACACAAGGAAACCAGAGTCAGTCTAGTATCTCTCAGGCAGCTGGGGTAGACACCCCCCACCCCAAACCCCAGCCTCCTGTTGGATCCTCCTCCCACAGTTAACTGCCTCTGAGTCTGCACCCAAACTCCCATCGCTGCCCTGAACCTGTCCCAGAGCCTGCAACCCGCAGCCTCTCCCGCGCCCCACTCCCCAGCCATCCTGCACCGTAACCCCAGCCTCAGGCCAGCGAACCTGAGTGAGGGTGGGGGAGCCCAAGCAGCAGAGGGAGGGGGGAGTGGAATGAGTGGGGGCGTGGCCTCAGAACAGGGGCAGGGGTAGGTGCGGGGAAGGGGGCGGGGCAATGGTAGTGGCCTCTAATGCCCACACCCCTCCCTTCGGCATCGCTTATGTCCCATGTCCGCCCCCTCCTGAGCCCACAGCCGGTGCCAAGGCCTCGTGCCCAGGGCGGGGTCGCCCCTGTGAGCTGCCAGCCATACTGGGGAGAGGCGAGAGGGTCTGGGCTGCTGTGTCCGTTGCTGGCTCCTGTCAGGCCTTTGCACCGAGTCCTGGTGCAGCCTGAGCAAACCTGGGTCCTTCCCTGCTCCTCCAACACCACCTGGGCAAAGGGAGGAGAGTCCCCTACAGCCTCTGTCACTTCGGCCTCCTGTCGGGGGAACATGCCCCCTGCAGCATGATCCCCTGGAGATCTAGCCCTCTGGGCACTCACACAAGGTCTCTACACGGCAGCTGCTCTGTGCCTAGTGCTGGCACTGCAGAGCCATTTGCCACTTTGCACCCGACTGTTACCAGGTCCTTTCCATTTGCAGGGCCGGCCACATCTCCTGCCCCCTAGGCCATTGGCTGCACCCTCGTCTCGCTCCTCCTGGTGTCTGTATCCGTCATCACCTTGGTGCTGGAGAGATGGGGCCTGCCCCAGCCTGCCGGGCTGCAAGGGACTCCTGTTGGGAGCAGCTGCATGGGAACCAGAGGCCCAAGAATGGGAGAACCCTATTGACCTGCTGTGAGCAGGAGATGGGGATGGGGAGGGGGCTGGGGAGGTACCTGTACTCAGCTCTGAATGGGGGCTGGGGAGACACAGACACTGCTGATGATTGCTGCACTGTGGGCCCCTGGGTTACAGTCTATGCCCAGGCAGCTCCTCCAGTCACTGCCTGTCACATTACTGGATCTTGAGGGGAGCAGCCAGATCACTGCTGCACCCATAGGTGGGGGTGTTGGCCCCAGAAAATGGTAGAAAAGGGGGCCATGTGGGGTGCTGAATAGAAGCTTATTATCTGATAGTCCTATGTAAGCTATTTATGTGGTTGTATAACGTCTGTGTGTGTAGTTAGGAATCTGTAGTCTGTGCGGATCCTGAATATTTCTCTGCATGTGGTTGAGCATTGGGCAGAGCCCGGCCTGTGGACATGCTAATTAGCGAGGCCCTGTGGGACAATGGCACTGAATGGGCCAAGGACACACCTAAAGCATGAGGGCGGACACCTAAGAGCGGCCAGCAGAGAGAGGCTGAGGACCAGGTGATCTCCTGCAGCCAAGAAGAGGCCAGGAAGGAGGAATAAATAGGCCATGTGGTCGATGCCATCTTGGTTCTCAGCTCAGCACTTCATCCCAGAGGCAGCATTGCAGGGATCGAAGAGCCCGAGAGACCTGTGAACCCATCCTGACCCTAGGATGTGCAACAAGAACTCTTAAACCAGCAGCTGTAACATCTCTGCTAGAGGCTTCATCGAGAACTGGGAGATTCGGTGCATGTAACATACTATTCCTTTAACAACCTTACTCTCATGCTTTTCTTTATTGTAATAATAAACCTTTAGGTGTTAGATGCTAAAGGATTGGCTCAGCGTGATTTGTGGGTAAGATCCAGAGGGTAAATTGACCAGGGATCTGTGGCTGGTTTCTTGGGACCAGACAGAACTTGTTCGGGGTAGGTGGGATTGGGTGCTAGGACCCCCACCGGTGTATGAGGCCCGGGGCCATCGGGGGCATGGCTATTGCTGGGGTGCCGGAGGGGTTTTGCTCGTGAGGCTTCAGGCAGGCAGCTGAAGCGCTCTGTGGGACTGGTTTGTGGCCTGTGTGGAGAGGTCACCAGTCTGGGGGCTGTAAGGAGCCCCGGATTTGAGCAATTCGCCCTGAGCGGACGCCCTCAGCTGTGCCCAGACACGGCCCGGTCCGTCACACTGCCCCTCAGCCTGCAGGCCTCTCCTCGCTCTCAGCCAGGCCAAGGGCTGAGCCCTGCTGTGGCCTGCCCCAGCCAGCCAGCCAGCCCAGCTCCTCCTCCTGCACAAACAGTCCCGCCTGCTCCTTTAGCAAAGCAGAGCGGGCTGGTTGTGGAACTTCTGGGAGACTGAGGTTCAAGTCCCAGGTCTGCTCCCCCCCGGATACCTTTCCAGCTGCTGTGGCTCTAGGCAATTGCCACCTTTGCCATCACCACACACCCCTCTGCTCCCCAAATCTGCCGTCTGAGCCCATGACTCCCTGCATGATCGCTGTAGAATCAGGCAGAATTTTCCTTTTCCCCATGCTGAAGCTCAGCAGTAGGCAGCTGTCAGCCTCAGAACACCAGGCCAGTGCTCCCCAGGCTGGGCTATACACTGCCAGGAGCCCAATTCCCAGGGCATCAGAGATCCTGGTCACAAGGCTCCCTTGGGGTTGGCGACTGTTCTTGCAAAGTGCTGAGCTCTGCAGCTGAGGGCCTGCTGAGAATCGCTCTACACGTGACCTTCCCCTGCAGGGGTCTCTTCATCTGCAGTGTCCAGTGCCCAGGCTATAGGGGCCTACAACTGCCAACAGCTGGGAGAAAGTGGCCTCTCTGGGCTTCTCCTGAGTGTTTATCTAGAAAGAAATTTTCAACTGGCCATAGCATGAAGCCAACTTCACATATCACCCTCTCCACTCTCAGGCGATGTCTAGACTATATGCCTCTGGTGACAGAGGCATGCAGATTAGGCTACCTGGCATAGGAAAATGAAGCGGTGGTTTAAATAATCGTCGCTTCATTTAAATTAAAATGGCTGCCGCATTGAGCCGATCAGCTGTTTGTCAGTTCAGAGAGGGTATGTCTATACTACCCCGCTAATTCGAACTAGAGGGGGTAATGTAGTCATCTGCAGTTGCAAATGAAGCCCGGGATTTGAATTTCCCGGGCTTCATTTCCATGAAGCCGGCCGGCACCATTTTTAAATGCCGGCTAGTTCGGACCCCGTGCCGCGCGTCTACACGCGGCACGGACTAGCTAGTTCGGATTAGGCTTCTAATCTGAACTAGCTGTACGCCTCATGGAACGAGGAATTGCTTCTGGAATAAAATAACAGTTTACATCCTGTTTGTCTTCAAGAGTCTGCTGGTGCATTCACCCTGGTGTTTGAACAGCTGCATCCTTTCAGATCCCCCATTCAGACTTAGTGTCAGGGGGGAAGGAGAGACAGGAGGTAGAAGGCACCAATATACTGATGTAGGTTGGAGATTTATGAGTCACTTCTCAAGCTAATTGGTGGGAAGTTATTTGCGAAGTGTTTTTAAAATGGTCTTTCAATTAGCTGACAGTCAATCACTCTGAGCAACCATGACTGTTAGCCAGGAGTGTCCTTCAGAGGTGGCTGCATCACTGTGATTATCACTCATGTGTGTTACTGTGGCCATGGGAGCCCAGGTCATGGCTCAGGTAGGTTTGGCTCTGTACAAGCACAGAACACAAAGACCAGCCCCACGATGGGGCTTCCAATCTAAGAATAAGAAAAGAGACAACAGGTGAGACAGACCAGCCTGTGGGAGAGCAGAGGGAAGCAATGAGGCAATACTGGTAAGCACAACAGACGTGCTGCCCAAATGATACACTGATGCTTCCTCTCACAGCCTGGCAGTGGCCACCTGCAGACTAATGGCCCGATTCAGAGCAGAGCACGGCTAGATGTTCCTACATGCCAATTATATCCTCTTCCACCCGCCCACTGGATGTTGCCCCATGAGTCTGACTCCAAGGGAATGATTCTTTCTCAGTGGCATGGTCAGAGGAGCAGGTAGAAAAGCAAGTAACACAAGGCCACAAGGTGGAGTTTCAGCTTTTACCCATCATTCAGTGTGGAACAGACTTCCCTATGTGGGAAGAACAGAGAGTAGCCAGCAGGCACAGGACTTCAGACTAGATCTCTAAAGATCTAGCCTGGCACCTTGAAAAATCTCTTCCATAGTCCTTAAGCCGCAGATATAGGGAGTTCTGTTTTAGCTCTGCAGTTCTCCCATTCAATCTCTTGTCTACAGGCAGATGCTATAGCTACAAAATTATCCCTTGTGATAATCTAGATGACAGTGGTTGCAGAAAGCTTGGCACCATGAGATATTGCCATTTGCTTTCCTGCAGATAGTCTAGGCAGAAGCTCTTGCTAAGAAATTATTTGATCAGAGGGACTAACCTTAAACAGATACATTTTGCTACATGGGAAAATTGTGACAATATGCTGCCCCATAAGTAAAATATATTTTTCCAATATCTAGCTCCCTACACTGGCAATTAGAAAGAATTCGTCAATCTGTGTGATAGCCCCATCAGGTGCTGTTAAATTTTGTTTAATATGTAGGGTTAAATAAGTTCCCTTACAATAAATGACTCTACACTTATTTCAATTTGAAATTCTGCAATTTCTATGAAAGTTACATTTAAAAAAATATTATTTTACAAATACCCTAAATTGGAGGGTATATTGGACTCTCTCTGTACCCAACAAAAACCAAGGTTCAAAATTTGAAAACAACTGCAGCCAATGAGCAGGGAGCAGATTTGCATGAAAGGGCCACACTCCAGCACTGGCAGCTTAAAAGAGAATTGGAAGGTGCCTAGCACAGACCCACTTGCCTCAGGAAGCCGAGCTCCTGTGGATTCTCACCATGGCCTGGGCCCCCCTGCTCCTCGCCCTGCTCACTTACTGCTCAGGTGAGGGGTTGTTGGCTGCACTGACACAGCATGGAGGCCACCTGCGGGTGAGGAGGTTTGTGTGTGAGGAGCCGGAGTCCTTGTGCTGAGTTTGTTTGTTCCGTTGCTTTCAGGGGTCAGGTCACAGGCTGTGGTGACTCAGGAGCCCTCCATGTCAGTGACACCAGGAGGGGCCGTCACGCTGTCCTGCAGCCTGAGCACTGGAGCCATCACCAGTGGCAACTATCCTGGCTGGTTCCAACAGAAATCTGGCTCTGTTCCTCGGACAGTGATATACAGCCCCAATAGCAGACCCTCTGGGATCCCTTCCCGGTTCTCTGGGGCCATATCCGGTAACGCTGCCCTGACCATCACCGGTGTGCAGGCAGAGGACGAGGCTGACTATTACTGTATTGTATGGACTGGTAGTGCTTATCACAGTGATCCAGGCAGAGGGGGAAGTGAGACAAAAACCTCTTGTCTCTTATACCCACCATTTCCTCCAGCCTGGGGTCTGCACTAGCTGCACAGTTTGATCCTGCCCAGAGATGTCTTGTGGCTTAGGGGGGTGAAGGCTCTGCCTTCTCAAATCACCAACCTGGTCCTGCCTATGAACACCTACTATAGAAGACAATGCTGGTTTGGACTGTGAGGCTTGGGGATTTCTATAATCCCCTGCTCTAGCATATTATTTAGCAGCTGTACTCAGCATGTTTGATCAGTCCAAAGCTGGGAGGCACTGCACTGTGTGCACGCCCGCCATGCCTCTCTGATGCTCACTGATGCTCCAGGTATGCTGGGGAGGGCTGAAACCCCATCTGAGCAGCAGTTATGTTGAATTAATTTTAATAGCATCTAAACAGGCACACCAGTATTTCGAAATAAATTCAAAATAGTGGAGCCCTTATTTCAAATTTGGTAAACCTCATTCTACGAGGAATAATACCAAATTTGAAATAGCTATTTCGAATTAAGTGCTGTGTAGACACTTAATTCGAAATAGGGGGCCTCTAGCCCTTCCCAGGGAGCCGTGGTGGCCACTCTCGGCACAACCAGGAAAACTTATTCTCTTCTCCTCCAGCCCCAGAGCCATTAAAGAGGTAGTCCTTGGCCACAGTACTTGTGCCAGCTGCAAGGTGCCAGCCCAGAGCCAGCAGTGGCCACCTGGGCCCCTGACCTAGTGGCCCCAAAACATGAGCCAGCAAGCCACTGGCAGCCAGCCCTCCACCGCTCCCTAGGAGCAATTTGCCAGCTCCCAGGAGCCTGACAGGGGCTGGAGAAAGCGGGCTCCTTCCTGGTCCAAGGTGGAGATCATGGACCTTATTCAGGTTTAGAAGGGATGCCCCCAACTTCCATGATCTCAGCCCTAGACGGCGGAACGTGGCTGTCTATGGCAGGATAGCTTCCAGCCTGGCCACCAAAGGCCACATGGGAACCAAAGGAGCAGGTTTGCATGAAAGTCAGGTTGGTCCGGTGAGACCCCCCCCAACCCAGAGCCTTGAGCTTCCCCTACTGCTTCTTCCCCTTACTTCCCCCTTCCAGCTCCCTTCTCCCAGGTTTCCCCCTCCTCTCTCCCACCCTCTCTTTTCCCCCTTCCCGCCTCTTTTACCCAGTCTCCCCAGAGGACAATCCCCCCACTCCCCAGTTTTGTTCAATAAACCCAATTTTTATTTTTGAACATACGTGTCTTTTATTTGACATCAGGAAGGGGGGCTAGGGAGGGGTAAGTGGAAGGACGTGACAGAGGAATGGGGCATCAGCCCCCAGTGGGGAGGACTGGGGAGGCTCTGAGGGCTCCTCAAAGTGGACTCTCTTCCTCAGGGCCTCCTGGATCCTGACAGCCCCCGGATGGACTCCTGGATGGCAGCCTGCAGCAAGTGCAGCCGGGCTGATGGCAATGACCCCACGAGATGCACCGGTGTGCCCAGGGGCAGCTCTGTCTCCATGTGGCCGAGTGGTGTGGTGTCCTGAGTGTGGGCACTCAGGGCACTCCAAGATAGGACTGCTTTGCTGTCCCTCATCGAGGTAGACAAGCAAGCGGGGAACCCTGAGAACTGTCTGTCCAGGGTGGGTGTAGGGTCCCTTTAAGTATGGAGCTCAGTTAGCCTCAGGCAGCAGCCCCACATACTGAGTCTCAACCTGATGCCCTGCCGGCACTGGTTCCGGCCAGCCTTAACTTTGGTTCAGAGTCCACTCAGTGTGAATGCACTATTTCAAAATAGCAAAACACTATTTCAAAATAGTTTTTGTGTATAGATGTGTTATTTCGAATTACCTTAATTCGAATTAACGATTTTGAATTAAGTTAATTTGAAATAGTACTGTAGTGTAGACATACCCAGAGAGAGGGAGAGGCTCTTCTGCTGTGCAATGAGGAGTAGGCCTAGAGTGCAAAAGAACGCAGCTCTACCAGGAAGAAAGGGGCTCTGGAGCAAAAGGAATGGTGCTATCAACTGCTCCAGCTGGCAGAAATTCCAGGCTCCAGGACAGAACAATTGATGGGCCTCCCGACCTGCTTCCTTGTTTGGAGCCAGAAACTCCTCCTCTCTGCCCATATAAGCCCCAAGAACTGCCCACCCCCCACCCAGGAAGAGGACCCTTTGGCTAATCACAGCCCCAACCCTCCTTTCAGAGGCACCACAGGGAAGCCACAGCCAAGTGTTCCTCCCTTCCCCAGACCTAACCCATTGGTATGTGCTGTTCAGATGCCTGGAATTTGCAAAGGGCACATCAAAAGGGCATCCTTGGGAAGGAATTTTCCCAAAGCATGTGGGGTCTGAGTAAGTGAGGGGGAGGCACTTCTGTGCCTGGCCTAGGTCTCCTCTCGGAAGAGGTTGTGGGGAGGAGCAGCTGTTCCAGGAGTCTCCTCTGTCTGGGAGGGAGAGAGGAGGCACGTGGAGCTTCTCTGGACAGTGGCTCCAGCCAAAGGAGGAATCCAGAAGAGTTTGGGGCTCTGCACATAGAGGGATGGTGCAGGTGACAGGACTGGAGACAGGATCCAGATTTCCCCAGTGAGGGCTCCATCCTCCACCCAAGCACCTAGGTCTGCAGCTTCCCATGTGATTAAGTGCCTGCTTCATTTCCCAGCTGCTGCGATGGTGGCAGTGGCCAGGGCCCCCCAGATACTTTTACAGCAGCTGTGGCTCTAGGCAATTGCCACCTTTGCCATCACCACACACCCCTCTCCTCCCCACATCTGTCATCCGAGCCCATGACTCCTTGCATGATCGCTGTAGAATCAGGCAGAATTTTCCTTTTCCCCATGCTGAATCTCAGCAGTAGGCAGCTGTCAGCCTCAGAACACCAGGCCAGCGCTCCCCAGGCTGGGCTATTTAATGCCCGGAGCCCAGTTCCCAGGGCACCAGAGATCCTGGTCACAAGGCTCCCTTGGGGTTGGCGACTGTTCTTGCAAAGTGCTGAGCTCTGCAGCTGAGGGCCTGCTGCAAATCGCTCTACACGTGACCTTCCCCTGCAGGGAGTCTCTTCATCTGCAGTGTCCAGTGCCCAGGCTACAGAGGCCTAAGGCTGCCAACAGCTGGGAGAAAGTGGCCTCTCTGGGCCTCTCCTGAGTGTTTATCTAGAAAGAAATTTCTAATTGGCCATAGCATAAAACCAGCTTCATGTGTTACCCTCTCCACTGTCTACACTCCAGGGCCCATCCTTCCCCAACCCGCTAGAGATGCCAGACAGCTCCCTCTTTAGGGCCTGGAAATGGATGTCACAGATCACTTGATGATCGCCTATTCATTCCTCCTAGGGCACTTGGCATTGTCCACTGTCAGCAGACAAGACATTGGGCTAGATGGACCTTTGGTCTGACCCAGTGTGGCCGTTCTTATGTTCTTATGTTTCTTCTTATGTTCTGGCTCCTAAGATGCAACTAATGCAGCCACCAGCTGAGCCATGAGACTGCTTATTCCTGCAGCACGGGACGTGGGAATGCTGTAGAGAGATGCAGACACATGGAGAACTGAGACAAAACCCTGGTGTTCCAGCAGCCCTGACTCCAGTTTGGACGTGTCTTGCGGGATGCTCCTCTGTGCTGATGTCTTGGGGTTTCACTTGGCACATTGCAGGCATCACTAAGGGGCACTGCTCAGGCTTATCACCATTCCAGCATTGTAGGCAGAACCTTGGTCTCTTGATTCAATGGGTGTTCTGCCATTCACTGCCTTTGGAACCAGGATTAGACTCTTTATGGAGCCTCTGTGTAGTACCTGGATTCAGTCAAAGTCCCAAAGAAAGCTCTCCAATGGCCCATTCCCAAGTTCATGATGGAGGAGCGCTGGGCACCCTGTCCCTTAAATGCCACCTCACTCTCCAGTTCATACCCAGAGATTCAGAGCACCAACTGCAGGGTGGTAGGTCCTGGAGCCCAGGCAATTCCCACACATAAGCCAGAACAGACCCTGGGCCTAAGAGCAGCCCCATTAGGAAAGGCTGAGTCTGCAAAATGATCAAGTTACCTGAGACACAGAAGTAACATTGAAACACCTGAGATGTAAAAACCCCACCACTGTCACTGCACGATCTTGCTTTACACATATCTGACACGTAGGGTAGTGGGTAAAAAGCTGGCTTGGGGAGCAGAACCCCAGCACCTCTGCCAAAGTGCCTGCCTCTTCCATGCCCCGCTGGGCAATGGACCCTGCCCACAGCTAACAGATCCTCCACCTGCAGAACAAGGCAGACACCTCTCCTGGTCTCCTGTCTGCAGAGGCCTTGGTACCCGTTTCCCTCTGGAGCAGCTGGGCAGTCCCACCCTCACTCCAGCCGCTGGATAAGTTGGAGGATCCGGGCAGCCATGTGGTTCTGGGCCCTCCCTAAGCAGCACAGCATCTGAGCAAACCTGGCACCGTTGCACCCCCCAGAGCAGCCAGGCAGCCACACTGCAGGCCCCATCTTCTCCCCCAACTGGGTAGTTCCGCAGTCCCAGCCTTTGCACCTGGCAGAACATTGGTTGGGACCATCCAGTCCCTTGGAGAAGACGATGCCTTCCATTGCCTCTAGCACCCACCAGCCAGGCTGATACGTCACAGGCTGTTCCCAAGTCCTGGTGTTGGAATTGAAAGTTTTATTATATTTATATTTGTATTTAGTTTTAGTAATGTAAGGTAATATATAATCATATTTAAGATTGTAGTAAGTCAAATCCTTTAGTTAAGGATATATCTCCTATATTTCCTTATTCTAAAGTTTTAGTAAGTAAAGATACAGGATCTTATATTCTGTCTGTGTTAATGGCTATAAGAATGCTAAAGGCTGAGGTCTTAATTGTTTGATTTACTCCTCTTTGTCTTACCAATACAGATTTTGATGTGCAGCATAACCTTGAAAGACCTTGTAACATTGCTTATGTGTGTGTGAAAGGGAATGAATGTGTCGAGATAAGGTACAAAGTTATTGCTCAGAACCAGATGGCCAAAGAAGGAGGGTGTGCAAGCGTGGGTGAAGACTAGACAACCTGGCGGCAGAGAAGCCATCTATAATCACCAGTGTGTACCCACAATAAGGAGAGATTGGGATATTGGCAGATTGACGAGCCTTGAAGCAAGCAGGAACCCCCAAAAGATGATTGATTACAGGATGAGCCTTCAAGAGATGTTTGGGAATGATTGACATCAACAAGATAACATTCTGGTCACAGAATGACACAGTGGAATCCATTGATTTCAACAAAGAAAAGGATTATAAAAGCAGGGTGCTTTGCTATGGAACTTTGGGTTTGTCTTGCCACCAACTCCAGAAGAGCACAGGATCGATCGACCGACAAAGGCCCTGCTCTTCCTCTGTATTCAATCTAGCTGGCCACTACACTGATACAGAATCACGACTGGTAACTATAACATCGTCTGGCAAGACTGTGTGTGTGTATGTTTGTGTGTGAGTAATTGAAACGCATATGCAACTGCTGTATTCTCAATAAATGCAGCGTACTGCCTTTTCCCCTATAAAAGATCTTGTGTGCTTCATTTAAGCAGATAACACTGGCAATCTGTGCATGGGAATAGGGATGTGGAGGGACACCCAACCCCTTCTACCCAGCATCAGTCACACGTATTGGCTTGGGTGGCTCAGTGCCAGCTTCAGCTCAGCTCAGTCCAGCCCAGCACAGCAAAGCCTTCTTAATGTAACTTTTCCATCCTCTCCATTTCCTCCCGTCTGCATTGCCAGTGACCTTGGTGAGTGTAATCTCGGATTTTTCCTTCTCCTCCATCTCCATGTCCTGCCTCCACATTCCTTTAGCCTCCTCACATGTCACCTCCTCTTCCTCCTTAGCACAGGCACCATCGCACCCTTCCTGCCTGTCTTGAAAGCTGGAGAGAGGAGCTTACACTGCAGAGGGACCAGTAAGGAAGAGCAATCAGGAAGCCAGTCTGTGGGCACATGCATGGAGGGGTAACTGTAGCTCCAGTGTCTTTCTGAGTAGCTCTCTGAGTGAACAACAAGTTTAATTTTGGAAACATGGAATACTCTTCAGAAACTCTGCACACTGTATCTGAGACCATTGTACCTTTAGCCCCAGTGGCAAAAACGTGGGACCAGGCCCTGATCCACTCTCTGTTAACTACCAGCTCATTCTACATGGAAATTCAGAGTGAAAAGAGCTGATTCTTAGATTTCCCAAGCCCAGGGACATCACAGACAAGCAGAGTCAGGGTGCGAAATAAACCCATGCTGGTCAAGAGATAAACAACCCCGTTAGGAATGGCCAAGCTTGAAAAATGGCTTAGTTAAATAAGGGGCAGATGTCTCTGTGAGATGTAGATGCTATGTTCTTCATAGAGATATTGTTATGGTGGGAATATAGCATAATTACAATGTGTTATAATGCAGGATATACCATACAAGGTGTCATTGGAAAAGGTATGATTTTCCGCGTATGATTAGATTATCTTGCACCTGTAGAGCATTTCCAAGAACACTCTGCCTTGTAAGTAATGGCTGCTCTGCTTCTACAAGGCCACGTGACTAGACCACATGATACAGGACATCAACTTGGAAGGTCACTATTTTTCCACATACTGGTCTGGGAATCCAGCTTTGAAACAAGATGCCATGTTCAAACACCATATGTGGCGGAGAGTGACAGCATTGGGGTACTAGGACTTTAACAGGATTCAAAAAAGAGCTAGATAGATTAATGGAGGTTAGGTCCACCAATGGCTATTTGCCAGAATGGATAGGAATAGTGTCCCTAGTCTCTGTTTGTCTGTAAATGGATGACAGGAGAGGGATCACATGAGGATTACTGGTTGTGTTCTTTTGTTCTGGGGCATCTGGCATTGGCCACTGCTAGGAAATCTCTTTGCCCCTGTTTCCCCTCCCTTCTAATCACTTGAAATCTCTGCTTAGTTTCCACAAGTGCCCATTTTTCTCTTGACAGTCAGGCAATGGTTGAACATGTATTAAACTCATATACTGGCTAGATTTGACTAGGGCTGGATCGTATAGCTCCTGGGATCCCTGCTGGGTAGCTGCTGGTTAAAAAGCCTGAGTGTAACTGCAGCTGGATGTGTCCCAGCCAGTACCAATAATGGTCGAAGTGCAGGCTGGAAGCTTTAAAGCTTCTCATGGTAACAGAGTGAGAGGGGGGAGCCCAGGCCGGTAGGTCAAGAGAGTCAGTTGTATCCCAGTTCCAGGTGACAGCCTGGGGGAAATGAATGATAGCATATTGAAAACAACCTCATAGTAAAGCCTGCACATTCACCCCATCCTGCTACACACATATCTGACAAGTCATAGGGTCCCCAACTGCTCGCTATTTCCGAAGTGTAAGTATTAGCCAGGAAGTAAGTAGGAGGAACACAGTAATGTGCAGCCACACTCACAGATGTTAGAATGAGCTGGGATGGGAGAAGGACCTGTAGTATGCATTGTAAACTTAGGTGTAAATCTCCCGCAGGGCAAAAGAGGGGGCTGTCTCCCTGCACATGTCTGTTGTTGGTAATGACATATAGTAACTGTTTAATAGACATGTTCTGTCAACTGTGTGTGTGCCAGGTGTAAAGGTCTAATACATGTCTAATGTTGTGTTTTGCTTTAATCAAGTGCAATAATTAATAATATGTGAATAGTTCTACCTAAATCAGTGTTTTCTATCAATCCAATATGGAATCTGTGAACTCTGACTCCTGAACTCCATGTTATCATGTTGACTGTAAACAACCAGGGCACTGAGTCCACACTCACTCTTGCAGGATGGAACTGCTTTTTCCTGCCAAAGCTAGCAGCCAATATCCATTCTCTCAGAGCTTTTCCTGCTAAGCATGCTACAAGCATCCCTCAGAGCCTGCGTGCTGCTGGGAGAGACAGGGTTTGCAGTACGGGCCTCCAAGCTGTTCAGACACATCCTAACAGGACACCTGCATGCCCAAGAAGAGACCGAGGAAAGAAAAAGCCTGCCTAGAACACCTGTAACATCATCCTGCAGAGAACCAGCCTCCCTGTACAAACATCGTTCACTGTAGTCCTCAGAGGTTCCTTCTCAAAGGCTTGAAATTAGCTGGAGAGATCTTGGTCCTAGGCCTTCTTGACGCATTCCCACCAGTGTCTGGAATTTATGTCGGAAATAGGTTTCCATTTAGGGGTTTAGGGTACTGGTTATTGTTCTGTAGAGTCATAGGAAAGTCCTATTGGGGTGGGAACTGAGCTTCATGCTCTGGGAATCTCTGTAATGTTTGTGTTTATTCCTCCCCCCTTTATGCCAACGTTGTACTAGTATCCTTAATGCACTTCTCCCATTTATTCTTGACCTGCCCTCCCCTCTTTATTTCTAATCTACAGTCTATACCCACAATAGTTGGATATTCGACAGGGAATAGAACCTGAAAAATAGGTGGATCTGTGGCTTGTGAGAACGAGCTTTCCTATTTCGATTTCCTCTACCATCATATATTCTGAAAAGGAGTCACCATCCTCCCCATGAGGTTAGATGTGCCTCACTCTGGGATGCTGAAAGAGCTACATCTGTTCAAACCCTTACTACGGACAGACACACTAGAGAAGAGATGAGACAGAGGGTTGGCAGAACGCAGTTGTAGTGACTGACTTTGTAGCTTTATGAACCGTCTCTCAGTGTAACAGCTGGATTTGTACACACTGGAACCCAGACAGGTCCAGTTCAACTGTTCCAACAGTGTGTAAGAAGAATCTGCAGCTTAGGAAGGAGTGAGCTGAATAATCAAAGAAGGAAACACTGGGTTAACTTGATGCACAATCAAGATAGAGCGGCTAAGTGCTGAGGCATGAACCATACAGGATGGAATTAAGATGGCTTTAGATACTGGAAGGAAAAGCCCCTTTTACGGGTGGGAGCCCAGTACATGGTATGTGGGGCTGAGAGGAATCTTTCACTCATGAAGCAAACATGGTGAAGTAAGTGCCTTTTGAAATAACAGAGTCCTGGCTTTAAAGTGCAAGCCTGTGAGTGATGGTGTTAATGTAGATCGAACTCTCACCAAGACCCACTGAATAGAAAAAACCCTACTCTGCACCTCTCCTGCCAGCCTGAACCTGCATGGACCCTAGACATTCCTGGTTTTAAAATATTAGCACACAAAGGAAATCTGCGGGCAGCCACATTCATAAGGCGAAACCTGGGTTACAGTCAATTGGGAGTTGTAATATAAATCTCTCCTTAAACTCCAGAGACCGGCAAGAATAAAACGTGATTTCAGCTGTGTGTGCATATTCCCAATGTGGTCTTTTGCAGATGGGTGGGGTGATTTAATTCTGAATCAGCATCAGCAGGCAAGGTTTCCCTGAACTTGTGAATTGCTACTACTGGAATAAAATAACGGTTTGCACCCTGTTTGTCTTCAAGAGTCTGCTGGTGCATTCAACCTGGTGTTTGAACAGCTGCATCCTATCAGATCCCCCATTCAGACTGAGTGTCAGGGGAGAAGGTGAGACAGGAGGTAGAAGGCACCAATATACTGATATAGGCCGGAGATTTATGAGTCACTTCTCAAGCTAATTGCTGGGAATTTATTTGCAAAGTGTTTTTAAAATGGTCTTTCAATTAACTGACAGTCAATCACACTGAACAACCATGACTGTTAGCCAGGAGTGTCCTTCAGAGGTGCCTGCATCACTGTGATTATCACTCATCTGTGTTACTGTGGCCATGAGAGCCCAGGTCATGGCTCAGGCCCCCACGTGAGGGGCCCCAAGAACACCTCTGACATAGATCTTTGTTTTCCCACACGGCAGCTTGCAGCACTGAAGTCTGAGCAAACTGAACCATTCTGGAATTTTTCATTAACAAAGAAAAGTCCTTCTCAACCCATGAGAACCTACAATCACTGCCCAGTGCTGATCAAGGGCTGGGGATACAATGATTCCACGTGCATGGCAACTTATAGAAAAAAATACCAATCTGCCTTGATACAGACACAATACAAACCTAAGCAAATCAGGACAAGCTTTCATCTCTGCCAATCATTTCATCTGGGCTCTGTTAGCTCCATCTGGTTTGTGGAATACGAATTATGAGCCCAAAACACAATAGATTGAAAAGAGCACAGGACTCAAAGGGACGTAACAGCCAGTAACAGCCAGCAAGAACCACTGTGAGTTAAAAAAACCCTCAGCTCAGGAGGTGTGAGGGGTGGGGTGGCAGAGAATGCGAAAGGCAACCCCGGGTCTGCAGAAGCCAGTGAGCAGCGAGCAGATTTGCATGAAGGGGCCATTCCCCAGCGCTGGGGGTTTAAGAGAGAAATGGAGGGTCCCAGCACAGACCCACTTGCCTCAGGAAGCCGAGCTCGTCTGACTTCCCATCATGGCCCGGGCCCCCCTGCTCCTCGCCCTGCTCACCTACTGCTCAGGTGAGGGGTTGTTGGCTGCACTGACACAACATGGAGGCCACCTGCAGGTGAGGAGGTTTGTGTGTGAGGAGCCGGAGTCCTTGTGCTGAGTTTGTTTGTTCCGTTGCTTTCAGGGGTCAGGTCACAGCCTGTGGTGACTCAGGAGCCCTCCATGTCGGTGACCCCAGGAGGGGCCGTCACGCTGTCCTGCAGCCTGAGCACTGGAGCCATCACCAGTAGCAATGCTCCTGGATGGTTCCAGCAGAAACCTGGCTCGACACCTCGGCAGCTTATATATCACACCAATAGCAGACCCTCCGGGATCCCTGCCCGGTTCTCTGGGGCCATATCCGGTAACAAGGCTGCCCTGACCATCACCGGTGTGCAGGCAGAGGACGAGGCTGACTATTACTGTATTGTATGGACTGGTAGTGCTCACACAGTGATCCAGCCAGAGGGGGAAGTGAGACAAAAAACTCTTGTCTCTTACACCCACCATTTCCTCCAGCCTGGGGTCTGCACTAGCTGCACAGTTTGGTCCTGCCCAGAGACGTCTTGTGGCTTAGGCAGGGGAGGGCTCTGCCCTCCCAAATCACCAACCTGTCCTTGCCCACAGAACACTTGCTATAGAAGACAATGTAGGTTTCCACTAAAGAGCAGCTGTGCAGCCCATGGGGTTGTATCACCCCCTGATCTTGTGTGTGATTTGGCAGAGCGTACCCAGCATGGCTGATCAGTCTACAGCAGAGAAGGGAGGTGATAACAGAGTGCTGCTGCGCCCAGCACTTGCCCTAGCCCTTGCTCCTGGCTGTGGAGGCTGGAACCACCTCGCCATTCTGACCCTCCTTGGTGCTTCCGGGAGTTTGGCAAATGCTCTGCTCTCTGCCACATCTCCTCGCATGGAAGAGGCAAACTCAGCATGTTGCCCCTCCTCTTCTACTTGCCATGGGGGCTGCGCTTTCACAGCAGGCAGTCATTTCAAAATAATGTTGAAATTCTGTGAAGAAGACGGCTTCTTACTTCGACTCCTGCAACTTTCATTGGAAAAGGAGTAAGGGACCTGAGAGGAAAAGTGCTCTATTGTGAAATAGGTGCTATATAGACGCTCCCAATTTTGAAATAAGGTACAAAAGTGACATAGCTCAAATTGCGCACATTATTTTGAGTGAAGCCCTGCTGGGTGTGGGGACCTTCATCCTTTAGACCGAGCTCTTCCATAGTGCTGCCTGCACTTGGTGAGACACCGACTGCTCCTCCTTAGGAATTTCTGCCTTCCATTGTCATCAGCAGGGGACGCTGCTCCAACTACTCTGCTTTCAATCCTCTGAGGGACATTTCAGCTGCACTTATGTTCTCTGCTCAGCTTGTGTAGCGCAAGCAACATTTTCTGCCTTATAGTTCCCTGTGTTAGAGGCTCTCCACCACTGGTTCAGAGCGGGAGCAGTGGGGTAGATGTGTCATGGAGCACTCCTTAGCCTTTAAATATAATTTCAATATCTTTATTCAGAATGCCATGCCTAAGGTATAGGGATGTTAACATATAGTCAATTCAATGCACAACTACAAACACACAGACCCTTCCTATCTCTGTAACAGAGGTAGGAATGGGGGCGGGGGGGCTGGAGCCAGTACCCATGGTGAGCCACCTTTTAAGCCAGGTCCCTGCACATGCTTTCTCTTGTGGAACCACCTGCCTTCCCCCCACCCATCGCTGCCTGCCACAGAACTTTAAAGCTCTCTGCAGAGCTTTCTGCCCCTCCTCCTCCGTGCTGCTGCCTCAGTATCAGAGGCAGCAGTGGGGGAGGAGAGGACTATTGGGATGCTTTAGAGCATCTGTCTGAAGATGGATCCCAAGCAGTGGCAGAATGGGGCTAAGTAAAGGTCTCTCCTTCCCTGACCCTACAACAGTCCCAAAGGTGGCTGGCATCTTGCAACAGTGGCTCCTTGTGGGGAAGAGCAGGTGAATCCCTGCTTTACCCCACAATTTACAGGTATCTCCCCCACAGCTCCTATTTGCTGCAGTCTCTCGTTGCTGGCCAATGGGAGCAGAAGGGGCAGAGCCTGCAGGAAAAGGTAGTGTGTAGAGACCCCTGCACCGCCTTCTCCGGGGCCATAGAAACAGGCTGGCTGCTTCCAGGAGCGGTGCAGGACCAGGGTGGAGAGGAGTGGATGGAACAGGAGCTATAGCAGCAGCAGTGGGTTTTGAATCCCCAGGCCCTGGGACGACTGTCCCCCTCCCCCCTCCCATGTCAGTGGGCCTGGCCTGGCACAAATTGCATACATAAAGCAATGCACCTTGGTTCCTAGAACCATCCAAAGGCCAGAAGCGAGGGTGCTATGTGCCCGGGGGCAAAAGCAAAATTTGCACCTCCCCCCACCACGCCACGATATGACAGGGCCCCAAACCTGGTGCACAGCTAAGCCCGACCCTGGGAGGAGGGGGAAAGCTTGTACCACATCTTCCCTCCCCCCGCCACACACAGTTTGGGGAGGGCACTATCCCACTGTTGAAGAGGGAGGAGGGTGGGGCTGGGGGCACAGAGGCAGGGAGGAGGCTTCAGCAGCAGATGGTGGTTGGTGGGCGGAGGAGGAGCAGGCGAGCTGAGGTATGATGGGGGAGCAGAGGGGCAATTACCCCCCCTCCCACCTCCTTTGCTACCTCAGTGAATGTAAGAGATTAACTTACCTATTAAAATAACACTCAGAAAAAATGTTTACATAAAACTAACACACAACACGAGAATCACCCTTGCTTTCTTAAAGGCACTTGAAGCAATAAGCAGCCTAAGGCTGAGGATACACTGCAATTGCAGCTTTCTGTCTGCCATGAAGACTTTTTCCTTCAGGCTTCTGAGATTCTATCCTTAAGTAAAGGAGAGTGGTCTCTATGAGCTGCTCTTTCAAATTTCACACAAGCCATTCAACTGCAGCCATAGATATCAAGATTTAAGACCTGCCTTGCCTTTGGCAAGCTGCCTCGCCAGATATTCACAATCACAACGTCCGAACATGTATAAGACTTTTAATTGAGAAAGCCATGTTTAATCCCAAGTCTTTGTTATGACTGGGCGATGTGCATGACCTATAGAAAATACCTGCATTTTCTTTGGAAAATCCACAACAAAACATGGGAGGATTGGTCACCTCAGTAATGCCAACTCCTTTAGAATTGAAACTCTGATTATCCAGCACTAGCTGAGGTAGGGCGGGAACTGTGTGCACGTGTCTGATGTATTTTTATCAAAACTGCTACCTGCCCTACTTGTCAAAGAAGAAAGGAAACAGGGAGGCCAAAAGGAACGGTTTAGAGCAGTGTTTCTCAACCTTTTTTTAATAAAGTACCCCCTTTTAAAAAATTATAAGAACCCCCAGTAGCTACAGTTTTCAGACACATAAATTTTTTTCTATCATTGCAACATATTTGTTTGAACAACTTCATCATATCCCGATCACTCCTTACAAGGTACACTGCCCATGGAGGTCAATGGGGCTGGACTATTTTATATATAAAGGTACTGAGAAATATATATGTCAATACCATGACGGTAATGTGTATATTATATAAATAATACCGAATAATAATTGACAAATGAGACTGCTTCCCAACCTGCTTCCGAAGAGCCTGATACAATTTAAATTATAAGCTAGGATTGTGCCCAAAACAATCTGTTGATATGACCCAAGTAGATCCAGACAACATTTAGTCACCCTTCAAACATATAAGGGACCAATCAGTAAAAGCCTCTCTACCTGGTAGAGGTGATCTCTGAAGAAAATTGGAGAGACTTTGAATTTACTTTTTCTGTCAGCAGCACTTTCTTTTACTGAATGTGGGGTCTTCAGCACAGGTTTCACTTTGTGTCAGAATAACAGAAATGCGTTGTCACAGCTAACTCCATTCGGCCCAAAGCAACGTGCCCCCCAAAGACAGAAGAACAAATCCCTTGAAGCTGGAAGTCAAAACATCTCACCTCTTCACAGGCCTCACAAAGGGTCTTGTTCTCCCAGAGACACAAGTCATGACAACTCTCTCTAGAGAGAGACAAAACATTCTGCCTTTCTGTGAACTCACCAACTCTTTTCATGTGGCACCTTACCATGTTGTTTAAATTGACTGCTTGGTTGAGGAAGACTCACAAAGAGTCTGTCCATCATTCACACTGGAGCAACATGGGGATTTACCACCGTGGTAACAGACCTGATCTCTCTGTGGAGCAGCAGGGAGCCTGCAGAGGTCTCTTGGGGGAGAGGCCAAGGCTGTCTCTACTGCAGTGGTTCTCAAGCTTTTTGGCCCATGGACCATGTGTCTCAATGTAAACCTTTCCACAGACTGCCAGTTGCTAATGGAAACTCACCTTTAATTACACAAGTATGCCCAAGCCATTTTGCTACTGCTGCACCTGGGGAGAATGGTTTAATTTCAATTATTGAACAGATGAAACATTTTAACTTTCTCATGTTAGTTTATCAAACTTCATTTTAAATGAAGTAAAATATTAATTTTTGTCCAATACAAAAGGTTTCAATGTTTTCTTTACTTATGGCAGGGGTAGGCAACCTTTTTTGGATCAGGGGCCACTGATCCACAGAAAAACCAGAAGGGGACCACACAAGTGAGAAACCAAAAACTCCTCCCAAAACCCCAACCCTCACTTAGGAGGTCCCCAACTGAGAAATCTCATTCCTCTGGCACTCCAGCCCCAAGGGGCGAGGTGAAGGGACAGGAAGGACTGAAGTTCAAGGCTTTCCATAGGCTAGGGGGTTCAGTGTGTGAGAGGACTGCCAATGAGTGGGATAGGGATGGGGTACAGGATCTGGGAGGGAAGTGGAGGTTGGAAGGGGGCAAGATTGCAAGGTCTGGGTGGGAGGTAGGGTGCAGAAGCAGGCTGGATGTAGGATGTCTGGCTAGGGAGGGGGGGCAGGAGCAGATTGGGGGTTGGGTGTCTGGCTAGGAGGGAGGGTGCAAGGAGGGGACTTAGGAGGGGACTTAGCTCCCTGATATGGACCTGACTGGTCCCAGATGAAGGGTTTTTTGGACCAGGGGAGGTCATTTCAGGGCTCCTGGTGCTGCCCTCTCCCCACTAGGCTTCTTTGCACCTCCATCCCCAGCAAGCTAGCTGAGCTGCCCACCTTGACTGGTTCCCTTTGCCTCCCCAAAACCCATCCCTCACATGCCAAGGAAGTCCAGCACCAATTCCCTGCATCCCCTTGCTACCCTGCTGAGCTGCCCATCTGTTCTCTATGCCTTCCCCCATCCTCCTCAGTGCAGTTGAGCCCCGCACTGGTTCCCTGCATGCCTCCCCCATGGCACTGCTGAGCCCCATTTCCCTGCACCTTCCCCCAAGCACCACAGACCTGCTGATTTCCTGTTCCTCCCTCCCTTCCTTCCTGGCTCCCCTTGAGTCCAGCCCTGGGGCTTCCCGGCACCTCCCTCCTCCTGCAACCCAGCTGAGCCCAGCATCCCATTCCTCCCCCTCCCCTGCAGTCCAGCATGGCACCTGGGGGCAACTGGCTCCTCCAGCTTCCCCCTCACTACACCTCTGCCAAGGGCCTTGCCTACTGGAGCCCAGCACTGGTTCTGGAGGCTTTGACTGACTGATGACGTGGCCATGGGGAGGGCTG
Organism: Pelodiscus sinensis; assembly: GCF_052426305.1. NCBI lineage: Eukaryota > Metazoa > Chordata > Testudines > Trionychidae > Pelodiscus > Pelodiscus sinensis. Next base: position 12,619,062 of record NC_143085.1, read on the forward strand.
TGCCCGATATGGTAGCTGATAACATAGAACCATCTGAGCAAAGGGTTAGTTCAAGAGCAGTGTTCAGAGGGGGAAAAGGGACAGAGACCCTGACAGAAGCTTGGCCCATGGGATACGTAGGGAGGAAAATTCTTAGGCAAGCTGGTACTGAGCACAGCTGAGCAAGTAGCAGCACCTGAGTCATCACAGGGCAAGCCCAGGAATCAGTTAGGAGAACACACTGGTGTGTTTCCAGGGTAGCCAAACAGGCGGATGGAGAAAAGACTGCCCAGTCCTGGATTACAGCTGTGTGCATTGCTAGGCCATCTAAGTATGTGGCTTGGCATGTTCCCATGACTGGGAGAATTCCTTCCTGCTGTAAAATGAGAGACCTAAGTAACTCCAGGTGTAGGCAGATGCTGGTTCATGGGCACAGTTTCCCAACTGGCAGATTAAATTGGCATTACCTGGGGCAGGTTTTGTGGGTATGTGGAGAGACAGGTGAGTGCCCGGCAGTGGAGCTAGACATTGAAACACAAAGGCTATATCTACATTGCATCCCTCTTGTGCAAAAGCCTATGCAAATGAAGTACGGATCAGCATATTGCTATGTTTCATTTGCATAATTAATTAGGGGCTGTTTTTGCGCAAAAGACTTTTGTGCAAAAAGGAGCTGTCTGCACAGCTCCTTTTTGCACAAGCCCCCCCTCTTGTGGAAGAGCCTTTCTTCCTCATTTTTTCAGGAAGAACGACTCTTGCACCAGAGGGGTATTTTGGCCAAAAAGGAGTTGTGCAGAAGACTCCTTTTTGTGCAAAAGCCTCTTGAGCAAAAAAGGCCTCTAATTAATTTTGCAAATGAAGTGTGGCAATATGCTAATCCGCACTTCATTTGCATAGGCTTTTGAGCAAAAGGGATGCAATGTAGTCGTAGCCAAAGTGAAATTAGCAAGCTGTGAGACAGCCCAGAAAGAGACCTCCCCTGGTCTGTAAGTGTAGGCAGAGGCTGGCCTATGGCCCAGCCCTGTGACAAGATGGGCACGACTTGGATGAGCGACCATAGGATGAGTCTGTCTTGCCCGCAGGCTGTTTGGCCGGGGGATCAGAGACAAGTCCGAGGTGCATGGACTGGACAGCCTAGGCAAAGGGTGGTGAGAGCTGGTCGAGAGACACCAAGTCAGCTACAGGCCCTTGAGATGCTATTACAGCAGGCAAACACAGTGCTGGGGGAGCTGAGCGCATCATGCCAGATAACAGATAACAGAGGAGGCTGAAAAACAAGAGCAAAAAATGATCTGGGCAACAGTGGGCCAGATGTCAAAAGGAGTATTGGGAGCAACTTGAGTGGGAATTCTCCTGCCCCATTAGCAGAGGGTGTACAATTCCACCGGCCTCCTGGCACCAGCAGAAAATAGGAAATGCCCCCAGTGCTGGAAGAACCAGGGTGCTGGGTCCCACGCGTTTTTCCTACATAATAAATTATTTATTTATCTACTAGACCAAATTCATGGATGTTAGGTCCATAAATACATATCAGCCCAAATGGGTAGTAATGGTGTCCCTGGCCTCTGTTTGTCAGGGGCTAGAAATGGATGACACGGATCACTTGTTGATCGTTTGTTCTGTTCATTCCCTCTGGGACACCTGGCATTGGCCACTGTCAGGAGACAGGACACTGGGCTGGATGGACTTTTGGTCTGACCTTGTATGGCCATTCTTATGTTTGTTCTTATGTTCAGGCTCTGAAGAGGCAGCCAGCTGAACCATGGCCAATTTGCAGGCACAGGATGAGACCGGTTATTCCTGCAGCACAGGGCGTGGCAGTGCTGCAGAGAGATGCAGACACATGGAGAACTGAGACAAAGCCCTGGTGTTCCAGCAGCCCCTGTGGTGCCTGACTCCAGTCCGGACATGTCCAGGTGGGATGCTCCTCTGTGCTGATGTGTTGGGGTTTCACTCGGCACATTGCAGGCATCAGTAAGGGGCACTGCTCTGGGTTATCAGCCTTTGGACATTGCAGGCAAAACTTTGGGCTGTTTCACCCAACAGGTGTTTTGCCAGGCACTGTCCTTGGAACCAGGATTGGACTCTTTATGATGCCTTCCTGTGGTACCCAGATTCAGTGAAAATCCCAACGAGAGCTCTCCAATGGTGTGTTCCCAAGTGTGAGATATGGAAGGGCCGGGATCCTGTCTCTTAAATGCCAGCTCTCCAGTGAAAACCCAAAGACTCAGAGCACTGATCACTGGGTGGAATGTCCTGGAGCCCAGGCTTTTCACACAAAGAAGCAGGACAAACACTGGGCCTGACAGCAGCCCCATTAGGAAAGGCCGGGAGCAAAAATGATCAAGTTACCTGAGACACAGAAATAACATTGAAACTCCTGAGAAGTAAAGAGCCCACCACTGTCACTGCGCAATCCTGCTATCCACGGATCTGACAAGTAGGGTGGTGGGTAAAATGCTGGCTTGGGGAGCAGAACCCCAGCACCTCCGCCAGAGACACTGCCTCTTCCATGCCTACCCGGCCACTGGCCCTAGGCTAGCAGTTCCCACAAGCGCAGAACAAGGCAGCCCCAAATCCCACCCTCCGGTCCCAGAAGCCTCAGCACTCATTCCCCTCTGGGGCAGCTGGGCAGCCCCAGCCTCACTCCAGCCTCTGGAGCAGATGGAGTAACCAGGCAGCTCCAGGGTCCTGGCTCCTCTCCAAGCACCAGAACAGCTGAGGAAACCCGACACTGTTGCATCCCCCAGACCAGCCAAGCAGTGGCACTGCAACCCCAGCCTTTCCTGTCTGGGGATATGTCTACACTAGCTCATTAGTTTGAGCTAGGTAGGCAAATGAGGGCAACCGGATTTGCAAATGAAGCTCAGGATTTAAATATCCCAGGCTTCATTTGCATGTTCCCGGGCGTCGCCATTTTTAAATGCCCCTTAGTCCGAACTCTGTGCCCACGGCTACACACGGCACGGAGTAGGTAGTTCGAATTAGAGATCCTTATTTGAACTACTGGTACACCTCCTTCCACAAGGAGTAACGGTAGTTCGAATTAGGATCTCTAATTCAAACTACCTACTCTGTGCCACATGTAGCCGCGGGTACGGAGTTCGGACTAAGGGGGATTTAAAAATGACGGCGCCTGGGAACATGCAAATGAAGCCCGGGATAGTTAAATCCTGAGCTTCATTTGCAACTCCAGTTGCCCTCATTTGCCTCCCTAGTTTGAACTAATGAGCTAGTGTAGACATACCCTGGAAGAACATTGGCTGGGATCACTGGGTCTCATGGAGAAGATGATGCCCTCCATTGCCTCTAGCACCCACCAGCCAGGCTGACACGTCACTGGCTGTTCCCAAGTCCTGGCAATCTGTGCATGAAAATAGCACAGGCGAGGAGGTGGGGGGACACATTAACTCACAGCCACATTCTTAGCACAAACAGGTCTGTCGGTGGCTGGGAATTACAATGCCCCCTAAAACTGCAGAGATAGAAAGAAAAAAAAATCAGCAAATGGGAGGGACTTGAATCACTGCTGATCAAATTGCTGGATCCCTGGATGAGGCAGGGGTCTGGCTTCCAGCCCCTGGAAGATACGAGGCCCCAGACAGAAGGGGCAAGCCAGGGAGATAGCTCCCCCAGCCTGACTTCAAAACTGCCTGCTCCACACCCTCTGGGCCTTCAGCTGCCACCACGAGGCCTGGGTGCATTTCAGTTGTCAGGTCCTGGAGTAGCCGGCACTTTCGTTCCTTGCACCTGCAACTATCAGTGACTTGGAGTACTTGGGTTTTCCCCATCTTCTCTTTGGCAGAGCTGGGTGAGGTGGTTATGACTGGGCACCAGAGGGCGATATCTCCCTGCATTTGCACTGGGACTTGTCTGCAAAGGAATCAAGCACCAGAGGCACATTTACCTTCACCTGTGTGTGCACCAGACTGTGGGGTTCAAACAGCTGCATCCTTTCCAGTGCCTCATGCAGGCACATTTAGCTGGGTCAGGGTGAGATGGAGCATTGAAGGAACCCACTGCACTGAGTTAAACTGAAGATTTATAAATAACTTCTCTGGGGTAGTTGCTGCATGATGAAGATTTTTTTCACTCACAGTTAATGTGAAACTGCACAGCAAAATGTTACCCAGGAATGCAGGTGACCCACGATTTAAGAACCCCTGCATTTACAAACACCCTGTTCTGGCCCCAGAGCCTGCCTGAGCCATTTGTATGCCAGGAGCACGGTGCCGCCCTCGGAAGTGTGACATGTATGCGGCCCCGCCCCCGGGCGCCTGGAGCATGTGTGGCCCCACCCCCACCCAGCCTGGCAGCCCCATGTGGCACCCCCTATAATGGGGTGCCCCGGGTGGTAGCCCAGTCAGCCCATAGCTTCGGGTGGCTCTGTCTCGCCCAGCATGGCCTCTCCAGCCCTGCGTGCTTGGGACTACAACTCCCATGTGGCAAAGTGGGCAGCATTTGTACTGGCATGCCACCAGGCCAGGACCTAGCCGTAGACCCTGATCAGCATCACTGCAGGCCTGGGACATTTGTGTGGCCTCTCCCTAGTGATTGCCCTGCTCCAGTCCAGCGTGGCCTCTCAAGTCTGGTGTACTGGGGACTACAACTCCCAGGAGGCAAAGCGGCTCAGGAATGGAACCCTCATTTATAACATTCTGCCTATAGCAAATTAGGGTTCAACTTACGAGGGCTCAACTTATACCACTTCTCCAGGAACCAAATAGGTCGTAAGTGCGGGAGTCTCCTGTATGGTGTAAATGTCACCCCTTTGTTGGGTGGCTGGAGCACAGTGAGACAACAGTTTTTTCCTGGCCAGTAAGTCGGCAACAGGTGGAGCATGGTTCAGAGACTGGCAATGAAGTTCAGATGCTAGTTCTTGCAGGTTGTACCACGTAGTGGGCCCCAAGAACTGCTCTTACATTGATGGCAGATTGCAGCACTGAACTCGGAGCAAACCGAACCATTCAGGGATTTTTCGTCCCTAAATTTTAACAAATTGAAGTTTTCCCCCACCTATAAGAAGCTACTGTCACTGCCCAGTGCTAATCAAGGTCTTGGAAACAAGGAATCCACCTACATAGCAACTTACAGAAACAATACCAACCTGCCTTGATATAGGCCTAATAAAAACCTAAGCAAATTAGCAAGAGCTCTCATCTCTGTCAGTCATTTCATCTGGGCTCTGTTAGCTCCATCTGGTTTGTAGAATACGAATTATGAGCCCAAAACACAAAAGGCAGAAGGCTGAAAAGAGCACAGGACTCAAAGGGACGTAACAGCCAGTAACAGCCGGCAGGAACCACTGTGAGTTAAAAATACCCTCAGCTCAGGAGGTGTGAGGGGCGGGGAGGCAGAGAATGCGAAAGGCAACCCCGGGTCTGCAGAAAACTCTGCAGCAGAAGCCAGTGAGCAGCGAGCAGATTTGCATGAAGGGGCCATTCCCCAGCGCTGGGGGTTTAAGAGAGAATTGGAGGGTCCCAGCACAGACCCACTTGCCTCAGGAAGCTGAGCTCATCTGGATCCACCATGGCCCGGGCCCCCCTGCTCCTCGCCCTGCTCACCTACTGCTCAGGTGAGGGGTTGTTGGCTGCACTGACACAACATGGAGGCCACCTGCAGGTGAGGAGGTTTGTGTGTGAGGACCCGGAGTCCTTGTGCTGAGTTTGTTTGTTCCGTTGCTTTCAGGGGTCAGGTCACAGCCTGTGGTGACTCAGGAGCCCTCGATGTCGGTGACCCCAGGAGGGTCCGTCACGCTGTCCTGCAGCCTGAGCACTGGAGCCATCACCAGCAGCAACTATCCAGCTTGGTACCAGCAGAAACCCGGCTCAGCTCCTCAGCTGCTTATATATCACACCAATAGCAGACCCTCCGGGATCCCTGACCGGTTCTCTGGGGCCATATCCGGTAACAAGGCTGCTCTGACCATCACCGGTGTGCAGGCAGAGGATGAGGCTGACTATTACTGTATGGTATGGGCTGGTAGTGCTCACACAGTGATACAGCCAAATGGGGAACTGAAATAAAAACGTCTCCTGTCTTCACCCCCTCATCTTTGGCACTACGCTGGCTGCACTTTGGATCCTCTCTATGACCGATGAGACCCTGATTCCTCTTCATTAGTTATTTCAGCCTTTAGCTGTAAGCAGGGAGCACTGTTCCACTGCTTCCTCAGGGGAATGAAGTCATCCAATTTTTCATCCAGGGGTGGGCAAAAGGGCCTCCATGGGCTGGGTCCATCCCGACAAGTAGGTTGATCTGGCCTGTGAAGGCCCTGCTGCTCCCATGACCACAGGCCAATTAGAGTCTGTGGGTGGAGGGAAGTGCATAAAGTTTCTTCTGTCCTGCCAGGACATGCAGGCTTAGATGCTCTGTGGGCTCCTGACAGGGCAGGGGAAGACTACACGCACTCCTCTGCCCCCAAGACCTGATTGGCCTGTGGGCAGGGGGAGCACCAGAAGTTTCTTCCACCCTGCCTCCATCTGCGAGGAGCATGTGGGCAGGACTTCCCATGCTCCCCCGCTCCCAAGCCATGATTGGCCTCGAGGCGGGGGAACGTGAGAAGTCTCCTCCCACCTTGAGGGGTATGGGTGCCTAGCAGGAATCTGGGGAGGAGGGGGGAAGCAAAGGCACTATCCCACATCCATACCAATAACAGTCTGGGGGTGAGGAAGCCTGGAAGTATCTGGGCCCCACCCCTTTTGTTTGAGACCCCACTCCTTCCCGTGCAGCCCTGGGCTACTTCAAAACTTTCTGAAGTGGCCCCTGGAAAAAAAATATTGCCCACCCTGGTCTACACTGTAGTATTTTTCCGCAGGCACTCAGGAGAAGGCTTGTGGCAGGGAGGCAGCTCTGGGAGCTACACCTCATCATGCAGCTCACACTGCCACACTCATCTGCACACATGCCCCAGCCTCAAGGCCCCGAAAAGCCTGTTGCCCATCCCAGGGAGCATTCACAGGACTCCCAGGAGTCTGCCAGGGGCACAAGAAGGCGAGTGCTGTCCTGGTCGGGGTCCAGCCAACAAGGAAGAGGAGGATGATGGCCAGCTGGAGAAGGAGGAAGAGATGACCAGCACCATCACCCCCATTCTGGAGCTGGTACTGCATAGCCTGGATGTGTCCCAGGCATCCTCTGAGGCCAGGGAGGTATCATCAGACGAGTATTCTTAATTTTTCACACACACTGGGATGCGATCGGTGCTCGGCCTTCTCGAGACGAACAAACACAAATGAGAGAATCAAAGGGGGTGCCAGAGACCTTGGGAACTCCCTGAGCCCTCCCCCCTTATAAACACCTTTCACATGGTGATGGCAAGTTCTCCAGGGGGATGGCGGGTTGCATCTGGGTGTCCTGTCATCATCAGACGGTAGGGGCGAGCCAAGCACACAGCTCCAAGAATGTCTCCTTCCTCATTCGGAAGTTTTGAAGCCACTGCTGGTTATCCCCCCACACCATCACCAGCTGGTCCTGCTAGTCAGAACTGGTGTCCAGCCTCCAGACGCATCGCTCCAGTATGGGGTATGGTTTCAAGGGCCTTACTCCCGTACACAGGTAGAAGGTCTCCATGAAGAGCTCAGAGCAGAGCGCCTACTGGATCATGAAGGCAACCTGCACAAAGAGCTGCAGAAACTGTGGCTGGCAGTGTGGGGCCATCACATGCCCAGAGACAGCTCTGGCACCATGGCAAGGAGTATTGTGATGTCCAGAAGCGGGCAGTCGGAGCACGCAGAGGAAATGTTTCTCTGTCCCTCGGAGAGGTAGGCAAGCAAGTAGAAGAACCTGAGAAACAGCTGTCCAGGGTTCCCTTTAAGCACTTGTCTCTCTTTCGATTAAGCTTTTCCAGAAGATCTCTTCATTAGAATCTTATTCCATAAGAAGCTTGCAGTCTACACATAGCCTTAGTCTCTTTACAGGTATCATCTTCTACTGCCCTCCCTGTCCTTGTGTTACAGCCCCACCGCTGTACACTGGGGGCAGATGGCCAGGTGCTGCTTGTGTAAACAGACATGTTTCCCTGAACCCAATTCCCCTGTGGTACACTCCAACTGGAAACATCCTGACTGGCCTGGATATTACAGGACATGTAGGAAAGTCCTATAAGCTCATTCAGTCCATTCTAGTTACTGGGGCTGGATGAGGTGCCCAAGTACAAGGTGTGTCAGATAACAGATGGTGTCAAACTCCCTTCTCCCTCGAACCGTCTCCCTTTGCAGCATCCCTGCTCTTCTCTGGAGGTTGATTAGCACTCTCCATTGCCCCTGATCTTCCTGGCCCCTGCTCTCCAGCAAGCCACTAGACTGTGGCAATGGCTAATTACTCTTTGGGCCAGTCTCAGTGCCCAGGTACCGCAGTGATGGGTGCAGCTCAGGAAGCTCTGTGGGAAAGTTCAGCTACTGGCTGCAGAGTCAGCATCCCACTGCGGCCACGGTCAGAGCTGTTCTAGTGAAAACAGGAGTGTTGGTGACTGTGTCCCAAATCTCCCCTCATTCCTGATCACGGCCCTCTAGAACCTGGCCTGTCACTAGCACCTTGCGAACAGGAGCTGTTAATAGGGAGTTTGGAGAGGGAGTTCTCTAGATAAAGGAGGGAGCTAATCCAGGACCCTTGAGAGAAATGGCTATCTGTAGTATATTTGGGGTTTTCTTGCTGTGTGCTGAGATTGTGTTTGGCTATTTGGTGCTTTTTTCCCCCTCCTTTTTCTCCTTTCTTTTCCCCCCACCTCCACGGAGTGAGTGCTGTGGCTGACAGGTGGAAGCTGTGAGCTTCTAATCAGGATTAGCAATTGAGAAGCCTCTGCACATTGGTTGAGCTTTAATCAGGAGAAGGGGCTATCAGGCAGTCCAGGGCTTTATAAAGGAGTGAGTCAGCGACAAGGGAGCTCATGGACAGGAGCTGTTAACAGGGAGTTTGGAGAGGGAGCTGGGTAGGGGCTGAGATACACTCACTATTCTTTAACATCTTTTCACTACACTCCTGCCCTTCAAGGAGGCATTTAATAACAGCTGAGGAATCTCTCAGAAGGAAGCCAGGTATGGATGGTGATAAGTCTGCTGTTGTTCCCTGCAGAGCATGTGCCATATTTGTCTTCCTCCCAGAAGAAAGAAGGGATTTCATCTGCACTAAATGTAAACTGGTCACCAAATTAGAGGACTTGAGGCCCAAGTATTGACCCTACATTGTATCAGACAGGATGAAGAGCCGATAGAAGGCAGTATTTAATCCTGCAGGCACGGCAGGCTGAAGAGCCAGTCAGGACAGTCCAGGATAAGGAAGAGAACTGACAGCATGTAACCTCTAGAAGGAGAAGAAGGCAAACGCAGGTATCCCCCATTGCTGTAGTAGTAAGTAACCACTATCAGCTCTCTCCATAGGCACTTTGGTGGAGAATGCTTTGGCAGAGACATCACAGGGAAGAAATCAGAATGGAACCCCATCTACTGGAAGGCATGGGATGCATAGTTTTAGGGATAGGGGTTCCATGACTCCCTCTCCCCGCAAAAGAAGAAGACAGGTGGTGGAGGTCGAGGATTCCCTCCTAAGAGGGATTGAGTCATCCATCTGCAGTCCAGACCTGCAATCTCGAGAAGAGTGCTTCTTACTGGGAGCTTGCATTCAGGATGTGACCGACAGTCTTCAGAAAGTGATTAAACCTTCTGATCGCTATCCCTTTCTGCTTCTCCATGTAGGAACTAACAATACAGTCCAGAATGACCTTGAGTGGGTGACAGCAGATTATGTAGCACTGGGAAGAAGAATCAAAGAATTTGAAGTGCAAGTGGTGTTCTCATCCATACTTCTGGATGAAGGAAAAGGTCTGGGTAGGGATCGTCGAATTGAGGAAGTAAATGTGTGGTTGCACAGGTGGTGTCACAGAGAGGGCTTTGGTTTCTTCGACCATGAGACACTGTTCTAGGCACAAGGATTGTTAGGAAGAGATGGGATCCACCTAACCAAGAGAGAAAAGAGCATCTTCACAGGCAGGCTTGCAAACCTAGTGGCTACATCTACATTGGCACCCCTTTCTGGAAAAGGAATGCTAATGAGAAACTTCAGAATTGCAAATGCCACGGGGGATTGAAAGTAGGAATAAGGGATCTTCCGGAAGAGGTTTTACTTTCCGCAAGATTGCGTCTAGACTGGCGCTTTTCTCCGGCAAAACCCCGAGCTGGAAAAAAGCAGCAGCCATGTTCATACAAATGCCGCGGGGGATATTTAAATCCCTCGTGGCATTTGCAATTCTGAAGTTTCTCCTTAGCATCCCTTTTCCGGAAAGGGGTACCAAGGTAGACACAGCCAGCGAGAAGGGCTTTAACCTAGGTTCATTGGTGGATGGTGACCAAAGCCCTGAGGTAAGTGAGGGAGTCAGACACTGGGAAGAATCGCAAAGAAGAACAAGCAACAAAGGAGGACCCTTGATTCGGATAGAGATGGTACAGTGATCAACTGGTTATCTAAGGTGTTTGTACACAAATGAGAGAAGCCTGGGAAACAAACAGGAAGAAATAGAAGCCCTGACTCACTTGAAGAACTATGATTTGACTGGAATAACAGAGACTTGGTGGGATAACTCGCATGACTGGAGCACTGTCATGGAAGAGTATAAGCTATTCAGGAAGAACATGAGGGGGAGAAAAGGAGGAGGAGTTGCACTGAATGTAAGAGAGCATGGCAGGAGACTGGATTTGAAGGCCTTCTGAGGTCTCTTCTATGATTCTATGACCTGGCATAATCCCCAACCCCACCTCTGTCCCGCCTCCAGCTCTGGGCAGGTTTAGATCCCCAGTGGTAAAACATCGTCTGCACCAAGGCTCCCATTGCTGCAACCTCAGCAGAGCTGAAAGGGTAGGAGATTTCCCCAGAGGAATCAGTGCAAACACAGCTCACTAGTTCACCTCCCATTTCTCCCTGCTCCTTCAGCATGGTCCCACCGAACTCCAGCTCTGTCCCTCTCTGTTATAGGGCACTCTGCAAGGCTCTGGCCTGAGCCCTGCCTCTTCCCCCTCCTCTCCATTCCCTAGTTTTTCTCCTTGTCATCATTGCATCACATGTCAGTTCTGTGCCTGGGACTCGCAAATCGACTTCTCCATGCATGGCCCAGGCCCATCCACGCACCACCAGGCATGCACCTCTCAGACATAGTGGCTTGGGCAATTCAGTGCCAGCTTCAGCTCAGCACAGCACAGCCTCCTTAGTGGAACTTTTCCATCCTCTCCATTTCCTCCGTTCTCCACTGTCAGTGACCATGGTGAGGGTCATCTCAGATTCTTGCCTCTCCACCATCTCCACCTCCTGCCTCCTCACTCCTTTAGCCTCCTCATATATCACCTTCTCTTCCTTCTTAGCACAGGTACCATCACACCCTTCCTGCCTGTCTTGGAAGCTGGAGAGAGGAGCTCACAGTGCAGGGGGACCAATTAGGAGAAGGAAACAGAAGGCCAGTTTGTGGGCACATGAATGGAGAGCAACTGTAGCTCCAGTGTCTTTGTAAGTAGCTCTCTGAGTGAACAGCCAGTTTAATTTTGGAAACATGGAATGCACTTCAGGAAACCCACACACTGTAGCTGAGAGTATTGCACCTTTAGCACCAGTGGCAAAAACATGGCACCAGGCCCTGATCCACTCTCTGTTAACTACTACCTCATTCTACAATGAAATTCAGAGTGAGAAGAGCTGAGTCTTATATTTCCCAAGCCCAGGCATGTCACAGACAAGCAGAGCCAGGGTGCGAAAGGAGCCCATGCTGGTCAAGAGATTACAGACTCATTAGGAAAGGCCAAACTTGCAAAATGGCTTTGTTAAATAAGGGGCAGACATCTCTATAAGACATAGACAGTATGTTCTTCCTAGTGATATTGTTATGGTGGGATTATAGCATAATTACAATGTGTTATAACGCAGGATAAATCATATAAGGTATCATTGGAAAAGGTAAGATTTGTTGCGTATGGTGAGATTATCTTGCACCTGTAGAGCATTTCTAAGAACTCCCTAGATAGTCTTGTAAGTAATGGCTGCTCTGACTCTACAAGGCCATGTGACTAGACTAAGTGATACAGGACACCATCTTGGAAGGTCACTATTTTTCCATATACTGGTATGGAAATCCAGCTTTGACATAAAGGATTCTTGCCCTATTCTAAAGCCATATGAGGCAGAGAGTGACAGCACTGGGGTTCTTCATTCCCTTCACAAGACAAAATTCACTCAGCGCATTCTGTGGAACTCCTTGCCAGAGTATGTGGTGAAGACTAGGACTTTAACAGGATTCAAAAAAGAACTAGAGAGATTCATGGAGGTTAGGTCCACCAATGGCTATTAGCCAGGATGGGTAGGAATGGTGTCCCAAGCCTCTGTTTGTCTCTAAATGGATGACAGGGGAGGGGTCACGTGAGGATTACCTATTGTGATCCCTCCTTCTGGGGCATCTGGCATTGGCCACTGTCAGCAGACAGGATACTGTGCTAGATGGGCCTTTAGTCTGCCCTAGTACTGCTGTTCCTAGGTTCTTATGTTCTTAATTTCTTCTGTTCTGGAAACACCCAAGGAACAAAGACAGAATTTGGGGAAGTGCAGGACCCAGGCTAAAGGGATTCCTAACCTGTGTATGGAATATCCATGAATTCTAAGCTATAAAGCATTAGCTGTGCAGCTAATAACCTTAAGGATCGGCAGGTGGTTTCTACCATATCTCAGAGGGAGAAACTGCTAATTTGTATCCAAACTATTTCATATAGCGAGCTTAATTTGTGTTTTTTGTTTATGTGCTAGGAAATCTCTTTGCCCTTGTTTCCTATCCCTTCTAATCACTTGAAATCTCTGCTTGGTTTCCACAAGTGCCCATTTTTCTTTTCACAGTCAGGTAGGGGCAGAACACGTATTAAAGTCATATACTATATAGATTTGACCTGGACTGGATCGTACAGCTCCTGGGTTCCCTGCTGGGAAGAAAGTCTGGGTGTAACTACAGCTGGATGTGTCTTAGCCTGTACAAATAATGGTTGAAGTGCAGGCTGGAGGCTTTAAAGCTTCTCATAGCAGTAGAGTGAGAGGAACCCACCACACTGCTGGTTCAAGCGTCTCAGTTGTATCTCAGTTCCAGGTGGCAGCCTGCGGGGAATCCATGACAGCATATTGAAAACAACCTAGTAGCAAAGCCTGCACGTTCACCCCACCCTGCTACACACATATCTGACAAGTTGTAGGGTCCCCAAGTCCTAGCTATTCCGAAGTGTAAGTATTAGCCAGGAGCTAAGTAGGAGGGACACAGCAACATGCAGCCATGCTCAAAGATGTCAGAGTGGTCTGGGATGGTGTGACGGGGGGACTCACCCCCGCACTCTTGGCCCCCGGAGCCGAGGCCCTGCACCCCGCGTGGCCGATCAGCTGGCGCCGGGAGTCTGGCACGGCGCGGCGCGGTGGCAGAGGAGCCGGGGGAAACCAGCACGGCCGGCGCGCATGCGCAGGGCAGCCGGGGTGATAGCCGGCGGGCACTAGGACCCCAGGGTGGCAGGGCGGCCGACGGAGGGGCGGGCCGGATGCCGAGCGGGGAATTCAAAAGGGAGGCGGGAGGAACAGGCAAGGGGGGAGGACTGGGGAGAGCATGGGGAGTTTCTGTTTTCAGCTTCCTCCGCAGGGCACGCGAGAGACTCCGCAGGAGGCAATGCGGCGCACGGAGCCCGAATCCCAGCACCCAAGGCGGACGGCCAGACCAGGGAGCAGCGGGACGGGACGGCGCAGTCCCGGGCTGGCAGCGGGCGCCGGGCGGACAGTTGGAGGCCGGGAGCCCGGCTATCCTGGGGACGACTGGAGTGGACGGCAGAGTAGCGAGCTCGGTGGAAGCCGATTACAAAGAGAGGACCGTGGGAGTGGTGAGGTAGAGGCCGGGAACAGGGGCAGCTCAGAACCCATTGCGGCCCGGGCCCGCGAACTGGGGGTGCCCCAGGACCCCTGAATGATCAACCCGGTTACAGATGGGAGAAGGGGCTGTAGCATGCATTGTAACCTGAGGTGCAAATGTGATGCAGGGCACAAGAGGGGGCCGTCTCCCTACTCTTCTCTACTGTTGGGAATGAAACACAGTCATTGTTTTATACACATGTACTGTCAACCGTGTGCGAGTCAGTTGTAAAGGTCTAATACATGTTTAATGTTGTGTTTAGGTTATACTCAAGTATATAATTAATAATATACACGTATTAATTATTGTATACTTATTCATTATTATTATGGTAGGAGGGATAGCTCAGTGGTTTGAGCATTGGCCTGCTAAGCCCAGAGTTGTGAGTTCCATTCTTGATGGGGCAAGTCTGTCTGGGATGGTACTTGGTTGTGTCATGAGGGCAGGGGACTGGACTTGATGACTTCTCAAGGTCCCTTTGAGATTTATTTGTGGTAAATCAGTGTTTTTTATCAATCCAATATGGAGTCTATGAACTCTGACCTCTGGACTCCATGTTATCATCTTGCCTGTAAACAAGCAGTCCACACTCGCTCTTGCAGAGTGGAACTGCCTTTTCCTGCCAAAGCTAGCAGTCAATATCCATTCCCTCAGGGCTTTTCCTGCTACAAATGCTACAAGCATTCCTCAGAGCCTGAGTGCTGCTGTCCATCAGAGACAGGGTTTGCCATACGGGCCTCCACGCTGTTCAGGCAGATCCTGGCATGACACCTGCGTGCCCAAGGAGAGACTGAGGAGAGGAAAAGCCTGCCTCGAACATCCATAACATCATTGTACAGAAAACCAGCCTACTTATAGTGAATCCTGAAATCAAGTGACCATCTTTCTTGAGGGTTTCCTCACTGGCAAAGACAAATGTCATTCACTGGAGTCCTCAGTTTCCTTCTCAAAGGCTTCAAATTAGCAAGAGAGTTGTAGGTCCATTCCCAACAGTGCCTGAATCTTAAGAAAGAAATAAGTTTTCATGTAAGTGTTTTAGGGAACTGGTTATTGTTCTATGAATCAAAGGGGGGTAGCTTGAAACTGAGCTTTATGCTCTGGGAATCACTGTATTGTTTGTGTTTATCCCCCCCCCCCCCCCCGCTTTTATTCCAACTTTGTACTAGTACCCTTAATATACTTCTCTTATTTGTACTTCACCTGCTCTCCTCTCTTTCTTTCTTTCTAATCTACAGTTTATACCCACATTAGTTAGGATATTCTACAGGCAACAGAGCCTTAAAAATAGGATCTCTACCATCTGTGAAAAGGAGATTCCCTATTTCTAATTCCTCTACCATCATATAATTTGAAAAGGAGTCACCGTCCTCCCCTTGAGGTTAGATGTGCCTCAGGCTGGGATGCTGAAAGAGCTACATCTGTTCAAACCCCTACTACAGACAGACATGCTAAGGAAGGGATAAGACAGAGGGGTAGTGACTGACGTTGTAGTTTTATGAACCATCTCTCAGTGTAACAGCTGGATTTGTACACACATGACACATCTGGAAACAACCGTTCCATCAGGGGGTAAGAAGAATCTGTAGCTTAGGAAGGGGAGAGCCTGCTGAATGATCAAAGAAGGCAGCACTGGGTTAACTTGACCCCACAACCAATATAGAGCAACTAAGATCTGGGGCATGTACCGTATAGGATGGAGTTTAGATGGCCTTAGATATCTAAAGGAAAAGCCCCTTTTAAGAGTGGGAGCCCAGCACATGGTGTGTTGGGCTGAGAGGAACCTTTCCTACATGAAGCTAACATGGTGCAGTAAGTGCCTTTTGAAATAACATGGTCCAGGCTATAATCATAAAGTGCAAGCCTGTGAATGATGGTGTTAATGAACACTGAATCCATGACCCACTGAGTAGAAAGAACCCTTCTTTGCAACCCAGCTCGTGCCTGGATCCTTGACGTCCCAGGTTGTAAAATATTAGCAGACAAAGGAAGTTTGAGATAGCAGCAACATTCATAAGGCTAAACCTGAGTTACAGTTAGTTGGGAGCTGTAATAAATCTCTCCTTAAACTCCAGAGTCTGGAGAGAATAAAACGTGATTTCAGATGTATGCAAACTTTCCCCATGTATGGTTTTGCAGATGGGTGGCATCATTTAATTCAGACTCAGCATCGGGGGCGAGGTTTCCCTGCACTTTTGAATTGCGTCTACAGTTTGTCTTCAAGAGTCTGCTGGTGCATACAACCTCATGTTGGAACAGCTGCATCCTTTCAGATCTCCCATTCAGACTGAGTGTCGGGGAGAAGAAGAGACAGGAGGTAGAAGGCACCAATGTACTGATTTAGGTTGCAGATTTATGAGTCACTTCTCAAACTAATTACTGGGTATTTATTTGCAAAATGTTTTTAAAATGACATTTCAATTAACTGACTGTCAATCTCACTGGACGACCCAGGAAACTGTTGCTCAGGAAAGTCCTGCAGAGGTGGCTGCATCACTGTGATTATTACGTCTCTGTGTTACCGTGGCCATGGGAGCCCAGGTCATGGCTGGTTCAGGCCCCTGGTGGGCGTGGCTCTGTACAAGCACAGAACACAAAGACAAGCTCCACTCTGAAGCTTCCGATCTAAGAATAAGTAAAGAGACAACAGGTGGAACAGACTAGCCCGTGGGAGAGGAGAAGGAAGCAATGAGGCAATACCACATGATACACTGATACTTGCTCTCACAGCCCAGCAATGGCCATTTGCAGACTAATGGCCCAATTCAAAGCAGAGCACGGCTAGATGTTCCTACAAGTCTGTTACATCCCCTTCCACCGACCCGCTTGATATGGTCCAGTGAGTCTGACTCCAAGGGAATGATACTTTCTCAGTGGGAGGGGCAAGATAGACAGAGGAGTAGGTAGAAAAGCAAGTAACAGGAGACCTCAAGGTGGAGTTGCAGCTTTTACCCATCATTCAGCCTTGAACACACTTCCCTGTCTGCCAAGAATAGAGAGTAGCCTCCAGGCACAGGACATAAAGCTAGATCTCTAAAGATGTAGCTTGGCACCCTGAAAAATCTCTCCCATAGTGCTTTAGCTCCAGATATAGGGTGATCTGCTTTGGTTCTACGGTTCTCTCATTCAATCCCTTGTGATAATCTAGAATACAGTGATTGCAGAGTGCTTGGTACCATGTGATATTTACATTTGCTCTCCTGCAGATAGTCTGTAGGCAGAAACTCTAATTAAGAAATTATTTGATCAGAGAGACTAAGCAGTAACCAGATTAATTCTGCTACATGAGCAACTTGTGAAATATGCTACCCTGCAACTAAAAATAAACTGTTTTCCAAGATCTGGCTCCCTGCACAGGCAGTTAGAGAGAATTTACCACCAGGTGGTGTTAAATATTGCTCAAGGAATAGGTTAAAATAAGTACCCTTATAATAAGTGACTATAAACTTATTTCAATTTGAAATTGTGCAATTTGTATGAAAGTTACATGTTTAAAAATATTATTAAACAAATACCCTAAATTGGAGGCTCTATCTAATGTTTGACTCTCTCTGTACCCCACAAAAGGCAAGATTCAGAATTTCAAAGCAACTTCAGCCAATGAGCAAGGAGCATATTTGCATGAAAAGGCCTCAATGCCACTCTCAGATTTAAAAGAGAATTGGAGGGTCACCAGCAAAGACCCATTTGCCTCAGGAAGCCGAGCTCGTCTGACTTCCCATCATGGCCTGGGCCCCCCTGCTCCTCGCCCTGCTCACTTACTGCTCAGGTGAGGGGTTGTTGGCTGCACTGACACAACATGGAGGCCACCTGCAGGTGAGGAGGTTTGTGTGTGAGGAGCCGGAGTCCTTGTGCTGAGTTTGTTTGTTCCGTTGCTTTCAGGGGTCAGGTCACAGCCTGTGGTGACTCAGGAGCCCTCCATGTCGGTGACCCCAGGAGGGGCCGTCACGCTGTCCTGCAGCCTGAGCACTGGAGCCATCACCAGCAGCAACTATCCTGGCTGGTTCCAGCAGAAACCTGGCTCGGCTCCTCGGCAGCTCATATATCACACCAATAACAGACCCTCGGGGATTCCTGCCCGGTTCTCTGGGGCCATATCCAGTAACAATGCTGCCCTGACCATCACCGGTGTGCAGGCAGAGGACGAGGCTGACTATTACTGTGTTGTAGCAACTGGTAGTGCTCATCACAGTGATCCAGGCAGAGGGGGAAGTGAGACAAAAACCTCTTGTCTCTTACACCCACCATTTCCTCCAACCTGGGGCCTGCACTAGCTGCACTGTTTGGTCCTGCCCAGGGACAGCCTATGGCTTAGTTGGAGGAGGCTTGTGTCTTCCCAGTTCCTGGTCCTGCCTATGAACATCTGCTATAGAAGACTATGCAAGTTTCCATTGAAGAGCAGCTGTGTGGTCCGTGCGGTTTTATCACCTCTGCTTTGTGTGTGATTCAGCAGGCACCCCCAGCATGGCGGTCAGTCCACAGTAGGGAGGTGATAAAGGAATGTTACTGCCCCCCGCTCCTGCCTTCTCCCTTGCTTCTGGCTGGGGAGTCAGGAACTATGCAACCGCCTCCCCTCCTCTGTGCTCCAGGAGCTGTGCTGTGTGCATGACCCCCTCGCCTTGCTGGCCCTCTGTCCCACACTGCCCCATCTTCTCACCAGGGAGGAGCAAGCTCAGTGCACTGCTCTGCCTCCTTCACTCCCCATTGGGCCAGGGCCTCAGCAGAGGGTGTGGGGGTATAGGGGTACTTATGAACAGTGACATTATGTCAGAATAACTAGCGTTATTTCAAATAAATTAGTCCGCATCTACACCACAGGCAGCTATTTCAACATAATGTCGAAATACTGTCAAGCTGGAGGACTTCTTACTCCAACTCCTGTAACCCCTATTTCACGAGGAGTAAGGGAAGTCAGAGGAAGAGTGCTCTTTCAAAATATGTGCTGTATAGATGCTTCCGATTTAGAAATAAGCTATTTCTTTTCTGCTATGCAATTGACATAGCTCAAGTTGTATAGCTTTTTTTGAGTCAGGCCGGGCTGTGTGTAGGGACCCAGACCCAGCTGTACCAACCACCCTGGTCTTGTCTGCAATTGGTGAGACACCGATTGCTCCTCCTTCGGAATTTCTGCCATCCATTCTCAACAGCCGGGGGTGCTGCTCCACCTACTCTGCTTTCAATCCTCTGAGGGACATGTCAGCTGCTCTTATGCTCTCTGCTCATCTTGTGTAGCAAAAGCGACATGTTCTGCCTTAGTTCCCTGTGTTATAGACTCTCTACTACTGGTTCATAGCGGGAGCGGAGGGGTAGATGTCTCACGGGGCACTCCTTAAGCTTTATGAACATGAATACGATGTAATTTCAATATCTTTATTTGAAATGCCATTTGTAGGGTGTAGGAATGTTAGCATATACTCATTTAAATGCTCAACTACACATACACACGCACACACGCACACACGCACACACACACACACACACACCCTTACTGCCTCTGTATCAGAGGCAGGAATGGGGTGGGAAGAGCCTGTGCCCATAGTGAGCCGGCTTTTAAGCCATGTCCCTACACATGCTGGTTCTCTTGGAGCCAGCTGCATTTCCTGCCCAACCCTTCCCCCCCCCCCGACTTCCCTCTGCCTCCCACAGACCTTAAAAGCTCTCCACAGAGCTGTCTGCTTCCCCTCCTCCACACGGCTGCCTCAGTATCAGAGGCAGCAACAGGGGAGAGGAGAACAACTGGAATGCTAGAGAGTATCTGAGTGCAGGGAGCTTGGTCCCACCACAGCCAGGGGCTGCTGCTGTGGAGTAATCTCTGTCTTTGCAGGGCCCTGTTCTCTGTGGACAGAGGATGCTCCCTGGGATGACAGAGCAGTCTCTCTTTGTGAGGAGATCGGGTCCTCTGTGTACAGGGGCTGCATCTTCCCTGTGCTGCTGTCTCTGTATCTCTGTCGTACCTCATCTGAGAGAGGGACAGGCTGCTCTGCTGTGCTATAAGGGGCAGGCCCAGAGCTCAAAGGAACACAGCTCCACCAGGAAGAAAGGGGCTCTGGAGCTAAAGGAATGGTGCCATCAGCTGATTCAGCTGACAGAAATTCCAGGCCCCATGACAGAACAATTGATGGGCCTTCCGACCTGCATCCTTGTTTGGAGCCACAAGCCCCTCCCCTCTGCCCATAGAAGCCCCAAGCACTGCCCATCCCTCACCCAGACCTAACCCACTGGTATGTGCTGTTCAGATGCCTGCAACCTGCAAAGGGCACATCAGAGGGGAATCACAAGGGGAGACACGTTTCCCAAAGCAGGTTGGGTCTGAGTTAGTGAGGAGGAGGCACTGCTGTGGCTGGCCCAGGACTCCTATGGGCATGTGGTGGGGAGGGGGTGGAGAGGAGTGACTGTCCCGGGAGTCTCCTCTGGTGGTGAGGGAGGGAGGAGGTGCTTGGGGCTTCTCTGGATGAAGGGGTGGGGTGACTTGTGTCCTCAGCCAATGGAGGAGGCCAGGAGAGTTTGGGGCTCTGTCCATAGAGGGACGGTGCAGGTGGCAGGACTGTAGACAGGACCCAGGCTTCCCCAATGAGGGCTCCATCCTCCACCCAAGCACCCAGGCCTGCAGCTTGCCCAGGTGATTTTAAGGGCCTGCTGCATTTCCCAGCTGCTGCGATGGTGGCAGTGGCCAGGGCCCCCCGGATACTTTTACAGTAGCTGTGGCTCTAGGCAATTGCCTCCTTTGCCATCACCACACACCCCTCTGCTCCCCACATCTGCCGTCTGAGCCCATGACTCCCTGCATGATCGCTGTAGAATTAGGCAGAATTTTCCTTTTCCCCGTGCTGAATCTCAGCAGTAGGCAGCTGTCAGCCTCAGAACACCAGGCCAGCGCTCCCCAGGCTGGGCTATTTAATGCCCGGAGCTCAGTTTCCAGGGCACCAGAGATCCTGGTCACAAGGCTCCCTTGGGGTTGGCGACTGTTCTTGCAAAGTGCTGAGCTCTGCAGCTGAGGTCCTGCTGCGAATCGCTCTACACGTGACCTTCCCCTGCAGGGGTCTCTTCATCTGCAGTGTCCAGTGCTCAGGCCACAGGGGCCTACGGCTGCCAACAGCTGGAAGAAAGTGGCCTCTCTGGGCCTCTCCTGAGTGTTTATCTAGAAAGAAATTTTCAATTAGCAAAAGTGTGAAACCAGCTTCACGTATCACCCTCTCCACTGTCTGCACTCCAGGGCCCATCCTTCCCCAACCCGCTAGAGATGCCAGACAGCTCCATCTTTAGGGTTGGCAATGGATTATATGGATCACTTGATGATCGCCTGTATTGTTCATTCCTCCTAAGGCATCTGGCATTGGCTACAGTTGGCAGACAGGACACTGGCCTAGATAGACCTTTGGTCTGATCCCATAAAGCCTCTCTAATGTTCCTAGGTTCCTGCTTGTGTTCCGGCTCCTAAGAGGCAGCGAATGCAGCCACCAGCTGAGCCATGGGCAATGTGAAGGTAGAGGATGAGACGGGTTATTCCTGCGGCAGTGGGTATTTGAGTGCTGCACAGAGATGCAGATATATGGAGAACTGAGACAAAGCCCTGGTATTCCAGCAGCCCATGCGGTGCCTGACTCCAGTCCGGATGTGTCCGGGTGGGATGCTCATCTGTGCTGATGTGTTGGGGTTTCACTCGGCACATTGCAGGCATCAGTAAATGGTACTGCTCTGGGTTATCAGCCTTTGGACATTGCAGACAAAATCTTAAGCCTTTCACCCAATGGGTGTTTTGCCATTCACTGTATTGGATTCTTTATGGAACCTCCTTATAGGACCCAGATTCAGTGATAACCCCAAAGAGAGCTCTCCAACGGCCCGTTCCCAAGTGCATGATGGAGGAGGGCAATGTCCCTTAAATGCCAGCTCACTCTGCAGTGCAAGCTCAGAGATTCAGAGCACCAACCGCTGGGTGGTAGGTCCTGGAGCCCAGGAAAATCCCACACATAAGCCAGGAAAGGCCAAGTCTGCAAAATGATCAAGTTACCTGAGACACAGAAGTAACATTGAAACTCCTGAGAAGTAAAGACCCCACCACTGTCACTGCGCAAACCTGCTATTCACGGATCTGACAAGTCGGGGTGGTGGGTAAAAAGCTTCAGGAGCAGAACCCCAGCACCTCCACCAAAGACACTGGGCTATCCATGCCCACCTGGACACTGGTCCCAAGGCTAGCATTTCTCCCAGCCACAGAACAAAGCAGCCCCAAATCCCGCACTCCAGTCCCAGCGGCCTCAACACCTATTTGTGTTTGGAGGAGCTGGGCAGCCCCAGCCTCACTCCAGCCTCTGGAGCAGATGGAGCAACTGAGCAGCCACGTGGTCCTGGCCCTCCCCAAGCACTAAACAGCTGAGCAAACCCAGCACCGTTCCAACCCCAGAACAGCCAGGCAGTCGAAATGCAGCCCTAAGCAGGCAGCTACACAACGCCTTCTGGCAGGACATTGGCTGGGCCATCTGGTCCCTTGGAGATGACAAAGCCTTCCATTGCCTCTAGAACCCACCAGCCAGGCTGACATGTCACAGGCTGTTCCCAAGTCCTGGCAATCTGTGCATGGGAAATAGGACAGTTGGGAAGGTGGAGAGACACATTAACTCACAGCCACATTCTTAGCACAAGCAGGCCTGTCAGTGGCTGGGAATTACAATGCTCCCTAAAACTGCAGAGATAGAAAGAAAAAATCAGCAAATGGGAGGGACTTGCAGGGCTGCTGATTGAATTGCTGGGTCCCTGGATGAGGCAGGGGGCTGGCTCCAGGCCCATGTAAGATGTGAGACAGAAGGGGCAGGCTGGGAGGGGATAGCTCCCCCAGCCCGACTTCAGAGCAGACACCATCAAGGACTTCAGCTGCCACCAGTAGGCCTGGGAGAATTTCAGTTGCCAGGCCCCTCAGCGGCTGCCACTTTAGTTTCCTGCACCTGCGCCCATCAGTGGCCCGGAGTACTTGGGTTTTCCCCGTCTTCTCTTTGGCAGCTGAGTGAGGTGGTTATGGCTGGGCACCAGAGGGCGAGATCTCCCTGCATTTGCACAGGGACCTGTCTGCCAAGGAATCAAGCACATTTATCTTCACCTGTGTGTGCACCAGACTGTGGGATTCAAACAGCTGCATCCTTTCCAGTGCCTCGTGCAGGCACATTGGCTGGGTCGGGGTGAGATGCAGCATTGAAGGAACCCACTGCACTGAGTTAGACTATAGATTTATAAATAACTGCTCTGGGGTAGCTGCTGCACGATGAATATTTTTTTCACACACTCACAGTTAGTGTGAAACTGCACAACAGAAGGTTACCCAGGAATGCTCTGCAGCGGTGGCATTAGAAAATATCTATCTCTGAACTATTGCTTAGTTCCTTAGCCTTGTTCTACACAGACTAAGAAGTGAACAGATTTTTCTGGATATATTCAGCCTCTACAAAACAACTATAGTTCACTGAGATGTATCAGTCTGTCGATGCAATAGAAGCTGCAGCACTAACTGACATGAGCCCAT
This sequence comes from Pelodiscus sinensis, assembly GCF_052426305.1. Classification (NCBI taxonomy): domain Eukaryota; kingdom Metazoa; phylum Chordata; order Testudines; family Trionychidae; genus Pelodiscus; species Pelodiscus sinensis. Next base: position 12,642,452 of record NC_143085.1, read on the forward strand.
CTTGTGACTCCAAGTAGCAGCACCACTGGGGTTAGTTAAAGGGCCTTGAGAAACGAACTCCCCTGTCACCCAGAGCTAGACCAGGACAGTCTCACTGCTGAAGAGCAAATTAAGCTGGTGATGCTCAGCTGGCAATGGGGTGTAAATGTCGCCCCCTGCTGGGGTGGCTGGAGGACTGGAGGACAAGAGCTTTACTCCTGGCCAGGAAGTGGGTGCAAACAGGACTCAGAGACAGGCACTGAATGTCAGCTGCTAGCTCTTATACATTGTACCACAGGGCGAGCCCTAAGGAACAGCTGTGACATAGACCATTGTTCTCCCAGACAGCAGCTCGCAGCACTGAACTCTAAGGAAACTGAACCATTCCGGGATTTTTCATCCCTAAATTGTAACAAATAAAAGTTTTCCAATACCCATTAGAAGCTATGGTCACTGCTCACTGTTCATCAAGGGCTGGGAAACAAGGAATCCATGTATACGGCAACTTATAGAAACAATACCAACCTGCCTTGATATAGACATAATAATACAAACCTAAGCAAATCAGCAAGAGCTCTCAACTCTGCCAGTCACTTCATCTGGGCTCTGTTATCTCCGTCTGGTTTGTGGAATACGAATTATGAGCCCAAAACACAAAAGGCAGAAGGCTGAAAAGAGCACAGGACTCAAAGGGACGTAACAGCCAGTAACAGCCGTCAGGAACCACTGTGAGGTAAAAATACCCTCAGCTCAGGAGGTGTGAGGGGTGGGGTGGCAGAGAATGCTAAAGGCAACCCCGGGTCTGCAGAAAACTCTACAGCAGAAGCCCGTGATCAGCGAGCAGATTTGCATGAAGGGGCCGTTCCCCAGCGCTGGGGGTTTAAGAGAGAATTGGAGGGTCCCCAGCACAGACCCACTTGCCTCAGGAAGCCGAGCTCGTCTGACTTCCCATCATGGCCTGGGCCCCCCTGCTCCTCGCCCTGCTCACTTACTGCTCAGGTGAGGGGTTGTTGGCTGCACTGACACAACATGGAGGCCACCTGCAGGTGAGGTTTGTGTGTGAGGAGCCGGACTCCTTGTACTGAGTTTGTTTGTTCCGTTGCTTTCAGGGGTCAGGTCACAGCCTGTGGTGACTCAGGAGCCCTCCATGTCGGTGACTCCAGGAGGGGCCGTCACGCTGTCCTGCAGCCTGAGCACTGGAGCCATCACCAGCGGCAACTATCCAGCCTGGTTCCAACAGAAACCTGGTTCAGCTCCTCGGACAGTTATATATGACACCAATAGCAGACCCTCCGGGATCCCTGCCCGGTTCTCTGGGGCCATATCTGGTAACAAGGCTGCTCTGACCATCACCGGTGTGCAGGCAGAGGACGAGGCTGACTATTATTGTGCTGTATGGACTGGTAGTGCTCGTCACAGTGATCCAGCCAAATGGGGAACTGAGACAAAAACCTCTCCTGACTTCATCCCCCACAGTCTGCGTACTACAGATGATCCCCTGAGTGCTCCTCCTTAGGCATTTCAGCCTCAGGGGAATGATGTCAGCCAACTTTTTGGTCCCACTCAGGATTCCTCTATGCTGTAGTGTTTTTCCAGAATAATAGCCATTATTTTAGAAAAACAATACTTGCATCCACATAGGAATTGCCCTCTTTCGACAAAAAATCGAAAGAACTGAGGGCTTTTTCTGATGCCGCTAAACCTTTTTCTATAAGAAATAACTCCTTTTCCAGAAAATCTTTTTTGGAAAAAAGTGTGTATGGATACAGAAGAGGGGTTCTGTCAAAAAAAGAGGCTTCCAGGAAATACCACAGGTGCCCTCCTGGACATTCCATCACAACTCCGCCTGTGTCCTAGCAGCTCTTAAAGCCTCAGGTACCTGGGACAAAGCTTGGGGCACAAAGCTGGCAATGGCCATTGCATCTCATTGTGCAATTCACACTGCCACACTCCTTGGCACCCATGTCCCAGCCTCAAGCCCCACAAGAGCCTGCTGCCCATCCTAGGGATCATGCGAAGGCGTCCCGGGAGTCTCACAGGGGCATAAAAAGACAAGCACCACCCTGGTGTGGTGCAAAGATCCTGGCCATCTTGGTAGTCTGGGGTGAAGAAGAGACCCTCCGGGATCTCTGCACCAGACAAAGGAATGCTATCTATCGCTGGATGGCCAAGTCCCTGGCCACATGGCCAGCATCCCAGGAGTCTGGAGCAGGTCAGGAGCAAGGTCAAGGAGCTCCATCAGGGATATGCCAGGTCCAGGCAGTGCAGCTCTTACTCTGGGGAAGAACTCCACTTCTGCCCCTTATTTAATGAGCTCCCCCACATCCTGAAGGGTGGGGACAGCCCCTTCCTCACTGCTGGTTGTGGACTTAGGGCTGGAGACACCCATCGTCACCCACCAGGAGGTCCCAGCCGACACAGAGGAGAGGATGACAACCAGCTGGAGGAGGAGAAAGGGACAGCCAGTACTGTCACCCTCAGCCTGGAGCTGGTACCAGGCATCCTCCAAGGCTGTCAAAGGATCATCAGGTGAGTGCTCTTAGTTTTTCAGACACAGGGCAGGGGAGGCAGACGCTGAGGGGTTGGGGTGCAATCGTGGCTCAGCCTTTTCAGCTTCTCCCTCTCACTGCAGTCTGTGCATGTGGATGCTGCACGTGCAGTGCCAGTCTGCGCCATGCAGTCCCAGGAGGCAGCCCCAGAGCACCCCCAGGCTCCTGCTCACGGGCTCTGAGAAAGCAACGCACGTGTCTGACCCCCGAGGAGGGGGCTGCCACACACATCTTACCCTCGGAGAGGGACGCTCTCCCACCACCATCCATCCCTGGAAGGAGGCTGGGAACCAGGGTGCACACCTGGCTGCACACAGACAGAGGAGTGCTGCACACGGCACACAGGCATGCCTGCATGCATGAGGCACGACCTGATCCTAGGGACAGCACTGCCAGGGGCAGGTTTGTGTGTGGCCCCAATGGAAGCTCAGGCTGCTCCAAGCGAGCCAGCCATCGGATCCCAGGGGAGCCACAGGTGCTGGAGGGTCCAGGAGGACCTTATGAGGGAGCACGTGGCCATCCCCTGGGACATGCAGCAGACCCTAATCCAGAAGGTCCAGGATGACACCCAATGTTGGATCCAAATGTGGACCGAGCTGGTGCAGCAAGGCAGCAACATATGTGTCCCCATCTGGGAGATGATGGCATACCTGGCTCCAGTGTGTGCCCCCCATGTCATGCCTGCTCCTACTCCCCTGCCATTCCTGCCCCTGCTCCAGCCCCCCTCCTGCCTATCCCCCAGTTGTCCCTGCCCATTCCCCACACACCTGAGGTTGCCGAGGTCCCCGGGTCAGAGGTGGAACTTCCAGCCGCTCCATGTGTCACTCCAGTGTTGAGCACCCCTTCTCCCTCCCCGTAGCCAGGTTCTCAGCCCCCCCCCCCCTCGTCCCCAGTTGTTATTTTTATAAAATAAATACCAGGTTTTTTCTGAACACAAAACTGAAGTTTTTATTGAGTATACAGGCAAAGGGGGAATGGCGGGGTTGTTGTGAGAAAGGCAGAGAAGCAAAACACAGGCCCCTAGTAGGGAGGTTCTGGGGAGAGTTACTGGGGTCCTTCAGAGAAACCCTCAGGGTCTCCTGGATACACACCCCGACCTGATGGGCCTGGTGGATGACAGTTGTGTGAAGCTGATCCAAGGACCTTCCCTCCCTGCCAGCCTCTGCCCTCCACTGCGGAAGGAATGCCTTCCCTCGATATCCATGATGTTGTGGAGAACACAAGAGGTTGAGACTACCTGGGGGATGTTGTGCTCCCCCACATCAAGATGGGTCAGGAGGCCCCTGAACCTCCCCTTCATGTGTCCGAAGGTACATTCAGCCTGGATGCAGGCCTGCCAAGAAGGGCATTGAAATAGTCCCCGCTTGGGTCCAGGTGCTGGTTTAGGGCTTCATCAGCCACAGCATGAGGGGGTAGGTCATGTACTCCACAATGCACAGTGGCATCTGCACATCCCCGACCCTGAAATCATGTTGAGGGAAGAATGTGCCACTCTCCAGCCTCTGGCAGAGACTGGAGTTTCAAAACACACCGGCGTCATGTCCTGACCATGCAACAAAAACATCTGTAAACTGTTTGCGGTGGTCGGCCAGGGCCTGCAGGACCATCGAGAAGTATCCCTTCCTGTTAATATACTCAGAGGCTTGATGTTTTGGGACCTGGATGGGGATGTGGGTTCCATCTATGGCTTCCCAGCAGTTGGGGAAGCCCAGGGTGGCAAATCATGTGATAATGGGGTCCAGGTCTCCCATGCAAATGACACTGTGCAGCAGAACAGAGTTGATGCCCCTCGCCATCTGCAGAAGGAGACAAACAAACACACTAATCAGAGAATCAAATGGGGTTCCTGAGCCCCTCCCCCCCACAAACACCCCAGGAGCCACCCCCTATGAAGCCCCCTCCCCCTATGGCAGGGCTGTGTGAGGACAGCATATTAGAACTTACATGAGGAAGGCCCCGAAAGTTGATTTTCCCACATTGAAATAGTTGCCCATGGATTGGTAACTGTCCGACATGAACAGCTTCCACGTTGTGATCTCCAGGAGAATGGCAGTTTGCATCTGGGTGTCCCATCATCGGAGAATAGGGGCAAGTCAGGCACACAGCTCCAAGAATGTCTCCTTCCACATGCAGAAGTTTTGGAGACACTGCTGGTCGTCCCTCCGTGTCATCACCGGCCGATCCCACCACTCGGAACTGAAGTCCAGCCTCCAGAAGCGCCGCTCCACTGTTGGATGCAGTTGCAAGGGCATGGCTCCCACATACAGGCAGAGGCTCTCGATTATGAGTTTGGAATTGAGCTTCTGCAGGGCCATGAAGGCAGCCTGCACAAACTGCTGCAGAAACTGCAGCCTGGCAGTGTGGGGCCATGGCGTGCCCAGAGGCACCTCAGACTTCATGGCAAGGAACGCTGTGGTGTCCAGAAATAGGGGAACCAGAGCATGTACTGCAAATGCTTTGCTGTCCCTTGCAGAGCTAGGCAAACAAGCAGAAGAACCTGAGAAAAAGCTGTCCAAGGGGTACCTTTAAGCACTTGTCTCAGATAGCCTCCAGGCGCAGCACCAGGAAGCAACTGTTGACATAATGCCCTGCCTGAACTGGTTCTGGGTGACCTTAAATGAAAGATAAGTGTCCAATCAGTGTGGACGCTATCTTTGGAAATAGCACATCATTATTTCATTGCACTTCGAGCGTGTGGACACTCTCTTTCAAACTAAGCATTTCTGGAAGATCACTTCTGGAAAAGTTTATTCCGAAAGAAGCCTGCAGTCTAGACATAACCTCAGTCTCTTTACGGGTATCATCTTCTACTGCCCTATATGTCCTTATGTTACAATCCCACCGCTGCACACTGGGGGCAGATGGCCACATGCTGCTTGTGTAAAGGGATATGTCTCCCTTAGCCCAGTTCTCCTCTGGCACCCACCAGCTGAAAACATCCTCACTGGCCTGGACATTAGAGGTCATGTAGCTCACTCAGTCCGTTCTAGTTACCGGGGCCCAGGTACAAGGCGTGTCAAATAACAGATGGCATCAAACTCCCTGATTTCGCAAACCTTCTCCCTTGCCCCAACCAGCTGCTTTGCAGCGTCCCTGGTCTGCTCTAGAAGTTGCCCCTGCTCTTCCTGGCTCTGCTGTCCAAAAAGCCAGTGGCCTGTGGCAATGGCCAATGACTCAGTGGGCCAGTCTCGGTGCCTAGGTACTGCTAGGTGATCAGTGCGGCACAGAAACCTCAATAGGAAATTTCAGCTGCTGGCTGCAGAGTCAGCATCCCACTGCGGCCACAGTCAGGGCTGTTCTAGTGAAAACAGGAGTGCTGGTGGCCATGTCCCAAAGCTCCCCTCCTTCCTGCCCTCTAGAGCCTGGCCTGTCACTAGCACCTGCCATAATCCCCACCTCCATCTTTGCCCACCCTTAGCTCTGGGCAGGGTTAGATCCCCAGTGGTAAAACATCGTCTGCACCAAGGCTCCCATTGCAGCAACCTCAGTGGGACTGTAAGGGTACGTCTAAACTACATAGCTCCGTCGACGGAGCCATGTAGATTTGTTGTTTTGGCAAAGGCAAATGAAGCCACGATTTAAATGATCGCGGCGTCATTTAAATTTACATGGCTGCTGCGCTGAGCCGACAAACAGCTGATCAGCTGTTCGCTCAGCACGCTAGTCTGGACGCTCCCCTGCCGACATCAAAGCCCTTTGTCGGCAGCCCCGGTAAACCTCATCCCACAAGGAATAACGGGGCTGCCGACAAAGGGCTTTGATGTCGGCAGGGGAGCGTCCAGACTAGCGCGCTGAGCGGACAAACAGTTGATCAGCTGTTTGTCGGCTCAGCGCAGCAGCCATGTAAATTTAAATGAAGCCGCGATCATTTAAATCGCGGCTTCATTTGCCTTTGTCTATGTGTCTAATCTACATGTCTCTGTCAACAGAGGCATGTAGTCTAGACACAGCCTAACAGTGGAATATTTCCTGAAAGTCATCGGAAGTATTGGCTTGGGAGGCTCAGTGCCAGCTTCAGCTCAGCACAGCACAGCCTCCTTAGTGTAACTTTTCCTTCCTCTCCATTTACTCCCTTCTCCACAGCCAGTGACCATGGTGAGTCTCATCTGTGAATGTGGTGTGGTGAAGGTGTGCATATTGTGAGGACTAAGACATTAACAGGGTTCAAAAAATAGCTAGATAGTCTCATGGGGTATGTCTACACTACCACCCTAGTTCGAACTAGGGTGGTAATGTAGGCAACCGGAGTTGCAAATGAAGCCCGGGATTTGAATTTCCCAGGCTTCATTTGCATAAAGCTGGGTGCCGCCATTTTTAAATGTCCTCTAGTGCGGACTCCGTGCTGTGCGGCTACATGCGGCACGGACTAGGTAGTTTGGACTAGGCTTCCTAGTCCGAAATACCGTTACTCCACGTGAGTAGTCCGAACTACTAAGGCTAGTCCGAACTACCTAGTCCGTGCCGCGTGTAGCCGCACGGCACGGAGTCCGCACTAGAGGACATTAAAAAATGGCAGCACCCGGCTTTATGCAAATGAAGCCCGGGAAATTCAAATCCCGGGCTTCATTTGCAACTCTGGTTGCCTACATTACCACCCTAGTTCGAATTAGGGTGGTAGTGTAGACATACCCATGGAGGTTAGGTCCATCAATGGCTATTAGCCAGGATGGGTAGGAATGGTGTCCCTGGCCTCTGTTTGTCTGGAAATGGGTGACAGGGGAGGGTTTACTGGTTGTGTTTCCTCTTGCCAGGGCATCTGGCATTGCCACTGTCAGCAGACAGGGTACTGGGCTAGATGGACCTTTGGGCTGACCCAGTGTGGACGTTCTAATGTCCTTATGTTGTGGAAACACCCAAGGAATGAAGACTGAACTTGAGGAAGTGCAGGACCCAGGCTAAAGGGATTTCTAACCTGTGTATGGAATACCTGGGGATTCTAAGCTATAAGGCATTTGCTGTTTAGCTTATTCCTTTATGGTATGCAGCTGGCTTGTACCATATCTCAGGGTGAGAATCTGTTAATTTGTAACCAAACTATTTCATATTGCAAACTATTATTGAGTTTTTGGTTTATGAGCTAGATAATCTGTTTGGTCCTTTAGCCATCCCTTATAATCTCTTAAATCAATCTTTTCTAGTCATTAAACTAGTTTTTGTTTTAATCTAAACCAGGGAGCTGTGATTGGAGTGCTGGGGGGAAAACTCTGCTTGGTCACCACTAGTTTGTATTTTTCTCTTCATAGTCAGGGAGAGGTGAAGCATGTACTAATCTCATATACTAGCTAGATTTGACTAGGACCGGATCGTATAGCTCTGGAGTTTCTTTCTGGGTAGCTGCTGGTTAGAAAGCCTGAGTGTAACTGCAGCTGGATGTGTCCCAGCCTGTACAAATAATGGGAGAAGTGCAGACTGGAGGCTTTAAAACTTCTCATGGCAATACAGTGAGAGGCAGCCCAGGCCGGAGGGTCAAGAGGCTTCATTGTACCCCAGTTCCAGGTGGTAGCCTGAGGGGTCCATGACAGCATATTCAGAACAACCATGTTGCACAACTCACCCCACCCTTCTACACACATATCTGACAAGTCGTAGGGTCCCCAAATCCTAGCCATTCTGAAGTGTGTGTATTAGCCAGGAGCTAAGAAGGAGGGACACAGCAACATGCAGCCACAGTTACAGATGTCAGAGTGGGCTGGGAGTGGAGAAAGAGCTGTAGCATTCATTGTAACCTGAGTTGCAGATCTGACCCAGGGCACAAGAGGGGGCTGTCTGCCTGCATTTGTCTACTGTTGGGAACGAAAAACAGTAACTGTTCAACATACATGTACTGTCAACCGTGTGTAAGTCACATGTAAAGGTTTAATGCATGTTGAACATTGGTTATGGTTGAATCACTTGTACAATTAATAATATGGGAATGGTTCTAAGTAAATCAATGTTGTCTATCAATCCAGTATGGAGACTGGGAACCCTGACTCCTGGACTCCATATAATCATCCTGTCTGTAAACAACCAGTGCACTGAGTCCACACTCACACTTGCAGGATGGAACTGCTTTTTCCTTCCAAAGCCAGCAGTCAATATCCATTCTCTCAGGGTTTTTCCTACTACGAATGCTACAGGTGTCCCTCAGAACCTGCGTGATGCTGTCCATCACAGAGACAGGGTTTGCAGTACAGGCCTCCAAGCTATCTGGGCAGATATTGGCAGGACTCCTGCATGGGAGGGCCAACACTGAGGAGAGGAAAAGCCTGCCTAGAACACCTGTAACATCATCTTACAAAGAACCAGACTCCCTGTAGTGAATCCTAAAACCAAGTGATCATCTTTCTCGAGGGCTTCTCCTCTGGCAAAGACAAACATCATTCACTGGAGTCCTCAGAATTTCCTTCTCAAAGACTTGAAATTATCTGGAGAGTTGTAGGTCATAGGCCTTGTTGCCACATTTTTGCCAGTGCCTGGAAAGTTAGCAGGAAATAAGTTTCCATGTAGGGGTTTTAGGGAACTGATTATTGTTCTATGGAGCCATGGGAAAGTTCTATTTGGTTGGTTCATGCTCTGGGAATCACTGTAATGTTTGTGTTTATTCCTCCCCCCCCCCTTTCTGATCCCAACTTTGTACTAGTACCCTTAATGCTCTTCTAATCTACAGGCTAAACCAGTGGTCCCCAATGCAGTGCCCGTGGGCACCATGGCACCCACCGGGCCATTTCTGTGCTCCCGCCGACTGATCGGGGCTGGCCCCGCCCTGGGGCGCATGGCACAGGAGCGGCACCAGCCACGGGCGTGCAGCACATGGGCAGCCCTGTCCCTGGGTGTGCAGTGCATGGACTGTGCCAGCCCCGGGAGCAAAGTGTATGGGCTTCCCTGCCTCTGGGCACACGGCACAGGAGCAGTGCTGGCCCCAGGCACGTGGCGCATGGGCGCTACCGGCTCTTGGGTGCGCAGCACAGGAGTGGCGCAGGCCCCAGGCATGCAGTGCATGGGCGGCCCTTCCCCTGGGCATGCAGCTCAGGAATGGCGCTGGCCCCAGGAGTGAGGCGCATGGGTGGCGCCCGGCACTGGGCATGTGGCGTGTGCACAGCCCCGCCCCCGGGCGTGTGTGAGGCCCCGCTCCCGGGCGCCTGGTAGCCCCAAAAGGTTGGGGACCACTGGACTAAACCTACATTATCTTAGATATTCTGCAGGGAACAAAGCCCGAAAAATAGGTGGATCTGTGGCTTAGAAATAGGTGGATCTTTGCCTTCTGAGAGAAAGGGCTTTCCTATTGCTATTTCCTCTACATCATATAGCCTGAAAAGGAATCACCATCCTCACGTTGAGGTCATATGTGCCTCAGGCTGGGATGTTCATAGAGCTACATCTGCTCAAACCCCTACTACAGACAGACACAGTAGGGAAGGGATGAGACTGAGGGTTGGCAGAACACAGCTGTAGTGACGGATGTTGTAGCTTTATGAACCGTCTCTCAGTGTAACAGCTCGTGGAATGAGGAGTAACGGTAGTTCGAAGTAGGAAGCCTAGTTCGAACTACCTAGTTTGTGCCGCATGTAGCCGCGCGGCACGGGGTTCGAACCAGCCGGGATTTAAAAATGGCGGCGCCCGGCTAATGCAAATGAAGCCCGGGAAATTCAAATCCCGGGCTTCATTTGCAATTGCGGTATGCCTACATTACCCTCCTAGTTCGAACTAGCGGGGTAGTGTAGACATATCCTGAGTTAGTCTGTACGGGATAAAGTTAAAAAACAACAAATGGTCTGGTAGCACTTTATAGACTAACAAAACATGTAGAGGGTATCATGAACTCTGGTTATCTGAAGAAGTGGGCTGCGCCCAGCAAAGCTCATGATACCATCTACATGTTTTGTTAGTCTATAAAGTGCTACCAGACCTTTTTTTTTAGTTTATAGTTAAGTAAGTGCCTTTTGAAATAACATGGTCCAGACTATATTCATAAAGCGCAAGCCTGTGAATGATGGTGTTAATGCAGATTGAATCCTCACTGAGACCCACAGAGTAGAAAAAACCCTACTCTGCACCTCACCTCCCAGCCTGGACTTGCCGGGACCCTTGATGTCCCTCCTTGTAAAATATTAGCAGACAAAGGAAGTTTGAGGGCAGCCACATTAATAAGGCTAAACCTGAGTTACTGTCAGTTGGGAGCTGTATTAAACCTCTCCTTAAACTCCAGAAGCTGGAGAGAATAAAACATGATTTCAGATGTGCACAGACTTTCCCCATATCATAGAATCATAGAATAATAGGACTGGAAAGGTATACTCCTTTCCAGGTGAATAGTGTGGTTTAATTCAGTTTAATTTGGTTTAACCCCTGTTTGCCTTCAAGAGTCTCTTGGGGCATTCAACCTCATGTTTGAACAGCTGAATCATTTCAGATCCTCCATTCAGATTGAGGGTAAATCTACCAGGTTTTTTTTTTTTTTTTTTTTTCCGAAAAAGGGCCATTTTTTCCAGAAAAACTAGACTTACAACCACACTGCAATTGCTTCTTTCAACAGAAGGTTGAAAGAATGCAGGGGTTTTTCTGACAGCAGTAAACCTCTTTCTACGAGAAAGAAGCCTTTTCCCAAAAGAACTCTTTTGGAATAAGGCATGTGTTGATGGAGAAGAGGGTTTTTTGGGTTTTTTTTTTTTTTTTTGAAAGAAGAAGGCTTTAAGGAAAAGCACAGGTGGCCTGTGGCCACTCCATCTATAGGAATCACAACTTAAATGTGAGATAGTGTACAATCAATGTGGATATAATCTTTTGAAAAAGCAGATAGCTTTTTTTGCTGTGTGGACGATCTCTTTTGAAAGATCTCTACCAGAAAAGTTTATTTCAAAAGAAGCCTGCAAGTCTAGATGTAGCCTTAGTGTGGATCACACTTCCCTGTCTGAGAAGAATAGAAAGTAGTCACCAGGCACAGGACTTCAGACTAGATCTCTAAAGATGTAGCTTGGCACCTTGAAAAAACTGTCCCATAATTCTTCAGCTGCAGATATAGGGTGTTCTGCTTTAGTTCTACAGTTCTCCCATTCAAGCTCTTGTCTGTAGGCAGAAGCTTTAGTTTCAAAATTATATGATCAGAGAGACTAAGCAGTAACCAGATAAATTCTGCTACATGGGCAGCTTGTGAAAATATTCAACCCCATAACTAAAAATAAATAGTTTTCCTAGATCTAACTTCCTGTACAGGCAGTTAGAGGGAATTTGTCAGTCTATGTGATAGCACCATCAGATGGTGTTAAATTTTCTTCGAAGAACGGGTTAAAATAAGTTCCCTTAAAATAAACGACTAAAAACGTAATTCAATTTGAAATTGTGCAATTTCTAAATAAGTTACATTTAAAAAAATATTATTTTACAAGTACCCTAAATTGGAGGCTATTTCTGATGTCAGACTCTCTACCCAACAAAAGTCAAAATTCAGAATTTCAAAACAACTGCAGCCAATGAGCAGGGAGCATATTTGCATGAAAGGGCCACACGCCAGCACTGGCAGCTTAAAAGAGAATTGGAGGGTCCCAGCACAGACCCGTTTGCCTCAGGAAGCCGAGCTCGTCTGGATCCATCATGGCCTGGGCCCCCCTGCTCCTCGCCCTGCTCACTTACTGCTCAGGTGCGGGGTTGTTGGCTGCACTGACACAACATGGAGGCCACCTGCAGGTGAGGAGGTTTGTGTGTGAGGAGCCGGAGTCCTTGTGCTGAGTTTGTTTGTACCGTTGCTTTCAGGGGTCAGGTCACAGCCTGTGGTGACTCAGGAGCCCTCCATGTCGGTGACCCCAGGAGGGGCCGTCACGCTGTCCTGCAGCCTGAGTACTGGAGCCATCACCAGCAGCAACTACCCCACCTGGTTCCAGCAGAAACCTGGCTCTGTTCCTCGGACGGTGATATATAACACCAATAACAGACCCTCCGGGATCCCTGCCCGGTTCTCTGGGGCCATATCCAGTAACAAGGCTGCTCTGACCATCACCGGTGTGCAGGCAGAGGACGAGGCTGACTATTATTGTGCTGTATGGACTGGTAGTGCTCATCACAGTGATCCAGTCAGAGGGGGAAGTGAGACAAAAACCTCTTGTCTCTTACACCCACCATTTCCCCAGTCTGGGGTCTGCACTAGCTGTATAGTTTGGTCCTGCCCAGAAGTGTCCTATAGCATAGGCAGGGGAGGGCTCTGCCTTCCCAAATCACCAGCCTGGTCCTTCCTATGAACACCTGCTATAGAAGAAAATGCAGGTTTCCATGGAAGAGCAGCTGTATGGCTAGAGGGTTTGTATAAACTGTGGCTCTTGCATGTGATTCAGCAGCCGTTCCCAGCCTGGCCGATCAATCCTAAGCAGGGAGGCTGGAACCACATGATTCCCTCCTCTCCCTGGTGCTCTGGGAACTGCGCTGTGTGCATGTCCCCCTCACCTCTCTGATGGTCCCCTGTGCTCCAGGTAGGCTGTGGAGAGCTCCGCACAATTCCCCGTATCCTCACCTGGGAGGGGCAAGCTCGGTGCACTGCCTGACCTCCTCCAGGTATCTGCACATGATGGTTCTTGTGAAACCCTCTGCCTTCCTCCCACCCGCTACTGCCTCCCACAGAATGTAAAAGCTGTCCACAGAGATGTCTGCTTCCCCTCCTATGCGCTGCTCAGTATCAGTGGCAGCAGAGGGGGAGGGGACGACAATTGGGATGCTGGAAAGTATCTCTCTGTAGGGAGCTTGGGCCCACCACAGATAGGGGCTGCTGCTGTAGCACAGCCTGTGTCTTTGGCAGGACCCTGTTTGCTGTGGACAGTGGATGCTCCCTGGGGGTATGTCTACACTACAAAGTTAATTCGAACTAACAGACGTTAGTTCGAATTAACTTCGATAGGCGCTACACTAGCGCTCCGCTAGTTCGAACTTAATTCGAATTAGGTAAACCTCATTGTACGAGGACTAACACCTAGTTCGAATTAGCTAGTTCGAATTAAGGGCCGTGTAGCCACTTAATTCAAACTAGTGGGAGGCTAGCCCTTCCCAGCTTGCCCTGGTGGCCACTCTGGCCAACACCAGGGAAACTCTATTGCTCCCCTCCCGGCCCCGGACCCCTTAAAGGGCCACGGGCTGGCTACACAGTTTGTGCCAGTTGCAAGGCTGCCAGCACCCAGCCAGCAGACCCTGCACCTGCCACAAGATGAGCCAGCCACCCGACGCCACCCAGCCCTCCTCCTCTTCCCGGGACGAGCCTGGAGGCTCCCAGGAGCCTGCCCGGGGCCGCAAGAGGCGGGTGCCCGCGTGGTCTAGTGCGGAGATCGTGGACCTCATCCAGGTTTGGGGGGAGGCCTCCAATGTCCACGATCTCCGCACTAGCCACAGGAACGCGGCTGTCTATGGCCGCATGGCTGACAGCCTGGCTGCCAGAGGCCACCAGCGGACCCGGGAGCAGGTGCTCTGCAAAATAAAGGACCTGCGGCAGTCCTACTCCCGGGCCTGCCTGCCAGGGGCCGACCCGGAGGCCTGCCCCCACTTTCATGCCCTGGACCGCATCCTGGGGGCTCACGCCATCCATGCCCCCCGGGTGGTAATCGACCCCGAGGCAGAGGGACCGGTCCCGGACACGGAGGAGGAGGAGCAGGAGGACGCCACGAGCCAGGAGCCTGCCGGGAGCCTGCCCAGGACCCCCAAGGAACCCCAAAGACAACATCTCCTGTGTCGTCCGAGGCCGGGGAGGCCTCCACCTGTGAGTACCACCATGCTCCCCTTATGTGTACGGGGGGTGTGGTGGGGGGGGAGAGGGAACCCAGGGACCGTGCGCCTGGGCCTTGCCCACCATGGAGCAGCAGCTGGGTGTCATGCAGGGGCCCTGGCCTTGCAGAGGGGGGCTGGGTTTCACCCACCTTGTCCCCAGGCAGAACTGACCGCTGCTCTTGTTTCACCACAGCCGCAGCACCAGGGACTGCAGGGCGCACCACCCCGCCTGCAACAGCCACCCACGCCCGGGCCAGCCGGTGTGCCAGAAACCAGGAGGACTACCAGTGGCAGCACCTCCGGTTCATGGAGCAGCTGCTCCGCAACCAGGAGCACTGGGTCCGGGAGGACCTGCGGCTGCGGCAGCTGACTGTGGAGGCGCTGAAGGAACAGTGCCGTGGCCTCAGAGGCCACCTCCAGACCCTGGTGGACCGGTTCTTGCCTCCTCCTGCTCCGGCTCCTGCGGCTGCCGCAGCTCTCACTCCTCCTGCTGCCCCTGCTCCCTCTGCTGCCCCTGCTCCCTCTCCCGCTTCCTCCGTACCCCCCGTCCCTCCTGCCCCACCCTCCACACCTGCTCCCCCCCGAGGTCCCCGCATCCGCAGTGTTGCGAGATGGGAGAGCCAGCCGGACCCCCAAGCCTGAGCTTTCCCTTCCCTTCCTCCCCTTCCACCCCCTTCCAGCTCCCTCCTCCCAGGTTTCCCCCTCCCCTCTCCCACCCTCACTCCTCCCTTCCCCACCCGCTATGTAAAATAAAGAGAGGGGTTTTTTTTGCCAAAACAGGTGTCTTTATTTGACATTAGGAAGGTAGGTTAGGGAGGGAAAAGGGGAAGGGGGTGAGGGTGGAAGAAGGCCCCAGTGAAGAATGCAGGGAGAGTTCAGTCCTCCTCCTCCACCTGGAAGCTCTCCCGCAGGGCTTCCTGGATCCAGACGGCCCCCGCTGGGCTTCCCGGATGGCAGCGGTGCGGGGCTGAGCGTACTGGCCAGCCATGCGGTCAGTCTCAGCCATCCAGGCTGGCAGGAAAGCCTCCCCCTTCCTCTCGCACAAATTGTGCAGCACAAAACATGCTGCCACCACGGGAGGGATGTTGTGCTCGGCGAGGTCGAGGCAGGTGAGGAGGCACCTAAATCGGGCTTTCAGTCACCTGAAGGCCCCCTCAATGAGGATGCGGGCCCTGGTCAGCCTCGCATTGAAGGCCTGGTGGGGGGGGTTGAGGTGCCCCGTGTAGGGCTTCATGAGCCAGGGCTGTAGGGGATAGGCCGCATCCCCCACCAGGCAGACGGGCATGTCCACGTCCCCAACCCTGATGTGGTGGTCAGGGAAGAAGGTCCCGGCCTGCAGCCACTGGCACACGGAGGAGTTCCGGTACACCCGGGCGTCGTGTGCCTTGCCGGACCAGCCCACATTAATGTCCGTGAACTGTCCCCGGTGGTCACACATGGCCTGCAGGAGGACGGAGAAGTACCCCTTGTGGTTCACGTACTGGGAGGCCTGGTGTTCCGGGGCACAGATGGGGATGTGCGTCCCATCGATGGCCCCCCTGCAGTTGGGGAAGCCGAGGGTGCCGAACCCCCAGATGACGGCGTCTAGGTCGGCGAGGCGGACCACCCTGTGGAGCAGCACCCGGTTGATGGCCCTGACCACCTGCGGAGAGACACAGCAAAGCGCCAATCAGTGGGGCGCCCGGGTGGCTGGGAGTGCTCGTGCCCTGGCAGTGCCCCACGCCCCACTCCCGGGAGCAACCCCCCCGGGCGGCGTGTAGTATGGCCGGGAGAGACCGGCCCCTCCGGTGCGGGGTACTTTTGCCTCCTCCCCCTCCGACCTCCTGTTTTCCCTGCGGTGGCCCATCCCATCCTTGCAGCCCCCCTCATCCCCAGCCCAGTGGCCGACGAGTGCCGTACCTGCATGAGCACCGCTGCGACGGTGGATCTCCCCACGCCGAACTGGTTCCCGACGGATCGGTAGCTGTCCGGCGTGGAGAGCTTCCAGAGGGCGATGGCCACAAACTTCTGGAGGGGGATGGCGGGCCTCATGTGAGTGTCCCTTCTGCGCAGAGCAGGGGCGAGCCACTCGCAGAGCTCCAGGAAGGTGTCCCTCCTGAAATTCTGGGTCCACTATTGGTCTCCCCAGCGCTCCAGGATGGTGCGGTCCCACCAGTCGCTGCTGGTGTCCAGACGCCAGATGCGGTGGGGCACGCCGGTGCCTGGGCGCCACCGCAGCTGCTCCCAGGGTGGCCAGGCGGAGAGGCAGGGGGCTGACGTGCACCAGGTGGAACCAGGCAGCCTCCAGCCATTGCTGGCAGGCTTGCAGCAGCAAGTCCATAAACTGCACCAGAAAGTGCAGGGCGAGCTCTGGCTCCATGTTGCCACCTGCGGCGGCGGCCCCAAAGGGAAGCACCGACACAGATGGGCGCAGAGAAAAACGCTTTGCTGTCCCTCGGCGAGGTTAGCAAGCAAGCAGGAAAAGCTGAGAACCGGCTGTCCAGGTGGGTCCCTTTAAGCACGAGCCTCAGATAGCCTCAGACAGCAGCCACACAAAGCAACTACTGATCTGATGCCCTGCTGGAACCAGTTTCAGCTGCCCTTAAATGCCCCCCTGCGTCCAATCAGTGTGGACGCGCTAGTTCGAATTAGCAAAACGCTAATTCGAACGAGTTTTTAGTTCTAGATGCGCTAGTTCGAATTAGCGCTGCAGTGTAGACATACCCTGGGATAGCAGAGCAGCCTCTGTCTATGGGGAGATCGGGTCCTCTGTGTAAAGGGAGATCGGGTCCTCTGCCCCGTGCTGCTGCCTCTGTCTCTCTGTCAAACCCCATCTGAGAGAGGGACAGGCTGCTCTGCTGTGCTATAAGGGGCAGGCCCAGAGCTCAAAGGAACACAGCTCCACCAGGAAGAAAGGGGCTCTGGAGCTAAAGGAGTGGTGCCATCAGCTGCTCCAGCTGGCAGAAATTCCAGGACCCAGAACAAAACAATTGATGAGCCTCCGGACCTGCTTCCTTGTTTGGAGTCACAGGCCCCTCCCCTCTTCCCATAGAAGCCCCAAGCACTGCCCATCCCTCATCCAGGCAGAAGACCTGGGGCTGATCACAGCACCAGCCCCCCTGCCAGGGGGAGCCACAGGGCAGCCACAGCCAAGAGCACCTCCATTACCCAGACCTAACCCACTGGTATGTGCTGTTCAGATGCCTGGAATCTGCAAAAGGCACATCAAAGGGGCATCACAGGGGAGACACGTTTCCCAAAGCAGGCTGGGTCTGAGTTAGAGAGGGGGAGGCACTGCTGTGGCTGGCCCAGGACTCCTATGGGCATGTGGTGGGGAGAGGAGGGCAGGAGTGACTGTCCCGGGAGTCTCCTCTGGTGGTGAGGGAGGGAGGAGGCGCTTGGGGCTTCTCTGGATGAAGGGGTGGGGTGACTTGTGTCTCCAGCCAATGGAGGAGGCCAGGAGAGTTTGGGGCTCTGTCCATAGAGGGACGGTGCAGGTGGCAGGACTGGAGACAGGACCCAGGCTTCCCCAATGAGGGCTCCATCCTCCACCCAAGCACCCAGGCCTGCAGCTTGCCCAGGTGATTTTAAGGGCCTGCTGCATTTCCCAGCTGCTGCGATGGTGGCAGTGGCCAGGGCCCCCCAGATACTTTTACAGCGGCTGGGGATCTAGGCAATTGCCACCTTTGCCATCACCACACACCCATCTCCTCCCCACATCTGCCATCTGAGCCCATGACTCCCTGCATGATCGCTGTAGAATCAGGCAGAATTTTCCTTTTCCCCATGCTGAAGCACAGGAATAGGCAGCTGTCAGCCTCAGAACACCAGGCCAGCGCTCCCCAGGCTGGGCTATTTAATGCCTGGAGCCCAGTTCCCAGGGCACCAGAGATCCTGGTCACAAGGCTCCCTTGTGGTTGGCGACTGTTCTTGCAAAGTGCTGAGCTCTGTAGCTGAGGTCCTGCTGCGAATCGCTCTACACGTGACCTTCCCCTGCAGGGCTCGCTTCATCTGCAGTGTCCAGTGCCCAGGCTACAAAGGCCTAAGGCTGCCAACAGCTGGGAGAAAGTGGCCTCTCTGGGCCTCTCCTGAGTGTTTATCTAGAAAGAAATTTCTAATTGGCCATAGCATGAAACCAGCTTCACGTATCACCCTTTCCACTGTCTGCACTCCAGGGCCCATCCTTCCCCAACCCGCTAGAGATGCCAGACAGCTCCCTCTTTAGGGCCTGGAAATGGATGTCACAGATCATTTGTTGATCATCTGTTCTGTTCATTTCCTCTGGGGGACCTGGCCTTGGCCACTATCAGCAGACAGGACACAGGACTGGATGGATGTTTGGTCTGACCCAGTGTGGCCAATCTTATGTTCTTATGTTTCTTCTTATGTTCCGTCTCCTAAAAGGGAGCTAATGCAGCCACCAGCCACAATGTGGTGGCCGAGGATGAGACCGGTTAGTTCTGTGGCACAGGGTGTGGGAGTGCTGCAGAGAGATACAGAGACATGGAGAACTGAGACAAATCCCTGGTGTTCCGTACGGTGCCTGATTCCAGTCTGGATGTGTCGAGGCAGGATGCTTCTCTGTGCTGATGTGTTGGGGTTTCACTCGGCACATTGCAGGCATCAGTAAGGGGCACTGCTCTGGGTTATCAGCCTTTGGACATTGTAGGCAAAACCTTGGTCCCTTGACCCAATGGGTGTTTTGCCATTCACTGTATTGGAACCAGGATTAGACTCTTTATGGAGCCTTCCTGTAGCACCTGGATTCAGTTCAAATCCCAAAGAGAGCTCTCCAATGCCCCGTTTCCAAGTGTGTGATGTGGAAGTGCAGGGACCCTGTCCCTTAAATGCCAGTTCTCCAGTGTAAACCCAGAGATTCAGGGCTCCAGCTGCTGGGTCCTGGAGACCAGACAATTCCCACACATAAGCCAGAACGGACTCTGGGCCTGAGAGCAGCCCCATTAGGAAAGGCCGAGTCTGCAAAATGATCAAGTTACCTGAGACACAGAAGTAACATTGAAACACCTGAGATGTAAAGACCCCATCACTGTCACTGCGCAATCCTGCTATACACAAAACTGACAAGTAGGGGTGGTGGATAAAATGCTGGCTTGGGGAGCAGAACCCCAGCACCTCTGCCAAAGACCCTGTCCCTTCCTTGCCCACCTGGCCACCAGTCCCTGCCCAAGGCTAGCAGTTCTCCCATGTGCAGAACAAGGCAGCTCCAACTCTCGCCCTCTGGTCCCACAGGCCTCAGCACCCATTCCCCTCTGGAGCAGATGGAGCAACCAGCTCGATGCTTGATCCTGGCCACTCACAACAGCACCACAACAGCTGAGCAAATCCGGCACTGTTGCATCCCACAAAGCAGCCAGGCAGCAGCACTTCAGCCCTTGTCTTCTCCCCCAACCGGGCAGCTCCACAACCCCAGCCATCGCTCCTGGCAGGACATTGGCTGGGACCACCTGATCCCTTGGAGAAGATGATGCCTTCCATTGCTTCTAGCACCCACCAGGCAGGCTGACATGTCACAGGCTGTTCCCAAGTCCTGGCAATCTGTGCATGGGAAATAGCGCAGGTGGGGAGGTGAAGGGTCACTGTAACATTTTATGCACGCCTTAACCAATCTACATCTTTATTCCAACCCACCATAGTCTTCCTCTTATGTTTCCCTGAGTCCTGCCCGCTCTTGAGTCCCTTTTTTCGCTAAAGTCGCTTCCACAGGTGTCTTGAGTTAGCCCCAGGTATAATGGGAAAGGGGGGGTCCGAGCACACCCTGGCCTGCCCTCACTCACGGACCCCAGCCCAAGGCCCTAAGGACGCAGAGCCACTAGGGTCTGATCCAGCTGATGGGGCTTTCCGCCGTAACACACCAGCCCACGGGCCACAGAGAGCCCTGCTCTGGGCTGCTTCCTTCCCTCCGTTACCTAAACCAGTGTTTCCCCGGCATCTCGGCTGCTTGCCACGTCCCCGCATGGACCTGCCGGTTGGCTGACTCCCCACGCCATTCCTCCCCCTCTGGAGACGCCGCGGGTCCTTTTAACCTTTGGTGCTGGGGTGTTATGTCACATCCCCTTCTGGAGATGCTAGGAGCCCTTTTTAAATTTTGGTGCCAGGGTGTTACGTGACACCCCTTTCTGGAGACACCAGGAGCCCTTTTTAAACTTTAGCACCAGTGTGTTACGTTCACCCCACCGCCCTCCTCTGGCTCCTCTCCCTTCCCTCTGTATTGCCTCGGAGCACGCCGCACAAGCATTTTTGAGGCCGCTTTGCACCCCACCCCCAGCCCGCACCGGGAGGTAGGAGGAGCGCCGGCACTGAGCTACGCTCTGGGCTGCCTGGAGCCGCGCGACGCCGGCTCCTTCTCTGCCGCCCCATGCCCCATATAGGACCGTGGCGGGTGGCTGTCTAGTGCGGGGCAGCCATGCCCCGTCACAGTCACATTAACTCACAGCCATATTCTTAGCACAAACAGGCCCGTCAGTGGCTGGGAATTACAATGTCCCCTAAAACTGCAGAGATAGAAAAAAAAATCAGCAAATGGGAGGGACTTGCAGGGCTGCTGATAGAATTGCTAAGTCCCTGGATGAGGCAGTGGTCTGGCTTCATGTCCTGGAAAACTGGAGGCTCCAGACAGAAGGGGCAGGCCAGGGAGCTAGCTTCCCCAGCCCGACTTCAGAGCTGCCTGGTCCACACCCTCTGGGCCTTCAGCTGCCACCACAAGCCCTGGGTGAATTTCAGTTGCCAGGCTCTGAAGCAGCTGCCTCTATAGTTCCCTGCCCCTGCACCCATCAGTGGCCTGGAGTACTTGGGTTTTTCTCATCTTCTCTTTGGCAGCTCGGGGAGGTGGTTATGACTGGGCACCAGAGGGCGAGATCTCCCTGCATTTGCAATAGGACTTGTCTGCACAGGAATCAAACACGTGAGGCACATTTATCTTCACCTGTGTGTGCACCAGACTGTGGGGTTCAAACAGCTGCATCCTTTCCAGTGCCTCGTGCAAGCACGTTGGCTGGGTCAGGGTGAGATGGAGCATTGAAGGAACCCACTGCACTGAGTTAGACTGTAGATTTATAAATAACTGCTCTGGGGTAGCTGCTGCACGATGAAGATTTTTTTAACACACTCACAGTTAATGTACAACAAAAGACAGGACTATGTAGCACTTTAAAGACTAACAAGATGGTTTATTAGATAATGAGCTTTCGTGGGCCAGACCCACTTCCTCAGATCAAATAGTGGAAGAAAATTGGCACAACCAGATATGCCAAAGGATACAATAAAAAAATGAACACATATGAAAAGGACAAATCAAATTTCAGAACTGAAGGAGGATGGGGTGGGTGGGGAGGTAAATGTCTGTGAGCTAATATTAGAGGTGATAATTGGGGAAGCTATCTTTGTAATGGGTAAGATAATTGATGTCTTTGTTTAAGCTTCACCTAATAAACCATCTTGTTAGTCTTTAAAGTGCTACATAGTCCTGTTCTTTGTTTCAGCTACACCAGACTAACACGGCTACATCTCTATCACTATTCTATATCATCAGCCTCTACAAAACAACAATACTGCACTGAGATCTGCCAGGCAGTCGATGTAACAGAAGCTGCACCACTAACTGACATGAGCCCATCTTGTGACTCCAAGTAGCATCACCACTGGGGTTAGTTAAAGGGCCTTGAGAAACGAACTCCCCTGTCACCCAGAGCTAGACCAGGACAGTCTCACTGCTGAAGAGCAAATTAAGCTGGTGATGCTCAGCTGGCAAATGGGGTGTAAATGTTGCTCCTGCTGAGATGGCTGGAGGACTCTGAGGCAAGAGCTTTACTCCTGGCCAGGAAGTGGGAGACAGGTGGAACATGTCTCAGAGACAGTCTAGGTCTGATACATTGCACCATGTGGGAGGCCCCCAAGAACAGCTGTGACATAGACCATTGTTCTCCCAGACGGCAGCTTGGAGAACTGAACTCTAAGGAAACTGTCACTGTGGTCACTGTCCAGTGCTGATCAAGGGCTGGGAAACAAGGCATTCACACATATGGCAATTTAAAGAAGAAATACTAACCTGCCTTGATACAGACACAATACAAACCTAAGCAAATTAGCAAGAGCTCTCATCTCTGTCAGTCATTTCATCTGGGCTCTGTTAGCTCCATCTGGTTTGTGGAATACGAATTATGAGCCCAAAACACAAAATGCTGAAAAGAGCACAGGACTCAAAGGGACGTAACAGCCAGTAACAGCCGGCAGGAACCACTGTGAGTTAAAAATACGCTCAGCTCAGGAGGTGTGAGGGGTGGGGAGGCAGAGAATGTGAAAGGCAACCCCGGGTCTGCAGAAAACTCTGCAGCAGAAGCCAGTGAGCAGCGAGCAGATTTGCATGAAGGGGCCATTCCCCAGCGCTGGGGGTTTAAGAGAGAATTGGAGGGTCCCAGCACAGACCCACTTGCCTCAGGAAGCCGAGCTCGTCTGACTTCCCATCATGGCCTGGGCCCCCCTGCTCCTCGCCCTGCTCACTTACTGCTCAGGTGAGGGGTTGTTGGCTGCACTGACACAGCATGGAGGCCACCTGCAGGTGAGGAGGTTTGTGTGTGAGGAGCCGGAGTCCTTGTGCTGAGTTTGTTTGTTCCGTTGCTTTCAGGGGTCAGGTCACAGCCTGTGGTGACTCAGGAGCCCTCCATGTCGGTGACCCCAGGAGGGGCCGTCACGCTGTCCTGCAGCCTGAGCACTGGAGCCATCACCAGCAGCAACTATCCAGCTTGGTACCAGCAGAAACGCGGCTCAGCTCCTCAGCTGCTTATATATAACACCAATACCAGACCCTCCGGGATCCCTGACCGGTTCTCTGGGGCCATATCCGGTAACAAGGCTGCCCTGACCATCACCGGTGTGCAGGCAGAGGACGAGGCTGACTATTACTGTGCTGTATGGACTGGTAGTGTGCACACAGTGATCCAGCCAAATAGGGAACTGAGACAAAAACCTCTCCTGACTTCATCCCCCACAGTCTTGGCACTACACCAGCTGTACAGTTTGGTCCCTCTCTGTTCCTGATTGCTCTTCCTTAGGCATTTCAGCCTCTTGCTCTGAGCAGGGAGCGCTGTTCCACCACTCCCTCAGGGGAATGATGTCAGCCAAGTTTTTGGTCCCACTCAGGGTTCCTCTATACCAGGCATGTCCAAAGTTCGGCCCGCGGGCCCAATGCGGCCCGTGGTCGGATTTAATACGGCCCCCCGCTTCTCCCGGCTCCCCGGTGCTCTTTTTAACTGGCGCGCTCAGCGTGCCGCTTCGGGCCGCCGCCGCCGCCGCCACGGTCCCAAACCCTGCCCCTGCACTCCGCTTTGGGGCTGAGAGTGCAGGGACAGCCCCCGCTTCCTCCCCCTCTCCTGGCTCCCCGGCGCTCCTCTGACTGGCGCCGCCGTCCATGGCGGCCGCTGCGGTCCTAAAGTCCTCCATGTAGGGCACGTCCGCAGCCCCGCTCCCCCGCTTGGCTACGGGTTCGCCCTGCCCTCAGGCCGCCGTGAGGCCGGCGTGCCCTGCGCTCTCCGCCCGCCTCTGACCCTGCAAGCTCTCTACCTTGGGGCTGAGAGTACAGGGACGGACTCCGCAGCTGCTGAGATCAGGGACGGACACCGCAGCTGCTCAAGCTCAGTATCTGTGATTGGCCCTGCGCACTGTCAGCTTCCTGGTGGGCTCAGGCACGTGGAGCTGCGAACATTAGAGACTTCGCCACAAACGGGCTCAGGCACGTGGAGCTCATCATTAGAGACTTCGCCACAAACAGCCACAAAGGCAAGAGAATTCTTGTTGGGCAGTGTATTAGTGCAGTGTATTACTTGGGCAGTGTATTAAACCTCTGGCACTGCGCTCACATGATCCCTTCCCCTTCTGGTCAATTTAAAAAAATGGCGACTGTAAATAAGAGAAGGAAAGTTGACAGTGAGGGCCGCCGCTTCCAGGACAGGTGGAAAGTGGAATATTTCTTCACTGAAATAGAGAATCACTGTGTTTGTCTGATATGCCAAGAGACTGTGGCTGTTTATAAGGAATTTAATGTCAAGAGACACTACCAGTCGAGACATAGCACATACGACAAGCTTACAGGGCACGACCGTAGTGAAAAGTTGAAGCAACTTGAAGCTGTTTTAATGTCACAACAGAAATTTTTCATAAGAGCCCGTTAGTCAAATGAAAATGCCACAAGGGCGAGCTATGAGGTGGCAACGTTAATTGCTAAAAATTGCAAATCTTTTGCTGAGGGTGACTTTATCAAAGAATGCGTTATGAAAATGGTTGAGAATATCTGTCCCGAGAAGAAGCAAGAGATTGCCAACATTTGCCTGGCTCGTAACACTGTAGCACGGAGAATTGAAGAGATTTCATCAGATATTAAGAGACAGTTGACATCCAAAGGAGTGGATTTTGACTTCTTTTCAATAGCCTGTGATGAAAGCACGAACCTATCTGACACAGCTCAGTTGCTGATTTTTATGAGAGGGGTGGACGATGAAATGAATGTGACTGAAGAGCTACTTGACCTCCAGAGCCTTACGGACCAAACAAGAGGAAAAGATTTATTTGTGTCTGTTAGTTCCGCCATAGATGACATGAAACTGCCTTGGAACAAAGTTACTGGGATTATTACTGATGGGGCACATGCCATGGTTGGTGAACGAAGTGGATTATCAACCCTAATCTGTAACAAGGTGATCGAAGAAGGAGGCAAAGCTATTAAACTCCATTGTATCATTCATCAACAAGTTCTCTGTGCTAAATATCTCAAATATGATCATGTTATGAAACCGGTGCTAAAGACTATTAATTTTATTCGCTCTAAAGCCCTGTGCCACCGCCAGTTTAAACAGTTTCTACTGTTTCAAAGAATGTCAGGCAAAATGGTCGGCCCTCACGCATGTTCACTTAATCAAATCTGGCCCTCTTTGAAAAAAGTTTGGACACCCCTGCTCTATACTGTAGCGTTTTTCCAGAATAATAGCCATTATTTTAGAAAAACAATACTTGTGTCCACACAGCAATTGCATTCTTTTGAGAAAAAGTCAAAAGAACTGAGGGTTTTTCCCAACAACGCTAAAGCACTTTCTACAAGGAATAACTCCTTTTCCGTAAAATCTTTTGTGTGGAAGTAGAAGAGGAAGTTCTATCCAAAAAAGAGCCCTCCAGGAAACAACACAGGTGCTCTGCTGGCCACTCCATCCACACTCATCACAACTCTATAGTTCCTTTCTCCTGGCAGCTCTTAAAGTTGCAGAAACCAGGGAGAAGGCTTGGTGCAGGAAGCTGGCAATGGAAGCTACATCTCACAGTGCAGCTCACACTGCCATACTACTCGGCACCCAAGTCCCAGCCTCAAGCCCCACAAAAGCCCACTACCCATCCCAGGGAGCATGCACAGGGTTCCCAGGAGTCTGCCAGAGGCACAAAAAGATAAGCACCATCCTGGTCTGGAGCGGAGATGCTGGCCCTCTTGGAGGTCTGAGGTGAATGAAAGCCCCTCCAGGATCTCCACTCCAGACAAAGGAATGCCAACATCTATGGCTGAATGGCCAAGGCCTTGGCCACACGGCCACCATCCCAGGTGTCTGGAGCAGGTGAGGGGCAATGTCAAGGAGCTCCAGCAGGGTTTCACCTGGTCCAGAGAGAACAGCTCTTGCTCTGGTGCAAAATGACACTTTAATGAGCTCCACTGCATCCTGGAGGATTGAGCTGCCCGTTCCTCATCCCTAGTTGTGGACTCGGGGCTGGAGACACCCATCGGCCCAGGGTTCCTGGCCAACAATGAGGAGGAGGACGACAACGACCAGCTGGAGGAGGAGGAAGAGAGAGCCAGCACCCTCACCATCAGCCTGGAGCTGGTAACCCAGGGCCTTGTGCTGAGTTTGTTTGTTCCGTTGCTTTCAGGGGTCAGGTCACAGCCTGTGGTGACTCAGGAGCCCTCCATGTCGGTGACCCCGGGAGGGGCCGTCACGCTGTCCTGCAGCCTGAGCACTGGAGCCATCACCACCGGCAACTATCCACATTGGTTTCAACAGAAACCTGGTTCAGTTCCTCATACGCTTATATATGACACCAATAGCAGACCCTCCGGGATCCCTGCCCGGTTCTCTGGGGCCATATCCAGTAACGACGCTGCCCTGACCATCACCGGTGTGCAGGCAGAGGACGAGGCTGACTATTACTGTTCTATATGGACTGGTAGTGCTCACACAGTGATCCAGTCAAATGGGGAACTGAGACAAAAACCTACCATGACTCCATCTCCCCCCAGCTTAGGGATAGCTTTGCGTGGGAGGAATTGATCTATGGACAACCCACTTAGCATCCAGCCCTCCTCCGCCCCCAATCACAGCCAGAGCCCCTGAATCCACAGGTTGGGATTCCTGACTCCATCTAGGTCTCTGTCAACACATCTGCATGGCTCTCCTGCCAGCGCTGCATGCTGTGGCCCTGGTATCCATGGAGGGAGGGGAAGGGGGCAGGGCGGTGACGTACACGGCCAGGGGGCGGGGCCGGGTACATCACCGCCCCTCTTCCCCTCCTGCTGTGGCACTCAGTTGAGTGCTGTACCCCTCAGCCAGGCCGCCGGGGGAGCCAGCAGCGCAAGGGGCTGTTTGGGCTCCCCCGGAGTGGAAGGGGAAGAGAGGGCGGTGCTGTACACAGCTCTGGCCCCAGCTGTGTACATCACTGCCCTGCCCCCCTCCCTCGCAGCAGCCCGGCTGAGCAGGCAGCACTCAGCCAAGTACCACGGCGGAGGGGAAGGGAAAGGGGAAGGGAGGTGGGGAGAGACAGAGGGGAGAGAGAGGCAGGAGGTGGAGGAGAGCTGGGGGAGGGGGGGCAGTAGGAAGAGAGAGAGAGACCGAGTGAGAGAGCTCAGGAGAGAAGACCTGAAAATCCCATTTTATGACGGGCTAATTGGCTAGTATTATACATAAGAGACATTTTTATGAAGTACAGTAAAGTGTATTTAAGTAGTCAAAGAAGTACTAATCAGAACAAAGCAGATAACAGAGGGTATGTCTACACTATCACCTTAGTTCGAACTAGGGTGGCTAATGTAGGCAACCAAAGTTGCAAATGAAGCCCGGGATTTGAATTTCCCGGGCTTCGTTTGCATTTTGCCGGGTGCCGCCATTTTTAAATCCCGGCTAGTTCGGACTCCGTGCCCACGGCTACACATGGCACGGACTAGGTATTTCAGATTAGGCTTCCTATTCCGAACTACCTGTACTCCTTGTGAAACGAGGTGTACCGGTAGTTCGGAATAGGAAGCCTAATCTGAACTACCTAGTCCGTGCCGCGTGTAGACGCGGGCATGGAGTCCAAACTAGCTGGGATTTAAAAATGGCGGCACTTGGCAAGATGCAAACGAAGCCCGGGAAATTCAAATCCCGGGCTTCATTTGCCTACATTAGCCACCCTAGTTCGAACTAGGATGGTAGTGTAGACATATCCTAAGGCTGTGTCTACACTGGCCGCCTATTACGAAATAGGCATGCTAATGTAGAACTTTGGAAGAGGCAAATGCGCGGGGGATTTAAATATCCCCCGCGGCATTTGCATTTTCATGGCCACCGCTTTTTTCCGGCTTGGAGATAAGCTGGAGAAAAGCATCCAGACTGGTGCGATCCTCTGGAATAAAGCCCTATTCCGGAGGATCTCTTATTCCTACTTGCAAGGAATAGGGCTTTATTCCGGAGGATCGCGCCAGTCTGGATGCTTTTCTCCGGCTTATCTCCAAGCCGGAAAAAAGCGGTGGCCATGAAAATGCAAATGCCGCGGGGGATATTTAAATCCCCCGCGCATTTGCCTCTTCCAAAGTTCTACATTAGCATGCCTATTTCGTAATAGGCGGCCAGTGTAGACGTAGCCTAAGAAAATAATACAAAGTATGCAAGCTAAACTAGTTTCACTATAAAAAGCTGCTTATAAATACCAGTTTCTCACTCTACATATACATTTTAGGTAGCGTCCTTTCCAGGCCAGAGGTATCTTTCCAGCCTGAGTCAAGCAGTTATGCCACTTCCTCAGTTCAAGTTCCTTTGTTTCCAGGAGTTCTCCAGTGTCTCTTTGCGTGGGGAGGTGGAACAGAAACAGAAATGAATGCCCTGATTGGCTTCCTCCCCATCCTAACATTAAATTTCCCAAATGTGGGAATCCATTGTTTGATTCTCTGACCACTCTGTGGAACCGTTCAGTAGTGCAAGCGGCAGGTTAGTATCAGGTGACTACGTGACCTGACTCTGTAGCATCCCATGGACCAGGAGCCAGTGAGAGAATGGAGCATTGTCAGGAAGGCCGAGCCATTTCACTGCCCAATGTCCTTGCTGATAGGCCCTCAGACTGTTTGGTTTTTCCTCTGCAAAATCTCAAGTGTTAGCAATGAGTGTCACCCGCAGAAGCACAGCCAAATTAGATACCTGAATTAATACTCCTGCTTTCGGATACCAAAATCAAACATGCATTCAAATAGGATGCTCATAGTCAGTAACTCATCACCTTACATGAACTGAATATTCAGCAACACATCTCAATCGTGTCACATTCAAATGACAGGCACGATTGGAAGGGCAGTGGCAGGTGCAGCGTCTGTAACTAGCTGTCTGAGTGAAAGGTCAATTTAATTGTGCAGTCATGGAATCCCCTCTGTTATTACCCCCCACAGTGCATCTGAGACCTGCCCCAGTGGATAAAACATGGGACAGGGCCCTGATCTGCTCTCTGATCATGACCAACTCATTCTTCATTGAAATTCAGAGTGAGAAGAGCTAGGTGGTAAATCCCCGAGCCAACGCATTTCACACACAAGCAGGACCAGCGGCCATGATACAAACAGCTCCATTAGGGAAGTGACCAGGTTAAACAAGACACACAAGCCCCATTGAGAGCGAACAAGCAGCGTAGATGGAGGACTTGCCCAGACCCGCTATAAGCATTTCTGACAGGTCACAGGGGTTCCCAAACCCTCGCTATTCGCAAATGTAACTATTAGTCCAGGAGTTGAGCTGGAGGGACACAGTAGCAAGCAGCGACACTTGCAAATGGCAGCCCAGGCTGTATGCAGCTGGGACCAGGAATGAATCTCTCCTTAAATTCTGCACTGGAGAGAATTCAGTGGGATGAGAGAAGGGGCTGTAGGGTGCGTTGTAACTCATGCTGCAGCTCTGATGCTGGACACAAGAGGGCGCTGTCTCCCTGCACTTGTGTGATCTTTTGGCATTGAAATTCAGTGCTGTATCTATTAAACAGGCTTTTGCCTTGAGCAGGGTGGTGCTCTGGGAACTGCATCTGTTTCACTGGATGCTGCAGGCAGTCTGGGTGGGGGTGGGCTGGGACAGAGGAATGACAGAATGCAGATGTAGTGACTTAGCTGTAAGATTATGAACCACTTCTCAGTGTAACAGCTGGATTTGTACACACTCGTGAACCCAGGAAAGTCTGGAAACAACCATTAAAATCAGCATGTGAAGAATCAGCCCCTGAGCAAGGACTGAGCCTGTTGAATGTTCAAAAACATAAAAACCCTGGGGGTTAACTTTACAAATCAAAAGCCTGTAAATGATCAGATTGGTGCTAAAATGAGGCAAATTGAGGCGGCCGCCTCAGATGCCAGACTGAGCGGGGGAGGGAGGCGCCACTAGGACCCAGAGTGTAGAAAATTGTGTCTGCTGCTGGTGCATAGGTAGGTAGCAGAGCAGAACCATGAGAGGGGTAGAACAGGAGGAAGGCAGAATTGAGAACTTTCAAAGTTCTGGCCCAAGCGAGGGCGTATGGGGGCATCATTTGAGGTCCCCGCCTCAGGTGCCAAAATGTTGTGCGCTGGCCCTGTAAATGATGGTATTAATACAGACAAAATCCTCGCCAAGATACCTGCTGCGTGAAAAGAACATTCATTCCACCCCAGATTCTGCCCTGTATTTGCCTTGGGAATTACAGAAAGTACCTGGGCCCTTAATCTACCTGGGTGTAACATTTTGGCATAGAAGGGGAGACTGAAGGCAGCCACATACATAAAGCAAAATCAGGCTGCATGCAGGTGGGAACTATAGTGATTCTTCTTCCTCTTCAGAGAGTAGGAACAATAAAATGTGATTTGAAATGCAGCTAGATTTTTCCATCTATGTTTCTGAACAGGGGTTCAGTTCTCATTGGGCAGCAGGGGGCGCTGTCTCCCTTGATGTACAGAGTGAATTGTTTTTACTGCACTAAGGCAGCTCTTCAGTTCACTTTTTGTGCATAAGAGCCTGGTGTACAGACTGTAGGGTTTAATGAGCTGGGTCCTATCAGATCCCTCATCCAGACTGAGTGGCAGGGAGAAGGAGACAGGAGGTCTCAGGCATCCAAGGAACTGGCTGAAGTTGTAGGTTTAGAACCACTTCAGAAGAAAATTGCATACTGGGTATTATTTGCAAAGTCTCTTTTCCATTTCATGTAATGTAACTGACATTCAACTTCATGCAGTACGTCTCTGCGAGTGGTGGCACAGGGAAGTCCTTCAGAGGTGACTGCATCACTGAATATTACATATCTGTGTTACTGTAGCCTGTGGTAGATCAGGTCACGGTCCCTGGTCCCTGGTAAGGCACTAACAACCTCACAGTAAGAACAGAAACAACAGCAGTGACTGCTCGTCATGTGCATGTTTTATAACATGTGGAGGCAGGAAAAGAGAATAAGGGAATTTGTGTGCAGCCATCTCTGTCTTGTTAACAAGAGAGCAAGAGTCAGGCTAAGTCTGTGGCCTGACAATGGAGATCTGTAATTAGACGCTGCCTTCGCCTCTTGCCTCCATATGGAGATAAGGATAGAATGCTGACTCTGGCAGGGACCTTGAGATAAGGAGCGTCTGGGTGGAACTAAATAACTGTTAGCCATTGGTGTTTGTAATGGGAAGGAGACTAATTGTTACTGTTATTATATTTAATAGACAGTATATAAACTGCTTCATAATTGCTTGTATTCGAAGATCTGCCTCGGAAGGAGGGGGCGTGCGATTCTTCTTCCCCTGTCTGAACCAGTTTTTCCCTTGCTGCAGCTAATAATAAAACTGCCTCTGGCTACTTGTTTCTTAAACACAATGCAGAGTGGAGGCTTGTTTTCTTCCACAAACATATCTGTCTGCACAGCAAAGCTCTTCCATTGTTTCCCACATGGTCAGACATGTTGTCCAAACTGCTTTCACCAGCCCACTGACGGTCCCTCACAGAATAAAGGCTACATTCAGAGCTGAGCACCACTAGCTGTACCTCTCTGTACATGACACCCCTTCCATCCACTTGCTAGGTTGGCCAAGTGAGTCTGACTGGGAGGCGATGCTCCACATTTGTTTCTCTCTCACTGTGGGGGGCAAAAAGGACTGGCAAGCAGCTAGAAAAGCAAGTAACAAGGGGCCATTAAGAGGTATTGTAGCTGTAAGCCGCCATTCTGTGTGGATCATGCTTCCTCTCTCGCCACAATAGAGCCCAGCACCAAGCACAGGATGTGTTGAGCTGACAGGGTTGATTTCTAAAAGTGTTTAGATGCATAATAATGTTGCTCAGTGTGTTTGAAAATCTTTGGCTCAAGATGCAGCAGATCCTGCCTTAGTTCCACCATTTTATTGTTCGGTCCCCAGTGTGGTGGACCAAGATCACGGTGGTAACAGAGCGTTTGGAGCAGGGTAAAATTTGTCCTTGTCAATGCAGAGGGTCTGGAGGCTGAAATTACAACTAAGAAATTGTTTGCTAAGAGACTAAGTAGTGACCTGGTTTACTGTGCTGCATGTGCAGCTCGTGAAAATGTGATTCCCCATCACTTAAGATAAATCTTCCTTCCAGATCTAGATCCCAACACAGGTAACTAAAGAGAACACGTCAGTTTGCATAAAATATTACGCAAGGGGTAGGTTTAAGTAAGGACCTTTGTGGTAAATTAATGCTAGCAACAACTCTTTTCACTTGAACTTGAAATAAAAAGTGAATATGCACAAATTTACGTGGGCTATTTTAAAAAACAATCGTATTAAAAAAAGCCTTAATTTGAGGTTGAATTTGAAGTGAGATCATCTTTGTAGTCGTTAATACTCAGGACTGAGATTTTCAGTAAGTCACAGTCAAGGAAGTCAGATTTGCATGAAGGGGCCGTTCTCCAGCACTGAGGGTTTAAGAGAGAATTGGGGGAACCCAGGAACAGACCCATTTGCCTCAGAGAGCTGAGCTCACCTGCATCTCACATCATGGCCTGGGCCCCTCTGCTCCTCGCCCTGCTCACTTACTGCTCAGGTGAGGGGTTGTTGGCTGCACTGACAAAACATGGAGGCCACCTGCAGGTGAGGAGGAGGTTTGTGTGTGAGGAGCCGGAGTCCTTGTGCTGAGTTTGTTTGTTCCGTTGCTTTCAGGGGTCAGGTCACAGCCTGTGGTGACTCAGGAGCCCTCCATGTCGGTGGCCCCAGGAGGGGCCGTCACGCTGTCCTGCAGCCAGAGCACTGGAGCCATCACCACCAACAGCTATCCATACTGGTATCAACAGAAACCAGGCTCAGTTCCTCGGACACTTATATATGACACCAATAACAGACTCCCCGGGATCCCTGACCGGTTCTCTGGGGCCATATCCGGTAACAAGGCTGCTCTGACCATCACTGGTGTGCAGGCAGACGACGAGGCTGACTATTACTGTTCTATATGGACTGGTAGTGCTCACACAGTGATCCAGTCAAAAGGGGAACTGAGACAAAAACCTACGCTGACTTCATCCCCCTCAGAGTGGGCTCACACAAGGAGCATAGCTTTGCGTGGGAGGAATTGGTCTATGGACAACCCGCTTAGCATCCAGATCCACCCCAATCACAGCCAGAGCCCCTGAATGCACAGGCTGGGATACCTGACTCCAGCTGGGTCTCTGTCAACACATCTGCATGGCTCTCCTGCCATAGCTGCATGCTGTGGTCCTGGTCTCCAGTCCCAGCACTAGTCCTGTGGGGGGGGGGGGGGGGGGATTGACTCTTGGGGCAGGTCTGGGTGGGAGTAGCACTGGAGCTGGAAACTGAGGCAGCAGCTCAAGGAGCCAGCAAGAGAGCAATGTGGCCAGGCTGGAAGACACCAAGCTATGGCTGGAAGGGATGGTTGGTGCTCAAGTCTTGTCAGGGCCCCCTCTGTCCCATGGTTGCATCCTGCAGCCTGTGTATTCCAGGTGCCTGATGAGCAGAAAGGAAGGGGAGGGGAGGCAGGTCCCCCATTTCACCCGTCCTCGCTTGACCGGACACCCAATCTGTCCTGTGCCCCCACCGCTTTCTTCAGCGTCTGTCCCACCCCAGAGCACTGGATCCCCCTCATCTCTACAGGGCACTGGACTCCACCTGCACATCTGATCTTTCCCACCCCCCAGTTGTTCCTGCCCTCTCGGCCCTATCATCCCTTCCCCTGCCAATGCATCTGTAACCTGAAGCCCACCCTCTTTTCCTGTCTCTGCTAGTGCAAGGGCTCACATTGGCTGCTCAGTTCCATTCCTGCCTGCCAGTTGCTCCTCCTTAAGAATCTGAGCTACCAGCACTGAGTTCTGCTCCAGCCAATCTCCATTGACTCCCTTTGGGTACAGGGTGCACAGCTCTTATGCTGTCTGCTAGGTGTCTGCAAGGGAGCAGCTGTGGCTGCCTTAGGGATTCCTGTCTTACAGACCCACCTCTGCCTAGTTCAGTCTGGGAGCTGATGGCCACTGGCCGTGTGTTTCTTGTGTAAAGACCCCTGTTCTGGCTGCCAGTTTCCTGTGTTACCACCCCCATCTCCCTCCGGCAGCTGGACACCGCCCTGCACATCTTGGAAGTTAGTGGGAAGTTAGTGGGAACACTTCCTCCCCATGTCCATAGCTGGAGGAAGTGCTCAGGTACTAGTTGTGTCAGATAAAGATGCTTTCAAAATCCCTCCTTCCTAGAATCGTCTACCTCCGCCCAGCCCATCTGCTTTTCAGCTTCCATGGTGCCATCTAGAAATTCATTAGTGCCTTGCTGGTCCCTGCTTCTCCTGAACTCTGCAGTCCAGAAAGACACTGGCCTGTAGCAATAGCTCATGACCCAGTGGGCCACATCTGGGCCACAGAACCATTCTGTCTGACCCCTCCCCTTCTGCCCGACCTTCCCCACAGCCTCAGCTCTCTGCACTGCCTTTGGAGATGTTCTAGGTGGCTCAATGCAGTGTGAGCTTCGGCCAGCTGATGTGTTATGCTTATAAGAAGCAGACGGGATCTTTTTTCAGGGGAAAAGGCAATATGCCACACTTACTGAAAGCACAAGATAAAGGAAAAGCAGCGTATGCACACACACATATACACACACTCACATGTCCTGTATCTAGTTACCAGTCTGTTGTGGCTCAAGTCAGGCTTACTGGTCAGGCAATACTGAGTAGAGGAGTTGGGGTTCACTGATCATGATTTGAGACTCCTTTGAGGCTTGGCCTGCTGAAGCTGTGTCTGAGACGTTTGTCCAATGTACATAGCAGACGGACACTTTCGGCACATGATAGCATAGATTAGACACTTCGCCAAAGAATCAATGCCCTCAAAACAGACATTAGACAGGATCACAAAGAAAAAACAGTTGCTTGTCATTTCAACCAGAAAGGACACTGTCTCAATGACCTGCTAACCTGCATCCTACTTCAGAAGACATTCAAATCTGCACTTGAAAGGGAATCCTCTGAACTGGCATTCATGCTAAAATTCAACACTCTCCGCAGGGGAATTAACAAAGACTCCAACTATCTTACCCATTACAAAGATAGCTTCCCCAATTATCACCTCTAATACTATTAACTCACAGACATTTCCCCTTCCCCACCTCTAATATCATTAACTCACTGGCATTCACCTTCCTCCCCCCCCCCACCCTACATCCTCCTTCTGTTCCGTAATGTGATTTGTCCTTTTCATGTGTGTTCATTTTTTTTAAATTGTATCCTTTGGTATATATGGTTGTGACTATTTTCTTCCATTATTTGATCTGAGGAAGTGGGTCTGGCCCACGAAAGCTCATCATCTAATAAACCATCTTGTTAGTCTTTAAAGTGCTACATAGTCCTGTATTTTGTTTCAGCTACACCAGACTAAAACGGCTACATCTCTATCACTTGTTAAAGGGAACCCCCTAGACATTCCTTATTTTAAGAGGAATAAGGGATCTTTCAGAAAAGGCTTTATTTTCCAAAAGATCCCCGTCTAGACTGGCGTTTTTTTCCGGCAAAGCTCCGAGCCGGAAAATAGCGGGAGCCACGTTTATGCAAATGAGGCGAGGGGGTTTAAATCCCCGCTTCATTTGCAATTGCGATGTGTCTAATTTGCATCCCTTTTATGGAAAAGGGATGCAGTCTAGACACAGCCAGGGGGTTAACTTTATTCCTCAGCGAACAGGGAGCCATCTAGAGTGGGGTATGAATCATACTGGGTGGAATTCAGATGGTTTAGGTATCATGGGGGGAAGATTCTGCTATATATCAAGGGCGGAGTGAGGGCAGCGCATGAGGCCGGGGGCTGACAAGAGCTTGTCACACATGAAGAAACCATGGGTCAATTTCTTTTGAAGTAACAAGACCCAGGCCACATTTAGAAATTAAGAGCCTGTAAATGATGGTGTTAATGCAGATAAAAGCCTCTCCAAGATACCTGCATAGAAAGAACCTTCATTCCACCCCAGTCTCTGCCCTGTATCTGACTGGAGAATTACAGAAAGTGCCTGGGCCCTTAATATACCTGGGTGTAAAATATTAGCACAGAACAGGAGACTGACAGCAGCCACATACAAAAAGCGAAAGCAAAGCTGCACGCAGCTAGGAACTATAGGGAATTCTCCTTCCCCTCCAGAGAGGGGAGAATAAAATGTGAGTTGAAATGCAGCTGGATTTTCCCATCTATGTTTCCGCACAGAGGTGACATGTGGTTCAGTTCTAACTGGCCAGCAGGAGGCGCTGTCTCCCTTCAGTTTCAGAGTGAATTGATTCTACTGCAGTAAGTCAGCTGTTCAATACAAATTTGTGCAGAAAAGCCTGGTGCACAGACATGGGGTTTGATGAGCTGGGTCCTTTCAGATCCCTCATCCAGACCCAGTGGTGGGAAGAAAGAGACAGGGGGTCTGAGGTACCCAAGGAACTGGTTGACGCTGTAGGTTCAGAAGCACTTTGGAAGAGAATTACACGCTAGGTATTATTGGAAAAGCGTTTTTTCCATTTCATGTAATGTAACTGGCATTCCACTTCATGCAATATGTCTCTGCGAGTGCTGGCACAGGGAAGTCCTTCAGAGGTGACTGCATCACTGAATATTACATATCTGTGTTACTGTAGCCTGTGGTAGACCAAGTCACAGTCCCTGGTTCCTGGTAAGGCTTTAGCAACCTCAGTGTAAGACCAGAAACAACAGGCAGTGACTGCTCTTCATGTGTTCTAACATACCTGTCTGCACAGCAAAGCTCTTCCATTGTTCTCCACATGGTCAGATGTGCAGCCCAAACCTCCCTCCAGTGCAGTTAGATCCGTTGTGCTAAATTAATGCTAGTCTTTTCATTTGAACTAGAAATAAAAAGTGAAAATGCACAGATTTATGGGGACTACTGTTAAAAAAAATCTTATAAAAAAAGCCTCATTTTGAGGTTGCATTTGAAGTGAGATCATCTTTGCAGTTGTTAATACGCAGGACTGAAATTTTCAATAAATCACAGCCAAAGAGAATGGGGCAGATTTGCATGAAGGGGCCGTTCTCCAGTGCTGGGGGTTTAAGAGAGGATTGAAGGGTCCCCAGCCACAGACACGTTTGCCTCAGGAAGTCGAGTTCATCTGGATTCCCACCATGGCCTGGGCCCCCCTGCTCCTCACCCTGCTCACTTACTGCTCAGGTGAGGGGTTGTTGGCTGCACTGACACAATATGGAGGCCACCTGCGGGTGAGGGGGTTTGTGTGTGAGGAGCCGGAGTCCTTGTGCTGAGTTTGTTTGTTTTGTTGCTTTCAGGGGTCAGGTCACAGCCTGTGGTGACTCAGGAGCCCTCCATGTCGGTGACCCCAGGAGGGGCCGTCACGCTGTCCTGCAGCCTGAGCACTGGTGCCATCACCAGCAGCAACTATCCACATTGGTTTCAACAGAAACCTGGTTCAGCTCCTCGGACACTTATATACAGCACCAATAGCAGACCCTCCGGGATCCCTGACCGGTTCTCTGGGGCCATATCCGGTAACAACGCTGCCCTGACCATCACCGGTGTGCAGGCAGAGGACGAGGCTGACTATTACTGTTCTGTATGGGCTAGCAGTGCTAATCACAGTGATACAGCCAAATGGGGAACTGAGATAAAAACTTCTCCTGTCTTCATCCCCCCCAGCCTGGGCTCACACAAGGGGCATAGTTTTGCGTGGGAAAAAGTGGTCTTAGCATCACTTAGCATCTGGGCCCACTCCAATCAGGGCCAGAGCCCCCAAATGCACAGGCTAGGACTCCTGACTCCAGCTGGGTGTCTGTCAACACACCTGGATGGCTCTCTTGCATGCTGCGGCCGTGGTCTCCAGACCCAGCACTAACCCTCATGGGGCAGGTCTGGGTGGGAGTAGCTGGGAACTGAGGCAGCAGCTCAAGGTGCCAGCAGGAGAATAATGCGGCCGGGCTGGCAGACACGAAACTGTGGTTGGAAGAGGAGGATGGTGCTCAAGCCTCTACCTTATGGGTGCATCCTGAAGCCTGTGTATTCCAGGTGCCTGCTGAGCAGAAAGGAAGGGGAAGGGAGGCAGGTCCTTCAATTTTCCTGTCCTCCCTTCACAGCGTATCCAGTCGTCCTGCGCCCCCTCCCTTTTCTTTCACATGCAAACACACACACACACACCAAGAACTGGAGCGCTTCTGAAGAGAATTTCAATGTGGAACAGGGAAGTCCTTCATTTCAGGCTGCATAACTGTGTTTATTACATATCTGTGTTTCTGTAGTCTTTGATAGACCATGTCATTGTCCCTTGTCTTGGTAAGGTGCTAACAAGCTTGGTGTAAAACTAGAAACAACAGGCAGTGACTGCTCTTCAAGTGCATGTGTTTTAACATATCTGTCTGCACACCAAAGCTCTTCTATTGTGCTCCACATAGTCAGACTTGCTGCCCAAATCTGTGTCCAGCCCACTGACAGCCCCACACAGAAAAAAGGCTAAATTCAGAGCTGAGCACCACTAGCTGTACCTCTCCGTTCCTGACACCCCTTCCACCCACCTGCTAGGTTTGGCCCAGTGAATCTTTAGGAGCACTTCAGAAGAGATTGCATTCTGGATATTTTTTCCACTACATGTAACGCAACTGACATTCCATTTCATGCTGAACATGTCTGCACGTGGCAGCCCAGGAACATGCTTCACCGCAGGCTGTAACACTGTGATTATTACATATCCATGTTACCGCAGCCCCTCGGAGTCCAGGTCACAGTCCAGGCCCCCCTTGTACTGGGCTCTGTACAAACACAGAACACAGAGACGGTCCCTGCTAAGGCTCTAACAGTCTCAGCATAAGACCAGAGATGACAGGCATTGACAGACTGGCTTGTGAATGAGCAGATGGAAGCAATGAGAAAAAAATGGCAGCAGAGTGGAAAGGGTTTCAGCTCACTCATGGCCTTACTGCTGTCAGTTTGCAGGCCTCACAGCCAGGAGAGCTAGAAGAGGGGAATAAGTTAGCTCTGCTGGCGTTTACAGGGGGAGCATCCAAGTGTGAGGGCCGCATGGACGGAGCTGGCCCTGCTGCACTGCAGTGGTGGTGGCAGTGATGCCGCTGCATGTGCGTATGTTATCACATGCCTGTGTGCACAGCAATGCAAAGCTCCTCCATTGTTTTCTGCGGGGTCTGTTGGGTGGGGCAAATGTTACGCGGATGATTCCTCTCAGCTGCACCCAAATGGCCTTTCACAGACCAAAGGCCAAATTCAGAGAAGAGCACTGCTAGCTGCACCTACATGTAACTGACATCCCCTTCCACCTGCCTGCTGGGTTTGGATCAGGGAGAGTTTCTGGGAACGGAATGATCTCATTCCCCCCCCCCCCCCCCAGACGTGGTCTACACTTGGGGAGAAAGTTGACTTAAGATACAAAACTCCAGCTACGTGAACAGCAGTGCTGGAGTTGATGTGTCCTAAGTTGAATTTCTGAGGCATCCCAACTGAGGTAGGCTGACAGGAGAAACTCTCTCATTGGCTTCCCTGACTCCTTGCAACCCCTTGGAGTATGAGGGTTGACAGAGGTGCCATCAGCAGTCGATTTAGAAGATCTTTACTAGACCTGCCAGAAAGAACTCCGGAAGATCGATCTCTGGGTCATTCTCCAGGTAAGTATAGACAAGATCTCACTGCGAGGCCAAGGGAGACAGGGGAGCAGCTTGAAAAGCAAGTAACAAGAAGCTGTTACCCACCATTCAGTGCAGACCACTCCCAGGACTACCAACAGGGATGGGGGCTGACAGCAGTTGTCCTGGGGTTGGGAGATTCAAAGGAACCCCAGGAACTCCAGGCCCCTTTGAATTGCTGCTGGAGTGTTACTCTGCTTCTCCACACATTTCTGAAGGCTAAGGGGGAGAGAGGGCTCAGGACAGTACAGGTGGCTCTAAGGACAGAATGCCCAAAGCCCCACCACTTCTGCCTAAGGTCCCTCCACCTCTCGCCTCATAGCTTGTAGCTCAGCACCTTTAAAGATCAACCTCTTAGTTTTTCAGCTCAAGATATAGCAGCTCCTGCTTTAGCTCTCTATTCTTCAGGGCCTGGAGGTAACCTAGATGACAGTGATTACTGAGTGTAATATTTGCTCCATGCAGAGAGCTTGTAGGCAGCAGTTATAACTAAAGACTTGCTTGTTCAAGGAGGCTAACAAGTGACCCGATTTATTCTGCATCATATACAGCTTGTGAAAATGGGCTTCCCCATAACTAGAAATGTACATTTCTTCTGGATCTAGATCCCGACACAGGCAGTCAAAAGGAACGTGTTAGTTTGTGTGATACCCCCCTTTTGGTTATGTAAGATATTATTCATGTTATAGTAGGGCTGCTCGTGTTAAATTAATACTAGCAAAAAAACTGTTTCAAGTGAACTTGAAATAAAATTTGAAAATGTACAAATTTAGGAGGAGTTAGTTTTAAAGAAAAACTTTATTTAAAATAAATCCTTCATATAAGGTTAAATTTGAGACAAGAGCATCTCTATACTTGTGAAAACACAGGATTAAGATTTTTAACAAACCTGCAGCCAATGAGCAGGGAATGAATTTGCATAAGGGGGCTGTTCTCCAGCTCAGGGATTTAAGGCAAATTCATAATGCTTCAGCCACAGACCCATGAACTCATCAGGATCCACCATGGCCTGGGCCCCCCTGCTCCTCGCCCTGCTCACTTACTGCTCAGGTGAGGGGTTGTTGGCTGCACTGACACAACATGGAGGCCACCTGCAGGTGAGGAGGTTTGTGTGTGAGGAGCCGGAGTCCTTGTGCTGAGTTTGTTTGTTCCGTTGCTTTCAGGGGTCAGGTCACAGCCTGTGGTGACTCAGGAGCCCTCCATGTCGGTGACCCCAGGAGGGGCCGTCACGCTGTCCTGCAGCCTGAGCACTGGAGCCATCACCAGCGGCAACTATCCTACCTGGGTACAGCAGAAACCTGGATCAGCTCCTCGGACACTTATATATAATACCAATAGCAGACCCTCCGGGATCCCTGCCCGGTTCTCTGGGGCCATTTCAAGTAACGACGCTGCCCTGACCATCACCGGTGTGCAGGCAGAGGACGAGGCTGACTATTACTGTGTTGTGTATACAGGTAGCAGTGGTAGTGTGTTCCACAGTGATTCAGTCAGATGAGGAACTGAGACAAAACCTCTCTTGCCTTCATCCCTGCCAGCCTCACCTCTGCACTGGCTGCACAGCTTGGTTCCTGCCTGCAACAGATGAGATAATAGCTCCTTTAGAAAATAGATCCATGCCTTGCTATCAGCAGAAGTGCTACTCCACCCACTCCTCATTTACTTGCTCTGAGAGAGGTGTTAGCAGTTCTTATGGTCTGTTTCTCTAGCAGTTGCAGCTTTTTCTGCATTATACATCCCTGTGTTACAGCCCCTCCACTACCTGGGTCAAAGTGGGAGCAGACACCCATATTCTCCTTGGATAGAGACATGTCTCCCCTAAAAGAGACGCTGATACCCTGCCAGCTGGACAATACCCTGAATATCCTGCACAATAGATGAAAGACCTATTAGATCACTTAGGCTACGTCTAGACTGGCATGATTTTCCGGAAATGCTTTTAACGGAAAAGTTTTCCGTTAAAAGCATTTTCATAAAAGCACATCTAAATTGGCAGGACACTTTTCTGGAAAAGCACTTTTTGCAGAAAAGCGTCCGTGGCCAATCTAGACATGGTTTTGCGCAAAAAAGCCCCAATCGCCATTTTCGCGATCGGGGCTTTTTTGCGGAAAACACTACTGTGCTCCTTTTCCGAAACAGTTTTCCGGAAAAAGGACTTTTGCCCGAACGGGAGCAGCATAGTTTTTCCGGAAAAGCAGTGATGATTTTACATTAGATAGTCAGTGCTTTTCCGGAAATTCAAGCGGCCAGTGTAGACAGCTGGCAAATTTTTCCGGAAAAGTGGCTGATTTTCTGGAATAACTTGCCAGTATAGACACAGCCTACATGTGTCCCTGTTTCCATGCCTGGAGTTTCCAGATATAAGACCTGTCAGATAACAGATGATGTCAAAAACCCTTTTGTTCTTAGCCAAACATTAGAACAAGAGGTTCTGAGACTGTTCAGGGCCTCTACTCTGCAGCCCTGGCCCAACTCTTGGAGGGACACACAGGGAGCACAGGGCATAAGGCGGCTGAGAACACAGGTCAAAACTGTGTCTGAACACTGACCTCACTTCTAACCCCCATAGCACTAACATTGTCCCTGAGACCTGGGAATTTCCTAGCTAACTTTCCCACTATGTCACAGGCTCCAGCGCCATATTAAGGCCTAAGCTAACTCAGCTACAGCTTAGGGCCTCACAATATGAGGGGCCTTTAAAAAAGAATAAAACTGACCCTATTTCCTAATTGGTCGATATCTAAAGAAGATATGGCTGAATGAATATTCTCTCTAAATGCATACACTTGCATTCAAATATAGCAAAATATATACATCTGGCTACACAAGTATCCTTATCTAGCCTAACCTTTCACTATTTGACAGGTGAGAGACCAGGGCTAAAGAAAAAACAGTAATTGCACTTGTACAAATAGCATTTCTAGGAGTAAGTCTGCTATCAGTCCCTTAAAGCAGCGTTTTGTCAGCCAGCTGCCAGAGATAAAATTCTGACTGTGTCTTCAGAACTACGCTGAGTCATATGTTTCCTTTGCTCCTGTTTTCCTTTGTTCTCCCAAGCCTTACTATGTTACTGTGCACTTTCCTCTAATAATCTGTGCATCTGTACAATGGTGTATCTTCCTGAGCATGCTGCTTTCTGTGTCATGCACTATCTATACTTTACATAATTGAACTTGCAGGGGATCATCTTGTGGATCTTGAGGAGGATACATTTGTGTTGAATTCCCGC
The DNA here is from genome assembly GCF_052426305.1 of Pelodiscus sinensis. Lineage (NCBI taxonomy): Eukaryota > Metazoa > Chordata > Testudines > Trionychidae > Pelodiscus > Pelodiscus sinensis. The sequence continues at coordinate 12,685,247 of NC_143085.1, forward strand.
TGTTAGGCTCAGGAACCTTCGCTGTGTTTTATAATATGCCAAAGAAAAATCCCAACGATGCATTGTTTTGAAATGAAAATTAAATCAGGATAAACATTTGTAAAATAGACAATTAGCCCATCATAAGACGGGATTTTCAGGTCTCTCCTCCACGTTGGTCTTCTCTCCTGAGCCTCCGGTCTCTCTCTCTCTAATGCGCTCTCTCCTCCTACTGCCTCCCCCTCTCTCTCTCAGCTCTCCTCCGCCTCCTTGCTCTCTCGCCTTCTGCCTCTCTCTCCATCTCTTTCTTTCTCTTCTCCCCCTCCTGCCTCTCTCTCCCCTCCATCTCTCCCCACCCCCTTTCCCCTTCCCCCTTCCCCTTTCCCTCCCGCTGTGGTGCTTGGCTGAGTGCTGCTTGCTCAACCAGGGTGCCGTGAGGGAGCGGGGTGGGGCGGTGACGTACACGGCTGGCGGGGTGGGGCGTGTATGTCACCGCCCTGCCCCTCCTCCCCCGCGGTGGCCCAGCTGAGGGGCACAGCACTCAGCTGAGCACCACAGCAGGAGGGGAAAGGGAGGCGGGGGCATACACGGCCCCACCCCCTGGCCGTGTACGTCACCAACCCACCCCCTTTCCCTCCCTCTGTGGCAGCTCAGCTGAGGGCTGTGCGCTCAGCCGGGCCGCTGCGGGGGAGTAGGGGTGGGGCAGTGATGTACATGGCCTTTTAAAAGGGCAGTCACAAGGCAGCAAGCAACCAAAGTATCCGCACTAGCACCTCAGTGCTGCTAACACTGCCAGGCCTGCTGATTGCAAGGTGGGGAAACAAAGGGGGCAGTTGCCTCAAGGCCTGGTGATTCAAAAGGGCCCAGGGCTCTCAGCTGGTGCAGCAAGGACAGCCAGAGCACCAGGCCCTTTAAATTGCTGCTGGGGCCTCAGGCAGTGTACTCTGGCAATACTGAGTGCTGCCTTTGGTAGGCGCAGCATCGTCAAGGTGGTGCGTAGGCTGCCTGCAGGAAGCTAGCGCCAAACCCACACTTTCTACTTAAGGACCCACCCATTTTGGGCTTCTCACCACCCTGTCCTGCTGTCTCCCCCAACCAAGGCACAGAGCTGAAATCATCTCCCCACCCCCGAAGAGCAAAGCAGACACTGAACCTTTTCAGGTCTGAGGAGAGTGCAGTTTCTGGCACAGCTTCCAGGAAACCCACTTCCCAAATGGATCAGAATTGCAAATAAACCATTCAGGCAAGCCCCCTTTAAAAATGAAAGGATGATATACACACTGATTGCTCCCCCAGGTAACACTTATTTACACTAGGCTTAATAGTAAATCAGCGTGATTTTACTAAGTACAAGCAGCAGGATTTAAGTGGTTGCAATGAACCCAGGCAGAACATAGTAAATTACAAATGTAAATGAACAGAAGACACGTAGCTAGTTCTAACACCGTAACGCTTGTTACTGACTTCCTCTAGAACCGTTCTTATTTCCGCTAAATCTCCAAGCTCGGGAAGATTTTTTCCCACGAGGTCTTTGGTTTATTCTCTTGCTTATGTCATGCCAGCCAAAGGGCCTGAAAACTTTGCATCCTAAATACGGTGACTTTATTTTCTGAACCAAAGAGGGACACATTAGCCATACCTCTGACCCTTTAGGCCCCAAGTCCCACCCATGGGGATAGTACTTCCAGGAATATAATGGACACATGACCAGAAGTTAAGGGTGTCACATGACCCCTCTAAGAACTCCTCCCATCCTCTTCTCCCAATTGGGGATGGGTTTGGGCACTATAGGAGCCCCCTTTGCAACTATACCACAATTGCATTAACCCAGGCTCCAACCCAAGGGTCCCATGACACTGCAGCACTAGGGGTCCAACCTTGATTCAAGATGAGATCCAGGACTGAAGGCCTATTACTCTGCAGTGTAGATGCAGCCCCATTTGTCCGGGGCCTGGGAATCATCCAGAACTATCCCACAATTTCATGGGACAATTTTCTTGGTTCTCTTAATGGATGATGCTTAACGGTTCCAATTAACTGTTAATCAGAGGGTGCTGGAGCACCCCACTGCTCCAGCATCACTGCAGACATAGGTTGCTCTTGTCTGGAGCAGACCCTGTCTGTGGGGAACCTGAGTGCCCTGCAGGCAGGGACTGTGCCAGTATCCAGAGCAGCCTTTCTCCGTGGGTAGTCCAGCTTTCTGTGGACAGGGGCTACTATGTAGGGGGTTGGGAGCCCCTGTGTGACCTAACATTAACAGGTTCTGATGAATGGGAATTTACATCCCTAATGAGCTGTACTGCAACTGCATTTTTTGAAATACAAAAGTATCAAGTGTCCTCCATTTCCACAAGCCGTAATGAAAATACTGAACTAACCATAACAATTACAAGGTGGAGAAGACCATGTCACTAACCCTGCCCACCACTGCTTGAAAGGTACATTTCCCATGGAGATCACTAGGTCGGAGATATTTTATATGTAAAGCTACTGAGAAATGTATATATCAATCTCATGAAGGCAATGCCTACATTATGTAAATAATACCTAATAATAATTGCCAAATAACTTCCCAACCTGTTTACAAAGGGCCTGATCAAATGTAAACTAAGCTAAGATTGGGCCCAAAGCAATCTGTTGACATTACCCAAGAAGATCCAGTTAACATTTAGTCACTCTTCAAAAATATAAAGGACCAGTCAATCAAAGGCCCACTGCCTGGTAGAGGTGATCCTTGAAGAACTTTGGAGAGACTCTGAATTGACTTCGGACAGCAGTGTTTCCTCTCAATGGATGCGGGAGTCTTTAGCACAGATTTCACTTCGTGTATCAGAATAACTCAGAAATGCATTGTCACAGCTAACTCCCTTCAGGTCTAGGCAATGTGCAGCCCAAAGACAAACTGGAAGTCAAAACATCTCACCTCTTCACAAAGCTCACAAAGGGCTTGTTCACCCAAAAACATCAGTCATAAAAATCCTCTCTGTAGAGAGATGATACATTCTACCTCTCTATGGATGCACCAAGGCTATGTCTACACTCGCGGCTTCTTGTGCAAGTCTGGCTGTTCTTGCGCAAGAATCCGTAGAGCATCCACATTGCCCGCCTGCTCTTGTTCAAGGAAATTTACAGTACAATGTGGTAAGAGAGGACTTCTTGTGCAAGAGCTACGCTCTTTTTTAACAGGTATAAGCCCTCTTGTGTAGGAGCTCTTGCACAAGAGGCCAGTGTGGACACTCGGCAGGGATTTCTTGCATAAGAAAGCCCTATGGCTAAAATGGCCATCAGAGCTTTCTTGTGCAAGAGAGCATCTACACTGCCATGGGCGCTCTTTCGCAAAAGCACAGATCGCACATGGCAGTGTGGACATTTTCTTGTGCTAGTCTTCTTGCACAAGAACCCTTGCGCAAGGTGTTCTTGCGCAAGAAGCCGTGAGTGTAGACATAGCCCAAGTGTTTTCACATGGCATCTTAACATGCTGTTTAAATCATCAACTGCTTGGATGAAAAAGACTCACAAAGAGTCTGTCCAGAGAATCAGAGAATCAGAGAACACTGGAGGGGGACCAGAGAACTGGAAGGGACCTTGAGAGGTCATCAAGTCCAATACTCTGCCCTCATGGCAGGACCCAGTACCATTTAGACCCTCCCTCCATCATGCACACTGGAGTGACATGGTGATTTCAGTGCCATGGTAACAGACCTGATCTCTCGGTGGGCTCTCCTGGAGCAGCAGGGAGCCTGGGGAGATCTGTCTGGGGGAGAGGCCACAAATGCCTCTATTTCATTGGTTCTCAAACTTTTTGGCCTATGGACCAGCTGTCTCAATGTAAACCTTTCCGCTGACCACCAGTTACTAATGGAAACTCACCGTTAATTTTATAATTACACCTGAGCCTTTTTACTAGTGCTTCAGCTGGGGAGAACAGTTTAATTTAAATTATTAAAAAGATTAAGCTTCTTAACTTTCTCATGTAAGTTTATCAAATTTCCTTTTAAATAAAGTAAAATATTAATTTATGTCCAACACAAAAGGTTTCAATGTTTTCTTTATTTATGGCAGGGGTAGGCAACCTTTATTGGGTCGGGGCCACTCACCTACAGAAAAATGATTTGGGGACCACACAAGTGAGAAGCAAAAAATATTTCTCCCAAACCCTCCAAACATTAATGAGGTAGCCCCCAACTGAGATAACTCTCTCTTCTGGCGGTCCAGGCCTAAGGGGTGAGCAGAAGCAACATGGAGGTCTGAGGTTCAAGTCTTCCCATAGGTCAGATTTACTTTTCTGCTGGATTTTGTGGACCCCCTTAGTTTCTGAGGTGAAACAAAAATGAGGGGTTCAGTGTGTGGAACAGGGCTGCCATTGAGTGGGATAGGGATGGGGTGCAGAAGGGGGAGAGGTTGTGAGGTCTGGGTGGGAGATGGGGTGCAGAAGCAGGCTGGGATTAGGGTGTATGGCCTGGGAGAGGGAGCAGGAGCAAGAGAGGGTGCAGTGTGTAGCCAGAATGGGGGTGCAGGAGCAACTGTGGAATAGTAGCAGCATGGGGGTAGGGTGTCTGGCCAAGAGGGAGGGTGCAAAGTCTGGCCAAGAGGAAGAGTGCAGAAGTAGACTGGCGGTAGGGTTCCTGCCGGGAGAGACGGTGCAGGAGTGGACTGGGGAAGGATTCTTGGCCAGGACGGAGGGTGCAGGAGTAGGCTGGGGGTGAGGATTGGACTTCCCTAGTCCATCACCCTAAGCACTGACTGGTTCTGGATGAGAGATCTTTCTGGACAAGGGGGGGGGGGTCATTTCAGGCCCCTTTTTGCTTCCTTCTCTCCACTGGGCTTCCCAGTGCCCCCCCCCCCCCACAGCCTCCCTCCCAACACCCTCGCTCCCCACAGCTCAGCTGAGGTAAGCGCTGGGTCCCAGCCCCACCCTTCCCTGAAGCCCAGCTGAGATGCACCGGTCCCGCGCACCCCTCCCCACAGCCCACCTGAGCCAAGTGCAGGTTCCTGGTGCCCCCCAACAAGTTACTTGCTTTCGCACACTCCCAACCAGCATGGCCCCTTGCTACTCCTATTGGCAGATTCCTAAACAGCAGGGAAAGCCTGCAGGAAGTGTTCCTGACTCCTATTCTCCCAGCCAAGGGAGGGAGAGGAGAAACAGCAGCATGCAGTTGCTTCTAGTTGCCTTTGGAGTCTTGGGGCTTTTCAGGACATTTCATGGGAACACTGGGACACGAGATAAAAATTGGGACTGTCCCAGAAAATCCAGGATGGATGGTCAGTATAATCCTAAATAGCCTTCATTTAGGTGAGAATACTTTCTTTCTACATTTTTATCTTCCATGGGAAATTACCTGGTCAGACTTTACAAGTTTGGAGTATCACATGTTGTCTTAAGGCCATCCACAACTTAGACTTAAAGGACAAAAGAGGATGATTATAGCTGATCACCCTGACATTGAGGGAAACACCCTTGATGGCTTTCATTTGCACATTTAAAAACATAAACTATCCCTTGCCTCGAATTTCTAACTACACACACATGAATTTTACATACAGCAAAGTAAGATATACAGACCCAGCAGACCATGACATTAAAACAGACAGGTTACATGAGGTATTTTGTTCAAAGCATCTCTGAATTGTGCATATTAATATCCATAAGTCAATTTCATAAAGCAAGGGGAGTGAAACCATCACAGAGCCCAACCTCCATCCCTTCCCTAGGAGGCCAGCGAGTCTGTTGTCCCATTGCCACTGCACAGACAGCTCTATGCTCAAAGGTGACTCATGGTAGCATTTGGGAAGTGAACCGCTCCCCCATGTCCCTACCAAAATTTTCATTACTAAATGGGTTACCCACACATACTCCTTCCCTGTTCTTCTGGGTTGTCCTCCCTGCACCCCTATCCTGCAGGCACCAGTCTCTTCAGTCTGCGTGTCTCGTGGAGGGAGTTTGCCTAGAGCACAGCAGCAGCAGAGTTAGTGTGCACTAAGGCGTTACAGTGCTGGGGACTGATTTACTGCAGGGTAACTTGCCAGTGGAGACGTGGCCTAAGACCAGATTTATTCCGCTACATGTGCAGCTTTTACAACTGTGATTCTCCTTCACTAGAAGTGAACATTTCTCCAACACCCAGCTCCCTACCCAGGCAGAAATTGTCAGTCTGCATGATAGCACCATCGGCTTCTGCTGAATTTCATTCAAGCAAGGAGTTAATGTGAGGTCCCCTTGTACTACATTGACGCTAGCAAAAAACAGTTTCAATTTGAACTTGAAATAAAAGCTGATAATGTACAATTATATGGAGGTTACTGTTCTTTGCTAAGCATTCAACATAAAGTCTACATTTGAAGTAAAATTTGACAGGTGAGCATTTCCCTGTGATAGTAAAAAGATTTTCAAAATACCTGCAGCCAATGAACAGAGAGTAGATTTGCATAAAGGGGCCATTCTCCAGTGCCATGGGTTTAAGAGAGAAATGGAGGGTCCAGCTGCAGATACTTTTATCTCAGGAAGCCAAGCTCGTCTGGATCCACCATGGCCCGGGCCCCCCTGCTCCTCGCCCTGCTCACCTACTGCTCAGGTGAGGGGTTGTTGGCTGCACTGACACAGCATGGAGGCCACCTGCAGGTGAGGAGGTTTGTGTGTGAGGAGCCGGAGTCCTTGTGCTGAGTTTGTTTGTTCCGTTGCTTTCAGGAGTCAGGTCACAGCCTGTGGTGACTCAGGAGCCCTCCATGTCGGTGACCCCAGGAGGGTCCGTCACGCTGTCCTGCAGCCTGAGCACTGGAGCCATCACCAGCAGCATCTATCCTGGCTGGTTCCAGCAGAAACCTGGATCAGCTCCTCGGCAGCTTATACATGGGACAAGTACTAGACCCTCCGGGATCCCTGCCCGGTTCTCTGGGGCCATATCCGGTAACAAGGCTGCCCTGACCATCACCGGTGTGCAGGCAGAGGACGAGGCTGACTATTATTGTGCTGTATGGACTGGCAGTGCTTGTCACAGTGATCCAGCCAAATGAGGAACTAAGACAAAAACCCCACCCTGACCTCATCCCCCCCAGCTTGGGTTCTGCACTGGCTGCACAATCTGGTTACTCTGCAATAGATGAGACTCTGATAACTCCTCAGAAATGTTAGCCACTTGCTGCCCGCAGGGGGTGTTCCTCCACCCACTGCCCATTATATCTCTCAGGGACAATATCAGCCATTCTTACACTCTCCAGTCATTCTTGTTAGGAGCAGCTTCTGCTGCCTTATAGATGCCTGTGTTATTGACTCAGCCCTACCTGGGGCTCACTGGGGGCAGGCAGCCACATATTCCTTGGTTGGAGAGCCACATCTGCACTAATCCAGTTCCCCTGTGTTACCCACCACCTGGCAATCTGGAAGAAACTTAAAAATAAACTTCAGTGGCTGGGTTCAGAGTCAGTGCTCCCCTGTATTAAAAGCCTGGGTCTATCCCAGCCAAAGCAGGTGGTTTAATAGCTGTGACCCTACGCTCTGCCTCATCCCTGCCTCCATCCTGTAGAGCAGAGGGGGCAAGCAGCCCACAAGCTACCTTCTATCCAACCTATGCCCTTCTTTCCCCCTTCCCTGCAACCGCAGAGCCCCTCATTGCCCCACCGGTGCAGATACTCTGGGAGGCAGGGCTCAATGCAAACTCCATTTGGCCAGCACAGTTCCAGCTCTGCCTGCCCAGTGTGCTGGGTGCCATGGTCAGGGGGCAATGAGGGGAGGGTGGTTGATAGAGAGTGTAAGGCTCAGTGGGCAGTCAGAGGATGGGGGATTCTTTGATTCCCTGACAGCTCCGTGGAACAGGTCAGCAGTGCAAGAGGCAGGTTAGTAGCAGGTGACCAGATCACGTGACTGTGGAACATCCCAGTATTCATGAGTCAGTAGCAGGATGGACTTTCACAGGAAGGAATGGACATTTTGAAACCATTTCACCTCCCCTTGGAGGCTCCATCCCTGTCTGGCTTTTCTATTATAACACCTGAAGTGTTAGCAGTGGGTGTCACCTGAAGTAACATAGCTGCACTAAAGATACTTTAGAGTGGTAGCCCTCTCTGTAGCTGGGGGTTAATTTTCTCCCTCAGCAAACAGGGAGCCATCAATAATGTAGATATGAACCATACTGGACAGCGTTCAGATCAGGGCCGGCCCACAACATTTTGGCACCTGAGGCGGGGAGCTCAAATGACGCCCCCATGTCCCCTCGCTTGGGCCAAAACTTCGAAAGGTCTCAATTCTGCTTTCTTCCTGTTCTACTCCTCTCATGGTTCTGCTCTGCTGCCTACCCCAATAAAGGAGAACTAACAACTTAAAATGTCTTGATCAAAAATTTTAAGTAACACTGAACTTTCAGAGCAGAAAGAATACATATGCACCAGCAGCAGACACCATTTGCTACAGTCTGGCACCTGGGGCAGCCACTTCAGTTCTCCTCATGGTAAGGCCAGCCCTGGTTCAGATGTCCTTAGATACCATGGCATAAGGAAAAGCCTCTCCTAAGTATCAAGGGCAGAACAAGGGCAGTGCATGGTGCCTGGGTCTACAAGGAGTCTTTCACATATGAAACAAATGTGGGTCAGTTTCTTTTAAAATGACAATATCCAGGCCACATTTGAAAATTGCGAGCCTGTGAATGATGGTATTAACCCAGACGAAAGCCTCGCCAAGAGACACCTGCCGAGTAGAAAGAACCCTTTCCTGCACACACACAGACCCCTCCAGCTTCTTCCTTGTACTTGCCTGGGGTGTTACAGGAAGGGCCTGGGCCATTGATCTACCTGAGTGTAAAATATTTACACAGAAGGGGAGAATTAAGTCAGCCACATGCATAAAGTGAAAGCTGGGAATTATAGGTAATGTCTCCTTCCCCTCCAGAGAGTCGGGAGAATAAAGTGTGATTTCAAATGCAGCTGGATTTTCAATATGGCTACGTCTTCACTGGCCACAATTTCCGGAAAAGCCATGCAAATCAGGTAAGTCAGGATAGGGAAATCCGTGGGGGATTTAAATTTAAATAACCCCCGCGGATTTAAATAAACATGTCCGACGCTTTTTTTCTGGCTTGGGGAAAAGTAGGAATAAGAGATCCTCCGGAAAAGGGCTTTATTCCGGAGGATCGCGCCAGTCTAGACGCTTTTTTTCCGGCTTTTCCCCAAGCCGGAAAAAAAGCGGCGGACATGTTTATTTAAATCCGCGGGGGATATTTAAATCCCCCGCGGATTTCCCTATCCTGACTTACCTGATTTGCATGGCTTTTCCGGAAATTGTGGCCAGTGTAGACGTAGCCTATATGTTTCTGCACGAGGGTGACATATGGTTCCGTTCTCACTGGGCAGCAGGGGGAGCTGTCTCCCTTCATTTGCAGTGTGAATTGTTTCTATTTCCATAGGGAAGCTGTTCAATACAAATTTGTGCATAAGAATCTGGTGCACAGACCATGGGGTTTGAGGAGCTGGGTCCTTTCAGATCCCACATCCAGACTGAGTGGTGGGGAGGGAGCGACAGGAGATCTGAGGCACCCAAGGAACTAGTTTAAGTTGTAGGTTTAGGAGCACTTCGGAAGAGAATTGCATGGTGAGTATTATTGGTAAAGTGTTTTTCTATTTTATATAATGTAACTGACATTCCATTTCATGCTGAACTTCTCTGCAAGAGGCAGGGAAGGCTTTCACCGCAGGCTGCATCACTGTTATTATTACATATCTGTGTTGCTGTAGCCGGGGTAGACCAGGTCACAACCAGGCCCTCATTGTGTTGAGCTCTGTACAAACACAGAAGACAAAGGTTCCGCTAAGGAGCCTTCAATCTAAGGCTGTGTCTAGACTGGCCAGTTTTTCCGGAAAATCAGCTGCTTTTCCAGAAAAACTTGCCAGCTGTCTACACTGGCCGCTTGAATTTCCACAAAAGCACTGACTTCCTACTGTAAGAAATCAGTGCTTTTTGCGGAAATACTATGCTGCTCCCATTCGGGCAAAAGTCCCTTTTGAGCAAAACTTGCACAAAAGGGCCAGTGTAGACAGCTGAGATTTGTTTTGTGCAAAAAAGCCCCGATGGCGAAAATGGCGATCGGGGCTTTTTTGCGGAAAAGCGCGTCTAGATTGGCCACTGATGCTTTTCCGCAAAAAGTACTTTTGCGGAAAAGCATCCGTGCCAATCTAGATGCTCTTTTCCAAAATTCTTTTAACGGAAAACTTTTCCGTTAAAAGCATTTGCGGAAGATCATGCCAGTCTAGACGTAGCCTAAGTGTAAAACCAGATACAACAGGTGGTGACAGAGTAGCCTGTGGAGGAGCAGGAGCCTTCAGCTTACCCATGGTCTCACTGCTGTCAGTTTGTTCGTAGGCATCATGGCAAAGGAAATTTGGAAGGAGGGAAATGAGTTTGTTATAGGTATGTTTACAGGAGGTGTATCCAAGAGAGAGGAGCACAGCGAGGAAGCTGGCCCTGGTAGCAGTGACTCCTCTTTGTGTGCATGTGTTATAACATGTTTGTATGCACAGGAGTGCAAAGCTCTTCCACTGTTCTCCACATGGTCAGATGTGCTGCCTAAACCACCCTTCAGCCCAGTGATGGCCACTCAGGGTGTGTCTAGACTACAGGGTTTTGTCGACAAAAGTGGACTTTTGTCGAAAAAACTATACCTGCGTCCACACTGCCTTTGAGTTATGTCAACATAACGTCGACAAAACTCAGCAGTTTTGTCGAAGTATGTAAACCTCATTCTACGAGGAATAACACCTTTTGTCGAGAGTTCTGTCGACAGAAGGCGTTATTGCATCTTCACTGTCCTTTTTGTCTACACTGTGATGTCGACAAAGCGGCTTGCTTTGTCAACAGAACTGGATGTAGTCTAGATGCTCTTTGTCGACAGAAGCTTTGTCAGCAGTATCTGTCGACATAACTTCTGTCGACAAAAGCCTGTAGTCTAGACATACCAATAGATATTACATGGAATAAACAGGCTGTGTCTACACTGGCTGCGTGTACTTGCGCAATTAAACTGACGTTCTAATGTATGAAATCAGGGCTTTTTGCATCAGAACTCTGACGCTCCCACTCGGAAATAAGTCCTTTTGCGCAATTGTTCTTGCGCAAGAGGCCAGTGTAGACAGGCAACATGAATTTCTTCCTCAAGAAAGCCCTATGGTTCAAATGGCCATCAGTGCTTTCTTGCGCAAGAGAGTGTCTACACTGGCATGGCTGCTCTTGTGCAAAAGCACATCTCTTGTGCAAAAGCACATGCCAGTGTAGATGCTCTCTTCTGGAAGAGATTTTGCAGAAGAACTCTTCCACAAAAGAGTTTTTGTGTGAGAATGCGACAGTGTAGACGTAGCCACACTGTATAATAACTGTTATGTAGATCGGGGTGGGGAAACTTTGGGGGGGGGGAGCACTGACCAACAGAAAAATCAGTCAGGGGCTGCATACACGTGAGAAGAGAAAAAAATGAACAAATGAACTCTGTCGACAAAAGGCGTTATTCCTCGTAGAATGAGATTTACAGCCGTCAACAATACTGCTGAGTTCTGTCAACGTTATGTCGACAGAACTCAGTGGCCGTGTAGACGCAGGTATAGTTTTATCGACAAAAGTAGACTTTTGTTGACAAAACCCTGTAGTCTAGACACACCCTATGTGTCCCTCCATGCACAGAGTCTTTGGGCAGCAGCTACAACTAAGACAAAGTAGTGTGGCCAGATTCACTCTTCTACATGCGTAGTTTGTAAACATGTGATTCCCCATCACGCAAAATGAACATCTCTCCAAGGTCTGGCTCCCTATGCTGGCAGCTAGAGAGAATGTGCCAGTCTGTGATAGCATCATCTGATTGTGTTAAATATTGTTCAAGGTGAATGTAAGGATCCCTTATAAAAATAATAGCAGCAAAAACCTGTTTCAAATTCAAACTTAAAATGGAAAATGAATAATTTTATGGGGATTACTTTAAAAAATCTTATTGTGGGGAAAAGGCTAATTTGAGGCTAAATTTGACACATAAGCATCTATGTACTTGTTCAAATTCAGGACTTAGATTCTGAAAATGAGCACGGGGCAGATTTGCATAAAGGGGCCGTTCTCCAGTGCCGCGGGTTTAAGAAAGAAACGAAGGGTCTCAGCTGCAGATACTTTTACCTCAGGAAGTCAAGTTCATCTGGATTCCCACCATGGCCTGGGCCCCCCTGCTCCTCGCCCTGCTCACTTACTGCTCAGGTGAGGGGTTGTTGGCTGCACTGACACACCATGGAGGCCACCTGCAGGTGAGGAGGTTTGTGTGTGAGGAGCCGGAGTCCTTGTGCTGAGTTTGTTTGTTCCGTTGCTTTCAGGGGTCAGGTCACAGCCTGTGGTGACTCAGGAGCCCTCCATGTCTGTGACCCCAGGAGGGTCCGTCACGCTGTCCTGCAGCCTGAGCACTGGAGCCATCACCAGCGGCAACTATCCTGGCTGGTTCCAGCAGAAACCCGGCTCAGCTCCTCGGTTGCTTATATACAGCACCAATAACAGACCCTCCGGGATCCCTGCCCGTTTCTCTGGAGCCATATCCAGTAATGATGCTGCCCTGACCATCACCGGTGTGCAGGCAGAGGACGAGGCTGACTATTACTGTATTATATGGACTGGTAGTGCTCTGCACAGTGATCCAGTCAGAGGGGGAAGTGAGACAAAAACCTCCAGCCTAGGAGCTGCACAGTTTGATTTCTGCCTGAAGCAGATGATACAAAGTTTGTTCTCTTTTAAAAATTTTAGCCATCAGGCTCTGCCATTAGCAGGGGGCACTGCTCCACCCACTCCCCATTCACTCTTCCTGGGGGAGATGTCCCTTGATGGTCTTTGCTGGGCCTCTGTACAGGGAGAAGCTTATAGCTCCTTGTGTTGCAGATCCACCACTAGCTGCTTTAGACTAGGAGCAAATGGCCAAGAGTCTTTCTCTGGTTCATTTCAACTGGATAGTGTAGAGCCAGGAAAGTTCTCCTCTGTAGCAAGGCCATTGCCCCAGTTACACAGAGCTACAACCAGATCCACAATACCTGCTCTGTTATAGCAGCCTAAGCAGTGGTCCTGGGGTCAGCTAGCGATTCTCTGGGTCCTAGGAAAGCTTCAGCAATAGTTAGTGCTTAATGTGCAGGCCATCTATTAGGGTATGTCCAGACTACATTCCTCTGCTGGCAGAGGCACGTAAATTAGACTACCCGACATAGTCAATAAAGCGGGGATTTAAATATCCCCCACTTCATTAAAATAGAAACGGCCACCGCACTGTGCCGGCTCAGCTGATCATTGGCTCAACGTTTCACGAGGCATAAGGGATTGGTCGGCAAAGGCTTTCCTCGTCGACCAATCTGTGTCTTGACTACCACATTGTGCTGACGATCAGCTGAGCCGGCACAGCGTGGCAGCCGTTTCTATTTTAATGAAGTGGGGGATATTTAAATCCCCACTTTATTGATTATGTGGGGTAGTCTAATATAAAAGCCTCTGCCAGCAGAGCCATGCAGTCCAGACATACCCTAACCGTGCCATGGGCAGGGCCGGCGCAAGGTATACTGGCGCCCCCAGCACGGCCGCAAGGCACTGCCCCCGGGCGCAGGCCCCTCCCCCGCAAGGCACACGGTGCATGCGCGACCCAGCTATGGCTGCTGGCGTGAAGACCCAACGGTGCAAGTGCGGCCCAGTCCAGCCTGGCTGTTGCTGCTGGCGTGCACGCTGGGCCGTGTAGGCCCTGGCACCGCGGGTATGCGAGTGGGCCAGAGCTGCAGGAGCCGGACACATGGCACCTGATGGCAGCTGTAAGGGGTGCCACGCTGCCATCAGGCGCCTCCCATCAGTTGGTACCCTGGGCAGCTGCCTGGTTCGCCCATGCCTCCGTCCGGCCCTCGCTATGCGGTATATGGCAGCAGGGAAGTGTCTCATAGTAACACACCTGATAGTGAGGTGTGATGGAAACATTCCCTGAGCAGATCGCATCCTCCCCTGCCTGCACCTGAACAGTAATAGGGTACGTCTACACTACAGCGCTAATTCGAACTAACTTAGTTCGAATTAGTTAATTCGAACTAAGCTAATTCAAACTAGCGCATCTAGAACTAAAAACTAGTTCGAATTAGCATTTTGCTAATTCGAACTAGTGCATCCACACTGATTGGACGCAGGGGGGCATTTAAGGGCAGCTGAAACCGGTTCTGGCAGGGCATCAGGTCAGTAGTTGCTTTGTGTGGCTGCTGCCTGAGGCTATCTGAGGCTCGAGCTTAAAGGGACCCACCCTGGACAGGCGGTTCTCAGCTTTTCCTGCTTGCTTGCCAACCTCGCCGAGGGACAGCAAAGCATCGGTCTCTGTGCCCGTCTGTGTCGGTGCTTCCCTTCGGGGGGGCCGCCGCAGGTGGCAACATGGAGCCACGGCTCGCCCTGCACCTTCTGGTGCACGTTCTGAACTTGCTGCTGCAAGCCTGCCAGCAATGGCTCGAGGCTGCCTGGCACCACCTGGTGAACGTCAGCCCCCTGCCTCTCCACCTGGCCACCCTGGGGGCCGTGGAGGAGCCGCGGCGGCGCCCCGGCACCGGCGTGCCCCGCTGCGTCTGGCGTCTGGACACCAGCACAGACTGGTGGGACCGCATCGTCCTGGAGCGCTGGGAGGACCGACAGTGGACCCAGAACTTCAGGATGAGGAGGGACACCTTCCTGGAGCTCTGCGAGTGGCTCGCCCCTGCCCTGCAAAGAAGGGACACTCGCATGAGGCCCGCCATCCCCCTCCAGAAGCGGGTGGCCATCGCCCTCTGGAAGCTCTCCACGCCGGACAGCTACCGATCCGTTGGGAACCAGTTCGGCGTGGGGAGATCCACCGTCGGAGCGGTGCTCATGCAGGTATGGCACTCGTCGGCCACCGAGCCGGGGGGGGGGGTTGCGAGGAGGGGATGGGCCGCCCCAGGGACAAAGGGGGGGCGGGAGGAGGCGAAAGCGCCCCGCACCGGAGGGGTCGGGCTGTCCCGGCCGTACTACACGCCGCCCGGGGGGTTGCTTCCGGGAGTGGGGCGCGGGGCACTGCCAGGGCACGCACGCTCCCAGCCACCCGGGCGCCCCACTGATTGGCGCTTTGCTGTGTCTCTCTCCGCAGGTGGTCAAGGCCATCAACCGGGTGCTGCTCTGCAGGGTGGTCCGCCTCGCCGACCCGGACGCCGTCATCCGGGGATTCGGCGCCCTGGGCTTCCCCAACTGTGGGGGGGCCATCGACGGGACGCACATCCCCATCCGTGCCCCAGAACACCAGGCATCCCGGTACGTCAACCGCAAGGGGTACTTCTCCGTGATCCTGCAGGCCATCTGTGACCACCGGGGACAGTTCACGGACATTAATGTGGGCTGGTCCGGCAAAGCACACGACGCCCGGGTGTACCACAACTCCTCCGTGTGCCAGCGGCTGCAGGCCGGGACCTTCTTCCCCGACCGCCACATCAGGGTCGGAGACGTGGACATACCCGTGTGCCTGGGGGGGGATGCCGCCTACCCACTGCAGCCGTGGCTGATGAAGCCCTACACGGGGCACCTCAATCCCTCCCGCCAGGTCTTCAATGCCAGGCTGACCGGGGCCTGCATCGTGGTGGAGGGGGCCTTCGGGCGACTGAAAGGCCGCTTTCGATGCCTCCTCACCCATCTGGACCTGGCCGAGCACAACATCCCTCCCGTGGTGGCGGCATGTTGTGTGCTCCACAATTTGTGTGAGTGAAAGGGGGAGGCTTTCCTGCCAGCCTGGATGGCTGAGGCTGACCGCATGGCTGGACACTACGGTCAGCCCCGCACCGCCGCCATCCGGGAAGCCCAGCGGGGGGCCGACCGGATCCAGGAAGCCCTGTGGGAGAGCTTCCTGGTGGAGGAGGAGGAGGACTGACCTCTCCCTGCATGCCCCACTGGGGCCTTCTTCCACCCTACCCCCTTTCCCCTTTCCCCTCCCTATCTACTGTAAAATAAAGACACCTGTTTTTGAAACAAAAACGTCTGTTTATTTAACATAACTGGGTGCGGGAAGGGAGGAATGAGAGTTGGAGAGGGGAGGGGGAAACCTGGGATGAGGGAGCTGGAAGGGGAGGGAAGGGAGGAAGGGAAAGGAAAGCTCAGGGGTGGGAGTCCGGATGCCTCTCCCGTCTCGCCACACTGCGGGTCCGGGGGCGTCAGTGGGAAATGGTTGTGGGGGGGGGCAGGAGGGACAGGGGGTGTGGAGGAAGCAGGAGTGGAAGCAGGAGCGGGAGCAGAAGGGGGAGCGGGAGCAGGAGGGGGAGCAGGAGGAGCAGGGGGAGCAGGAGGAGCAGGGGAAGCAGGGGGAGCAGCAGGAGGAGGAATTGGGAAGCGGTCCAGCAGGCTCTGGAGGTGGCCTCGCAGGGCACGGCCCTGCTCCTCCAGGGCCTCCAGACTCCTCCGGCGCAGCCTCAGGTCCTCCTGGACCCAGTGGTCCGGGAGACGGAGCTGTTGATCCAGGAACCGGAGGTGCTGCCTCTGGTACTCCTCCTGGTTCCTGGCTCTCCTGCTTGCCCGGGCGCGGGCGGCTGCTGCAGGCGGGGTGGTGTGCCCTGCAGTCCCAGGTGCTGCGGCTGTGGTGCAACATGACCAGCGGTCAATTACCCCAGGGGCCCAGGTGTGTGAAACCCAGCTCCCCTCTGCAAGGCCAGGGCCCCTGCAGGATCCCCAGCTGCTGCTCCTTGGTGGGCAAGGCCCAGGCGCACGGTCCCGGGGCTCCCTCTCACCCCAGCCCCCCGAACACGAGGGTACTCACAGGTGGACGCCTCCCTGGCCTCAGACGACACAGGCGAGCGGCTCTGTGGCGTGCCTCGGGGGTCCCGGGTCCCGGGCAGGCTGGCGGCAGGCTCCTGGCTCTCAGAGCCCTCTTCCTCCTCCTCCGTCTCCAGGAGCGGTCCCTCTGCTCCGGGGTCAATCACGTCGGGGGGGGCAGGGATGGCATGAGCCCCCAGGAGGCGGTCCAGGGCGTGGAAGTGGGGGCAGGCCTCTGGGTCGGCCCCTGGCTGGCAGGCCCGGGAGTAGGACTGCCGCAGGTCCTTAATTTTGCAGCGGACCTGCTCCCGGCTGCGCTGGTGGCCCCTGGCGGCCAGGCTGGCAGCCATGCGGCCATAGACGGCCGCGTTCCGGTGGCTAGTGCGGAGATCGTGGACATTGGAGGCTTCCCCCCAAACCTCGATGAGGTCCACGATCTCTGCACTTGACCAGGCGGGCGCCCGCCTTTTGCACCCCCGGGCAGGCTCCTGGGAGCCGCCAGGCTGGTCCTGGGGAGCAGTGGAGGGCTGGGAGCCCTCGGGTGGCTGGCTCATCCTGTGGCAGGTGCAGGGTCTGCTGGCACGGGTGCTTGCAGCCTTGCAACTGGCACAAACTGTGTAGCCAGCCCGTGGCCCTTTAAGGGCTCCGGGGCCGGGAGGGGGGCAATAGAGTTTCCCTGGTGTTGGCCAGAGTGTCCACCAGGGAAACCTGGGAAGCCTTAGCCTCCCACTAGTTCGAATTAAGGGGCTACACAGCCCTTAATTCGAACTAGCTAGTTCGAACTAGGCTTAATCCTCATAAAATGAGGTTTACCTAGTTCGAACTAAGCACTCCGTTAGTTCGAATTAAGTTCGAACTAACAGAGCGCTAGTGTAGCGCCTAGGAAAGTTAGTTCGAACTAATGTCCGTTAGTTCGAACTAACTTTGTAGTGTAGACATACCCTCATAGACCAACAGGCAGCAGAAACTAAGAAATTCCCTACTATTTAGGTCTTCACAGAGTTGGGTGGCTTCCCAAATAAACCAAGAAACATTAGGATAGAGGAGTGGGTGAAGTCTATGAAGGTAGCTCTGCCCGTGCTAAAAATTACCTGAGGAACATCATGTGAACTTTATAGAGGAGCACCTCAAGGGCCAGGTCAAGGCCACAGTAAAGTTAATGGCAATGGCAGGCAAGAAAGATGTAGCAAATGTATCTAAAGTCCTTCTAGAAGCATATGGAGACAAGGTACCTATTGATTAAGGAAGTTCTCACAGAAAAGCAGGCACCTGGTGACATAGTCTAGGCACGTGACTTCCAGGAGAGAATGAGCAAAGTGGAGCAGCGAGAGTCCCAACAAGTTCCAAATCCAGATATGAAAGAGCCATTGGTACTGGGGCTTTTGGACGACTTCCTCTGCCGTGAAATGAAAAGCAGGTTTAAGGAAGAGCCTGGTAAGAAGTTCCATGAACTCATGCGGGCTGCCATTATATGGTCAGAAGAAGAGGAATTTCCTTTGGAAGAGATGGCCAAGTCAAACCCCCATACAGGAAGTTGGGGCCCAGTAAATGCAACTGCTGGGGAAAGGACCCTGCCCCAAACACAGTTAACCCTGAAAAGTTTAAGTGACGTTGTCCGAAAACTGGCAGCTCAACAAGAGGAGACATCTCAAGTGATGGCCAACATGATGAAAGAGAAATACCCCATTAATATGCCAAAGAATCCAGGGGCTTCAGGATCCCAAAGACCCCCCACTGAAGGATGAGCTGGGAAGGTACATTTGTAGGATTTATAAAAGGCCAGGGAATACTACTGAGAATGTCCACTGAGAAGGAGAGCAGAGTCCTAGATACTTAAAACTAATGAGGCACTAGGAATGAGAAGGCCAAGCAAATCCCCTGAGCAGGTCGCATCCTCCCCTGCCTGGATCTGAGCTGGCAGCTGCACTGGATGCAGTGCGGGGTCCAGCGGTGACACGGTCTGTTGATTTGAGAGGGACCTGATTGCATGATGCTCCCTGCGCAGGACCCAGCGAGGTGTGCGTTGGGTCTGATGCCAGCTCCAGGCTGTTCCAACCTTTTCCTTTGTGATTCCGTGTCAAGTGACCGTCCAAACTCTCAAATGACTCAGTCACAGCCACTGGGCTCCAGCTGGCTTTGACTGGGCTCCAGGAGTCTGCAGTGATTTCACTGTAAACCCAGTGACCACCCAAGTTTGGCCTGAGGCTTCAGTGGCCCTCCTCTGAATTTGTAAAGCAGCCCCAGAGCAGGGGAGAGTCTTTAGTGCCTGTGTTTCAGTTCCTCTCCAGCCTGCAGTAGAACAACTTTTCTTGCTCTGTGTCCTCCCCCATGCCCTGCAAGAAACAAGTCTGCTGTTAAATAATAACATGCATAACAGAAATGATGAAAGAAATGTAACCTCTAGGAGGAGCTCGTCATCTGTAACATGTCAAAGATAAGAGACTTTCCATAGTTTGTTCTGCTCCAAGCTGCTGAGATGCAGAAGTGTGTCTAAGTTACAGGTGCATTTTATCGGTAATACGAAATTTCACATTTATAACTTCTGGAAATTCCCCTAAGGAAATTCCCATTACTAAATACTAATGAGCTTCATTTTATAACCAGCTGCTTTTAAGAACGACAGGATCTCTAAAGATGCTGATGATTTATAGAGACCTTCAAATCTGTGGAGATACAGCTTTATAGCCACAGGTATCCCACAGGCACAAATATGGATACAGCATTGCTGCCACTCATTTTTGCAGATGAGGATAAACATTTTGTATCTAGAACCCTGTAAATTTATGGATGCCCCCTTTATATTCATGGATATCTGCAGATGTGGATATCCACCTGGCTCATTTTTGCAGCTGCAGATATGAATACCAGTTTTGTATCCACGCAGGGTTCTAGCAATTTAGAGTTCATAGTACCCATGCAAAGTGTGAGAATCACCTTTCTACAATACGAATGATGTTCACAGCCAGGATGCCCCCTTTTATCCCCAAATCCCAGCCAAACAAAAACAAAAAGTAAAAAGTGACATACTCCCCCTCAATTAATCAAAACGTAACAAACTATCAAGAAAACTGAATTTCTGAAATCTGAAAACTCTTACCCACAAACCCTGCCCCCAGAAGAGTTTCTACCCCAGAATAGGGAAAAGGGTAGAGGTGCCATGAAGCCTAGTAGGGTCTTCACTGTTGCTATCAGTGTGCCATGGCCAGGGGAGCCAACAGACTCTCCAGGCTCCTGGCTAAATAAGGAGGGGAACTGCTCCATGTTTCCACAAGGAGCATGGCCTCAGGCAGAAGGGGCAAGGTCAGGGGCAGCCAGCTCTTCTAACTGCTCAGACAACCTCTGGTAACCCTGACAGCTACCTGGAGCACACTGCCCGGTCCTCCAGTGGTGATTTAAAGCTTCGGGGGCTCAGAGCCATGGGCCCAATTGAATCACCAGACCCTAAGGCAGTTGTCCCCTTTTCCCTTCTCCCTTCCCCCTCCCCCATTGGCAGGCCTATACACAGCAGGTACTCAGATGCTGCGGTGATGAGTGTTAGTATAAATCCCCAGCATAAGACAGGAGAGTCGTTTTATTGATGTGGAAATTTAGGCTCAGGAGGGTTCGGACTTTGGACATGCTCACATGGTGTGTGGCCGAGCTGCTAATCACACTTGTATTGCCTGACACCCAGGACTCTCCTTTAATTTCACATCATGCTTCTTCTAAAATGGTCTGCTTTGGAGGGCCAGCTCCTTCACTGCCCATCTACAGTCTGTCCTATTCCTGTGACCCCCTCTTTCCCTACTTTCATTAGGGACGACAAGAAAGGGGTGTGACTAGAAGAAAGGTAAGTGCAGGCAGACATGGATCATATAAGAAGCCCATTTGAAATACTCAGATTCCAATAAACTCAACAAAGAAAAACTTCAGTTCATCGATCTCTTGGGAGAATGTTTTCTAGGTGGTTTCCTGAGACATTTTCTCATCTGCTGAGAGACTATGCAGGGGCATGAACTTGAACACTGAGTATAAACATGTCTTGAGTGAAGCTTTACAGAACTCCCACTGAACTAAAGCCTTTCCGTTCCACTTGCAGCCTCCAATCCAATGGTATATGTCCCTTATTGGGGTACGCTGTGGGTGATAATAGAGTTAAGATACACAACTTCAGCTACATTAAATGCATAGCTGAAGTCGAAGAACCTTAACTTGACGTTTTTAGTAGGAAGCTAAAGGAAGAATATTCTTCCTTCCTCCTCCTCATGAAATGAGAATTACAGAAGTCAGAGTAAGAAGCCCCTTATTTTCATAATTATTTCAAAATAATGGGCTTGCTGCATAGACACACATTCTGTTATTTTGATATAACTCGAGTTATTTTGAAACAAGCGTGCAATGTAGACATAGCCTTAGAGTGCAGGTCTCTATCAAACTCAGCTTTTTGCATCCAGAACTGTGTGTAACTATCCAACAACAGATAATTGGTTATTATCCTTCCATACAATCAGACCAGGAGCTTGCATCTGCTAACATCGCAGAAGGCTTTGGAAAGTGCAATGGATGATTTCCAGGTATATAATGGATCTCCAGTGCAGTGACTATGTGGATATGATATTTCTAACCCTAATGTGCAAAGTATCCTTTTGTGGCTATGGATAATGGGCTCTGTATGATTCAGTGACTCAGCAGGATATCTTAGCCTCTGGTTAATATTTCTACTTCATTACGTGTTTCAATTTACTAAACAGAGGTCCTGATTCACACCTCATTTACACCATTTACACAGTAGATGAGCTGCATGAACTACAGTGGAGTTATCCTGGATTTACACCAATGAAAAAAAGAGAAGAATTGGGACCAGTAATGGCTGTCCTCTTTGTTGGCCCCCTCTCATATGGGTGAGTGAAGATGCCTGAGCAGCCAATGAGCAAGGAGCAGATTTGCATGAAAAAGCCATTTTAAAACTCTAGGGGTTTAAGAGAGAATTGGCAGGTCCCAGCCACAGACCCGTTTGCCTCAGGGAGCCGAGCTCGTCTGGATCCACCATGGCCTGGGCTCCCCTGCTCCTCACCCTGCTCACCTACTGCTCAGGTACTACAAAGGGGAAAGTTTTGCTGCCGCTGGATTATATTCATTGGGCATAATGTCCATGTTGCAGAGTCATTATATCGATGTGTTTTTTCCGTCTCAGGTTCTCTGGCCCAGTACGTGCTGACTCAGCCGCCCTCAGTGTCTGTGTCTCCAGGGCAAAACGCTCAACTCACCTGCTCCGGGAACAACATTGGTAGCAAGTATGTGCACTGGTACCAACAGAAACCTGGCAGCGCCCCCCTACTCGTGATATATGAAAGTAGCAGCAGACCCTCCGGAATCCCTGAGCGATTCTCTGGCACCAACTCCGGGAACACGGCCACGTTAACCATCACTGGGGTCCAGGTGCAGGACGAGGCTGATTATTACTGTCAGGTGTGGGACAGCAACACTCCTCACAGTGACCCAGCCTGATGGGGAAGTGAGACAAAAACCTTCCATTTGCAAGGGAACCTTTCACATTGTTTCTGTAAAGTGGGGCTGTCAGAGGTGGGAAGGTGCATGGAAGCCGATTGTTCCCAGATTGAAACCAAGTTTCTTACCATCTGTGAAGTAAAAGTCACCCCCTTGCTGTCCCCTCAGAGGGCTCCCTACACTGCAGGGTCTTTAACCAGACAGTACTTAGGAGGGAAGGGGTTGGGAGGACCTGTCTCTGTGAGGAGGGATGTATTTGGTGTCCTCATCTACAGGCTGTTAAAACATTGACAGGAATACCTGGTGCCCCTCCCCCTGATTGCCCCTCCAGTCACCTGCTCAGATATCTCCTTTGTCAACTCTCTCCTGGCAAAGGACCTGGCTGGGGTCTGTTTCCCAAACACGCACTTCCAAGCACAGATCACACTTGCATCAGGGCCCCACACAGGAATTGTACAGACTGTTCCTCAGGGCACACCTTCCTCACAGAGACAGGTCAGTGCAATTATCCCCCCTCCCAGCCCTTCTGACCTGAGGAAGGCCTATTCCTCCCTCATCCTGACAGCACAGAAGAAGAAGGTCAGATCTAGTGGTGTTGGATGGCTGGGTAACAATCAATGCTTTAGTCTTGTTTTAGAGAGGCAGCAGAGTGATGTCTGGGATTCTCATTCCTTGGGTGCCAGCTATTTCTACCCTGCCTAATCAGCCATTTGTCTATTTATTGGAGCTCACTAACATTGGAGTTGGAGCTCCCTGTCTGGATAGCTTTCCCTCCTCATTTCCCTTCTCCTCCACAGATACAATTTGCACTCTCTCTTTAGTCTGAGTTTGTCTAGCTTTGCCTCTCAGCCTGTACTTGGATAAACCGAGCAGATTGAGCACATTGAGTCTCTCATGGTTTCCAGGCTTTGAATCATTCTTGAAATTCTTTCTTGAACCCTTTCCAAGTTTTCAAACTCTTGTTTGAAGTAGGGACATCACCCCTGGACAAAGTATTCCAGGAATGGTCGGTCTCCTGATGCCATAGACGGGGTAAAATCATGGACAGTGAGTGCCACAGATGGGGTAAAACCATGAGCACATACTGGCAAGCCCCACAAACCTGCCCCTTTAGCCCAGGTCCTGCTACAGTTGCCAAATGGTTTAACCAAAAATATCGAACACCACCCACCCAAAAGAAAAAAACACCGGGGAAAAAATTCTATTGAAAAAAAAGGGGGGGAACCAAAGTTCTTGAGTGAAAAAAAAAAAAAAAAAGGACCCCGGGAGTTACTAAGCAAAAAAAAAAATTAAAAAAATAAAAACAATCGAGAAATAAAAAAAACAACATGGCCCCTTTAAGAAATGCCTTTGAGGCTTTTGGGGCTTTAATAAGCTGCTAGCAGCCATCTTGTTTTCCTTCTCCAAGCCAGAAGATACCTCCCCTTTGGAACCAGGTAAGCAGGGAGGAGGGTGGCTGGGCCCAGTTGCTGAGTGTGTCGTAGGGTTGCCAGGTGTCTGGTATTTTTGCCTCCTGGTGTCCGGTATTTTCTGATGTTTTTTTACCAGACAGGAGGTGAAAAAACAGACTGTCTGGGTCAATACCGGACACCTGGAAACTCTATGCCCTGCCTCCCATCACCACAGTGAAGTAGGGCAGCCCACAAGCCCAGCCCCTCCTCCACCACAGGGGAGGGAGGAGGGTTCATGTATTTCATTTCTTTCAAATAACTGAAGTTTCTTTTACCTCCTCCTGCTCTTCTGTCTCTGCAATGGGTGACAATTTACTACACCCACTCATTGTGGCCCCATATGGCTTCAGTTTGGTTATTTACCCCAGACAGCTTTCCATGAGTCCGTCTCCATTGGCCGGTTCTCCTGATTGCTATCCTCTGCCCACTTCTCAGGTGTCATTCTGGATATTAGGAAAAACTGTTTCCCTAGGAGGGTGGTGAAGCACTGGGATGGGTTATCTAGGGAGGTGGTGGAATCTCCATCCCTAGAAGTTTTTCAGTCCTGGCTTGACAAAGCCCTGGCTGGGATGATTTAGTTGGGATTGGTTCTGCTTTGGGCTGGACTTGACGACCTCCCGAGGTCGCTTCCAGCTCTAGGATTCTATGAATCTCTGTCGTTGTATATGGTCTCTTCTTCCATGCTTTCCTATAAAAGCATAAATATTGATGAAACATTTGCAATTTTCAATGTTTTGCTCTAAAATAATACAAACCAGCTTACCACCATCTTTAAGTCTAGTTCCTTGAAAGCTGAGATCAGATTTTTTCTCATGCTGCTCTTCTTTTCTTTTTTGCAACTGGCATGGCTCTGTTAAAGTCTTCCCACGTATTCAGTTCTGTCTCTTTAGCAAAATAAGTGCAAATGGGGAACCTCTTATAATATACAAATCTCGGGGCCCAAAATCGATTAGGCCTTCTTGGCATCTATCAGAATCAAAAACCTGGCCATATCGTTCTGGTGTTTAGCCATCTGATTTTAAAACTACCTAACACAAAAACACAAGCTTTTATACACCAGGACAAATGTTTGTTTGATAGCTTTTTTCAGATAAGCCATTTAAGGGCAGCCCATTTCTGAAACAGAAAATTGCATTTTGTGACGTAATTGTAAAACTGTTTTTAATTGGGTCTGCCAGGAGGCAAAAGCTAACCACCTGGGTCCCTGTCCTCCTAAGTTCTACCAATTGATCTGGCCAGAGTCTGATTCATCTGGGAGTCAGGGCTCACCACCCAGATCCACAACCCCTGAACTCTTTTCACTGGGTCAACCATAGGGTGATTCAGCCAGAAGGCAGGACTCATCACCTAGCTCCAAGCCCTCTTGGTTCAGCCTGCAAGCCAGGCTGTGTTCTGCAGCTCACTGACCTGATCCCAAGTCTGATCATTCCCCTACTGGCAACTGTTGGAGTAGAATGCTTCACTCGGCCTGTGCTCACTAACACAATCCTTCTTGCCCCAGCTTTTCCTCCGTAAGTCTACCTTTTTATTGCATTCTTTCTCTTGCACACACTCTAGCTAGTCTTTCTCTCTCCTGCTTTTCCTCTATTTTTCTCTTTTCACTTGCTTATTTCAAATCCTATTTTTCCCCTGAAAGCCTTCCTATTTTCTTCTATTCTTTTGATTTTTAGTTTCAAATCCCTCTCAACTTCAACCTCGTTGCTTTCACAATCTCCTTTTTATTCAGGCCCCCCGTTCTCTTTTTCAACCTTTTTCCTTCATCTCCTCAATCCTTACTCGGGACTTAAGGCTCAAAAACCCACAATTCTGGTGGCCATTTTGCATTGCACCAAATGGCACAAAACCAGAAACAAACACAAAAACATAGGGAGGGATGTCTGGGCTACACCTGTCAAAAGTATGCACTGAAAAAAGCTAGTGAGTTATTAACTACTATTGTGCTGTGAGGAGTGGCAGCGCTCCACACTGT
The DNA here is from genome assembly GCF_052426305.1 of Pelodiscus sinensis. NCBI lineage: Eukaryota > Metazoa > Chordata > Testudines > Trionychidae > Pelodiscus > Pelodiscus sinensis. The sequence continues at coordinate 12,710,889 of NC_143085.1, forward strand.
CACATAGACAGATGGAGAAATGAGGCCAACTCACCCTTTCCTCTGCTCCCACAGCCACAAAGTTTCCCAATTGCGTGGTGTTACGAGTCACACTGCTGTTTATACTCAGGAAATTAAACCACTCAGCTATTGCTGGCTCCTTCCTCATTCTCCTGCTGCTGGATAGGAACTAGCACCTTCTCTTTTCAAGTCCACATCCTCTCCGCTGTCAGAAAGGGGAGGCAGAGACATTGATCCGACTGCAGCATTGAGTGCCAGCCAAATTTAATTCCTTCTCAGATCTTCCCCCAGGCCTCCAGCATGGACACTAAATGTCAGGCCCTGAGATTTCTGATTCAGAAACAAATCAGAGGCTGTGGGTTGATGCGGGTTTAGGGGCATGGGGCATGAGAAAGCAGGAGAGCTATTCAGGCTGGCGTAACTGGGCTCAGTTTTGTCCAATGAGAGCTGGACATCAGATGAGCCATGGAAGGGCAGTATCCCAGGACGGCCATGTCAGGTGTGCAAATGAGCTGGAGCACAGAAGTGTAGGGGGGAGTCATCTGCACAGAGGATGCTGCCCCCAGGTGAGCACACAGAGAATGAGCCGTCCCATCTGTAGGACAAATTGGGGCAGCAACCCTAGGCCCTGTGCTTTTGGTACCCATAGCAAGGTGACAGCAGAGGTCTCCTTGCTGACCTACTTACCACCCCGCCCATGCCACCCTCCCACCCTGGTGTGCTCAGTTTCTCTTCAGTGGTGGGAAGCAGAGCATCCTGGCCTCAGGACACTCCACCTCCCACTGCCGTGGGAAGCAGGTCACAGGGGGCCAGGAGGGTGGAGGGTCAGGGGAGGCTGCCAAACTGTTCTGGCTCCTGCCACCCATGTGGTGAAGAAAAGGAGGGCAGACAATCCCTGCTGCCATCACGTTAATTCCCCATAATGCACCGGGCCACATTGCATGGGGGAGAGAGCAAGAGGGTGGAGGAGGGACCGGGTTTGGGGAAGAGATGGAACAAGGTGGGCATGGGACCTGCAAAAGAAAGGTTGCCCCAGGTCCTGTCCCTGGAGCACTGGAAAGGTTTCCCCAAAACTCCAGTCCCCTCAGGACAGCACTGCATAGTGATACTGAAGGGTAAGGCTCAGAGAAAAACAGAAGAGGACAAAGAGGGAGCCCTGTGGGACTCCCATGGGACAGACAAATGGGGCAGGAAGAGGAGCAGACAAAAAAGATGCTCACAGAGCAGTCACAGTGGCAGGGGAAATCGAGCCCCATTACTCAGCAGTCTGGTGCCAAGAGCCTATCATCCCTGGCACCGCATGTGGCTTTATAGGGAATCTGGCACTCATTAGAGCTTTTGCTGAAAGACCCAGATTCTGATTGATGATCAGCTCTCAGTGACCAGCTAAGGGAGTTTCTAGCCCTTGGGACTGCAGAGAAACTATTGAAAAAGTGACCCTTGCATGCTCAAAAGGCTCAGACACTCAAGGACACATAGAACGGGGCACCGTGTGGATATTTATTCATTTCCTTATTTTCCGCAGCCTGACTCTAATTTATGAATCCCTGGAGCAGGCTGTCTGCTTCACAGCACTGGCTGAAGTCACTTGCGGAGGCTGCCCGAAGCTTCATGCAGTGCTAGCAGCAAAGGAGAGCAAAGGGTTAAGGGCCCTAGGGAAGTTGATTAATACCCCATAACCCTGCGGCTACAACTCTTTCTTTGGCATCTGTGAGCCAGTTCCCCACTGCTCCCAGCCTTCCCTGTCCCCAGTAGTCCCGGCCTTATTTCTAACTCCCTCCCAGCTGTGCATCCCTATGCATGTTCTGAAGAGCGCAGGGTCTTCTGCAATGTTTAAAGGTAATAGGCGGGACTGGACTGATGCAAATGTTACTAAGTAGCGGAGTGACTTCTTCTCACTGTGAAAATTCTGCCAGGAAGCAAATCCAGGCTGGGGATAGGAGCCATGGTCCTGTAGCTGGGGAACTGCCTTCCACATGGGAAATGCTGGTGAAACTGTGAGCTGGGGCAAGAGATCACATTTCAAGTGAAGCTCTGACCTGCAGAGGGAGCTTTCAGCTCTAGTGTCAGAGAGAGGAGCCACTATCCCTTTTCCTGATGAACCATGTGGCCACATGCTGCTGGGGAGGGATTCTATAGGGTGCTACAGTGACAATAACAATGAAGGGGTTTTGCTCGTGAGGATTCTGGCTGGCTGAGCCGACAGCGGGAGCACTCTGTGGGATTGGTTTGTGGCCTATTTGGGAGGGTCTCCAGTCTGGGGGCTATAGAGAGCCCCGAATTTGAGCAATTCGCCCTGAACAGATGCCTTCAGCGGTGCCCAGACCCGTCCCGGTCTGTCACACCATCATGAAACCATTGCTGGGTGCTCCACTTAAAAGAAAGGGTGGGAAAAAGAGTAGGAAGGAGTGTTGTGCTGCTGGAATCACTGCTATTTAACATACACATGTTCTTAAAAAGGGGAGAACAGAGATGTGGTAAAAGCTGAAGATCCTGCGAAATTACTCAAAATAGTTAAGCCCAAAGTTTTGTGAGATCCCAAAGAGTCACACAGAGATCTCACAAAACTGGGTGATTGGGCAACACAAAGGCAGTTGGAATTCAGTGATGATAAATGCAAAGTGGACATGGAAAATATAAAGCCAATTCTAAATACAACAATGAAGGATCTAAAATAGCTGTTACCACTCAAGAAAGAGCTCTTGGAATCCTTGTGGATAGTCCTCTGAAAATATCTGCCCAATATGCAGTGGCAGTCTGAAAACTGAAAAAGATAACAGAATATTGGGAGTCATTAGGAAAAAAATAGATAGTACGAAAAAAAATTCCTCTATATAAAGCCATGACATGCTCACATCTTGAATACTGTGTGCAGATCTGGTCATCCCACCTAAAGAAAAGAAATACTGGATTTGGAAAAGGTACCAAAAGGGAACAGAAATGACTGGGAGAAAGAAATTAGGCTACTGACACAAACTAGATCCTGGCTGCAATTCCCGCTCCTAGGGAGTCGGCTGAACTGCAGGCTCCATAATAAAAGCGGTAAGAGATTGTGGGTTGGGGCCACAACAACAAATCTCAGCTGGTTTGTTACCCCAGGGGCAGGCAGGTGGATGCTCAGCACCATGAAATAAGGGGCGTGGCTGGTTGTGCAGCCTGAGAGTCCTCAGCTCCAGGGGTCTCTACTGTCCCCTGGCAAAGGGTAACCCAAAGCATTCCTCTTACCCCAGTTACAATGGGGCTTTATACAGACAGCTGCCCCTCCCTCTCTGAACCTGGCCTCCCTATGGGGGTGGGGCCATAGGCATTGGCAGCCAATCAGCCATGAACAGATATGCCTGAAGAGGACACTCCCCAGTGCAGCTGTTTTAAGGGGGAATCAAAGAGTCTCAGCCACAGACCCATGTGCCTCAGGAAGCTGAGCTCATCTGGATCCACCATGGCCTGGGCCCCCCTGCTCCTCACCCTGCTCACCTACTACTCAGGTGTGGTAACCCAAAAAGATTTTAATCCAATAATATTTTCCCTTCCCCAGCTGCCTGTGCTGGCTGCCTGCAGAGTGAGCTCTCTCTCCGCACAGCAATGAAACAGCAAATTGATCCCTCTGTTTTCTCCTCTTCTCCCAGGTTCTCTGGCCCAGTACGTGCTGACTCAGCCACCCTCAGTGTCTGTGTCTCCAGGGCAAAACGCGCAACTCACCTGCTCAGGGAACAACATTGGTAGCAAGTATGTGGACTGGTACCAACAGGAACCTGGCAGTGCTCCCCTAGCTGTGATATATGATAGTAACAAAAGACCCTCCGGAATCCCTGAGCGATTCTCTGGTGCAAACTCCGGAAACACGGCCACGTTAACCATCACTGGGGTCCAGGCGCAGGACGAGGCTGATTATTACTGTACAGTGTGGGACAATGACAGTAGCTCTCACACAGTGACACAGCCTGATGGGGAAGTGAGACACAAACTGCCTGTCAACATGGGGGGATCTGTTATTCATTGGTTCTCTGTGACTGCGTGTGGAGCTCAATCCCTTCTGGCCATCCTGGTGTTATAGTTTGACTCTTCAACAACTGGTGGAGTGGGTTAGGACTGAGTCTTCTCCCTCCTTCCCGCCCCCGTCTCCAGCACAGGCCCACCAGTTTGCACACAGGACTCCATGCTCCAGAGTATTGAGACTCACAATCTGGGCTTTAGAAAGGATTGAAACCACTGCCGACTACATCACTTACTTTGAAACCTTTGCTGGGTTCTCACTTATAAGATAGAGTGAGAAAAGGTAGGAATGAGTGTTGTGCTGCTGGGATTTACATTTGGGCCACTGGTATTTAACCCATACATGTTCTTGAAAAGGGGGTGAATAGTGAGGTAGTAACATTTGCAGATCCTCCAGAGCTACTCAAAATAGTTAAGCCCAAAGCTGACTGCAAAGAGTTACAAAGGGATCTCACAGAACTGGTGACTGGGCAACACAAGGGAAGATGGAATTTCATGTTGACAAAAGCAAAGTAATGTACGTGGAAAATATCATCCCAACTTTAGATGCAAAAATGATAGATCTCAAACAGCTTTTACCACTTGTCCCGGTTTCCCAGGCAAGCGGGGGGCCCGGAGGGGCGGGGTTCCTGGATGTCACCCACTCCGACCCCCATTGGTCTCATCATCGGGAGTGCACCGGAGTCCCACCCTAAACACAGTTTACACCCAGACCCTTCTCCCATGTTCTTATAAGGTCCACCAGAGTGTTTGGCTTGTGAGTTGTGTCATTTAACCCTGATCTAGGCTTCACAGTTGAAAGTTCACAGTGATGCCTTCGCCACTGATGGAGGGAAGGGGAACCTGGGCCCTCCCCCTCTCCACATCCCAACCCAGGGAATCACTCTGCTCCCTGGTTGGTGAAGCACCACCCCTTAACTCACCAACCTGCAGGTTACAGTTGCCTCCACATCACCCTGTCCTGGGCCGCTTCCTCCCCTCCGTTCCATTCAGCTGTCCCAGCTGACGCTCTCTCCGAACTCCTCCTCCTGTATCCTCTTCCACTGGCATTCTCTTCCTCCGGCATTCTCTTCTTTTGGCGTTCTCTTCCTCCAGCATTCTCTTCCTTTGGCGTTCTCTTCCTCCGGTATTCTCTTCCTTTGGAGTTCTCTTCCTCCGGCATACTCTTCCTTCCCATCCCGTGCTGCCCTTTTGAATTGGCGTGTTGTCCCCTTTCTCCCCGACACTCATGCTGGCGCAGATGCTTAGAGGCATCGCATGGCAACAGGCGTCCCTGCACATGCGCTGGGGGTGGCGCGTGAAGAAGCCCCTCACCACCACGGTGGGGCCAGCCTCCAGCCGCAGAGTACCTCCATCACCTCCCGGTGACTGTGGGGGTTGGAGGGCTCCTCCGACGGGGAGCTCAACATCCCATCACACATTTCCACTCTTAGGATGCTTACTTCTCCTTCACGGGAGTCTCCTTCATCCCTCGATCTTGAAAAGAAGTCGGCATTGTTGTGCTTCCTCCCTGGCCAGTGTAGCACCTCAAACCTGTATGGCTGCAGGGCCAGGTACCACCTCGTTATCCAAGGATTGGCATCCTTCATAGAGTGGAGACATCGCAGTGGGGTGTGGTCTGTTACTAATTTGAAGGGATTCCCGAGTAAGTAGTACCTCAAGGCGTCTATAGCCCACTTCTCCGCCAGTGCCTCCTTCTCTATGGTTGAGTAGACATGCTCTCTGGGAAATAGCTTTTGGTTCACACATAATATGGGATGCTCCTCCCCTTCGATCTCCTGAGTCAAGACAGCCCCCAGCCTGACTGTGGACACGTTGGTCTGCAAAATAAACTCTTTTGAGAAATCGGGTTGCACTAGCACCGGAGCTTGAATCAGATACGATCTCAAGTGCTGAAATGCTCGTTTGCATTGCCCCAACCAGCACACCTTTTTAGGCTGTGCCGCTTTGGTCAAGCCGGTCAGCAGGGCAGCCACTGTCAGGAAGTCTGGCATGAACCTTCGATAGTAGCCAACCAGTCCTAAAAATTGACATACTTCCTTTTTGGTTGTAGGGGTACGATATTCCGTGAGGGCTTGGACTTTACTCATTAGGGGCTTTAACTTCCCCTTTCCCACGGTATAGCCCAAGTATGTGACCTTCCGCTGGCCTATATAACTTTTCTCTGGGTTAGCTGTGAGCCCAGCAGCCTGCAGGGCTCTCAAGACAGCTTGCAGGTGCTGCAGATGCTCAGGCCAGGTCAGATTATAAATGACAGTGTCATCAGTATATGCTGTGGCATATTGCTAGTGTTCCCTAACTATCCAATCCATCAATCTCTGAAATGTCCTAAACTGAACTAACCCAAAGGGGGTGGAAAAGGCTCATTCCACGAGGAGTAACGATAGTTTGAACTAGGAAGCCTAGTTCGAACTACCTAGTTCGTGCCGCGTGTAGCCGTGCGGCACAGGGTTCGAACCAGCGGGGATTTAAAAATGGCGGCTCCCCGCTTATGCAAATGAAGCCCAGGAAATTCAAATCCCGGGCTTCATTTGCAAGTGCGGTATGCCTACATTACCCTCCTAGTTCGAATTAGGAGGGTAGTGTAGACATACCCTTACAGTGCTCCAATCATGTCAGTTTATCAGGATTTTATTATTCTAAAGAAATCACAGTTAATTGACTGTGCCAGGACTTCTAATTCTTCCTTTGATTTCCAGGGTTTCCTCTGTTTGTGTGCAGATACCTTAGATAACTAGCAGATTCCCTACCTTCTCCATACTAATTGGGGTCCTTCTCTGTTGCACATTCTTCCTAGTATCCCACTTCCCCACTTCACTCAGGGATTAGGTCACTGTTCCCTGACCAACTTAGTTTAAAGCACCCCTCACTAGGTTTGTAAGTCTGCATGTGAAGATGCTCTTTCCTTTATTCATAAGGTAGATCCTATCTCTTCTTCCGAAGGGCACTTTTGGAAAATTCTTCATCCTTGAAGAAGGAGGTTTATCAATGTCAGAAAAAAACCCTCTGCTCTTTTGATTTTTTTTTTTTTTAAAGAACGTGATTGCAGTGTGGACGTAACTGGAGGGTTTTTTCGGAAAACTGGCCATTTTTTTCCTAAAAACTGCAGTATAGAAACCCTCAGTTGGCTTTGGCTGTCTGTGCTATAAGGCTGCTGACTCAAAGCAGATACCCTGCTACTCAAAGTCTCTAATTCAATCAGCCCACCCAGGCTTGCCTGGAACAAAGCACTTGATCAAATCCCATCAGCAGAGCTTCTCTGCAGGGTTTTTATTGTACAACCAGAAGCTGGGGAATGCAAGGGAAGGGACGCTGGGCCCACGCTATTGGCTGACAGTGTGACAGTAACATTGTTCCTCCCGCCCGCCCTCACCCTGAACTGCCAGTTACTGACTTGTGCTCCCCTGCACGTCCGACCCAGAGATGCAATAGAACTGTATGTCCCCCAAGTGCTGCACAAACCTCAGATAGTTAGTCACATCCGGGCTCTCGGAGGTTACACCCCCAAGCACCTTGACGGGGAAATTGAGACTTCATGGACCTGTGTTATCCCTTCTCTAAAACCCTCTGTCTCAAGGGAGTTAGCTCAGAGATTAAAAGGAGCCAAGATCATGTGGGCCCATACCCAAGACCGGCGTGAGACATGAACAGTTGTTCCCCTGCAAATGGTCCCATCCTTTGTTAATAGCTCCTCTCTAGACTTGAGGAGACTGGCTCCAGTGACTCCCCTGGCTGAGTCTGTCAGGGCCGGTGTGATGGACAAGGGGCGGTGAAGTCCCCAACTCAATAGGCTCTCTGTGCCCCAGTGCACACGGGCTGGCGGCATGAGTTAGTTTTCATGGGGAAGCAGATACTTGCGGCAGGCCAGGATCGCCCTGCGACTTCTGGCATCCAGGTTGCAGGGTGGTGAGAGACACCATCCAGAGAACATGGAGCTCACCCATCAGCGCCTGGGCTCCTGTCCTGCTGAGGTTTGGATCACGCTGCCCGGCCACCCAGCCCAAACTAGGCCCCACATAAATAAATGCCCCAATAACATTTATTGGCTGGTTGGCCCAGTACATTCCACATCCCAATGACATAAAAAATGAAACATTGAATAATTTAGAACAGTTTTCAACTTGTCTATCAGCTTTATGTAGCACAGAGACTGATTATTTCTTTCCCTTTTTTTACTTCTCTCATGTCCCCTCCTCCCCTCGCCCTCCTCATCCTCTCCATCCCCTTTTCATAGTTGGATCTTCAATAACTCCATTCATTTAAAGAAGTGGGTTGTGCCCACAAAAGCACACGATACTGTCTACATGTTTTGATAGATTCTAAGGCCTATTTGAAATCATGGGAAGCCCCTCCCCAGCCTTATGGGAGGGACACTGAACCCATGTTCAACTGAATCCGGGGGACAAAAAATGACAACAGGGTCAAGGAGTGCGGGTCACAGGTTTAAAATAAGGGAACCGGATGGGGACACTGAGCAGAGAACCCCGGACAGCACCCACTGCTCCTCAAAGCTCTCGATGGATCCAGTGGACGCCTCCCAGAGGAACTCTGCCCGGATTCGTGACACGAGGGAAGAACGGAAATAGATTCTAAGGTGCTGTAAGACTATGTGTTGTTATTTAAGTTTTTGCCATTACATGACTACCCCTGTGCAGCTTTAAAAATTTTGCAGAAAACTAGCCCAAAGGTAGGGGATGGGGTGGGCTGGGTCAGCATGTAAAGGAATGACAGTGCTCACTAGCAATGTATAGGGGCCACACACCTCCATGCCAGCCACTTTCCACAACAGCTGCACTTCTCCCTTCATACTTAAACATCCTGGAGATTAGCATAAATACTCCAGCAGTCTCAAGAGTTACAAACTTGTGCCTCCTGATTGAAAAATGTGCACTAATGGTACAGAGAACTTTAAAGAAGGTTGTGCCCCACAGGACGGTTCTGCTGACCGCAGACTAGCAAATGTAAAAGGAAAACTTTGTTCTCAGTCACTATTTCCATAAATCTGAATTACACTGGTTTGCAGATGCTGTTTCCACAGCGCTTTTGGCAGTGACACAACATGGGAGCAAACCTCATCATGGCCATTGCAGCTGCCCCATATCGTGACTAATCTCCCAAGAGGCAGGAGGAAGCTGATGACTTGCTCACCCTGCATCACACAGGGAAGGAGACCAGCCCCCGAAGGAGCAGCTGGGGTGTGCACAGTGACTGTGAAGTGACGCTGCTCCACAGCCATACCGAGGAACAGCCCCAGGCTGTGTGTGACACTGACCACTAGGAGGAGCTGATCATCCACAGCTCATAGGATACCCAATGGGGTTTGCAGTTCCCAGTGACCAGCTGGCAGCTGCTGGGCTAGAGGCATCTCTGGGCTCAGGGATTTCAAACCCTCACAGCTCTCACACGGCTGGTAGGAATGAGGTTCCTGGGGCCTTCTGCTCTGAGGGCCCAGCTCTTCATCCAGCCCCTTCTGTCCTCCCTGTTCCACGTTCTCCAGGGCAGAGACTCCCACCTGGAGGATGATGAAACCCCCAAACCTGAGGGCAGAGAGGGAGAAGCCCTGCAGCTGCCTACACCTCCAGACCACCCCCACCTGGCTTCTCGCTCCCCCAGTCACTCCATGCTCTGCCCTGGGGGAGCCCGTGTAAGGGGGATGATCAGCTGATCCCTGCTCCCCTGCTGGCCCCACGACTCACAGGACCAGCCAGCTCCTCCTCCTCCTGAAATGGGGCTGGCCAGAGTCAAAAGAGCAGGTGAAAGGAGGCAGCTGGAAGAGCCACCCCAGCCTCCCACCCACATCCCAGCGCCAGAGACCAGGGGAGGTGACTGCAGGGATTGTGGGTTGGGGCCACAACAACAAATCTCAGCTGGTTTGTTACCCCAGGGGCAGGCAGGTGGATGCTCGGCACCATGAAATAAGGGGTGTGGCCGGTTGTGCAGCCTGAGAGTCCTCAGCTCCAGGGGTCTCTACTGTCCCCTGGCAAAAGGTAACCCAAAGCATTCCTCCTACCCCAGTTACAATGGGGCTTTATACAGACAGCTGCCCCTCCCTCTCTGTTCCTGTGCTTCCCAAGTGGGCGGGTGTCCATAGGCTTTGGCAGCCAATCAGCCGCAAGCAGATTTGCATGAAGGGGCCATTCCCCAGTGCTGGTGTTTTAAGGGGGAATCGGAGGGTCCCAGCCACAGACCCGTTTGCCTCAGGGAGCCGAGCTCGTCTGGATCCACCATGGCCTGGGCCCCCCTGCTCCTCACCCTGCTCACCTACTGCTCGGGTGCGGTAACCCAAAAAGATTTTAATCCAAAAAGATTTTCCCTTCCCCAGCTGCCTGTGCTGGCTGCCTGCAGAGTGAGCTCTCTCTCCGCACAGCAATGAAACAGCGAATTGATCCCTCTGTTTTCTCCTCTTCTCCCAGGTTCTCTGGCCCAGTACGTGCTGACTCAGCCGCCCTCAGTGTCTGTGTCTCCAGGGCAAAACGCTCAACTCACCTGCTCAGGGAACAACCTTGGTAGCAAGTATGTGTACTGGTACCAACAGAAACCTGGCAGCGCCCCCCTACTTGTGATATATCAGGATAGCAAAAGACCCTCCGGAATCCCTGACCGATTCTCTGGTGCCAAGTCCGGGAACACGGCCACGTTAACCATCACTGGGGTCCAGGCGCAGGACGACGCTGATTATTACTGTCAGGTGTGGGACAGTGACAGTAGCTCTCACACAGTCACACAGCCTGATGGGGAAGTGAGACACAAACTGCCTGTTGACATGGTGGGGGTCAGTTATTCTTTCTTCTGTGACTGCGTGTGGGGCTGGTGTCACAGTTTGGCTCCTTAGTAATCAGTGGGGTGCGCTGGGGCTGAGTGTTCCCTCCCCTAGCACAGGCCCACCAGTTTGGAGACATGACTCCATGATCCAGAGCAATGAGGCACACTCTGGGCATAGGGAAGCCCCCAGCAGACAGCTCTGGGAGGGTGGCTCCTACCCCAGCCAAGCTTCCCTTGTGACTGAGAGCCCTGGGGGTCCTGAGAAAGGGAGGGAGCCACGTCCCTGCCTCTCAGGAGCTTGGCCAGGTTCCTCATCTGCCCACCAGCTGCTCTTTGTCTGAATCCGATGCTCAGAGGCGTGAGGTAAGTGCCCAGCGGTGCCGTTGCCAAGTGCCGTGAGGGCTCTCACCCGGCACCTGCAGGACTGGGCATGTGCAGAGCCGGGCTTGAGCACCTCAGGGGGTCTCACCCTGGGAGGGTTTGTGGAGAATCCCCCGTGAGAGCAGCGCTGGGCCTCAGGAGGCAAAGGCGGCTCCTCTGCAGTGTCATTGTGTCCCGGGGTCAGTGGGATCCCGAGCGCGCGGCAGGAAGCATTTGCCCAAAGAAATGTGTTTGTGTGTCGGTGCCGCAGGACTCCTCCTCCTTGTGGCTGGGACCGATGAACATGCCGCACCTGTTACTTGGGCAGTTCACCAGGCTCGGGACAGATCATGGTACTTTAGCAAATCTCCTTCTTTTCAACCTAATTCTGACTCCTGGCCCCAGGGGTACTGTTGGGAGCAGGATAACGTCTGACTTCTCTGCAGATCTCACTGCATTGCACACACAGGCTGCCTCCCGCAGGCTTGCAGTTCGAGGGGGGCACAATACTTGCCTCTGTTCCCCCAAAATTCTGGCTATGTTCAAATCACAGGGTAAATCCTGTGAAAGAGCCCAGTGTGATTCTTCTCCCTGCCCCTATCCGCTGGGATTGGTCTGTCTGCATCTAGCAGAGTGACCTTCATCTAGCCGCGCACCGATGGCTTCCTGACTCTAGAATGTCTCAATCTGTACCCGGGTGGCTGCAACTGCCTGAGTAACAGACTGATACCTGCGACTGAAGAAGTTGTGGGGTCTGATCAGCCTTATTAGCATGGAGCAGAACGTGCTCAGAGGAAGGGAGGAACGATGGTCGGGGCAGGCAGTGATGCTACCTGCAGCCCCAGAACATCAGGGACAGGACCCTGGGAAGTGAGACACTGGCCAGCACGGAAAACATCAATTGATGGGAGCCCCCCATTGCAGGGACTTGCTGAGAAGCTACCGTGCACCAGCCCTAGGTGGTGGATCCGGGGAGCATGCCGCACTATCACAGCCAGGTGCTGTCCGTGTGCCAGAGCTAGACCCTGAGGATCTCACAATGGGCCACGCAGTCTGAGGAAGCTGTGGAATAATAAAGGCTGCAGAGGTGAGTCTGCCAGGAAAGCTCGTCTCTCTCCTCTGCAGAGATTGGTCAGCTGGAAGCTATTACCTCACCCGTCTTGTGTCTCTGCTACCCTGTGTCCCGTACAGCTACAGACCCACTGCACACAGCAACGGACACTGCCCTGGTCCTTGGCACTGCACCTTCACTCATCGAACAATATATTTATACTCCTCCCTAGTCATCTGTCCTAGTTTCCACTTCTTGTAAGCTTCCTCTTCGTGTTTAAGTTCGACAAGGATTTGTCTGGTCAGCCATTTTAGTCAGCTTTTCTTACAGTACATCGGTATGGTTCTTTACTGGGCCTTCAATGAGGCTTCTTTAAAGTACAGCCAGCTCTCCTTAACTCCTTTCCCCTTCATCTTAGTGTCTCAGGGCATCATTCCCATCAGTTCCCTGAGAGAGTCAAAGGCTGCTTTTCTGAAGTCCAGGGTATGTATTTTGCTGCTTTGGGTCAGGATCCTGAACTCGACCATTTCATGATCACTGCTTTACAAGATGCCACCTATGTCTACTTCCCCTTCTAATTCCTTCCTGTTTGTGAGCCCCTAGTTGGTTCCCTCAGCACTTGTACCAGGAAACAGTCCCCAGCATTCTCCAAAAACTTCCTGGATTGTCTGTGCACTGCTGTATCGGTCTCCCAGCAGATGTCAGGGTGATTAAACTCCCCTATGAGAAGTAGGGGCTCTGATCTGTTAGTTGTCTGAAGAAAGCCTCACCCACCTTGTCTGGTGGTCTATTGCAAATACCGACCATGACATCACCTTTGTTGTTCCTGCCTCTAGATTTAACCCAAAGTTTCTCAACAGGCTTTTGTCTGGCTTTAAACTGGAGCTATGACCAATCATAATGACCAGTCATAATGCTCTCCTACAAGAGGGCATCTCCTCCTCCTTTTTTCACCCACCTGTCCTGCCTCAACATGCACCCATGACAGTGCTCCAGTCATGTGAGTCATCCTATCAAGACCCCGTTGTTCCAATCAAATCATTGCTCTTTGACTGTTCCAGGACTTCTAATTCTTCCTGCTTGTTTCCCAGCCTGCTTGTGCTGTTGAACAGACACCTAGCTCCAGGGTAAGCAGCACACTTCTCCAGATTCTCAGTCTGGATGGGAAATGATTGACTCCATCCCTCTTGGGAGGGAATCCCTGACCAACACCACCCAGCTTCTCTTGAGAGTGGTGTTCATAGGGCATCCCTTGTCTTCTAATCAATGGGGTTACTAATCAATAGAAGGTTACTGCCAAAGTGTTTTTCACTGTAGTACTAGTGCTGAGAGCCTGAAAGCAAATCCTCACCTCTGTCGGGATTGGCAATCTCTCAGTTGTCTTTCTTCTCCTGGCTGTCACATGCTGCCAATTTTCTTCTCTATTCTGCACTGTCCTCGTCCTCTGTAGTTCTTCAGCATCCTGTGCCTAGAGTTTTAAATGCTGCCTTCTCTCCAGAAAGTCTTCATCTTCTCTGATGGAGCACAGGGTTCATATTTGGGCCTCTGGTCCTTTCAGTCACTTCTGTTCTCTGGGCAGAAGACAAACATGGCCCTTGTTGTGCAGGTCACAACAGCTAATCTCTCACTATCCACACTGCTGTGGTCATTATGAATAAGGCCGACTATAACCAGGAGGCAACCAGACAACTCTCGAATACCACATTTTACAAACCTCTCCCCTCTGATCCCACCTTGGAATACCAAAAGAAACTACACTGTCTCCTTAAAAGCCTCCCTACAGCTCCTCGGGAACAAATCCACACAGAAACACCTTCTGACCCCCGACCAGGATTGTTCTATCTGCTTCCCAAGATCCATAAAAATGGGCACCCCGGACGTCCCATCATCTCTGGTATTGGCACGCTCACTACAGGTCTATCCAGCTATGTAGACTCTCTTCTCAAACCCTTCGCAACCAACACCCCCAGCTATCTCCGAGACACTACTGACTTCCTAAGAAAACTACAAAACATCGATAACCTCCCCAATAACACCATCCTTGCCACCATGGATGTAGAAACTCTATATACCAACATCCCACATGAAGACGGATAACAAGCAATTAGAAACACTATCCTAGAGGACACTACTGCCAACCTGATAGCAGACCTATGTAACTTTGTTCTCACCCACAATTATTTCCAGTTTGAGAACAACTTATACCTCCAGATCAGCAGCACAGCCATGGGTACACGCATGGCCCCACAGTATGCTAACATCTTTATGGCTGACCTAGAACAATGTTTCCTCAACTCCCGTCCCCTTTCACTCCTTCTCTACCTACGTTACATTGATGACATCTTTATGATCTGGACGCATGGCCAAGAAACACTGGAGATATTCCACAGAGATTTCAACAACCTACACCCCACCATCAACCTCAGCCTGGACCATTCTACATGAGAGATCCACTTCCTGGACACCACAGTACAAATCAACAATGGAAAATTAGACACCACTCTACAGAAAACCCACCGACTCATACAGTTACCTACATGCTTCCAACTCCCATCCAGAACACCTCACACGATCCATCGTCTATAGCCAAGCCCTTCGATACAACCGCATCTTCTCTCATCCCACTGACAGAGATCAGAAGCTTCAGGATTTCTACCAAGCATTTATAAACCTCAACTACCCACCCAGAGAAATAAAAAAGCAAATTGAAAGAGCCAGACGAATACCTAGAAACCATCTACTTCAAGACAGACCCAAGAAAACCAACAATAGAACACCACTTGTCATCACCTACAACCCCCAACTTAAACCTGTCCAACACATTATCAATAAACTACAGCCTATACTGGAACAGGATACCATACTCCAAGAGGCTCTGGGAGACAGACCCATAGTCTCCTATAGACAACCACCTAACCTCAAGATGATTCTTACCAACAACCACAGGACATACCACACTAATACCAACCCTGGTACCTTCCCTTGCAACAAACCCCGTTGCCAGCTTTGTCCACATATTCATTCTGCTGATACCATTATTGGACCTAACCAAGTGAGTTATAAGATCAAGAACACATATTCCTGCGCATCCAGAAATATAATTTATGCTATCATGTGCTGAAAGTGTCCGTCTGCTATGTACATTGGACAAACATCTCAGACACTTCGCCAAAGGATTAATGCCCACAAAACAGATTTCAGACAAGATCACAAAGAAAAAACAGTTTCTTGCCATTTTAACCAGAAAGGACACTCTCTCAATGACTTAACCACCTGCATTCTGCTACAAAGACATTTTACATCTGCACTTGAAAGGGAATCCTCTGAACTGTCATTCATGTTAAAATTCGACACTCTCCGGGAAGGAATGAACAAACACTTAAACTATCTTACACATTACCAAGATAGCTTCCCCAATTATCACCTCTAATACCATTAGCTCACAGACATCCCACTCTCCCCACCTCTAATATCATCAATTCACAGACACTTACCTTCCTTCCTTTCCCCCACCCCCGTGCATCCTCCTCCTGTTCTGAAATGTGATTTGTCCTTTTCATATGTGTTCATTTTTTTTAATTGTATCCTTTGGTATATATGGTTGTGACTATTTTCTTCCACTATTTGATCTGAGGAAGTGGGTCTGGCCCACGAAAGCTCATCATCTAATAAACCATCTTGTTAGTCTTTAAAGTGCTACATTGTCCTGCATTTTGCTTCAGCTACCCCAGACTAACACGGCTACATTTCTATCACTATCCACACTGTCTTCCTTCTGAGAGACTCCTCAGATGCTGTATTTATTGTGCCCGGAATCATAAAGGTGTGAAGAGAGAGAGAAAAAGAAGAGAACAAAAGAAAGAAAAAAACAGAACTTCTGTGGGGCTCCCTGAGGTGAACTCCCGGGCAAACTCCCTCTGTTGTCTGCTCACTCAGGTTGCTCTGGCTACCTTTGTTATAAGGCTGCTGACTCAAAGCAGGTGGCCTGGCTCAAAGCCTCCAATCCAATCAGCCCCTCCCAGCTCATCTGGATGACCTCTGGAGGTCCCTTCCAGTCCCAGTATTCTATGATTATATTAGCAGAGCTTCTCTGCAGGGGAATGCGAGGGAAGAGACGCTGGGCCCATGCCGCTGACTAACAGTGTGACAGCAACATTGTTACCTCCACCCTCCCTCTCCCTGAACTGTGCCAGTTACTGACGTGTGCTCCCCTGTATCTCTGCCCCAGCAGTGCAATGGAACTGTATGTCCCCCAAGTGCTGCACAAACCGCAGCTCGTTAGTCACATCCCGGCTCTGGGACATTACCCCCTCACACGCACCTCAACGGGGAATCTGAGACTTCATGGACCTGTGTTATCCCCTCCCAAAGATCCTCTGTCTCCAAGGGGTTAGCTCAGAGATTAAAAGGAACTGTGATCATGTAAGCAGGCTCAGGCCCAGGGCTGGCATGAAGCACGTGCAATTGTTCCCCGCACACAGCTCCATCCTTTATCAATGGCTCCAGTAATGCCCCCGGCTGAGCCCATCAGCATCAGTGGTATGGCCGGGGCATGGTGAACTCCCCAGCCTGCTGGGCTCTCTGTGCCCCAGTGCACACAGGCTGACATACAGTCCGAGTTTCCAAGGGGGAGCAGCCACCCGCAGCAGACTGGGATTGCCGGCAACTCCTGGCAGAGAATCCGGAAAACATGGAGCTTGCCTGGTCAGCACCTGGGCTCAAGTCCCTGCCTAGATCTGGATCATGCTGGCCAACCACTACCAGCCCGAACTAGGCCCAGCAAAGAATGATGCCCCACCAAGAGTCATTACTGAGACAGAGTTGTCCACTGCGCTGCCTCTTCCTGCAGAGGCAGACTCAGTGCTGCTTTGAGTGGGCACCTGCCAGGCTCCTATCCCAGGAGTAGACACTGCGGGAAGGGAGATCAAACATTATTAAGAGCATTACAATCAGTTCCTCAAGCCTCTTTGTGCAGCGCTGGGCTGCAGGCTGCTGCTTTACTGCCAGGGATCCGCTGCGGTTCCACATGACACGTCACCAGCCGGGTGCAGTTAATGCCATTACTGAGTGTCTGTCCCATGCACAAGAACTGTGGGGTGCTGTGAGGTGTTAGTCACAAAAACACATTGCGATTTCCCTTCCCCACCTGCACAGCTGAGCTCATGCCACCCCCAAGCTGAATTGTCTATAAAACCCTGCCTGGTACTGACACTGATGCTCAAGGGGCACTGACTGACACAGGCCTTACGTGTCTAACGACCCTCACCAGAGGGCCCCACCCCTTCACACTCGGCACTTTCCCTGTGGTCAGGAGGCCCAATGAGATAGGATCAGATCTGCGTAAGGGTGGAGCTTGAATGTGCCTCCCCCAGGAGGATCAATATAAGGGGCAGATATTGTCAGGCGATCTCAGCGCGTTTGGTGGATTTTTCTCCCGGAGGCCTGAGATCTCCTCACCATGCTCTGGGCTCCCCTCATTGTCCTGCTGGGGACGTGGTTCCCAGGTAAGGACGGGAAAACCTTGAGCTTGTTGCTGGACTCCGTGCAGAAACAGTGTCACTAGCACCCACAATGATCTGAGGGGACTTCACAACCTTTGTCCTTATTTTCCCAGGTTCCAGCTCCCAGAATGTGGTGACTCAGCCGCCCTCAGTGGCAGTGTCCCCAGGAAACACCGTGAAACTCTCCTGCACCATGAGCAGTGGGACCAGCATCAGTGGCTACGATGTGGACTGGTACCAACAGAAGCCAGGGAATTCCCCACGATACCTGCTGAGATACAAGTCAGATTCTGACAAACACCAGGGCTCCGGGGTCCCTGCCCGGTTTTCAGGTTCCAAAGACACATCCAGCAACACCTGCTATTTGACCATTTCTGGGGCCCTGGCGGAGGATGAGGCTGACTATTACTGTGCTGTGTGGCACAACAGTGCTTGTCACAGTGACACAGTCAGATGGGGAAGTGAGGCAAAAACCTTCTTTGTCTTCCCTTCCACCAGCCTGGGGCTGCTAGTTTTGGAGACTGCAGTTGCCTGAACAGGTGCCTGATTTTTGCCCAATGTGAATAAGCCAAGAACTTAATCAACCCAGTTAACATGGAACAAAACATCCTCAGGGGAAGAGGGGAACGCTGAACAGGGCTGGGAGCAATGCTGCCTGTACTCTGGAGCATCAGGGAGGAGATCATGGCAAGGAGGGTAATATCAGTGGATGAAAGCCACCCACTGCAGGGACTCACTGTGAGGCTGCTGGGCATAGGTGGTGGGCCAGGGAAGTGGATGACACTTGCCAAGAGAGCAACACACCTGGGACTAGACCCTCAAGCTCTCACCCACGGACACTCACAGCCCAATGAATGACAAAGGGCGCTGTATTAGGGCTGCCAGAAAAAAATGGTGCAATCACATCCATCCGGCCCTTCTTAAACACTCGCCATAACACTGCTCTTTGTAGGACCGTGTCACTGGCTCCAGCTCCAGCAGCTTCCCTATGGCCTGGCCTGGGGGAGGGCTGAAGCTGGACCCAGGGCCGCATCATGGCTGCCCAGCTGCCCCCAGGGTGGAGTCCCATGGTGGCTCCAGCCCCAGCACACAGGGCAGCTGCCCACCACGTGGCCCCACCCTGGGAGCAGCTGAGCAGCCACCATGCACCTGTGGGCCCCACTCTCCAGCGGAGCAGCACCCTGCCCTCCGGGAAGGTGAATGCTGCCCTGCGGCTCTGCTGGGGCAGTGGGCAAGTTTAAAATTCTCTGCATGCACTCAGGCAGGCAGGCACCTAAAGGGAACTCAGGTCTCCATCTCCTCCAGTCTCAGCATGTGCAGGGGGAGCTACGGCTCCAATTACACCCTCATGAGACGTCCCTACTCAGGGCCCCTGGGATCTTGCCAAGAGAGCATAAGAACAGCCACATGGGGTCAGACCAAAGGTCCATCCGACCCAGTGCCCTGCTTGCCAACAGTGGCCAGTGCCAGGTGCCCCAGAGGGGGTGAACAGAACAGGGAGTCACCAAGTGCTCCCTCCCCTGTTGGCCATTTCCAGCAAAGAGGGGTAAACAGGATCGTGAGATTTGTAGTGTCAGACCCACCCATGGGCCAGGTAGTGGCACAGGGTTGGATTCTTTAATAATTATGGATCAGCATCAGCCTGTCCCGGAATAACATTTGAACCTGAATTATGCTGGTTTCCAGACTCTCTGTTCCCACAGGACTTTTGGCACTGACATGACATGGGAGCAAACCTCATCGCGGTCATGGATTGGGATCACAACAACAAATCTCAGCTGGTTTGTTATCCCAGGGGCAGGCAGGTGGATGCTCGGCACCATGAAATAAGGGGTGTGGACAGTTGTGCAGCCTGAGAGTCCTCTTGTGAGGGAGGGTGAGCTAACTTTTCAGAGATGGGGAGGGGCCTGCACATTTCATCTCCCAGAAACCCTTCAAGACAAAGACTCTGTAAATGGTGCCCTTAGAATGGCAGAATTCACAGCAACTTGGTCATGCAACGTTGTCGTATACCCATGTTCCCAGGGAAAATACCGAGATCAGGTTTCTTTGCCAGTACAACTCTCATGCAATGTAAAAGTTTATGACTGGTCTGCATACTTTCCCTGAGTGACTCTGCATTCCGTATGTGATGCTTTGTTGGGAATTATGAATGATGAGCATGACAGTGCTTCTAGAGCACGTCTGGCATTTCAGACAGAGCTCAGATGTCTTCACTGCCTGACTCTCCTGGAAACACTGAAAAACCCACCTGCACAGTGAACAATGGGACCAGTTTCAAAGACTACAGTTAACACTATTCCCAGCAGGATCTAGGGGGTTCTCCAGGGTACAGTAGTTTCCTCTCAGATTCTAAGGAAAAACAGGGCACAGCTGGAGTTCCTGCTTCTGCCTGTGGGTACCAGGAGATACCCAGTAACATCGTATCCTTATCTATCTGTGGGGTCCCCAAGGTGAGGATGCTGTCACTGTGCTCTGTGGTGCATCAGAGGAAGTAAGAAAAAATCTTCCCCTTCACTCCTGTGGCTTATACTCTGCTGGGTTCTGTCCTTACCAGGGTTCAAAGATCGCTGAACTGGGCTGGAACATCACCCCAGTATTTTTCTCCTGATTAAACCTGTCTGTGCACATTCTGATTTGTAATGTGCTCCATGTACATTCTCTAGCCCTTCCTCAGGGTTCAGAAAAAAACTGTGTGTACGTGAGTGTGTACAATGTTTCCTGTGACTGTGAGAAACAGTCTTCAAAAAGCCTCCCGAAGAAAGTGTTAACTGTCCCATTCGTCACAATGGCCCCTGAACTCTGAAACACAACAGAAAAATACACTCAGATGGAGAAGGCAGGTGTCATTCAAAGATGTCACTAGGCAGTGTATATAAATAACGGTGTTGTATTTACAAGATTAGGTCCCTTCATTCTCCTTTGTGCTCTTTATGTCTGGGCAGGAAGCAAAGTTATCAATAGCTGGAATGTTGGTTTCTCCTACTCTCCTGCTCTCTGCAATTTCTGCCAATTCTCTCAAGCCCCACGGTGTGCGCATTAGTGAATGTAACTGGACTCCCTACAACCATTGCAGAGGATTGCAGGTTCTCAGCAGCACCACTACAGTGACTGGCTGGCTGGCTAACTCCCTGGCCCTGCTTGGAAAGCTTCAAAATTCCCATGTTCACTAAACATGTGCTTTAAAACCCATGGTTGGTCCTGAATCCCCATGGAAGTTCCTCTCTGTCTGTGCACAGATGTGGCTGCTGGGGTGAGCAGATTCACTGTGTTATGCAGTCCTGAGCCTACGGACAGAGGGCAGAGTGTTTTCTGTGGGAAATCTCTAGTGTTGGTATTTGCTGCTCTGGCCGTGGTTGGTCCTGCAGACCATGAGTCACAGAGCAAGGCCCCTCTCTTCACCCAGACTTTATCTTTACCCCACTTTACCCTAGGGGTGTGTGGGCAGAGCTCAGTTTAAAGGGCGTGTCCATGGCAGTCAGGTCTGTGGTGCTAAATAGCAGGGACACCTGCCCAAAGAGGGTATGGGACACGTGCTTCCTTGCAAGGAATTACATTCTACTGTAAGAATAGAGTGGCACCTATGACCACTCGCTAAATTCCCCCAGTCCCTAGGTGTGCAAGCACTGTTTTCTAAACTGCCCTGTCTCTGGAGATTCTCTTGGTTACAACAATCCTGCAGCCCATCGAGAAGGAGGAGGGTCACTTAAGAGGCCCATTCACTAGCCCAGGGAGTTTGGGACACTAGTAACATAAACACCAAAAGCTTCACTCTTGTAGAGTCACAGTTTGTCCTGTTACCCACGTGGCATCTCCTGAGCCACCAAAGGCAGCTGGGCAGTGATTTTATCCCCTCAGCCCAGAGCTCTGCCCCTTTCTCTCCCTTTGCCTGCCCCACACAGGCAATCCCAGTGTCTCTCAGCAAGGGACAGGCCCAAACCCTGTGCTGGGAGAGGTGTCAGCTCCACACTGCTCAGCTGGTGCAGTAAAGCGCAGGGTGCAGCCAATGGTCCGACAGGCGTCAGGGCAGCAGCCCGGCCCCTGCTTCTCTGATACCCAGATGAATTGCCAGTCACCTGAATGAAGTGCTGGAGACAAACCTTGACACCGTCAGTCAGTGCCTGAGCCGTTCCCCCTCCGCAGTGTGTGACAGTGTATCGCTGGGTCCCCCAGCACAGGAGGAGGGGATCGGCTGGTGTCTCTAGGGTATTTGGTGTCGCCAGCTGGCCCATGCTGAGTTCAGGGCATTGGCACTGCAATGGGAGTAGTAACTGCCCCGCCAGTGCCAGGCAGTGCAGCTCCTTAGTCTAGCTTCTGCCACGGTGTCCTGTTTCCAGGAGCGTTGTAGCTCTACACTGGGCACAGCCATTTCCTTATGAACAGGGACCAAAGCCTGTGAACAGCCAACCTCATGGCACAAGCAGAAATTCCCATGGATCTGGGAGAAGTTCAAACAGAGCGGATTAGTGAATGAATCTGCTGGGACCGGCTGTTTGCTCTGCATGCACGGAGCCTGCCAGGCTGCCAGGGACACAAGGGACAGGATGGGTGTTTGTCATGGTGCCAGGAGGGTGAAGGCATTGGACTGTAATGGCAGAGTGTGCACTGCGGCTCTACGGCTGGGACATCAGTGACCCTGGAAACAAGGGTGAAGGAAAACAAGTCCCATGTGACCAATGCAGTGACAGGACAATGGGGGCCACTCTACATTCCCTCCCATCAGACGTTCAGCTTCCCAGTAAGCCCGACATGTGAGCTCCATGTCGCAAATCACCTCTGTGTCGCACATCACTCCGTGTCACAAATCACCTCTGTGTCGCACATCACTCCGTGTCACAAATCACCTCTGTGTCGCACATCACTCCATGTTCCTCATCACCTTTATGTTGCACATCACTGGCTGTTGCACATCTCTCTGTATTGCATATCACCGCTGTGTCACACTTTATTCCATGTTGCATATCACATCCACACTAGTGCACATAAGAAAATTCACTCTGCTGAAGATGAGAAAAATTACAGGGAAGACTGGATCCACACCCCTTGTCTGCTGAACTTTTCCAGCTATATGCGGTTGTTGGCTAACCCAAAACAATTGGGTTCATCAGGTACATGTGAAATGCTAGATGCTGGCTGCATACAATGGCTTGAAGTTGAAACTAGAAAAATTCAGACTGGAACTACGGTATGAATATTTAACATGAGAGTTATGGGACAGCGAGGATACAATTTACTGTGGGTTGTGATGGATTCTCCATCTCAGGCACCATTTAATTTCAGAGGGGTGGTTGTTAGGAGACGTGCTGGTTCAAACAAAGAATGTCTTTCAAGTATTTTCGTGTCTGTGTTACATGGAGGCCAAGCTGGATGATCACATTGGGGTCTCTTCTTGTCTGGGAACCTGTGGGTAGGTCTAAAGCTAAGCTGGGAACAGGCTACCCAGGTCAGTTAGATGGGTATATGCAAGCGCTGCCAGACATTCCTCTGTGTTCTTTCTCTGCCCCAGTGAAGAACCCAGTAGCAAATTTTGAACTCCAGGTCAGTATTGACAACATCTTCCCTTAACCTTGTTCTGAGGAAGCCAAACTAGCTTCAGCTCTTGGGAATCTATGGCTCTGAGGTGTATGCATGGGCAGTTAACCCTTTGGAGCCTGTTAAGTCTCGATAGCACAGCAGAACCCCGAGCAAATTCATTAACAGTAACCTCACTGGAACTGGAAAAGAGCTCTTATAAAGTAAAAGATCATCGCCCAAAGTAGACTGTTCTGCTCACATGACTCTCTGTTTAAGGTAGGGCCCTATGGGATAGGAGCATATTAGCATAAAGGAGGAGCTTAGCTGCTCCTCACTCATGAAGACTGATATAAGGGCCAGGAACTCTCTGGCACAGTCAGCGTGACCAGTCTCTCCCAACGCCAGCCGGCAGCTCTCGGAGGGGACAGTCACCCTGTCTGGCAGGGCTCCGAGGGCCTGAGATCTCCTCACCATGCTCTGGGCTCCCCTCATTGTCCTGCTGGGGACGTGCTGCGCAGGTGAGCACAGGGAGGGCAGGTTAAATACCCATTGACGTTACTGCTGGAGCCTGAAGCACAAACTGACTCACTGGTGGCTGGGGAAGAACAAGGAGGGTTTGACAGATTTTTACTATTTTTCCCAGGTTCCAGCTCCCAGAATGTGGTGACTCAGCCGCCCTCAGCATCAGTGTCCCCAGGAAACACCGTGAAACTCTCCTGCACCATGAGCAGTGGGACCAGCATCAGTGGCTACAACGTGCTCTGGTACCAACAGAAACTGGGGAATTCCCCGCGGTACCTGCTGAGATACAAGTCAGATTCTGACAAACACCAGGGCTCCGGGGTCCCTACCCGGTTCTCGGGTTCCAAGGACACATCCAGCAACACCGGCTATTTGACCATTTCTGGGGCCCTGGCGGAGGATGAGGCTGACTATTACTGTGCTGTGTGGCACAGCAGTGCTTGTCACAGTGACACAGTCAGATGGGGAAGTGGCACTAAAACTTCCTCGTCCTTCTGGGCTGTGAGGGGAAGTGAACAACTTGCACAAATGACTCTCTTCCAGCCCCCTGTCACACATCACACAAACAGTTAGTCTATGGGGTAAATTTCATCTTCTCACACCTGGTAGTGGCCTCAAGGTCAGTTTATGTCACAGGCTTTCTAGGCCTGTGCCGAGCGTCCCAGGTTCCTGGTGCAATGCTGAGGTCAGAATCCCATCTTTAGAAAAATCTCTCTCACCGTGCTGATGTACTAAAAACCTGAGCACTGTGATCTGCACGTAACAGAGCCTGCCTGAATGAGCCGAGAGCCTGAAACAACATTTGATGTGTGGATGCTCAGCAGATGTTTTTGTGCAAAAATGTCCATTTTTCAAAAAACCCAAAACCTTGCAGTATCAATGTAGCCTAGGGGAGGGACAGGGCCACCCTCCTGCTCTACCAGTTTTCATGCCTGCTGCAATTCTCTCATCACACTCACACCTTCTGGACAGTAGAGAAATTGCAGCAGGCAGCTCCAGTTAAACCTCATACAGTATCACCCTTTACATCTCCACAGCTCAGTGGATTCTGACTGTAAAAGCTACCTTCTCACGGCCTGATAACCACCTAGTGGCAGCCATATTGTACACCCCCTGGCGCCTGCCAACGCCTCACTCCAGGAAGCAACTGCTAATCCCAGAAGCCATTGGAGCACACCTGTAACAAGTGTCAGAGACACCCAAACAACCTGCAGTGCCAGTCCATCCCAGTGGCCACCCCACAAAAGACAGAGCCCCAAACCAGCTAGGGTCTCCTGCAGTTGAAAACACTCCCGGGCCAGGACAGAAACCCAGCTTGCCTGGCAGTGCTGAGCCAACGTTTGAGCCTCCTCACCCTGGAGCCAGTGCTCTATCCAGTAATGGTCTCAGCAGATATAGCGCTTCTGGAGCCCCTCGCCCCACAACGAGCTTTATCTTTCATGCTCACAGAATTATATGTTTGGCTGAGACCTCAGCAGGTGAGTCCAACCATCTTCTAAAAGCAGGACCGACCCCAACTAAATCATCCCAGCCAAGTTTTCCTTGCAACTGGCGAACAGAACAATTCCTAGGCCTGTCAGTAGCTGTCTCTGAATGAAGGGAGGAGCCAGCAGCAGCCAATGAACAGGGAGCAGATTTGCATTATGGAGCCAGTCTCCAGCTTTAGGGTGTTTAAGAGACAATCAAACGGTCCCAGCCACAGACCTGTTTGGCTCAGGGAACCGAGCTCATCTGAATCTACCATGGCCTGGGCCCTCCGGCTCCTTGTGCTGCTCACTTACTGCTCAGTCTTTCAATCACAGAGGCCTTTGATTTGAAAGTCATTTCTCCCTGTGGTTCCCCGGGCTGCTGGCACAGAGCTCTTATCATCATGATTTTTCCCTGGGTTTTCTCCTTCTCTTGCAGGTTCGTTTGCCCAGTATGTGCTGACCCAGCCACCGTCAGTGTCTGTGTCTCCAGGACAATAAGCTCATCTCACCTGCACAGGAGAAAAGTTTGACACATACTATGTGCACTGGTACCAGCAGAAACCTGGCCATGCCCCAAAACTCATCATATATAGGGATAGTGAGAGACCCTCCAGAATCCCTGAGAGATTTTCTGGGCCCAGCTCTGGCCAAAGGGCCACATTAACTATCACTGGGGTCCAGGCGCAGGACGAGGCTGATTATTACTGTCAGGTGGGTACAATGACAGTCTGCTCACAGTGACACAGTCTGATGGAGAAGTGAGACACAAACTCCCTGTTGACATGGGGGGGGAGGGGTTGGTTATTGATTCCTTCTGTGACTGCATGAGGGGCTCAAACCCTTCTGGGCAGCCTGGTGTCATAGTATGGCTCCGTAGTAACCAGTGGGGTGGGTTGGGGCTCAGTGTTCCCTCTCCTAGCACAGGCCCACCAGTGTGCAGACACAGCTCTGTGATCCAGTGCACTGAGGCACCCTTTGGTCTCTGGGAAGACCCCAGCAGACAGCTCTGGGAGGGTTGCTCCTGCCCTAGCCAAGCCAGCCTTGTGACTGAGAGTCCTGGGGGTCCTGAGGAAAGGGAGGGATCCACGTCCCTGCCTCTCAGGAAGGTGGCCAGGGTCCTCATCTGCCCACCAGCTGCCCTTTTTCTGATTCCGATGCTCAGAGGCGCGAGGTAAGTGCACAGCGGTGCCGTTGCCAAGTGCCGTGAGGGCTCTCACTCAGCACCTGCAGGACTGGGCATGTGCAGAGCAGGGCTTGAGCACTTTAGGGGTTTGTGGAGAATCCCCCGTGAGAGCAGTGCTGGGCCTCAGGAGGCAAAGGCGGCTCCTCTGCAGTGTCGTCGTATCCCGGGGTCAGTGGGATCCCGAGCGCGTGGCAGGAAGTGCGTTCCAGCCAATGGAAGCTTTGCCCAAAGAAATGTGTTTGTGTGTCGGTGCCGCAGGACTCCTCCTCCTTGTGGCTGGGACCGATGAACATGCCACACCTGTTACTTTGGCAGTGTTATCAGGCTTGGGACAGATCATGGTACTTTAGCAAATCTCCTTCTTATTCTGCCTCCCGGCCCCAGGGGTACTGTTGGGAGCAGGACAACCTCTGACTTCTCTGCAGATCCCACTGCATTGCTGACACAGGCTGCCTCCTGCAGGCTTGCAGTTCTGTGGGGGTGAGGACAATACTTCCCTCAGTTCCCCCCAAATTCTGCCTGTGTTAAAATCACAGGGTACGTCCTGTGAAGGAGCCCAATGTGATTCTGCTCCCTGCCTCTCTCTGCTGGGATAGGTCTGCTGCATCTACCAGAATGACCTTCATCTAGCCATGCACCGATGGCTTCCGAACTCTAGAATGTCGGCCTGATCATCCATGTCCTAGAACCAACCCTAGATCCTACCTTTGGGGAATTCCACTTGATACCAACCAGACATTGAGCTGTTGATAACTACTAATGGAGCCTAACAATCTAGCCAAATTCTATCCACCTTACAGTCCATTTATCCAATTCATTCTTCCTTAACTTGCAAGAATACTGTGGGAGACCATCATCAAAAGTCTCGCTAAAGTCTTTTCTAAAAACTGCAGTGTAAAACCCTCAGTTGGCTTTGGCTGCCTGTGCTATAAGGTTGCTGATTCAAAGCAGATACCCCACTACTCCAAGTCTCCAATTCAACCAGCCCACCCAGGCTCGCCTGAATCAAAGCACTTGATCAAATCCTATCAGCAGAACTTCTCTACAGGGTTTTTATTGCAAAACCAGAAGCTGGGGAATGTGAGGGAAGGGATGCTGGGCCCACGCTATTGGCTGACAGTGTGTCAGTAATATTGTTCCTCCCGCCTGTCCTCTTCTTGAACTGTCCCAGTTATTGATGTGGGGTCCCCTGCACTTCCGACCCAGAGATGCAATAGAACTGTATGTCCTCCAAGTGCTGCACAAACCTCAGATCATTAGTCGCATCCTGGCTCTCAGAGGTTACACCCCCCAAGCACCTTGACGGGGAAATTGAAACTTCATGGACCTGTGTTATCCCTTCCCTAAGACCCTCTGTCTCAAGCGAGTTAGCTCAAAGGTTAAAAGGAACCAGGATCATGTACGTGGGCCCAGACCCAGGACATGAGGCATCTGCGGTCGTCCCCCCAGCCCACAGCGCCATCCTATATTAATGGCTCTTCTCCAATGACGCCTCCGGCTGAGCCCATCAGTGGAATGGACGGGGCACAGAGAACTCCCCAACCCAATGGGCTCTCTGTGCCCCAGCGCACACAGGTTGGTATCCTAAGTGAGTTTTCTCAAGGGATCAGATACTTCTGTCAGCCAGGGTGTTGGGTGGCGAGAGACACCATCCAGAGAACATGGAGCTCACTCATCAGCACCTGGGCTCCTGTCCTTGCTGAGGTTTGGATCATGCTGCCTGGCCACCCAGCCCAGACTAGGCCCCACATAAAAAAATGCCCTAACAACTTTTATTGGCTGGTTGGCCCAGTACATTCCACATCCCAATGACATAAAAAATGAAACATTGGGTACTTAAGAACAGTTTGCAACTTGTCTATGAGATTCATGTAGCGTGGAGAGTCTAACTGACTATTTCTTTCCCTTTTTTTACTTCTCCCAATTCCCCCCTCATCCCCCTGCCCGCCATCCCCTTTTCATAGCTGGATCTTCAATAATGACATTCATTGGAAGAAGTGGGTTGTGCCCACAAAAGCACAAGATACCATCTACATGTTTTGATAGATTCAAAGATGCTGCTAGACTATTTGTTGTTATTTTAGTATTTCTCCTTACAGACTAACTCGACTACCCCTGTGAAGATTTTAAAATTTCTGAGAAAATTAGCCCAAAGGCGGAGGATGGGGTGGGCTGGGTCAGCATGTAAAGGAATGACAGTTCTCACTAGCAATGCACAGGGGCCACACACATCCATGCTGGACACTTTCAACAACAGCTGCACTTCTCCCTTCACACTCAGACCTGCTGGGGATGAGCATAAATACTCCAGCAGTCGCAAGAATTACAAACGTGTGCCTCCAGATTGAGAAATGTGCACCAATGGCACAGAGCCCTTTATAGGAGGTTGTGCCCCACAGGAGGGTTTTGCTGACAGCCACGTGGGGCACAGACTGGGTCATGCGAAAGACAATTGCTGCTCTCAGTGGGTATTTCTATGAATCTGAATTACGCTGGTTTGCAGACGCTCTGTTCCCACAGGACATTTGGCCCTGAAAAGACGTGGGAACAAACCTCATCATGGCCATTGCAGCCCTCCCATACTGTGACTAATCTCCCCAGAGGTGGGAGGAAGCTGATGACTTGCTCACCCTGCATCACACAGAGAAGGAGACCAGCCCCTGAAGGAGCAGCTGGGGTGTGCACAGTGACTGTGAAGTGACGCTGCTCCACAGCCATGCAGAGGAACAGCCCCAGGCTGTGTGTGACACTGACCACTAGGAGGAGCTGATCATCCACAGCCCATAGGATGCCCAATGGGGTTTGCAGTTCCCAGTGACCAGCTGGCAGCTGCTGGGGAAGAGTCATCTCTGGGCTCAGGGGTTTCATACTCTCATAGTCCTCATAAGGCTGGTACAAATGAGGTTTTCTGGGTGCTTTTGCTTTGGGGCCCCAGCTCTTCATCCAGCCCCTTCTGTGCTCCCTGTTCCACGTTCTCCAGGGCAGAAGCTCCCACCTGGGGCATGATGAAACCCCCAAACCCTGAGGGCAGAGAGGGAGAAGCCCTGCAGCTGCCTACACCTGCAACCCCACCCCCGCCTGGCTTCTCCCTCCCCCGTCACTCCATGCTCTGCCCTGGGGGAGCTTGTGTAAGGGGGATGATCAGCTGACCCCTGCTCCCCTGCTGGCCCCATGACTCACAGGGACCAGCCAGCTCCTCAACCTCCTGAAATGGGGCTGGCCAGAGTCAAAAGAGCAGGTGAAAGGAGGCAGCTGGAAGAGTCACCCCAGCCTCCCACCCACATCCCAGCGCCAGAGACCAGGGGAGGTGAGTGCAGGGATTGTGGGTTGGGGCCACAACAACAAATCTCAGCTGGTTTGTTACCCCAGGGGTAGGCAGGTGGATGCTCGGCACCATGAAATAAGGGGTGTGGCCGGTTGTGCAGCCTGAAAGTCCTCAGCTCCAGGGGTCTCTACTGTCCCCTGGCAAAGGGAAACCCAAAGCATTGCTCTTACCCCAGTTACAATGGGGCTTTATACAGACAGCTGCCCCTTCCCTCTCTGTTCCTGTACTCCACAAGGGGGCTGAGGGTGTCCTAAGGCATGGGCAGCCAATCAGTGGCAAGCAGATTTGCATGAAGGGGCCATTCCCCAGTGCTGGTGTTTTAAGGGGGAATCGGAGGGTCCCAGCCACAGACCCGTTTGCCTCAGGGAGCCGAGCTCGTCTGGATCCACCATGGCCTGGGCCCCCCTGCTCCTCACCCTGCTCACCTACTGCTCGGGTGCGGTAACCCAAAAAGATTTTAATCTAAAAAGATTTTCCCTTCCCCAGCTGCCTGTGCTGGCTGCCTGCAGAGTGAGCTCTCTCTCCGCACAGCAATGAAACAGCGAATTGATCCCTCTGTTTTCTCCTCTTTTCCCAGGTTCTCTGGCCCAGTACGTGCTGACTCAGCCGCCCTCAGTGTCTGTGTCTCTAGGACAAAATGCTCAACTCACCTGCTCTGGGAACAACATTGGAAGCAGGAATGTGCGCTGGTACCAACAGAAACCTGGCAGTGCTCCCCTTACGGTGATATATGAAAATAGCAAAAGACCCTCCGGAATCCCTGAGCGATTCTCTGGCGCCAACTCCGGGAACACGGCCACGTTAACCATCACTGGGGTCCAGGCGCAGGACGAGGCTGATTATCACTGTCGGGTTTGGGACGACGACAGTAGCTCATACACAGTGACACAGCCTAATGGGGAAGTGAGACACAAACTGCCTTTTGACATGGGGGAATCAATTATTCATTCCTCTGTGACTGCGTGAGGGGCCTAAACCCTTATGGGCAGCCTGCTGTTACAGTATATCTCCTTAATAACCAGCGGGGTGGGTAAGGGCTGAGTCTTCTCTCTCCTAGCACAGGCCCACCAGTTTGCAGATAGGACTCCATGCTCCTGTGCATTGAGACTCACACTCTGGGCTTTACAATGCATTGAAATGATTGCTGAGTACTCCACTTACTTTGAAACCATTGCTGGGTTCTCACTTAAAAGATAGGGTGGGAAAAGGGTAGGAATGAGTGTTGTGCTGGTGGGATTTGCGTTTCGGTCACTGTATTTAACCCATAAATGTTCTTGAAAAGGGGATGAATTGTGAGGTAGTAACATTTTCAGATCCTACAAAATTACTCAAAATAGTTAAGCCCAAAGCTGGCTGCAAAGATTTACAAAGGGATCTCACAGAACTGGTGACTGGGCAACACAAGGGAAGATAGAATTTCATGTTGACAAAAGCAAAGTAATGTACGTGGAAAATACAATCCCAATTTTAGATGCAAAAATGATGGATGTAAAATAGCTGTTAACACTCAAGAAAGAGGTCTTGGAATCATTAGGAACAGTTCTCTGAAGACATCTGCTCAATATACAGTGGCAGTCTAAAAACTAAATAGAATATTGGGAATCATTAGGAAAGCAATAGATAATAAGAAAAAAAATGTCATGTTGCCTCCATATAAAGCCATGACACGACCACATCTTGAACATCTGTATCAACATCTGGTCACCTCAACTAAAACAAAAGAAATATTGGATTTGGGAAAGGCTCATTCTCATCTCAGTGCCCAGCAACCTTCTATGCTCCCACCCCTCTCTTTTTTACCTCAGGAATGTCCCTTTCCTGCAAGCCCCAGAGTGGCACATCCCCTGTTCCACAAGAGCGAGAGGATTCCCCCCAATCTCCTTCTGTGCAATGGCCACGTAGGCTTGTGGGTCACATGATCCATTTCCCCCCCAACTCACACCCCACACACGTTATTCAGCTGCCCCCTTTCGGCAGGGTCCAGCTTCCTTCCCCCTCTCAGTTCCCAGACCAGGAAATAACAGTCCAGTGTCCCATCTGCAGGACCTGTGAGGGTTAATTGGGGTTCAACAAGCCTGCATGTTCTGAAGCCTTTCACACCAGTTGGGCCTACTTCTGTGTCTCTGGGGGTATGTGTACACTAGCCACCCTAGTTCGAACCAGGGTGGCTAATGTAGTCATTCGAATTTGCAAATGAAGCCCAGGCTTAAAATATCCCGGGCTTTATTTGCGTGTTCCCGGGCGCCGCCATTTTTAAATGTGTGGTAGTTCGAACTCCCTGCCCATGGCTACACGTGGCATGGACTAGGTAGTTTGAATTAAAGCTCCTAATTCAAACTACCATTACTCCTCACTGCAGGAGGAGTAACGGTGGTTCGAATTAGGAGTTTTAATTCAAACTACCTAGCCCGTGCCACGTGTAGCCACGGGCAGAGAATTCTACCAACCGGGCATTTAAAAATGGCGGCGCCCGGGAACATGCAAATAAAGCCCGGGATATTTTAATCCTGGGCTTCATTTGCAAATTCGAATGACTACATTAGCCACCCTGGTTTGAACTAGGGTGGCAGTGTAGACATAGCCTATGAGCCAATAGAGCAGTGTTTCCCAAATGATGTTCTGTGGAACACCGGGGTTCCATGAAGTGAAAATAAGGGTTCCATGAGAAAATTCTATTACAGTAACATTTTATGAGTTAAAAAATAATAATAATTAATATGATGTTATTTTTGTTTTTAAACATGTAATTAAACAAAATGATGATCTCATGACCTTGGTTAGCATTTGTTTATTATTATCCTTACCTATTTGTGTTCTACTTTTTCAGCTCCATATATTTGACTGTTAAGGGTTCTGCAAAATTCTTTTGAGTTTAAAAGGGTTCTGTGGTCAAATAAAATTGGGAAACTCTGCAATAGATTTTTCCTCATACTGTCTCCTAGCTACCGTTCTATATGCCAATAGAACCTCTTCTTTTCCTGACCCCTAGCTCCGCATGCTCTCAGACTTCCCTCTTCCCTCCTCTTCTCAGCAAACTTAATAATACCCGCACTGCCCCTCCCTCACGTCCTGGCACCACTCCTTCCAAAATGGTGTTTCATGCATTGGGATCCTCGTGGACTGTGAAGAAATTCAGCTAGAAAGTGCTATGACTAGACTCCCACCTCCCAGCCATTACGGCCAGAGACCAATATGTGAACAAATGGATTTCTTAAAGTCCAGAGGCTCCATAGTCAGCACCCCTCTGCCCTGCAACTTTTTTTACTTTCCCTTGCACACTGTGGTCACAATAGCCCAGGATTGTCCTTGGTGATTATAATTCATACAGCCAGACTCTACCCCTTGCAACTGCTCCTCCCAGTAGTCGGTGAGAAAGAGCAAAACCAGCTAACCCATTAGACATGGTGCTTTGGATTCTGTTTGGGTCATGCCCAGCACTGCTGATGTCCTGGCTGGATTTTGATGGTAGGCGAGACAGTTGCATTCCTCTCCCAGGAACAAGGAGACCTGGGGATTCCCTGGGAGAAGCGTTTCAGAAGGGAAGGATTGGAACAGTTAACAAGAGCAGTGCAATAGGCCAGCACGGTGCCGTATGCAGTACCAGCAAGGCGTTTCTAGCTGGTAGGTGTGCGGAAGGATTGGACACTACATCAGACCCAGCCCTTCCACAGAACTGCCTCTACTCCAGCTCTGTCTGCACATGCCCCCACAGGAGAACAAGTTGGGGGAGGGGGTGGAGGAGCTGGGCACAGAACAGCAGCCAGAGGAACATTTGGCAATTCTACTGCTTTCCCCGCTCTATCTCTCACAGCTGGGAAGGGAGCAAAACTCCCAAGGCACCTTTCTCTCCCCACAGAACTTTCTTCTGGCATGGCTGGGCAGCTGGAGCTGGGCAGCTGGAGGAGAGGCAGCTCTGCGGAGAGGCAGGGCCAGAGCTGGGCCTTCTGTTCCCTTCCCTGCTGGCAGGGGCAGGATGGGGAAAGCAGCAGAATTGCCAACAGCTCCTTCAGCTGTAGGACCACCCCCAGTTACCAGTTCAGAGAGGGGAGGTAAGGGAAAGAATGTGGGAGGTCTGGGTTGGGGACAGAGCAGTGTCACAAGTAGTGTCAAGTCGTGCGGTCATGGGATAGGGATAGAAGAGTTTAATCATTTAACAGGTTAACTGATAAGCATCAGCTAAAGGATGCCACCTGCAGTTAAACTCCTCTGCCCTGCTAGCGCATGACAACTCTGGCATGTGCCTGCTCCTGACAGCTTCCCCTGCTCCAGGGAGCCAGCTGTCACCCTGGACTGTAGTATAAACCTTACAGACTGCAGAAGCAGGGCCAGGAGTTGGGAGCTGGTGCAGACTCCTGCAGCACGAGGTGGTAGTCAGCTCCTCAGGAGCACGGCCAGCAGCTGTTGCACGTAAGGAGCTGGCTTATACTATCTATAGCACACGCACTCATATACCACAGGGCTACGTCTAGACTGGCATGATTTTCCGGAAATGCTTTTAACGGAAAAGTTTTCAGTTAAAAGCATTTTCAGAACAGAGCGTCTAGATTGGCACAGACACTTTTCCGCAAAAGCATTTTTTGCGGAAAGCGTCCGTGGCCAATCTAGACACGCTTTTCGGCAAAAAAGCCCCAATCGCCATTTTCGCCATCGGGACTTTTTTGCGGAAAACAAATCTCAGCTGTCTACACTGGCCCTTTTGCCCAAAAGTTTTGCACAAAAGGGACTTTTGCCCAAACGGGAGCAGAATAGTATTTCCGCAAGAAGCACTGATTTCTTTCAGTAGGAAGTCAGTGCTTTTGCAGAAATTCAAGCGGTCAGTGTAGACAACTGGCAAGTTTTTCTGGAAAAGCGGCTGATTTTCCAGAAAAACTGGCCAGTCTAGAAACAGCCCAGCTGTATATCATAGTATATACTTATATATTGTAAGCCGGTTCCCTCAGAGCACAGTGCTTATACTGCAGAGTGTGCAGTTCAGGGCAGTAGACATTTCTGGAGGAGCAGAGCCAACAGCCGGCGCACAGATAGTTTGCACATGCTCTGTTCCCACAGGACTCTTGGCACAGACATGACATCAGAGCAGAGCTCATCGCAGCCACTACAGCTGCCCCATACAGTGACTAATCAACCCCAGAGGTGGGAGGAAGCTGATGACTTGCTCACCCTGCATCACGCAGAGAAGGAGACCAGCCCCTGAAGGAGCAGCTGGGGTGTGCACAGTGACTGTGAAGTGACGCTGCTCCACAGCCATGCAGAGGAACAGCCCCAGGCTGTGTGTGACACTGACCACTAGGAGGAGCTGATCATCCACAGCCCATAGGATACCCAATGGGGTTTGCAGTTCCCAGTGACCGGCTGGCAGCTGCTGGGGTAGAGGCAACTCTGGGCTCAGGGGTTTCAATCCCTCACAGCTCTCACACGGCTGGTAGGAATGAGGTTCCCTGGGGCCTTCTGCTCTGAGGGCCCAGCTCTTCATCCAGCCCCTTCTGTCCTCCCTGTTTCACATTCTCCAGGGCAGAGGCTCCCCCATGGGGGACGATGAAACCCCCAAACCCTGAGGGCAGAGAGGGAGAAGCCCTGCAGCTGCCAACACCTGCAGCCCCACCCCCGCCTGGCTTCTCCCTCCCCCGTCACTCCATGCTCTGCCCTGGGGGAGCCCATGTAAGGGGGATGATCAGCTGACCCCTCCTCCCCTGCTGGCCCCACGACTCACAGGACCAGCCAGCTCCTCGCTCTCCTGACATGGGGCTGGCCAGAGTCAAAAGATCAGGTGAAAGGAGGCAGCTGGAAGAGCCACCCCAGCCTCCCGCCCATATCCCAGCGCCAGAGACCAGGGGAGGTGACTGCAGGGATTGTGGGTTGGGGCCACAACAACAAATCTCAGCTGGTTTGTTACCCCAGGGGCAGGCAGGTGGATGCTCAACACCATGAAATAAGGGGTGTGGCCGGTTGTGCAGCCTGAGAGTCCTCAGCTCCAGGGGTCTCTACTGTCCCCTGGCAAAGGGTAACCCAAAGCATTGCTCTTACCCCAGTTACAATGGGGCTTTATACAGCAGCTGCCCCTCCCTCTCTATTCCTGGCCTCCCCAAGTGGGCAGGTGGCCATAACCATTGGCAGCCAATCAGTGGCAAGTCCATTTGCATGAAGGGGCCATTCCCCAGTGCTGGTGTTTTAAAGGGGAATCGGAGGGTCCCAGCCACAGACCCGTTTGCCTCAGGGAGCCGAGCTCGTCTGGATCCACCATGGCCTGGGCCCCCCTGCTCCTCACCCTGCTCACCTACTGCTCGGGTGCGGTAACCCAAAAAGATTTTAATCCAAAAAGATTTTCCCTTCCCCAGCTGCCTGTGCTGGCTGCCTGCAGAGTGAGCTCTCTCTCCGCACAGCAATGACACAGCGAATTGATCCCTCTGTTTTCTCCTCTTCTCCCAGGTTCTCTGGCCCAGTACGTGCTGACTCAGCCGCCCTCAGTGTCTGTGTCTCCAGGGCAAAACGCTCAACTCACCTGCTCCGGGAACAACATTGGTAGCAAGAATGTGCAGTGGTACCAACAGAAACCTGGAAGTGCCCCCCTAGCAGTGATATATGAAAATAACAAAAGACCCTCCGGAATCCCTGAGCGATTCTCTGGCACCAACTCCGGGAACACGGCCACGTTAACCATCACTGGGGTCCAGGCGCAGGACGAGGCTGATTATTACTGTCAGGTGTGGGATGGCAGTGCTCCTCACAGTGACACAGCCTGAAGGGGAAGTGAGACAAAAACCTCCTCGCTAAGAAAGGCCTCACTTAACATCCTTCATTGTGATGGTGGATGAGCTAAGATTTCAGAGGTGGAGAGGTGCCTGCATATTTCAATTCCCAGAGACCCTTCAAAACAAAGATTCCATAAATCATTCT
The DNA here is from genome assembly GCF_052426305.1 of Pelodiscus sinensis. Taxonomy (NCBI): domain Eukaryota; kingdom Metazoa; phylum Chordata; order Testudines; family Trionychidae; genus Pelodiscus; species Pelodiscus sinensis. Next base: position 12,747,463 of record NC_143085.1, read on the forward strand.
CTGAGAATGGCAGAAATCACAGCCCTTTGGACATGCAATGTTGTTGTAGCCCCGTCTGTCCCAGGGAACTACTGAGATCAAGTTGTGAGATCTGTGTGGCTGCACACCTCATCTCTCTCTAATAGAATATGAAGAGCTGCAGTGAAACATATTACCTCTCCCTCCCAGCCACTTTTTGAGTCTAGGGCAGGTTTCTTTGTGAGCACAACTTTGATGGAATGTGAAATTTCATCTCTGGTCTACATACATTACCTCAGTTACTGTACTTGATGATCCAATGAGAATTAAGGATGATGAGCATAAAAGAGCTTCTAGTGCAGGTCTGGCATTTCACACAGTGCTGAGGGCTCAGACATTGTAAAAACCTCCTAAACTGTGAACAGTGGGTCCAGCTTCAAAGATCACAGTGATCACTAGTCCCAGTGGGAAATCAGGGGCTCTCCAGGGTATATTAGTTGCCTTTCAAATTCTGAGAAAAAACAGGGCACTGCTGGAATCCCTCATTCTGCCTGTGGGTACCAGGACATACCCAGTAATACTGTATGCTTAGCTATGTGTGGGGTTTCCAAGGTGAGGATGTTGTTATTGTGCTCTGGGGTACAGTAGTGGAAACAGGAAAAATCTTCCCTTTCTCTCCTGTGGTTTGTACTGTGCCGGGAAGTTCATGACATGCAGTTTGATTTCTGCCCTTACCAACGTTCAAAGATCGCTGAACTGGGCTGGAACGTCACCCCAATATTTTTCTCCTGAGTAAACCTGTCTGCTCACATTCTGATTTGGAATGTAGTACACGTACATTCTCTAGGCCTTCCTCAGGGTTCAGAAGTAAACTGTTTGCAATGTTTCCTGAGACTGTGAGCAACAGCCTGCAAGAGCCTCCCCAAGGAAGGGTAAACTGTCACATTCATCTCAATGGCCCCTTAACTCTCAAAGTCAACAGACAAGTACAATCAGATGGAGAATGCAGATTCAAAGATGTCACTGGGCAGAGCATATGAGTGACTGCTCTGGCCATGGTTGGTCCTGCAGACCATGAGTCACAGAGCAAGGCCCCTCCGTTCCCCTGCTTTTATTTTTAACCCCACTTTTCCCTAGGAGTGGGTGGGCAGGGCTCATTTTAAAAGTTGTTTCCATGGCAGTCAGGTGACTGTCTGTGGTGTTGAATAGCAGCTACATGTGTCCAAAGGAGTAACGGTAGTTCGAATTAGAAAGCCTAATTCGAACTACCTATTCTGTACAGCATGTAGCCGTGGGCATGGAGTCTGCATTAAGAGGGATTTAAAAATGGCGGCGCCCGGCATGATGCAAATGAAGTCTGGGATATTTAAATCCCGGGCTTCATTTGCAACTTCGAATGGCTACATTAGCCACCCTAGTTCTAACTAGGGTGGCAGTGTAGACATACTCACATTTGTGTGCTTTAACACCCTCCTAAAGAATTAGGATTTTTGTAATAGTTTTTCCTAATGTCCAATCTAGACCTCCCCCACTGCAACTTGAGACCTTTGTTCCTGGTTCTGTCATCTGTCACCACTGAGAACAGCTTCTCTCCATCTTCTTTGGAGCCTCCCTTCAGGCAGCTGAAGGCTGCTATCAAATCCTCCCTCACTCTTCTCCTCTGTATCCCCTCATGAGTCATGTGCACAGGGCCCCTCATCCTTTTGTTGCCCTCTCCTGGACTTTCTCCAATGAGTCCATATATTTTCTGTAGTGGGAGGCACAAAATTGAGCACAATAGTCCAGATGTGTTCTCACTAGAACCAAATAAAGGGGAATAATAACTTCCCTAGATCTGCTGGTAATGCTCCTCTTAATGCACCCTAACATACCATTAGCCTTCTGTCTACAAGGGCGCCCTGTTGACTCATATCCATTTTCTCATCCACTGAAATCCCAAGAGTCTTTTCTGCCAAACTGCTGCTTAGCCAGTCGGTTCAGAGCCTGTAACAATACTTGGGATTCTTCTGTCAACGTGAAGGATTTCACTCTTCTCCTTGTTGAACCTCATCAGATTCCCTTTGGCCCAACCCTCCAGTATATCCAGGTCACTCTAGACTGGGTGTCAGCAACCTATGGCATGTGTGGCACAAGTTGCCTGTGAGTTAATTCTCTTTTCTAACTCCCCCCCAGGTGAGCACCCTACCCATGTTCTGAAGGGTCACGACCTGCTGCAGTGTTTACAGGTCAACAGGCGAGACAGGACAGATGCAAATGTTACTAAGTAGCAGAGCGACTTCTTGTGACTGTGAAAATTTGGCCCAGAAGCAAATCCGGGCTGGGGATAGGAGCCACGGTCCTGGAGCTGGGGAACTGCCCTCCACATGGGAAATGCTGGTGAAACTGTGAGCTGGGGCAAGAGATCACATTTCAAATGAAGCTCTGACCTGCAGAGGGAGCTTTCAGCTCTAGTGTCAGAGAGAGGAGCCACTATCCCTTTTCCTGATGAACCATGTGGCCACATGCTGCTGGGGAGGGATTCTATAGGGAGATAAAATGACAATAACAATAAAGCTTTTTTCCAGATACCTCCCAGATTCCCCTTTTTTCCTTCTTGCTCTGAGGGCAGAGAGGGACAGGTGGAGCAGGTGGGGAGCTGGTGGAGAGCAGGTGCAGTCAGACCTGACCATATAGGATGTGCATAGAAAATAGACTCTCCCAAAGCCATTCATCCATCTCTCAGAAGTGTATCTCAAGAGGATGATTTCTTGGCAATTCTCTGATGACATTTCCACCTTGCTGATACAGACCAGGCAAGTGCCTGTCCAAGCAACAACATGGAGCATCCACCTGTCCAAACTGATACCCCCAAAATACCCCCTGAACTGTGCCCCTTCCTCAAGCTCTGCCCTGGGATTGAGTGGTCTGTGCCCCTCTCAGCAGATAGAGCTATTTCTCGCCACATGAGCCCTTTGCTCTCTTAGCTCCCATTCTGCCTGTGTAACCACCACTGGTTGGATTTGAACCTGGGAACTCAGAATCTTAGTATAGGAACCTCTGCCTTCTCAGCTAAAAGCCAGCTGGCTCTCAGCCCATGGTGCAGAAATCTCTTCATCTTAGCTTTGCTGTGGTCTAGGTGCCACTGCATTGGCCAATGAACTGCACTAGGTGTGTGGGTTATACCTGCACATGCATTACCAGCAAGCAGACAGCTCATGCACTGCCAAAGTCCCAGAGCTTTACAATAGGAGAGCCCTACCCAAACAGAACAACAGTTCCAAACTGCAATGGATTGTGCCCAGGAATATTGCCCTCCCCACCTCCAGGGCAGTGCCAGTGCTGACATGATATTTCTGTGTGCTCTGTGTGACTCTGCAAGGCAGTCTGGGCTCAACAGGACCGTTGCTACATCTCCAAATATTTGTGCTTATACAGAACAGGAATGATTTGCCTTCAGTTACTGCACTTTTACAGAAGGGTGAATTTTACTGGCTGGGACTCACATCGCAGTACAGCAGAGAAGACTTGATCCCAGTATCTTCCCCTGTGTCACTGCCCATCTCGTCTGGGCGAATGAGGATGCGTCAGGAGCTAGTGAGCAAGGGGCAGATTTGCATGAAGGGGCCATTCTCTAGCTCTGGGGGTTTAAGAGAGAATCAGAGGCTCTCAGCCACAGACCTGTTTGCCTGAGGAAGCCAGGCTCATCTGGATCCCCTGCCATGGTCTTGGCCCCTCTGCTCCTTGCACTGCTCACCTACTGGTCAGGTGATATTTGGTGTTTGCATGTCTCCTGACTGCCTGCAGATCATGTTCACTGGGGATCAATGTTGAGTCGTTTTATTCATGTGCTTTCTCCTTGCAGGTTCTCTCGCCCAGTACGTGCTGACTCAGCCACCCTCAGTGTCTGTGTCTCCAGGGCAAAATGCTCAACTCACCTGCTCAGGGAACAATATTGGTAGCAAGAATGTGCACTGGTAATAACAGAAACCTGGCAGCGCCCCCCTATTCATGGCAAAGTCAGGGGATCTTTTCACTGCCCCCCAGTAATTTCTCTCCCTTCTCTCCCTCCATTGCTCCAGCCACTCTCTGGTCTCACATCTCACTCTCAGACAAGCTCCAATCTGCACTGCCAAAGACTGCAAAATCCCTCTCCCTTCTGCGCTCCTGCACAGAACTGGAAAGCCTCCATTGGCCTAAAACTGGAGCCTGGAGGCAGGGCAATAGAATGCTGCCCCTGCGCTCTACCCCAGACAGTCAAACTCTTTGGTGCCTTTGGTATCTGAATCAGGAACAGTAAGAACCTCTCGATGTCCCATTGCTGTGAAATCTGAGTCAGCTTCAGAATTGAAGAGCTCATTGTTGGGCTCTGGGGGAAGTTACTCAAGGTCTCATGACAAGCTCAGGGGACCTCTTCACTGACCCCCCCCCTCCCCCCGAGATTTGTGTCCTATCTCATGTTTAATTCATAAATATATGTTGCAGATGAGCCACGATTCTCAAAACTGGTGCTGAGTAGTTGCCATCCCACCCTACTATAACAGGGCACCATTGACCGTGGGGGTGAGCCCTGGCCTTAGGGCAATGTGATTGCTTTGGACCCTTCTCATTCAGAGCCCCGCGCTGCGGTGCCCGCCAACCCACCTGTTCACTAGCTGCCCTGGCTGGGAGCTACACAGCTTTGGGCCCCACAAGTTCTTTTTCTGGGTCTGGGGTGGTGTTAAGGGAGCAGAAGCTCCCCCACTGAAAATCAGAACCCCTAGATTTCATATTTGAGGTCTGCTTAAAGCTGCATGCCCTGGCTCCAGAGGCAGTGCTTAAATGCAACAGAGTTTGAGCTGCTCCTAGCTTTGCCTTTGGGGCAGGGAATTTGTTATGAGAAGAGGGAGACGGGTGATTAAGACTATCAAAAGGCTGGGCATTCCAATAATAGAAGGATTGTTAGATCATCATAAAAACATTGCTGGGTACTCCACGTAAAACTTAGGATGGGAAGAGAGTAGAAATGAGTGTTGTGCTGCTGGGATCACTGCTATTTAACATACACATGTTCTTGGAAAGGGGATGAATAGTGAGGTAGTAAAATTTGCAGATCCTACAAAATTACTCAAAATAGTTGAGTCCAAAGTTGACTGCAAAGAGTTAGAAAGGGTTCTTAGAAAACTGGATATCACTAGGCAACACAAGGGGAGATGGAATTCAGTTTTAATAAATCCAAAGTAATGGACATGGAAAATATAATCCCAATTATAGATACAAAAATGATGGATGTAAAATAGCTGTTCCTACTCAAGAAAGAGATCTTGGAATCACTATGGTTAGTTCTCTGAAAACATCTCCTCAATATGCAGTGGCAGTCTAAAAACTAAAAAGCTAACAGCATATTGGGATTCATTAGGAAAGCAATACATAATAAGAGAAAAAACACCACATCAGTGGTTACTAGCCAGAATGGGCAGGGATGGTGTGCCAAGCTACTGTGTGACAGAAGTTGGGAATGGATAACAGGTTGGATCATTTCATCCATTTGTTCATGTCTTTGGAAGCAGCTGGCACAGCCTCCTCTGTTCATGCCTTCTAAAGCACCTGGCATTGGACAGCATTGAAAGACAGGATACTGGGTAAGATGGATCATTGGTCTCACCAAGTATGTCTGTTCTGATCATAGATAGAGCCCCTGTGTATCTGCCCCCTGCTGTAATCCACCAGACCCTACTCCCTTTGAGATCTGAGACAGAATCCAAGAGTTCTGCCTGTCTCTCTCTCTCTACAAACCCTCCCTCTCCTAAAGGTTAGTAACAAAGCGTTTAAGGATGACCTGAGTCCCTTGAGTGACTTACCAGAAGATGAAAGAACGTATTAAAAGTAGAGCTGAGTGAGTCTATTTTTTTAAATTTCTTTCTTTCATTTAGGAATTAGATAAAGTGCCATTGTCAGCGAATTGCTAAGTTATCTGATAAAAAAAAACCCTAGAGTTTTTCACAGCCCTTGAAAGAGATGATACGTACATGGGGTGGAGGGGAGAATGGGATTGGTCCCCCCACAGTTGGCTTTCTTCTCCCTTCCATCACAGTATATACAACATCCCCCTCCCCCAAAACCAGGTTCCACCACAGCTGAACTTCACCCTTCTTACTTAGACCTGCTGGGCATTGGCATAAATACTCCAGCAGCTCCAGGGATGCCAACATGTGCCTCCAGGATGAGAACTGTGCTGCAATGGTAGAGAGACCTTTCACGGGGGAGGGGGGTCATGCCCCACAGGACGGTTTTGCTGACAGCCCCATGGGGCACAGATTGCAGCATACAAAAGACAAACGCTGCTCTTGGTGGATGCTTGTTTAAATCTGAATTATGCTGGTTTGCAGGTGCTCTGTTCCCATGGGACTTTTCGCACTGACATGACATAGAAGCAAATCTTATTGCAGCCATTGCAGCTGCCCTATATAGTAACTGATCTCCCCAGAGCTGGGAGGAAGCTGATGACTTGCTCACCCTGCCTCACACAGAGAAGGAGACCAGCCCCTGAAGGAGCAGCTGGGATGTGCACAGTGACTGTGAAGTGATGCTGCTCCACAGCCATGAAGAGGAACAGCCCCAGGCTGTGTGTGACACTGACCACTAGGAGGAGCTGGTCATCCACAGCCCATAGGATGCCCAATGGGGTTTGCAGTTCCCAGTGACCGGCTGGCAGCTGCTGGGCTAGAGGCATCTCTGGGCTCAGGGGTTTCAAACCCTCACAGCTCTCACGCGGCTGGTAGGAATGAGGTTCCCGGGGGCCTTCTGGTCTGAGGACCCAGCTCTTCATCCAGCCCCTTCTGTCCTCCCTGTTCCATGTTCTCCAGGGCAGAGGCTCCCTCCAGGGACAAGATGAAACCCCCAAACTCTGAGGGCAGAGAGAGAGAAGACCTGCAGCTGCCAACACCTGCAGCCCCACCCCCGCCTGGCTTCTCCCTCCCCCAGTCACTCCATGCTCTGCCCTGGGGGAGCCCGTGTAAGGGGGATGATCAGCTGACCCCTGCTCCCCTGCTGGCCCCATGACTCACAGGGACCAGCCAGCTCCTCACTCTCCTGAAATGGGGCTGGCCAGAGTCAAAAGAGCAGGTGAAAGCAGGCAGGTGGAAGAGCCACCCCAGCCTCCCACCCACATCCCAGCGCCAGAGACCGGGGAGGTGACTGCAGGGATTGTGGGTTGGGGCCACAACAACAAATCTCAGCTGGTTTGTTACCCCAGGGGCAGGCAGGTGGATGCTCAACACCATGAAATAAGGGGTGTGGCCGGTTGTGCAGCCTGAGAGTCCTCAGCTCCAGAGGTCTCTACTGTCCCCTGGCAAAGGGTAACCCAAAGCATTGCTCTTACCCCAGTTACAATGGGGCTTTATACAGACAGCTGCCCCTCCCTCTGTTATTGTCTGCCTTACCATAGTGTGTTGTCATAGGCATGGGCAGCCAATCAGTGGCAAGCAGATTTGCATGAAGGGGCCATTCCCCAGTGCTGGTGTTTTAAGGGGGAATCGGAGGGTCCCAGCCACAGACCCGTTTGCCTCAGGGAGCCGAGCTCGTCTGGATCCACCATGGCCTGGGCCCCCCTGCTCCTCACTCTGTTCACCTACTGCTCGGGTGCGGTAACCCAAAAAGATTTTAATCCAAAAAGATTTTCCCTTCCCCAGCTGCCTGTGCTGGCTGCCTGCAGAGTGAGCTCTCTCTCCGCACAGCAATGAAACAGCAAATTGATCCCTCTGTTTTCTCCTCTTTTCCCAGGTTCTCTGGCCCAGTACGTGCTGACTCAGCCGCCCTCAGTGTCTGTGTCTCCAGGGCAAAACGCTCAACTCACCTGCTCCGGGAACAACATTGGTAGCAAGAATGTGCACTGGTACCAACAGAAACCTGGCAGCGCCCCCCTACTCGTGATATATGAAAATAACAAAAGACCCTCCGGAATCCCTGAGCGATTCTCTGGCACCAACTCCGGGAACACGGCCACGTTAACCATCACTGGGGTCCAGGCGCAGGACGAGGCTGATTATTACTGTCGGGTGTGGGACAGTGACAGTAGCTCTCACACAGTGACACTGCCTGATGGGGAAGTGAGACACAAACTGCCTGTTGACATGGGGGAGTCAGTTATTGATTTCTTCTGTGACTGTGTGATGGGCTCAAACCCTTCTGAGCAGCCTGATGTCACAGTGTGGCTCATTAGTGACCAGTGGGGTGGGTTAGGACTGAGTCTTAACACCCCTAGCACAGGCACACAAGTTTGTAGACAAGACTCTATGCTCCAGAGCATTGAGACTCGCACACTGGGCTTTGGGAAATATTGAAACCATTCACAACTATTCCACTTACTTTGAAACCATTGCTGGGTTCTCAGTGGTAGTAAAAGAATAGGAATAACTGTTGGGCTACTAGGATTTGCATTTGGTCACTGGCCCCAACATACCTTTCAGATTCTGAGAATATACAGGGCACTGCTGGAGTCCCTGCTTCTGTCTGTGGGTACCAGGACATTCCCAGTAACACCGTATACTATACTTATCTATCCGTGGGGTTCCCAAGATGAGGATGCTGTCATTGTGCTCTGTGGTATAGCAGTGGAAGCAAGAAAACAACTTCCTCTTCACTCCTGCAGCCAGTGTTCTGTTGGGAAGTTCATGTCTTGCTGTTTGGTTTCTGTCCTTACCTGGTTTCAAACATCGCTGAACTGGGCTGGAACGTCACCCCAATATTTGTCTCCTGAATATACCTGTCTGTGCACATTCTGGTTTGTAATGTAGTATATGTACATTCTCTAGTCCTTCCTCAGGCTTCAGAAAAAAACTGTGTGCATGTGACTGGGTACAATGTTGCCTGAGACTGTGAGCAACAGCCTGCAAAAGCCTCCCTAAGGACGTGTAAACATCTCAATGGCCCCTGAATTTTCAAAGCCTACAAACAAGTACGAACAGATGGAGAATGCAAACATGATGGTATAGAATAGCACGGACATGTTCCCAAAGGTGGTATTTGACATTTGTTTGCTTGTGGGAAATTACATACTATTGTAAGAATAAAGGGGCCCCTAAGACCACTCACTAAATTCCCCCAGTCCCAGTGTGTCTTCCAGCTCTGGGGCTGGAAGGTTGTGAGGGTCTTGGAAGGTCACTGTCTCCACTCCTCACATTTCCCAGAGTAACAGCTGTGCTCAGTCCACTAGTGGGCATCAAATGAAACTAATAGGCAGCAGCTTTAAAACAAATAAAAGGAAGTTCTTATTCACACAGCGCATAGTCAATCTGTGGAACTCCTTGCCTGAGGAGGTTGTGAAGGCTAGGACTAGAACAGGATTTAAAAGAGAACAAGATAAATTCATGGAGGTTAAGTCCATAAATGGCTATTAGCTAGTATGGGTAAGGAATGGTGTCCCTAGCCTTTGGTTTTCAGAGGGTGGTGATGGATGGCAGGAGAGAGATCGCTTGATCATTACCTGTTCGATTCACTCCCTCTGGGACACCTGGCATTGGCCACTGTTGGCAGACAGGGTACTGGGCTGGATGGACCTTTTGTGTGACCAAGTATGGCCGTTCTTATGTTCTTATGATGCTCTCTTGCACAAGAAAGCTCTGATGGCCATTTTAGCCATAGGAGTTTCTTGCGTGAGAAACCCCTGTTGCCCGTCCATATTGCCTTCGTGCGCAAGAGCTCTTACGCAAGAGGGCTTATTCCTTGTGGGGGAAGAATAACTCTTGAGCAAGAAGCCCTCTGTTCCGATGCTTTACTGAAAATTTACTTAAGCAAGAACGCACATGCAGTGTAGACGCTCCACAAGATTTTGGACAAGAACGGCCATTCTTCCACAAGAAGTCTGCAGTGTAGACATAGGCTCCATGTTACTCATCACCTTTGTGTTTCACATCACTGGCTGCCACACATCACTCCATGTTGGACATTGCCTGTCTGCCGCACATCACTCTCTGTTGCAGATCACCACCGTGTCACACATCACTCCATGTTGCCTATCACAACCACACTGGTGACCCTAAGAAAATTCACTCTATACAGGATAGGAAAATTCCAAGCAACACGGGATCCATATGCCTTTTCTGCTGAACTTTTCCACCCACAGGGGGTTGTTTGCTAACCCAAAATACCTGGGCTCATCAGGTAAATGTGCAGTGCTAGATGCTGGCCGCATCCAATGGCTAGAACTTAGAACTAGAAAATCCAAACTGAAACGATGGTGTGAATGTTTAACATGAGAGTGAGGGTACACTCAGGATCCAATTTACTGTGGGTTGTGACGGATTCTCCACCACTGGCATCATGTAATTTAAGAAGGGATGTTTTTAAGAGATGTGCTAGTTGCAACAGTAATGATTTTAGATCTTTTACATGGTGGTCAATTTGGACGATCACATTGGGGTGTCTTCTTATTTTGGAACCTATAGGTTGGTCTAAAGTGCAGCTACGAACAGTCTGCCCAGGGCAGATAGGCCGCTACATACAAGTGCCTCCAATCTAGATGCGCTTTTCCGAAAATGCTTTTAACGGAAAACTGTTCCGTTAAGAGCATTTGCGGAAAATCATGCCAGTCTAGATGTAGCCATGAAGAAGGCAGGTGTCATTCAAAGATGTCACTGGGCAGAGTATAGCAATGACTGTGTTGTATTTCATAGAATCATAGAGCTGGAAGAGACCTTAGAAGGCCATCAGGTCCAGCCCCCTGCCCAAGGCAGGACCAATCCCAACTAAATCAACCCAGCCAGGGCTTTGTCAGGCTGGGACTTAAACACCTCTAGGGATGGAGACTCCACTAGGTAACCCATTCCCTAGGTAACCCATTCCAGTGCTTCACCACCCTCCTAGTGAAATAGTTTTTCCTAATATCCAATCTGGACCTCTCCCATTGCAGCTTGAGACCATTGCGCCTTGTTCTGCCATCTGTCTCTACTAAGAACAGCCTTTCTCCATCCTCTTTGGAACCTACCTTCAGGAAGTTGAAGGCTGCTATCAAATCCCCCCTCACTCTTCTCTTCTGCAGACTAAATAGACCCAATTCCCTCAGCCTTTCCTCATAGGTCATGTGCTCCAGCCCCCTAATCATTTTGGTTGCCCTCTGCTGGACCCTCTCCAATGCATCCACATCCTCCCTTTAATTGGGGGCCCAGAACTGGACACAATACTCCAGGTATGGCTTCGCCAGAGACGAGTAAAGAGGAATAATCACATCTCTGGATCGAGTGGCAAGATTTTGTAAGATTAGGTCCCTTCATTCTCCTTCGTGCTCTTTATGTCTGGGAAGGAAGCAAAGCTATCAAGAGCAGGAATGCAGGTTTCTCCTACTTTCCTATTCTCTGCAGTTTCTGCCAGTTCTCCTAAGCTCTGTGGTGTGCACAGTACTGAATGTAACCAGATTTGCTACAACCATTTCAGAGGATTGCAGATTCTCAGCAGCACCACTACAGTGACTGGCTACCTGGGTGACTCCCTGGCCCTGCTGGAAACACATGCTTTAAAACCCAGTCGATTTTGGTCCTGAATCCCAATAAAAGTGCCTTTCTGCCTGTGCACAGTTGTGGATGTAGGGATGAGCAGATTCACTGTGCTACACATTCCTGAGCCTGGGGACAGAGGGCAGAGTGTTTTCTGTGGGGAATCTCTAGTGTTGGCATTTTCTGCTCTGGCCTTGGTTGGTCCTGCAGACCATGGATCACAGATGGAGCAAGGGGAAGGAGACAGGGCAGCAGAGGGAAAAGATAGAGATTTTTAAGATATTTATTAAAAACTTGAGTGCCACAGTGGCACGTCCAAACAAGCCACAAACTCAGTACTGGTGCACAATACAAAATTTATTCTGCTCATGGGAGGAAACTCTTAGTGGGAACACTTCTCCCAGTCTCTCCACCCCCCGAGTTAATGTCACACACATTGGGTTAATGCAATTGTAGGATAGTTGCATGAGGGCGGTTTGGTGGGGGCCAAACTAATCCCTATTGGTAGAAGGATGGTGGGAAAAGTCCTTGGGATGGTGGGAAAAGTCACATGAGACATTTTACTTCTGGTCATGTGTCCATATTGTACCGAGAGTGTTACCTCCAGAAGCGTAGCTAATGGGAGTCAGGGGGTGTGGCTAATGAGGGTCAAAGAGTACATTTTAAAAAATTCTTTGGGCGCACACTCTAATGAAACGTGCTGAGCATGCCTATGATGTAGTGTAGACACTCCGTGGCTGTATCTAGACTAGCAAGTTTTTCCACAAAATCATCTGATTTTGTGGAAAAACTTGCCAGCTGTCTACACTGGCCACTTGAATTTCTGCAAGAACACTGACGATCTCATGTAAGATCGTCAGTGTTTTTGCAGAAATACTGTGCTGCTCCCGTTCAGGCAAAAGCCCTCTTGCGCAAATTATTTGCGCAAGAGGGCCAGTGTAAACAGCACAGAACTGTTTTCCGCAAAAAAGCCCCGATCGCAAAAATGGCGATCGGGGCTTTTTTGCAGAAAACCGTGCCTAGATTGGCCACGGACGCTTTTCCGCAAAAAGTGCTTTTGCGGAAAAGCATCCTGCCAATCTAGACGGGCTTTTCCGAAAATGCTTTTAATGGAAAAGTTTTCCATTAAAAGCATTTTCGGAAAATCATGCCAGTGTAGACATAGCCCATAAGTTTTTGCGCAAGAACACCTGTTCTTGCACAAGAAGCCTGCAGTGTAGACATATCCTCCATGTTACTCATCACCTTCGTGTCGCAGATCACCGGCTGCCGCATATCACTCTCAGTTGCAGATCACCACTGTGTCACACATCACTCCATGTTACATATCACATCCACACTGGTGCCCATAAGAAAGTTCACTCTGTACAAGATAGGAAAATTCCAAGCAACACGGAATCCACATGCCTTTTCTGCTGAACTTTTCCACCCACAGGGGGTTGTTTGCTAACCCAAAGCACCCGGGTTCATCAGGTAAATGTGCAGTGCTAGATGCAGGCCACATCCAATGGCTGGAAGTTAGAACTAGAAAATCCAAACTGGAACTATGGCTTGAACACTTAACATGAGAGTACGGGTACAGTCAGGATACAAATTACAGCAGCTCATGATGGATTCTCCACCACTGGCACCATTTAATTTCAGAAGGGATGTTTTTAAGAGATGTGCTGGTTGCATTAGAAATGCCTTGTGGCTTTTACATGCTGATCAAGTTGGATGATCACCTAGGAGTCTCTTCTTGCTTTGTAACCTATGGGTTGGTCTAAAGCACAGCTAGGAAGAGTCTGCCCAGGGCAGGTAGGCGGTTACATACAAGTGCTGCCAGCCATTCCGCTGTGTTGTTCATTTCTCTGGCCATGTGAAGAACTCATTAGCAAATTTTGTTCTTCAGGTCAGTATAAGGAGGTGGGCAAAATCATGCCTTAATCTTGTTCTGGGGAAGCCAAACTAGCTTCAGCTCTGTCGTACCTCGGTGTTTTCGTACCTCGGTACCTTCGGTAGTCTGGACTGTCAATGTCAGCGTCATCTGGTCAGGGTTGTCCTGGCGCGCGCCTGACAGGACCTCTACTCCGTTGTTAAACTTTCGGCTGCATGCGTAACAATCAGTATTCCCTTTATCTAGAGTGTTAGACCCCGTGCACTTGCGTCAACACAAGAGATCTCTGAGAGGCCCCGGAAACGACAGATGCAGGCAAGGTTTGAAATCAATCGAGCAGGTTTATTGTCAAATGCGAAGCTCTACCAGTTGGTAACAGAGATCAGTACAATGTTACACCACTGGGCACTATGGCCCGCGTTGACAAGGTACCAACACCGGGCAGGCCTATTGCCTATATAACAAATTTTAACAGCAGTTAGTAAGCTACTGTGCACTCTGTAAGTTTAGGCAATGACACCTGCTGTTCAGGCGCCTAGTGCGCTCCCCCCAAGGTCGGCCGGAGAGCACCCTCTGCGGTGTCCTTTTATAGACAGGTACAAACAACTTACATCATTTCTTTACGCACCAGGTTACCACCCTCTGTTGCCTAGTTACCACCCCTCACCTTACGGAAGGGGGGCTTTCTTACTATCCTTCATGCTGTCAATTTCGACCCAGTCCTGAACCTAGGTCGGTATGTGCATTAGTTTTTAGGGAGTTTTTGTACCAAGACATTTCTTATTAAGATGTTCCATTACTCCTCTTTGGCTCACAGTCTGTACCCAGTACCTCCCTGTGTCCTTCCATGCTCGACCTAACTTACACAATCACACAATTATCAATAGGGCCTCTTTCTTGGCTCCTGTTACTGAACCAAAGTCTTGCTCACTAGATTGCAGGCCTGTTGATGTTTTCATGTTACAGGCCTCTATTTAGGCCTGCTGACTCCATGTTACTGACCCTCAATTTACTACAAGCTCTTCAAGTCTATGGCTATGAGGTGTGTTCATGAGCAGTTAACCCTTTGGAGCATGTTAAGTCTCGGTAGCACAGCAGAAACATGAACAAATTCGTTAACATCAAACTCACTGGAACTGGAAAAGAGCCCTTATAAAGTAAAAGATCATCACCCAATGCAGGCTGTTCCGCTCACATGACTTTCTCATGACAAAGCCCAAATGGGACACGAGCAGATAAGCATAAAGGAGGAGCTTAGCTGCTCCTCACTCACAGAGACTGATATAAGGGTCAGGAACTCTACAGCACAGTCAGCGTGACCAGTCTCTCCCAACGCCAGCAGGCAGCTCTTGGAGGGGACAGTCACCCTGTCTGGCAGGGCTCCGAGGGCCTGAGATCTCCTCACCATGCTCTGGGCTCCCCTCATTGTCCTGCTGGGGACGTGCTGCACAGGTGAGCACAGGGAGGGCAGGTTAAATACCCATTGAAGTTACTGCTGGAGCTCAAGTCACAAACTGACTCACTGGTGGCTGGGGAAGGACAAGGAGGGTTTGACAGATTTTTACCATTTTTCCCAGGTTCCAGCTCCCAGAATGTGCTGACTCAGCCGCCTCAGCATGAGAGTCCCCAGGAAACACCGTGAAACTCTCCTGCACCATGAGCAATGGGACCAGCATCAGTGGCTACAACGTGTTCTGGTACCAACAGAAACCGGGGATTTCCCCACGGTACCTGCTGAGATACAAGTCAGATTCTGACAAACACCAGGGCTCCGGGGTCCCTGCCCGGTTTTCTGGTTCCAAGGACATGTCCAGCAACACTGGCTATTTGACCATTTCTGGGGCCCTAGTGGAGGACGAGGCTGACTATTACTGTGCTGTGTGGCACAGCAGTGCTTGTCACTGTGACACAGTCTACACTGGATGGAATCCACTTGCTGTACTCCCTCCTGTGTTGGTGACCTTGGCCTTGACAAGGTCGGGATGGGTCTCTCATACAGTGTCAGTGGATACAGTAGCTTGCTCAAGGCCTCAGATTGCCTGTTTCTGACAGGGGCAGAAACAGCCCTTTATGTACCTTCCCCTCCTCAGACCTTCCCCTCCTCAGACTGTTACCCCTGCGGTTTGGCTGAACCATCTCTGCCCTTCCTCCAGCCCATTCTCTATTGGTCAATGGAGCTGGGTGGATCAGACTGTAAAAGAATAAGAGTCCTGGCTGAGCACCCACAGGAATCACTAGGGGAGGGAAAGAGCCACCCTCCTGCTTTCCAAGGAGTTTTCACAACTGCTGCAATTCTCCCTTCACAGTCACATCTGCTGGGGAGCAGGGGAAGTGAGTGGAGCTGCTGCCCCGGTTAAGCCTCATACAACATCTCCCTTTACATCTCCACAGCTCAGTGGCCTCCAACTGTCAAAGCTGCCTCCTCAGCTGGGGCTCTGACACAGAATCTCTCCAGCTGTACTTTCTAGTGAGTGTGAACAAATTTTTAGCCTGGATAGAAGTGTTTGTGTCAGGTGTTGGCTCTACAAGGCCAAGGGAACCGCAGGAGAGTTGCTGTCTGCCCAGGCTCTGACCAGAGTCAGTTCTGGAAGCACCATGTTTACTGGCACCCTGGCAAAGTGTTGGACTGAGATTCCTGGGAGAACCAGTGAATAAAACTCCTCAGAATAGACCCAGACTCCATAGCACTGATTGCCCCTCTGCCAGGGAGCCGGCATTCAAGGGCCAAACCTCTGCCACGGCTCACAACCGACTGACACTGGTGTCACAAAAGGGATACTGGTCTGAGAGAAAGAGAGAAATATCTACGGGGAGGGAGGTGGCTTCCCTCCTCTCCAGGCAGGTGCAAGTGCCCACGTGCTGGGGGAATCCCTTCCACAGCTGTGAGCAGGCTGGGGACGTGATCAGTCCAGGGAAGAACACCCTGACAGGAACAGTGGGAAGGCTGGAAACAGCTGTGCAGAGGTGGCACCTGCAGAGTGGGACAGTCAGTGGGGGCAGCGTTCGGAGGAGTCAGCCAGCAGGGTCTAAGCGCCTGTGAAAGGCGGCAAGGACTGGCCAGGGCGACACCAACACTGACCAGCAGGGGGAGCCCTCCCCTGTCCAGCACTGGCGCTGGGAGTCCAGCAGTGCACAAGTGTCAAGGGGCCCAGCACTGGGCTGGAGACGTCTCTGGGCTTTGGGGCTTTTCACCCCCCACCAGCTTTCGCTATGGTCATGTGACCTCAGAGCACTGTGTGCTTTGGAGTCCCCCTCCCCACGCACCCCACTCGCCTCTCTGCGCCTCTCTGGGGCAGGGCTGTTCACTCTGCTTGCTGTGGCTGGAAGGGTACCACTAATTCACCAAACCCAACCCTGGGGCGGGAACTAAGGGAAGAGGAACAGAAATTCTCCCCCTCATTCTGCTGACACATTCCCCCCGCCTCCCCACATACACACACCCTGGCCTGCTTTAGGGAGCAGTCACTGAAAGCTGTGAGTAGCCAGCTGCTACCTGCCCCGCCCCCACGCCCTCTCACCCATGCCACACAGTATCTGTGGCGTGTTTTTCGCCATCTCTGGGTGTGCGTCTCTGGAGCAGTGAGCAGCACAGGAGGGGTCAGACCCCCTCCCCCCCAGCAAGTGCATCCCTCACAGCACCTTTCCACAACCCCGTAACCACCCAGCAGCAGCCTTTCCCTGGCCCCGCCAACACGTTGCCCCAGGCAGCAGCTGCTAATCCCAGAAGCCATCAGACCACACCTGCAACAAGTCTCAGAGACACCTGCACAACCTGCAGTGCCAGCCTGTCCAAGCTGCCATCCCACCAAGGACACACCCCCACATCAGCTAGGGTCTCCTGCAGCTGCAAAGAGTCCTGTGCCATGACAAAAACCCAGCTTGCCTGGCAGTGCTGAACCAAGTTTTGAGACTCCTAGCCCTGGAGGCAGTGCTCTGGCCGTTAATGGTCTAAGCAGATATAGCACTTCTGGAGACCCTCGTCCCACAATGAGTTTTATTTTTCATACTCACAGAATTATAGATTTGACAGAGACCTCAGGAGGTGAGTCCAACCCCCTGCTAAAAGCAGGACCAACCCCAACTAAATCATCCCAGCCAAGTTTCCTCATAAGTGGGAAATAAAACAACTCCTAGGCCTGTCAGTAGCTGTCTCCGAGTGGAGGGAGGAGCCAGCAACAACCAATGAACAGGGAGCAGATTTGCATGAAGGGGCCATTCCGCAGTGCTGGTGTTTTAAGGGGGAATCGGAGGGTCCCAGCCACAGACCCGTTTGCCTCAGGGAGCCGAGCTCGTCTGGATCCACCATGGCCTGGGCCCCCCTGCTCCTCGCGTTGCTCACCTACTGCTCAGGTGCTATGAAGTGGGGGAGGGGAGGAACTTTTCTCAGTGTTTCAATCACAAGGGCCTTTGATTTCAAAGTCCTAAGTGGTTCCCTGGGCTGCTGGCAGAGAACTCTTATAATAATGATTTTACCCTTGGTTTTCTTCTCCTCTGGCAGATTCGCTCGCCCAGTACGTACTGACCCAGCCGCCTTCAGTGTCTGTGTCTCCAGGACAAAATGCTCAGCTCACCTGCACAGGAGAAAAGTTTGACAAATACTATGTGCACTGGTACCAGCAGAAACCTGGCCAGGCCCCCCAACTCGTCATATATAAGGATAGTGAGAGACCCTCCGGAATCCCTGAGCGATTTTCTGGGCCCAGCTCTGGCAACACGGCCACGTTAACCATCACTGGGGTCCAAGCTGAAGATGAGGCTGATTATTACTGTTACGTGGGGTACGATGACACTCTACTCACAGTGACACAGCCTGATGGGGAAGTGAGACACAAACTTCTGGGCAGCCTGGTGTCACAGTATGGCTACTTAGTAGCCAGTGGAGTGGATTAGGACTGTCTCATCCCTTCTATAGCACAGGCCCATAAGTTTGCAGACACGACTCTATGATCCAGTGTGTTCAGAGGTGCACTCTGGGTTTTGGGAAGCCCCCAGCAGACAGCTTTGGGATGGGTGTCTCTTGCCCCTGCCAAGCTTCCCTTGTGACTGAGAACCCTGGGGGTCCTGAGGAAAGGGAGGGAGCCACGTCCCTGCCTCTCAGGAAGGTGGTCAGGGTCCTCATCTGCCCACCAGCTGCTCTTTGTCTGAATCCGATGCTCAGAGGCGTGAGGTAAGTGCACAGCGGTGCCGTTGCCAAGTGCCATGAGGGCTCTCACCTGGCACCTGCAGGACTGGGCATGTGCAGAGCCGGGCTTGAGCACCTCAGGGGGTCTCACCCTGGGAGGGTTTGTGGAGAATCCCCCGTGAGAGCAGCGCTGGGCCTCAGGAGGCAAAGGCGGCTCCTCTGCAGTGTCGTTGTGTCCTGGGGTCAGTGGGATCCCGAGCACATGGCAGGAAGTGCGTTCCAGCCCACGGAAGCTTTTGCCCAAAGAAATGTATTTGTATGTTGGTGCCACAGGACTCCTCCTCCTTGTGGCTGGGACCGATGAACATGCCGCACCTGTTACTTGGGCAGTTCACCAGGCTCGGGACAGATCATGGTACTTTAGCAAATCTCCTTCTTTTTCAACCTGATTCTGGCTCCCGGCCCCAGGGGCACCATTGGGAGCAGGACAACGTCTGACTTCTCTGCAGATCTCACTGTATTGCACACATAGGCTGCCTCCCGCAGGCTTGCAGTTCGAGGGGAGAGGCGGAGGATAATACTTCCCTAAGTTCCCCCCAATTCTGCCTGAGTTCAAGTCACAGGGTAAATCCTGTGAAGGAGCCCAGTGTGATTCTGCTCCCTGTTCCTCTCCACTGGCATAAGTCTGTCTGCATCTAGCAGAGTGACCTTCATCTACCCATTCACCGATAGCTTCCTGACTCTAGAATGTCTCAGCCTGCACCCAACTGGCTGCAGCTGCCAGAGTAAGGGACTGATCTCTGCGACTGAAGAAGTTGTGGGGCCTGATCATCCAGGTCCTAGAACCATTTCATAGCTGGATCCTTAATAACTCCACTCATTTTAAAACGTGCGTAGTGCCCACAAAAGCACATGGTACCATCTACATGTCTTGATAGTTTCTCAAGGTACTGTTGTTATTTAAGTGTTTCCCGTTACAGACTAACTTGGCTACCCCTGTGAAGCTTTTAAAATTTCGTAGAAAATTAGCCTAAAGGAGGGCGATGGGGTGGGCTGGGTCAGCATGTAAAGGAATGACATTTCTCACTAGCAATGCACAGGGGCCACACACCTCCATGCCGGCCACTTACCACTACAGCTGCACTTCTCCCTTCACGCTCAGAGCTGCTGGGGATTAGCATAAATACTCCAGCAATGGCATGAGTTACAAACTTGTGCCTTCAGATTGAGAAATGTGCACCAACGGTACAGAGACCTTTAAAGGAGGTTATATCCCACTGGACGGTTTTGCTGACAGCCCTATGGGGAGCAGACTAGGACATGTAAAAGGCAAACGCTACTCTCAGTGGATACTTATATTAATCTGAATTGTGCTGGTTTTAGGTGCTCTGTTCCCACAGGACTTTTGGCACCAACATTACTTGGGAGCAAGCCTCATCATGGCCATTGCAGCTGCCCCATAAAGTGTTTAATCTCCCCAGAGGTGGGAGGAAGCTGATGACTTGCTCACCCTGCATCACACAGAGAAGGAGACCAGCCCCTGAAGGAGCAGCTGGGGTGTGCACAGTGACTGTGAAGTGACGCTGCTCCACAGCCATGCAGAGGAACAGCCCCAGGCTGTGTGTGACACTGACCAC
Organism: Pelodiscus sinensis; assembly: GCF_052426305.1. NCBI lineage: Eukaryota > Metazoa > Chordata > Testudines > Trionychidae > Pelodiscus > Pelodiscus sinensis. The sequence goes on from NC_143085.1 coordinate 12,767,500, forward strand.
TAGGAGGAGCTGATCATCCACAGGCCATAGGATGCCCAATGGAGTTTGCAGTTCCCAGTGACCGGCTGGCAGCTGCTGGGCTAGAGGCATCTCTGGGCTCAGGGGTTTCAAACCCTCACAGATCTCATGCAGCTGGTAAGAATGAGGTTCCCTAGGGCCTTCTGCTTTGGGGCCCCAGCTCTAAATCCGGCCCCTTCTAACCTCCCTGTTCCACGTTCTCCAGCATAGAGACTCCCCCCCGGGGGAACGATGAAACCCCCAAAACCTAAGGACAGGGAGGGAGAAGCCCAGCAGCTGCCTACACCTGCAGCCCCGGCCCCACCTGGCTTCTCCCTCTCCCAGTCACTCCATGCTCTGCCCTGGGGGAGCCCATGTAAGGGGGATGATCAGCTGACCCCTGCTCCCCTGTTGGCCCCACGACTCACAGGGACCAGCCAGCTCCCCAGTCTCTTGAAATGGGGCTGGCCAGAGTCAAAAGAGCAGGTGAAAGGAGGCAGCTGGAAGAGCCACCCCAGCCTCCCGCCCACATCCCAGCACCAGAGACCAGGGGAGGTGACTGCAGGGATTGTGGGTTGGGGCCACAACAACAAATCTCAGCTGGTTTGTTACCCCAGGGGCAGGCAGGTGGATGCTCGGCACCATGAAATAAGGGGTGTGGCCAGTTGTGCAGCCTGAGAGCCCTCAGCTCCAGGGTTCTCTACTGTCCCCTGGCAAAGGGTAACCCAAAGCATTCCTCTTACCCCAGTTACAATGGGGATTTATACAGACAGCTGCCCCTCCCTGTGTTTCTATCCTCCCTATGGGACTGGTGTCCATAGGCATTGGCAGCCAATCAGCCATGAGCAGATTTGCATGAAGGGGCCGTTCCCCAGTGCTGGTGTTTTAAGAGGGAATCGGAGGGTCCCAGCCACAGACCTGTTTGCCTCAGGGAGCCGAGCTTGTCTGGATCCACCATGGCCTGGGCCCCCCTGCTCCTCATCCTGCTCACCTACTGCTCGGGTGCGGTAACCCAAAAAGATTTTAATCCAAAAAGATTTCCACTTCCCCAGCTGCCTGTGCTGGCTGCCTGCAGAGTGAGCTCTCTCTCCGCACAGCAATGACACAGCAAATTGATCCCTCTGTTTTCTCCTCTTTTCCCAGGTTCTCTGGCCCAGTACGTGCTGACTCAGCCGCCCTCAGTGTCTGTGTCTCCAGGGCAAAACGCTCAACTCACCTGCTCAGGGAACAACATTGGTGATAGCTTTGTGCAGTGGTACCAATAGAAACCTGGCAGTGCCCCCATACTCATGGTATATCGTGATATCAGCAAGCCCTCCAGAATCCCTGACCTATTCTCTGGTGCCAACTCCGGGAACACGGCCACGTTAACCATCACTGGGGTCCAGGCGCAGGATGAGGCTGATCACTACTCATTAAGAAAAGCCTCTTAACATTCTTTCTTATGATGGGGTGTGGGGTAATATTTCAGAGGTGGGGAGGGGACTGCACATTTCTTCTCCCAAGAACCCTTCAAGGGAAACATTCTGTTAATGGTGCCCTGAGAGTGGAAGAATTCATAGCTCCTTGGAGATGCCAAATTCTTGTTGCCTCTTGTGTCCCAGGGAATTACAGCGATCAGGTGGTGAGCTCTGTTTAGCTCTAAAGCTCATCTCATCTCCCAGCCACTTTTAGAGTCAAATGCAGGTTTCTTTGCAAGCACAACTCTGATGGAACTAGCCAATTAGCCCGTCATGAGATGGGATTTTCAGGTCTTCTCTCATGAGCTCTCTCTCTCTCTCTCTCTCTCTCTCTCTCTCTTTCTCTCTCTCTCCTACCACTACCTTCCCCCCCTCTCTCAGCTCTCATCCACCTCCTGCCTCTCTCTCTGTCTCTTTCTTTCTCTTCTCCCCCTCCTGCCTCTCACTCTCCCTTTCTCTTCTCCTCCTCCTCCTCCTCCTCCTGCCTCTCTCTCCCCTCCATCTCTCCCCGCCCCCCTTCTCCTTCTCCTTCTCTCCAGCCGTGGCACTTGGCTGAGTGCTGCCTGCTCAGCTGGGCTGCTGTGAGGGAGGGGGGCAAGGTGGTGACATATATGGCTAGAGGCAGGGCCATGTACGTCACCACCGTCCCTTCCCCTCCCACCGCAGGGGAACCCAAACAGCCCCTTGCACTGCAGGCTCCCCCGGTGGCCCAGCTGAGGGGCGCAACATTCAGCTGAGTGCCACACCGGGAGGGGAAGGGGGGCGGTGATGTACACCGCCCCGTCCCCTGGCTGTGTACGTCACCGCCCCACCCCCTTCCAATCTCTCTGCGGTGGGGCGGTTGATACTAACCTATAACCAGCCATTGAGCCGTTGATCACTATACATTGATCTCAACAAACTATTCGAATATCTATCCCTCTTACAATCCATGTAACCAATGCGTACCTCCGTACGTTGCTGGCAAAAATGCTATGGGAGACCACATAAAATGTCCTGCTAACATCCATGTATATTATGTCCATGGCCATCTCCATGGCCACAGAGCCAGCTACCTTGTCATAGAAAGCAATCAGGTTGGTCAGGCATGTTGACAGTTCCTGATCACTTTTCTCTCTTGCAAGTGCTTCAACATGGATTCCTTGAGGATCTCCTTCTTGATTTTTCTGGGGACTGAGGTGAGGATGCCTGGACTGTAATTCCCAGAATTGTCCTTCTTCCCTTTCTTAAAGATGGGCACTACATTTGTCTTTTTCCAATCGTCTAAACATCCTCCGGCCACATGAGTTTTCAAAGATAAAGGCTAATGGCTCTGCAATGACCAATTTTCCAACACCTTCAGAACCCTCGGATGCGTTAAATCCAGACCATGCATTTGTGTATGTCCAGCTCTTCTAAATTATTCTTAACCTGTTTTTTCTCCGCCGAGGGCTATGCATCTCCTCCATACTGTGTTGCCTAGTGCAGTAGTCTGGGACCGGACCTTGTTTGTGAAGACAGAGGCACAGAAAACACTGAGTACTTCAGCTTTCCCCACATCATCTGTCACTAGGTTACCGCCCTCATCCAGTAAGGGCCCCACACCCTCTCTGATCACCTTCTTCTTGCTAACATGTCAGTAGAAACTTTTCTTGTCACCTATCATGTCCCTTGCTAGTCCATGCAACCCTGTGCTTTTGCCTTCCTGATAACTCCCCTGCATTCTCGAGCTATACATTTATATCCCTCCCTAATTATCTGTTCAAGTTTCCACTTCTGGTAAGATTCCTTTTTGTGCTTAAGTTCACCAAGGATTTCTCTGGTAAGCCAATCCCGTTTCCTACCATATTTGCTTCTCTTGCTGCGCATGGGGATGGTTTCTTCCTAAATCTTCCATAAGACATCTTTAAAATACTGCTAGACCTCCTGGAATCCTTTCCCCTTCATGTTAGCATCCCAGGGGATTCTGCCCATCAGTTCTCTGATGGAGTCAAAGTCTGTTTTTCTGAAGTCCAGGGTGTATATTTTACTACTTTCTTTTCTTCCTTTGGTCGGGATCCTGAAATCTACCATCTCATGATCACAGCTTTCCAAGTTGTCACCGACCTCTACTTCCCCTGTTAGTTCCGCCTTGTTTGTGAGCACCAAGTCAAGCTTTGGCCTTCTTGATATATTGCTTCCTACATGCTCCAGCAGGTTTCCAAGTTTCCACTTCTTTTAAGCTTCCCTTTTGTTTTTAAGCTCACTAAAGACTACACTGTTAAGCCAAGCTGGTCACCTTCCATATTTGTTTTTCTTACTGTGCATTGGGATGGTTTGTTTTTACAACTGCAATGAAACTTTATTAAAATACAACCAGCTCTCCTAGTTTCCTTTCCCATTCATGTTAGCATCCTAGGGGATCCTCCCCATCACTTCTCTGGAGGAATCAGTATGTTTTTCTGAAGTCCAGGGTATATATTTTGCTGTTCTCCTTTCTTCCTTTGGTAGGGATGCTGAACTTGACCATCTCATGATCATTGCTTCCCAGGTTCACAACCACATCTACCTCCCCTGCTAATTCCTCCCTGTTTGTGAGCAGCAGGTAAAGCTACGCATGGCCCCTAGTTGGTTCCTTTAGCACTCGTACCAGGAAGTTGTCCAAGTGGCAACAAATTGGCAACAATTACACCCTTTTATCTATTTTAGTATGTTAATACTCACAGCTATCACTACTTTTCCTAAAACCTTATTTAGTAAATGTGTGTAGGTAATAAAGCAGTTCTGTTTATCCCATCATCTCCTAAGTTAACTCTTTCTGAATTCTAGGTCCAGATAAGCAGCACGCCCCTTGAGAGTCTCAGTCTGAATGGCAAATGGCTGATGTCACTGTCCCTCTTAGAAGGAAGTCCCTGACTGGCACCACCCATCTCCTTCTCTTGAGAGTGGTGGTCATGGAACACCCATCCCTAGGATGGTGCATCCCATGTCTTCTGATCAATGGGGTCTCCATCAGATCCCTTCCTTCAGAGATCTCTGCTGAAGTATTTTCCACATGTTGTACATGTGCAGAAAGCCTGGAAGTGGATACTTACCTCGGTCGAGATTGGCGATATCTGATGTTCTCTTGGAGGTCACATGCTGCCAATTTGCTCTCGGTGAAACTTCAGCATCTTGTGCCTGGAGTATCAAATGCTGCCTTCAATTCAGAAAGTCTTCATCTTGTCTAATACTTGGGCCTCTGGTCGGGTGGCTTCTGGGATTAGCAGTTGCTGCCTTAGGGGAAGTGTTGGCACCTGATGTGTAGGTCATAACAGCTGACCTCTCACTATCCACACTGTCTTCCTTTTGAGAGACTCCTCGGATGCCATATTTATCATGCTCTGAAGCCTGAAGGGGAGAAGAGAGAGAGAGAGAAAAAGAAGAGAACAGAAATAAACAAAAACCCCAACTTCTGCCCCAACTTCTGTGTGTGTAAGGACTATTTCCGGACACACTGGGTGTAGATTAAAACAAGCAGAGGATTTATTGGTTCACACAGCTGGTGGAGTACCCATCAGGGGTTAGCCTGGTGAGCACTAACTTAACCAAAACATACATTAGATTATATAGGTAGCAGATGGATGGAGGGGAAGTGATTTGATAGGTCTAGCAGCGGAAATGAGATATGCACATAAGCCAATGAACTACGAAAGTTACACAGTATCTCCGCCCATTGCCAATTAAACATTAAACTTTCAAGTAGGAATAAGAAATCCTCCGGAAAAAGGCTTATTTTCCGGAGAATCGTGTCTAGACTAGCGCTTTTCTCCAGCTTATCCCCAAGCCGGAAAAAAGCGGCAGCCATGTAAATGCAAATGCCGTGGGGATATTAAAATTCCCCGCGGATTTGCAATTCCGACTCGTTTCATTAGCATCCCTTTTCCGGAAAGGGGTGCCAATGTAGACGTAGCCGTTATCACTAATACAGGTAGTTATTTGTAACAAGCTAAATGAGCCAACATAAAGAGGATGGCAGCCCCAAAATGGACATGTTGCTGATAGCTTGTTTTGCTGAAATTGTGATGTCTACTGTGAGATGACTCCTTCCTTGTGTTGGCACAGTCCTTGGGATCCAAGCTGATTAATCTGAAGTTACAGGAGACAGTGAGAAAACCACGCAGCCTGGCTGGTACCAGCCAGGCCTTATCAGAGAGAGAGGCCTCTCTGGAATGTAGTTGCCAGGGGAACCAGGATCACCGTAACTGCCTGTCTGTATGATTTGAGTACTCAGTTCTCAGCAAGATACCATGGACTGACTCAGTTTACCCTACAGTGCGGCTCGCCAAGGTGAACTTCCAGGCAAACTTCCTCTGTTGGCTACTCACTCAGGTCACTCTGGCTGCTCTGGCTCTGGTGCCCTGTCTTAACGCCCCCAATCCAATCAGCCCCTCTGGCTCACCTGGAACAAAGCCCTTGATCAGATCCTGTTAGCAGACCTTCTCTGCTGGGTTTCTATTGCAAAACCGGAGGCTGGGGAATGTGAGGGAAGGGACACTGAGCCCATGCTATTGGCTGACAGTGTGTCAGTAATACTGTTACCTCAACCTGCCCTCTCCCTGAACTGTGTCAATTACTGACGTTTGCTCCCCTGCACCACCGACCTAGCAATACAATGGAACTGTAAGTCCTGCAAGTGCTGTACAAATATTAGCTTGTTAGTTGCACCCCCAGCTCTGGGATGTTACCTTCCCCTCCCCGCACGTGCACCTCAATGAGGAAATTTAAATGTCATGGACCCATGTTATCCCCTTTCTAAGACTCTCTGTCTCAACGGAGTTAGCTCAGGGTATGTCTACACTACCCCCCTAGTTCGAACTAGGGGGGTAATGTATGCATACCGAACTTGCTAATGAAGCCCGGGATTTGAATTTCCCGGGCTTCATTAGCATAAAGCCGGCGTCGCCATTTTTAAAAGCCAGCTAGTGCGAACCCCGTGCCGCGTGGCTACACGCGGCACAGACTAGATAGTTCAGATTAGGCTTCCTAATCCGAACTATCTGTACACCTCGCTCTATCAGCTTCATGTAGCTTGGAGACTCTAATCGACTATTTCTTTCCCTTTTTTTACCTTCTCTTCTCCCCCAACCCCTATTTAATTCAAAACTGGCTCTTTAATAACTGAATCCATCTGAAGAAGTGGGCTGTGCCCACAAAAGCTCACAATACCATCTACATGTTTTGTTAGTCTCTAAAGTGCTGCTAGACTGTATGTTGTTTTTAAGATTTTCCAGTCACAGATGAACTCAGCTTCCGCCCCTGAAGCTTTTAGAATTTCTGACAAAATCAGCCCAAGGACGGGCAACAGAGTTGGCTGGATCAGCATGTAAAGGATGATAGTTCTCATGAGCAATACAGAGTGCAGGACTAGGCAGAAGGGCCACCATACCTCTGGCACGCTATTGGGGTATGTCTAGACAGCATCCTTCTGTCGGCAGAGGGATGCGGATTAGGCAGGTCGACATTGCAAATGAGGCAGGGATTTAAATATTCGGTGTCTAATTTGCATAAAAATGGCCACCGTGTATTGCCGACTCAGCACTTTGTCAGCAAAAAGCAGCAGTCTAGAGGGGATCTGTCAAGAAAGAAAGCCTTTTTCCACAGATCCTGTAAACCTCTGCCGACAGAGGGATGCAGTCTAGACATACCCTTGGCTTTTAATATGAGCAGGTAGATCACTGTTGCTCCCACTGAGGGGCTGTGTCTAGACTGGCCAGTTTTTCCAGAAAATCAGCTGCTTTTCTGGAAAAACTTGCCAGCTGTCTACACTGGCCGCTTTAATTTCTGCAAAAGCACTGACTTCCTACTGTAAGAAATCAATCCTTTTTGCGGAAATACTATGCTGCTCCCGTTTGGGCAAAAGTCCCTTTTGAGCAAAACTTTTGCGCAAAAGGGCCAGTGTAGACAGCTCAGATTTGTTTTTCACAAAAAAGCCCCGATCGCGAAAATGGCGATCGGGGCTTTTTTGCGGAAAAGTGCATCTAGATTGGCACGGACGCTTTTCCGCAAAAAGTGCTTTTGTGGAAAAGCGTCCGTGCCAATCTAGACGCTCTGTTCCAAAAATGCTTTTAATGGAAAAAATAGTCCAGCAGCCCAAGGTGTTTTCAACTTTTACGTCCAGGATGAGAACTGAGCAGCAATGGCACAGAGCCCTTTAAGGGAGTTTGTGCCCATTAAGAGGGTTTTTCTAACAGCCTCATGTGGCATAGCCTGGGGCATGTAATAGGCAAAAGCTGGATACTTGTATGATCCTCAATTATGCTGGTTTGCAGATGCTCTGTTCCCACAGGAATTTTGGCACAGACACAGCATGGGAGCAAACCTCATTGCGGACATTGCATCTACCCCATATCGTGACTAATGTCCCCAGAGGTGGGAGGAAGCTGATGACTTGCTCACCCTGCATCACACAGGGAAGGAGACCAGCCCCTGAAGGAGCAGCTGGGGTGTGCACAGTGACTCCACAGCCATGCAGAGGAACAGCCCCAGGCTGTGTGTGACACTGACCACTAGGAGGAGCTGATCATCCACAGCCCATAGGATGCCCAATGTGGTTTGCAGTTCCCAGTGACCGGCTGGCAGCTGCTGGGCTAGAGGCATCTCTGGGCTCAGAGGTTTCAAACCCTCACAGCTCTCACACGGCTGGTAGGAATGAGGTTCCCTGGGGCCTTCTGCTCTGAGGGCCCAGCTCTTCATCCAGCCCCTTCTGTCCTCCCTGTTCCACATTCTTCATGGCAGAGGCTCCCCCCAGGGCACGATGAAACCCCCAAACCCTGAGGGCAGAGAGGGAGAAGCCCTGCAGCTGCCAACACCTGCAGCCCCACCCCCGCCTGGCTTCTCCCTCCCCCGTCACTCCATGCTCTGCCCTGGGGGAGCCCGTGTAAGGGGGATGATCAGCTGACCCCTCCTCCCCTGCTGGCCCCACGACTCACAGGGACCAGCCAGCTCCTCGCTCTCCTGACATGGGGCTGGCCAGAGTCAAAAGAGCAGGTGAAAGGAGGCAGCTGGAAGAGCCACCCCAGCCTCCCACCCACATCCCAGCGCCAGAGACCAGGGGAGGTGACTGCAGGGATTGTGGGTTGGGGCCTCAACAACAAATCTCAGCTGGTTTGTTACCCCAGGGGCAGGCAGGTGGATGCTCGGCACCATGAAATAAGGGGTGTGGCCAGTTGTGCAGCCTGAGAGTCCTCAGCTCCAGGGGTCTCTACTGTCCCCTGGCAAAGGGTAACTCAAGGTATTCCTCCTTATGCCAGTTACAATGGGGCTTTATACAGACAGCTGCCCCTCCCTCTCTGTTCCTGGCCTCCCCAATGGGTCTGGTGCCCATAGGCATGGGCAGCCAATCAGCAGCAAGCAGATTTGCATGAAGGGACATTCCCCAGTGCTGGTGTTTTAAGGGGGAATCGGAGGGTCCCAGCCACAGACCCGTTTGCCTCAGGGAGCCGAGCTCGTCTGGATCCACCATGGCCTGGGCCCCCCTGCTCCTCACCCTGCTCACCTACTGCTCGGGTGCGGTAACCCAAAAAGATTTTAATCCAAAAAGATTTTCCCTTCCCCAGCTGCCTGTGCTGGCTGCCTGCAGAGTGAGCTCTCTCTCCGCACAGCAATGAAACAGCGAATTGATCCCTCTGTTTTCTCCTCTTTTCCCAGGTTCTCTGGCCCAGTACGTGCTGACTCAGCCGCCCTCAGTGTCTGTGTCTCCAGGGCAAAATGCTCAACTCACCTGCTCAGGGAACAACATTGGTGATAGCTATGTGCACTGGTACGAACAGAAACCTGGCAGTGCCCCCCTACTCGTGATATATGAGGATAGCAAAAGACCTTCCGGAATTCCTGAGCGATTCTCCGGTGCCAGCTCCGGGAACACGGCCACGTTAACCATCACTGGGGTCCAGGCACAGGACGAGGCTGATTATTACTGTCAGGTGTGGCACAGTGACAGTAGCTCTCCTCACAGTGACACAGCCTGATGGGGAAGTGAGACACAAACTGCCTGTTGACATGGGGAGGTCTGTTATTCTTTGCTCTGTGACTGCATGAGGGGCTGGTGTCATAGTTTGGCTCGTTAGTAACTCGTGGGGCGGGTAAGGGCTTGGTCTTCCCTCCCCTAGCACAGACCCACCAGTTTGGAGACATGACTTCATGATCCAGGGCATTGAGGTGCACTCTTCACTTTGGAAAGCCCCCAGCTGAGAGCTCTGGGATGGATGGCTCCCGACACAGCCAAACCGGCCTTGTGACAGATCATCTCTGCTTCCCAGGTTGCCACCCTCATCCACTTCCCCTGCTAATTCCTCCCTGTAGATCAAGCCCTGCATGGCTCCTGATTGCCTACTTCAACACTTGTCCCTGGAAGTTATCCCCAATATTCTCCAAAAACTTCCTGGATTGTCTGTGCACTGCTGTATTGGTCTCCCAACAGATGCTGGGGTGATTAAAGTCCCCCATGAGAACTAGGGCCTATGATCTGGAAACTTCTGTTAGTTGTCCAAAGAAAGCCTTGTTTACCTCACCCACCTGGTCTGGTGGTCTATTGCAAATACCGACTATGACATCACCTTTGTTGGTTCTGCCTGTAAACTTAACCCCAAGTCTCTCAACAGGCTTTTCTCTGGCTTTAAACCAGAGCTCTTACCAATCACCCTGATCTCCTACAAACGGTGCAATTCCTCCACCTTTTTCTCCCCAGCTGTCATGCGTGAACAGTTTGTACCCTTCCATTATAGCACTCCAGTCATGTGAGTCGTCCCATCAACACCCCAATATTTCAATCAAATCATATTTCTTTGACTGTTCCAAGATTTCTAATTCTTCCTGCTTGTTTCCCAGGTTTCTTGTGTTGCTGTCCAGACACCTAGCTCTACAGTGAGCAGCACATTTCTCCGGATTCCTGGTCTGGAAGGCAAATGGATGACTCCATCCCTCTTAGGAGGAAGTCATCGGCCACTACCACCCAACTTCTCTTGAGAATGGCGGTCATAGAACCCACATCCCTGGGACTGTGCATCCCATGTCTTCTGATCAATGGGGTCTCCATTAGATTCCTTCCCTCAGAGGTCTCTGCCAAAGTGTTTTCCACTGTAAAGCCTGTGCAGAGAGCCTGATACTTACCTCTGTCAGGATTGGCGATATCTAAATTGTCTTTTTTCTCCAGGCTGTCACATGCTGCCAATTTTCTTCTCTATTCTGCACTGTCCTCTGTGCTTCTTCAGCATCCTGTACCTGGAGTATCAAATGCTGCCTTCTATCCAGAAAATCTTCATCTTCTCTGATGGAGATCGGGGTTCAAACTTGGGCCTATGGTCCTTTAAACTCTCCTCCGATATGAAGAGCAGCTTGCACTTCATACAGACAAAGTCATGTCTGTTCTCTGGGCAGAAGACAAAAATGGCACATGATGTGCAGGTCAGAACAGCTGATCTCTCACTATGCACACTTCTGTCTTCCTTCTGAGAGATTCCTTGAATATTGTATTCATCGCACCCTGAAGCCTGAAAGAAAGAAAGAAAGAAAGAAAGAAAGAAAGAAAGAAAGAAAGAAAGAAAGAAAGAAAGAAAGAAAGAAAGAAAGAAAGAAAGAAAGAAAGAAAGAAAGAAAGAAAGAAAGATCCCAACCTCTGTGGGGCTCCCTGTGTATCTCTAGACTACATGCCTCTGTCAACAGAGGCATGTAAATTAGGCTACCCGACATAGTCAATGAAGCCAGGATTTAAATATCCCCGGCTTCATTAAAATAAAAATGGCCACTGCACCGTGCCGGCTCAGCTGATCGTCAGCACAGCGCGCGAGTCAAGACATGGATCGGTCGACAAGGGAAGCCTTTGTCAACCGCTCCTGTAAACCTCATTTCACGAAGCATAAGGGAGCGGTCGACAAAGGCTTCCCCTGTCGACCGATCCACATCTTGACTCACGTTTTGCTGACAATCCACTGAGCCGGCACAGCACGGCAGCCATTTTTATTTTAATGAAACCGGGGATATTTAAATCCCGGCTTCATTGACTGTGTCAGGTCATCTCAAAGCTGCTGCTCAAGGCTGCTGTCTCAAAGCAGGTGCCCTGGCTCAAAGCCTCCAATCCAATCAGCCTCTTCACGCTCATCAGGAACAAAGCATTTGATCAGATACTATTAGCAGAGCATCTCTGCTGGGGAATGTGAGGGAGGGGATGGTGGACCCACACTATTGGCCGACCTCTGAGAGCTCACCCCCTACACACCTAAACGGGGAAACTGAAACTTCATGGACCTGTGTTATACTCTCCCTAAGAGCCTGTATCTTCAGGGAATTAGCACAGGGTATGTCTACACTACCCCGCTAGTTCGAACTAGCGGGGGTAATGTAGTCATCCGCAGTTGCAAATGAAGCCCAGGATTTGAATTTCCCGGGCTTCATTTGCATGAAGCCGGCCGGCGCCATTTTTAAATGCCGGCTAGTTCGAACCCCGTGCCGCGCGTCTACACGCGGCACGGACTAGCTAGTTCGGATTAGGCTTCTAATCTGAACTAGCTGTACTCCTCATTCCACGAGAATCATGTAAGCAGGCTCAGGCTCAATCGGTCCCCTCCTGCACAAGGCCCCATCCGTTATTAATGGCTCCTCTCCAGGCTTGAGGAACTGGGTTCCAGTCACTCCCTCAGCTGAGCCCATCAGGGACAGTGGGATGGACGGGGTGTGGTGAACTCCCCAGCCCACAAGGCTCTCTGTGCCCCAGTACACACAGGCTGGCATCGTCAGCCAGTTTCCAATGGGGAGCAGCCACCTGTGGCAGGCCTGGATCACTCAGCGATTCCTGGTAGCCCAGTGTTGGGCGGTCTGAGACACTGTCCATAGAACCGGGGGCTCACCTGGCCAACACCTGGGCTCATGTCCCTGCCGAAGCCTGGATCACACCAGCCAGACACCCCAAACCCGAAATAGGCCCCATAAAGAATGATTCCCTACCAGGAGTCAGTACTAAGCAAGAACTGTCCATTCCTCTGCCCCTTCGTGCTGGGGCAGGCTCAGTGCTGCTGAGACGGGGCACTTGCCAGGCTCCAACCCCAGGAGTAGACACTGTGGGAAGAGAGATCGAACATTATTAGCAGCTTTACAATCAGTTCCTCAAGCCTCTTTGTGCAGCGCTGGGCTGCAGGCTGCTGCTTTACTGCCAGGGATCCGCTGCGGTTCCACATAATACATCATCAGCCAGGTACAGTTAATGCCATTACTGAGTGTCTGTCCCATGCACAAGAACTCTGGGGTGTCTGAAGCATCAGTGACCAAAACACATAGTGATTTCCCTTCCCCATCTGCACAGCTGAGCTCATGCCAACCCCAAGCTGAATTGTCACTAAACCCCTGCCTGAAAGGGGCACTGAATGACGTGTCTAACGACCCTCAACAGAGAACAGCGCCCCTTCACACTCGGCACTTTCCCTGTGGTCAGGAGGACCAATGAGACAGCATCAGATCTGCGTAAGGGTGGAGCTTGAATGTGCCTCTCCCAGGAGGATCAATATAAGGGGCAGATATTGTCAGGCGATCACAGCACGTTTGGTGGGTTTATCTCTCAGGGACCTGAGATCTCCTCACCATGCTCTGGGCTCCCCTCATTGTCCTGCTGGGGACGTGCTGCACAGGTGAGGACGGGAAAACATTGAGCTTGCTGCTGGACTCTGTGCAGAAACAGTGTCACTAGCACCCACAATGGTCTGAGGGGACTTACACAACTTTTGTCCTTATTTTCCCAGGTTCCAGCTCGCAGCCTGTGCTGACTCAGCCGCCTTCAGCGTCAGTGTCCCCAGGAAACACCGTGAAACTTTCCTGTGCCATGAGCAGTGGGACCAGCATCAGTGGCTACAGCATGTTCTGGTACCAACAGAAACCAGGGAATTCCCCACGGTACCTGCTGAAATACAAGTCAGATTCTGACAAACACCAGGGCTCCGGGGTCCCTGCCCGGTTTTCTGGTTCCAAAGACACGTCCAGCAACACCGGCTATTTGACCATTTCTGGGGCCCTGGCGGAGGATGAGGCTGACTATTACTGTGCTGTGTGGCACAGCAGTGCTTGACACAGAGATACAGTCAGTGGGGAAGTGAAACAAAAACCTTCTTTGTCTTCCCTCCCACCAGCGTGGGGCCTGCACAGGCTGCTAGTTTTGGTCTCTGCCTACAGCATATCACACTAAAACTTGCTCTTCAGAGTACATAGCAGCTCCTTACAGCCAGTGATGTGAAGAGAGCCCGTGGTATCGCTAAAAGGGGCAATCACATAGAAACCTCTTGGGAGAGGGTGGCTGCTCTGCCTTTGGGTGTGTCTAAACTGCAGGCTTTTTTCAAAAAAAACTTTCTCTTCATCTAGACTGCCGCTGCATTCTGTTGACGGTAAATCGAAAGAAGTGTGGCGGTTTTGTTGACAACAGTAAACCTCATTTCATGAGGAATAGCGCCTTTTTTGACAGAGATCTGTCTAAAATAGGTGTGTGTGGACATGGGGGAGCCTGTTCTTTCCAAAAAAGGGCCACCAGGAAGAAGCCCTGCTTGACAGTCCAGCCTTTATATGCTGAGCACCTCTATCATTTCTGGATGCAATCTCTTAAAGGCACAGGCACCCAGACCGGCATTGCTGTCTGGCAGCCAGCCAAAGCACCGGTGTCAGCCATGCTAGCCATGTCCTAGCCTCAAGGCCCCCCTGGCCCTTCTAGGGACAGTGAAGAGGACCCGCCCAGGGGCTCCAGAAGGTGGGCACCAGCCAGGTCATGGCCTGAAATTTAAACCTCCTAGAGCTCTGGTCTCAGGAGGAATCCCTGCAGGCCCTGCAGTCGCGCCGCAGGAACACAGACATATACGAGCCCATGGTCCAGGGACTGCCCAAGACAGGGCATCTCCCCCACACCCTGGACCAAGTGAGGGCCAAGGTAAAAGAACTGCGGCAGGAGTATGCAAAGGCCTGAAACCAGAACTCCCGCTTCAGGGCAGCCCCACAGAGCTGCCCATATTATGCAGACCTGGAGCAGATTCTCAGTGGTGGGGAAGCCCAGACTTTGCTGCATCTTGTAGAGTCTGGGTTACCCTACCATATTGTGGATCTGAGGAAGGAGAGACAGGAGAGTTGCACCAGGAGGAGGAGAAGGAGGAACAGCGGGGACCCTATCCCAGGAGCAGGTCCTCCAGACCATAGAGACCTCGCAGGTGTCCTTGGACATGGGGGAGAGAACATCAGGTGAGTGGTTTGAGGGGTCATGACACACAGGCAGGTTGGCAGTGTGGAGCAGCCATCTGGTCCCATGTGGTTAAGCATTGCTATGGACAGGCTGATTAGCCAGGCCCTGTGGGACAATGGCACTTGATGGGCCAAGGACACACGCAAAGAATGGGGGCTGTCACCTGAGAGCAGCCAGCAGGAAACACAGAGATTGGCCTCTGACCAGGTGACCTGCTGCATACAAGAAGAGGCCAGGAAGGAGGTGTAAAGAGACCATGTGGTCGATGCCATTTTGTTCTCAGCTCAGCACTTCATCCCAGAGGCAGCACTGCAGCGATCGAAGAGCCCGGAAGACCTGTGAACCCATCCTGATGCTAGGATGTGCAACAAGAACTTTTAAACCAGCAGCTGTAACATCTGTGCTAGAGCCTGCATCAAGGACTGGGAGATTCGGTGCATGTAACGTACTAATCTTTAACAACGTTACTCTCATGCTTTTCTTTCTTCTGATAATAAACCTTTAGATATAGATTCTAAAGGATTGGCCCAGCGTGATTTGTGGATAAGATCCAGAGGGTAAGTTGACCAGGGATCTGTGGCTGGTTTCTTGGAACCGGACAGAACTTGTTCGGGGTAGGTGGGATTGGGTGCTAGGACCCCCCACCTGTGTATGAGGCCCGGGGCCATCTGGGGCACTGATATTGCTGGGATGTCGGAGGGGTTTTGCTCGGGAGGCTTCAGGCAGGCTGCTGAAGCGCTCTGTGAGACTGGTTTGTGGCCGGTTTGGAGAGGTCACCAGTCTGGGGGCTGTAAGGAGCCCCGGATTTGAGCAATTCGCCCTGAGCGGATACCCTCAGCTGTGCCCAGACACGGCCCGGTCCGTCACACCTGGTCCCTGTTTTTTTGAAAGTGAGTCCAGCATTTTGGATGCTCTTTTTCGAAAAAGTGGATCATTGGTAAAACGTAATGCAATCGACACGCTCTTTTTCAAAAGAGGCTTTTTCGAAAGATACTTTATAAAAAGCCTCTTTCAAAAAAGGCGTGTAATCCAGACGTAGCCTTTGGGTCACTCCTCATCTTTGTGCAATAGGGCACAGACTGGGGCATGCGAAAGACTGGGGCTGTTTTCCGTGCATACGTGTACAAATCTGAATTATGCTGGTTTGCAGATGCTCTGTTCCCACAGGACTTTTGGCAACGATATGACATGGGAGAAAACCTCATCACGGCCATTGCAGTTGCCCCATTCAGGGTATGTCTACACTACCCCCCTAGTTCGAACTAGGGTGGTAATGTAGTCATATGGAGTTGCAAATGAAACCCGGGATTTGAATTTCCCGGGCTTCATTTGCATGATCCCGGCCGGCGCCATTTTTAAATGCCGGCTAGTTCGGACTGCGTGCCGCGCAACTACACGCGGCACGAACTAGCTAGTTTGGATTAGGCTTCCTAGGTGTACAGCTAGTTCGGATTAGGAAGCCTAATCTGAACTAGCTAGTTCGTGCCGTGTGTAGGCACGCGGCACGCAGTCCAAACTAGCCGGCATTTAAAAATGGTGCCGGCCGGGATCATGCAAATGAAGCCCGGGAAATTCAAATCCTGGGCTTAATTTGCAACTCCGTATGACTACATTAACCCCCCTAGTTCGAACTAGGGGGGTAGTGTAGACATACCCATAGTGACTGATCTCCTGAGAGGTGGGAGGAAGCTCATGACTTGCTCACCCTGCATCACACGGAGAAGGAGACCAGCCCCTGAAGGAGCAGCTGGGGTGTGCATAGTGACTGTGAAGCGACGCTGCACCACAGCCAAGCAGAGGAACAGCCCCAGGCTGTGTGTGACACTGACCACTAGGAGGAGCTGATCATCCATAGGATGCCCAATGGGGTTTGCAGTTCCCAGTGACCAGCTGACAGCTGCTGGGGTAGAGTCATCGATGGGCTCAGGGGTTTCAAACCCTCAGGGTATGTCTACAAAGTTAATTTGAAATAACAGCCATTATTCTGAATTAACTTCAATAGCATCTACACAGCCATAGCTGTGGAGCACTTATTTCGAATTTGGTAAACCTCATTCTACAAGGAATAACACCTAATTCGAAATAGCTAATTCGAAATAAGTGCTGGGTAGACACTTATTTTGAATTAGGGGGCCTCCAGCTCTTCCCAGTTCCCCCTGGTGGCCACTCTGGGCACAACCAGGAAAACTCTTCTCCTCTCCCCCCAGCCCTGGGGCCTTTAAAGGGGTAGCGTCTGGCCTCCGGGCACATGCGAGAGCCAGGCCTGCCAGCAGCCGCAGCCCCTCACGCAGTGGCTACACAATACCATCCAGTGGCAGCCAGCCATCCCCCGCACAGTCCCCCAGCACCCAGGGGCCAGCCAAGGGCCGTAGAAGGTGCACACCCTTGTGGACTAATGCGGAGATCATGGATCTCCTTGAGGCTTAGGGGGAAGCCCTCTACATCCATGATCTCCACACTAGGCAGAGGAGTCTATGGCCGCATAGAGGCCACCATGGCCAGGAAAGGCCACAGGCGCATCCAGGAGCAGGTGCGCCTCAAAATTAAAGCGCTGTGGCAGGCGTATGCCAGGGACACCAGGGGCAGTGCCGCGGCAGGGGCTGCCACTTGCCCCTACTTCCCCGCCCTCGACCAAATCCTGGGGGGCGGGGCAGATCACGCCATCCTGGGAGACAGTGAGCTGGGAGCTGAGGGCCCTGACCTGGGTGCAGCAGAGGGGCCACCACCAGCTGTCCTGGCACCAGAGTCAGCAGGGTCTTTCGGGGAGGCCATACCAGGTAAGTGCCCGCACTGTCCCCTACCCGGGCGGAAGGCAGGGAGGGAGACTAGGGACCGTGTGCGAGGGCCATGCCTCCCACCAATTACGCAGCCACCTGTGCACGTGCAGGCATGTGCTGTGCCACCCTTGAGCAGATGGCTCCAGCTGCGTGACACACAGGGGCCGTGGCCCAATAGCCACACTTGTGTGTGAAGAGACTTGACACACTCCCGACCTTGGGGAGGGACACAGCAGGACGCCCTCCCTTCACATGCCCCCTCTACACAGAGGCAGGGGACATCTCTCCCCCCCCCCTCCCGCCCTGGCCGCACTATACACAGCACAGGGGTATGGGTGCAGGCTCGGGGCAGTTCCCACTCCCAGGCAGAGCCGGACATGCTGACCGTGGCCTCTGTGCAAGCACATCGGCTCTGACAGTGCAGGGCACTGTCACTCTCACTTTGCAGGGGGGGCTGGGCACCAACCACTATGTTCCCAGGGAGAACTGACCACTTCTCTTCTTTCTCTACAGCCGCACCAGCTGCTTGTGCAGGGCGCACCACCCTGCCTGGGACATGCACCCGCACCCGAGGCCTCAGCAGGACCACCACCACGCAGCAGGGGTACTGAGAGCAGCACCTGCAGGCCCTGCGAGCCCAGACCCGGATCATGGAGCAGTGGGTGCAGGATGACCGGGAGTTCCAGAGGGAGCTGCTTGCCCAAGGTCGTGCCATCTGTCACCATCTGCAGGCCCTGGTGCAGAGCCTGCTGCTCCGTGCCAGTCCTGCGCCTGCTGCCCCCCTCCCCCAGCTACTGTTCCTCCTCCCACTGCTGCCCCCTCCCACCTCTTCCTCCTCTACCTCCTCACCCTCCTCCTCAATCTCCACACCCCCACCCCACCCTCCACACCCTCCTTCCCATCCCCCCCAGGAATGCCAAGGCCACTGCACCCACTGTGGAGACATGTGGACTGCTGAGACCCCCAACTGTGAGCCCTGAGTTTCTCCTCCCCCTTCTTCCCCTTGCTTCCCTCTTCCAGCTCCCTCATCCCAGTTTTCCCCCTCCCCTCTCCAACCCTCTCTCCTGCCCTCTGCCGCCTCCTTTCCCCAGTCTCCCCAGAGGTTCATCCTCCCCCCTCCCAGTTGTGTTAAATAAAGACAGTTTGTATTTTTGAAAATCTGTGTATTTTATTTGACATCAGGAAGGGGGGGCTAGGGAAAGGTCAGTGGAAAGACGTGAGGGAGGAATGAGGTACAAGCCCCCAGTGGGGCAGACCGGGGAGACTCTTAGTGCTCCTCAGGGTGGAAGCTCTCCCGCTGGGCCCCCTGGATCCTGACAGCCCCTCAATGGTCTTCCCAGATGGAAGCCTGTAGACAGTGCAGCCAGGCTGCTGGCAACGTGTCCACGAGATGCAGCACAGTCCCCAGGGGCAGGTCTGGTTCCATGTTGCAGAGTGCCGTGGTGTCCTGAGTGAGGGCAAGCAGAGCACTCCGAGACATAAATGCTTTGGTGTCCCTCCACGAGGTTGACCTGCAAGCAGAAAAACCTGAGAACTGTCTTTCCGGGATGGGGGGGTCGGGTCTCTTTAAGCACAGCCCTCTGACACTAAGTCTGACCCTGATGCCCTTTTGGCACTGGTTCTGGCCAGCCATACCTTCGATTCAGGGTCCACTCAGTGTGGACTCGCTATGTCGAAATATAAAAACGCTAATTTGAATTAGTTTGTGTGTCTATATGCATTGTTTCGAATTAGCTTATTTCAATTAAGTAATTTGAAATAAGTTAATTCAAAATAGTGCTGAAGTGTAGACTTACCCTCACAGATCTCACGCGCCTGGTAGGAGGTTCCCTGGGGCATTCTCCTTTGAGAGCCCAGCTATTCATCCAGCCCCTTCTGTCCTCCCTGTTCCACATTCTCCAGGGCAGAGGCTCCCCCCAGGGGATGATGAAACCCTCAAACCCTGAGGGCAGAGAGGGAGAAGCCCTGCAGCTGCCAACACCCACGGTCCCAAACCTATCCATGGAAGGGGGATAATCAGCTGACCCCTCCCCCCCTGCTGGCCCCACGGCTCACAGGGACCAGCCAGCTCCTCGCTCTCCTGACATGGGGCTGTCCAGAGTCAAAAGAGCAGGTGAAAGGAGGCAGCTGGAAGAGCCACCTCAGCCTCCTGCCCACATCCCAGCGCCAGAGACCAGGGGAGGTGACTGCAGGGATTGTGGGTTGGGGCCACAAAAACAAATCTCAGCTGGTTTGTTACCCCAGGGGCAGGCAGGTGGATGCTCGGCACCATGAAATAAGGGGTGTGGCCAGTTGTGCACCTGAGAGTCCTCAGCTCCAGGGGTCTCTACTGTCCCCTGGCAAAGGGTAACCCAAAGCATTCCTCCTACCCCAGTTACAATGGGGTTTTATACAGACAGCTGCCCCTCCCTCTCTGCTCCTGGCCTCCCTACGGGGGCGGGTGCCCATAGGCATGGGCAGCCAATCAGTGGCAACCAGATTTGCATGAAGGGCCATTCCCCAGTGCTGGTGTTTTAAGGGGGCATCAGCGGGTCCCAGCCACAGACCCGTTTACCTCAGGGAGCCGAGCTCGTCTGGATCCACCATGGCCTGGGCCCCCCTGCTCCTCGCCCTGCTCACCTACTGCTCGGGTGCGGTAACCCAAAAAGATTTTAATCCAAAAAGATTTTCCCTTCCCCAGCTGCCTGTGCTGGCTGCCTGCAGAGTGAGCTCTCTCTCCGCACAGCAATGAAACAGCGAATTGATCCCTCTGTTTTCTCCTCTTCTCCCAGGTTCTCTGGCCCAGTACGTGCTGACTCAGCCGCCCTCAGTGTCTGTGTCTCCAGGGCAAAACGCTCAACTCACCTGCTCAGGGAATAACATTGGTAGCAAGAATGTGCAGTGGTACCAACAGAAACCTGGAAGTGCCCCCCTATTCCTGATATATGAAAGTAGCAAAAGACCCTCTGGAATCCCTGAGCGATTCTCTGGCGCCAACTCTGGGAACATGGCCACGTTAACCATCACTGGGGTCCAGGCGCAGGACGAGGCTGATTATTACTGTATGGTATGGGATAGCAGTGCTCTGTCTCACAGTGACACAGCCCGATGGGGAAGTGAGACAAAAACCTCCTGACTAAGAAAGGCCGCACTTAATATTCACTTCTTTCTTGTGATAGTGGGTGGGCTAAGATTTCTGACATGAGTAGGGGCCTGCACATGTCATCTCCCAGAAATCCTTCAAGACATAGATTCCATTAATGGTGCTCTGAGAATGGCAGAATCACAGCCTCTTGGACGTGCAATGTTGTTGTATCCCTGTGTGTTCCAGGGAATTACAGAGATCAGGTGGCGAACTCTGTGTAGCTCCAAACCTTGTCTCTCTCCAAGAGAGGATGGTGCAGTAAAACATCTCTCCCTCCCAGACACTTTTTGAATCTAGGGTAATTTCTCTGCAAGCACAAACTCTGGGGAAATGTCACAATTTATCACTGGTTTACATACTTTGCCCTGAGTGATTCTGCATTCTGTAGGTGATGATCTAATGGGAATTATGGATGAAAGAGCTTCTAGTGCACATCTGGTATTTCACACAGAGCTGAGGACTCAGATGACCTCACTGGAAACACTGGAAACACTGCAAATCTCCTGGAAACACTGTAAAAGCCCCCTGCACTGTGAACACAGTGACCAGCTTCAAAGACCACAGTGATTACTAGTTCCAGCAGGAATTTGGGAGTTCTCTAGAGTACAGAAGTTGCCTCTCAGATTCTGAGAAAAAACAGGGCACTGCTGGAATCCTTAAGATACCCAGTAAAACTGTATGCTTAGTGATCTGCAGGGTTCCCAAAGCAAGGATGCTGTCATTGTGCTTTGTGGTATAGCAGTGGAAGAAAGAAAAAATCTTCCCCTTCACTCCTGTGGCCTGTGCTCTGCTGGGAAGATCATGACCCTCAGTTTGGTTTCTGTCCTTATGAGGGTTCAGAGATCGCTGAACTGGGCTGGAACGTCACCTCAATATATTTCTCCTGAGTAAACCTGTCTGTGCACATTCTGATTGTTAATGTAGAACACGCACATTCTCTAGCCCTTCTCAGGGTTCAGGGTGTATATAATTTGGTGTAATGTTGCCTGAGACTATGAGCAACAGCCTGCAAAAGCCTCTCCAAGGACGTGTAGACTGTCACATTCATCACAATAGCCTCTGGACCCCAACAGACAAATACAATCTGATGGAGAATGCCAACATGATTCAAAGATGTCACAGAGCAGAGAATATAAGTGACTGTGTTGTATTTGTAAGATTAGGTCCCTTCATTCTCCTTCATGCTTTTTAAGTCTGGACAGAAAGCAAAGCCATCAATACTAGCAGTGCAGGTTTCTTCTACTCTCCTACTCTCTGCAGTTTTCCCAAGCTATGAGGGGTGCGCATTAGGAATGTAACCAGATTCCTTACAACCATTGCAGAGGATTGCAGATTCTCAGCAGCACCATTATAGTGGCTGGCTGGCTAGATGATTCCCTGGCCCAACTTGGAAAACTTCAAAATTCTCATGTGCATTAGAAGGACATACTTTTAAACCCAGTCCATTTTGGCCATGAATCCTCCTGAAAGAGCCACTCCACATGTGTACGACTCTTCCTGCTGGACTCAGCAGATTCACTCTGTTATGCAATCCCTAGCCTAGGGACAGAGGGCAGAGTGTTTTCTGTGGGGAATCTACAGTGTTGGCATTTGCTGCTCTGGCCATTATTGGCCCTACCAACCATAAAGTACAGAGCAAGGCCCCTCCCTTCACCCAACCTTTTTTTTTTTACCCCCACTTTACCGTAGGAGTAAATGAACAGAGCTCAGTTTAAACAGTGTTTCCATGGCAGTCAGGTGACTGGTATTGGACATGTGTTTGCTTGCAAAGAATTACATACTATTGTAAGAATAAAGTGACCCGTATGACCACTCCCTAAATTCTCCCAGTCCCGGTGTATCTCCCAGCTGTGGGGCTGGAGGACTGTGAGGGGTTTGGAAGATCTCTGTCTTCACTCCACACATTTCCCAGTGCAGAGCTGGGCTCAGTCCACTCTTCCTGTCACTCCCACGGGTGCCACAGGACAGGGATAGTGTGTAACTGCCCACGGGCTGTGAAGTCCCACCAGGTCTATGCAGACAAGCTCTGCAGCAGTGATGAGCAACCTGCGGCCCTCTGGAGTTGTATGTGTAGCCCACGAGATCTTTTGTTTGCCGTTGCACACTCCACATTGCCAGATTCTGTTGAGATTCATCTGTGAGGAGGGGATGCTCTTGGTTACAACAATCTTGTGGCCCGCTCAGACAGAGGAGGCCACTCACGTGGCCCATTCAGCAGCCGAGGAGTTTGGGACACTAGTAACATAAACACCAAACGCTTCACTCTTGTAGGGCCGCAATTTGTCCTGCTGCAAACATGGCATCTCGTGAGCCACCAAAGGAAGCTCAGCAGTGACTTTATCCCCTCTGCTTCTCTGATACCCAGATGAATTGCTAGTCACCTAAATGAAGTGCTGGAGACAAACCTTGACCCCGTCAGTCAGTGCCTGAGCCGTTCCCCCTCCCCAGTGTGTGACAGTGTCTCGCTGGGTCCCCCAGCACAGGAGGAGGGGATCGGTTGGTGTCTCTAGGGTATTTGGTGTCACCAGCTGGCCCATGCTGAGTGCAGGGCAGTGGCACTGCAATGGGAATAGTAACCAGCCCCGCCAGTGCCAGGCAGTGCAGCTCCTCAGTCCAGTTGCTGCCACAGGGCCCTGTTTCTAGGAGCATTGTAGGTTTACACTGGGCACAGCATTTTCTTGTGAACAGGGAACAAAGCCTGTGAACAGCCAAGCCCTCAGCACAAGAGAAATGCCCCTGGCCTGGGAGAAGTTCAAACGGAGCTGATTGGTGAATGACTCTGCTGGGACCGGCTGTTTGCTCTGCATGCACGGAGCCTGCCAGGCTGCCAGGAATACAAGGGACAGGATGGGTGTTTGTCATGGTGCCAGGAGGGTGAAGGCATTGGACTGTGATGGCAGAGTGTGCACTGCGGCTCTACGGCTGGGACATCACCTACACCTGGAAATAAGGGTGAAGGAAAACAAGTCCTGTGTAACCGACACAGTGACAGTACAATGGGAGCCACTCTAAGATACCCCCAGCAGCCACACAGCTTCCCATTAAGACCCACACGGGACCTCTGTGTTACACATCACCTCTGTATCGCAAATCAGTCCATGTTACACATCACCTGTGTGTCGCACATCACTTCGTGTTACACATAACCACTGTGTCACAAATCAGTCCTTGTCACCCAACGCCTTAGTCTTGAACATCACTCCAAGTCACAAATAACTCCATGCTGCAAATCTCTCTGTTACTCATCACCTTCATGTTTCACATCACTCCATTTGACATATCACTCTGTGTTGCATGTCGTTTCTCTATGTCAGACATCACTTTGTGTTGAACATAATTCAGTGTTGCAGATCACGGCTGTGTCACACATCACTCCATGTTGCATATCACATCCACAGTAGTGCACATAAGAAAATTCACTCTGCTCAGGATGGGAAAAATTACAGGAAAGACTGGATCCAAACCGCTTGTTAGCTGAACTTTTCCAGCTACATGGGGTTGTTTGCTAACCCAAAATACCTGGGTTCATCAGGTACATGTGCAGGGCTAGATGCTGGCCGGATCCAATGGCTGGAAGTTGAAAGTAGAATAATCCAACCTGGAACCATGATGTGAATGTTTAACATGAGGGTGAGGGTTTAGTGAGGATACAATTTACTGCAGGTCATGGTGGATTCTCCATCACTGGCACCATTTAATTTCAGAGAGGTGGTTTTTAGGAGATGTGCTGGTTCATGACTTGCAAGCGTTCTCAGGCCTGTGTTACATGGCGGTCAAGCTGGATGATCACATTGGGGGTCTCTTCTTGCCTTGGAACCTGTGGGTACATCCAATGAGCAACTGGGAACAGGTTGCCAGCACAGGTAGCTGGGCACATGCAAGTGCTGCCAGCCATTCCGCTGTGTTGTCATCCCAATGAAGAACCCATTAGCAAATTTTGTTCTCCAGGTCAGAACAGAAGTACTGAGAAAGACATCCCTTAACCTTGGTCTGGGGAAACCAAAATAGATTCAGCACTTGGAGTCTATGGTTTTGAGGTACGTCCTTGTCATTTAACCCTTTGGAGCATGTTAAGTATCAGTAGCATAGAAAAAACACGAGCTCCTTCATTAACAAGAACCTCATTGGAACTGGAAAAGAGCCCCTAAAGTAGAAGTTCATCGCCCAGTGAAAGTTGTCCAGCTCACATGACTCTCTCAATTGATTCTTGGGCCCAATGGGATAGGAGCAGATTAGCATAAAGGAGGAGCTTAGCTGCTCCTCACTCACAGAGACTGATATAAGGGTCAGGAACTCTCCGGCACAGTCAGCGCGACCAGTCTCTCCCAACACCAGCAGGCAGCTCTCGGAGGGGACAGTCACCCTGTCTGGCAGGGCTCCGAGGGCCTGAGATCTCCTCACCATGCTCTGGGCTCCCCTCATTGTCCTGCTGGGGACATGCTGCACAGGTGAGCACAGGGAGGGCAGGTTAAATACCCATTGAAGTTATTGCTGGAGCCCGAGGCACAAACTGACTCACTGGTGGCTGGGGAAGGACAAGGAGGGTTTGACAGATTTTTACCATTTTTCCCAGGTTCCAGCTCCCAGAATGTGGTGACTCAGCCGCCCTCAGCATCAGTGTCCCCAGGAAACACCGTGAAACTTTCCTGTGCCATGAGCAGTGGGACCAGCATCAGTGGCTACAACGTGCTCTGGTACCAACAGAAACCGGGGAATTCCCCGCGGTACCTGCTGAGATACAAGTCAGATTCTGACAAACACCAGGGCTCCGGGGTCCCTGCCCGGTTTTCTGGTTCCAAGGACACGTCCAGCAACACCGGATATTTGACCATTTCTGGGGCCCTGGCAGAGGATGAGGCTGACTATTACTGTGCTGTGTGGCACAGCAGTGCTTGTCACAGTGACACAGTCAGATGGGGAAGAGAGACAAAAACTTCCTCGTCCTTCTGGGCTGTGAGGGGAAGTGAACAACTTGCACAGTTCAGTTCTCTACCTTCCCCCTGTCACAAACCCTAGCGCAAAAACAGATCCACATAACATATGCAAATGAGATCATGACTCATGCAAATGAGTCCCCCGTTATCATATTTTTTGCCGAAAAAATTCGTAGTGTAGACATACCCTCAGTGTCTGTGTCTCTAGGGCAAAATGTTCAGCTCTCCTGCACAGGAGAATAGCTGGACAAATACTATCCGTGCTGGTTCTGGCATAAATCTGGCCATTCCCCACAACTCATCATATATAAGGATAGTGAGTGAACCTCCAGAATCCCTGAGCAATTTTCTTGGGCCATCTCTGGCAAAATGGCCATCACTGGGGTCCTGGTGCGGGAAGTGGCTTATTTTTACTGCTGGGTGTGGGACAATAGCTCACACACAGGCTACGTCTGCACAGCAAGCATCTTGCGCAAGAACTTTTTGCACAAGAATTCTTGCACAAAAAGTTCTTGTGCAAGAGCGCTTCCACACTGCCATGTGCTTTTACAGTAGAGATGTCCACATGGCAGTGTGGACCCTCTCTTGTGCAAGAAAGCTCTGATGGCCATTTTGGCCATAAGGCTTTCTTGCACAAGAAATGCCTATTGCCCATCCACACATGCCTTTTTGCTCAAGAGCTCTTGAGCAAAAAGGTTTATTCCTCGAAGAAAGAGCCCTGTGTTCTTATGATTAACTGTACTTTTTCTTGCACAAGAACGTACTTCTAGTGTGGACTCTCCACAAGTTTTTACGCAAAAACTGCAGCATAGACGTAAGCATAACAACACAGCCTGATGGGGAAGTGAGGCCCAAACTGCCTGTCAACATGGGGGGGATCAGTTATTCATTCCTTTTGTGACTGCATGAGGGTCCCAGACCCTTCGGGGCAGCCTGGTATCACAGAATGTCTCCTTAGAAACCAGTGGGGTGGGTAAGGGCTGAGTCTTCCCTCCCCTAGCACAGGTCCACCATGTTGTGTTGGGGTTGTGGGTCCAATCAGGAAAGTGAAAGAAACCCCAGAACCTTTGAGATATCTGTAAATATCATTTGTGCTCATCTATCACCTGCTGTGTAAGCAGACCCAATGTGAGTGCCTGTCTTACAGCACCCACCCTATTCAGCCCCCCAACAATAAACACTCCAAAACTAGTCAGGATTTCTTCCTGCAAGCAGCCAAAATGGGGGGTTGAGTCTGAAAAGCAGGACCAATCCCAACTAAATTATCCCAGCCAGGGCTTTCTCAAACAAGGAGATCCTATCACCTCCTTAGTAACACATTTGTGTGCTCCTTCTGGAGGGGTAACGTATGAGCTGTCTAGCTGCTGACAATGCATGTGCAGGCGGAATGGGAGCTAGGAGAGCAAAGGGCTCAGGCAGCCAGAGATATCTCTATCCACTGAGAGGGGTGTAGAGCATCTAGTCCTAGGGCAGAGCTTAAGCCATGCATGACAATCTTTTTCCAGAAGAGGAAATGCGGATGGAGCGCTCATTTGCATGTCAGGCTCTCATTTGTATTTTCTAATCTGATCTTTTATGCGCAAGTGGTTTTTGCACAAAAAAATGCTGAGTAGACTGCAACTTTTGTGCAAAACCCCCATTTGCCCAAGAGCTCTTCTTCCTCAAGGGGAGAGGAAGCCCCAAAACAGCAAACAGCCCTAGGCCACGACAAAAGCCCAGCTTGCTTGGCAGTGCTGAGTTGACATTTGAGCTGACATTTGAGCCTCCTCACCCTGGAGGCAGTGTTCTGACTGGTAATGGTCGGAGTTCCCAGCTTTCCCTGTCCCCAGTAGTCCCGGATTTTTTTCTAACTACCTCCCTCCCAGGTGAGCACCCTACGCATGTTCTGTAGTGTTTTCAGATAACAGGCAGGACTGGACTGATGCAAATTTTACTAAGGAGCAGAGCGACTTCTCACTGTATAAATTCTGCCAGGAAGCAAATCCAGGCTGGGGATAGAAACCAAGGTCCTGGAGCTGGGGAACTGCACTCAACATGGGAAGCGCTGGTAAAATGTGAGCTGGGGCAAGAGATCACATTGCAAATGAAGCTCTGACCTGCAGAGGGAGCTTTCAGCTCTAGTGTCAGGGAGAGGAGCCACTATCCCTTTTCATGATGAACCATTTGACCACATACTGCTGGGGAGGGATTCTATGGGGAGATAAAATGACAATAATAATGAAGCTTTTTCCCCGGTGCCTCCCAGATTCCCCTTTTTCCTTCTTGCTCTGAGGGCAGAGAGGGACAAATGGAGCAGGTGGGAGCTGGCAGAGAGCAGGTGCAGTCAGACCTGACCATATGGGGCGTGCATAGGACTGGGACTCACTGCTGTAGAGCAGAGAAGCCTTGATCCCAGGATCTTCCCCCTCCCATTGCCCATCTTGTCTGGGCGAATGAGGATGCTTCAGTGGCTAGCGAGCAAGGGGCAGATTTGCATGAAGGGGCCATTCTCTAGCGCTGAGGGTTTAAGAGAGAATCAGAAGGTCCCAGTCACAGACCCATTTGCCTCAGTAAGCCGAGCTCGTCTGGATCCCCCGCCATGGCCTGGGTCCCTCTGCTCCTTGCACTGTTCACCTACTTCAGGTGATATTTGGTGTCTGTGTGTCTCCTGTCTGCCTGCAGATCATGTTCACTGGGATCAATGTTGAGTCATTTTATTCATGTGCTTTCTCCTTGCAGGTTCTCTGGCCCAGTACGTGCTGACTCAGCCACCCTCAGTGTCTGTGTCTCCAGGGCAAAACGCTCAACTCACCTGCTCAGGGAACAACATTGGTAGGAATTATGTGCAGTGGTTCCAACAGAAACCTGGCAGCGCCCCCCTACTCGTGATATATCGTAATAGCAGCAGACCCTCCGGAATCCCTGAGTGATTCTCTGGTGCCAACTCCGGGAACACGGCCACGTTAACCATCACCGGGGTCTAGGCGCTGGACAAGGCTGATTATTACTGTCAGGTGTGGGACAGCAGCAGTGATCAGCCTCACAGTGACACAGCCAGATGGGGATTTCTCTTGTTTTCAGAGACAGCAAGGAACATGTCCCAGTGTGGTCTTCCTTGTGTGAATCTCTCGATTTGGCATTGCTGTAAAATCTGGGTGGCTGTGTCTACATTGGCACCTTTTTCCGGAAATGCTTAAAAAGGAACAGTTTTCCATTATAAGTATTTCCAGAAAAAGAGCGTCTACATTGGCCCTTTTTCTGGAAAAGCGTCCGTGGCCAATGTAGATGCGCTTTTCCAGAAAAAAGCCCCGATTGTCATTTTCGCGATCAGGGCTTTTTTGCGGAAAACACTACTATGCTGTCTGCACTGGCCCTTTTCTGGAACAGTTTTCCGGAAAAAGGACTTTTGCCCGAGCGGGAGCAGCATAGTATTTCCGGAAAAGCAGCTGATTTCTTACAGTAGATCGTCACTGCTTTTCCGGAAATTCAAGGGGCCAGTGTAGAGAGCTCGCAGCTTATTCCAGAAAAGCGGCTGCTTTTCCGGAATAAGTGGCCCAGTGTAGACACAGCAGGTCAGTTTCAGATTTCCAGCACTAGTTCTGTGATTGTCAGGCTCTGGGGGAAGTTACTCAAGTTTTGGACCCTTCTCATTCAGGGCCCCGCACTGCTGTGCACTCCCACCTGACTGCTCACTCTCAGTCCTGGCTGGATGCTGTACATTAGACAGCAGCCACATAAAGCAACTACTGACTTGATGCCCTGCCGGAACCAGTTTCAGCTGCCCTCAAATTTGACCCAGCATCCAATCAGTATGGACGCACTAGTTCGAATTAGCAAAACGCTAATATGAATTAGCTTTTGGGTCTAGATGCGCTAATTCAAATTAGCTTAGTTCGAATTAGTCCTGTAGTGTAGACATACCCAAAGTCAGTAACAAATTCAGAATATACATTAATAATTAGGGCTAACTAGTGTCCCGTAAGTGACTTGCCACAAAATGTTAGAAAATGTTAATATTGAAGCTCTGTGGGCTTAATATTTCTTTCCTTTTCTTTCCTGTATATAGGAATTAGATACAGGATTCCTGTCATCTAAATGCTAAATTATCTCCTCCACCTCTCCCACTTTCACCCCCTCCACCCTTCCTCTGGCCTTCCCTTATTTATTCTTCGATCTTGGCTTTTGATAATTCAGGCATCAGAAGAAGTGAGTTGTACTTATGAAATCCAAAGGGGCACAGACGGGGGCATGCAAAAGGCAAACGCTGCTCTCAGTGGATACTCGTATGAATCAGAATTATGCTGGTTTGCAGGTGCTCTGTTCCCACAGGACTTTTGGCACTGACCCGACATGGGAGCAAACCTCTTTGCGGCCATTGCCGATGTCCCATATAGTGAGTAATCTCCCCAGAGGTGGGAGGAAGCTGATGACTTGCTCACCCTGCATCACACAGAGAAGGAGACCAGCCCCTGAAGAAGCAGCTGGAGTGTGCACAGTGAGGGTATGTCTAGACTACGTGGCTCTGTCGATGGAGATTTGTTTACTGGACATAGGGAAATGAAGTGGCGATTTAAATAATCACCACTTCATTTAAATTTAAACAGCTGCTGCACTGTGCCAATCAGCTGTTTGTCGGCTCAGTGCGCTAGTCTGGACGCTCCGTGGTCGACAACAAGGGCATTTGTCAACCTCCCTGGTAAACCTCATCTCATGAGGTTTAAATCACCGCTTCATTTCCTTATGCCGGGTAGTCTAATCTACATGCCTCTGTCGCCAGAGACATGTAGTCTAGACATACCCTAACTGTGAAGTGATGCTGCTCCACAGCCATGCAGAGGAACAGCCCCAGGCTGTGTGTGACACTGACCACTAGGAGGAGCTGGTCATCCACAGCCCATAGGATAGACTCATAGACTCATAGACTTTAAGGCTCAGAAGGGACCATTATGATCATCTAGTCTGACCCCCTGCACAGTGCAGGCCACAAAATCTCACCCACCCCTCCTAGAATAATCCTCTCACCTAAATCTCAGATATTGAAGTCCTCAAATGGTTTAAGGACCCCAGGATGCAGAGAATCTTCCAGCAAGTGATCTGTACCCCATGCTACAGAGGAAGGCAAAAAACCTCCAGGGCCTCTGCCAATCTACCCTGGAGGAAAATTCCTTCCCAACACCAAATATGGTGATCAGCTAAACCCTGAGCATGTGGGCAAGACTCACCAGCCAGACACCCAGAAAGTTCTCTTTAGTAACTCCTATCATCCCTCCATTGACTTACTTACCACTGATAGTGAAAGGTCAATTAGTTGCCAAGATCATGTTATCCCATCAAACCATCCCTTTCATAAACCCATCTAGCTTAATCTAGAAGCCAGATAGGTCTTTTCCCCCCACTACTTCCTTTGGAAAGCTGTTCCAGAACTTCACTCCTCTGATGGTTAGAAACCTTTGTCTAATTTCAAGCCTAAACATTCTACTAGCCAGTTTATATCCATTTGTTCTTGTGTCCGCATTGGTATTAAACTTAAATAATTCCTCTCCCTCCCTGGTATTTACCCCTCTAATATATTTAAAAAGTGCAATCATGTCTCCCCTCAGCCTTCTTTTGGTTAAGGCAAACAAGCCAAGCTCCTTGGCTGTGTCTAGACTGGCAAGTAGAACTTGCCAGCTGTCTACACTAGCCGCTTGAATTTCCGCAAGAGCACTGACTTCCTACTGTCTGAAATCAGTGCTTCGGCAAAGCTTTTGCGCAAAAGGGCCAGTGTAGACAGCTCAGATTTGTTTTGTGCAAAAAAGCCCCGATTGCGGAAATGGCGATCGGGGCTTTTTTGTGGAAAAGCGCATCTAGATCGGCTTGGACGCTTTTCCGCAAAAAGTGCTTTTGCGGAAAAGTGTCCATGCCAATCTAGATGCCCTTTTCTGCAAATGCTTTCATCGGAAAACTTTTCCGTTAAAAGCATTTGCAGAAAATCATGCCAGTCTAGATGTAGCCCTTGAGTCTCCTTTCATAAGACAGGTTTTCCATTCCTCCGATCATCCTAGTGGCCCTTCTTTGTACCTGTTCCAGTTTGAATTCATCCTTCTTAAACATGGGAGACCAGAACTGCACACAGTATTCCAAATGGGGTCTCACCAATGCCTTGTATAATGGCACTAACACCTCCTTATCCCTACTGGAAATACCTCGCCTAATACATCCCAAGATCGTATTAGCCTTTTTCACGGCCATGTCACAATGGCGGCTCATAGTCATTCTATAATCAACCAGGACTCCGAGGTCCTTCTCCTCCTCCGTTACTTCCAACTGAAGTGTCCCCAGCTTATAACTAAAATTCCTGTTATTAATCCCTAAATGCATAACTTTACACTTCTCACTATTAAATTTCATCCTATTGCTATCACTGCCATTTACAAGATCATGCAGCTCCTCCTGTATAATATCCCGATCCTTTTCTGAATTGGCAATAGCTCCCAACTTTGTGTCATCCACAGACTTTATTAGCACACTCTCACTTTTGGTGTCGAGGTCAGTAATCAAAAGATTAAATAAGATTGGTCCCAAAACTGATCCCTGGGGAACTCTGCTAGTAACCTCCCTCCAACCTGACAGTTCACCTTTCTGTATGACCCGCTGTAGTCTCCCCTTTAACCAGTTCCTTATCTGCCTCTCAATTTTCATATTGATTCCTATCTTTTCCAATTTAACCAATAATTCCCCATGTGGGATGCCCAATGGGGTTTGCAGTTCCCAGTGACCGGCTGGCAGCTGCTGGGATAGAGTCATCTCTGGGCTCAGGGGTTTCAAACCCTCATAGCTCTCATGCAGCTGGTAGGAATGATATTCCCTGGGGCCTTCTGCTCTGAGGGCCCAGCTCTTCATCCAGCCCCTTCTGTCCTCCCTGTTCCACATTCTCTAAGGCACAATGAAATTCCCAAACCCTGAGGGCAGAGAGGGAGAAGCCCTGCAGCTGCCAACACCTGCAGCCCCACCCCCGCCTGGCTTCTCCCTTCCCCAGTCACTCGATGCTCTGCCCTGGGGGAATCTGGCTGATGATCAGCTGACCCCTGCTCCCCTGCTGCCCACAGGACTCAAAGGGACCAGACAGCTCCTTGCTCTCCTGAAATGGGGCTGGCCAGACACAAAAATGCCACCCCAGCCTCCCACTGACCCACCAGAGCCAAAGACCAGAGGAGGTGACTGCAGGGATTGTAACTTGGGGCCACAACAACTAATTCCAGCTGGTGTGTTAACCCAGGGGCAGACAGCTGGATACTCGGCCCCAGGAAACAAGGGGTGAATCTTATTGTGCAGCTTGAGAGTCCTCAGCAAAAGAGGTCTTTACTGTCCCCTGGGTAAGGATAACCCAAAGCATTCCTCTTACCCCAGTTACAATGGGGCTTTATACAGACAGACGCCCTCCCTTTCTGTTCCTGGCCTCCCTACGGGGGCGGGTGGCCATAGGCATTAGCAGCCAATCAACCGCGAGCAGATTTGCATGAAGGTGCCATTCCCCAGTGCTGGTGTTTTAAGGGGGAATCGGAGGGTCCCAGCCGCAGACCCGTTTGCCTCAGGGAGCAGAGCTTGTCTGGATCCACCATGGCCTGGGCCCCCCTGCTCCTCACCCTGCTCACCTACTGCTCGGGTGCGGTAACCCAAAAAGATTTTAATCCAAAAAGATTTTCCCTTCCCCAGCTGCCTGTGCTGGCTGCCTGCAGAGTGAGCTCTCTCTCCGCACAGCAATGAAACAGCGAATTGATCCCTCTGTTTTCTCTTCTTTTCCCAGGTTCTCTGGCCCAGTACGTGCTGACTCAGCCGCCCTCAGTGTCTGTGTCTCCAGGGCAAAACGCTCAACTCACCTGCTCCGGGAACAACATTGGTAGCAAGAGTGTGCAGTGGTACCAACAGAAACCTGGCAGCGCCCCCCTACTTGTGATATATAACGATGACAGCAGGCCCTCTGGAATCCCTGAGCGATTCTCTGGTGCCAACTCTGGGAACACGGCCACGTTAACCATCACTGGGGTCCAGGCGCAGGACGAGGCTGATTATTACTGTCAGGTGTGGGACAGCAACACTTCTCACAGTGACCCAGCCCGATGTGGAAGTGAGACTAAAACCTCCTCACTAAGAAAAACCTCACTTAACATCCTTTCTTGTGATAGGGGGTGGGCTAACATTTCAGAGGTGCAGAGCGACCTGCATATTTCATCTCCTAGAAACCCTTCAAGACAATGATTGGGTTAATGGTGCCCTGAAAATGGCAAAATTCACAACCCCTTCAACATTCAACATTGCTGTAGTCCCATGTATTTAGGGAATTACAGAGATCAGGTGGTGAGCTCTGTGTAGCTCCAAACGTCCTCTCTCTCCAAGAGAAGATGGTGCAGTAAAAAATACAGTCTCATCTCCCAGGCAATTTTAGAGTCGAATGCAGGTTTCTTTGGAAGTATAACTCTGATGGAATGTCACAGTTTATCCCTGGTCTACATATTTTCCCTGAGTGACTCTGCATTCTGTAGGTGATGATTTGTTGGGAATTGTGGATGATGAGCAGGAAAGAGCTTCTAGTGGACATCTGGCATTTCTCACAGAGCTGAGGACTCAGATGTTCTCACTGAGACTCTCCTGGGAACTCTCCTGACTCTCCTGGGAACACTGTAAAACCCTCCTGCACTGTGAATACTGGGACGAGCTTCAAAGACCACAGTGAACACGAGTCCCAGCAGGGAATCTGGGATTCTCCTTAGTACAGTAGTTACTTCTCAGATTCTGAGAAATACCAGAGCAGTGCTGGAGTCCCTGCTTCTGCCTATGGGTACCAGAGCATACCCAGTAACTTAGCTATCTGTTCCTAAGGACAGGATGCTGTCATTGTGCTCTCTGGTACAGCAGTGGAAATAAGAAAAAATCACCCTTTTCACTCCTGTGGCCTGTACTCTTCTGGGAAATTCATAACTTGCTGTTTGGTTTCATCCTTAAGAGGGTTCAAAGATCACTGTACTAGGCTGGAACATCACCCCAATATTCTTTTCCTCAGTAAACCTGTCTGTGCACAGGCTGATTTTTATTGTAGTATATGTGCATTGTCCAGTACAGGCAGTCCCCAAGTTACGCGGATCTGACTTATGTTGGATCCGCAGTTACGAACGGGGCACTTCCTCTCCCTGGTCTCCAGCAGGGCTGTCTGCTGCCCACGCGCTCCGCGGCTTGGCTCTGCTTTGCTCTGCTTTGCTCCCCCCTCCCCCCCGTTCTCCTGGTCTGCAGACCAGGGTAGGGGGGGAGCAAAGCAGACCAAAGCCACAGAGCCCGAGGGCAGCAGGACAGCCACGGCGCTTCTGGGCTGTCCCGCTGCCCCCGTGCTCCGTGGCTTTGCTCTGGACACCTGTGGTACAGCAGCTGGGGCGCTGCCAGTTGGTCCCGTAGCGCCGCTCTGGGCACTACTGGACCAACCGGGCAGCACCCCAGCTGCTCTGCCCCAGGCGTCCTGATTCAGCCACTGCTGGTCAGTTTCAGCAGCGGCTGAATCAGGACGCCTGGGGCAGAGCAGCTTGGGTGCTGCTGGGTTGGTCCAGTAGCGCCGAGGAGCGGCGGCGCTACTGGACCAACCCAGCAGCACCCCAGCTGCTCTGCCCCAGGCGTCCCCAAGTCAGCCGCTGCTGAAACTGACCAGTGGCTGACTACAGGAAGCCCCTGCCCCGGGCTTCCTGGAATCAGCCGCTGATCAGTTTCAGCAGCAGCTGACTTGGGGATGCCTGGGGTTCTTAAGTTGAATCTGTATGTAAGTCAGAACTGGCGTCCAGATTCAGCCGCGGTTGAAACTGATCAGTTTCAGCAGCGGCTGAATCTGGACGCCAGTTCCGACTTACATACAGATTCAACTTAAGAACAAACCTACAGTCCCTATCTTGTACATAACCCGGGGACTGCCTGTACTTTCTCAGGGTTCAGAAGAAAACTGTGTGCCTGTGACTGGGTACCTTGTTTCCTGAGACTGTGAGCAACAGCCTGCAAAAGCCTCCCCAAGGACCTGTCAACTGTCACATTCGTCTCAATGGCCCCTGAACTCTGAAACCCAACAAACAAGTATAATCAGATGGGCGGTGTGTAGACTGGCAAGGTTTTCTGCAAAATCATCTGCTTTTGCGGAAAAACTTTCCTGCTGTCTTCACTGGCTGTTTGAATTTCCGCAAAAGCACTGATGATCTCATGTAAGATTGTCAGTGCTTTTGCAGAAATACTATGCTGCTCTCGTTCAGGCAAAAGTCTTTTTCCAAAAAACTTTTGCCCAAAAGGGCCTGTGTAATCAGCAGGGAGTTGTTTTCCGCAAAAAAGCTCCGATCGCAAAAATGGCGATCGGGGCTGTTTTGTGGAAAAGCACGTCTAGATTGGCCACGGACGCTTTTCCACAAAAAGTGCTATTGCAGAAAAGCATCCTGCCAATCTAGATGCGCTTTTCCGAAAATGCTTTTAACGGAAAACTGTTCCGTTAAGAGCATTTGCGGAAAATCATGCCAGTCTAGATGTAGCCATGAAGAAGGCAGGTGTCATTCAAAGATGTCACTGGGCAGAGTATAGCAATGACTGTGTTGTATTTCATAGAATCATAGAGCTGGAAGAGACCTTAGAAGGCCATCAGGTCCAGCCCCCTGCCCAAGGCAGGACCAATCCCAACTAAATCAACCCAGCCAGGGCTTTGTCAGGCTGGGACTTAAACACCTCTAGGGATGGAGACTCCACTAGGTAACCCATTCCCTAGGTAACCCATTCCAGTGCTTCACCACCCTCCTAGTGAAATAGTTTTTCCTAATATCCAATCTGGACCTCTCCCATTGCAGCTTGAGACCATTGCGCCTTGTTCTGCCATCTGTCTCTACTAAGAACAGCCTTTCTCCATCCTCTTTGGAACCTACCTTCAGGAAGTTGAAGGCTGCTATCAAATCCCCCCTCACTCTTCTCTTCTGCAGACTAAATAGACCCAATTCCCTCAGCCTTTCCTCATAGGTCATATACTCCAGCCCCCTAATCATTTTGGTTGCCCTCTGCTGGACCCTCTCCAATGCATCCACATCCTCCCTTTAATTGGGGGCCCAGAACTGGACACAATACTCCAGGTATGGCTTCGCCAGAGACGAGTAAAGAGGAATAATCACATCTCTGGATCGAGTGGCAAGATTTTGTAAGATTAGGTCCCTTCATTCTCCTTCGTGCTCTTTATGTCTGGGAAGGAAGCAAAGCTATCAAGAGCAGGAATGCAGGTTTCTCCTACTTTCCTACTCTCTGCAGTTTCTGCCAGTTCTCCTAAGCTCTGTGGTGTGCACAGTACTGAATGTAACCAGATTTGCTACAACCATTGCAGAGGATTGCAGATTCTCAGCAGCACCACTACAGTGACTGGCTACCTGGGTGACTCTCTGGCCCTGCTGGAAACACATGCTTTAAAACCCAGTCGATTTTGGTCCTGAATCCCAATGAAAGTGCCTTTCTGTCTGTGCACGGTTGTGGATGCAGGGATGAGCAGATTCACTGTGCTACACATTCCTGAGCCTGGGGACAGAGGGCAGAGTGTTTTCTGTGGGGAATCTCTAGTGTTGGCATTTTCTGCTCTGGCCTTGGTTGGTCCTGCAGACCATGGATCACAGATGGAGCAAGGGGAGGAGACAGGGCAGCAGAGGGAAAAGATAGAGATTTTTAAGATATTTATTAAAAACTTGAGTGCCACAGTGGCACATCCAAACAAGCCACAAACTCAGTACTGGTGCACAACACAAAATTCATTCTGCTCATGGGAGGAAACTCTTAGAGGGAACACTTCTCCCAGTCTCTTCACCCCTCGAGTTAATGTCACACACATTGGGTTAATGCAATTGTAGGATAGTTGCATGAGGGCGGTTTGGTGGGGGCCAAACTAATCCCTATTGGTAGGAGGATGGTGGGAAAAGTCCTTGGGATGGTGGGAAAAGTCACATGAGACATTTTACTTCTGGTCATGTGTCCATATTGTACCGAGAGTGTTACCTCCAGAGGCGTAGCTAATGGGAGTCAGGGGGTGTGGCTAATGAGGGTCAAAGAGTACATTTTAAAAAATTCTTTGGGCGCACACTCTAATGAAATGTGCTGAGCATGCCTATGATGTAGTGTAGACACTCCGTGGCTGTGTCTAGACTAGCAAGTTTTTCCGCAAAATCATCTGATTTTGTGGAAAAACTTGCCAGCTGTCTACACTGGCCGCTTGAATTTCTGCAAGAACACTGACGATCTCATGTAAGATCATCAGTGTTTTTGCAGAAATACTGTGCTGCTCCCGTTCAGGCAAAAGCCCTCTTGCGCAAATTATTTGCGCAAGAGGGCCAGTGTAAACAGCACAGAACTGTTTTCCGCAAAAAAGCCCCGATCGCAAAAATGGCGATCGGGGCTTTTTTGCAGAAAACCATGCCTAGATTGGCCACGGACGCTTTTCCGCAAAAAGTGCTTTTGCGGAAAAGCATCCTGCCAATCTAGACGGGCTTTTCCGAAAATGCTTTTAATGGAAAAGTTTTCCGTTAAAAGCATTTTCGGAAAATCATGCCAGTGTAGACATAGCCCATAAGTTTTTGCGCAAAAACACCTGTTCTTGCGCAAGAAGCCTGCAGTGTAGACATATCCTCCATGTTACTCATCACCTTTGTGTCACAGATCACCGGCTGCCGCATATCACTCTCTGTTGCAGATCACCACTGTGTCACACATCACTCCATGTTACATATCACATCCACATTGGTGCCCATAAGAAAGTTCACTCTGTACAAGATAGGAAAATTCTAAGCAACAAGGGATCCACATGCCTTTTCTGATGAACTTTTCCACCCACAGGAGGTTGTTTGCTAACCCAAAGCACCCGGGTTCATCAGGTAAATGTGCAGTGCTAGACGCTGGCCACATCCAATGACTGGAAGTTAGAACTAGAAAATCCAAACTGGAACTATGGCTTGAACACTTAACATGAGGGTACGGGTACAGTCAGGATACAAATTACAGCAGATCATGATGGATTCTCCACCACTGGCATCATTTAATTTCAGAAGGGATGTTTTTAAGAGATGTGCTGGTTGCAAAAGAAATGCCTTGTGGCTTTTACATGCTGATCAAGTTGGATGATCACCTAGGAGTCTCTTCTTGCTTTGTAACCTATGGGTTGGTCTAAAGCACAGCTAGGAAGAGTCTGCCCAGGGCAGGTAGGCGGTTACATACAAGTGCTGCCAGCCATTCCGCTGTGTTGTTCATTTGTCTGCCCCAGTGAAGAACCCAGTAGCAAATGTTGTTCTCCAGGACAGTACAACGGAACTGTCAAAGTCTTGTTCTGGGGAAGCCAAACTAGCTTCAGCTCTTGGATTCTATGGCTCTGAGGTGTGTCCATGGAGCATGTTACGTCACGGTAGCACAGCAGAAACAAAACCTCATTCGTCAACAACAACCTCACTGGAACTGGAAACAAGCCCTTACAAAGTAGAAGATCATCACCCAGAGCAGACTGTTCTGCTCACATGACTCTCAGGTGATGGCAGGGCCCAATAGGACATGAGAAGATTAGCATAAAGGAGGAGTTTAGCTGCTCCTCATTCACAGAGACTGATATAAGGGCCAGGAACTCTACGGCACAGTCAGCGTGAGCAGTCTCTCCCAACGCCAGCAGGCAGCTCTCGGAGGGGACAGTCACCCTGTCTGGCAGGGCTCCGAGGGCCTGAGATCTCCTCACCATGCTCTGGGCTCCCCTCATTGTCCTGCTGGGGACGTGCTGCGCAGGTGAGCACAGGGAGGGCAGGTTAAATACCCATTGAAGTTACTGCTGGAGCCTGAGCCACACACTGACTCACTGGTGGCTGGGGAAGGACAAGGAGGGTTTGAGCAGGGGGCTGGACTTGATGACCTTCTGAGGTCTCTTCCAGCTCTATGGTTCTATGAGTCTATGATTCAATGACAGATTTTTACCATTTTTCCCAGGTTCCAGCTCCCAGAATGTGGTGACTCAGCCGCCCTCAGCATCAGTGTCCCCAGGAAACACCGTGAAACTCTCCTGCACCATGAGCAGTGGGACCAGCATCAGTGGCTACAATGTGAGGTGGTTCCAACAGAAACCGGGGAATTCCCCACGGTACCTGCTGAGATACAAGTCAGATTCTGACAAATACCAGGGTTCCGGTGTCCCAGCCCGGTTTTCTGGTTCCAAGGACACATCCAGCAACACCTGCTATTTGACCATTTCTGGGGCCCTGGCGGAGGATGAGGCTGACTATTACTGTGCTGTGTGGCACAACGATGCTTGTCACAGTGACACAGTCAGATGGGGAAGTGAGACAAAAACTTCCTCGTCCTTCTGGGCTGTGAGGGGAAGTGAACAACTTGCAGAGTTCAGTTTTCCTCCTGCCCCCTGTCACACATCACACAAACAGTTGGTCTTTTGGGCAAATTTCACCGTCTCACACCTGGAATGTGGCCTCAAAGTCAGTCACTGTCTCTCTAGGCCTCTGCCGAGGGTCCCAAGTTCCTGGTGCAATGCTGAAGTCAGAATCTCATCTTTAGAAAAATCTCTCTCACCGTCATGATGTAATAAAGCACTGAGCACTGTGATCTGGGTGTAACAGAGCCTGCCTGAATGAGCAGAGAGCCTGAAACAACAGTGAGAGGAGGTGTGAACCCCCTTAAACATCTCTGCAGCTCCCCAATAGCACCCCCAGCAGTTTGAGGGCAGAGTTACTGAGGCTGTTCCTACAAGGGTCTGCTGAGGGAGGAGTCAGAAGACAACCCCACAGAGCCCTCTGCCTGGCTGGGTGAGCACTGAGCCCACCTGCAGGGACAGAGTGCTGGTGACAGGTGCACTGGGCCAGAGAGCTGGGACTCCCATTCTACACCGGATGGAATCCACTTGCTGTGCTCCCTCATGGGTTGGTGGCCCTGGCCCTGACAAGGTGAGGAGCAGCAGGGCTGCACTCTGGGGGTGGGTCCACCATAGTGTTGGTGGATACTGTTGCTTGCTCAAGGGCTCAGATTGCCTGTCTCTGACAAGGACAGAGACAGCCCTTTATGGCCCTTCCCCCCCTCAGACTGTCACCGCTGTGGTTAGGCTTCCTCCAGCCCATTCTCTCGCGGGCGATGGAGCTGGGTGGATCAGACTGTAAAGAAATCAGAGCCCTGGCTGAGCAGCCCCAGGAATCACTAAGGGAGGAACAGGTGCCACCCAACCGATCTTCCAGACGTTTTCATGCCTGCTGCAATTCTCTCTTCACAGTCAAACCTGCTGGGAAACAGGGAAAGTGGGGGAAGCTGCAGCTTCAGTCAAGCCTCATACAACTTCCCCCTTTTCATCTCCACGGCTCACTGGCCTCAGACTGTCAACATGTCTTCTCTCTGCCTAGCTGGGGCTCTGACACAGGGTCTCTCAAGCTGTTCTTCATAGTGAGCGTGAGTAAATTTTCAGTCTGGGAAGAAGTATTTGTTTCAGGTGTGGGCTCTACAAGGCCAAGGGAACTGCAGGAGAGTTGCTGTCTGCCCAGGCTCTGACCAGAGTCATTCCTGGAAGCAGCGTTGTGTCCTGCCACTCTGGCAAAGTGCTGGGCTGAGATACCTGGGAGAACCAGAGAATAAAACTCCTCAGCATAGACCCAGACTCCATAGCACTGATTGCCCCTCTAACAGGGAGCCAGCCTGCAGGAGCCAAACTTTGCCATGGCTCACAAAGGGCTGACACTGGTGTCACAAAAGGAACACTGGTGTGAGGGAGAGAGGCAACCAAACTAACACCTATGAGGTGGTGGGAGGTGGGTTCCCTCCTCTCCAGGCAGGTGCAAGTGCCCACGTGCTGGGGGAATCCCTTCCACAGCTGTGAGCAGGCTGGGGAGTGATCAGTCCAGAGAAGAACACCCTGACAGGAACAGCGGGATGGCTGGAAACAGCTGTGAAGAGGTGGCACCTGCAGAGTGGGACAGTCAGTGGGGGCAGCGTTCGGAGGAGTCAGCCAGCAGGGTCTAAGCGCCTGTGAAAGGCGGCAAGGACTGGCCAGGGCGACACCAACACTGACCAGCAGGGGGAGCCCTCCCCTGTCCAGCACTGGCGCTGGGAGTCCAGCAGTGCACAAGTGTCAGGGGGCCCAGCACTGGGCTGGAGACGTCTCTGGGATTTGGGGCTTTTCACCCCCCACCAGCTTTCACTATGGTCATGTGACCTCAGAGCACTGTGTGCTTTGGAGTCCCCCTCCCCACGCACCCCACTCCTCTCTGTGACCCTGTCATGATTATGAGGGTTAGCCAGCTGCCTGGGGACTAAGCCATAAACTACACCTAGCCAGGTGGAGTGGCCAATAGGAATGTAGGTAGGACTTTCAAACTGGGAGAAAGGAATTTGGTTTTTCACTCCCATCTCTCAGAGGGTACATCTACACTACTGCGCTAGTTCGAACTAACTTAGTTCGAATTAGTTAATTCGAACTAAGCTAGTTCGAACTAACGCGTCTAGAACTAAAAACTAGTTCGAATTAGCATTTTGCTAGTTCGAACTAGCAAGTCCACATTGAGTGGACTCTGAACAGGGCTTAAGGATGGCCGGAAGCAGTGCCGGCAGGGCATCAGAGGAGGACTTAGAGCGTGGAGATGCTGTCTCAGGCTAGCCGAGGGCTGCGCTTAAAGGGTCCCGACCCCAACCCCGGACACACAGTTCTAAGGGGTGCCCCACTTGCAAAGAAGTTCTGGCTTGGAGTGCCCTGAGTGCCCACACTGGGCACATCACACCACTCGGCCATCAGCCCGGCTGCACTTGCCGCAGGCTGCCATCTGGGGAGAGGGAGTAATTGGGGGGCTGCAGGAGAGCTTCCACCCCCAGAAGCCCGCAGAGCCAGCCCAGTCCTCCCCATCGGTGGCTTGTACCCCATTCCTCCCTCACCTCCTTCCACTTACCCTTCCCTAGCCCCCCTTCTTATTGATGTACAAAATAAAGATAACGTTTCTTCCAACATTGACTCTGTCTTTATTGAAAAAAACTGGGGGAGACTGGGAAAAGGAGGTGGGAGAGGGGAAGAGAAAGGCTGGGAGAGGGGAGGGCAACTAACATGATCAGGGGTTGGGAACAGGTCCCAGATGAAGAAAGGCTACAGAGACTGGGACTGTTCAGCTTAGAAAAGAGGAGACGGAGGGGGGACAGGATAGAGGTCTCTAAAAGCAGGGGTTGGGTGGAGAGGGTGCATTCAGAAAAGTTCTTCCTGAGTTCCCATAAAGAAGGACTAGAGGACACCAAAGGAAAGGAATGGGTAGCAGGCTTGAAACTAGTAAGAGAAAGTTGTTGTTGTTGACAAAGCAAATAGTTAACCTGTGGAACTCCTTGCTGCAGGAGGCTGTGAAGGCTACAACTAGAACAGAGTTTAAAGGGAAGTGAGATCAAGTCATGGAGGTTGGGTCCATGGAGTCCTATTAGCCAGAGGGTAGGAGTGGTGTCCCTGCCCAAAGTTTGTGGAAGGCTGGAGAGGGATGGCACGAGACAAATGGCTTGGTCACTGTCTTCGGTCCATCCCCTCCAGGGTCCCTAGGGTTGGCCGCTGTCGGCAGACAGGCTACTGGGCTAGATGGACTTTTGGTCTGACCCAGGACGGCCATTGTAAGCTCAGGGCTCAGGGTCGGGGGGTCTCAGTGGACCCCCTTGATTTTCATGCACACCTGCTCCTGGGTGGCCAGGCTGGCAGCTCTTCTGCCCTAGACGGCCACTTTACTGTGCCTAGTGCGGAGATCGTGGACAAGGTCCACAATGTCCGCACTAGCCCAGGAAGGTGCCCGCCTCTTGCGGTTCAGGGCAAGCTCCCGGGAGCCGCCAGCCTGGTCCCGGCAAGAGAGGGTGGGCTGGGGGGCATCGGGTGGGTGGCTCTGTGCCGTGCCAGGTGCAGGGTCTGCTGGCTGGGTGCTGGCAGGCTTGCACCTGGCACGGGCACCGTAGCCAGCCCGTGCCCCTTTAAGGGGTCCGGGGCCAGGAGGGGGGCATAGAGTTTCCCTGGTGTTGGCCAGAGTGGCCACCAGGGAAACCTGGGGAGGGCTAGCCTCCCACTAGTTCGAACTAAAGGGCTACACAGTTCTAAAGGGCTAGCTAGTTCGAACTAGGCGTTAGTCCTCGTAAAATGAGGTTTACCTAGTTCGAACTAAGCGCTCCGCTAGTTCGATTCAAATTCGAACTAGCGGAGCGCTAGTGTAGCACCTATTAAAGTTAGTTCGAACTAACGTCCGTTAGTTCGAACTAACTTTGTAGTGTAGACATACCCAGAGTGTTCCCTGCAGCTACTGAAGGAGACAGACATGTCTCTCTCTCTCTCCAAGAAACAATTTTTCACTTTCTGTAAGTAGGGTAAAGTTTAGATAATTCCATTAGGTTTTATTGTTTTATGGTTTGGGTATGGGATCTGCTTTCTGTGCATTTTTAAAAAAAATGTTTTGCCTTTCTTTTGTAACTAAGTTCTAGGCCCATGGAGTTTCTCCATGAGTATATTATTTTGTTGCTTTTCCATCTGGTCATTTTGCTTGCATCAGGAATAGTGTGGTGATGATAAAAGTTTTCTCTTTTCTTTTTATTAACCTGGTATTGATTAACTAGCCAATTAGCCTGTCATAAGATGGGATTTTCAGGGGTCGGTCGGTCGGTCTCTCTCTCTCCCCCTCTCCCTCTCCCTCCCCCTCCCCCTTCGCCGTAGTGCTTGGCTGAGTGCTGCCTGCCAAGGGGAGGGGCACGGCGGTGATGTACACAGCCAGGGGGGCAGGGCCGTGTACATCACCACCCTCCTTTCCCTTCCCATCCCGGGGGACCCCAAATAGCCCCTTGCGCTACTGGCTCCCCTGGCGGCCCGTCACCGCTCTGCCTGCTTCCCCTCCCTCCACGGCCGCTCAGCTGAGTGTTGAGCACTCAGCCCAGCCACCATGGGGGAACAGGGGCATGGCAGTGACGTACACGGCCAGGGGGCGGGACTGTCTATGTCAACGCCACCCCCCTTTCTCCCGCGGCGGCCTGGCTGAGGGGCGCACCACTCAGCACCACAGTTGGAGGAGGAAGGGGGGCGGTGACATACATGGCCCCGCCTCCTGGCCATATACATCACCGCCCCACCCCCTTCCTGTCCCACCGGGGCTCAGCTGAGCGGTGCAGCACCAGCACCACTCAGCTGGGCCGCAGCCTGGGAGCAAGCGGCGGCAAGAGTCCGTTTGGGGTCTGGCTGCTCGCCTGGTCTGCTTCCCGTTCCCCTCCTGCATCCAGCCC
This sequence comes from Pelodiscus sinensis, assembly GCF_052426305.1. Classification (NCBI taxonomy): domain Eukaryota; kingdom Metazoa; phylum Chordata; order Testudines; family Trionychidae; genus Pelodiscus; species Pelodiscus sinensis. The sequence continues at coordinate 12,812,229 of NC_143085.1, forward strand.
CATGGTCCCCGATCCCCCCCAGCTCTGCTTCCCACCCCCTCTTCCTGCCGTCCAGCCCCACGGCCCTCCAGACACCCCATTCCTTGCCCCCTGTAAGCACTGCTTCCCTCCCCCTTTCCTCTCGGCTCCCCCATCCTCTTCTCCAGCCCCACAGCCCCCAATCCTCCCCAGCTCTGCTTCCCACCCCCTCTTCCTGCCAGCCAGCCCCACAGCCCCCTAGACACCTCCCTCCTCCCCCCCGCCAGTGCTGCTTCCCTCCCCCCTTCCTCCGGGCCCCCCCCATTCTCCCCTCCAGCCCCACCAGCCCCTGACCCCCCCAGCTCTGCTTCCTGCCCCCCTTCCAGCCAGTTCCACCCCCCTTCCCCTCCCTGCGTGGCACCCCGCCCCCCTTCCCCTCCCTCTGTGGTGCTCTGCGCTGCTCAGTTGGGCACAGCTGAGTGGCGCTCCTGCCGGGCCCAGCTGAGCGGTGGCCGCTTGCTGCCCTGGGCACAGCTGAACGGCACTCCCATCGGGCCCAGCTGAGTGGTGCTCAGCTGGGCCCCGGCAGGGAAGCAAGCTGCGGAAAGCAGCCATTTGGGGTCTGCACTCCCCACATGTGGGGAGCACGGACCCCAAACAGCCGCTTGCCACCACTTTGCTCCCCCGCCGGGGCCCAGCTGAGCGGTGCAGCACTCGGCCAAATCGCCATGGAGAGAGGGGAAGGGGGGCAAGGCCCCGACATACATGGTCAGGGGTCGTGGCCGTGTACGTCAGCATTACAGACTCACAGACAATGGGGGTATGTCTACACTACCCCGCTAGTTCGTGAAATGAGGAGTAACGGTAGTTCGAAGTAGGAAGCCTAGTTCGAACTACCTAGTTCGTGCCCCGTGTAGCCGCGCTGCACGGGGTTCGAACCAGCGGGGATTTAAAAATGGCGGCTCCCCGCTTATGCAAATGAAGCCCGGGAAATTCAAATCCCGGGCTTCATTTGCAAGTGCGGTATGCCTACATTACCCTCCTAGTTCGAACTAGCGGGGTAGTGTAGACATACCCTGGGCTACTCTATATATAATGATTGTGTCCTAGTTTGTACTTTAGGGCTGAAATTTCCCAAGTGATCTCTACCCTTATTTTTCACATCAATAGATGGTGATGGCAGCGGAGATTTTGTCCCCCAAAATCTAGAGTTTTAAGACTTCACAGCATTTGTCTTTATTTTCCCAGGATCTAGCTCGCAGCCTGTGCTGACTCAGCCGCCCTCAGCATCAGTGTCCCCAGGAAACACCGTGAAACTCTCCTGCACCATGAGCAGTGGGAGCTGCATCAGTAACTACACTGTGTTCTGGTACCAACAGAAACCAGGGAATTCCCCACGGTACCTGCTCTATTATTATAGAGAGTCCAGCAAGGACCAGAGCTCCGGGGTCCCTGCTCGCTTCTCTGGTTCCAAAGACACGTCCAGCAACACCGGCTATTTGACCATCGCTGGAGACCTGGTGGAGGATGAGGCTGACTATTATTGTGCTGTGTGACACAGTAGTGCTTGTCACAGTGACACAGTCAGCAAGACAGTGAGACAAAAACCATATTTGTCTTCCCTTCTACCAGCCTGGGGCATTCACAGGCTGCTAGTTTTGGTCTCTGCCAACAGCATATCACACTAATACTTACTCTTCACAGCACATAGCAGCTCCTTGCAGCCAGTGATGGGATAAGAGACAGATTAAGACACAGGAACTGTCTATATGCCTAGGTCCAGGGTTCTGACTCTTGGGACTGAGATCTTAATCTCAGCCTTCCTTAAAATAAAATATACAGCCAGTCCTCATGGGCCGCTAAGAAAAGCTTGAAGTGTGACCGCAGTGTGGATCACAATGGCCTCTCTCTGCAGGGGGCCTGGATCAATATCTCGGAGAGCTGTGACCTGCCCCGTTCACCTTCACCCTTTCAACCTGCTGCTCTGGGGAGGTTCTCAGCAGCAGAGTTTATGGGGGTCCTGGCTGATGCCACCTGAGCACAGCTCTGCTGGGCTGGTGGCCCACATGCCGGGCCCAGTGTTGGAGTGGGAGGGGCTGAGTCTTCCATCTCTTGGTTCAGGCTCCACGAGTTAGCAGACAGGGCTCCGCACTCCAGTGAGTGGAGAAGACTGTTCTGCCCATTGGAAGCCCAGCAGAGAGCTCTCTCATGGGGTTCCTACCCTGGCCAAGCAGCCCTTGTGACTGAGAGCCCCAGGAGGTCATGGGGAAAGGAAGAGGAGCCTCACCCCTGCCTCAGGAGGGTGGCGCCACCGGCTGCTCTTATTCTGAATCAAACCCTTGGAATTGCCATACTGGGGGTTGCCAACACGAGTGCACCATCCTCGGGTTGTGCAGAGCAGAGGACTGCAGGAGTAAAGCCGGCAGCCGGTGAACAGCTAGTTTGCAGATGCTCCGTTCCCACAGGACTTTTGGCACTGACATGACATGGGAGCAAACCTCATCACAGCCATTGCAGCTGCCCCATTTAGTGACTAATCTCCCCAGAGGTGGGAGGAAGCTGATGACTTGCTCACTCTGCATCACACAGAGAAGGAGACCAGCCCCTAAAGGAGCAGCTGGGGTGTGCACAGTGACTGTGAAGTGACGCTGCTCCACAGCCTTGCAGAGGAACAGCCCCAGGCTGTGTGTGACACTGACCACTAGGAGGAGCTGATCATCCACAGCCCATAGGATGCCCAATGGGGTTTGCAGTTCCCAGTGACCGGCTGGCAGCTGCTGGGCTAGAGGCATCTCTGAGCTCAGGGGTTTCAAACCCTCACAGCTCTCACACGGCTGGTAGGAATGAGGTTCCCTGGGGCCTTCTGCTCTGAGGGCCCAGCTCTTCATCGAGCCCCTTCTGTCCTCCCTGTTCCACATTCTCTAAGACACGATGAAACCCCCAAACTCTGAGGGAAGAAAGGGAGAAGCCCTGCAGCTGCCTACACCTGCAGCCCCACCCCCACCTGGCTTCTCCCTCCTCACTGCTGGGGGAGCTCGTGTAAGGGGGATGATCAGCTGACCCCTGCTCCCCTGCTGGCCCCACGACTCACAGGACCAGCCAGCTCCTGACAACTTCTGTTCTCCTGTTCTCCTGAGCATCTTCTCTCCTGACATGGGGCTGGCCAGAGTCAAAAGAGCAGGTGAAAGGAGGCAGCTGGAAGAGCCACCCCAGTCTCCCACCCACATCCCAGCGCCAGAGACCAGGGGAGGTGACTGCAGGGATTGTGGGTTGGGGCCACAACAACAAATCTCAGCTGGTTTGTTACCCCAGGGGCAGGCAGGTGGATGAAATAAGGGGTGCGGTCAGTTGTGAAGCCTGAGGGTCCTCAGCTCCAGGGGTCTCTACTGTCCCCTGGCAAAGGGTAACCCAAAGCATTCCTCTTACCCCAGTTACAATGGGGCTTTATACAGACAGCTGCCCCTCCCTCTCTGATCCTGTGCTCCCCAAGAGAGGGGGTAGCAAGAAGCATTGACAGCCAATCAGGCGCGAGCAGATTTGCATGAAGGGCCATTCCCCAGTGCTGGTGTTTTAAGGGGGAATCGGAGGGTCCCAGCCACAGACCCGTTTGCCTCAGGGAGCCGAGCTCGTCTGGATCCACCATGGCCTGGGCCCCCCTGCTCCTCACCCTGCTCACCTACTGCTCGGGTGCGGTAACCCAAAAAGATTTTAATCCAAAAAGATTTTCCCTTCCCCAGCTGCCTGTGCTGGCTGCCTGCAGAGTGAGCTCTCTCTCCGCACAGCAATGACACAGCGAATTGATCCCTCTGTTTTCTCCTCTTCTCCCAGGTTCTCTCGCCCAGTACGTACTGACTCAGCCGCCCTCAGTGTCTGTGTCTCCAGGGCAAAACGCTCAACTCACCTGCTCAGGGAACAACTTTGGTAGCAAGTATGTGCAGTGGTGCCAACAGAAACCTGGCAGTGCCCCCCTACTCGTGATATATCGTGATAGCAGCAGGCCATCCGGAATCCCTGATCGATTCTCCGGTGCCAACTCCGGGAACACGGCCACGTTAACCATCACTGGGGTCCAGGCGCAGGACGAGGCTGATTATTACTGTCAGGTGACGGATAGTGATGCTCCTCACAGTGACCCAACCCGATGAGGAAGTGATACAAAAACCTCCTCACCAAGAAAGGCCTCACTTAACATTCTTTCTTGTGATGGGAGGTGGGCTAACTTCAGAGGTGGGGAGGGGCCTTCATATTTCATGCATGCAAAACCCTTCAAGACAAACATTCTGTTAATGGTGCCCTGAGAATGGCAGAATTCACATTCTCTTGTACATGTAACATTGTTGTAGCCCCCTGTGTCCCAGGGAATTACAGAGATCAGGTGGTGAGCTCTGTGTGCCTCCAAACCTTGTCTGTCTCCAAGAGAAGATAGTGCAGTAAAAGATATGGCCTTACCCTCCCAGCCACTTTTAGAGTCTATGGCAGATTTGTTTGTGATCACAAGTTTTATGCAATGTAGCTGTTTATCCCTGGTCTACTGTTTTTCTCTACGGGTACGTCTAGTCGACAGGCATTTGTCAATAGAGGCTTTGTCGGCAGATACGGTCGACAAAGCCTTTGTTGACAAATAGCGTCTAGACTACAAAATGCGGATTGAAAAATTGATCCACTTTGTCAACAAAGAGCATCTAGACTGCTGGATGCTCTGTCAACAAAAAAAGGAACCCGGCAGTGCTTCTGGAAGGTCACTGGGGGCAGCCTGAAAGTCCAAGCCCTGCTGCATGCTCTCTGCAGAGACACGTGCTTAAAGGGATCCTCCTGGACAGCCGTTGCACTGCTCCTTCTTCTGGCTTGCCTACCTCCTAGAGGGAAAGCAAAGCTGCTGCAGTTTTTGCTCTGGTTGCTTTGCTTCTTCAGACACCACAGCAGTTTCTTTTCAGGTTTGTTTTTTTGCTTTTCACGTTTGTGCTCTTTGGTCACGGAGCCTGAGCTGCCTCTGAGCAGGCAATGACCACACACCGTGCTGCTGGAAGTTCTGCTGCATGCTCATGAAAGCATCATGACGTTTGTGGCAGAGCTGGATTTAAAGCCCAGCTTTGAGTCCCTCACTCAGGCTGCAGCCCTACTGCCCTTGCCCCTGAACTTATTCATGGAGAGGCGAGTTTGGAGGCTGGACACCAGTTCTGACTGGTTGGACCGACTTGTTATGCAGCAGTGGGGCAACGACCAGCGGCTCCGAAACTTCTGGATGCAGAAGGCCACCTCCCAGGACTCAGAGCTCTGTGCCTGGCTCACCCTGCCCTGCAATGCCAGGATACCCGCTTGTGGGCCGCCATCCCCCTGGAGAAGCGTGTCGCTATTGCTCTCTGACCACCCCCAACAGCTGCCACTCTATGGGACATCAGTTTGGCGTGGGGAGGTCTATTGTCGGGGCATCTTGATGGAGGTAAGTCACTTTTGGGGGACAGTCCCAGGGTGTGGGGTTGGGTGGAGATGTGGGACAGTCAGGACCAGGCACTGGGGATGGGGTGGGAGTGGTGGAAGCCTGCCTGGCCTCAACCTGCGGAGGTGTGGGGGCCATGGAGGGGTTGCCTGAGGGGGGAGCTCTCAGGGTCTGGCAGCGGAGGGGTGGGGGGCGCCTCTCATCAGCTCACGCAACTCCTTTCATGTCGTGTTATGCATGTTTGTATTGGTGCCTTTCTGCACGTGGTGACGGCCATCCATTCAGAGCTGCTCCACAGGACTATCTGCCTCGGAGACCTGGAGACCATCTTGGCTGGATTTGTGGGGCTGGGTTTTCCGAACTGCAGTGGAGCTCTCGACGGGACTCACATCCCGATCCGCACACCACCTCATCGAGCAGCACAGTACATTAATAGAAAGGGCTACTTTTCAATGGTGCTGCAGGCCCTGGTTGACCATCAGAGACAGTTCACAGACATTTGTGTCGGGTGGTCAGGCCAGGCACACAATGCCTGCGTATTCCAGAACTCATACTTGTACCGCAGGCTTCAGGATGGGACATTTTTAACTCCTGCCTGAATCGGGCTTGCTTTGGCCGGCTGAAGGGCTTTGTTGGCAAAAAGCGGCAGTCTAGAGGGGGAACTTGCAGGAGGTATAAGGGATCTGTCGAAAAAGGCTTTCTTCCTCAACAGATCCTGCTCTAGACTGCCACTTTTTGCCAAAGTGCTGAGTTTGCAAAACGTGGCAGCCATTTTAATGCAAATTAGGCACGGGATATTTAAATCCCTGCCTCTTTTGTAATGTCGACCTGCCTCATCTGCATCCCTCTGCTGACAGAGGGATGCAGTCTAGACATACCCGTTCTGTCGAGTTACTGTCGACAGAACTCAGCAGTAGTGTAGACACAGGTATAGTTTTGTCGACAAAAGTGACCTTTTGTTGACAAAACCCTGTAGTCTTCCCATACCCTGCATGACTCTGCATTCTGTAGGTGATGATCTTTTGAGAATTATGGATGATGAGCATGAAAGTGCTTCTAGTGGACATCTGGCATTCCACACACAACTGAGGACACAGGTATCCTCACTCTCTGAATCTCCTGGAAACACGTAAAACCCTCCAGCACTGTAAACAGTCGGACAAGCTTCAAAGACCACATTGAACACGAGTCCCAGTAGGAACTTGGGAGGAGGAGAGGGGGTGTTCTCCAGTGTACAGTAATTGCCTCTCAGATTCTCAGAAAAAACGGAACTGCTGGAGTCTCTGCTTCTGCGTGCGGGTATCACAAAATATTCAGTAACACCGTATGCTTAACCATCTGCAGGGTTCCCAAAGCGAGAATGCTGTTATTGTGATTTGTGGTTTAGCAACAGGAGTAAGAAAAAATCTTCCCCTCCCTCCTGTGGCCTGTACTCTGCTGGGAAATTCATGTCTTGCTGTTTGGTTTCTGTCCTTACCAGGGTTCAAAGATCGCTGAACTGGGCTGGAACGTCACCCCAATATTTTTCTCCTGAGTAAATCTGTCTGCGCACATTCTAATTTGTAATGTAGTACATGTACACTCTCTAGGCCTTCCTCAGGATCCAGAGTTCATGTGACTTGGTGTAATGTTGTCTGAGACTGTGAACAACAGCCTGCAAAAGCTCCCCAAGGACGTGTAAACTGTCACATTCATCTCAATGTGCCCAGAACTCTGAAACCCAACAGACAAGTACAATCAGATGGAAAATGCAAACATGATTCGAAGATGTCACAGAGTAGGGTATATAAGTGATTATATTGTATTTGTAAGATTAGGTCCAGTCTATCTGCTTTGTGTTCTTTAGGTCTGAGCAGAAAGCAAAGCTATCAATAGCTGTAATGCAGATTTATCCTACTCTCTGCAGTTTCTGACAGTTCTCCCAAACCCTGCAGTGTGCACATTAATGAATGCAACCAGATTCCCTACCAGCATTGCAGAGAATTGCAGATTATCAGCAGCACCACTACAGTGACTCCCTGGCCCTGGTTGGAACACTTCAAAGTCCCCATATGCATTAGAAACACATGCTTTAAAACCCAGTTGATTTTGGTCCTGAATCCCCATGGAAGTTCCTCTCTGTGCACAGTTGTGGCTGCTGGAGTCAGCAGATTCACTGTGTTATGCAGTACTGAGCCTAAGGACAGAGGGCAGTGTGTTTTCTGTGGGGAATCTCCACTGTTGGTATTTGCTGCTCTGGCCGTGGTTGGTCCTGCAGACCATGAGTCACAGAGCAAGGACCCTCTCTTCATCCAGACTTTATCTTTACCCCCACTTTGCCCTAGGGGTGGGCGGGCAGCGCTCAGTTTAAAGGGAGTTTCCATGGCTATTAAGTGAATTTCTGTGGTATTGAACATGAAGGACATGTGCCCAAAGGGGATATTGGACATTTGTTTGCTTGCAAGGAATTACATACTAATGTAAGAAAAACGTGGCCCCTATGACCACTCACCAAATTTTCTCTTTCCCAGTGTATCTCCCAACCTTGGGGTTGGAGGGCTGTGAGGGGCGTGGAAGGTCACTGTCTCCCGTTCTCACTTTTCCCAGTGCACAGCTAGGCTCAATGCACTCTTCTTGTGCCTTCTATGAGTGCCTCAGGTCAGGGATAGTGTGTAACTGCCCGTGGTCTGTGAACCCCACCAGGTCTATGCACACAAGCTCTATGGCAGGGGTGGGTGACCTGAGTCCCACTGGGGTGCCATGGAAACCCACGAGACATCGTGTTTGCCTTTGGCCATACTCAGGGTTGCCAAATTCTGTTGAGTTTCGTCCACGAGGTTGTTCCAACCAGTTTTACAAAATGTCACACACTGCACGCCAAGGCTCAGGCAGGGAGGTGTGTGGTGTGCACTGACTGCTCACAACACTGACTGGGAGAGTCCCGTGCTCCCTCTCCCCACTGCTACAGCTCAATCAGCACATCCTACAAATCCTAGGTGACAAGCGCAGTTCCCAAAACTGTCCCTGGAGATGCTCTTGGTTATGTAACCCTTCCGCAGGGTAGGCCCAGCAGCAACCAGGGCCAGGTTCAATATCTAGGGGTCCATCTCTCACAGAACCAGCTCAAGCCCCCACAGGGAAATTCACACACCCCTGGGCGCCTCTGAGCAGCAGTGCTTCCCCACTCACAAGCACAGAGTTTGAGTGTTGAAAAGAAACCTGTAATGAAAGAGAGAGAGAAGTCACATGGGCATTATCTTGGGAAAATAGAGTACGTAGCCCCTCCCCCACAAGTAACTGTCCCAGCTCAAAAGGATTGAGCAATGTCTTTTGCCTCTCAGGCTCACCAGTCCAATAAGGTAAGGATTCCATTCACTTACTCAAACTTTCTCCGTACCCCACATCAAACGCCCCACTTACAGCTCTGTCTAGTCAGTGCAGACCCTGACGCATCACCCTGATGACTCTACTCCTTGAGCCTGAGGCTATGCCACCTTTGTGCTGCTCCTACCGACTGCCTGCCTGTCATTCCTGCCAGCCGCTCCGCTGGCCGCCTGCCACCACTTCTAACAGCCGCTTGCTGGTCACTCCCGCCAGCAGCTCCACTGGCCGCCCTCTGCTGGCCGTCTGCCACTGCTCCTACAGACCGACCGCTGGTCACTCCCGCCAGCAGCTCCACTGGCCGCCCTCTGCTGGCCGTCTGCCACTGCTCCTACAGACCGACCGCTGATCACTCCCACCAGCAGCTCCACTGGCTGCAATGGGTCTGGCTTTCGGCCAAACCAATGATTTCAGCTCTGAGTGATTTCTACTCTTTAGCCACCACCTAGGCTGGCAAAAGATTCCAGCTTCCACTGGACTAGCAAAAAGACTCCTCATGGAGTCTGCTTTAGGTCTGTCCTTAAAACCAGGGGGAAAGGAGCAGGTTGGGCCAGTATAACATCTCACACCTGGCAGGCATGAAGCAGGCTGACTCAAGCCTTCCCTCCACCCCAACTCAGTTCACTCACCTCTGGCAGGGGGGAGGCTGGTTCCTCTGAGACCTCTTACAATGATGGTGTCTCTCCAGCAAGCGCTGCTGTGCTTAGGCTGAACCATCCCTGCCCTTCCTCCAGGCCAATCTCTCTCGAGCAATGGAGCCGGGTGGGTCAGACTTCAAAAGAATTGGAGCCCTGGCTGACAACCCCCAGGAACTGCTAGAGGAGGGACAGGGGCCACCCACCTGCTCTCTCAGGAGTTTTCACAACAGTCACACCTGTTGGGAGCAAAGGAAGTGGGTGGAGTTGCAGCCTTGGTTAAGCCTCATGCAACATCCCCCTTTACATCTCCACGGCTCACTGGCCTCAGACTGTCAAAGCTGCCTATTCACCGTCCAGCTTCATAGTGAGTGTGAGCAACTTGTCAGCCTGCATAGGAGTGTTTGTGTCAGCTGTGGGCTTTACAAGGCCAGGGGAACCGCAGGAGAGTTGCTGTCTGCCCAGGGCTGGAGACATCTCTGGGATTTGGCTTTTTATCCCCTAAGAATACTGTGTGCTCTGGAGTCCCACTCCCCACACACCCCACTCTCCTCTCTGTGTCTCTCTCTGGGTCAGGGCTGTTCACCCTGGCATCCTGCTTGCTGTGGCTGATGGGCACCACTAGTTCACCAAAACCCAACCCCAAGGGAGGGAGCTGAGGGGAGAGGAACAGAAGTTTTCTCCTTCCTCCTCCCACCCCTTCTCCTCCGCCCCTCTCCCACCACACACACACCTTGGCCTTGTGCAGGGAGCAGTCACTGAAAGCTGTCAGGAGCCATCTATCTTGGGCACCAGCCCCCAAATGCCTCACAGCATCTGCAGCGTGTTCTTTGCCATCTCTGGGTGAGCATCTCTGGAGTAGTGGACAGTGCAGGAGGGGTCAGCAACCAGCCCCAACAGTGCATGCCTCACAGCACCTTCCGATGGCCCCCTTACCTTCCTGTGGCAGCCATATTGTCCACTTCCCAACATCTGCCAACACCTAATCCCAGCAGCCATGAGACCACACCTGCAGCAGGTCTCAGAGACTTGCACAACCTGCAGTGCCAGCCTGACCCAGCCGCTACCCCACTAAGGACACAGCCCCAAACCAGATAGGATCTCCAGAAGCTGTAAACAGTTCTGGGCCATGACAGAAACCCAGCTTGCTTAGCAGTGCTGAGCCGACGTTCCAGACTCCTCACCCTGGAGCCAGTGCTCTATCCAGTAATGGTCTGAGCAGATATTGTGCTTCTAGAGCCCCTCGCCCCCACAATGAGCTTTATTTTTCATACTCACAGAATCATAGGTCTGATGAGGTCATCAAATCCAACCCCCTGGTAAAAGCAGGACCAACCCCAGCTAAATCATCCCAGCCAAGTTTCCCTTGTAAGTGGAATACAAAACTCTCAGGCCTGTCACTCAGAAGTAGCCAATGAACAGGGAGCAGATTTGCATGAAGGAGCCAGTCTCCAGCTCTGGGGTTTTTAAGAGACAATCAAAGGATCCTAGCCACAGACCTGTTTGGCTAAGGGAACCGATCTCATCTGGATCCACCATGGCCTGGGCTCCTCTGCTCCTCATTTTGTTCATCTACTGCTCAGGTGCTGTGAAACGCGGGAGGGGGCTTCTCTCACTCAGTCACATGGGCCTTTGATTTGAAAGTAATTTCTCCCAGTGGTTTCCCAAGCTGCCAGCAGAGAACTCTAATAATGAATTTACCCTGGATATTCTCCTTCTCTTGCAGGTTCTCTCGCCCAATACGTACTGGCCCAGCCGCCTTCAGTGTCTGTGTCTCCAGGACAAAATGCTCAGCTCACCTGCACAGGAGAAAAGTTTGACAAATACTATGTGCAGTGGTACCAGCAGAAACCCGGCCAGGCCCCACAACTCATCATATATAAGGATAGTGAGAGACCCTCCGGAATCCCTGAGAGATTTTCTGGTGCTAGCTCTGGGAAAACGGCCACGTTAACCATCACTGGAGTCCAGGCGCAGGACGAGGCTGATTATTACTGTACAGTTTGGGACAAAGACAGTAGCTCTCACACAGTGACACAGCCTGATGGGGAAGTGAGACACAAACTGCCTGTCGACATGGGGGGATCTGTTATTCATAACTCCTATATCTGTGTGAGGGGCCCAAATCCTTCTAGGCAGCCTGGAGTCTCAGAATGTCTCCTTAGTACTCAGTGGGATTGGTTAGGACTTAGTCTTCCTTCCCCTAGCACAGGCCCACCACTTTGCAGACATGTCTCCGTGCCCCAGTACACTGACACTCACACTCTGGGTTTTACAGAGCATTGAAACCATTGCCAACTACTCCACTTACTTTGAAACCAATGCTGGGTTCTCACTTAAAAGATAGGGTGGGGAAAGGATAGGAATAGGTGTTGTGCTGCTGGGATTTGCATTTGGGTCACTGTTATTTAACTTATAAATGTTCTAGAAAAGGGGGTGAATAGTGAGGTAGTGAAATTTACAGATTCTACAAAATTACTCAAAATAGTTAAGCCAATCATCTGCTAAAAGCAGGACCAACCCCAACTAAATCATCCCAGCCAAGTTTTCCTTGCAACTGGAAAACAAAACAACTCCTAGGCCTGTCAGTAGCTGTCTCTGAATGGAGGGAGGAACCAGTGGCAGCCAATGAACAGGGAACAGATTTGCATGAAGGAGCCAGTCTCCAGCTCTGTTTGGCTCAAGGAGCCAACCTCATCTGAATTGACTTCAACCGATGTCTGTAAGTAGCCCTGTTTTAGAGCAATTCATCATCAGTGGTGCCCAGAACTGGCCTGGTACTAAAATAACATTCTGCACCCCCTCCCGGCCCCTCTAGGTTCCACCACAGCTGCACTTCTCCCTTCTCACTCAGTCCTGTGGGCATTGGGATAAACACTCCAACAGCCCCAATGGTTACTAACTTGTGCCTCTAGAACCGTGGTCACCAGCAAGTCGATCACAATCGATTGGTCGATCGTGGGGCCTCGACCGGTCTATTGTGAGGCATCCTGCCCACCCCGCCCCCCCTCATTTCCCCTCCCACACCCGAGAAGCCCCACTACCTACCTCAAATGAAAAGGGAAGTAGTGTCGGCTTCCCGGGGGTAGACAGAAGTCCCGTAGCTTAGCACCACTTCCAGCGATTCCAGAAGTAGCGCTAGCTGCTCTGCCAGGTGTACTGCGAGAGGGGTCATCGACTCTGGAGGAGGAGCACAGCGACTTCCCTGCACCGCACAGGAGGGATGAGTCTGCCCTGGGGCAGGCACGTGCGGGGTTTTTCCTGTGCTTCCCTTTCCCCCAGATCCTACAGCTATGTCTTCACTGGCATGATTTTCCGAAAATGCTTTTAACAGAAAAGTTTTCCATTAAAAGCATTTTTGGAAAAGCGCGTCTAGATTGGCAGGACACATTTCCGCAAAAGCACTTTTTGCAGAAAAGCGTCTGTGGCCAATCTAGACGCGCTTTTCCGCAAAAAAAAGCCCCGATCGCCAGTTTCGTGATCGGGGCTTTTTTGCGGAAAACAAATCTCTGTTGTCTACACTGGCCCTTTTGCGCAAAAGTTTTTCGGAAAAAGACTTTTGCCCGAATGGGAGCAGCATAGTATTTCCGCAAAAACACTGACAATCTTACATGAGATCGTCAGTGCTTTTGCAGAAATTCAAGCGGCCAGTGTAGACAGCTGGCAAGTTTTTCCGGAAAAGCGGCTGATTTTCTGGAAAAACTGGCCAGTCTAGACACAGCCTACAAGTTTATGGCTAGACTGCAGGAGGAGGAGACTAGAGAGGGTGGAGCTTCAACGCAGGAGCAGAGTTTCAAGGAAGGGGCGGGGCGGTGGATCTTGGCTTGTTCTGTCATTTTAAAAAGTGATCTTGGGTATGAAAAGGTTGGAGACCACTACTCCAGGATGAGAATTGAGCGCCAATGAGACAGAGTCCATTATTTGGGGGGGGGTCTTTCTTCGCAGGACGCTTTTGCACACAGGCCCATGGGGAACAGACAGTGACTTATGAAAGGCAGATGTTGCTCTCGGTGGATAGTTGTCTGAATCTGGATTATGCTGGTTTGCAGATGCTGTTTTCCCCAGGACTTTTGGCACTGACACAAGATGGGAACAAACCTCATCACGGCCATTGCAGCTGCCCCATACAGTGACTAATCTCCCCAGAGGTGGGAGGAAGCTGATGACTTGCTCACCTTGCATCACACAGGAAAGGAGACCAGCCCCTGAAGGAGCAGCTGGGGTGTGCACAGTGACTGTGAAGTGATTATGCTCCACAGCCATGCAGAAGAACAGCCCCAGGCAGTGTGTGACACTGACCACTAGGAGGAGCTGATCATCCACAGGATGCCCAATGGGGTTTGCAGTTCCCAGTGACCGGCTGGCAGCTGCTGGGGTAGAGGCATCTCTGGGCTCAGAGGTTTCAAACCCTCAAAGCTCTCACATAGCTGGTAGGATAGTGACAGAAATGTAGCCGTGTTAGTCTGGTATAGCTGAAACAAAATAAAGGACGTTTCTCCAATGTACATAGCTGCCAGCTTTGTCCACATATTCACTCTGCTGACACCATTATTGGACCTAACCAAGTGAGTTATAAGATCAAGAACACATATTCCTGCGCCTCCAGAAATATAATTTATGTTATCATGTGCCGAAAGTGTCCGTCTGCTATGTACATTGGACAAACGTCTCAGACACTTCGCCAAAGAATCAATACCCACAAAACAGACATTAGACAGGATCACAAAGAAAAAACAGTTGCTTGTCATTTCAACCAGAAAGGACACTGTCTCAATGACCTGCTAACCTGCATCTTACTTCAGAAGACATTCAAATCTGCACTTGAAAGGGAATCCTCTGAACTGGCATTCATGCTAAAATTCGACACTCTCCGCAGGGGACTTAACAAAGACTCCAGCTATCTTACCCATTACAAAGATAGCTTCCCCAATTATCACCTCTAATACTATTAACTCACAGACATCTACCCTTCCCTACCTCTAATATCATTAACTCACCGGCATTCACCTTCCTCCCCCCCCCCCCCCCCCCCGCATCCCCCTTCTGTTCTGAAATGTGATTTGTCCTTTTCATATGTGTTCATTTTTTTAAATTGTATCCTTTGGTATATATGGTTGTGACTATTTTCTTCCACTATTTGATCTGAGGAAGTGGGTCTGGCCCACGAAAGCTCATCATCTAATAAACCATCTTGTTAGTCTTTAAAGTGCTACATAGTCCTGTATTTTGTTATAGCTGGTAGGAATGAGGTCCCCTGGGGCCTTCTGCTTTGGGGACCCACCTCTTCATCCAGCCCCTTCTGTCCTTCCTGTTGCACATTCTCTAGGGCAGAGGCTCCCTCTGGGGCACGATGAAACTCCCAAACCATGAGGGAAGAAAGGGAGAAGCCCTGCAGCTGCCTACACCTGCAGCCCCACCCCCGCCTGGCTTCTCCCTCCCCCAGTCACTCCATGCTCTGCCGTGGGGGAGCCCGTGTAAGGGGAATGATCAGATGACCCCTGCTCCCCTGCTGGCCCCAGAATTCAAAGGCACCAGCCAGCTCCTCGCTCTCCTGAAATGGGGTTCTCCAAACGCAAGAATGCCACCCCAGCCTCCCACTGAGACCCAGCGCCAGAGACCAGGGGAGGTGACTGCAGGGATTGTGGGTTGGGGCCACAACAACAAATCTCAGCTGGTTTGTTTCCCCAGGGGCAGGCAGGTGGATGCTCGGCACCATGAAATAAGGGGTGTGGCCAGTTGTGCACCTGAGAGTCCTCAGCTCCAGAGGTCTCTACTGTCCCCTGACAAAGGGTAACCCAAAGCATTCCTCTTACCCCAGTTACAATGGGGCTTTATACAGACAGCTGCCCCTCCCTCTGTTCCAGTGATCTCCAAGGGAGTGGGTAGTGAGAGGCATTCACAGCCAATCAAACGCGAGCAGATTTGCATGAAAGGGCCATTCCCCAGTGCTGGTGTTTTAAGGGGGAATCAGAGGGTCCCAGCCACAGACCCGTTTGCCTCAAGGAGCCGAGCTTGTCTGGATCCACCATGGCCTGGGCCCCCCTGCTCCTCACCCTGCTCACCTACTGCTCGGGTGCGGTAACCCAAAAAGATTTTAATTCAAAATGATTTTCCTTTCCCCAGCTGCCTGTGCTGGCTGCCTGCAGAGTGAGCTCTCTCTCTGCACAGCAATGACACAGCGAATTGATCCCTCTGTTTTCTCCTCTTCTCCCAGGTTCTCTGGCCCAGTACGTGCTGACTCAGCCGCCCTCAGTGTCTGTGTCTCCAGGGCAAAATGCTCAACTCACCTGCTCCGGGAACAACATTGGTGGCAAGAATGTGCAGTGGTACCAACAGAAACCTGGCAGCGCCCCCCTACTCGTGATATATGAGGATAGCAACAGACCCTCCGGAATCCCTGAGCGATTCTCTGGTGCCAACTCTGGGAACACGGCCACGTTAACCATCACTGGGGTCCAGGCGCAGGACGAGGCTGATTATTACTGTCAGGTGTGGGATAGTGGTGCTCCTCACAGTGACCCAGCCCAATGGGGAAGTGAGACAAAAAGCCTCCTCATTAAGAAAAGCCTCTTAACATTCTTTCTTGTGATGGGAGGTGGGCTAACAGTTCAGAGGTGGGGAGGGGCCTGCGTATTTCATCTCCCAGACACTCTTCAAAACAATGATTCTGCTAATGGTGCCCTGAGAATGGCAGAATTCACACCCCCTTGGCCATGAAACATTTCTGTATCCCCATGGGTCCCAGGGAATTACAGAGATCAGGTGGTAAACTCTGTGTAGCTCCAAAGCTCATCTCCTTCCAAGAGAAGATGGTGCAGTAAAAGTGATTGCCTCACCTCACAGGCACTTTTAAAGTCAAATGCAGGTTTCTTTGTGAGTTGCATAGACTGCAACAGTTTATCACTGGGCTACATACTTTCCCTGAATGACTCTGCACTCTGTCCGTGATAATCTGTTGGGTATTGTGGACGATGAGCATGAAAGAGCTTCTAGTGCATGTCTGGAATTTCAGACAGAGCTGAGGACTCAGATGTTCTCACTGCCTGACTCTCCTGGAAACACTGTAAAAACACTGTGAACACGGGGACAAGCTTCAAAGAGGACAATGAACACTAGTCCCAGCAGAACTTCAGGAGTTCTCCAGGGCACAGTAGTTGCCTCTTAGATTCTGAGAAAAACCAGGGCACTGCTGCAGACCCTCTTTCTAACTGTGGGTACCAGGGCGTACCCAGTAAAACTGTATGCTTAGCTATCTGTGGGGTTCCCAAGGAGAGGATGCTGTCATTGTGCTCTGGGGTACAGCAGTGGACACAAGAAAAAATCTTCCCCTTTGGTCCTGCAGCCTGTACTCTGCTGGGAAGTTCATGACTTGCTGTTTGGTTTCTGTCCTTATGAGGATTCAAAGATAACTGAACTGGGCTGGAACGTCACCCCAGTATTTTTCTCCTGAGGAAACCTGTCTGTGCACAGTATGGTTTTTAATGTAGTACACGCACATTCTCTAGCCCTTCTTCAGAGTTCAGAAGAAAACTGTGTGTATGTGACTGGGTACATTGTTTCCTGAGACTGTGAGCAACAGCCTGCAAAAGCCTGCTCAAGAACGTGTAAACTATTCATCACAATGGCCCCTGAACTCTGAAACCCAACAAACAAGTATAATCAGATGGAGAAGGCAGGTGTCATTCAAAGATGTCACTAGGCAGTGTATATAAATAACAGTGTTGTATTTACAAGATTAGGTCCCTTCATTCTCCTTTGTGCTCTTTATGTCTGGCCAGGAAGCAAAGTTATCAATAGCTGGACTGTTGGTTTCTCCTACTCTCCTGCTCTCTGCAATTTCTGCCAATTCTCTGAAGCCCTGCAGTGTGCACAGTACTGAATGTAACCAGATTCCCTACAACCATTGCAGAGGATTGCAGCACCACTACAGTGACTGGCCACCCGGGTGACTCCTAGGCGCTGCTGGACATACAGGCTTTAAAACCCAGTCGATTTTGAATCCCCATGAAAGTGCCTCTCTGTCTGTGCACAGCTGTGGCTGCAGGGGTGAGCAGATTCACTATACTACACATTCCTGAGTCTCAGGACAGCGGGTGGAGTGTTTTCTATTGGGAATCTCCAGTGTTGGCATTTGCTGCTCTGGCCGTGGTTGGTCCTGCAGACCATGAGTCACAGAGCAAGACCCCGCTCTTCACCCAGACTTTATCTTTACCCCACTTTACCCTCGGGATGGGTGGGCAGCGCTCAGTTTAAAAGGTGTTTCCATGGCAGTCAGGTGACTGTCAGCTGCTGAATAGCAGACGTGTCCAAAGGAGATATTTGACACGTGTTTGCTTGCAAGGAATTACATACTATTGGTGGAATAAAGTGGCCCCTATGACCACTCACAAAATTCCCCTAGTCCTATTATGTCTCCCAGCCTTGGGCCTGGAGAGCTGTGAGGGGCTTGAGAGGTCGCTCTCTCCACTTCTCACTTTTCCCAGTGCAGAGCTGTGCTCAGTTCACTCTTCCTGTGGCTCCCACGAATGCGGCAGGTCAGGGATAGTATGTAACTGCCTGTGGTGTGTGAAGCGCACCAGGTCTACGCAGACAAACTCTACAGCAGGGGTGGGCGACCTGCAGCCCACTGAGGTGCTATGAGAAGCTCATTAGATATTTTGTTTTCCTTTGCTCACCATCAAGGTTGCCAGATTGTGTTGAGCTACGTTCTGAGGTGGGGGTGCTCTTGGTTACAACAATGTGGCAGCCCACATAGAGAGAGGAGGCCACTCACATGGCCCCATTCACTAGCCCAGGGAGTTTGGGACACTAGTAACATAAACACTAAAAGCTTCACTCTTGTAGGGCCACAGTCTGTCCTGCTGCCCATGTGGCAGCTCCTGAGCCACCAAAGGCAGCTGGTCAGTGATTTTATCCCCTCAGCCCAAAGCTCTGCCCCTTTCTCTGCCTTTGCCTGCCCCACACAGGCAATCCCAGTGTCTCTCAGCAAGGGATAGGCCTAAACCCTGTGCTGGGAGAGGTGTCAGCTCCACACTGCTCAGCTGGTGCAATAAAGCGCAGGGTGTAGCCAAGGGTCCCAGAGGCCTCAGGGCAGCAGCCCAGTCTCGGCTTCTCTGATACCCAGATGAATTGCCAGTCACCGAAATGAAGTGCTGGAGACAAACCTTGACCCCGTCAGTCAGTGCCTGAGCCGTTCCCCCTCCCCAGTGTGTGACAGTGTCTCGCTGGGTCCCCCAGCACAGGAGGAGGGGATCGGCTGGTGTCTCTAGGGTATTTGGTGTCGCCAGCTGGCCCATGCTGAATGCTGGGGACTGGCACTGCAATGGGAGTAGTAACCGGCCCTACCAGTGCCAGGCAGTGCAGCTCCTTAGTCTGCTTGCTGCCATAGGGCCCTGTTTCCAGGAGTGTTGTAGCTCTTCACTGGGCACAGCCATTTCCTTGTGAACAGGGACCAAACCCTGTGAACAGCCATTTATGGTGTAAATGTTAAACATGAAAGTGAGGGTTCAGTGAGGATACTTTTAACTGTGGATCATGATGGATTCACCATCACTGGCATCATTTAATGCCAGAAGGGGTGTTTTTAAGGGATGAGCTAGTTCAAACAGGAATGTGTTACAGGTGTTCTCGGGCCTGTGTTACATGGCAGTCAGGCTGGATGATCACATTGGGGACTCTTTTGCCTTGGAACCAGTGGGTTGGTCTAAAGCAAGGCTGGGAACAGGCTGCCCAGGTAGATGGGTACGTGGAAGCTTTACCAGCCATTCTGCTGTGTCGTTCATTTGTCTGTCCCAGAGAAGAACCCAGTAGCAAATTTTGTTCTCCAGGTCAATACAAAGGGACGCACAAACTCCTTATGACAAAGGGTGTCATAAAGAGGAGGGAGAAAACTTGTTCATCTTGGCCTCTGAGGATAGAACAAGAAGCGATGGGCTTAAACTGCAGCAAGGGAGGTTTAGGTTGGACATAAGGAAAAAATTCCTAACTGTCAGGGTAGTCAAACACTGGAATAAATTGCCCAGGGAAGTTGTGGAATCCCCATCTCTGGAGATATTTAAGAGTAGGTTAGATAAATGTCTATCAGGGATGGTCTACACAATATTTGGTCCTGCCATGGGGCAGGAGACTGGACTCGATGACCTCTCGAGGTCCCTTCCAGTACCAGTATTCTATGATTAACTCTTCCCTTAAGCTTGTTCTGGGGAGTCCCTGGACTCTATGACTATGAGGTGTGTCCATGCGCAGTTAACCCTTTGGAGCATGTTAACTCTCGGAAGCACAGCAGAAGTACAAGCTCTTTCATTAACATGAACAGCACTGGAACTGGAGAAGAGCCTTTATAAAGTAGAAGATCATCGCCAAATGCAGAGTGTTCCCGTTCACAAAACTCTTTCATGGGATGTTTGTGGCCAATGGGATAGAAGCAGATTAGCATAAAGGAGGAGCTTAGCTGCTCCAAACTCATGAAGACTGATATAAGGGCCAGGAACTCTACAGCACAGTCAGCGTGACCAGTCTCTCCCAACGCCAGCAGGCAGCTCTCGGAGGGGACAGTCACCCTGTCTGCCAGGGCTCCGAGGGCCTGAGATCTCCTCACCATGCTCTGGGCTCCCCTCATTGTCCTGCTGGGGACGTGCTGCACAGGTGAGCACAGGGAGGGCAGGTTAAATACCCATTGAAGTTATTGCTGAATCCCGAGGCACAAACTGACTCACTAGTGGCTGGGGAAGGACAAGGAGAGTGTAACAGATTTTTACCATTTTTCCCAGATTCCAGCTCCCAGAATGTGCTGACTCAGCCACCCTCAGCATCAGTGTCCCCAGGAAACACCGTGAAACTCTCCTGTGCCATGAGCAGTGGGACCAGCATCAGAGGTTAAAATGTATTTTGGTACCAGCAGAAACCGGGGAATTCCCCACGATACCTGCTGAGATACAAGTCAGATTCTGGCAAACACCAGGGCTCCGGAGTCCCTGCCCAGTTTTCTGGTTCCAAGGACACATCCAGCAACTCCGGCTGTTTGACCATTTTTGGGTCCCTGGTGGAGGATGAGGCTGACTATTACTGTGCTGTGTAGCACAGCAGTGCTTGTCACAGGGTATGTCTACACTACCCTGCTAGTTCGAACTAGCAGGGTAATGTAGGCATACCGCACTTGCAAATGAAGCCTGGGATTTGAATTTCCCGGGCTTTATTTGCATAAGCGGGGAGCCGCCATTTTTAAAACCCCGCTGGTTTGAAACCCGTGCAGCTCGGCTACATGGGGCACGAACTAGGTAGTTCGAACTAGGCTTCCTAGTTCGAACTACCATTACTCCTCATTCCACGAGGAGTAACGGTAGTTCGAACTAGGAAGCCTAGTTCGAAGTACCTAGTTCGTGCCCCATGTAGCCACGCGGCACGGGGTTCGAACCAGCGGGGTTTTAAAAATGGCGGCTCCCCGCTTATGCAAATGAAGCCCGGGAAATTCAAATCCCGGGCTTCATTTGCAAGTGCGGTATGCCTACATTACCCCGCTAGTTCGAACTAGGAGGGTAGTGTAGACATACCCACAGTGACACTGTCAGACGGGGAGAAATTCCTCATCCTTCAGGGCTGTGAGGGGAAGTGAACACCTTGCACAGTTCAGTTCTCTTCCTGCCCCCTGTCACACGTCATACAAACAGTTGGTCTTTCGGATAAATTTAACCTCTTCACACCTGGAAGGTGACCTCAAGGCCAGTTTACGTCATTGTCTCTCTAGGCCTATACCAAATGCCCCAGGTTCCTGGTGCAATGCTGAGGTCAGAATCCCATTTTTAGAAAAATCTCTCTCACCGTGCTGATGTAATAGAAACCTGAGCAATGTGATCTGCATGTAACAGAGCCTGCCTGAATGAGCAGAGAGCCTGGAACAACAAAGACAGTAGGGCTGTGTCTACACTGGGCCACTTATTCCGGAAAATCAGCCGCTTTTCTGGAATAAACTGTGAGCTGTCTACACTGGCCCTTGAATTTCCGGAAAAGCAACGATGCTCTATTGTACAAAATCAGCCGCTATTCCGGAAAAGCTATTCTGCTCCCGCTCGGGCATAAGTCCTTATTCCGGAACACTGTTCTGGAAAAGGGCCAGTGTAGACAGCCCAGTAGTCTTTTCTGGAAAAAAGCCCCGATGGCGAAAATGGCGATTGGGGCTCTTTTCCGGAAAAGCGCGTCTACATTGGCCACAGACGCTTTTCCGGAAAAAGGGCTTTTCCGGAAAAGCAGCCTGCCAATGTAGACGCTCCTTTTCCGGAAAAACTGAAAACGGAATAGTATTCTGTTTTAAGCAGTTCCGGAAATTCATGCCAGTGTAGACACAGCCTAGGTGTGAACCCTCTTAGTCTTCTCTGCAGCTCTCCAGTCACCCCCCTACCCCCCCAGTGGTCTGAGGAGCCCTTTACTGATGCTGTCCCAATAAGGGTCTAATGGGAATGGTCAACAGGCAACCCCACAGTGATCCCTCTGCCTGGCTGGGTGAGCACTAGCCCTCCTGCTGCAGGGACAGAGTGCTGGTGACAGGTGCACTGGGCCAGAGAGCTGGGACTCCCATTCTACACCGGATGGAATCCACTTGCTGTGCTCCCTCATGGGTTGGTGGTCCTGGCCCTGACAAGGTGAGGAGCAGCAGGGCTGCACTTTGGGGGTGGGTCCATCATATAGTGGGTAGATACAGTAGTTTGCTCAAGGCCTCAGATTGCCTGTCTCTGAAAGGGACAGAGACAGCCCTTTATGGCCCTTGCCCCCCTCAGACTGTCACCGCTGCAGTTCAGCTGAACCATCTCGGCCCTTCCCCTAGCGCATTCTCTCTTGGGCGATGGAGCTGGGTGGATCAGACTGTAAGGGAATCGGAGCCCTGGCTGAGCACCCACAGGAATCTCTAGCGGAATGTCAGGATCCACCCATCTGCTCTCCCTGGAGTTTTCACAACTGCTGCAATTCTCTCTTCATAGTCACACCTGCTGGGCGGAGGAGAAGTGGGTGAAGCAGCAGCCCCAGTTAAGCCTCATACAACATCCCCCTTTACATGTGCACGGTTCACTGGTCTCCAACCGTCAAAGCTGCCTACTCCTCGCTGTCCAGCTGGGCTCTGACACAGGGTCTCTCAAGCTGTTCTTCCTAGTGAGTGGGAGCAATTTGTCAGCCTCGGAAGAAGTGTTTGTGTCAGGTGTGGGCTCTACAGGGCCGGGGAACCGCAGGAGAGTTGCTGTCTGCCCAGGCTCTGACCAGAGTCAGTTCTAGAAGCAGCGTTGTGTCCTGTCACCCTGGCAAAGTGCTGGGCTGAGATTCCTGGGAGAACCAGGAAATAAAACTTCTCAGCATAGACCCAGACTCCATAGCACTGATTGCCCCTCTGCCAGGGAGCCAGCATGCAGAGGCCAAATCTCTGCAATGGCTCAATGGTATAGGGAAAGAGGCAGCCAAACTAACACACACAGGGAGGAAGGTGTCCACGTGCAGGAGGAATCCAGCAGGCGGGGGACATGATCAGTCCATGAACACCCTGACAGAAACAGCGGGAAGGCTGGAAACAGCTGTGCAGAGGTGGCACCTGCAGAGTGGGACAGTCAGTGGGGGCAGCGTTCGGAGGAGTCAGCCAGCAGGGTCTAAGCGCCTGTGAAAGGCGGCAAGGACTGGCCAGAGCAACACCAACACTGACCAGCAGGGGGAGCCCTCCCCTGTCCAGCACTGGCGCTGGGAGTCCAGCAGTGCACAAGTGTCAGGGGGCCCAGCACTGGGCTGGAGACGTCTCTGGGCTTTGGGGCTTTTCACCCCCCACCAGCTTTCGCTATGGTCATGTGACCTCAGAGCACTGTGTGCGTTGGAGTCCCCCTCCCCACGCACCCCACTCGCCTCTCTGCGCCTCTCTGGGGCAGGGCTGTTCACACTGGCACCCTGCTTGCTGGGGCTGGATGGGCACCACGAGTTCATCAAAGCCCAACCCCGGGGAGGGAGATAAGGGGAGAGGAAAACAAGTTCTCTTCAAACCCTCCACTCCCCACCACCATCCCATACTCCCTGGCCTTCTGCAGGGAGCAGCCACTGAAAGCTGTCAAGAGTGAGCTGCGTTGGGCATCAGCCCCCACATGGCTCACAGCATCTGTGGCGTGTTCCTCCCCATCTCTGGGTGTGCGTCTCTGGAGCAGCAGGCAGCGCAGGAGGGGTTAGTACCCACCACTCCCAAGCAGTGTATCCCTCAGAGCACCTCCCCACAACCCCATAACCACCCAGCGGCAGCCATATTGTCCACTTCCCGGATCCTGCCAACACCTCGCTCCAGGCAGCAGCTGCTAATCCCAGAAGCCATCAGATCACACCTGCAACAAGTCTCACAGACACCTGCAGAACCTGCAGTGCCAGCCTGACCCAGCCACCATTCCACTAAGGACACAGCCCCAAACCAGCTAGGGTCTCATGCAGCTGCAAACAGTCCTGGGCCAGGACAGAAACCCAGCTTGCCTGGCAGTGCTGAGCCAACCTTAGAGACTCCTTGCCCTGGAGCCAGTGCTCTGACCAGTAATGGTCTCAGCAGATAAAGCGCTTCGGGAGCCCCTCATCCCCACAATGAGCTTTATCTTTCATACTCACAGAATCATAGAGTTGGCAGAGACTTGGGGAGGTCATCAAGTCCAAATCATCCCCACAAAGTTTTCCTTGTAAATGGAAAACAAAACAAATCCTAGGACTGTCAATCAGCAGCAGCCAATGAACAGGGAGCAGATTTGCATGAAGGAACAAGTCTCCAGCTTTGAGGTTTTTAAGAGACAATCAAAGGGTCCCAGCCACAGACCTGTTTGGCTCAGTGAACCGAGCTCATCTGGATCCACCATGGCCTGGGACCCTCTGCTCCTCACCCTGCTCACCTACTGCTCAGGTTTGGGGGAGGGGGCTTTTCTCAGTATTTCAGTCACAGGGGCCTTTGATTTGAAACTCATTCCTCCCAGTGGTTCCCCAGGATGCCGGCAGTGAGCTCTAATCATGATTTTACCTGGGTTTTCTTCTTTTTTTGCAGGTTCTCTTGCCCAGTACGTGTTGACCCAGCCACCTTCAGTGTCAGTGTCTCCAGGGCAAAATGCTCAGCTCACCTGCACAGGAGAAAAGTTTGACAAATACTATGTGTACTGGTACCAGCAGAAACCCGGCCAGGCCCCCCAACTCATCATATATAAGGATAGTGAGAGACCCTCCGGAATCCCTGAGCGATTTTCTGGGGCCAGCTCTGGAAAAACGGCCACATTAACCATCACTGGGGTCCAGGCGCAGGACGAGGCTGATTATTACTGTATGGTTTGGGACAAAGATAATAGCGCTTACACAGTGACATAGCCTAATGGGGAAGTGAGACACAAACTGCCTGTTGACATGGGGGGATCGGTTATTCATTGCTTTGTGATTTTTCAAAGATAATAGCCAATGGCTCTGCAATCACATTAGCCAATTCCCTCAATAACCTCATATGCATTATATCTGGCCCCATGCATTTGTGTATGTCCAGCTTTTCTAATAATTCTTAGTCTGTTTTTTCTCCACCAAGGGCTGCCCACTCCCTCTGTACTGTGTTGCCTAGTGCAGTAGTTTGGGACCTGACCTTGCCTGTGAAGATAGAGGCAAAAAAAAAGCATTGAATATTTCAGCTTTTCCCACATCACCTGTCACTAAGTTACCTCCCTCATCCACTGAGGGACCCACATCTTCACTGACCACCTTCTTATTGCTAACATGCCTATAGAAACCTTACTTGTTATGCTTCATGTCTCTTGCTAGCTGCAAATTCAATTGTGCTTTGGCATCAATGATATATTGCTTCCTGCATGCTCTAGCGGGTTACAGGTCCAAGTTTCCACTTCTTTTAAGCTTCCTTTTTGTGTTTAAGCTCACCAGGGATTTCACTTTTAAGCCAAGGTGGTTGCCAAACTAATATATATATTAGTGCACATTGGGAAGGTTTGGTCTTACAACTTCAATAAGGCTGCTTTAAAATACAGCCAGCTCTCCTGGACTCCGTTCCCCTTTTTGTTAGTATCCCAGGGGAACCTGCCCATCAGTTCCCTGAGAGTCGAGGGCTGCTTTTCTGAAGTCCAAAGTCTGTAGTTTGCTGCTCTCCTTTCTTGCTTTGGTCAGGATCCTGAACTCAACCATCTCATCATCACTGCTTCCCAGGTTGCCACCCACATTTACTTCCCCTGCTAATTTCTTCCTCTTTGTGAGAAGCAGGTGAAGCTGCACATGGCCCCTAGTTGGTTCCTTCAGCACTAGTAACAGGAAGTTATACCCAACATTCTCCAGAAACTTCCTGGATTGTCTGTGTATTGCTGTATTGGTCTCCCAACTGATGTCAAGGTGATTAAAGTCCCTGTGTTAGAGAAGATACAGGCAACCGCTCAGAGGGAACATGGAACTACTTTATTGTCCACGAATGTTTACATCGGACATTCAGCACAACATCCAAGTGGCAATAAATTGGTAACAATTACACCCTTTTATCTATTTTAGTATGTTAATTCATGCAGCTATCACTACTTTCCCCACAAATCTTATTTAGTAAACATGTGTAGGCAATAAAGCACTTCCATTTATCCTATCTTCCTCTAGGTTGCCTGTTTCTGAATTCTAGCTCCAGGTAAGCAGAATACCTCTCAGGATTCCTGTTCTGAATAGCAAATGGATGATGCCACCGTCCCTTTTAGGAGGGAGTCCCTGACTGGCACCACACATCTCCTTCTCTTGAGAGTGGTGGTCATGGAACCCCCATCCCTGGGACTGTGCATCCCATGTCTTCTGATCAATGGGGTCTCCATGAGATCCCTTCCCTCAGAGGTCTCTGCTAAAGTGTTTTCCACTGTGGTACCAGTGCAGAGAGCCTCAAAGCTGTTACTTACCTCTGTTGGGATTGGCGATATCTGATATTCTTCTTTTCTAGGTCACATGCTGCCAATTTTCTTTTCTGTTCTGCACTGCTCTCAGTGGTTCTTCAGCATCCTGTGTCTGGAGTAAGAAATGCTGCCTTCTATCCAGAAAGTCTTCACCATCTCTGGTGGAATGCAAGGTTCATACTTTGGCCTTCTTGCAGGGCCAGGGCAGGGGGAAAGAAGATTCATGCAGCAACCCCGCCCCCAGGCCCTGATTGACCTGAGGGCGGAGGAGCTCTCAAAGCCCCCTCCGCTCTTCTGCTCCCCCCGCCCTGTGAGCAGTGCACAGTGCTTCAAAGCACCATGTACTCCTGGCAGGGTGGAGAAGTCTTGGCGTGCTCCCCAGCCCTCAGACCTAAATTGGCCTGGGGGCGGGAGAGCAACAGGCCTCCATGGGCCAGATCCATCCACTTGGCAGCCAGATCCGGCCTGCGGAGGTCCTTTTGCCCACCCCTGATATAAAGGATGACAGTTCTCATGAGCAATCCAGAGTGGAGGACTAGGCAGAGAGGCCAAACACCTGTGGCACATCATTGGATTTTAAAGTGAGCAGGCAGATCACTGTTGCTCCCACTGGGGATGTTTGCTCCAAGTTCTGTACAAAGTGGGCCATGTGAGGTGTCAAATGAAAGCTTATCATCTGCAGATTCCATGTCTGCTACTCGCATACTTGTATGAGTTTGGTATGTGAAGTGATGCATATGGGCTCTGTGCTTGTATTTTAAATTTTGTCTGTCTGGGAAGGAGCAATGGCTCTGGCCTCCCTATTGTTACGAAGGGTTATTCGGTGAATGCTTGTGGTAATTGGTGATGTTTCACGGACAATGGCTCTCACAGTGGTCAACACACACCTCAGGAATGTGTCTGGAAGACTGCAGACCAGCCAGTGCCTCATAGCTAGGTGCATGGCAACTTGCATGTGAAATACAGACAGTCACTTGATCATGTGACCAGCTCCAGTTTGGGAGACACCAGGGATATAAAAATCCCAGGAAGGCATCTCCGTCTTGTTGTCAGTCCTGTTGCTGATTCCAGATAAATCCTTGATAGGGACAGAGACCCAGGAAGGATTCGCTGACCTGTCCTGATACAGAATGTACACCAGAGACCTTTAAGCTTGTAGTTCCTACCCTCTCTGCTAAGAGCCTGAGTCAGTCACTTGGTGTTTGATGGTTGTAATGTGTTCTCTTTACCATTCTCACCCTCAATCCTTTTCTTCCTTTTATCAATGAACCTTTAGATGTCAGATGCCAAGGATTGGCCCAGCATGTTCTTCTGGGTTCGATCTCGAGGCATAAATTGACCGGAGGCTGTGGCTAGTCTTTTGAGACTGAGAGAACTGGTTTGGAGTTGGTGAGATTGGGATAATAACCTCTCGTCTGTGTGTAAGGTCTGGGCCTGATTGTGACACAGGGAAACCTAGGAGTGTCTGACGCATGTTGCTTGTGATGTTTCCTGCTGGCTAGATTGGCAGCCGAAGTGCTCTGTGTGAGTGGTTTGTTGCCTGTGTAGAAATGGACTTCAGTCTTGAACTGTCAGTAGCCTGTTTTTGAGCAATTTTCCATTAGTGGTGCCCAGATATGGACTGGTAATATAACAACCTCCCCCACACCACCAGCCCCACCAGGTTCCATGACAGCTGAACTTCTCCCTTCTCACTCTGACCTGCTGTGGACTAGAATAAATACTGCAGCAGCCCCAGGGGTTCCCTACTTGTGCCTCCAGACTGAGAATTGTTCAGCAATGGCACAGAGCCCTTTATGGGGGGTCGTGTCCCATAGGAAGCTTTGCTGACAGATGCACGGGCCACAGACTGGGGCATACAAAAGGGAAAAGCTGCTCTCAGTGGATATTTGTACAAATCTGAATTCTGCTGGTATGCAGGTGCTCTGTTTCCATGGAACTTTTGGCACTGACATGACAAGAGAGAAAACTTCATCATGGCCATTGCATCTGCCAATATCGTGGCTAATCTCCCCCAGAGGTGGGAGGAAGCTGATGACTTGCTCACCCTGCATCACACAGAGAAGGAGACCAGCCCCTGAAGGAGCAGCTGGGGTGTGCACAGTGACTGTGAAGTGACGCTGCTCCACAGCCATGCAGAGGAACAGCCCCAGGCTGTGTGTGACACTGACCACTAGGAGGAGCTGATCATCCACAGCCCATAGGATGCCCAATGGGGTTTGCAGTTCCCAGTGACCAGCTGGCAGCTGCTGGGCTAGAGGCATCTCTGGGCTCAGAGGTTTCAAACTCTGACAGCTCTCACACGGCTGGTAGGAATGAGGTTCCCTGGGGCCTTCTGCTTTGGGGACCCAGCTCTAAATCCGGCCCCTTCTCACCTCCCTGTTCCATGTTCTCCAGGGCAGAGGCTCCCACCTGGAGGATGATGAAACCCCAAACCCTGAGGGCAGGGAGGGAAAAGCCCTGCAGCTGCCAACACCTGCAGCCCCACCCCTGCCTGGCTTCCCCCTCCCCCAGTCACTCCATGCTCTCCCCTGGGGGAGCCCGTGTAAGGGGGATGATCAGCTGACCCCTGCTCCCCTGCTGGCCCCACGACTCACAGGGACCAGCCAACACCTCATCCTCTTGAAATGGGGCTGGCCAGAGTCAAAAGAGCAGGTGAAAGGAGGCAGCTGGAAGAGCCACCCCAGCCTCCTGCCCACATCCCAGTGCCAGAGACCAGGGGAGGTGACTGCAGGGATTGTGGGTTGGGGCCACAACAACAAATCGCAGCTGGTTTGTTACCCCAGGGGCAGGCAGGTGGATGCTCGGCACCATGAAATAAGGGGTGTGGCCGGTTGTGCAGCCTGAGAGTCCTGAGCTCCAGGGGTCTCTACTGTCCCCTGGCAAAAGGTAACCCAAAGCATTCCTCTTACCCCAGTTACAATGGGGCTTTATACAGACAGCTGCCCCTTCCTCTCTGTTCCTCGCCTCCTGAAGGGGGTGGGTGTCCATGGGCATTGGCAGCCAATCAGCTGTGAGCAGATTTGCATGAAGGGGCCATTCCCCAGTGCTGGTGTTTTAAGGGGGAATCGGAGGGTCCCAGCCACAGACCCATTTGCCTCAGGGAGCCGAGCTCATCTGGATCCACCATGGCCTGGGCCCCCCTGCTCCTCACCCTGCTCACCTACTGCTCGGGTGCGGTAACCCAAAAAGATTTTAATCCAAAAAGATTTTCCCTTCCCCAGCTGCCTGTGCTGGCTGCCTGCAGAGTGAGCTCTCTCTCCGCACAGCAGTGAAACAGCGAATTGATCCCTCTGTTTTCTTCTCTTTTCCCAGGTTCTCTGGCCCAGTACGTGCTGACTCAGCCACCCTCAGTGTCTGTGTCTCCAGGGCAAAACGCTCAACTCACCTGCTCCGGGAACAACTTTGGTAGCAAGTATGTGTACTGGTACCAACAGAAACCTGGCAGCGCCCCCCTACTCGTGATATATCAGGATAGCAAAAGACCCTCCGGAATCCCTGAGCGATTCTCTGGTGCCAACTCCGGGAACACGGCCACGTTAACCATCACTGGGGTCCAGGCGCAGGACGAGGCTGATTATTACTGTCAGGTGACGGATAGTGATGCTCCTCACAGTGACACAACGTAAGGGGGAAGTGAGACAAAAGCCTCCTTGCTTAGAAAGGCTTCACATTATATTCTTACTTGTGATGGGGAGTAGGCTAATGTTTCAGAGGTGGGGAGGGGCCTGCACATTTCTTCTCCCGAAAACCCTCAAGACAAGGATTTCGTTAGTGGTGCTCTGACAATTGCAGAATTCACAGCCCCTTGGATATGCAACATTGTTGTAGGCCCATGGAATTACAGAGATACTGTGGCTTCAGGGGGTATCCGAGTGAGAAACGGTTCTGAGCTCTGTGTGGATCCAAACCTCATCTTTCTCCAACACAAGATGGAGCAGCAGAAGACATTGCCGCACCTCTGGGCAGGAAGCAAAGCTCTCAGTAGCTGGAATGTAGGTTTCTCCTACGCTTCTACTCTCTGCAGTTTCTTCCCATTCTCAAACCCTGCAGTGTGCACATCAGTGATTGTAATGAGACTCTACAACCATTGCAGAGGATTGCAGATACTCAGCAGCACCATTGTAGTGACTGGCTGGCTGGCTCACTCCCTGACCATGCTTGGACAATCTCAACATTCCCATGTGCATAGAAACACATGCTTTAAAACCCTGTCGATTTTGGTCCTGAATCTCCATGGCAGTGCATCTCTGTCTGTGCACAGATGTGGATGCTGGGGTGAGCAGATTCACTGTGCCACACAGTCCTGAGCCTGGGGACAGAGGGCAGAGTGTTTTCTGTGGGGAATCTCCAGTGTTGGCATTTTCTGCTCTGGCTGTGTTTGGTCCTGCAGACCATGAGTCACAGAGCAAGGCCCCTCTCTTCACCCAGACTTTATTTTTACCCCACTTGACCAAGGAGAAGTGGGGGCAGAGCTCAGTTTAAAGGGTGTTTCTCTGGTGCTGAATAGGAAACGTGTCCAAAGGGAGTATGGGACATGTGTTTGCTTGCAAGGAATTACATGCAATTGTTAGAATAACGTGGCCCCTACGACCACTCACTAAATTCCCCTAGTCCCAGAGTTGTGAGAGGCTTGGAAGGTCGCTGTGTCCACTCCCCTCGTTTCCCAGTGCAGAGCTGTGCTAGGTCCTCTCTTCTTGTGGCTCCCATGGGTGATGCCAGACAGGGATAGTGTGTAACTGCCTGTGGTCTGTGAACCCCACCAGGTCTATGCAGATAAACTCTACAGCAGGGGTAGGCAACATGTGTCCCACCGGGATGCTATGAGAATCCCACGAGGCATTGTGTTTGCCATTGGCCACACTCAGGGTATGTCTATCCTACAAAGTTAATTAGAACTAACAGCTGTTAGTTTGAATTAAATTTAATAGGGGCTACACATACAAACCGCTAGTTCAAATTTAAATCGAACTAGAGGAGTGCTTAATTCGAACTAGGTAAACCTCATTCTACGAGGACTAACGCCTAGTTCGAATTAAGCAGTTCAAATTAAGGGCCGTGTAGCCACTTAATTCAAACTAGTGGGAGGCTAGCTCTCCCCAGCTTGCCCTGGTGGCCACTCTGGGCCAAACCAGGGAAACTCTTCTGCCCCCCTCCCGGCCCCGGAGCCCTTAAAGGGGCTCGGTCTGGCTACAGTGCTCGTGACAGGTGCAAACCTGCCAGCACCCAGCCAGCAGACCCTGCAGTTGGCATGGCATGAGCCAGCCACCTGCTGACACCCAGCCCAGGACCAGGCTGGTGGCTCTCAGGGGCCACAAGAGGCAGGGGCCCGTCTGGTCTAGTGCAGAGATCGTGGACCTCATCCAGGTTTGGGGGGAGGCCTCCAACGTCCACGACTTCCACACTAGGCACAGGAATGTGGCCATTAGGGCAGAATAGCTGCCAGCCTGGCCACCAAAAGCCACATGCGAACCCAGGAGCAGATTTGCATGAAAATCAAGTTGGTCCAGTGAGACCCCCGACCCTGAGCCCTGAGCTTAGAACATAAGAACATAAGAACGGCCGTACTGGGTCAGAACAAAGGTCCATCTAGCCCTGTAGCCTGTCTGCCGACAGTGGCTAGCACTAGGTGCCCCAGAGGGGATGGACTGAAGACAATGACCCAGCCATTTGTCTCGTGCCATCCATCTCCAGCCTTCCACAAACAGAGGCCAGGGACACCATTCCTACCCCCTGGCTAATAGCTCTCCATGGACCCAACCTCCATGAATTTATCTAACTTCTCTTTAAACTCTGTTATAGTTCTAGCCTTCACAGCCTCCTGCAGCAAGGAGTTCCACAGGTTGACTATGTGCTGTGAAAGAAGAACTTTCGCTTATTAGTTTTAAACCTGCTGCTCATTAATTTCATTTGGTGTCCTCTAGTCCTGATATTATGGGAACTAATGAAGAACTTTTCTTTATTCACCCACTCCACACCACTTATGATTTATATACCTCTATCATATCGCCCCTCAGTCTCCTCTTTTCTATGCTGAAAAGTCCCAGTTTCTTTAGCCTCTCTTCGTATGTTACCTTTTCCAAACCCCTAATCATTTTAGTTGCCCTTTTCTGAACCCTTTCCAAGGCCAAAACATCTCTTTTGAGGTGAGGAGACCTCATCTGTACACAGTACTGAAGATATGGCGTACCATAGTTTTATACTTCCCCTCCTCCTTCTTCCCCTGGCTTCCCCCTTCCAGCTCCCTCCTCCCAGGTTTCCTCCTCTCCTCTCCCACCCTCTCTCTTCCCCTCTCCCACCTCCTTTTCCCAGTCTTCCCTGAGGCTAATTCCCCCCTCCCCCCCAGTTTTGTTAAATAAAGAGAGTTTCTATTTTTGAACACACATGTCCTTTATTTTTTACATCAGAAAGGGGGGCTAGGGAGGAGTGAGTGGAAGGAGGTGAGGGAGGAATGGGACATGAGCCCCTGATGGAGAGGACTGGGGTGGCTCTGCGGGCTCCTCGGGGTGGAAGCTCTCCTGCAGGGCCTCCTGGCTCTTGACAGCCCCCCGATTGACCCCCCCGGATGGCAGCCTGCGGCAAGTGCAGCTGGGCTGATGGCCAAGTGCTGTGATGTGCCGAGTGTGGGCACTCAGGGCACTCCAAGCCAGGACTGCTTAGCTGTCCCTCATTGAGTTAGACAAGCAAGCAGGAAACCCTGAGAACTGTCTGTCCGGGATGGGGGTCGGATCCCTTTAACCACAGCCCTCGGCTAACCTGAGGCAGCAGCTCCACGCTCTAAGTCCTAATCTGATGCCCTGCCGGCACTGGTTCCGGCCAGCCTTAACTTCAGTTCAGGGTCCACTCAATGTGGACATGCTAGTTCAAATTAGCAAAACGCTAATTCGAATTAGTTTTTAGGTCTAGATGCACTAATTCGAATTAGCTTATTTTGAATTAACTAATTTGAATTAAGTCAGTTTGAATTAGTGCTGTAGTGTAGACATACCCTCAAGGTTGCCAGATTCTATTGAGTTTCATCGGCGAAGTTTGTTGCAACCAGTGTTACAAAATGTCACACACTGCAAGCCAGGGCTCAGGCAGGGAGGTGTGCAGTGTGTTCTGATGCACACAACACTGACTGGGAGAGTCCTGAGCTCCCCCTGCAGCCAATCCCAGCGCTGCTATGGCTCAATCAGCACATCCAGAAATCCAAGGTGTGCACATGCAGTTTGCAAAACTGCCCTGTCCCTAGAGATGATCTTGGTTACAGCAATATTGGAGCCCACCCAGAGGGAGGAGGCCACTCACGCCCCATTCAGTACCCCAGGGAGTTTGGGACACTAGTAACATGAACACCAAATGCTTCACTCTTGTAGGGTTGCAATTTGTCCTGTTACCCACGTGGCATCTCCTGAGCCACCAAAGGCAGCTGGGCAGTGATTTTATCCCTTCAGCCCAGAGCTCTGCCCCTTTCTCTCCCTTTGCCTGCCCCACACAGGCAATCCCAGTGTCTCTCAGCAAGGGACAGGCCCAAACCTCTGCTGGGAGAGGTGTCAGCTCCACACTGCTCAGCTGGTGCAGTAAAGCACAGGGTGCAGCCAATGGTCCGACAAGCGTCAGGGCAGCAGCCCGGCCCCTGCTTCTCTGATACCCAGATGAATTGCCAGTCATCTGAATGAAGTGCTAGAGACAAACCTTGACCCCATCAGTCAGTGTCTGAGCCGTTCCCCCTCCGCAGTGTGTGACAGTGTATCGCTGGGTCCCCCAGCACAGGAGGAGGGGATCGGCTGGTGTCTCTAGGGTATTTGGTGTCACCAGCTGGCCCATGCTGAGTGCAGGGCATTGGCACTGCAATGGGAGTAGTAACCAGCCCCGCCAGTGCCAGTCAGTGCAGCTCCTCAGTCCAGTTGCTCTCACGGGGCCCTGTTTCCAGGAGCGTTGTAGCTCTACTCTGGGCACAGCCATTTCCTTATGAACAGGGGCCAAAGCCTGTGAACAGCCAAGCCCACGGCACAAGCAGGAATGGCCCTGGCCCTGGGAGAAGTTCAAACCGAGTTCAAACCGAGTGAATGAATCTGCTGGGACCGGCTGTTTGCTCTGCATGCACGGAGCCTGCCAGGCTGCCAGGGACACAAGGGACAGGATGGGTGTTGGTCATGGTGCCAGGAGGGTGAAGGCATTGGACTGTGATGGCAGAGTGTGCACTGCGGCTCTACAGCTGGGACATCAGTGACCCTGGAAACAAGGGTGAAGGAAAACAAGTCCCATGTGACCGACACAGTGACAGGACAATGGGGGCCACTCTAAGTCGTCCCCCCCCCCCCCAGCAGCCTCTAAGCTTTCCATTAAGCCCCACATGGGATCTTCATGTTACACTTCACCACTATGTGGCACATCACTTCATGTCACACATCACATCATGACTCATATCACCT
The DNA here is from genome assembly GCF_052426305.1 of Pelodiscus sinensis. Classification (NCBI taxonomy): domain Eukaryota; kingdom Metazoa; phylum Chordata; order Testudines; family Trionychidae; genus Pelodiscus; species Pelodiscus sinensis. Next base: position 12,846,928 of record NC_143085.1, read on the forward strand.
CTGTGTCGCATATCACTCCATGTCACACAACGCCTCTGTGTTGAACATCACTCCATGTCATAAATCACAACGTGTTGCACATCACTCCATGTTACTCATCACTTTCGTCTCAAACATCACTGGCTGTTGCACATCTCTCTCTCTCTGTTGCAGATCATCGCTGTCACACATTACTCCTGTGACGTAGTGGGGGGGTACCTTGCTGGTTGCTATGCTGGGCAGTGGGCTGTGGGTGACCTCCACTGGCTGCTGTCTGTAGCACGGCCCAGCAGGGCAGGGGATGAGTCACTCTGCAAAAAGGGTCTCTCAACCTGTCGGAGCAGCTACCACGGAGGGAGAGAAACAAAGGAAGGTGGAATGCTGCCACTGGCTGTGGGGCAGGGCTGGAAGAGAGCTAGTTTCTGTCTGGGATCATGGAGGAAGCAGCCTAGGAATTTGGCTGGGATTTAGGGGCCCAGGCTTCCACATCTTAAGGGGGGCTGAGGCATTCTAGGCCTGCCCTGTAACCAGATTACATCTGTGCTGTGCTGTATCCTGGAGAAGCAATAAACTCCCTCTATTCTACTGGCTGGTGGAGTCTGTTCGTGCCATTACGGGGGTGCAGGTGACGGGAAAAACCTGACGCACCATCACAACTCCATGTTGAATATCACAGCCACACTGATGCACATAAGAAAATTCACTCTGTTTGGAATGGAAAATATTACAGGGAAGACTGGATCCAGATCGCTTTTATGCTAATCTTTTCTAGCTATATGGAGTTGTTTGCTAACCCGAAAGACCCGTGCTGTGCTAGATGCTGGCCGGCTCCAATGGCTGGAAGTTGAAACTAGAAAAATTGAAATTGGAATTATGGTGTGAATGTTTAACATAACAGAGAGGGTACAGTAAAGATAAAATTTACTGCGGGTCATGATGGTTTCTCCATCACTGGCACCATTTAATTTCAGAGGTGTTGTTTTTAGGAGATGTGCTTGTTCAAACAGGAATTACGTGCAGACTTTCTCAGGCCTGTGTTATATGACAGTCCCACTGGATGATCACATTGGTGTCTCTTCTTGCCTTGCAACCATTGCAGGAGGAGTAAAATTAGGAGATTTAATTTGAACTACCTAGTCCATGCTGTGTGTAGCCACGGGCAGGGAGTTCGAACTATGGGGCATTTAAAAATGGCGGTGCCTGGGAACATGCAAAAAAGCCTGGGAAGTTTAAATCCCAGGCTTCATTTGCAAGTTCAAATGCCTACATTAGCCACCCTAGTTCGAACTAGTGTGGCAGGGTAGACATACCCTGAGCAATTTTCTGAGGCCAACTCTGGCAAAAAGGCCATGTTAACCATCACTGGAGTCCAGGCGCAGGACGAGGCTGATTATTACTGTCAGGTGGGGTACGATGACAGTCTGCTCACAGTGACACAGTCTGATGTGGAATCAGTTATTTGTTCCCTCTGTGATTGGGCTGCCTGGTGTCTCTGAATGTCTCTTTAGTAACCTATGGGGTGGGTTGGGGCTGAATGTTCCCTCCCCTAGCACAGGCCCACCAGTTTGCAGACACAGCTCCGTGATCCAGTACAATGAGGCGCACTCTGGGCGTAGCGAAGCCCTCAGCAGACAGCTCTGAGATGGGTGACTCCTGCCCCAGCCAAGCCGGTATTGTGACTGAGAGCCCTGGGGGTCCTGAGGAAAGGGAGGGAGCCATGTTCCTTCTTCTCAGGAGGGTGGCCAGGGTCCTCATCTGCCCACCAGCTTCTCTTCTGAATCTGATCCTTAGAGGTGTGAGGTAAGTGCACAGCGGTGCCATTGCCAAGTGCCATGAGGGCTCTCACCAGGCACCAGCAGGACTGGGCAAAGGCTGCTCCTCTGCAGTGTTGTTGTATCCCGGGGTCCGTTTGATCTCCAGCGTGCGGCAGGAAGTGCATTCCCAGCTACGAAAGCTTTTGCCCAAAGAAATGTGTTTGTGTGTCGGTGCCGCAGGACTCCTCCTCCTTGTGGCTGGGACTGATGAACATGTGGCTGGGACTGATGAACCTGTTATTTTGGCAGTGTTATCAGGCTTGGGACAGATCATGGTACTTTAGCAAATCTCCTTCTTATTCAACCTAATTCTGACTCCCGGCCTCAGGGGCACCGATGGGAGCAGGACAACGTCTGACTTCTTTGCAGATCTCACTGCATTGCACACACAGGCTGCCTCCCGCTGGCTTCCAGTTCTCGGGGGGTGGGATAATACTTCCCTCAGTTCCCCCCCCAAATTCTGCCTGTGTTAAAATCAAGTCCCATGAAGGAACCCAGTGTGATTCTGCTTCCTGTTCCTCTCCACTGGCATAAGTCTGTCTGCATCTGGCAGAGTGACCTTCATCTACCCGCGCACCGATGGCTTCCTGACTCTAGAATGTCTCAGTCTGCACCCGGGTGGCTGCAGCTCCCTGAGTAACAGACTGATCCCTGCAACAGTTAGCACGGAGCAGAACGTGCTCAGAGGAAGAGGGCTGGGCTGGCAGTGATGCTACCTGCAACCTGGGAGCATCAGGGACAGGACCCTGGGAAGTGAGACACTGGCCAGCAGGGAAAACATCAATTGATGGGAGCCCCCCATTGTAGGGACTTGATGAAAGGCTGTCGTGCTCCAGCCCTAGGCGGTGGATCAGGGGAGACTGCTGCAATTTCGCATCCAGGTGCTGTCCATGCACCAGCACTAGATCCTCAGGACCTCCCCCTGTGGCGCACAGTCTGAGGAAGCTGTAGACTATTAAGGCTGCTGTAGTGATGTTGGGTACTGTAGGCCAATTGGCTTGGCGGCCCTCATGGAAGGCGGATATTAAATCGTGGTTGGCTGCCTGCCTAGAATGTGTGCGGCATCAGCCAGCTCCTGCAGGTCAGAAAGGGACGTTTATGGTACGGCCCTTAACCAGTCTGTGGGAAAGAATACAGATGGACTAAGTGGGTCGGCTTCCTGTCACCAGCCCTGAGTACCATTTTATATTGATTATTGTGGAGGCTTTCAGTACATGGGTGGATGCCTTCCCCCCATCGGGACCACGCTGATAAAACCACTGCTTCCCTACTAACCACTCAGGTTTTTATCAGGTGGGGGTTCCTCGTATTATTAATTCAGATGGAGAACCAGCTTTCCATAGCTCCCTCATGGGTCAGCTCTGTGAACTATTGGGAGTGGAACAGCAGCTGCACATTCCATACCCTCCTCAGTCTTCAGTGCAGGTAGAATGCATGAACCGCACCATTAAAGAGGAGCTATATAAGGGTGCCAATATATATAGGGGGCACTAATTAAGCCAAACTGCTACTATTTATTTTAATGTGGATCCGTGCCTGGCCTGCCAAGGGTACAGGCATCAGCCCCCATGAATTGGTAATAGGCAGACCAATGGCTGGGCTGAGTGGGTGGCTACTCCCTCCCTCCCTCCCCACACACAAATTATACAGGCTGACATGGAGGAATGGATCCCGCAGCTCCAGGAACGTATTCAAATAGTACATGCAGAAGCTGCCTGATGGGACAGTAAAACTAAGCCAAAGCTAAAGCCTGGTCTGCTTTGGCCTGCTGTAGGCTGCCAAACCCTGACTCAGAAGCTTGTGTGCTGCTTAAAGCTTGAGATCGGAGGACTCAGCAAGGCAGAGCAAGGCCAAACATCACACTTAATGGTAAGATCTTGTTGTGTGGTTCGATTTATTTTAGATCCAAGTGAAACCACGACACTCTAGAGAGACTTAACTACAGTCTTATAATTTTTAAAAACAATTACTATACAATTTAAACTTTAAATACTATAAATTCTAAAGCAATTAGTACAGCACAACAATACAAAAGCAATCAATAATAAATTATTATATTACAATAATTAAGCCTAGTTCACTTGCACTTCACCCGTAAACCACCTACAGTGCCAGGCAGGAGGTCATAGTGCCTTTGATCCTGAGGCAGGAAATGATGTACTGCTGCAGCTGGTGTGAAGAGTCTATTTACTTCTAGTTAAACAAACAGGACTTATGGGTGAATCTTGCTCATGCCCTCCCATCGATGCTTCTTATTGAACCCATTTTATAGCAAAGCGAAACTTGGTCATTCTAATAGTATTAATTAATTAATTATGCATTGTATAAAATACCTAAAATGCCCAATGCCCTTATTTGGGGTACATCCTGCTACTCAGAAAGTTACAAAAACTATGTGCCTGGTTAAGTTTTATGGCTGTTTCTGTAATTTTTACTTATCAGAAATATAAGTCCCAGTCCAAAGTTGCTTGTTGTGTGCCTTTGGGTATGTCTACACTACCACCCTAGTTCGCACTAGGGTGGTTAATGTAGTCATACGGAGTTGCTAATGAAGCCCGGGATTTGAATTTCCTGGGCTTCATTAGCATACTGCCGGGCGCCGCCATTTTTAAATGTCCGCTAGTGCGGACTCTGTGCCCGCGGCTACACGCGGCACGGACTAGCTAGTTCGGACTAGGAGTGCTTTTCCGAACGATCGTTACACCTCGGAAAAGCACTCCAAGTCCGAACTAGCTAGTCCGTGCCGCGTGTAGCCGCGGGCATGGAGTCCGCACTAGCGGACATTTAAAAATGGCGGTGCCCAGCAATATGCTAATGAAGCCCAGGAAATTCAAATCCCGGGCTTCATTAGCAACTCCGTATGACTACATTAACCACCCTAGTGCGAACTAGGGTGGTAGTGTAGACATACCCTTTGATGTGCTCTTGCTGTACCATGCTTAATCTGCATTATTATGCCAAACATTCCTGCCTCACAGAGCTTCTCCCCAGAGTCTTGCCTGCGTGCTTACATGCACCAGACTTGTGACAGGCCTGGGTTTGCTTGTTAGTGATCTGCACTGTGGTCAAAGCAGACATCACCATTTGTTGTGACAGCCAGGGCTGGCTCTAGGCACCAGCAAAACAAACACGTGCTTGGGGTGGCACATTTGCAGGGGCGGCATCCCGGACATTCTTACCACCCATCACAGGCCTGCCTGTGGCCGCTCAAGGCAATGGGCGGGGTGGCGGAGCCGGCGGAGGGGAGCACGGCAGAGAAGGCGCCGGGCAGCAAGGAGACAAAGGCAGGAAGGGAAGAGGGAGAGGGGAGCGGGGCCGTGTGGCAGCATGCTGGAGCCCAGCCACCTCCGCCCCCTGGAGTCTCTCTCCGGGTGGCTGCGCTAGGAATGACTGAAGTTTGTGGGGCACCTGATGCGGCTGCCACCGCCCTGGGCAGCAGAGTCCTGGCGGCGAGCGGGGGAGGCGGCGTGGGCGGGGGGCCGCAAGCCAGCATGGGGGAGCCACCGCCGCGCTCCGCACACGCCCGGCCCGGCCTGGGCAGGAAGCAGCCGAGCATCTGTGGAGCGGCAGCCAGTGGGGAAAGGCGACTGGGATGGAGCTGGCATGTAGGCACACACAGAGTAGGTAGTTCAAATTAGGATCTCTAATTTAAACTACCGTTACTCCTCGTGGAACGAGGTGTACCGGTAGTTCGGAATAGGAATCCTAGTCCGAACTACCTAGTTCGAGCCCCGTGTAGCCGCGCTACACGGGGTTCAAACCAGCGGGGATTTAAAAATGGCGGCTCCCCGCTTATGCAAATGAAGCCTGGGAAATTCAAATCCCGGGCTTCATTTGCAAGTGCGGTATGCCTACATTACCCCGCTAGTTCGAACTAGGAGGGTAGTGTAGACATACCCTAGCTTATTGGCATCTGTGAATTTGATGAGGGTACAATATATCCCATCATCTGGGTGCTAGAACTAGCCCTAGAACCGACACTTGGAGCAATCTGAGGCCTGCGCTTAAAGGGACACACACACACACACGGGCAGCTGGCTCTCAGGTGTCCCTACTTGCTTGCCTGCCTTGCTGTAGGACAGCAAAGCATTTGTGTCTCAGAGTGCCCTGGTTGCCCTCACTTGGGTCACCATAGGACTCTGCAACATGGAGCCAGAGCTGCCCCTGGGCACTCTGGTGCTTTTCATGGATGTGTTGCTGTGAGCCTGGCCGCACTTACTGCAGGCTGCCATCCAGGAGGTCCATCGGGGGGCTGTCAGTATCCAAGAGGCCCTGTGGGAGAGCGTCCACCCTGAGGAGCACTCAGAGCCTTCCCGGTCTGCCCACTGGGGGCTTGTCCCTCATTCCTCCCTCACGTCCTTCCACGTACCCCTCCATAACCCCCCTTCCTAATGTCAAATAAAATACACGTGTTTTCAAAAATATCAACTCTCTTCATTTAACAAAACTGGGGGTGGGAATGAAACTATGGGGAGACTGGGGAAAGGAGGCGGGAGAGAGGACGAGAGAGGGTGAGAGGGGGAGGGGAAAACTGGGAGGAGGGAGCTGGAAGGGGGAAGCAAGGGGAAGAAGAAGGAGGGGAAGCTCAGGGCTCACAGTTCAGGATCTCACCAGGACAACTGTCTCCCAGCACAGCGGCTGCGGGGGCCTCAGCGTCTCCGGGGGGATGGGGAGGAGGAAGTGAAGGTTGAGGAGGGAGAGGAAGGAGGGGGAGAAGGAGTGGGAGGAGGAGCGGGAGCTGGGGAGGCAGCAGGGACTGGAGTGGCATGAGGCAGCAAGCTCTGCACCAGGGTCCGCAGGTGGGCACAGATGGCACGACCCTGGGCAAGCAGCTCCTGCCAGAACTCCTGTTTGTCCTGCACCCACTGCTCCATAGTGAGGTGCAGGGCTCGCAGGGTCCTCAGCTGCTGGTCTCAGTAACCCTGCAGTGTTGCGGTGGGCCTGCTGAGCCCACGGGTGCAGGAGGATGCCTGGGTGGGGTGGTGCACCCTGAATGTGCAGCTGGTGCAGCTGTGGAGAAAGAAGAGAAGGGGTCATTTCTCCCTGGGGACACAGTGGGTGAAGCCGTGCCCCCCTCTACGAGGTGAGGATGACCATGCTCTGCACCGTCAGAGCCGCTCTGCTTTTGCAGAGGCCATGTTCGGGATGTCCTGCTATCCCCAGGAGTGGGAGCTGTCCCGAAACCACACCCATGCCCCTGTGCCTTATATAGTGCAGCTGAGGGGGGGGAGGGAGATGTCCCCTGCCTCTGTGTAGAGGGAGCTTGTGACGGGAGGGCGTCCTGCTGGAAGTTTATAACATCTCTGATAAAAGCTTGCATCAAGCACTTAGTCCCCTGCATCTCTGCTGCTGCTGCTGCTCTTGCTGCTCTCTCTCCAGCCCCAGGTGCTGCAGGGGCCATCTCCATCCTTGGCCCCACTGCTTGCCTCCCCGCCCCTCCCTTGCTCCGGTGATTCCTGCAGCAGGTGCTGTGAGCCTGCCACTCAAGCTCCTGTGGGGACACTAGCTTCATCTGCCCCTCCCCCAGCAGTGTCTTGCTGCCCTCCTGCTTTCTTGAGCAGGCCCCTCCTCACAGCCTGCATTCCCCTCCCCTCTTCTCATGTGCTCATGCCCCCCTCTGTCATCTTGTCTGGCTCCTGAGCCTCCCACTCTTCTTTAGTTACCCTCCCCCCACAAACCGTTTCACTTCCCACATGTCTTTCAAATAATTGACCCTCTCACATTCCCAGTGCAGCCGGAGGAGCCGCTCTTACCATCCTGTGCTGGGAGCTGTATTCCTTACTCCTGCCACTTTCCCCTTCCTGAATTGTCGTCCTCCACCCCACTTCCGGCCTAGTGCGGGGGAGCGGTGAACTTCCTTCCTCCCCTCTCTCTCCCTCCTGTTCCCTCCCCTGGTGTTTTTTTCTCCATGAAAAAAAAAAAAGAAAAAAAGAAAAAAAATCAGTCACTTGGTGTTTGGTGTCTGTAATGCGTTCTGTTTACCAATCTCACCCTCAACCCTTTTCTTCCTTTTATCAATGAACCTTTAGATGTCAGATGCCAAAGGATTAGCCCAGCATGTTCTTGTGGGTACAATCTTGAGGCATAAATTGACAAGAGGCTGTGGCTGGTCTTTTGGGACTGGGAGAACTGGTCTGGAGTTGGTGAGATTGGGTTTATAACCTCTCATTTGTGTGTAAGGTTTGGGCCTGATTGTGACACAGGCAAACCTGGGAGTGTCTGACGGATGTTGCCCGTCAGGTTTCTTGCTGGCTAGATTGGCAGCTGAAGTGCTCTGTGTGAGTGGTTTGATGCCTGCATAGGAAAGGACTCCAGTTGTGGGCTATTGAGAAATAGCTTTTGAGAAATTCACTCTGAGTGGCAATCAGCCCTGGCCTGGTAATGTAACAACCTCCCCTCACATCTAGCTCCACCAAGTTCCACAGCAGCTGCACTTCTCCTGTCTCAGTCAGATGTGCTGGGGACTGGGATATTCCAGCAGCTCCAGGAATTGCAAATTTGTGCCTCCAGACTGAGAACTGTGCAGCAATAGCACAGAGGCCTTTAAGGGAGGTTGTGCCCCACAGGAAGGTTTTTCTAACAGCCTCATGGGGCACAGACTGGGCCATGCGAAAGGCAAAAGCTGCTCTCGGTGGATACTTGTATAAATCTGAATTATGCTGGTTTGCAGGTGCTCTGTTCCGACAGGACTTTTGGCACTGACATGACACGGAAGCAAACCTCATCATAGCCATTGCACCTGCCCTATGTAGTGACTGATCTCCCCAGAGGTGGGAGGAAGCTGATGACTTGCTCATCCTGCATGATGTAGAGAAGGAGACAAACCCATAAAGGAGCAGCTGGGGTGCGCACAGTGACTGTGAAGTGACGCTGCTCCACAGCCATGCAGAGGAACAGCCCCAGGCTGTGTGTGACACTGACCACTAGGAGGAGCTGATCATCCACAGCCCATAGGATGCCCAGTGGGGTTTGCAATTTCCGGTGACCCGTTGGCAGCTGCTGGAGTAGAGTCATCTCTGGGCTCAGGGGTTTCAAACCCTCACAGCTCTCACACGGCTGGTAGGAATGAGGTTCCCTGGGGCCTTCTGCTCTGAGGGCCCAGCTCTTCATCCAGCCCCTTCTGTCCTCCTTGTTCCATGTTCTTTGGGGCAGAGGCTCCCCCCAGGGCACGATGAAACCCCCAAATCCTGAGGGCAGAGAGGGAGAAGCCCTGCAGCTGCCAACACCTGCAGCCCCACCCCTGCCTGGCTTCCCCCTCCCCCAGTCACTCCATGCTCTGCCCTGGGGGAGCCCGTGTAAGGGGGATGATCAGCTGACCCCTGCTCCCCTGCTGGCCCCACAACTCACAGGGACCAGCCAGCCAGGGCTGGCCAGAGTCATAAGAGCAGGTGAAAGGAGGCAGCTGGAAGAGCCACCCCAGCCTCCCGCCCACATCCCAGCGCCAGAGACCAGGGGAGGTGACTGCAGGGATTGTGGGTTGGGGCCACAACAACAAATCTCAGCTGGTTTGTTACCCCAGGGGCAGGCAGGTGGATGCTCGGCACCATGAAATAAGGGGTGTGGCCGGTTGTGCAGCCTGAGAGTCCTCAGCTCCAGGGGTCTCTACTGTCCCCTGGCAAAGGGTAACCCAAAGCATTGCTCTTACCCCAGTTACAATGGGGCTTTATACAGACAGCTGCCCCTCCCTCTCTTATTGTCTGCCCTACCATAGTGTGTTGTCATAGGCATGGGCAGCCAATCAGTGGCAAGCAGATTTGCATGAAGGGCCATTCCCCAGTGCTGGTGTTTTAAGGGGGAATCGGAGGCTCCCAGCCACAGACCCGTTTGCCTCAGGGAGCCGAGCTTGTCTGAATCCACCATGGCCTGGGCCCCCCTGCTCCTCGCCCTGCTCACCTACTGCTCAGGTGCGGTAACCCAAAAAGATTTTAATCCAATAATAATTTCCCTTCCCCAGCTGCCTGTGCTGGCTGCCTGCAGAGTGAGCTCTCTCTCCGCACAGCAATGAAACAGCAAATTGATCCCTCTGTTTTCTCCTCTTTTCCCAGGTTCTCTGGCCCAGTACGTGCTGACTCAGCCGCCCTCAGTGTCTGTGTCTCCAGGGCAAAACGCTCAACTCACCTGCTCAGGGAATGATATCGGTAGCAATGTTGTGCACTGGTACCAACAGAAACCTGGCAGCGCCCCCCTACTCGTGATATATGGTGATGACAACAGACCCTCCGGAATCCCTGAGCGATTCTCTGGTGCCAACTCCGGGAACACGGCCACGTTAACCATCACTGGGGTCCAGGCGCAGGACGAGGCTGATTATTACTGTCAGGTGTTGGACGATGACAGTAGCTCTCACACAGTGACACAGCCTGATGGGGAAGTGAGACACATACGCCCTGTGTCTCGGGAGAGGGGGTTATTCATTGCTTCTGTGACTGTGAGGAGCCCAAACCCTTCTGAGTAGCCTGGTGTCACAGTGTGGCTTGTTAGTGACCAGTGGGGTGGGTCGGGGCTGAGTCTTCCCTCCCCTAGCACAGCCCACCAGTTTGCAGAAATGACTCCATGATCCAGTGGTTTGAGATCCACACTAGTTCGAACTAGGGGGGGTAGTGTAGACATACCCCATCAGACAAATCTTGGATGAGTGGCTCCTGCCCCAGCCAAGCCAGCCTTGTGACTGAGAGCTCTGGGGGTCCTGATGAAAGGGAGGGAGCCACGTCCCTGCCTCTCAGGACGGTGGCCAGGGTCCTCATCGGCCCACCAGCTGCTCCTCTTCTAAATCAGATCCCTCCAGGTATGAAGTAAGTGCACAGCGGTGCCGTTGCCAAGTGCCGTGAGGGCATGTGCAGAGCAGGGCTTGTGCAGGACTGGGCATGTGCAGAGCAGGGCTTGACCACTTCAGGGGGTCTCATCCTGGGAGGGCTTGTGGAGAATCCCCTGTGAGAGCAGCGCTGGCCCTCAGGAGGCAAAGGCGGCTCCTCTGCAGTGTCGTTGTATCCCCAGGTCAGTGGGATCCCAAGCGCGCGGCAGGAAGTGCGTTCCAGCCCACGGAAGCATTTGCCCAAAGAAATGTGTTTGTGTGTCGGTGCCGCAGGACTCCTCCTCCTTGTGGCTGGGACCGATGAACATGCCACACCTGTTACTTGGGCAGTTTCACCAGGCTCGGGACAGATCATGGTACTTTAGCAAATCTCCTTCTTTTCAAACTAATTCTGACTCCTGGCTCCAGGAGCACCGATGGGAGCAGGACAACGTCTGACTTCTCTGCAGATCTCACTGCATTGCACACACAGGCTGCCTCCCGCAGGCTTGCAGTTCGAGGGGAGAGGCGGAGGATAATACTTCCCTCACTTCCCCCCAATTCTGCCTGAGTTCAAATCACAGGGTAAGTCCTGTGAAGGAGCCCAGTGTGATTCTGCTCTCTGCCCCTCTCCACTGGCATAAGTCTGTCTGCATCTAGCAGAGTGACCGTCTAGAATGTCTCAGTCTGCACCCAGCTGGCTGCAGCTGCCTGAGTGACAGACTGATCCCTGTGATTGAAGTTGTGGGGCCTAATCAGCCCAGTTAGCACGGAACAGAACGTGCTCAGAGGAAGAGGGGAACGCTGGTCAGGGCAGGCAGTGATGCTACCTGCAGCCCCGGAGCATCAGGTTTAGGACCTTGCTAGGGTGACACTGGTCAGCAGGGTAAATGTCAATTGATGGGAACCCCCCACTGCAGGGACTTGTTGAGAGGCTGCCGTGCTCCAGCCCTAGGCGGTAGATCCGGGGAGCATGCCACGCTATCACAACCAGGTGCTGCCTGTGCACCAGCGCTAGACCCTGAGGCGCTCACCATGGGCCGCACAGTCTGAGGAAGCATTGGAATATTAAAGGCTGCTGAGGTGAGTCTGCCAGGAAAGCTCGTCTCTCTCCTCTGCAGAGATTGGTCAGCTGGAAGCTATTACCTCACCCGTCTTGTGTCTCTGCTACCCTGTGTCCCACACAGCTACAGACCCACTGCACACAGCAACGGACACTGCCCTGGTCTTTGGCACTGCAGCTGACAGGTGCAAATAAAGAGGAACCAGAAGCAATTTACCCAGCCCCAATGGGCAGCCTCCTGGTGCAGCCAGGCCTGAATTGAGTCCTGCTGGGACTCCCCTCACTTGGGGCCAGACTACAGTTCCTGCCATGGGAAGCCAGCCAGTCTCACAGGAAAGGAGCTGCTTCACCCAGGTTAGGGATGGGGGGTTGCGGGACCAATCATAAAAGTGCGGCAAACCCAAGGACTTTTGGGATCTCTGTAAAAATCATTTGTCCTCACCTGCTATGTAAGAAGCCCCGACGGCCAATCCCCATCTAACAGCACCTGCTCTTTTCAGCCCCCCAGGAATAAGCACCCCAAAACTAGTCCGGATTTCTTCCTGCAAGCACCAAAAATGGGGGGTGAGTCTGTAAAGAAAGACCAATCCCAACTAAATTATTCTAGCCAGGGCTTTGTCATCAGATTTATTTTGGTCTAATTCTCCAAATTGTTTAGGTCACTCTAGTTAGTATTCCTGCCCTCCACCGTATTTACCTCCCACCTAGATTACTGGAATCTACAATCTTGCTGAGGGTGCAATCCATCCCCTCATCCAGGTCCTAGAACCGGCTCTAGATCCGTCCCTTTGGGCACTCTGCTTCATTCTAACCACCAAACAGGGATTGAGCCATTGATAAGTACCCATCAAACCTGACAATCTAGCCAGAATTCTATCCATCTTACAGTCAGTCCATTGATCTAATCCATACTTCCTTAACTTGCAAGAATACTGTGGGAGACCATCATCAGTAGCCTTGCTAAAATCCAGGAATATCATGTCCATGGGCTTCCCCATATCCACAGAGCCAGTTACCTTTTCTAAAGTCCATGGTCTGTATTTTACTACTCTCCTTTCTTTCTTTGGTCAGGATCCTGAACAGAACCATCTCATGATCACTGCTTCTCACGTTGGCACCCATCTCTACTTCCCCTCCTAGTTCCTTCCTGTTTGTGAGCAGCAGGTCAAGCTGCACATAGCCCCTGGTTGGTTCCTTCAGCACTTGTACCAGGGAGTTATCCCCAATATTCCCCAAAAACTTTCTGGATTCTCTATGTACTGCTGTATTGATCTCCCAAAAGATGTCAGCATGATTGAAGTCCCCTATGAGAACTAGGGGCTCTGATTTGGAAACTTGTCTGTAGAAAGCCTCATCTGCCTCACCTACATGGTTTGGTGGTCTATAGCAAATACCTACCATGACATCACCCCTGTTGCTCTCACCTTTAAACTTAATCCAAGTTCTCCACAGACTTTTCTCTGGCTTTAAGGCGGAGCTCTTACTAATCATGCTGCGTTCCTACAAACAGTGCAATTCCTCCACCTTTCACCTCCACCCTCCACCTATCCTTACTGAACAGTTCATACCCTTCCATGACAGTGCTCCAGTCATGTGAGTTGTCCCATCAAGACTCCATTATTCCAATCAAATCATAGTTCTTTGGACTGTTCCAGGACTTCTAATTCTTCCTGTTTGTTCCCAAGGCTTCTTGCTGTAGCAAGCACAGGGCACCTAAGGGTGCCTTCCAAGCTCCTATCCCAGGGGTGGACATTGCGGGAAGGGAAATAAAAAAAATATTAGAAGCTTCACAATCAGTTCTGCAATCCTCTTTGTACAGCGCTGGGCTGCAGGCTGCTGCTTTATTGCACTGCGCACCCCACCCTGCAGCCACTGGCCTTACCTGCTGACCGGGGATGCTGATAACACAAAGCAGAGTCATGCGAGCTGCAGAGATTAAAACCAGCCAGAAATGGCCCCTGAGGCCAACATCCATTACTAATGGCGCACATCTAGGCACAGATCCACATTCAGAACAGCCAGGGAGCCTCTGTGGTGGTGTCTGTGAGGGTTCCACGCAACACAACACCAGCCCAGTACAGTTAATGCCATTACTGAGTGTCTATCCCATACACAAGAACTATGGGGTGCTATGAGGCGTCAGTGACAAAAACGCATTGTGATTTCCCTTCCCCATCTGCACAGCTGAGCTCATGCCAACCCCAAGCTGAATTGTCTATAAAACCCTGCCTGGTACTGACACTGATGCTCAAAGGGCACTGACTGACACAGGCCTTACGTGTCTAACGACCCTCACCAGAGGACCCCACCCCTTCACACTCGGCACTTTCCCTGTGGTCAGGAGGACCAATGAGATAGGATCAGATCTGCGTAAGGGTGGAGCTTGAATGTGTCTCCCCCAGGAGGATCAATAAAAGGGGCAGATATTGTCAGGCGATCTCAGCACGTTTGGTGGGTTTTTCTCCCAGGAGCCTGAGATCTCCTCACCATGCTCTGGGCTCCCCTCATTGTCCTGCTGGGGACATGGTGCACAGGTGAGGACGGGAAAACCTTGAGCTTGTTGCTGGACTCTGTGCAGAAACAGTGTCACTAGCACCCACAGTGCTTCACAACCTTTGTCTTTATTTTCCCAGGATCTAGCTCGCAGAATGTGCTGACTCAGCCGCCCTCAGCGTCAGTGTCCCCAGGAAACACCGTGAAACTCTCCTGCACCATGAGCAGTGGGACCAGCATCAGTGGCTACACTGTGTTCTGGTACCAACAGAAACCAGGGAGTTCCCCACGATACCTGCTTTATTATTATTCAGAGTCCAGCAAAGGCCAGGGCTCCGGGGTCCCTGCTCGCTTCTCTGGTTCCAAAGACACGTCCAGCAACACCGGCTATTTGACCATTTCTGGGGCCCTGGCGGAGGATGAGGCTGACTATTACTGTGCTGTGTGGCACAGCAATGCTTGTCACAATGACACAGTCAGTGGGGAAGTGAGACAAAAACCTTCTTTGTCTTCCCTTCTAAGCAGCCTGAGGCATTCACGGGGTGCTAGTTTTGGTCTCTGCCTACAGCATATCACACTAATACTTGCTCTTCACAGCACATAGCAGCTCCTTACAACCAGTGATGGGATCAGAGCCAGATTAAGAGACAGGCACCATCTATGTGCCTAGGCCCAGGGTCCTGACTCTTGGGACTGAGATCTTAATCTCAGCCTTCATTAAAATAAAATATACAGCCAGGCCTCATGGGCTGCTAAGGAAACTTGAAGTGTGACCACAGTGTGGTTCACGCCTGCCTCTCTCTGCAGGGGGCCTGGATCAATAGCTCCGAGAGCTGTGGCCCGCCCCGTTCATCTTCACCCTATCAGCCTGCTGCTCTGGGGAGGTTCTCAGCAGCAAAGAGTTTGGGGGCCCTGGCTGATGCCATGTGAGCA
Organism: Pelodiscus sinensis; assembly: GCF_052426305.1. Taxonomy (NCBI): domain Eukaryota; kingdom Metazoa; phylum Chordata; order Testudines; family Trionychidae; genus Pelodiscus; species Pelodiscus sinensis. Next base: position 12,862,001 of record NC_143085.1, read on the forward strand.
CAGTGTTGTAGAGGGAGGGGTTGAGTTAGCAGACAGGGCTCCGCACTTCAGTGAGTGGAGAAGACTGTTCTGCCCATTGGAAGCCCAGCAGAGAGCTCTCTTGTGGGGTTCCTGTCCTGGCCAAGCAGAGCTTGTGACTGAGAGCCCTAGGGGCCCTGAGGAAAGGGAGAGGAGCCTCACCCCTGCCTCAGGAGGGTGGCGCCCACCAACTGCTCTTCTTCTCAATCAAACCCTTGGAATTGCCACACTGAGAGTTGCCAACATTCAGGCACCATCCTCGGGTTGTGCAGAGCAGGGCTCAAGTGCATCAAGGGGATCTCAGTTCAGAAAGAGGGTTTGTGGAGATGTGCCATGGGGCAGCACGGAGCAGGGAAAGGCAGGGATTCCTCTTCTGGGATATGGTTATTGTATCTGACCTCAGGGAGTCTCACAGCTCCTTAGCTGTCAGTCCGGGGGATGTGCATTGGTGACTAGAGATTTCTACACTGTCTGGCAATACTCAAATCAGTTTAAAGTGCTGTTAGGAGCCCAGTGTGGTTCTGCCTCCATGCCCATTCCTCCCCAGGACAGGTGTGTCAGGCACCTCCCAATCCTGCACCTCACCTGCTAGAAGATGAGACTCTGCCAGCCAGTAGAATAGAGAGGGTTTATTGCTTCTCCAGGATACAGCACAGCACAGACGTGAGGTGGTTACAGGAGTCAGGGCTGGGCAGCCTCAGACCCCTTGGGGTAGGGGCGTCTAGGCCCCTTCCCTCAACAAGTAGGAACCAGTTGGGTCATTGTCTACATAACCTGAGGTTCTTCAGGCTACTCCCCGCACTTATCAGTGCTTACAGATGCAGGCCAGTAGGGGTCACCCAAACACAGCAACCAGTGATATACAGGCACTATATCACTTCTCTGCCCCCTCCGAAAGCAAACTGAGCGGGGCCACTCCACCTGTGGCCTGGGGAATTTTGAGCCCACCCCCATGGGATAGCGTGTTGGCTAAGATGTTTGTGTTCCTCGTGACCTGGATCACTTCCATGTTGTAGTCCTGCAGGAGTAGGCTCCATCTCAGCAGTTTGGAGTTGGTCCCCTTTACCTGGTGCAGCCAGGTCAGGGGACAGTGGTCGGTGTACACCGTGAAATGCCAGCCAAACAGGTACGACTGCAGCTTTAGAAGGGCCCACACCATCACCAGGCGTCCTTCTCTATGGCCGCATAGCTCTGCTCCTGGGGCAGCAGCTTCCTGCTCTGGTGCACCATGGGGTGTCGCTCCCCCTTCTCGTCCACCTGCATCAGCACCGCCCCCAGCCCTGTGTCCGAGGCATCAGTAATCATCACGAAGGTCTTGTAAAAGTCTGGATTTACCAAGACTGAGGCTTTGTCCAGGGTCTTCTTCAGAGCACAGAGAGCCCCCTGGCACTGTTCCATCCAGACCACCCAGTCTGGCCTCCCCTTCCTGCACAGCTCCCTGATCGGAGCAGCGATGGAGTTGAAGTTGGGCACAAACATCTAGCAGTACCCCGCCATCCCAATGCAAGCCTGGACCTGCTTCTTGGTCTGGGGAACAGGCCAGTCTCAGATGGCCTCCACCTTGGCCGGTTCTGGCTTCAAGCATCTGCCCCCTAGTGTATGGCCTAGGTAGGACACCTCGGCCATCCCGACCTTGCACTTCCCAGCCTTTACAGTCAACCCAGTCCCCCTTAGCCGGTCCAGTACCTGGCTGACCTGGGATATGTGGTCCTCCCAGGTCTGGCTAAAGACACAAATATTGTCGATGTACGCTAGAGCAAAGCTCTCCATCCCCTGCAGCAGCTGGTCCACCAGGTGCTGGAAGGTGGCCGATGCCCCCTTGAGGTTGAAGGGCACAACCAAGAACTCATAGATCCCCACCGGGGTTATAAAGGGTGATTTCAGCCTGGCCTCAGGGTCCAGCAGCACCTGCCAGTAGCCCTTGGTGAGGTAGTGAGCTCCGCCTAGCTTGTTCAGGAGCTCATCGGGCCTAAGCATGGGACATAGTGATGGCCTTGAGCTTCCAATAGTCCATGCAGAACAGGATCAACCTGTCCTTCTTGGGGACCAGAACTACCGGAGAGGCCTAGGAGCTGGAGGACGGTTAGAACAGCCCTAGCGCCAGCATGTCCTGGACCTCTTTCTCCAGGTCCTGGGCCATCTTCCCCATGACTCTGAATGGGGAGCAGTGCCCCAGGGGGTGGGTGCCTGTCTCCACCTGGTGGATGGGCAGGCTGGTGAGACCAGGCTTGTCAGAGAACAGCTGCTGATGGGAGCGCTGCACCTCTCGGATCTTGGCCTGCTGGGCTGGGGTGAGCTGGTCCAAGAGGGAAATTGATTCCAGTGAAGCATCTGCTCCAGTGCCCTCTCCTTGCTCCTCCCAGGGCTTGCACACGGCCAGCACTAAGTTATCCCAGCCCCAGTATGTCTTCATCATGTTAACGTGATACACCCGCTGGCCATGCATCCGGCCAATCAGCTCCACCACATAGTTCACCTCGTTCAGCTACTTAACGACCTTGAAGGGGCCGTCCCAGGCTGCCTGCAGCTTGTTCTTCCACACGGGGTATAGAACCACCACTTGGTCCCTGGTAGTGTAGGCTCGTGCATTGCGGTCGTACCAGACCTTTTGCTTCCTTTGGGCCCTGTCTGGCCAAACCCATGAACTCAGTGAGTCTCTCCCGGAAAGCCAGGATGTATTTGACAACCGACTCACCCAGGGAGGCCTCCCCCTCCCAGTCATCTGACATAGAACCCTGTGCCCTCTGCAGGGAGCTCTCCCCTGGGTCAGGGTCACCAGCCTCTCACTGGCTCTGCCTACAGGTGGTAATTAGAGTCCTGTAGGACCCATGTGGCCACTCCTGTAGGTCACCCTCCACCAGTACTTCCATGGGCAAGTGCTTCCTTGGGGTCCTCCTTAGCGCCCCATTTCAGATGCCCCCGGGCTACAGGCACCTTAAACGAGGTCCCTCAGGGTCATCTGGGTGTTGGGTACCATGCAGGCTAGGGCCACTATATTGGGCTGGGCCAGTGTCACATCTGCTCTGTGTCTCAGAAACCTGTCACCTTCTTGCCATCCACCTCCAGGGACATGAGGCACTCACTCTGTAGGGGCTGCCCTACCCTCACCAGGAACATAGAGAGACCTGCCTCCAGAGCATCAGGTTTCCGGGAGGAGTTGGCCTGAGTGGCTTCTCCGTCCCTTTGAGCCGAGGTCTGCCTGCTGGCCCCTGCCCCTGAGGCAGTCTGCCCTTCCCCCAGCCCAGTGGTCCCCAACGTGGTGCCCATGGGCGCCATGGCACCTGCCGGGGCATTTATGTGTGCCTGCCGAAACATCTGGGCTGGCCCCGCCCCCAGCACCCGGCACATGCTCAGTGCTGGCCCCGGGCTCAGGGCACATGGGCGGCCCCTTCCCCGGACGTAATCATGAGTGGCCCTGCTCCCAGATGCCCGGCAGCCACGAAAGGTTGGGGGCCACTGCCCCAGACCAAGCCAGTTAACCCTGGAATGTCTTGGGTCGTGGGACCTGTCTTGGTGCCTGGTGCACTGAGCCCTCTTGTGGCATCTTAGCCCTCAGCGATGGCAGGTTAGTTCCTGCAGGCCCCTTTGGGCTGCTTCTGTCGGGGCCCTGGCTGTCTCTCTGGGGGGGAGGAAGGCTGGTCCCTGTCTCTTGGGCTTGCCCTGTAGGTGATTTCCTCTGTTGCTCAGCTGAGAACCAGTCTCTGTGCAATTCCCTTGCTCTCCTGGACTCCCTTTCTCTCTGGGACTCCCGTTCACACCCACACCAGCTGTCCATGAACTCATCCGCCAGCCTCCCGATGTCCTGGGGGGCCTCTGGCCTCTGGTCCTTCAGCCACAGCCTCAGGATAGGTGGGCACGCTTCATAGAATTGTTCCAGGATCATCAGCTTAACCACAGGTCCTCTGTGGTTTGAGCCCTGAACCCGAACACCCACTTGAGGCAGTATTGTGCCAGGCAGGAAACCATATCTACGTAGGTCTCCCTTGGCTCCTTCTGCACCCCCCGGAATTTCTTCCTGTATGTCTCAGGGGTCAGCCCGAACTTGTGCAGCAGGGCCTCTCTGACCTTTTCGTAGTGGCCCGGCTACAGATTCTCCAGCTGGTTGAGCACCCCTGTAGCCTTCTGATCCAGCAAGGGGGTGAGCTGTTGGAGCCAGTCTGCTGAGGGGATCTGGTGTAGTTCACAGGCCCCCTCAAAAGAGCTAAGGAACCTGTCTGTGTCCCCCACATCTTTACATTGGGTCAACACAAGCTTCTCAAAGTGTCTGGCCATCCCGTGCTTGCTGGGATTCCCCCCACTCACCTCAGCCAGGGCCCCTCGCCTTCTCCGCTCTGCCATGGCCAGCTCATGCTGCCACTGACTCTCTTGATCCTGGCATTTTTTCTCTCGGTCCTGGCGTTCCTCCCTACAGTCTTGCCGCTCTTTCTCTTGTGACTCCAATTCCTTTAGCCTCAGCTCGATCTCTAGCTGTCACAGCTCTGCCGGGCTGGACCGCTCCCTGGATGAACCGCTGCTGGCAGAGCGTGGCCTGTTAGGCACTGCATCTGTCTGGCAGATTCCAGCCCTTCCTCTGGTCTGAGAACCTGAGACACTCCCAGGGGGTGTCTTGTTGTTCCGTGCTGGGACAAGATCCAGGTCCTTGGACTGGTCATTCTCTTCCAGCTGGGCAATCAGCTGGGCTTTGGTTGCTTTCCCCATGAACAGGCCCCTCTCTCTGCACAGCCCCACAAGGTCTGCCTTCAGGAGTTGGGCATAGGCTGTCTCCCCGCTGATCCCTGGGGTGTAGACTCACCGACTGAGTGCTGCAGCACCCCATGACTCCCAGGAATCACTTTGCTCTGCTTCCAGCATGCCTGGCTCATCCAAACCCCTTCCTTTTACTGTGCCTCATTCCTTGCTGATGGAAGCTCCATCCATAGGGTGCAGTGCATCCCACCGCAGCCACCACTGTGACGGCATGTCGGGGACCCCTTGATCCTGCACCCTGCTACAAGATGCTACAAGATGAGACTCCGCCAGCCAGTAGAATATAGAAGCAGTGTTTTCTGCAGGAATTGAAATTAGGGGGGGTGGTCAAATTTACAGGGGGGGGCAGTTTCTGGGCCAATGAGGGTGAGATCGTGAGGGTGAAGGTGGGCTGTATGGCACCATAGTAAAAACTGAAAAATGTTTCACGACCATTTTATTAGATTTAACTCATGTTTTAAAATCACACAAATTAAAGTTGGCTATTCAAGCCTTTTATGTTATTTAATCCTTCACAGAACACAAGAACTAGCAGTCACCCAATGAAATTAATAGGCAGCAGGTTTTAAAAAAACAAAAGGAAGTACTTCTTCACACAACATAAAGTCAACCCATGGAACTCTTTGCCAGGGGATGCTGTGAAGACCAAAACTATAACAGGTTTAAAAAAAGAACTAGATAAATTCCTGGAGAATAGGTCCATTGGTAACTAGTAGCTAGGAAGGGGAGGGATGCAATACCATGCTCTGAGTGTCCCTAGCCTGTTGCCAGAAGCTGGAAATGGGCAACAGGAGATGGATCACTTGATTACCTGTTCTGTTCATTCCCTCTGAAGCACCTGGCCTTGACCACTATCGGAAGACAGGATACCGGGCTATATGGGCCACTGGTGACTCACTATGACCATTCTTATATAAAAATTAATTATAATAATAAAAATGTTTAGGACTGAAACTCCACAACATAATGACCTCTCAAGATAGCAATGATGTGAGATAACAACCTTGGCAAATAATGCATTTTAAAAATCTTGGCCTACTAGGAAACACATTTAGATAAGTTTCCATACCCAGTCACAAATCTAGCAAAGTCACTGAAATATAATCCAACAAACAAGTATTTATTTAACGTGCCCCTCATTTTTCCCTCCATCTCACCCCACTCACCGGCGTTGTCTTTGGTCAGTGGAGACTCAGAGTCAGAGGTGCTTTCACATGAGTGCACCTCCCAGGTGGGGGCAAGAAGACACCATGCTTGTTCCTCCAGCTGCGCACTGTTCGCTCTGGACACTGTTGTTCATTGTGCCACCGTTCACTCCATTGCTCTGTTTCCAATGGCTCTGCATTGTCACCTTCTGCTGCCACCTGCCACTGTGACCTCTGCAAGTTGGTCTCTTGAGGTTCCACCCAGCTCTGGGTGATTTCAGCTGAGCTCTCAGTGGGGGACCCTCACTGCTAGTGCAGTCTGAGCTGTCTCACACAAAAACACTGTCCCCACAGGAACACTGTCCCCACAGCAGGACTAAGCACTTAGACCTGATTATCAGTGATTTCAGCTGTAATAGCAACTTAACAAAACAAAAGACTGTATATGGAGCCTAATCAGCTCTGTCTTTAAACAGTGGAGAAGGGCAGGTCAAATAGTACTTGTGACTTAGACTATCAAGCCAAAAACCTGTCCCCACCCTCTCTCTTGTTTCCCTCAATCAGTACAGGTTAAGTACAGTTCTACTGCCCTTTACTCATACAATAAGAACAACAACATTTCAACCCCCCCCCCCAACATTCAAGTGATGTGTAACCCAACCCCAGCCAAAATCTATCACTTGGGCAACAGAGCTCTGTTTGCTGGATACCTAGGTAGATTAGGTGTGAATGTAAATACAATCTGGTCCTGAAGCCTTTTCCCCCAACCCCCAGCTCACCACTAGCTGTCAGGGAGAGCTCATTTTGATTTTGCTTACAAATCATAATTTGAAATTATTAGATTGGCCAACATCACCAAAATGAATGCACTGACATTGTCATAAAAATAACAGCTGTATAAGGAAGCTAGCCTATGTTAATACTTTTCCAATCTATTATAATTTTTCAGATACACATATCATACACTGCATATGCTTTTAAAGTGTGTATTAATGTTTCAATTTCAATTCAAATTTCCAAACAATCACTAAATTGGCATGTAACTAGTTCACAAAACTGGGGAGGGAGTGGTGTTAGGGAAATTCAGGGGGAGTATAGACTTCCACAGGGGGGTGTAGGGAAATCCCTGATAGAGAGGGTTTATTGATTCTCTAGAATACAGCACAGCATAAATGTGATGTGGTTACAGGAGTCAGGGCCGGGCAGCCTCAGACCCCTTGGGGTAGGGGTGCTTAGGCCCCTGGACTCCCAGCACTCTGCTTAGTCTCTTCTCTCCATGTTTGCCCCAGCAAAACTGACACTTCTTCAAACCACTCCCTTCCTTTGTTTAGCCCTTTCCCTCCACAGGTGAGAACTGGTTGGGTCACTGTCTAGGTGACCTGAGGTTCCTCAGGCAACCCCCCACTGGGCAGTGCTTACAGATGCAGGCCAGTAGGGGTCACCCACAGCCCACAGCCCAAGCATAGCAACCAGCCATGTACTGGCAATACATCACAAGAGGTCAGTCTGTATTTGGCACAGTTACCTTCATGTAGTACCGTGCTGATGGCGTCCAGTCTTAATCTTCATCCAGGAGGCTGCAGCTGCCTGAACAGGTGCCTGATTGTTGCCCAATGTGAATAATCCAAGAGCTTAATCAGGCCAATTAGCACGGAGCAGAACGTCCTCAGGGGAAGAGGGGAAGGCTGGGCAGGGCTGGGAGAGATGCTGCCTGCACCCTGGAGCATCAGGGACAGGATCCTGGCAAGTGTGATACCAGCCATGGGAGGTAATATCAGTCACTGAGAACCACCCACTGCAGGGACTCACTGTGAGGCTGCTGGGCATAGGTGGTGGGCCAGGAAAGTGTGTTGCACGTTCTCACATGCATTAGGACTCTAAGAAACAAATGGTGCATCACAACCATCCCACACCCCTTAAATACTCACAACACTGCTAGTTGTAGTGCCGTGTCACCGGCTCCAGCTCCAGCTCCAGCAGCTGCCCTGTGGCCCATTCTGGCCACAGCACCAATCCTAGGGCAGGTCTGAAGCTGGGCCCAGGGCTGCATCAAGGCTGCCCAGCTGCTCCCAGGGCAGGGTCGCATGGTGGGCACCTGCCCCGGGTGTTGGCTCCAGCCCTGGCATATACGGAGGTTGCCCACCACGTGGCCTCACCCCAGGAGCAGCTGGGCAACCACCATGTACCTGTGGCCCCAACTCTGCAACCGAGCAGCAACCTGCTCTCTGGGAAGGTGAGTGCTGCCATGCCCTCCAGTCTCAGCATGTGCAGGAGGAGCTACGGCTCCAATTACACCCTCATGAGACGTCCCTACTCAGGGCCCCTGGGATTTCACCAAGAGAGCATGAGAACGGCCATACGGGGTGAGACCAAAGGTCGATCCAGCCCAGTGTCCTGTCCCCAGACAGTGGCCAATACCAGGTGCCCCAGAGGGAGTGAATAGAACAGGAAGTCACCAAGTGATCCCTCCCCTATCCCACATTCCCAGCAAAGAGTGGTAAGGTGGATCCTGAGATTTGTAGTGTAAGACCCGCCCATGGGCCAGCTAATGGCCCAGAGCTGGTTGCTTTAACATTCAGGGGGAAACATCGGCCTGTCCCAAAATGACATTTGATGGGGAGGCAAGTGAATAAGCAAGTTACACTGGAAACATTCCCAGACTCCACATAACTAGCTGCACCTCCCTGGGGAAACCAACCCACACTTCCTTAACATCTGCCACCGCGCAGCACAGGGGTGTGTGAAAAGGGCCACTGGTATCGCTCAAACGGGCAACCGTACAGACACCCCTTGAGAGAGGATGGCTGCTCTACGTTTGGGTCACTCCTTCCCCTTGTGAAACGGGGCACTGACTGGGGCATACAAAAGGCAAACGCTGCTCTTGCTGGATAGTTGCCTGAATCTGAATTATGCTGGTTTGCAGGTGCTCTGTTCCCACAGGACTTTTGGCAGTGACACAACATGGGAACAAACCTCATCACGGTCGTTGCAGCTGCCCCATCTAGTGACTAATCTCCCCAAGAAGTGGGAGGAAGCTGATGAGTTCCTCACTCTGAACTGCACGTAGAACACCAGCCCTTGAAGGAGCAGCTGGGGTGTGCACAGTGACTGTGAAGTGATGCTGCTCCACAGCCATGCAGAGGAACAGCCCCAGGCTGTGTGTGACACTGACCACTAGGAGGAGCTGATCATCCACAGCCCATAGGATGCCCAATGGGGTTTGCAGTTCCCAGTGACCGGCTGGCAGCTGCTGGGCTAAAGGCATCTCGGGGCTCAGGGGTTTCAAACCCTCACAGCTCTCAGGCAGTTGGTACAAATGAGGTTTCCTGAGGACTTCTGCTTTGAGGGCCCAGCTCTTCATCCAGCCCCTTCTGTCCTCTCTGTTCCACGTTCTCCAGGGCAGAGGCTCCCCCCTGGGGGATGATGAAACCCCCAAACCCTGAGGGCAGAGAGGGAGAAGCCTGCAGCTGCCTACCCCTGCAGCCCCACCTCCGCCTGGCTTCTCCCTCCCCCAGTCACTCCATGATCTGCCCTGGGGGAGCCCGTGTAAGGGGGATGATCAGCTGACCCCTGCTCCCCTGCTGGCCCCACGACTCACAGGACCAGCCAGCTCCTCGCTCTCCTGACATGGGGCTGGCCAGAGTCAAAAGAGCAGGTGAAAGGAGGCAGCTGGAAGAGCCACCCCAGCCTCCCACCCACATCCCAGCGCCAGAGACCAGGGGAGGTGACTGCAGGGATTGTGGGTTGGGGCCACAACAACAAATCTCAGCTGGTTTGTTACCCCAGGGGCAGGCAGGCGGATGCTCGGCACCATGAAATAAGGGGTGTGGCCGGTTGTGCAGCCTGAGAGCCCTCAGCTCCAGAGGTCTCTACTGTCCCCTGGCAAAGGGTAACCCAAAGCATTCTCCTTACCCCAGTTACAATGGGGCTTTATACAGACAGCTGCCCCTCCCCTTCTGTTCCTGGCCTTCCGAGTGGGTCTGGTGCCCATGGGCATTGGCAGCCAATCAGCCGCGAGCAGATTTGCATGAAGGGGCCATTCCCCAGTGCTGGTGTTTTAAGGGGGAATCGGAGGGTGCCAGCCACAGACCCGTTTGCCTCAGGGAGCCGAGCTCATCTGGATCCACCATGGCCTGGGCCCCTCTGCTCCTCACCCTGCTCACCTACTGCTCGGGTGCGGTAACCCAAAAAGATTTTAATCCAAACATATTTTCCCTTCCCCAGCTGCCTGTGCTGGCTGCCTGCAGAGTGAGCTCTCTCTCCGCACAGCAATGACACAGCGAATTGATCCCTCTGTTTTCTCTTCTTTTCCCAGGTTCTCTGGCCCAGTACGTGCTGACTCAGCCGCCCTCAGTGTCTGTGTCTCCAGGGCAAAACGCTCAACTCACCTGCTCAGGGAACAACATTGGTAGCAAAGCTGTGCAGTGGTACCAACAGAAACCTGGCAGTGCCCCCCTACTTGTGATATATAGTGATAGCAACAGACCCTCTGGAATCCCTGACCGATTCTCTGGTGCCAACTCTGGGAACACGGCCACGTTAACCATCACTGGGGTCCAGGCGCAGGACGAGGCTGATTATTACTGTCAGGTGCCCGACAGCAACACTCCTCACAGTGACCCAGCCCAATGGGGAAGTGAAACAAAAACCTCCTTGCTTAGAAAGGCCTCACGTTATATTCTTACTTGTGATGGGAGGTGGGCTAATATTTCAGAGGTGGGGAGGGGCCTGCACATTTCATCTACAGAAAACCCTTCAAGAACAAGATTTTGTCAATGGTGCCCTGAGAATGGCAGAATTCACAGTGCCTTCGATATGCAACATTGTTGTAGGCCCATGTGTCCCATGGAATTACAGAGATACGGTGGCTTCGGGGGGTATCCACGTGAGATGAGGTTCTGAGCTCTGTGTGGATCCACATCTGTCTCCAAAACAAGATGGTACAGTTGAAGACATTGCCCCACCTCTGGGCAGGAAGCAAAGCTCTCAGTAGCTGTTTCTCCTACTCTCTGCAGTTTCTTTCTGTTCTCCCAAACTCTGCAGTGTGCACATCACTGAGTGTAACCACATTCCCTACAACCATTGCAGAGGATTGCAGATACTCAGCAGCACCATTATAGTGACTGGCTGGCTGGCTCACTCCCTGACCATGCTTGGACAATCTCAACATTCCCATGTGCATAGAAACACATGCTTTAAAACCCTGTCGATTTTGGTCCTGAATCTCCATGGCAGTGCATCTCTGTCTGTGCACAGATGTGGCTGCTGGGGTCAGCAGATTCACTTTGCTACACATTCCTGAGCCTGGGGACAGAGGGCAGAGTGTTTTCTGTGGGGAATCGCCACTGTTGGCATCTGCTGCTCTGGCCGTGATCAGTCCTGCAGACTATGAGTCACGGAGCAAGGTCCCTCTCTTCACCCAGCCTTTATTTTTACCCCACTTTATCATGGGGCAATGGGAGCAGAGCTCAGTTTAAGGGGTATTTCTCTGGTGCTGAATAGCAGACGTGTCCAAAGGAGATATTTGACACATGTTTGCTTGCAAGGAATTTCATACTATTGTTAGAATAAAGTGGCCCCTATGACCACTCACTAAATTCCCCTAGTCCCAGTGTGTCTCCCAGCCGTGGGGCTGGAGAGTTGTGAGAGGCTTGGAAGGTCGCTGTGTCCACTCCCCTCGTTTCCCAGTGCAGAGCTGTGCTCAGTCCACTCTTCCTGTGGCTCCCATGGGTGATGCCGGACAGGGATAGTGTGTAACTGCCTGTGGTCTGTGAACCCCACCAGGTCTATGAAGACAACCTCTACAGCAGAGGTGGGCGACCTGTGTCCTACCAGGGTGCTATGGAACCCTACGAGGCATTGTGTTTGCCATTGGCCACGTTCCGGGTTCCTAGATTCTATTGAGTTTCATCTGTGAGGTTTGCTCCGACCAGTGTTACAAAATGTCACGCACTGCAAGCCAGAGCTCAGGCAGGGAGGTGTGTGGTGCACGCTGACTGCTCACAACACTGACTGGGAGAGTCCTGACTCCCTCTGTAGCCAATCCCAGCGCTGCTCCGACTCAGTCAGCACATCCTACAACTCCTAAGTGCGCACGCGCAGTTCCCAAAACTGTCCCGTCCCTGGAGATGCTCTTGGTTAGAACAATGTGGCAGCCCACCCTGAGGGAGGAGGCCACTTACGCCCCATTCAGTACACCAGGGAGTTTGGGACACTAGTAACATGAATACCAAATGCTTCATTCTTGTAGGGCCGCAGTTTGTCCTGCCCCCACGTGGCATCTCCTGAGCCACCAAAGGCAGCTGGTCAGTGATTTTATCCCCTCAGCCCAGAGTTCTGCCCTTTTCTCTGCCTTTGCCTGCCCCACACAGGCAATCCCAGTGTCTCTCAGCAAGGGACAGGCCCAAACCCTGTGCTGGGAGCGGCGTCAGCTCCACACTGCTCAGCTGGTGCAATAAAGCGCAGGGTGTAGCCAATGTTCCCACAGGTGTCAGGGCAGCAGCCCAGTCTCTGCTTCTCCCATACCCAGATGAATTGCCAGTCACCTGAATGAAGTGCTGGAGACAAACCTTGACCCCGTCAGTCAGTGCCTGAGCCATTCCCCCTCCCCAGTGTGACAGTGTCTCATTAGGTCACCCTGCACAGGAAGAGGGGATCGGCTGGTGTCTCTAGGGTATTTGGTGTCGCCAGCTGGCCCATGCTGAGTGCTGGGCGCTGGCACTACAATGGGAGTAGTAACTAGCCCTACCAGTGACAGGCAGTGCAGCTCCTCAATCCAGTTGCTGTCACGGAGTCCTGCTTCCAGGAGCGTTGTAGCTGTACACTAGGTTCAGCCATTTCCTTATGAACAGGGGCCAAAGCCTGTGAACAGCCAAGCCCACAGCTCAAGCAGGAATGCCCCTGGCCTGGGAGAAGTTCAAACAGAGCTGATTAGTGAATGAATCAGATGGTTCTGGCTGTTTGCTCTGCATGCACGGAGCCTGCCAGGCTGCCAGGGACACAAGGGACAGGATGGGTGTTTGTCATGGTACCAGGAGGATGAAGGCATTAGACTGTGATGGCAGAGTGTGCACTGCAGCTCTACGGCTGGGACATCAGGGACCCTGGAAACAAGGGTGAAGGAAAACAAGTCCCATGTAACCGATGCAGTGACAGGACAATGGGAGCTGCTGTAAGATACCCCCAGCAGCCATGCAGCTTCCCCATAAGCCCCACACAGGACCTCCATGTTACACATCACCACTGTGTTGTACATCACTCCGTGTTACACATCACATCTGTGTCATACATTGCTCCTTGTTACACATCACGTCTCTGTCGCACATCATTCCGTGTTACACATCACCTCCGTGTGACAATCACACACCTCTATCTTGAACATCACTCCTTATCACAAATCACCACTGTTTCACACATAACTCCCTGCTGCAAGTCACTCTGTGTTACTCATCACCTTCATGTTGCACATCACTATATGTTGCATATCACATCCATACTGGTGCACATAAGAAAATTCCCTCTGTACAGGAAAATTACAAGCAACCCTGGATTCACACCCCTTCTCTGATGAATTTTTCCAGCTGCAGCAGGTTGTTTGCTAAGCTGAAACACCTGGGTTCATCAGGTACATGTACATGCTGGCCGCATTCATTGGCTGGAAGTTGGAACTAAAAACTCCAAACTGAAACTACTGTGTGAATGTTTAACATAAGGGTGAGGATTCCGTGAGGATACAATTTACTGTGGGTTATGATGGATTCTCCACCGTTGGCACCATTAGATTTCAGAGCGGTTGTTTTTAAGAGATGTGCTGATTGAAAAAGGAATGACTTTCAGGCTTTTTCGGGCCTATGTTACATGGCAGTCAAGCTGGATGATCACATTGGGGTCTCTTCTTGCCTGGGAACCAGTGGGTTGGTCTAAAGCACAGCTGGAGCAAGGTAGCCAGGGCATGTAGATGGGTACATACAATCACTGCCAGCCCTTCAGCTGTGTTGTTCGTTTGTCAGCTCCAGAGAAGAACCCATTAGCAAATTTTGTTCTTGATGTCACTATAAGGGGACTGACAAAGTCGTCCCTTAACCTTGTTCTGGGGAAACCAAAATACCTTCAGCTCTTGGAGTCTATGGCTGTGAGGTGTTTCTATGGGCAGTTAACCATGTGTAGCACGTTAAGTCTAGGTAGCACAGCAGAAACACCAGCTAATTCAGGAATAACAACCTCACTGGAACTGGAGAACAGCCCTTATAAAGCAGAAGATCATCAACCAATGAAGGCTGTCCTAGTCACATGACTCTCTCAGGTTGTGCTAGGGCCAAATACGATAGGAGCAGATTAGCATAAAGGAGGAGCTTAGCTGCTCCTCACTCACAGAGACTGATATAAGGGCCAGGAACTCTCCGGCAAAGTCAGCGTGACCAGTCTCTCCCAACGCCAGCAGGCAGCTCTCGGAAGTGACAGTGACCCTGTCTGGCAGGGCTCCGAGGGCCTGAGATCTCCTCACCATGCTCTGGGCTCCCCTCATTGTCCTGCTGGGGACGTGCTGCACAGGTGAGCACAGGGAGGGCAGGTTAAATACCCATTGAAATTATTGCTGGAGCACGAGGCACAAACTGACTCATTCATGGCTGGGGAAGGACAAGGAGGGTTTGACGGATTTTTACCATTTTTCCCAGGTTCCAGCTCCCAGAATGTGGTGACTCAGCCGCCCTCAGCATCAGTGTCCCCAGGAAACACCGTGAAACTCTCCTGCACCATGAGCAGTGGGACCAGCATCAGTGGCTACAACGTGTACTGGTTCCAACAGAAACCGGGGAATTCCCCGCGGTACCTGCTGAGATACAAGTCAGATTCTGACAAACACCAGGGCTCCGGGGTCCCTGTCCGGTTCTCGGGTTCCAAGGACACGTCCAGCAACACCGGTTATTTGACCATTTCTGGGGCCCTGGCGGAGGATGAGGCTGACTATTACTGTGCTGTGTGGCACAACAGTGCTTGTCACAGTGACACAGTCAGATGGGGAAGTGGCACAAAAACTTCTTTGTCCTTCTGGGCTGTGAGGGGAAGTGAACAACTTGCACAATTGACTCTCTTCCAGCCCCCTGTCACACATCACACAAACAGCTAGTCTATTGGGTAAATTTCACCTCCTTGCATGAGCCCTCTGCCTGGCTGAGTAAGAACTGGGCCCACCTGCAGGGACAGAGTGCTGGTGACAGATGCACTGGGCCAGAGAGCTGAGACTCCCATTACACCAAATGGAATCCTCTTGCTGTGCTCCCTCCTGAGTTGGAAGACCTGGCCCTGACAAGGTGAGGAGCAGCCGGGCTGCACTCTGGGGGTGGGTCCATCATACAGTGTCAGTGGATACAGAAGCTTGCTCAAGGCCTCAGATTGCCTTTTTCTGACAGGGGCAGAGACAGCCCTTTGTGGCCCTCCTCAGAGTGTCACTGCTATGGTTTGGTTGAACCATCTCCGCCCTTCCTCCAGCCCATTCTCTCACAGGCGATGGATCTGGGTGGATCAGACTGTAAAGGAATTGGAGCCCTGGCTGAGCACCCGCAGGAATTGCTAGAGGAGGGACAGAGGCCACCCACTGCTCTCCCTGGAGTTTTCACAACTGCTGCAATTCTTTCTTCATAGTCACTCAGACTGCTGGGGAACAGAGCAAGTGGGGGGAGCTGCAGCTTCAGTTAAGCTTCATACAACATCCCCCTTTACATCTGCATGGCTCAGTGGATTCCAACTGTCAAATCTGCCTTCTCTCTGCCCAGCTCTGACACAGGGTCTCTCAAGCTGTTCTTCCTAGTGAGTATGAGCAACTTGTCAGCCTGGGTAGAAGTGTTTGTTTCAGGTGTGGGCTCTACAAGGACAGGGAACCGCAGGAGAGTTGCTGTCTGCCCAGGCTCTGACCAGAGTCAGTCCTGGAAGCAGTATTGTGTCCTGACACCCTGGCAAAGTGCTGGGCTGAGATTCCTGGGAGAACCAGGAAATAAAACTCCTCAGCAGAGACCCAGACTCCATAGCACTGATTGCCCCTCTGCCAGGGAGCCGGCCTGCCAGAGGCTCACAAAGGGCTGATGCTGGTGTCACAAGAGGGATGCTGCTGTGAAGGAGAGAGGCAGCAATATCGATATCTACAGGGAGGAGGGGGGAGGTGGCTTCCCTCCTTTCCAGGCAGATGCAAGTGCCCACGTGCTGGGGGAATCCCTTCCACAGCTGTGAGCAGGCTGGGGAGTGATCAGTCCAGGGAAGAACACCCTGACAGGAACAGCGGGAAGGCTGGAAACAGCTGTGCAGAGGTGGCACCTGCAGAGTGGGACAGTCAGTGGGGGCAGCGTTCGGAGGAGTCAGCCAGCAGGGTCTAAGCGCCTGTGAAAGGCGGCAAGGACTGGCCAGAGCGACACCAACACTGACCAGCAGGGGGAGCCCTCCCCTGTCCAGCACTGGCGCTGGGAGTCCAGCAGTGCACAAGTGTCAGGGGGCCCAGCACTGGGCTGGAGACGTCTCTGGGCTTTGGGGCTTTTCGCCCCCCACCAGCTTTCACTATGGTCATGTGACCTCAGAGCACTGTGTGCTTTGGAGTCCCCCTCCCCACGCACCCCACTCCCCTCTCTGCGCCTCTCTGGGGCAGGGCTGTTCACACTGGCACCCTGCTTGCTGGGGCTGGATGGGCACCACTAGTCACCAAAACCCAACCCCAGGGGAGGGAGCTAAGGAGAGAGGAGCAGAAATTTTCTCCTTCCTTCTCGTACCACATCTCCCCCACTACCACACACACATACCCCTGGCCTTGTGCAGGGAGAGTCACTGAACGCTGTCAGGAGCCACCAGCCCCCACATGGCTCACAGCACCTGTGGCGTGTTCTTGGCCATCTCTGAGTGTGCGTCTCTGGAGCAGGGGGTAGAGCAGGAGGGGTCAGGACCTCCCCTCTGCCCCGACAGCAGTGCATCCCTCACAGCACTTACTCATGGCCCCATAACCAACCAGAGGCAGCCATATTGTCCGTACCCCAGCTCCTGGCAACAGCCCGATCCCAGGCAGCAGCAGCTAATCCCAGAAGCCATCAGACCACACCCGCAACAAGTCTCAAAGACACCTGCACAACCTGCAGTGCCAGCCTGTCCCAGCCACCATCCCACCAAGGACACAGCCCCAAACCAGCTAGCAGCTCTTGTAGCTGCAAACAGTCCTGGGCCATGACAGAAACCCAGCTTGCTTGGCAGTGCTGAGCAGACATGCGACAGTCCTCCAGCTGGAGGCAGTGCTCTGGCCAACAATGGTCTGATCACCCAGCTTTCCCTGGTCCCAGGAGTTCCGGTCTCTTTTCTAACTCCCTACCAGCCGTGCACCCTACCCATGTTCTGAAGGGTCATAACTTGCTGCAGTGTTTACAGGTCAATAGGCAGGACTGGAAAGATGCAAATGTTACTAAGGAGTAGAGCAACTTCTTCTCACTATGATAATTTGGCCAGAAAGCAAATCTAGGCTAGAGATAGGAAACAAGGTCCTGGAGCTGGAGAACTGCACTCGACATGGGAAATGTTGGTGAAACTGTGAGCTAGGGCAGGAGATCACATTGCAATTTGCAGGTGTAGCTCTGTTCAGCTCTAGTGTCAGGGCGAGGAGCCGCTATCCCCTTTGTGCTGAACCATTTGGCCACAAGCAATTGGGGAGGGATTCTGTGGGGAGATAAAATGACAATAACAATGAAGCTTTCATCCTGGTACCTCCCAGATTCCCCTTTTTTCCTTCTTGCTCTGAAGGCAGAGAGGGACAGGTGGAGCAGATGGGGAGCTGGTGGAGAGAAGGTGTGGTCAGACCTCCCCATACAGGGCTTGCATAGGAAATACACTCTCCCAAAGCCATTCATCCGTCTCTCAGCAGTGTGTCTCAAGAGGATGCTTTCTTGGCAATTCTTTGATGACATTTGCTCTTTGAGAATACAGACCAGATAGGTGCCTGTCCAAGAAACAACATGAAGCATCCACCTGTCCAAAATGATACCCACAAAATACCCCCTGAATTGCACCCCTTCCTCTCAAGCTCTGCCCTGCAATTGGACAGTCTGCACCCCTGTCAGCAGATAGATCTGTCTTAGGCCGTCTGTGCCCTTTGCTCTCCTAACTCCCATTCTCCCTGTACATGCATTGCCAGCAACAGAAAGCTCATGCACTTCCAGAGTCCCAGATGTTTACAACAGGAGATCCCTACTCAAACTGAGCAACGCTTTCACACTGCAATGGATTGTCCCCAGGAATATTTCCCTCCCCCCACCCAGTACCAGTACAGACATGACATTTTTCTGTGCTCTGTGTGACTCCGCAAGGCCGCCTGGGCTCAACAGGACCATTGCTACATCTCTAAATATTTATGGGAATGATTTGCCTTCACTTACTGCACTTCTACAGCAGGGTGAATTTCACTGGCTGGGACTCACAGATCTGTAGAGCAGAGAGGACTTGATCCCAGCATCTTCCCCCGTGTCACTGCCCATCTCGTCTGGGCGAATGAGGATGCTAGTGAGCAAGGAGCAGATTTGCATGAAGGGGCCGTTCTCCAGTGCTGGGATTTAAGAGAGAATCGGAGGGTCCCAATCACAAACCCATTTGCCTCCGGATGCTGAGCTCATCTGGATCCCCTGCCATGGCCTGGGCCCCTCTGCTCCTCGCGCTGCTCACCTACTGCTCAGGTGATATTTGGTGTTTCCGTGTCCCCCGCTGCCTGTGGATCATGTTCACTGGGGATCAACGTTGACTCATTTTATTCATGTGCTTTCTCCTTGCAGGTTCTCTGGCCCAGTACGTGCTGACTCAGCCGCCCTCAGTGTCTGCGTCTCCAGGGCAAAACGCTCAACTCTCCTGCTCCGGGAACAACATTGGTAGCAAGAGTGTGCAGTGGTACCAACAGAAACCTGGCAGTGCCCCCCTACTCGTGATATATGATGATAGCAGCAGACCCTCCGGAATCCCTGAGCGATTCTCTGGGGACAACTCTGGGAACACGGCCACGTTAACCATCACCGGGGTCCAGGCGCAGGATGAGGCTGATTATTACTGTCAGGTGTGGGACAGTAGCAGTGATCAGCCTCACAGTGACACAGCCTCATGGGGAAGTGAGACACAAATCTCTTGTTTTTAGAGAAAGCGAGTAATGTGTCCCAGTGAGGGCTTCCTTGTGTGGAGGAGACGGTGTGTGATGGGAGGATGTTTCCTTTCAGTCAATATTCCCAGCTGCATGTAGACTACTGATCACCTATTAATTAATGTTATTCCCACTGGGGATTTCACTGTATAGCAAGTTCTTACCGAACCGAAACATTGAGGGCTAGAGGAAAGGGAGCTATCTGTAACTAGTGGAGATTAGTTTAGAACTTCTTCGTCATTTAAAGGAATGAACTGGGTCTCTCTCTCCATTGCTCCAGCCACTCCCTGGTCTCACATCCCAAGGGGAGGATGTGGGCTCTCAGACAAGCTCCAACCTGCACTTCCAAGAACTGAAAAACTCCCTCTCCCTTCTGTGCTCCTGCCCAGAACAGGAAAGCCTTCAGTGAGCTAAAATTTGAGCCTGGAGGCAGCGGAATGCTCTGAATCAGGAACAGTAAGAACCTCTTGATGTTCCAGTGCTGTAAAATCTGGAAGCTTCAGAGGGTCGGCTTCAGACTTACTGAGCTGGTTCAGTGATTGTCGGGCTTTGGGGAAAGTTAATCAAGGCCTCATGGGAAAGTCAGGGGATCTCGTCACTGACATGAGACATTTGTGGCCCATCTCGTGTTTAATGCATAAATAAAGTGTCAGATATGAACCACGGTTCTGTCAGCTGGTGTTGGGCAGTTGCCATCCCACCCTGCTCAAAATGTACACCATTTATGGAGGGGGAGGAGGAGGCCGGGCCTTAGGGCAAAGAGGCAGGGTTGTAGCTTTGGACCCTTCTCATTCAGGAGCCCGCACTGCTGTGCCCGCCCAGCTGGCTGCTCACTTGCTGTTCTGTCTGAGACCTACACAGTCTTGGGTCCCACAAATTCTTTGATTGGGCCTCGAGGTGGGGCTAAGGGAGGCAGAAGTGTCCCGCCCCCCTTAAAGCTGCATGCCCTGGCTCCAGAGGCAGTTCTTAAACGCAACAGAGTTTGAGCTGCTCCCAGCTTTGCCTTTGGGAAAAGGAACTTGTTATAAGAAGAGGGAGACAGGTGATTAAGAATAACCAAAGGCTGGGCATTCCAATAATAGAAGGTTTGTTAGAGCATCATAAAAACTGGGTACTCCACTTAAGGGATAGAGTGGGAAAAGAGTAGGAATGAGTGTTGTGCTGCTGGGATCACTGCTATTTAACATGCAAATGTTCTTTAACAGGGGGAAGGATCCGACTGTTTGCATGGCCCAGGATCTGTCTGTTTAAGCCTTTTGAAGCAGCTGGCACTGCCTCTTCTGTTTATGCCTTCCAAAGCACCTGGCATTGGCCACTGTTGGAAGACCGGACACTGGGCTAGATGGACCATTGGTCTCGCCTAGTGTGGACATTCTGATCTCAGATAGACCCCAAGTGTATCTGCCCCCTGTTGTAATCCACTAGACCCCACTCCCTTCAAGATCTGAGATAGAATCCGAGAGTCCTGCCTGTCTCTTTCCCTCCATCCCCCCCACAAAGTTAGTAACAAAGTGGGAATATATATTATTATTTAAGGCTAACTGCTTTCCCTTAAATGACTTGACACAATATGTTAGAAAATGTTAATATTAGAGCTGTGTGGGCTTAATATTTATTTCATTTACTTTCTTGTGTATAGGAATTGGATACAGTGCTCCTGTCAGCTAAATGCTAAGTTATCTCCTACTCCTCCTCCCTCCTCTTGCCTTCCTTTATATATTCTTGAATCTGGACTTTTAATACTCCAGTTGTCTGAATAAGTGGGTTGTATCCATGAAAGCTCATGATACCATCCACAGGTTTTGTTACTCTTTAAGGTGCTGCAAGACAGAGTCAGTCTTAGGGGCGGGCAAGCTGGGCAGTCGCCCAGGGCCATCATTTTCAAGGGACTGCCGAAATGTAACAGTGAACTGTATATATAATGGGAAAAATTGCATGAGCTTTTGCCAGATATTTTTCATGAATTCTGAGCAGCAATTAATAGATGAAAAAGGGTGCCAGGGAAGCTCAAAGTGCAGTCACAGGCTGGATGGCTCGGTCAGCAGGAAGGATCCAGCCTTGACACACGTGTCCTCACAGAGCGAGTTTCACTCCCAGCAGCTGGGCCCGGTGTCTGTCTGTCTCCCTGTCTATCAGCAGTGTACTTGCTACAGCAAAGCTCCTTGCACTAGGCGGTACCTTCCCCTCAGCGTGAGCTCCAGACTGTCCCTGTGTCACTGCAGCCCTGGCTGCATTCTCACAGCGCCATAAGCTGCCTTCCCCCCGCCCCGCCCAGCACTCTGACCTGAACTGAGGTTGCTTCTTACTCTCCACTGCTGAGAACCCACCTCTGGCTCCCTGCATATGCGGCTCCCTCCCCACCAGACACTCCCGGGAGAGTCTCAGGTCTCTGGACAGCTCCCCTAGTGTCTATATTTCCCAGCCAAGCCCAGGATGCAAGGAAGCAAGCGAGGCTGGGAGGTAGGAACCCTATTAATTGAGTATCTCTAATTCTTTTCAACGAAAATAAGATGCAATGCCGTAGCACGGAATTTTGTAGCCCGGGCAAGACCAAACCTTAACTGCCTTTAATACTTAATAAATCTATAAAAATAATTTGAAAATGCTTCTTTAAAATATTTAATTACTATATATGAAAACTTCAGGCTCAAAGAACATTTTTGAGCATCACTGTATTGGTGGCATATTCAGCATCACAATAAACCTCAGTTTACGATGAAGAAGAGATGTTCCAAAATATGGGGGTTTTTTTTCCAAATTTGGCCCACTGTACATGAGCCAAATGTCAGAAAAGCATTTTCTGAAAAAATAAGGAGAAAACACTTGTGAAAATTGACTTTTGCACTTTGCGTAAATTTTCTGGAAAAATAGTGTAGTATAGACATAGCCTGGAGGTGAAGTGATGCTGCTCTACAGCCATACCGAGGAACAGCCCCAGGCTGTGTGTGACACTGACCACTAGGAGGAGCTGATCATCCACAGCCCATAGGATGCCCAATAGGGTTTGCAGTTCCCAGTGACCAGCTGGCAGCTGCTGGGCTAGAGTCATCTCTGGGCTCAGGGGTTTCAAACCCCCACAGCTCTCACACGGCTGGTAGGAATGAGGTTCCCTGGGGCCTTCTGCTTTGGGGACCCAGCTCGTCTGTGCTCCCTGTTCCACATTCCCCAGGGCAGAGGCTCCACTTGGAGGCACAATGAAACCCCCAAACCCTGAGGGCAGAGAGGGAGAACCCTGCAGCTGCCTACACCTGCAGCCCCACCCCCGCCTGGCTTCTCCCTCCCCAGTCACTCCATGCTCTGCCCTGGGGGAGCCTGTGTAAGGGGGATGATCAGGTGACCCCTGCTCCCCTGCTGGCCCCATGACTCACAGGACCAGCCAGCTCCTCGCTTTCCTGACATGGGGCTGGCCAGAGTCAAAAGAGCAGGTGAAAGGAGGCAGCTGGAAGAGCCACCCCAGCCTCCCACCCACATCCCAGCGCCAGAGACCAGGGGAGGTGACTGCAGGGATTGTGGGTTGGGGCCACAACAACAAATCTCAGCTGGTTTGTTACCCCAGGGGCAGGCAGGTGGATGCTCGGCACCATGAAATAAGGGGTGTGGCCGGTTGTGCAGCCTCAGAGTCCTCAGCTCCAGGGGTCTCTACTGTCCCCTGGCAAAGTGTAACCCAAAGCATTCTCCTTACCCCAGTTACAATGGGGCTTTATACAGACAGCTGATCCTCCCTCTCTGTTCCTGGCCTCCCCAAAGGGGTGGGGGCCATAGGCACAGCCAGCCAATAAGATGCAAGCAGATTTGCATGAAGGTGCCATTCCCCAGTGCTGGTGTTTTAAGGGGGAATCGGAGGGTCCCAGCCACAGACCCGTTTGCCTCAGGGAGCCGAGCTCGTCTGGATCCACCATGGCCTGGGCCCCCCTGCTCCTCACCCTGCTCACCTACTGCTCGGGTGCGGTAACCCAAAAAGATTTTAATCCAAAAAGATTTCCCTTCCCCAGCTGCCTGTGCTGGCTGCCTGCAGAGTGAGCTCTCTCTCCGCACAGCAATGAAACAGCGAATTGATCCCTCTGTTTTCTCCTCTTCTCCCAGGTTCTCTGGCCCAGTACGTGCTGACTCAGCCGCCCTCAGTGTCTGTGTCTCCAGGGCAAAACGCTCAACTCACCTGCTCAGGGAACAACATTGGTGGCAAGAGTGTGCACTGGTACCAACAGAAACCTGGCAGTGCCCCCCTAGCAGTGATATCTGATAGTAACAGCAGACCCTCCGGAATCCCTGAGCGATTCTCTGGTGCCAACTCCGGGAACACGGCCACGTTAACCATCACTGGGGTCCAGGCGCAGGATGAGGCTGATTATTACTGTCAGGTGTGGGATGATGACAGTAGCTCTCACACAGTGATACAGCCTGATGGGGAAGTGAGACACAAACTGCCTCTGTCTCGGTGGGAGTGGGGGGAGTATTCATTGCTTCTGTGACTGCATGAGGGTCCCAAACCCTTCTGGGAATCCTGGTGTCACAGTGAGGCGCCTTAGTAACCTGTCGGGTGGGCTAGGGCTGAGTCTTTCCTACACTAAGTCAGGACTGTCAGTTCACAGACAGGACTCCGTGATCCAGTGTGTGGAAAGCTGGACTGTCTAACAGAGCCAGACATGTACCCAGAAGCCTCCTGTTATGGGACAAGCCCAAGAAAGAAACCAACAGAACACCACTGACCATCACCTACAGTCCCCAGCTAAAACCTCTCTAACGCATCATTAGTGATCGACAGTCCATCTTGGACAATGATCCCTCACTTTCACAGGCCTTGGAGGCAGGCCAGTCCTTGCCCACAGACAACCCGCCAACCTGAAGCATATTCACACCGCACCATAATAACTCTAAGGGTATGTCTACACTACCCCGCTAGTTCGAACTAGCGGGGTAATGTATGCATACCGCACTTGCTAATGAAGCCCGGGATTTGAATTTCCCGGGCTTCATTAGCATAAAGCCGGCTCCGCCATTTTTAAAAGCCGGCTTGTTCGAACCCTTTGATCTTGTTAACTTGGCCTTTTGACTGTATAAAATCAAGGGGTTTGAACCTTGTATGGTACTCACATTTTCTGAATGCATTTTAGCAAAGCTTTGCTGAAATAAACAGAAGCGGTCTAACAAATCTGTGAGTCCTGTCTAACTTTGACATACCTTTCCTTAAGATCATGAACTCTATTATTTCATGATCACTGTCCCCTATACTGTCTTCCACTTTCAAGTTCTCAACTAGTTCCTCCCTATTTGTTAAAATCAAATCCAGAACAGCTTCTCCTCTGGTAGCTTTTTCAACCTTCTGAAACAGAAAGTTGTCTCCAATGCAGTCCAGAAACTTATTGGATAGCCTGTGCCTCGCTGTGTTAGTTTCCCAACATATGTCTGGATAATTGAAGTCCCCCATCACCACCAAATCTTGGGCTTTGGATAGTTTTGTTAATTGTTTAAAAAAGGCCTTATCCACCTCTTCCACCTGGCTAGGTGGCCTGTAGTAAACTCCTAGCATGACATCACCCTCATTTTTTACCCCTTTTAGCTTAACCCAGAGACTCTCTACACAACTATCTCCTACCTTCATCTCCACTTCAGTCCAAGTGTGTACATTTTTAATATACAAGGCAACCTCTCCTCCCTTTTTTCCCTGTCTGTCCTTCCTGAGCAAGCCGTACCCTTCCATACCAACATTCCAATCATGCGTCCCATCCCACCAGGTTTCTGTAATACCAATGATATCATAGTTGTATTTATTTGTTAGCAATTCCAGTTCTTCCTGCTTATTACCCATACTTCTCGCATTTGTATATAGGCATCTAAGATACTGATTTGATCTTGCCTCCCTGTTGTGCCCTGACCCTCCTTTCTCCTTGCCATTATAGGCCGTAGTCCCCCCCATTTCCAACCCATCTTCCAGTCCCGCACATTCAGCACTTACCTGTGGGCTTTGCTCACCTGTCCCCATCGAACCTAGTAGGTCATGCTGTGCATGGCTCCTCGCTGTTTCCTTTAGCACTTGTACCAGGAAGTTGTCCCCAACATTCTCCAGAAACTTCCTGGATTGTCTGTGCACTGCTGTATTGGTCTCCCAACAGATGTCAGGGTGATTAAACTCCCCTATGAGAACTAGGGGCTCTGATCTGTTAGTTGTCTGAAGAAAGCCTCGTCTACCTCACCCACCTTGTCTGGTGGTCTATTGCAAATACAGACCATGACATCACCTTTGTTGTTCCTGCCTCTAGACTTAACTCAAAGTCTCTCAACAGGCTTTTCTCGGGCTTTAAATTGAAGCTATGACCAATCATAATGACCAGTCATAATGCTCTCCTACAAGAGGGCATCTCCTTCTCCTTTTTTCACCCACCTGTCCTGCCTCAACATGCACCCATGACAGTGCTCCAGTCATGTGAGTCATCCTATCAAGACCCCGTTGTTCCAATCAAATCATTGCTATTCGACTGTTCCAGAACTTCTAATTCTTCCTGCTTGTTTCCCAGCCTGCTTGTGCTGTTGAACAGACACCTAGCTCCAGGGTAAGCAGCACACTTCTCCAGATTCTCGATCTGGATGGGAAATGATTGACTCCATCTCTCTTGGGAGGGAAGCCCTGACCAATACCACCCAGCTTCTCTTGAGAGTGGTGTTCATAGGACACCCCTCTCAGGTACAGGGCATCCCTTGTCTTCTAATCAATGGGGTTGCCATCAGATTCCTTCCCTTAGAAGGTTACTGCCAAAGTGTTTTCCACTGTTGTACTAGTGCTGAGAGCCTGAAAGCAAATCCTCACCTCTGTCGGGATTGGCGATCTCTCAGTTGTCTTTCTTCTCCTGGCTGTCACATGCTGCCAATTTTCTTCTCTATTCTGCACTGTCCTCTGTAGTTCTTCAGCATCCTGTGCCTGGAGTTTTAAATGCTGCCTTCTCTTCAGAAAGTCTTCATCTTCTCTGATGGAGCACAGGGTTCATATTTGGGCCTCTGGTCCTTCCAGTCACTTCTGTTCTCTGGCAGAAGACAAACATGGCCCATGCTGTGCAGGTCACAACAGCTGATCTCTCACTATCCACACTGTCTTCCTTCTGAGAGACTCCTCAGATGCTGTATTTATTGTGCATGGAAGCCTGAAGGGGAGAAGAAAGAGAGAGAAGAAAGAGGAGAACAAAAAAAACTTCCAGGCAAACTCCCTCTGTCGGCTACTCACTCAGGTTGCTCTGGCTGCCTTTGTGACAAGGCTGCTGTCTCCAAACAGGTGCCGCGGGTCAAAGCCCCCAAGCCAGTCAGCCCCTCCAGGCCCACCTGGAACAAAGCACTTGATCAGATTCTATAAGTAGAGCTTCTCTGCTGGGGAATACAAGGGAAGGGACGCTGGGCCCATGCTATTGGCTGACAGTGTGACAGTATCATTGTTATCTCCACCAGCCCTCTCCCTGAACTGTGCCAGTTACTGACGTGTGCTCCCTTGCACATCCGACCCAGCAGTGCAATGGAACTGTATGTCCCCCAAGTGCTGCACAAACTGCAGCTGGTTAGTCTCACTCCAGCTCAGGGGCATTATCTACCCACGCTCCTCGATGGGGAAACTGGGACTTCATGGACCTGAGCTATCCCCTCCCTCAAGCCCTCTGTCTCAAGGGAGTTAGCTCAGAGATTAAAAGGAACTATGATCATGTAAGCAGGCTCAGGCCCAGTCATCCCTGTGCTTATGGCCCCACCCTTTATCAATGGCTCATCTCCAGGCTTGTGGAGCCTGGCTCCAGTGACTTCCCTGGCTGCGCCCATCAAGGCCAGTGGGATGGATGGGGCATGGTGAACTCCCCAGCCTGCTGGGCTCTCTGTGCCCCAGTGCACACAGGCTGGCATTTGAGCGTGTTTCCAAGGGACAGCAGCCACCCATGGCAGGCCCAAATGTCCCAGGAACTCCTGGGAGCCAGGGAGCGGGGCGGGTGAGACATTGTCCAGAGAACATGGAGCTCACCTGGCCAGTGCCTGGGTTCATGTCCCTGCCCAGGCCTGGTTCACACTGGCTAGCCATGTAGCCCAAATTAGGCCCCACAAAGAATGATTCCCCCACCCCTCCCAACCAGGAGTCAGTACTAAGCCAGAGTTGTCCACTCCTCTCCCCTTTCTTGCTGCGGCAGGCTCAGTGCTGCTGAGAGTGGGCACCTGCCAGGCTCCAACCCCAGGAGTGGACATTGCAAAAAGAGAGATCGAACATTATCAACAGCTTTACAATCAGTTCCACAAGCCTCTGTGTGCAGCGCTGGGCTGTTACTCCAAGGCAGTGTCTGTGCGACTTCTAGACGACACATCACCAGCCTGGTACAGTTAATGCCATTACTGAGTGTCTGTGCCATAGACAAGAACTATGGGGTGCTGTGAGGCATCAGTGATGTCATGGAATAAACACGCAGTCTGATTTACAGATTCAGGTCAGACAGAAGCGTTTACTGTGATCACAGGAGAGGACGCAAAAAGACGTACTCTGCCTTAACAAAGAAATCTCGGAGTTTATATACCTATGTAATTCCCGGGAGCACATAATGCAATTTAGCAGAAAACCAGAACCATATGTACTTAAGTGGTTACATCTGTTAGTTCTCCATGAGTACATCTTTTTTTTTGCAAACCTTGCAGTTTCTTTGTCTGTAACTCAGCTTGCTCAGAAGGCTCCCTTCTGACAGACCACACACCACGAATAGACCCAGTCCTTTGACCAAACTTTCAAGCCTTGTATGGCCTACATCCACAGTGACAAAAACACGTTGTGATTTCCCTTCCCCATCTGCACAGCTGAGCTCATGCCAATCCCAAGCTGAATTGTCTATAAAACCCTGCCTGGTGCCAACACTGATGCTCAAGGGGCACTGACTGACACAGGCCTTACGTGTCTAACGACCCTCACCAGAAGACCGCACCCCTTCACACTCGGCACTTTCCCTGTGGTCAGGAGGCCCAATGAGACAGCATCAGATTTGCATAAGGATGGAGCTTGAATGTGCCTCTCCCAGAAGGATCAATAAAAGGGGCAGATATTGTCAGGCGATCACAGCACGTTTGGTGGGTTTTTCTCCCAGGCTCTGAGATCTCCTCACCATGCTCTGGGCTCCCCTCATTGTCCTGCTGGGGACGTGCTGCACAGGTGAGGACGGGAAAACATTGAGCTTGCTGCTGGACTCCGTGCAGAAACGGTGCCACTAGCACCACAATGGTCTGAGGGGACTTACACAACTTTTGTCCTTATTTTCCCAGGTTCCAGCTCGCAGCCTGTGCTGACTCAGCCGCCTTCAGCGTCAGTGTCCCCAGGAAACACCGTGAAACTCTCCTGCACCATGAGCAGTGGGACCAGCATCAGTGGCTACAACGTGAGGTGGTACCAACAGAAACCGGGGAATTCCCCACGGTACCTGCTGAGATACAAGTCAGATTCTGACAAACACCAGGGCTCCGGGGTCCCTGCTCGGTTCTCGGGTTCCAAGGACACGTCCAGCAACACCTGCTATTTGACCATTTCTGGGGCCCTGGCGGAGCATGAGGCTGACTATTACTGTGTTGTGTGGCACAACGATGCTTGTCACAGTGACACAGTCAGATGGGGAAGTGAGACAAAAACCTTCTTTGTCTTCCCTTCCACCAGCCTGGGGCCTGCACATGCTGCTAGTTTTGGTCTCTCCCTATAACATATCACACTAATACTTGCTCTTCACAGCACATAGCAGCTCCTTACAGCCGGTGATGGGATCAGAGCCAGATTAAGAGACAGGCACCATCTATATGCCTAGGCCCAGGGTCTTGGGAATGAGATCTTAATCTCAGCCGTCATTAAAATAAAATATCCAGCCATGCCTCACGGGCTGCTAAGGAAAGCTTGAAGTGTGACCACAGTGTGGCTCACGCCTGCCTCTCTCTACAGGGGGCCTGGATCAATAGCTCCGAGAGCTGTGACCCTTCCCCCCCATTCATCTTCATCCTTTCAACCTGCTGCTCTGTGGAGGTTCTCAGCAGCAGAGAGTTTGGGGGTCCTGGCTGATGCCATCTGAGCACAGCTCTGCTGGGCTGGTGGCCACATGTAGCAGGGCGCTGATGGCGTCCCAACTTAATCTTCATCCAGGAGGCTGCAGCTGCCTGAACAGGTGCCTGATTGTTGCCCAATGTGAATAAGCCAAGAGCTTAATCAGCCCAATTAGCACGGAGCAGAACGTCCTCAGGGGAAGAGGGGAAGGCTGGGCAGGGCTGGGAGAGATGCTGCCTGCACCCTGGAGCATCAGGGACAGGATCCTGGCAAGTGTGATACCAGCCACGGGAGGTAATATCAGTCAATGAGAACCACCCACTGCGGGGACTCACTGTGAGGCTGCTGGGCATAGGTGGTGGGCCAGGGAGGTGTGTGGCACGTTCCCATGTGCATTAGGACTGGAAGAAACAAATGGTGCAATCACACCCAATCCACACCCCTTAAATACTCCCACTACACTACTATTTGTAGTACTGTACCACTGGTGCTCCAGCTCCAGCAGCTGCCCTGCGGTCTGCCCTGCCCACAGCACTAGCCCACTCTACAAGGGAGCAGCAGCTGCCTCCCGGGAAGGGGAGTGCTGCCGTGAGGCTCTGCAGAGGTGGTGGTGGGATTGAAATTCTTTGTGCGAACCCAGGCAGGCGGACACCTGAAAAGGAACTCAGGTCTCCATGCCCTCCAGTCTCAGCATGTGCAAGGGGAGCTATGGCTCCAATTACACCCTCATGAGACGTCCCTACTCAGGGCCTCTGGGATCTTGCCAAGAGAGCATAAGAACAGCCACATGGGGTCAGACCAAAGGTCCATCCAACCCAGTGCTCTGCCTGCCAACAGTGGCCAGTGCCAGGTGCCCCAGAGAGGATGAACAGAACAGGAAGTCACCAAGTGCTCCCTCCCCGTCTCCCATTCCCAGCAAAGAGGGGTAAGGCGGATCCTGAGGTTTGTAGTGTAACCCATGGGCTGCCAGCTAATGGCACAGAGCTGGATTCTTTATTAATCACGGGGCAGCATTGGCCTGTCCCGGAGTGACATTTGGCTGGCAGGCATGTGAATGAGCAAGTTACACTGGGCACACACCCGGACTCCATATAACTAGCTGCACCTCCCTGCGGGAACCAACCCACACGGCCTTAACGTCTGCCACCGCGCAGCAAAGGGGTGTGTGAAAATGGCCACTGGTATCGCTCAAAGGGGCAAACGTACAGAAACCTCCTGGGAGACGGCGGCTGCTCTACCTTTGGGTCACTCCTTATCCTAGGGGGAAGGTCACAGACTGGGACATGAGAAAGGAAAAACTGTTCTTGGTGGATACTTGTATGACTCTCAATTGTGCTGGTTTGAAAGGGCTCTGTTCCAACAAGACTTTTAGCACTGACACAACATGGGAGCAAACCTCATCGCAGCCACTACAGCTGCCCCATACTGTGACTAATCTCTCCAGAGGTGGGAGGAAGCTGATGACTTGCTCACCCTGCATCACACAGAGAAGGAGACCAGCCCCTGAAGGAGCAGCTGGGGTGTGCACAGTGACTGTGAAGTGATGCTGCTCCACAGCCATGCAGAGGAACAGCCCCAGGCTGTGTGTGACACTGACCACTAGGAGGAGCTGATCATCCACAGCCCATAGGATGCCCAATGGGGTTTGCAGTTCCCAGTGACCGGCTGGCAGCTGCTGGGCTAGAGGCATCTCTGGGCTCAGGGGTTTCAAACCCTCACAGCTCTCACACGGCTGGTAGGAATGAGGTTCCCTGGGGCCTTCTGCTCTGAGGGCCCAGCTCTTCATCCAGCCCCTTCTGTCCTCCCTGTTCCACGTTCTCCAGGGCAGAGGCTCCCCCCAGGGGTATGATGAAACCCCCAAACCCTGAGGGCAGAGAGGGAGAAGCCCTGCAGCTGCCTACACCTGCAGCCCACCTCCACCTAGCTTCCCCCTCCCCCCGTCACTCCATGCTCTGCCCTGGGGGAGCCCGTGTAAGGGGGATGATCAGGTGACCCATCCCCCCCTGCTGGCCCCACAACTCACAGGGACCAGCCAGCTCCTCGCTCTCCTGAAATGGGGCTGGCCAGAGTCAAAAGAGCAGGTGAAAGGAGGCAGCTGGAAGAGCCACCCCAGCCTCCCACCCACATCCCAGCGCCAGAGACCAGGGGAGGTGACTGCAGGGATTGTGGGTTGGGGCCACAACAACAAATCTCAGCTGGTTTGTTACCCCAGGGGCAGGCAGGCGGATGCTCAGCACCATGAAATAAGGGGTGTGGCCGGTTGTGCAGCCTGAAAGTCCTCAGCTCCAGAGGTCTCTACTGTCCCCTGGCAAAGGGTAACCCAAAGCATTGCTCTTACCCCAGTTACAATGGGGCTTTATACAGACAGCTGCCCCTCCCTGTGTTTCTATCCTCCCTATGGGGCGGGTGTCCATAGGCTTTGGCAGCCAATCAGCCACGAGCAGATTTGCATGAAGGGGCCATTCCCCAGTGCTGGTGTTTTAAGGGGGAATCGGAGGATCCCAGCCACAGACCAGTTTGCCTCAGGAAGCCGAGCTCGTCTGGATCCACCATGGCCTGGGCCCCCCTGCTCCTCGCCCTGCTCACCTACTGCTCGGGTGCAGTAACTCAAAAAGATTTTAATCCAAAAAGATTTTCCCTTCCCCAGCTGCCTGTGCTGGCTGCCTGCAGAGTGAGCTCTCTCTCCGCACAGCAATGACACAGCAAATTGATCCCTCTGTTTTCTCCTCTTTTCCCAGGTTCTCTGGCCCAGTACGTGCTGACTCAGCCGCCCTCAGTGTCTGTGTCTCCAGGGCAAAACGCTCAACTCACCTGCTCCGGGAACAACATTGGTAACAAGGTTGTGCAGTGGTACCAACAGAAACCTGGCAACGCCCCCCTACTTGTGATATATAACGATGACAGCAGGCCCTCCGGAATCCCTGACCGATTCTCTGGTGCCAACTCCGGGAACACGGCCACGTTAACCATCACTGGGGTCCAGGCGCAGGATGAGGCTGATTATTACTGTCAGGTGTGGGACGATGACAGTAGCTCTCCTCACAGTGACCCAACCGGATGAGGAAGTGAGAGAAAAACCTCCTCATTAAGAAAAGCCTCTTAACATTCTTTCTTGTGATGGGGGGGTGGGCTAACAGTTCAGAGGTGGGGACAGGCCTGCATATTTCAATTTCCCAGAAACCTTTCAAGACAAGGTTCCCAGCCACTTTTAGTGTCTAATGCAGGTTTGTTTGCGAGCACCACTTTGATGGAATGTGAAATTTCATCTATAGTCTATATATGTTTCCTGTGTGACTCTGCATTCCGTAGGTGATGATCTAATGGGAATTATGAAGCATGAAAGTGTTCCTAGTGCATTTTTGGCATTTCACACAGAGCTGAGGACTCAGATGTCCTCACTGCCTGGAAACACGTAAAGCCCTCCTGCATAGTGGAACCAGCTTCAAAGACCACAGTGAACACTATTCCCAGCAGGATATCGGGGGTTCTCCAGGGTACATTAGTTCCCTCTTAGATTCTGAGAAAAAACAGGGCACTAGTAGTATAAGCTCATACTACTGGCTCTGCTGGAGTACCTGCTTCTGCCTGTGCATATCAGGAGATACCCAGTAGCACCCTGTGCTTAGCCACCTGAAGGGTTCACAAGGTGAGGTTGCTGTCATTGTGTTCTGGTTTAGTAATGGAAGCAAGACAAAAATCTTCCCCTCACTCCTGCAGCCTGTATTCTGCTGGGATGTTCATGTCTTGCTGTTTGGTTTCTGTCTTTACCAGGGTTCAAAGATCGCTGAACTGGGCTGGAATGTCACCCCAACGTTTTTCTCTGCATAAACCTGTCTGTGCACATTCTGATTTGTAACATCATACATGTACATTGTCTAGCACTTCCTCAGGGTTCAGAAGAAAACTGTGCATTGACTGGGTACAATGTTTCCTAAGACTCTGAGCTATAGCTTGTAAGAGCCTCCCCAAGGAAGTGCAAACTGTCATATTTATCTCAATGGCCCCTGAATTCTGAAACCCAACAGACAAGTACAGTCAGATGGAGAATGCAGACATTATTCAAAGATGTTACAGGGCAGAATATATAAGTGACTGTGTTGTATTTGTAAGATTAGGTGCCTTCTCTCTCCCTTGTGCTCTTTACCACTGGGCAGGAAGCAAAGTTATCAATAGCATAAATGCAGATTTATCATACTCTCCTATTGTCTGTATTTTCTATCAGTTCTCCCAAGCCCCACAGTGTGCACATTAGACATTACAAACATTTTTTTCAGCAGCGCCACTACAATGACAGGCTGTCTGGAAGACTCCCAGGCCATGCTTAGAAATAGACAAAATTCCCCCGTGCATTAGAAACACATACTTTACAAACCAATCAAATTTGGTCCTGAATCTCCATGGCAGTGCCTCCCTGTCTGTGCCCAGCTGTGGCTGCTGGAGTCAGTAGACTCACTGTGCTGCGCGGTCGCGAGCCTGGGGACAGAGGGCAGAGTGTTTTCTATGGGGAATCTCCCGTGTTGGCCTTTGGTGCTCAGACCGTGGTTGGTCCCGCAGATCATGAGTCACAGAAAAAGGTCCCTCTCTTCACCCAGGTTTTATTTTTACCCCCCGCTTTACCCTAGGGGAAAGCTCAGTTTAAATGGTATTTCCATGGCAGTCAGGTTAGTGTCTGTAGTATTGAATAGCAAACATGTGCCCAAAGGGGGTATGGGACATGTGCTTGCTTGCAAGGAGTTACATACTATTGTAAGAATGGTGTGGCCCCTACAATCACTCCCTAAATTCCCCCAGTCCCAGTGTGTCTCCCAACCTTGGGGCTGGAGGGCTGTGAGGGGTTTGGAAGGTCGCTATCTCACTCCTCACTTTTCCCAGTGCAGAGCTGGACTCAGTCTTCTCTCCCTGCAGCTCCGATAGATGTGGCAGGTCAGAGATAGCGTGTAACTGCCCGTGGTGTGTGAAGCCCCACCAGGTCTATGCAAGTATCAGAGGGGTAGCCGTGTTAGTCTGAATCTGCAAAAGCGGCGAGGAGTCCTGTGGCACCTTATAGACTAACTGAAGTGTAGGAGCATAAGCTTTCGTGGGCAAAGACCCACTTCGTCAGATGCATGTAGTGGAAATTTCCAGAGGCAGGTATATATTGTCCTGCATATTTATACCTGCCTCTGGAAATTTCCACTACATGCATCTGCCGAAGTGGGTCTTTGCCCACGAAAGCTTATGCTCCTACACTTCAGTTAGTCTATAAGGTGCCACAGGACTCCTCGTCGCTTTTGCAGGTCTATGCAGACAAGCTCTACAATGGTGGTGGGCGACCTGTGTCCCACCGGGGTGCTATGGAAGCCCACAAGACATTGTGTTTGCCATTGCCCACGTTACCAGTTTCTGTTGAGTTTCATCCGAGAGGTTTGCTCCGACCAGTGTTACAAAATGTCACGCACTGCAAGCCAGGGCTCAGGCAGGGAGGTGTGTGGTGCGCGCTGACTGCACACAACACTGACTGAGAGAGTCCTAAGCTCCCTCTGCAGCCAATCCCAGTGCTACTCCGACTCAATCAGCACATCCTATAAATCTTAGGTGCGCATGCGCAGTTCCCAAAACTACCACGTCCCTGGAGATGCTCTTGGTGACAACAATGTGGCGGCTGACCCAGAGGGAGGAGGGTCACTTAAGTGGCCCATTCAGTAGCCCATGGAGTTTGGGACACTAGTAACATAAACACCAAATGCTTCACTCTTGTAGGGCCGCAGTTTGTCCTGTTACCCATGTGGCATCTCCAGAGAAATCAGAAGTAGCTGGGCAGTGACTTTCAGAGCTCTGCCCCTTTCTCTGCCTTTGCCTGCCCCACACAAGCAATCCCAGTGTCTCTCAGCAAGGGACAGGCCTAAACCCTGTGCTGGGAGAGGTGTCAGCTCCACACTGCTCAGCTGATGCAGTGAAGAGCTGGTGTAGCCAATGGTCCCACAGGTGTCAGGGCTGCCAGGGCCGGCTTGAGCCATTCCTGCACCCTGGGTAGCGGGAGCATGATGCATGCACGGCTTCACCGCCGGGTGCACGGCTCATGCACAACCCTGCCTTCTGTTGCGCGGAGCCCTTTAAAGCTGCCATCAGGCATCCCCCCGCCCATTGGTTGGTGCCCTGGACAGCTGCCCAGCTAGCCACACTCTTAATTCGGCCCTGAGGGCAGCAGCCCGGCCCCTGCTTCTCTGATACCCAGATGAATTGCCAGTCACTTGAATGAAGTGCTGGAGACAAACCTTGACCCCATCAGTCAGTGCCTGAGCCGTTCCCTCTCCCCAGTGTGTGACAGTGTCTCGCTGGGTCCCCCAGCACAGGAGGAGGGGATCGGCTGGTGTCTCTAGGGTACTCATCTCTAGGGTACTCGGTGTCACCAGCTGGCCCATGCTGAGTGCAGGGCAGTGGCACTGCAATGGGAATAGTAACCGGCCCTACCAGTGCCAGGCATTGCAGCTCCTTAGTCCAGTTGCTGTCACAGGACCATGTTTCCAGGAGTGTTGTAGCTGTACACTAGGTTCAGCCATTTCCTTGTGAACAGGGGCCAAAGTCTGTGAACAGCCAATCCCATGGCACAAGCAGAAATGCCCCTACCCTAGGTAGAACTTCAAAAAAGCAGATTTCTGACATGAATCTGCTGGGACCGGCTTTTTGCTCTGCATGCACGGAGCCTGCCAGGCTGCCAGGGATACAAGGGACAGGATGGGTGTTGGTCATGGTACCAGGAGGATGAAGGCATTGGACTGTGATGGCAAAGTGTGCCCTGCTGCTGTACGGCTGGGACATCAGTGACCCTGGAAACAAGTCCCATGTAACAAGCCCCGACACAGTGACAGTACAATGGGAGCCACTCTAAGATACCCCCAGCAGCTGTGCAGCTTAACATTAAGACCCACAGAGGACCTCTGTGTTACACATCAGTCCCTGTTACACATCACTTCTGTGTTAACCATCACTCTGTGTCGAACAACAGGCCTGTCCTGAACGTCATTCCTTGTGACAAATCACCACTGTGTTGCACATCACTCCATCCTGCAAATCACTCTCTCTTACTCATCACCTTCACATTGCACATCATTATATGTTACATGTCACATCCATACTGGTGCACATAAGAAAATTCACCCTGTACAGGATAGGAAAATCACAAACCACACTCTATCCATACCCCTTCTCGGATGAACTTTTCCAGCTACATGGGGTTGTTTGCCAACCTGAAACACCCAGGTCCATCAGGTACATGTGCAGTGCTAGATCCTGGCAGGATCCAATGGCTGGAAATTGGGACTAAAAAATACAAACAGAAACTACGGTGTGAATATTTAACATTAGGATGTGGGTTCAGTGAGGGTACAATTTACTGCGGGTCATGATGGATTCTCCATCACTGGCACCATTTGATTTCAGAAGGGATGTTTTTAAGGGATACGCTGGTTGAAACAGGAATGACTTCAGGGCTTTTTTGGACGTGTGTTACATGGCGCTCAGGTTGGATGATCACAATGGAGTCTCTTCTTGCCTTGGAACCAGTGGTTTGGTCTAAAGCACGGCTGGAAACAGGCTGCCCAGAGCAGGTAGCCGGGTACATACAAGTGCTGCCAGCCATTCTGCTGCGTTGTTAGTTTGTCCGCTCCAGTGAGGAGCCCAGTAGCAAATTTTGTTCTCGAGGTCAGTACAAGGGGAATGACAAAGTCGTCCCTTAACCTTGCTCTGGGGAAGCCAAAATAGCCTCGGCTCTTAAAGTCTATGGCTTTGAGGTGTGTCCATGGGCAGTTAACCCTTTGAAGCAGGTTAAGTCTCTGAAGAACAGCAGAAACACAAGCATCAGCTTCACTGGAACTGAAAAAAAGCCCTTATAAATTAGAAGGCCATCACACAATGCAGGCTGTCCCATTCACATGATTTGGCTAGGGCCAAAAAGGATAGGAGCAGATTAGCATAAAAGAGGAGCTTAGCTGCTCCTCACTCACAGAGACTGATATAAGGGCCAGGAACTCTCCGGCAAAGTCAGCATGACCAGTCTCTCCCAACGCCAGCAGGCAGCTCTCGGAGGGGACAGTCATCCTGTCTGGCAGGGCTCCGAGGGCCTGAGATCTCCTCACCATGCTCTGGGCTCCCCTCATTGTCCTGCTGGGGACGTGCTGCACAGGTGAGCACAGGGAGGGCAGGTTAAATACCCATGGAAGTTATTGCTGGAGCACGAGGCACAAACTGACTCACTGGTGGCTGGGGAAGAACAAGGAGGGTTTGACAGATTTTTACCATTATTCCCAGGTTCTAGCTCCCAGAATGTGGTGACTCAGCCGCCCTCAGCATCCAGTGTCCACAGGAAACACCGTGAAACTCTCCTGCGCCATGAGCAGTGGGACCAGCATCAGTGGCTACAACGTGTACTGGCACCAACAGAAACTGGAGAATTCCCCACAATACCTGCTGAGATACAAGTCAGATTCTGACAAATACCAGGGTTCCGGGGTCCCTGCCCGGTTCTCGGGTTCCAAGGACACATCCAGCAACACCAGCTATTTGACCATTTCTGGGGCCCTGGTGGAGGATGAGGCTGACTATTACTGTGCTGTGTGGCACAACGATGCTTGTCACAGTGACACAGTCAGATGGGGAAGTGAGACAAAAACTTTCTCGTCCTTCTGGGCTGAGAGGGGAAGTGAACAACTTGCACAATTGACTCTCTTCTTGCCCCAGTCACACATCACATGAACAGTTGGTCTATGGAGTAAATTTCACCTCCTCACATCTGGAAGGGGCCTCAAGGCCAGTTTATGTCACAAGCTCTCTAGGCTTCTGTTCTGTGTCCCAGGTTCCTGGTACAATGCTGAGGTCAGAATCCCATCTTTAGAAAAATCTCTTTCACCATCATGATGTAGTACAAACCTGAGCAATGTGATCTGCATGTAACAGAGCCTGCCTGAATGAGCAGAGAGCCTGAAACAACAGACACAGCATTTCTGTAGCTTCCCAGTTGCACCCCCCAGCACTTTGAGGGCAGAGTTACTGAGGCTGTTCCTACAAGGGTCTGCTGGGGAGGGGTCAGCAGGCAACCCCAGAGGCCTCTGCCTGGCTGGGTGAGCACTAGCCCTCCTGCTGCAGGGCCAGAGTGCTGGTGACAGGTGCACTGGGCCAGAGAGCTGGGACTCCCATTCTACACCAAATAGAATCCACTTGCTGTGCTCTCTCCTGTGTTGATGGCCCTGACAAGGTGAGGAGCAGCAGGGCTGCACTGTGGGGGTGGGTCCGTCATACAGTTTTGGTGGATACAGAAGCTTGCCCGAGACTTCAGATTGCCTGTCTCTGACAGGGACAGCACTGTATGGCCCCTGTCCCCCTCAGACTGCTGTGCTTAGGCTGAACCATCTCTGCCCTTCCTCCAGCCCAGTCTCTCGCGGGCGATGGAGCTGGGTGTATCAGACTGTAAAGGAATCAGAACCCTGGCTGAGCAGCCCCCGGAATCGCTAGGGGAGGGAAGGAGCCACCGACCTGCTCTCTCAGGAGTTTTCACGACTGCTGCAATTCTCCCTTCACACCTGCTGGGGAGCAGGGAAAATGGGTGGAGCTGCAGCCCCAGTAAAGCCTCATACAACATCCCCCTTTACATCTCCACTGCTCACTGGCCTATGACTGTCAAATCTGCCTCCTCGCTGTCCAGCTGGGCTCTGACACAGGGTCTCTCAAGCTGTTCTTCCTAGTGAGTGGGAGCAACTTGTCAGCCTGGGTAGAAGTGTTTGTGTCAAGTGTGGGCTCTTCAGGGCCGGGGAAGCGCAGGAGAGTTGCTGTCTGCCCAGGCTCTGACCAGAGTCAGTTCTGGAAGCAGCGTTGTGTCCTGTCACCCTGGCAAAGTTGGGCTGAGATTCCTGGGAGAACCAGGGAATAAAACTCCTCAGCATAGACCCAGACTCCATAGCACTGATTGCCCCTCTGCCAGGGAGCCGGCCTGCCAGAGCAAAACTTTTGCCGTGGCTCAAAAAGAGCTCACACTGCTGTCACAATAGGGGTGCTGCTGTGAGGGAGAGAGGCAGCAATACCAATATATACAGGGAGGTGGGGGGAGGTGGCTTCCCTCCTCTCCAGGCAGGTGCAAGTGCCCACGTGCTGGGGGAATCCCTTCCACAGCTGTGAGCAGGCTGGGGAGTGATCAGTCCAGGGAAGAACACCCTGACAGGAACAGCGGGAAGGCTGGAAACAGCTGTGCAGAGGTGGCACCTGCAGAGTGGGACAGTCAGCGGGGGCAGCGTTCGGAGGAGTCAGCCAGCAGGGTCTAAGCGCCTGTGAAAGGCGGCAAGGACTGGCCAGAGCGACACCAACACTGACCAGCAGGGGGAGCCCTCCCCTGTCCAGCACTGGCGCTGGGAGTCCAGCAGTGCACAAGTGTCAGGGGGCCCAGCACTGGGCTGGAGACGTCTCTGGGATTTGGGGCTTTCTCTCCTTCCTCCACTCTCCCAACTTTCGCTATTGTCTCAAACCCCACTCCCCTCTCTGCGCCCCTCTGGGGCAGGGCTGTTCACACTGGCATCCTGCTTGCCATGGCAGAATGGGTACCACGAGTTCACCAAAACGCAACCCCAGAGAAGGGAGATGAGAGGAGAGGAGCAGTTCTCTTCCTCCTTCTGCTGACACAAACCCCTCTCCCCCCTCTTTTACCCCTCTGCCCACGCACACACACACACAGACACACTCGCCTTCTACAGGGAGCAGCTACTGAAAGCTGTCAGGAGCCAGCTGCTCTGGGTACAACCCCTCTCCCCTCCATGGTTCACAGCATCTGTGGTGTGTTCTTTGCCATCTCTAGGTATGTGTCTCTGATAATGGTCTGTACAGATATAGCGCTTTGGGAGCCCGTCCCCCTCACAATCAGCTTTATTTTCCATTCTCACAGAATGCTACGTTTGCAGAGACCTCAGGACATCATCGAGTCCAACCCCCTGCTAAAATAAGGACCAACCCCAACTAAATCATCTCAGCCAAGTTTTCCTTCCAACTGGAAAACAGAACAACTCGCAGGCCTGTCAGTAGCTGTCTCTGAGTGGAGGGAGGAGTCAGAAGCAGCCAATGAACAGGGAGCAGATTTGCATGAAGGAACAAGTCTCCAGCTTTGAGGTTTTTAAGAGACAATCAAAGGATCCCAGCCACGGACCTGTTTGGCTCAGGAAGGATCTACCATGGCCTGGGCCCCTCTGCTCCTTGTGCTCCTTGCCTACTGCTCAGGTGCTGTGAAGGAGGGAGAAGCTATTCTCAGTCGATCAGTCACAGGGGACTTTGATTTGGAAGTCATTTCTGCCAGTGGTTGTTAGCAGAGAGCTCTAATCATCATGATCTTACTCTGGGTTTTCTCCTTCTCTTGCAGGTTCCCTCTCCCAGTCCATGCTGACTCAGCCACCGTCAGTGTCTGTGTCTCCAGGGCAAAATGCTCAACTCACCTGCACAGGAGAAAAGGTTGATAAAAACTATGTGCACTGGTACCAACAGAAACCTGGCCAGGCCCCCCAACTCGTCATATATAAGGATAGTGAGAGACCCTCTGGAATCCCTGAGCGATTCTCTGGGGCCAGCTCTGGAAAAACAGCCACGTTAACCATCACTGGGGTCCAGGCGCAGGACGAGGCTGATTATTACTGTCAGATGTGGGACAGTGACAGTAGCTCTGCTCACAGTGACACAGCCTGATGGGGAAGTGAGACACAAACTGCCTGTTGACATGAGGGGGGGTGGTTCTTCAATCTTTCTGTGACTGTTTGAGGAGCCCAAACCCTTCTGCGCAGCCTGGTGTCACAGTATCGCTCCTAGTAATCAGTGGGGTGGGTAAGGGATGAATCTTCCCTCTCCTAGCATAGGCCCACCAGTTTGCTACACTGCTTGTGACTGAGAGCCCTGGGGGTCCTGAGGAAAGGGAGGGAGCCACGTCCCTGCCTCTCAGGAAGGTGGCCAGGTTCCTCATCGGCCCACCAGCTGCTCCTCTTCTAAATCAGATGCTCAGAGGCGTGAGGTAAGTGCACAGCGGTGCCGTTGCCAAGTGCTGTGAGGGCTGTCACTGGGCACCTGCAGGACTGGGCATGTGCAGAGCCGGGCTTGAGCACTTAGGGGTTTGTGGAGAGTCCCCCGTGAGAGCAGCGCTGGGCCTCAGGAGGCAAAGGCGGCTCCTCTGCAGTGTCGTATCCCCGGGTCAGTGGGATCCCGAGCGCGTGGCAGGAAGTGCGTTCCAGCCCACGGAAGCTTTGCCCAAAGAAATGTGTTTGTGTGTCGGTGCCACAGGACTCCTCCTCCTTGTGGCTGGGACCGATGAACATGCCACACCTGTTACTTTGTCAGTTCACCAGGCTCGGGACAGATCATGGTACTTTAGCAAATATCCATCTTTTTCAACCTGATTCTGACTGCTGGACACAGGGGCAGCATTTGGAGTGGAACAATGTCTGACTTCTCTGCAGATCTCTTTATATTGCACTCTCAGGCTGCCTTCTGCAGGCTTGCAGTTCGAGGGCAGGGAGGACAATACTTCCCTCAGTTCTCCCCCCTATCGCTCCCTCAGATATTAGGAATGTCAACATACAAAAACCTGTAGGGGAATACTTCAATCTCCCTGGACACACAATTGCAGATCTAAAGGTAGCCATCCTGCAGCTAAAAAAACTTCAGGACCACACTTCAAAGAGAAACTGCTCAGTTACAGTTCATCTTCAAGTGTGACACAATCAGCTCTGGATTAAACAGAGACTGTGAATGACTCCTTAACTACAAAAGCAGCTTCTCCTCTCTTGGAATTCACACCTCCAGATCAGCTACTAGAAGTGGGCCTCATCCTCCCTGATTGGATCCACCTTGTCATCTCCAGCCTGATTCTGGCCTGCATATTTATTCCTGCCTCTGGAAATTTCCACTACTTGCATCTGACGAAGTGAGTCTTTGCCCACGAAAGCTTATGCTCCTACACTTCAGTTAGTCTATAAGGTGCCACAGGACTCCTCGCCGCTTTTCCTGACTCTAGAATGTCTCAGTCTGCATCTGGGTGCTTGCAGCTGCCTAGGTAAGGGATTGATCCCTTCAACTGAAAAGTTGTGGCCCTGATCATCCAGGCCCGAGAATCAGCTCTATATCTTACCCTTGGGGCATTTCGTTTAATACCAACCATCAACCAGACATCGAGGCCTTGATCACTACCCATTGAGCCTGACAATCTAGCCAAATTCTATCCACCTTACAGTCCATTTATCCAACACATGCTTTCTTAACTGGCAAGAATACTGGGAGAGACCAACATTAAAAGCCTTGCTAAAGTCGAGGTATATCATGTCCATGGCCTTCCCCACATGTGCAGAGCCAGGTACCTCCTCAAAGAAGCCAGTCAGGTAGGTCAGGCATGACTTGCCCTTGGAGAATACATTTTGACTGTTCATAATCAGTTATTCCTTCCCTAAGACTCTCAGTCTCAACGGATTAGCTCAGAGATAAAAAGGCACCAGGATCACGTAAGTGGGCCCAGACCCAGGACAGGCATGAGGCATGTGCAGTCGTCCCTCCCTCCCATCCCTGCACATGGCCCCATATTTTATTAATGGATTCTTTCCAGGCTTGAGGAGCCTGTCTCCAATGACTCCCCAGGCTGAGCCCGTTGGGGCCAGTGGGATGGATGGGGCGCGGTGAACTCTCCTTTGGGCTCTCTGTGCCCCAGTGCACACAGGCTGGCATCCTGAGTGAGTTTCCATGGGGGAGCAGATACTTGCAGCAGGCCTGGATCACCCTGTGACGTCTGGCAGCCAGGTTGCAGGGTGGCAAGAGACACTGTCCAGAGAACATGGAGCTCACCCATCAGCGCCTGGGCTCCTGTCCTTGCTGAGACTTGGATCCTGCCGACCCGCCCAAACTAGGCCCCGCATAAAAAAATTCCTCAACATTTATTGGCTGGTTGGCCCAGTACATTCCACATCCCAATGACATAAAAAATGAAACATTGAATAATTAAGAACAGTTTGCAACTTGTCTATCAGCTTTATGTAGCACAGAGGCTCTGACTATTTCATTCCCTTCTTTTACTTTGCTCAACTCCCTCCCCTCCCCCCTCTCCCCACACCATCCCCTTTTCATAGCTGGATCTTTAATAACTCCATTCATTGAAAAAGTGGGCTGTGCTCAGAAAAGTACAAGATATCATCTATATGTTTTGTTAGAGTCTAAGGTGCTGCTAGACTATGTGTGGTTATTTAAGTTTTTCCCATTACAGACTAACTCGACTACCCCTGTGCAGCTTTAAAAATTTCTGAGAAAATTAGCCCAAAGGTAGGGGACAGGGTGGGCTGCATCAGCATGTAAAGGAATGACAGTTCTCACTAGCACGGCACAAGGACCACACACCTTCACGCCGGCTACTTTCCACAACAGTTGCACTTCTCCCTCCACACTCAGACCTGCTGGGGATTAGTATAAACAGTCGCAAGAATTACAAACGTGTGCCTCCAGTTTGAGAAATGTGCACCAATG
Source organism: Pelodiscus sinensis (assembly GCF_052426305.1). Classification (NCBI taxonomy): domain Eukaryota; kingdom Metazoa; phylum Chordata; order Testudines; family Trionychidae; genus Pelodiscus; species Pelodiscus sinensis. The sequence continues at coordinate 12,905,574 of NC_143085.1, forward strand.
GCACAGAGCCCTTTAAAGGAGGTTGTGCCACACAGGATGGTTTTTCTGACAGCCCCATGGGGCACACATTGGGGCATGTGAAAGGCAATTGCTGCTTTCAGTCAGTATTTCTATTAATCTGAATTATGCTGGCTTGCAGGCGCTCTGTTCCCACAGGACTTTTGGCAGTGACACGACATTGGAAAAAAACTCATCATGGCCTTTGCATCATGACTAATCTCCCCAGAGGTGAGAGGAAGCTGATGACTTGCTCACCCTGCATTACAGAGAGAAGGAGACCAGCCCCTGAAGGAGCAGCTGGGGTGTGCACAGTAACTGTGAAGTGACGCTGCTCCACAGCCATGCAGAGGAACAGCCCCAGGCTGTGTGTGACACTGACCACTAGGAGGAGCTGATCATCCACAGCCCATAGGATACCTAATGGGGTTTGCAGTTCCCAGTGACCAGCTGGCAGCTGCTGTGCTAGAGGCATCTCTGGGCTCAGGGGTTTCAAACCCTCACAGCTCTCACACGGCTGGCAGGAATGAGGTTCCCTGGGGCCTTCTGGTCTCAGGGCAAAGATTTTCATCCAGCCCCTTCTGTCCTCCCTGTTCCACATTCTCCAGGGCAGAGGCTCCCCCCTGCAGCACAATGAAACCCCCAAATCCTGAGGGCAGAGAGGGAGAAGCCCTGCAGCTGCCAACACCTGCAGCCCCACCCCTGCCTGGCTTCTCCTTCTCCCGTCACTCCATGCTCTGCCCTGGGGGAGCCTGTGTAAGGGGGATGATCAGCTGACCCCTGCTCCCCTGCTGGCCCCACGACTCACAGGGACCAGCCAGCTCCTCGCTCTCCTGAAATGGGGCTGGCCAGAGTCAAAAGAGCAGGTGAAAGGAGGCAGCTGGAAGAGCCACCCCAGCCTCCCACCCACATCCCAGCGCCAGAGACCAGGGGAGGTGACTGCAGGGATTGTGGGTTGGGGCCACAACAACAAATCTCAGCTGGTTTGTTACCCCAGGGGCAGGCAGGTGGATGCTCGGCACCATGAAATAAGGGGAGTGGCTGGTTGTGCAGCCTGAGAGTCCTCAGCTCCAGGGGTCTCTACTGTCCCCTGACAAAGGGTAACCCAAAGCATTGCTCTTACCCCAGTTACAATGGGGCTTTATACAGACAGCTGCCCCTCCCTCTCTGCTCCTGGCCTCCCCAATGGGTCTGGTGGCCTTAGACATTGGCAGCCAATCAGCTGCAAGCAGATTTGCATGAAGGGGCCATTCCCCAGTGCTGGTGTTTTAAGGGGGATTCGGAGGGTCCCAGCCACAGACCTGTTTGCCTCAGGGAGCCGAGCTCGTCTGGATCCACCATGGCCTGGGCCCCCCTGCTCCTCACCCTGCTCACCTACTGCTCGGGTGCGGTAACCCAAAAAGATTTTAATCCAAAAAGATTTTCCCTTCCCCAGCTGCCTGTGCTGGCTGCCTGCAGAGTGAGCTCTCTCTCCGCACAGCAATGAAACAGCGAATTGATCCCTCTGTTTTCTCCTCTTTTCCCAGGTTCTCTCGCCCAGTACGTGCTGACTCAGCCGCCCTCAGTGTCTGTGTCTCCAGGGCAAAACGCTCAACTCACCTGCTCCGGGAACAACATTGGTAGCAAGGCTGTGCAGTGGTACCAACAGAAACCTGGCAGTGCCCCCCTACTCGTGATATATAGTGATAGCAACAGACCCTCCGGAATCCCTGAGCGATTCTCTGGTGCCAACTCCGGGAACACGGCCACGTTAACCATCACTGGGGTCCAGGCGCAGGACGAGGCTGATTATTACTGTCAGGTGTGGGACAGCAGCAGTGATCAGCCTCACAGTGAGACAGACCAATGAGGAAGTGAGACTATAAGTTCCTCATTAAAGAAGGCCACTTAACATTCTTTCTTGTGATGGGGGGTGGGCTAACATTTCAGGGGTGGAGAGGAACCTGCATATTTCATCTCCCAGAAACCCTTCAAGACAAACATTCTGTTAATGGTGCCCTGAGAATGGCAGAATTCACAGCCCCTGGACATGCAATATTGTTGTAGCCCCATTTGTCCCAGGGAATTACAGAGATCATGTGGTGAGCTCTGTGTAGGTCCAAGCCTCATCTCTCCCCAACAGAAGATAGTTCAGTAATAGATATAACTATAGACAAGCCTATGGCACAAGCTGGAATGCCTCTGCCCCTAGGAGAACTTCAAAAAAAGAGCAGATTTCTGATATGCATTTGCTGGGAGCAGCTATGTGCTCTGCATACATGGAGCCTGCCAGGCTATCAAGCACACAAGGGAAAGGATGGGTGTTTATCATGGTACCATGAGGCTAAAGGTATTGGACTGAGATAAAAGAATGTCTTCGACAACAGTGACCCTGCAAAACAAGGGTGAAGGAAAACAAGTCCTATGTAACCGACGCAGTAACAGTACAATGGGAGCCACTCTAAGATACCCCCAGCAGCCGCGCAGCTTCCCATTATTCCCTCCATGGGAGCTCCGTGAAGGGGCAGAAATTTCCCAGTGAGCCATCCTCCAAAGGGCTGGCCAAAGGGCCAGATGGCGGCTGCTGGAGGAGGAGGGGGATTGTGAGGGGTGCTGCTGCCCTGCACTTTAAATTCCCCAGCACCAGCCATATACGGGACACAGTAGAGCAGAGGGAGCACATGCACGATGTGCTCAAAAGCCGTGCAACAGCTGAGAGGGAAGATGCCTGGGCATGGCGTGACGTCATGACCCAGGACTTTAAAACCACCTGGCCCAGAGGTGCACACATGACCCATCTCCAGCCCGGCAAGTGATCTGGAGCCCCGGAAGCAGTGGGAGCCAGGGCTGCAGGGACTTCCGGGGCCTGATCACAGACTCTAGCCCTGCAAACTGGAAGGCAGAAAAAGAAGGGGAAGGGGAAGGGGAAGGGGTGGGAGAGGAAGGGGCTTGTGCTGAGGGGAGGCAGGTCAGGAGAAGAAAGGGGAAGGTACCAAGGGACAGGGTGGAGGAGAGACAAATGCCAGGGGCTAAGTGCAGACAATGAGGAAAAGGGCAGGAGGGGAGGTGTCAGTGGGAGGGGGGACAGGGTGATATTGGGAGAGGAGAGGGGAAGGGCATTGGGAGCTAGAGGGGGAGGTGCTGGGAGAAGGCTTGAAAGAAGGGGTGGGCATGAGGAATGTGGAGATGGAGCAAGTCATGTGTGAGGGCACAGAAGGGTACGAGGTGAACTGGGGCAGAGAGTGGTGAGGGGGTGGGTATCAGGGAAAAAGGGGCAGGGGCAGTGAGGGAAGGGGGAGGCACCAGGAGGGTGCGGGGGTAAGGGAAGGTGCAGGTGCCAGGGGATTCTGGGGGTGAAGCACAAGGGCAGACACCTGCAGGGGAGGGACCAGCACCAGAGAAGAGGGGCAGGGCATGTATGTAGAGGGAGGTGTTAGGAGAGGGGATGAGGAGGGGTAGCTCACATGATCAGAGTGGGGCTACTGGAGGAGTGGGCACAGGGAGGAGAGAAGGGCTGGTGGAGTAAGGGGAGGAGACATGGCAGCAGAAGGAAAAGGTAGAGGTTTATGAGATATTTATTAATAACTTGGATGCCACAGTGGCACATCCAAACAAGCCACTTGAACTCAGTACTGGTGCATAACACAAAATTCATTCTGCTCATGGGAGGAAACTCTTAGAGGGAACACTTCCCCAGCGTCTCTGCCCCCCTCCCCTCCAAGTTAATGTCACACACATTGGGTTAATGCAATTGCAAGACAGTTGCATGAGAGCGGTTTGGTGAGGGCTAAACTAACTAATCCCTATTGATAGGAGGATGGTGGGGAAAAGCCCTTCAAGAGGGTGACATGACACCTTTTACTTCTGGTCATGTGTCCATCTTGCCTCGAGAGTGTTACCTCCCGAGGCCTGGCTAATGGGAGTCAGGGGGTGTGGTTAATGGGAGTCAGGGGGTGTGGTTAACAGGGATCAGGGGTGTAGCTAATGGGGGTCAGAGAGTAAATTTAAAAAAAAAATCTTTAATGTGAAAAAGTGGGCTGTTCTCAACCCATTTCCTATTTTGATTGCCAGTCCGCCCCTGGCTCCGTGTCACACATCACACCGTGTTGTACACCTCTATGTTGCTCATCGCTCCATGTTGCACAAGATCTTTGTCTTGAACATCACTTCAAGTCACAAATCACCACTGTGTTGCACATTGCTCCATGCTGCAAATCACTCTGTGTTACTCATCATCTTCGTGTCACACATCACTCTATGTTGCAAGCCGCCTCTCGGTGTCACGCATCCTTTTGTGTCACTTCACTCCCTGTTGCATATCACACCCACACTGGTGCCCATAAGAAAATTCACTCTGATTACGATGGGAATAATTATAAGGAAGAAGGGATCCATACCCTTTCTCTGATGAACTTTTCCAGCTACAGGGGATTGTTTGCAAACCTGAAACATCCAGGTTCATCAGGTGCATGTGCAGTGCTAGATGCCAGCTGAATTCAATGGCTGGAAGTTGAAACTAGAAAATCCAAACAGGAACTATGGTGTGAACATGAGGATGAAGGTACAATTTACTGTGGGTCATGATGGATTCTCCATCACTAGCACTATTTGATTTCAGATGGGTTGTTTTTAAGAGATGTGCTGGTTCAAACAGGAATGACTTGCAAGCGTTCTCAGGCCTGAGTTACATGGAGATCAAGATGGATGATCACATTGGGGTCTCTTCTTGACTTGGAACCTGTAGGTAGGTCTAAAGCGCGGCTGGGAACAGGCTGTCCAGCACAGGTAGATGGCCGAGTACATGCAACCCTGCCAGCCATTCCTCTGTGTCATTCGTTTGTCTGCCCCAGTGAAGAACCCAGTAGCAAATGTTGTTCTCTAGGTCAGTACAAGTGGACTCACAAATTCATCCCTTAACTTTGTTCTGAGGAAACCAAACTAGCTTCAGCTCTTGGAGTCTATGGCTCTGAGATGTGTCCCTGGGCTGTTAACCCTTTCGAGCACATTAAGTCTTGGTAGCACAGCAGAAACACGAGCTAATTCATTAACAACAACGTCACTGGAACTGGAGAACAGCCCTTATAAAGTAGAAGATCATCACCCAATGCAGGCTGTCCTGGTCACATGACTCTCTCAGGTGATGCTTGGGCTCAATGGGATATTAGGAGATTAGCATAAAGGAGGAGCTTAGCTGCTCTTCACTCATGAAGACTGATATAAGGGCCAGGAACTCTACAGCACAGTCAGCACGACCAGTCTCTCCCAACGCCAGCAGGCAGCTCTTGGAGGGGACAGTCACCCTGTCTGGCAGGGCTCCGAGGGCCTGAGATCTCCTCACCATGCTCTGGGCTCCCCTCATTGTCCTGCTGGGGATGTGCTGCACAGGTAAGCACAGGGAAGGCAGGTTAAATACCCATTGAAGTTATTGCTGGAGCCCGAGGCACAAACTGACTCACTGGTGGCTGGGGAAGGACAAGGAGGGTTTCACAGATTTTTACCATTTTTCCCAGGTTCCAGCTCCCAGAATGTGGTGACTCAGCCGCCCTCAGCATCAGTGACCCCAGGAAACACCGTGAAACTCTCCTGCACCATGAGCAGTGGGACCAGCATCAGTGGCTACGCTGTGAGGTGGTTCCAACAGAAACCGGGGAATTCCCCACGGTACCTGCTGAGATACAAGTCAGATTCTGACAAACACCAGGGCTCCGGGGTCCCTGCCCGGTTTTCTGGTTCCAAGGACACATCCAGCAACACCGGCTATTTGACCATTTCTGGGGCCCTGGCGGAGGATGAGGCTGACTATTACTGTGCTGTGTGGCACAACGATGCTTGTCACAGTGACACAGTCAGATGGGGAAGTGGCACAAAAACTTCTTTGTCCTTCTGGGCTGTGAGGGGAAGTGAACAACTTGCACAATTGACTCTCTTCCAGCCCCCTGTCACACATCACACAAACAGTTAGTCTATGGGGTAAATTTCACCTCCTTGCACATGGAAGGTGGCCTCAAGGCCAGGTGGTGTCACTGTCTCTCTAGGCCTGTGCCAAGCGTCCCAGGTTCCTGGTGCAATGCTGAGGTCAGAATCCCATCTTTAGAAAAATCTCTCTCACCTTGGTAATGTTATAAAAGCCTGAGCACTGTGATCTGCATGTAACAGAGCCTGCCTGAATGAGCAGAGAGCCTGAAACAACAGAGACAATAGGTGTGAATTGCGTGTAGTCATCTCTACAGCTCCCCAGTTGCACCATCTCAGTGGTTTGAGGGAAGAACAAACCAGGATAAAGGGTGGGCTGGAGCAGTATTGCTTTTGGGGTTGTTTATTGGTACAGATTCTTAATAGTAAGGTGATAGTCAGACACACACATCACATTCATGCTGGCAGTTTGGAGGCAGGCTGCAAGTGTGGGGCAGATTACTTTTGATTTTGCTGATGCCTGGAGTGCAAGCCAGGTGTCAGCTTCCTGGAGACTTGACCATGAGGTTCATTGTGAGATTGCCTCAAATCTTCAGGAGGCCTAACTTTCTCTGGGCTGGTCCCATGTTTCTACTCAGTTACTACATCTTCTCTGAGAGAAAGAGATTTTCCTGGCTACTCATCAGTTGATTTATCCACTTTACAGGGTCTTTGCTTGCTTAAAAAGGTTACAGATCCTAAACTGCTTTAGATTGGATAGTCCTCATTCCCATTTCACACTCATTCCATAGGCTACATGTATAGTCATAAGTACATCTTAAGCAACATGGTTTCTAGGCAGAGTCTGGTTTTATGGCCTTGACATATAAACAAATCTAACCATAAATTGCATTGCTTGACATACAAAGAACAGAGCAACAAGCCATAATAAACAGCTTAAAATAAATTGCAACTAAGAAAAATAGAGAGACGGGAAGGGGAAAAGCAGAGGAGTATGTTTCATCTGCTAGACACCAGGGAAGAGAAAGGAAGGGATTCGTGTCTGACAAGTTACAGCCTCCTGAAACTATCATCACTGTGGTTAGGCTGAACCATCTCTGCCCTTCATTTAGCCTAGTCTCTCTCAGGCGATGGAGCTGGGTGGGTCAAACTGTAAATGTATCAGAGCCCTGGCTGAGCACCACCAGGAATAGCTAGCAGAGGGAAAGGGGCCACATAACTTATTTCTCAGGAGTTTTCATGAATGCTGCAATTCTTCCTTCGCAGTCACACCTGCTGGGGAGCAGGGGAAGTGGGTGGAGCTGCAGCTTCAGTTAAGCCTCAACATCCCCCTTTACATCTCCACAGCTCACTGGCCTCCAACTGTCATAGCTGTTCTCAAGCTGTTTTTCATAGTCAGTGTGAGCAAATTTTCAGCCTGGGTAGAAGTGTTTGTGTCAGGTGTGGGCTCTACAAGGCCAAGGGAACCGCAGGAGAGTTGTTGTCTGACCAGAGTCATTTGTGAAAGCAGTGTTGTGTCCTGGCACCCTGGCAAAATGTTGGGCTGAGATTTCTGGAAGAACCAGGAAATAAAACTCCTCAGCTTAGATCCAGTCTCCATAGCACTGATTGCCCCTCTGCCAGGGAGCCGGCCTGCCAGAGCCAAACTTCTGCCGGGCTCACAAAGGGCTGATGCTGGTGTCACAAGAGGGACGTTGCTGTGAGGGAAACAGGTGGCCAAACTAACACCTATGAGGTGGGGGGAGGTGGGTTCCCTCCTCTCCAGGCAGGTGCAAGTGCCCACGTGCTGGGGGAATCCCTTCCACAGCTGTGAGCAGGCTGGGGGCACGATCAGTCCAGGGAGGAACACCCTGACAGGAACAGCGGGAAGGCTGGAAACAGCTGTGCAGAGGTGGCACCTGCAGCTGTGGGACAGTCAGTGGGGGCAGCGTTCGGAGGAGTCAGCCAGCAGGGTCTAAGCGCCTGTGAAAGGTGGCAAGGACTGGCCAGAGCGACACCAACACTGACCAGCAGGGGGAGCCCTCCCCTGTCCAGCACTGGCGCTGGGAGTCCAGCAGTGCACAAGTGTCAGGGGGCCCAGCACTGGGCTGGAGACGTCTTTGGGCTTTGGGGCTTTTCACCACCACCAGCTTTCACTGTGGTCATGTGACCTCAGAGCACTGTGTGCATTGGAGTCCCCCTCCCCACGCACCCCACTCCCCTCTCTGCGCCTCTCTGGGGCAGGGCTGTTCACACTGGCACCCTGCTTGCTGGGGCTGGATGGGCACCATGAGTTCATCAAAACCCAACCCAACAGGAGGGAAATAAGGGGAGAGGAGCAGAAATTCTCCCCCTCCTTCTGCTGACACATCCCCCTCCCCAAGCGCACACCCTGGCCTTGAGCAGGGAGCAGTCACTGAACGCTGTCAGGAGCCAGCTGGGCACCAGCCCCCGCATGGCTCACAGCATCTGTGGTGTGTTCTTCGCCATCTCTGGGTGTGCGTCTCTGGAGCAGGGGGCAGCGCATGAGGTGTCAGAGCCTCCCCTCCCCCAGTAGTGTGTCCCTCACAGCACCATCTCACAGCCCCATAACCACCCAGCAGCAGCCATATTGTTCACTCCACAGCCCCTGAAACAACCTCACAGCAGCTTCTAATCCCAGATGCCATCAGACCATTGATAAGTACCCATCGAACCTGACAATCTAGCCAGAGTTCTATCCACCTTACAGTCCATTTATCCAATCCATACTTCCTTAACTTGCAAGAATACTGTGGGAGACCATCATCAGTAGCCTTGCTAAAATCCAGTAATATCTTGTCCATGGACTTCCCCATATCCACAGAGCCAGTTACCTTTTCGGAAGTCCAGGGTCTATATTTTGCTACTCTCCTTTCTTTTTTTGGTTAAGATCCTGAACAGAACCATCTCATGTTCATGTCTTCCCAGGTTGTCATCCAGCTCGACTTCCCGTGCTAGTCCCTCCCTGTTTGTGTGCAGCAGTCCAAGCTGTGCAAGGCTCCTCGTTGTATCCTTCGGCACTTGTACCAGGAAGTTGTCCTCAACATTCTCCGAAAGCTTTCTGGATTGTCTGTGCACTGCTGTATTGATCTCCCAACAAATGTCAGGGTGATTAAAGTCCCCTATGAGAACTAGGGGCTCTGATTTGGAAACTTCTGTTATTTGTCTGAAAAAAACCTTGTCTATCTCATTCACCAGATATGGTGGTCTATACCAAATACCAACCATGACATCACCCCTGTTACTCCCACCTCTAAACTTAACTCAAGCTCTCACAGGCTTTTCTCTGGCTTTAAAGTGGAGTTCTGACCAATCATACTGCACTGCTACAAACAGTACAATTTCTCCACCTTTTCCCCCCACCTATCCCCACTGAACAGTTCATACCCTTCCATGACAGTGCTCCAGTCATATGAGTAGTCCCATCAAGACTCCATTATTCCAATCAAATCATAGTTCTTTGGCTGTTCCAGGACTTCTAATTCTTCCTGCTTGTTTCCCAGCTTCTTGTGATGTTCTTGTGACATGTAGCTCCAGGATAAGCAGCACACTTCTGCAGAATCCTGGTCTGGACGGCACATAGATGATCAGTCCCTCTTAGGGGGAGTCCCTGACCAACACCACTCAACTTTCCTTAAGAATGGTGGCTATGGAACCCTCCTCCCACACATTCCTGGGACTGTACATCTCATGTCTTCTGATCAATGGGGTCTCCATCAGATCCCTTCTCTCAGAGGTCTCTGCCAAAGTGTTTTCCACTGTAGTACCAGTGCTGAGAGCCTGAAAGTGGTTACTTACCTCTGTCTGGACTCGCGATACCTGAGTAGTGTTTCTTCTTCTGGCTGTCACATGCTACCAATTTTCTTCTCTGTTGTGAACTGCCCTCTTAAGGTTCTTCAGCATCCTGTGCCTGGAGTATCAAATGCTGCCTTCTCTCCAGAAAGTCTTCATCTTCTCTGATGGTACACAGGGTTCATATTTGGGCCTCTGCTCCTTTAACCTCCTTGGATATGGAGAGCAGCTTGCACTTTATAAAGATGAAGTTATTTCTCTTCTGTGGGCAGAAGACAAACATGGGACCTGCTGTGCAGGTCACAACACCTGATGTCTCACTATCCACACTGTCTTACTTCTGAGAGACTCCTGGGATGTCGTATTTATCATGCCCGGAAGCCTAAAGGGGAGAAGAGACAGAAAAAAGAAGAGAACAAAAAGAAAGAAAAACCCCAACCTCTGTGGGGATCCCCAAGATGAACTCCCTGGGTATGTCTAGACTGCATCTGTCTGTTGGCAGAAGGATGCAGATTAGGGAGCTTGACATTGCAAATGAGGCAAGGATTTAAATATCCCGTGCCTAATTTGCATAAAAATGGCTGCCTTGTTTTGCTGACTCAGCACTTTGTCAGTAAAAAGGGGCAGTGTAGAGTGGGATCTGTTGCGAAAGAAAGCCTTTTTTGACATATCCCTTATGCCTCCTGCAAAGACACCGCCCAGAGAACATGGAGCTCACCTAGGCAGTGCCTGGGTTCATGACCCTTCTGAGGCCTGGATCATGCAGTCTGGCCACGCAACCCAAACAAGGCCCCACAAAGAATGATGCCTCTCCCTCCCTCCCCCACCAGGAATCAGTACTAAGCCAGGGTATGTCTGCACTACCACCCTAGTTCGACATACCCCCCGAATTGTCCGCTACTCTACCCCTTCTTGCTGGGACAGGCTCAGTGCTGCTGAGAGTGGGCACCTGCCAGGCTCCTATCCCACAAGTGGACATTAGGGGAAGGGAGAGCGAACATTATTAGCAGTTTCACAATCAGTTCTACAAGCCTCTTTATGCAGCGCTGGGCTGCAGGCTGCTGCTTTATTGCACTGCACACCCCACCCTGAAGCCACTGGCCTCCCCTGCTGACCCGGGATGATGATTACACAGAACAGTCATGCAAGTTGCAGAGATTGAAACCAGGGGGAAATGGCTCCTGAGACCCATGTTTGTTACTAATGGCGCACATCTAGGCACAGATCCACATTCAGAACAGCCAGGGAGCCTCTGCGGTGGGTTCTGTGCATGTTCCACATGACACATCACCAGCCCAGTACAGTTAATGCCATTACTGAGTGTCTGTCCCATACACAAGAACTACGGGGTGCTATGAGGCGTCAGTGACCAAAACACATTGGCTACGTCTACACTGGCCCCAAATTCCGGAAAAGGCATGCAAAGCAGGTAAGTCAGAATAGGGAAATCCGCGGGGGATTTAAATATCCCCCGCGGATTTAAATAAACATGGCCGCCGCTTTTTTTCCGGCTTGGGGAAAAGCCGGAAAAAAGCGTCTAGACTGGCGCGATCTTCCGGAATAAAGCCCTTTTCCGGAGGATCTCTTTCTCTTATTCCTTTCAGGTAGGAATAAGAGATCCTCCGGAAAAGGGCTTTATTCCGGAAGATCGCGCCAGTCTAGACGGTTTTTTCCGGCTTTTCCCCAAGCCGGAAAAAAAGCGGCGGCCATGTTTATTTAAATCCGCGGGGGATATTTAAATCCCCCGCGGATTTCCCTATTCTGACTTACCTGCTTTGCATGCCTTTTCCGGAATTTGGGGCCAGTGTAGACGTAGCCATTGTGATTTCCCTTCCCCATCTGCACAGCTGCTCTCAAGCCAACCCCAAGCTGAATTGTCTATGAAACCCTGCCTGATGCTGATACTGATGCTTGAGGGGCACTGACTGACACAGGACTTATGTGTCTAACCACCCTCACCAGAGGGCCCCACCCCTTCACACTCGGCACTTTCCCTGTGGTCAGGACGACCAATGAGACAGCATCAGATTTGCATAAGGGTGGAACTTGAATGTGCCTCCCCCAGGAGGATCAATATAAGAGGCAGATATTGTCAGGCGATCTCAGCGCGTTTGGTGGGTTTTTCTCCCAGGGGCTTGAGATCTCCTCACCATGCTCTGGGCTCCCCTCATTGTCCTGCTGGGGACGTGCTGTACAGGTGAGGACGGGAAAACCTTGAGCTTGTTGCTGGACTCTGTGCAGAAACAGTGTCACTAGCACCCACAATGGTCCGAGGGGACTTCACAAGCTTTGTCTTTATTTTCCCAGGTTCCAGCTCTCAGTCTGTGCTGACTCAGCCGCCCTCAGCATTGGTGTCCCCAGGAAACACCGTGAAACTCTCCTGCACCATGAGCAGTGGGACCAGCATCAGTGGCTACACTGTGTCCTGGTACCAACAGAAACCAGGGAGTTCCCCACGATACCTGCTTTATTATTATTCAGAGTCCAGCAAAGGCCAGGGTTCCGGGGTCCCTGCTCGCTTCTCTGGTTCCAAAGACGCATCCAGCAATACCGGCTATTTGACCATCGCTGGGGCCCTGACAGAGGATGAGGCTGACTAATACTGTGCTGTGTGGCATAGCAATGCTTGTCACAGTGATAGAGTCAGTGGGGAAGTGAGACAAAAACCTTCTTTGTCTTCCCTTCCACCAGGCTGGGGCATGAACAGACTCTTAGTTTTGCTCTCTGCCTACAGCATATCACACTAATACTTGCTCGAAGGCGTAATAGATGGCTATGCCTAGGCTACACAGTTTTTTCAAAGAAAGAGGCCTTTTTTCTAAAAAACTTCACCTGCGTCTGGACTGTCGTCGCATTCTTTCGATATTAAACCGAAAGAAAGCAACATTTTTTTTGACAGCAGTAAACCTCATTTTACGAGGAAGAACGCCTTTTTTTGAAAGAGCTCTTTCAAAAAAGGGCAGTTTTGATTTCAAACCGGGCTTTTTCGAAAGAGAGTGTCCAGATTTCCTGGGTGCTCTCTTTCGAAAAAGCAGATCGCTTTTTCGAAAGTCTTGTGTCTGTCGACAATCTCTTTCAAAAGAAGCTTGTAATCTAGTATCAATAAGGATCTTGCGCAAAATGAATCGGCAGAAAATATGCTAATGACATCTCAACTCATGCTGAGTCCCTTATTAGCATATTTTCTGCTGCAAAAGCTTGCAGTGTAGACAAAGCCCAAGTGATCCATCCCCTATTGCCCATTCCCAGCAAAAAGGGGTAAGGCAGATCCTGAGATTTGTAGTGTGACACCCACCCATGGGCCAGCTAATGGCACAGAGCTGGTTGCTCTAATATTCACAGCGCAGCATTGGCCTGCCCCAGAATGACATTTGACCGGCAGGCATGTGAATAAGCAAGTTACACTTGGAACATACCTGGACTCGGCATGACTAGCTGCACCTCCCTGGGGGAACCAACCCACACGGCCTTAACGTCTGCCACCGCGCAGCAAAGGGGTGGTGTCAGCGGCGGATATAGGGCAGGGCGAGTGGAGCGGCTGCCTTGAGCCGTGCACTTCAATAGGCCCCGCGCCAGCCCCACTCGCCCTGCCGTATATCTGCCGCTGCTGCCCTTACTTGCTGGAGCTGCCTCTGCCGCTGCCCTTCGCTGCGAGTCCACGAGTGGCTCTGTTAGCCAGTGGCGTGCGGCAGCAGCTCATTGCCAAGGAGGCGAAAGGCGACGCCTGGCCATGGCGCCCGGGTATCCCGCTGCTCCACCCTCCTGCCCCACCCAGAGAGAGGCTGAGGGCGGCGCAGTTTCTTCCCTGGGGGGAACCCAGGCCCCTTTCCCGCCACACCCGGGGGCAGAGCGACCCGCCCACCAGGGAGACATCATCTCCTCCTGCCAGTCCCCACCTCCCCCCACTCGTGGGCGCAACGCGACCCAACTCCACAGACAGAGCCCCCCCCACACACACACATGTCCCTGGGAGCAGGGGGAGTAGCCAGCTGCCCCTGCCCAGCCAGGAGCTGTTTGAGAGGCTGAAATGGTCATTTTGGCCTGTCTGATGAGTCAGACACCCCTGCCTGCTGGTCCTCCCTATGGCCCATCTGTGCGCCATCCTCCACGTAGCCACACCCTGCCTACCCCCCAACCCGAGTAACCACATGCTGCCTGCCCCCCAAGTCCCAGCACCCACACGCTGTCTGCCCCCCAAATCCCAGCACCCACACACTGCCTGTCCCCCCCAAATCCCAACACCTAATGCTGCCTGGCCCCTCCAAGTCCCAACAGCCACATGCTGCCTCCCCCCAACACCCAACACTGCCTGCCCCCCCCAAGCCCCAACACACACATGCTCCTTCCCCCCAACTTTCAACACCCACATGCCCCCTTTCTTCCCCCAAGTCTCAACACCCACACTCCACCTGGCCCCCGAAAGTCCCAATGCTGCCTGGCTGCCAAACACCCAACGCTGCCTGGCAAACACCAGCCATGGGCAGCCAAAGAGAATCTACTGTGAGCCAGGAGCGTTTTGTAGGTCTTTCGATTATATCCATTGAAAACGACCTGTGTAAAGAAATGGACTTTCTTGACATCATTGAAGAATGTGCTGCCAAAAGAGCTAGACAGCTATAGTAGACTTAAATGCAAATTAAAATGTTTAATTATTAATGCAGAATTGTGTTTAAGAATGACTTACAATATAATTAAAATAAAAATTATCCAACTACATTAAGTTTCTATCAAATTTACCCAATTCACATTTAATATGAAAAATAGCCTTCAGTTTGGGCATTTGACGCCTTTTTTTCTATTTTGTCTCCAAAGGGGGACCCCACAAAATTGTGCTGCCCTGGGCCCCGCAAAACTCTCATCCGCCCCTGACTGGTATCACTCAGAGAGTCAACTGCACGAAACCTGGGAGAGGGTGGCTGCTCTACCTTTGTGTCACTCCTTATCCTTGTGCAACGGCCTAAATGCCTGGACAATCCCTTCCAAAGCTGGAGCAGGCCAAGGGCACGAGGAGTCAGGCTCTGCCAGGGAGGAGCTGCTGAATACTAAGCACTTTGCTTCCTGTGAGGTACCAGGGTGGCAGCTGAATTCTTGCATCAGTTGGGAAATCAGGGAGCAGCAGCAAGGGCTCACTGCCAGAGCATGCTCAGCTGGGCAGTTAGCCCTGGAAAACAGTTTCTGCCTCTGCCAGTAGAGATGAGATTTGTTGGGGCATGTTGCCCTCTGCTGGTCTTGCTTTCCCTGTCCCTGCCATAGTGTGTCTGGCAAAGTCTCCTAGGGAAGTGTTGGATTCTCCTCAGCTTTGATCTCTGTGGCTCTGCTGCCATCTTCAGGCTCATCCCAAGCAGGAAGTGTCTCCAAATGCAAGGGTCTGGTTTCAGTATTGACTTGGGAATGCCAGGGCGGTACTGCAGCAAAAGGACACTAGATGGGGATGTGCACCAGGGAACAAGGTTAACATGGGCAGAGTTGAAGCCATAATCTGGCTAAGGTGTTCATCGGGAAAGGGGGCGGGAGCGGCCAAGCATAGGCTCCATTTTCATTTGCCCCACTAGAGACCCGGGGAAAGAACCTGATTTTCACAGGCAGGAGTTCAGCCTCCTTTGGACACCCCCCAAATCACTAATCACTTTTGAAAGTCTTGACCAGTCCTTTTTCTTTTCCTTTGAATTGAGTTCCCATTAGAGAGGCCTGAACCCGAGCCCTGAATCTTAGCAAAAGCAAACTGTGTGTGTGAAGAAGATGGGAAGAGAGGGAACTGCAAGGGATGTGAAAGAGTCCAGACCTGAATTTCCTGGCACTGTTTGGGGTTTAACAGAGGGACACTCATTCTTTAGCGCTGGGCATTGGGTCTTGCTGGTTATCTGAACTGTATCACCACTGATTATGGGTCAGCATCTGACATTTGCCCACTATTAATTTGCTTGCTGCGTTTCACGGCTTAGATCCATCTCTTGTTCCTGTTGTTGGATAATTGAATTGTCTTCCTTTGCATGGACTCAAACTTATGCATGACTTGAGAAGAAACATTCATCTGTCTTGCATTATCTAGAGTATAACGCTCACTGTCTAAAACTATGGCATTATTAGCTGCTATGACTGCACTAATTAAGAAACAGTTAAGCGAGTAACTGATCATATTCACTTCTCCTTAAAAGACTCAAGTACAAGTTGAACCTTTCTGGTCTGGAACTCTCTGGTCCAGTGACATCTGTAGTCTGGTGGGACCACGAATATTGCTGAACCAGAGAACTAGACCAGAAAGCTCCAGTCTTGGGGGGAGGTTGCCATGGCTGGGAGTGCATCCAGTCTTGCAGGCTGGCAGCCCAGAAGGCCAGTGACCTCAGGGCAGAGAACCCTGCCGGTAGGCTGCAGGGCCATCAGGCTGGGAGCAGAGACCCATTGGTGAGCCAGCAGCCAGAGCGGGGTTGGAGTGGGACTGGCAGCCCAAAGAGGGCCAGTGGCCAGGAGCAGCAGGGGCTGGCAGCTGGGGGCAAGAGGAGCCAGCAGGCAGGCTGCGAGCAGCACGCTGGCTGGGGCTAGCAATCATGTGGCCCACTGAGATGAAGGAGGGCCACTCACTAGTTCTGGTTGCCCATCACTGTATAAGTCAGATCTCCCTGGTCTGGCACCTATACAAAGGGAATTCGCCAGACTTCAGGCACTCCTGGGGCTCCCTTTCTGGCTGAAATCCAGCGGTGGGCAACCTGCAGCCCACAGCCCACTGACATTCCACCTGTGGCCCACGTACCCCCTGTCTGTCCCCCTCCTCCACACTCCTCTCGTGCACTGGGGCACTGGAGTCCTGCACTTCCTACTCCTCCCCTTTCCTCCCAGCACTTTTGAAGTGCCACAAATCCGCAGATTCGCACTCTGTCCCCGCTCCTCTCCCTCCCTTTCAGAGCTTGAATGCTGTGAATCAGCTGTTCATGGCTGTTCAGGCTCTGGGAGGGAGGGGGAAGAGTGGGCCTCCAGTATCCCAGTGCACACGAGTTGCATGGGGGAGCGGGACAGACAGAAGGTGTGTGGGCCACAGGTGGAACCCCAGTTGGCCACATGAGCCCATGGGAGGCTCAAGTACATGCTCCCCTCCTTTGCTTTACTCTTTCCTGACTCAACAGACTGGTCAGGGTCAGAGACTCAGCAAAGCTCTCACATAAACCACTGACCAGGAGGAGTTGCTAGTTACCAGCTGCATAGCACATGTGCAGGGATGGTGTCACCAATACTCGGCAAGGCTGCTCAAGCGTGGCACAGTAATCTGCCCAACCTTGCCATGCAAGGCTGCCTAAGGGCACCAGAGCAAAACCAACTGTCTCTTGCCTTAAAACAGCCCTCTCTGATCTTGGCAGATTCCCAGTGCCCCTCTCAGAATGATATACAAAGGTCACTCATCATGATCTGCAGCCACCTCTCTACACATGAGTTTGGGGCAGGGAGCACTTAATAATACGGCCTGTCCCGAGAGAAGCTGAGGCAGGCAGAATGTAACTTGCTTTGCTGAAACAGGCCAGGTCACTGGGGCTAATACTTTGTGAAAGTGCCATGAACCAAATGGTGAGAAGTTCCGTAGAGGATTCCAAAACGCTTCCAACGTATCATGGTTTATTACAGGAGCTCAATTTTATGTCTCCCCTAAAAGATGTTTCTTCCAGCAATCGTATCCCCTCACGCTGTGCTGTGGACACCAGCTTCTGTTCTGACTCAGCACCTATTCCTCTACACAGCACGCAGCTTCCTGCAGCACCCTAGTTGTTTCTTGGAGGTCTCCACCTCCAGCTCTACGTTTTGCAGTGGGAGTGGCCTGATGCAGTCCCAGCACAAGGTGCTGCATGCGTAGCTTCCCAAGCACTCTATGCAAGGCTGCACGGCCACTTGCCATGGCTGATCGCTCAGCAGACAAGCTATCCGTGCTCAGTTGGCCTTCATTCTAGGTCACATGTGCCTGGTCATTGTGAAGTGGTAAGTGTAAATACCCCTCACCACACAATGTACATTACTAATAACCACCAGTAAAGCAAGTTTAGCCTTGACACAGACTGTGATAACCACTGGGTGAAAGGACACCCTGGTCAAGGATGACGAGCCCTGAGCTCCATGGAGTTTTCACTTAATCCTCCAAACACAGCCTAGGAGTTGGGACACTGGCCAGGCCCCGTCTGTGGGGAGAGCTTGGCAGGATGGAGAACTGGAAACAGCTGATGTTTATGGAAGTCTGATTAGCTTGTGCTGGTCACTAGATGCCTTGACCACAGACAATGGGGTGGTGGAGAGAACAGGGGGGAATGCCCATGCTTCATGTTCAAGTAAGTGGGGGCTACAGACTGTGGGAACTTTGCTGAGTCTCTGCCCCGACCTGTCTGCTAAGCTATGAAGGAGTAAAGCAAAGGGGATGGGATTGTTTGTAAAGACCCTCTCCCCAGCTTTTGGCTTTACAGGGGTGTGAGTTTTCCCCCAAGCTAAATGAACCCACTGAACAATGTGAATCCAGTCTAAAACAGCCTCAAGCTGGGCTAGCACCCAGCTCAGCTGCAGCATGGCACGCTAGGTCAGGAGGGAATAAGTTCTCTAGCCTGCTAACATCCCACCAGTCAGAATGGCAGTAGTGGAAGGAATTAACCCAGTTCTTCACCTTTCTGTGGCTTAAGGCAAACAGACAGGACAGTAGCTCATGCACTTGAGGAATTAATAGCTCTGGCTAGACTCAGCCATAGCACTGGCCACTTCACCAGGCAGCTCCTCCAAGGCAGCTTAGTCCTGACCCGCAGCACTATGGTTATAGCTCCCTGAGTGGGGAGACTGACCATGGGGACAGGGGCAAGGCAGAGACCAGTTTGTCCTCAGCCCTGCCATCCTCTAGCAAAACCCCACAAGGTGTTTCCCCATTACTAGAGTGTCTCAGTGCAAGCCAAGCGTGCATCAATGGAAAAAAAATGCTGTCACATAACCACAAGTCAGTTGGTAACCACAGAATCTGACCGCAGAGAACCACTTACTGACAACATGTGGTTACTGTCCTGCCACATTAAACCACACAGCAGATTTTCATTGGCTATGTATTTTTGGTACCAACTGGCACTTCCCAGCCTATGAGTTAATTTCAGGTATGCAAAACTGCCATTCGGGGTCAGGCTATGAAACAATTTCTTACTGTTAGCACATCCCTGCAGTTCTCAGCTCTGGCTGATCGATACAAGAGATGGCAGAGAGGCAACAGCCACTTTGACTGAAATAAAACCATCCTGTCAGAGGCTGTCCCACTCCCCATTGTTTGCCTATTAGTAGCAGGATCATGAACTTTGCATTGGTGCGTTCAGCTTTTCAGATGAACACCTGGTATTTTTCCAGCACCAAATAGCGCTGCAGGTTTTTACTACTCCATCTCCAAGATAATGATGGAAGTGTCTAAATATTATGATGACCATTTTAAAATCCTTCTATTTAAAATAGTACCCATCAGCTGGGGTGTTGCTCTGTGTAAACTGAACACCCTGTGCAATGTGGGATTAGGGACTTTAAAAGGGGATGTGAGGGGCTTCTAAAGAGCAATGAAATCATAAATTGGGAATCTGGGGTTGACAGACCAGGCTTGGTTCTCAGCTTAAGTCTGTCCAGAGCTGTCCCAGAGGACCTGCTAGTGCAGATGTCTTCAGGCATCAGCAGTCACTCCCCAAGCTGACTCTGAGTCAGCCCTTCCTGTTTTGCCACCAGCCCATGGCTGCGGGCCCCTCCCCTCCAAGCTCGCCTTTCCAGTTGTCTCTGGCCGCATGGTGCACACCGAGATCAGCTTTTCAGATGTAACTGGCTGAGAATCTGGGGTCTAAGAAGTGATGTTTCCCTCCCCAATCAGATGGCAGAGAAAGCTATGAGAATCCCGAAGATGCTAGTTGAGCAAGGGATTCTGTCCATGGCTGGCATGGTGCCTGTCCATCCCCTCCGGGGCAGGCAAGGGAAGGACATATCCTGCTCCCACAGGGAATTAGAGTCCATGTGAAGCCGCTCTTGGGACTTGTGGAGAAAGGAAGTCAATTTTGCTTTATGCCTTAGCCCTACAGAAGGATGGACTTTCTGACGTCTGTGGTTTTCTTGGGACGCAGGAGTTTGCATAGAAGATGCTTGTAGTACACACCAGCGGGCAGTACCATGAGAAAGGAAGCCAGACCCTCCCAAACTCTGAGATACCATACATCCCGGCTCAAACATGGAAATGCATTGTGGGTCCCCCATCATAGATCACTCCATGGTTCCCAGCAACGACCAAGCCCCAGGTGCCAGGGCTAGGCGGAATGTTAATTCTTACATCGCAACAAACACCCCAGAACCTGCCTACCTGCTGCTTTCCAGGGATGTCTCTGCCTGGCCTTCTGGGGAAACTGGACAGCGTATATGTTCTGAAGAGGTCTCCAGTGCTGCCTGCACTGGGGACTGACTGGACGGTACAGCTAATACTTCAGTAGCAAGTGTCCTTCAGTCGCTGCATTGTTCTTCCAGAATGGGATTTATTCATGGCCTCAAGCTGGATTTCAGAGCAGGAAGCCTCATCTCCTGGCCTTCTGTGTCAGTGGGACACACTGGGAATCAGGCCATACGCTCACTCACTGGAAACACAGGAACACAGAACCAGGTAAACTCGAGTTAAAGTCTGATATTGCCTTTTTCTGGATTTGTATTTGTCTTGACCTAAATCAAAACGAGGCTGCACCATAGCTGCTACAGGGACCACTTCTCTCTGTCTGTGACCCTCTAACCTCCTCCACCATTTCAGATACACATTGACTCAGCCTGAAGGTAGGGGAGTCTGCAGCCAAGAAGTGGAGTTAGTTGCCTTGGTCTGTGGGGTGGCTCAAGCCATATGGAGCAAGATATGGATGCAGAGGGTAGGGGTGAATAAGGTGCTGTCTTCATAAGGTGTGAACCTCGGAGCTTTGTCCCCTTCTAGAACTGACCCTGAGCGGCATTTTAGAGATTGGAAATGATCATATAGACATTCTTCCAATCTGTATAATTGGCTCCAGTATGATGTATATCAGTGAGCCATACTCCTGTGCCCAGCTGTACATCATGCCTTTTGGTTCCCCAGCTTATCCAATCTGTGGACAACTTCATATCAGAAAGACCCTACACACACACACACACACAGTCCCAGGCTTCCTTTCCTCCCAACCCCCTATTGATTGGCTCTCCAATTTCTGTTCTGCAGTTGCCTGGAGGTCCCTGGACTTCAGGCCAAAAGGCACTGTGTGAAACTGGCTGGCTGAAATTCTGCTATTTTTGTGAGCTGGTTAGTTCTATGGATACCGTACATTTCTGTACACCAGCACCATTAGCATTATGCTACTTGTATTTACACAGTGCCCAGTGCCATGTTGCTGGGCACTGCAGAAAAGCCAAAATCACAGAAATGGAAACTATGCTGGGCTCAGTGACCTATTCTGCCAAAATGAGGAGGAAAAAAGATCCAGAAAGGAAGAATTGTTGCAGAAGACAGGCCAAGAGGCTCAAACACAAACAAATCTAACTAGAAAAGCCCTAAAGTCAGACAATGAGAGTCCATTCTTTGGGCATAGCATTTTATTTAGGGCAAGATCTTCAGCGGCTTATCCCTTGGAAGAGAAACTGATTCCACAATTACACTCCCACTGAACTCTTATCTAGGTGTTTCCCTGTATCACATAAGTATCTTCAAAGCAACAAAATCTGGGTCTCTTTCCCCAAAGTACAACATTCTGGCCAATCAGTCTTCCCATTTAATTCATCCACTGATGGGATGTCCAAGCCACAAAGCAGAAGCAAGAAGCTGCCCGGATATTTTTGCACAGCTATGTGTCACTGTGTATATGTCTTCGGCGGCGGAACCCAGCTGACAGTCCTCGGTAAGTCACTGTAATATTCATTTACAATTGTTTCCCATTTGTTGTGGGGTTTGAATTTTTTTCCTTTGTTTTCTCTCTCAACTTCTCTGTCCGTTCTGGGCTGAGTGCTCTTCTACTCTGTCCTGATCATTACGAAAATGTGTGCATAGGCAGAAGGGTTTGTTCTGTTGAACGATAAAATGCAGGTCCTGTTTAGTTATAGATTTTTCCATCTGTAAAATATTTGTGTCCTTTCATTACTGATGAGTCCCCACTGATAAAATTTTTGGTTGCATAATAGGGTTTTGTTTTAGTAAAGGCGATGGGGTGGGAGATCTCCTCATTTTAAAGCCCAACCAAGTGGTATTTTAATTGTTCATCAAACAAATTTTTCTAGGTCAGTTTTCACTCTTTGATAGAAAAATATACAGGTAAAGGCTCCAGCACAAGGGGGAAATTTTCAGGAGTATGAGATATAAGGTATTAGTTGAGCAGAAAACTAGAAATCTGGTCAGTCCTGCAGCCAAAAAAAAGGGGGGGGCTCTCCATTTCAGAAATTGTAAAAATAACAGTTGCCCTTCATTTTTCATGAGGTTTTGCTGGAAAAGTTAGAAGGTTTTGGTGGAAATTTTCAGTTCGGAGTAAGAGAATAGAGGTGGTAAGTCACTTAAGAGGAAGATAGAAAATTTTCCACTTGAAACCATATGTGGATGTTTCAGGGCGGAAGCAATTAAAAAGATACTTTGACTTCCCAGTTGCAATTAAAAGGGATACACAGAAAATTATGATGACTTCTTATTGAAGCATGAGTCACCCTCTTTTGCAAAGTAGTTTTAAGCATCTGTCTGTCTGGCAAGTCACTATGCCTATTGCTGTTGTATCTAAGCAGCTCAATATTCAAAAGATAGTTCTGAGATTGAAAAGAGACAGAGAAGGATTTCTCCTTGTCATGCAGCTACTTAGATATTACTGTGATGGGTGCTAGGAATACCTGTGTAGTGCTAGGTAGGCAACAAAGATGATCTTAAATAGTGAGATTCATGTATGGATGAGGAAGTGCTCAAAGTCAGACTTTGTAGCCTAGAACAGAAAGGATTTAGTTGAGATTATAAATTAATTCTTGTGTCAGATAGATTACATCTACACTGCAGTGCTATTTTGCGATACTGAGCTTTCCCTAAATAACTATCCCGCGTCTTAACAGAAAGCTCGTTATTTCAAAATATCCCAGGCTCACTATTCCAATGTCCCTATAAACTCATTCCACGAGGAGTAAGGGACGTTTTGGAACAGTGGAAACATTGAAATTTGATGCTGTGTGGACAGCGCCAAATTATGAAATAAGCTATTTCAAAATAAGATTAAAAAAAGATACACAATTTGCGTAGCTCAAATTGTATATTTTATTTCAACCTATCATGCAGTGTAGATGCACCCCTAGAGATCACACCCCATTCTTCCCTTCTTCTTGCTTATTGAGCCAAGGGGTCTCTAGATGGAATGAATGGCAAGTATGTATTTGCTAACTAGAAGCACCCCCATGGGAGATGATAGAGTAAAAACACTGTAGATTGAATTAACAAGAAGCTGGATAATTTTATGGCTAGCTACCAACCCTAGGCAGCATCCCACACATGCTAAGGCAAGGAAATTGATATCTTGTGCTTCAGTTCATAGTGATCATTGCAACAGGACAGCAGATTGTCCCTTCACAGAATTGCACAGCTGCATTGAAACTGACCATATTATTAATTCAATGAGAGTTGTGGTTGCACAGTGCCTCGGAGAATCAGATCAACAGGGACTTCCACTGTACAGTGCCAGACCACTGAGTCATCTTAAGAGAAAAGCAATCAAATCTTATTAACTAATTTTCAGAGGTGCTATGCACCCCAGTCTCCCAATAGGAGTTCTGGATGATCAGCATCTCTGAGAATAAAGCCATGCGTGTAGTTCTGAACATGTCTGAACAGTCAGAATTTGCAGTACTAAGTCAAAAGATGATTTCCTTTAGGAGTTTGTCCACAGATATTTGTTCTTTTGTTCTAGAAAGAGGGAACCCATCAGCAAACAGGGTCATACCAGGAACATTAGACATTTTTTTTGAGAAAATGTCTTGTGAAACATCTAAAACAGTGGTTTCCAACCATGGGGGGTCCATGGACTATGTCTAAGATTGCCAAAGGGGTCCACACCTCTGTTCAAAATCCTTTAAGGGTCTGCAAATGAAAACAGGTTGAAAGCCACTGAACTAGATGTTTCAGATATTCAGATGGGCTAACATGTTGTCATTTTAAAAAACGAAGCTCAGTCTAGAAATTATCGGCCAAATTCTGCCCCCCCCCCCCCCCCCCGCACAGGTGTAAGTCTGGAGTAACTAAATTCACTTTGTCCTTGAAGATATTAAAATGATGATTTCTCCTTCCACTTTTGTGAGTGTGTGTGTGTGCGTGTGTACAATTAGTGTCAATTCATGGGTTTGATTGAGAAATGCCAGTTTATATATATATGAATGTATGTGTGTGTATATGCACACACATATACTCATATATATAAACTGGCATTTCTCAATCAAACCCATGAATTGACACTAACTGAGAATCTGACCCAATTCCATGGAGTAGCAATGTTCACTGAATCCAATGCCTAATGTATCTCTTGTGCTAGCACATGGGTTTCCTTGGGGCATTAAGTGCAGGATGAGGGCATAAATGTTTGAAGGCATAAATGTTTAGTTTCTCTTCAGGAGGCGGAAATGGCCTGTTTATTAATTGCATTGTTAACTGCAACGTAGACCTGACCTGTCAATGAATAATGCATTCATGAAACGCGAGGAATGCTAGGCTGCTCTCGGCTGCTCTTGCGTGTTCTGTAGTCAGTGCCCTGAAGATTAGTCATTCTGGCACCTGTTAGCAAGGAGAGTTTCTCTGAAACACGAGCTGAAACATTGGTCTTTATTCCTCTCAGTTATTGTGGTGAAAGTGCATTGACTACAAGAGATTTACACAGTGTAGAGGAGAGGAGAGTTTGCCCCAGTGAATCTAGTTAACTGTAGATATATATGTGAGTTGCCAAATTTGGTACAATCAAACACAGGAGAGTGAGCCCTTATGGCTCTCTACTCAGACAAAATATTGTCCCACTCCTGCAATTGGATCCATACAGACAGAGCCTCGGATACTCCCAGAGCATCTTTGAAGCCAATGGGAATCCAGTAGGAGCCGGTGGCATGCATCTGATTATGGGATCAAGGCCTAAGAGGTTAAAGTTCTCTACATTGAACACAAAGAAATAATCAGATGGCTCAATTCCTATGTGTTTCTGAGAACTCCGTGGTAACATAGCTAAGGCATTACATGTTGGCTTGTGCCAGGTCAGACTGCAGTTGACCATTTCTTAGGAAAGGGACAGTCCCCTAATGTGGTGTTCAGCTATCAGAGCCCTAGTGCTAGTGAGATCATAACAGACAATATTGGTAAGGCTAGTACTGAAGACCTGATGCCAGGCAAGAAGCATACCTGCCCAAAGGAATTAGCGATCCAGAGTGCCCGTGGCAGATTATGATGTTGCATGAGAACTGATGTTGCCTATGGACTATAATGGACCCTAAATCTTTGCACCAAGACTCTAATCCAGCAGAACAGTTAACCACATGTTTAACTTTAAGCCAACAAGAAGTCTATTGATTTCCATGGGATGGCTGATTCATTTAAATGAAGCATGCCTTTAAATGCTCAGTTGGATTAGGGCCCTAATTCTCATTTTAAAGGCCCAATTTTGCTTTTGGTTTCTCTGATGCAATCAAATTAACATCAGTGGTTAAACATTTTCCTCCATCCCTATCTATATGTGGGTACGTCTACACAACATTATTTCAAAATAACTAGCGCTATTTTGAAATAACTTAGCCCACGTCTACACAGCAGGCAGTTATTTCAAAATAATGTCAAAATACTGTCAAGCTAGAGGACTTCTTACTCCAACTCTTGTAACCCTCAATGTACGAGGAGTAAGGGAAGTCAGAGAAAGAGTGATCCATTTCAAAATAAGTGCTGTGTAAATGCTCACTATTTCAAAATAAGATACGCAATTGACATAGCTCAATTTGTGTAGCTTATTTTGAAGTAAGCCCTGCCGTGTAGACGCACCCTGTGACCTGAATTTGCATCAGTGGGGCCCTAAATAATAAGAAAACAACAAGAATAATAACTTGAAACCGCTGTGTGATTCTCTGTCATGTATGGCATACCCTGCAGGAGATACTGAACAAACACAAATTTCTATCACATCAACAGTGAAGAATTATTCAATTTAAATAGCTCTCAGCTTAGGCAGGATTCCATATCCAAGCTAAAACTGGAGCCTTCAGAAACATCCACCTTTCCTAAGAGAACTGCATTTCTCAGCCCTCCGTGCCTGGGAAATCAATCAAATGCAGCTTTAGTGTCATATGGCTCCCTAGCCGGTGGGTGAGTGAATCAACAACAAGGACAGATGCTTGGGAATGTTTAACACTAGAAAACATTATATTGAGACAGAGTGTCTCTGTGAGGATGATTTATGTGTATAGAATATTCCTTCCAAAGGAAAAACATTAGGAAAGAAATATCTATTAAGTCATTTGGAAAATAATAGAGTCACTGTTGCATTGTGCTGTCACAATGGCTTATCTGGGTTTAGCTTTTCCTGTTATGATCTACTTAGTTAAAGGGTTTCTCTCTTTCCCCAATTGAATCCGGGTATACATGTATGTGAACATATGAGCTTTGATATGATTTTTAAATGAGACTTTTTAGTTATAAAGTAACACGGAACTACATTTCACACAGGTTCTCCCTCAAGCCCTAGACTTTATTTAAGAAATAAAACTATATAGACCTGAAAAGCCAGATCCTTAGCTAGTGTCAGCTACATTGATTTCTGATTGATGAGGATATAACCCAAAATATCTAGCATGCTGCTCTGATAGTGTCTGAATTTCTGTGTCTGAATTTCTGAAAATCTGATTCTGTGTCTCATTGTCTTGCAGGGCAGCAAAAGGCATCTCCTACTGTGCACCTCTTCCCTCCATCCTCGGAGGAGCTGCAAACCAAGAACAAAGCCACCCTGGTGTGTCTGCTGGGCAGCTTCTACCCCGGCTCCGTCCAAGTGACCTGGAAAGCTGATGGCAAGCAGATCTCCACGGGAGTGGAGACCACCAAGCCTTCCAAGCAGAGCGACAACAAGTACATGGCCAGCAGTTACCTGTCTCTGGATGCATCCAAGTGGACGTCCTCTGATACCTACACCTGTCAGGTGACACACGATGGCAAGACCCTGGAGAAGTCCCTGAAGCGATCGGAGTGTTCGTAACCCTCTGACCCCAGGGGGCGCAGCCGGTGCCCACGTCAGCCCGTCGGGGGCTCCCAGAGGAGACGGGATCTCCTAGCGTGGCCATGATGCTGATTTCCAGCAAATCTCCTTCCTCTTCTGCGGGTGGGATTCTATTGATCCACACGACACCTGTCTTTGTTCCCTGTTCCCCTCTGCTCCCACCCACGGCAATCCCTGGCCTGTCCCCCTGCTTTAGTCTCCCATGCAGCCTTGTTATGTCATTAATAAAACCAAAACATTCGACTATCGCTGTGTGTGGGGAGCTTCACTTCTTGTGTCCCTTTTCCACCTGGTGTGTTCACTGCAAGAGTCACCTCGTCAGCCAGCCAGACAAACTCCCCTTCCCACAGCCAACATGGATTTCTGTCCAGTGAGGGTCTCACTTGTGGCGTCTCACACAGGCTGATGAGAAGTGACACCAAGCAACGTGCCATAGCATGGAGATCGGGGGAGAGGGAGAGATGTCTTGGTGGGGGGGCTGTTTCCCAGGCTGGGCCTGTTCTCCCCTAACACAGGTCACTCTTGCTATCACCAGACTCCTGTGGGGGACAGCTGCTGTGGCACAAATCTCTGCACAGCGTACGCTGTGCCAGGGGATCGCTGGGTGAGAGTGGGCTGCATGAGAGCGGGATGCAAACCCACGGGGCCTACAGCCAGACCTGCTTAGACTAGCACCCTGGCAGCTCCCAACAGCACCGCAGGGCTAGGCTAGGGCCATGCTCACATGGGTCACCAGCCCTGCCTAGAGCAGTGTGCTCTGTGAGGCAGTGTTCAGTCACCCTCCAGCCTCTCATGGGGCAGATTCCAGCCCCTGCTTCCCCCCAAGCATTAGTCATTCTTCAGGGAGACGCACTGGAGCAACTGGGGCTATTTATTGAACTGCTCTGCACCCAGGGGAATCAGTCCCATGCAGGAAGGGCGCTGTAGTGCCAATGGCTGTTGGAATAGGCTGTAACCAGAGCTCCTGGCCACTTCTGCTCAGTACAGACCCAAACCCTTCTTGGGAAGAGTGTCCATAAATATCCTGGAAACACCGATGTAGTTGGCAGTTCCTTATTAAGGATGTTAAAAAGCAGGTAATTGGCTAATTGTGTACATGATACAATTTGTATCGACTACACAATAGGTACTTCCTGTGCAGCTCTGCAGACAGTCTGTCTCTTCCTCCATTTAAAATGCAGAGCCGCAGCAGAGGTACCTTCTGGAGTCAGTGTGAGCCAGACTGAGCAGTCCCAGCTGGCACCAGCTCAGGGACTGCTGCAGCTCTTCATTTTAAATGTAGCAAGAGCCCGGTGGCTCTTATTACATTTAAAATGCAAAGCCACAGCAGGGGTAGCTCCTGGAGCCGGCATGAGCCAGTACAGCCAGCTCCCTGGTCTCTGTGGCTTTGCCTGCCCTACCCTTTCCCTCCTACGCACTGTGGAGACATGCTGGGGGGAACCAGCTTTTAAGTTGGCTCACCCCTCCACCAGCTCCTGCTTCCCGTCCTCCTCTTGCTTCCTCTGACACAGAGGCAGCAAGGGGGAGAGTGAGTAGTCAAGTATTCACCTGACTACGTGATAAGCCTAGTCTCATTGGGTAGTTGAATATTCGATTAGATACATTCATCTCTACTCCTTGTGCACTCATCCTTCCCTGCCACCAGATTCATAGAAATATAATGACTTAACTTGTGCTGCTTGCCATCATGTGACATCTGCTTTGTTACAGCCAGAGAGGAAGGCAGGGACCCTTAGGTCCAGTTTGACCACCCACATAAGTGTGTAAAATGCTTTGGGAGCCTTCACATTCAAGTTACTTTTCGCATTAAATGAGAATGTTACTGGCATTCTGGATCCTCTGGGATCACTCGGACCCATGTTAGTTCAGGTATCCTGCACAGACTGCATCTTAGCAGGCCAGAGCAGTCAGTCCGTGCCCCATTAAACACCCTCAGTTGTGCTGGGGAATCGGTTTCATGAAACACTTGGTACCTTCAGGGGTCTATCACCTTTTCCACACAGCAGCATGCAGAGTGCATAAGCCTGGGAAGTTGCAATATGCAGAGTGTTTATCATAGATCCCTGAGGAGTGATGGGCCAGCCAAAAGAGACCTTTGAACATGGGCTCTCCTACAGCCAACAGGCCAAAGAGATAAAGGGATACAGTTACATCACATAGGCCATATATACTGTAGGAGAGACATGGACGGATGTCTAGACGGCCAGCCATGCACTCCCATTTTCTACAAACCCAAATGAAGGGAAGATGAGCAGTGAGCGACTGAGGATGAGCATTAAAGGTGGAAGGTTTCTCAATATGAATTTTTTAAACATCCTCATACCACCTGTCACCCTGCATTCCACCCCCACATCCCAACAAACACATGACTGTAGCGGGGAGAGTTAATGTATCCAGACTATGATTTGCAGAGCATGGAAAGTGCCGAACACAGAGGGGACACAGACTAAGAGAAGCTTACAGGTGCTTACTAAGCAAGTATGAGAGTGAAGGGATCAGAGGGAGCGAGCAGGGACCATTCAGTGTTGGCTGCAACAAACCAGGGTGCTAGTTCTTCACACTCCCTTATTTACAAAAAGGCTCAGGGAAGACATTGACTTTCCTTCCTTCATGTGCATTGGTTGGCCCTGCGGCCTTACAAATCGACCTGCAGGGTGTCAGATGGTCTGAAAACCTACGTGCAGCGCAGGGGGAGTTTGCAAAGTGACTAGCGCCACTAAAAGTCTACGCTCAACTCACAGTCAATAGGAATTAATGCAAAGGGTCTAAATGTAAAAGGCACCAAAATGAATGGGGGTTTGGCAGTTGGGGGCTTCTGAAAATCCCACCAGGCCCCACCTCTGTAGTCAGGTGTTTGAAAACACTCTGGCCCCAAGTGCTAACATCACTTCTGAGAATGGGACGTGGCCTCCCACTGCCCAGGGGATTAGCGCAGGGTCCGAGCCAGAACCACTGCAGTCACAGGCGCTTCCCCACCAGCTCCAGCAAGAGCCACATCAAGCCTCACACACAGCCCATGACTATTGGGACAGAGGCAGCCCACCGACGAGGACATTAAGCTGGTGCCATTCGCGCCCCAGGCCAGCCTGTGCGGAGACACCCCCGGCGCTAAGGGGGGTTGGTATTTACAGTCAGAGGGAGGGTCCAGGGCCCTGGCTTCATTCATAAGAAGCCAGCTGAGCATGGACACAGCTCACAGCCTAGACGTTCACTGGCCCGGCCTGTGCTGAGAGGGCCTCACACGCCACACGCTGCTGGGCAGCAGGCCCCAGCACTGCTCCCCTACGGGCAGGGGCAGGGACCAGCCCAGCCACGGTGGGAATCTCACGTCAGCTCTGCTCAGGGAGGCAGCGCAGGGATTCCCTGCAGCACCCGCTGCTCAGCGCGCAGCCAGTGGCCGTGGTTGCTGGCACAATGGGAATTCTGAAGGCAAGTGGGGGCTCCCGTGAGGAACGTGCCGGCCTGGCAGCACCTGGGACAGTAGCTGAGCAGACACCTCTGCTTTGGTACCAACAGTATCTGGGAGCATTTCCCAGCACACACCAGTGCAAGATGGAGATGACACTGAAAAGCACCAAAAGATTCTAAGCATCTTCACTCGTTCCAGAGAGACTGACAATAACATCTACATCCGATGCACTGCTGTCCAACCCACCAGGATTGTCCTGGAGTCGCCAGGAATTAATGATCAATCTTTAATTAAAGATCGTGTCATGTGCTGAAACCTCCAGGAACATGGCCAGCCAAAACTGGCAACTCTACTGCTGGGGTCAGGCAGAGCAGGGTGGTGGCTGGTTTCATGGCACATGGATCTTCAGCCATTGCTCAGATGTGTCTAATAGGCAATTTCCCCAGCGCCCTGCACAGTTCAGTTGAGAGTGAACAGAGGACGGGATGACGCAGCTTCCGGCAGAAGGGCCATGCCCAGCGACTCAGAGCAAACCTTGGCCCATTGCACTGTCCAAGGCTCCTGAGCAGGTAAGTTAGGACAATGTGGAAGGGGACAACCATAGCTCCTCATGGGCTGGTGCATAGAGGCTGCGTGATTCGGAGAGTAGACACGGACGGCACATGGTTTGAACAGCATCCTGCCAACACGTGTGCAGTTGCTGGCATGTGTGATCTGACCCTTCGCTTACACTTATGGGTGGGTCACAAGGGCATGTTGTACATTATTACATCAAGAAGGATGCTGGTGCTCCCAGAGCCCTACGTTAGACACACTTGCTAAGTACGGTTATTTATCGATAACGTACACGACGGACTCCAGTCAGTACTCACAGCTCAGGTGCTTACCTCTTACCCTGACGCAATTCCGCTGAAGTCAGTACAATGACACCAGTAATGCTTTGGCCCAGTATTGCCCTGTTATGGTTACAAGGCAAAAAGTACCAACATGCAATCCAGTTGTGTGCCCTGCCGCACCCAGAACCATTCTCCACAGAACTCCAGCCAGAGCAACACAGACACACAGGGAGCACCGTGGTGGTGGAACCCAGCAAGGAAGAAGAGCACAAAGGCCCTTTGCATCTTTCCAGAAACATTTCCCACCTGTATCAATGCACAATGAATTCATGTAATTTTTTCTTATATCACCCTGGGAGGTAGGGAAATTGTGCCACCCGTTTTACAGTCTGTAGAAGAGCCAGAAATTGAACCCTGGTCTCCTGACTGCCACTCCAGTGCCTTCCCACCAAGACCATCTTCATCTCTCTTATGTGGGCTTCATACAAGGGACCAAGATTTGGCCTTATAGTGAGTTCTCCCAGGGAATGCTCCATCGCTTCGTCTCCCAGTGGATCTTCAATCTTTCGATTGCACAACACGTTTCTCCACGAAAGAGATGCCTGCAGTCCCATGGAGAACCAGTGGGACTTACCATGCACCTCTTTTTCCACATGGCAGTGGTGACAATCTCTTCCTGCCATTCAACATGACAGGTTTTTGTACAGCTGTGTGTCACAGTGGGGGGTCTTCGGAGGAGGAACCCAGCTGACCGTCCTTGGTAAGTCACTGCATTATTCACAAACTTTCCTTCCCCAGACTGCACTGTACGTTTTCCATGATGTCTTTCCTGTTTTCTCGATCTTCATACTTGGCTTGGAACACCTCTCTTTAGATATAGGCGTTTGCACTGCATCGGGAATAATATTTAGTCTCTGTGTAGACAGTCATAACTGGGGTGCACCTTCCATGTTGGATTTTCTTTCCTTTTCCCAAGGAAGAGAATATTGAATTTGGCCATGAAACCTATTGAGTTTCTACCACTGGATCCCCAGGCAGAATGCTCTAGTGTTAGCTCCTTAAGGAAAATATTCTCCCCCTTTTTCTTGGAAGGTTTGAACTATTTCCCATTAACACTGGTGTGTGAAAGAAATCCAGAGACAGTTTCTCAGCCCCTGCGGACACCTATTGCTCCATTGTCTGCAACAAAGCTCCAACAAAACTCACCCCAGGCTCCTAAGACAGGTGTCCAAACTCATGAAATCTAATGTTATATTAAAATAATTGGGCCCTGATTCTTTAAAATCTGATTTGTCTGGGACTGCTGGAAGGAAATGTTCCGTAAAGAGAGCTGGTCAGAAAATGGGGTTTTATTCTATAAAATAATTTTATCAAAAGCAAAACAAAAATATCAGTTTCATGTCAATGGGATCAAAATCCCAAACAAGCATTTTCAGCTGAAAATCCAAAATGATTCAGTTACTGACAGCTTTTTGTCTTAATATTTCCACTTTGGGCATTTTGTGAATTTTCAGCAACACTGTTTTTAAATAAACAGAGGCTAAATTAGTTTAGCTGAAACCCAATTTTCCATTGAAAGAAGTTTTGATGCATAATTTTCAACTAGCGTTATTTGTAGCATTGCTCATTTAGGCTATGTTTGCACTGTGGAACTATTTTGGGATTCCAGGAGTATCCCAAAATAGCTATTCCATGTCTGTTGAGCAAGCCCATTCTTTTCAAATATAATGGACTCGCTATTCCGATGTCCCTGTAAACCTCATTCCCTGGGGATTAAGGGACATTTTGGAATAGTGCTCTATTTCAAAATTCAGTGCTGTGTAGACAGCACCAAATTTGTAAAATGGCAATTTCGAATATAACTTGAAAGAAGCTATGCAATTTGCGTAGTTCCAATTTCAGACCTTATTTCAAGATCTGGGTGCAGAGTAAACGTACCCTTAGAGCTAAATAAAACACTAATATAATTTAAAAAATACGTCTCACACAGAAGAGCCATCCCATTGTATCTTAGAGGAAGGTAGCTACCACGGGATTGCAATTTGGAAATGTAACCAAGGCCCCGCTCCAAACTTTGAAATATGAAACATGTTAGCTAAATGGGGTGGGATTGAGCAGCTGGCAAGAGGAGAGGGCTTTACAGATATTTCACTAATTCTGCTCCTGAAGCCTGGAGCGTGGTACTGAGGTTGCTGGCCAGTCTGCAAAGGCTGAGTGGCCTTGTAGGGGATGGACTGTATGTCTGCCAGATTCACAATTCAGTGATCAGAATGCTGGCTGGACCAGCCGGCTTCAAATACACCGCAGCTTTGGGGACCTGATGGACCCAGTTTAGCCAAGGTACTAAGCCAGGGCTGACTGCATTGGCTCAAATAACGTTGTTGGATGCTTTGACCTATACACAGTGTTAAGTAACTAAGGTGCAGATTGCGGCATCTTTGCTTGTGCTGAGTAGCAACTTGTTTTTCAAACAGTCCCATCACTGTAAATGGGACCAACCTCCTGTGCAGTAAGGTGCAGCCTGGTGTGAGGAAAGGCATCCCAATTTGACACCAGAGACAAGGCAGGTGCATGAATGTTACCATCAATTTTAAAATTTACTCAACTTTTGTGGCCCTCCTAAGCAGATTGTGTCTTTGTTGTCTTTCTGTCTCCATAGCACATTAAATCAAACATTGTGGTGGTGATTTGCAAGTTCCTTGATCCTCAATCTAGGTGATTTGCAAGACTTGATCCTCAATCTAGCAAAGTTATCAGATGCATACTAGACTGAGCCTCATGAATAAGTCTCTACTGTGACCGCTTCCACTGCAGTCACTTTGGCAACAAGCTTGTTTGGTAACTAGACCGTTCAGTAACAGGAATGGGCACCTGTGATGTGACAGGAGGTTGTTTGTCATGCAAGTGTTAGAGGATCTGATCCTTAGTAGAAAGGCCAACAGACTCCGAAAGACAATGGTAGTTTAACGATGCATTTGTTGACTGACGTTGCAGACTAGAGACTTTATCCCTGCTATAGAAGTCCATAGGATAGTTCAAAAACAAACTCTCTTTCTCTTGCTGTCTTTCAGAGCTGTGTAGCATTTTGCAGGACTTTTTATACATTATTGAAGCATGTAGATCTCCTGTCCTATCCTTTGAATCTAATTGCTTTTTTATAATGATCTGTTATAGGATTTTTCTTTAGGAAAAATGTGATTCCCTCAAATTCCTCTGTGCCTCTAGTGAAGCAGGCCCGAAGCCTGGAATAGACAAATTAAGCTCTAAGCTTAGGCCCTAAGAAATATCCCAAAATTGATAACCACAATGTAGACCAAGGCAGAATGAACTTCAGTTTTCCTGTGTGACTGTCTCTCACTAAATTCAGCGAATACAGATGGGAACCAAACTTTAGTACAAAATAATATTTCTCTTTAGCGATAAACCCTGATCCTCCAACCTCTCACTTTCAATCAGTTACTGTCACGGATGCATGACCTGTGCATGAGCAAGCACTCAAAGATTATATTGAGAAATAAAACTAGCAAAAGGGAAGAGCAAACACACCGAGAGGTGCATGTTCAAGATTTGCAAACACACAGAACCTGACCCTGCAACCTCTACTTTTTCTTTATTCAGGCAAACCTTCCACTAAAGTTAATGAACTGAAACTGGTTAATGGAGACCAAGCTTATTAAATGGGAGGAAAGCAAAATACAGGCAGTCCCCGGGTTACATACAAGATAGGGACTGTAGGTTTGTTCTTAAGTTGAATTTGTATGTAAGTCGGAACTGGTACATATTGTAGCGGAAACTCTAGCCAAACATTTCTCCAGAGCTCAGTTTTATTCTCCCACACCTCACTTCCCTCAGTCCTTTATTCTCAAGCTGAGGTGTCTGCTGAGAAAAGCCGCTCCGCGTCTCCCTGGTCTGCTGGCGGGGATGGGGGGGCGCGCTAGCTTCGTGTCTCCCTGGTCTGCTAGGGGGAAAAGCAGCTAGTGCGGGGTTGCCTCACCCCATTTGTAAGTAGGGATCCGATGTAAGTCGGATCCATGTAACCCGGGGACTGCCTGTATATTTGAATCTATAAAAAACACTTTCTTGCAAAATTACCCAATTGTGCCAATCATAGATATTGTGTTCTCGAGAAACAAGACAGTGTTTTCACCATAGAAATCTATCCCTAATTGATTTAATAAGTGATAGCTTCCGCTGCACTTAATGACACCGTTTCAAAAGCTGCTACTCAGTGTCAGGAAGGCTACGTCTACACTGGCATGATTTTCCGAAAATGCTTTTAATGGAAAGGTTTTCCATTTAAAGCATTTTCGGAAAAGCACGTCTAGATTGGCAGGATGTTTTTCCGCAAAAGTACTTTTTGCGGAAAAGCGTCCGTGGCCAATCTGGACGCGGTTTTCCGCAAAAAAGCCCCGATAGCCATTTTCGCAATCAGGGCTTTTTTGCGGAAAACAGTACTGTGCTGTTTACACTGGCCCTCTTGCGCAAATGATTTGCGCAAGAGGGCTTTTGCCCAAACGGGAGCAGCACAGTATTTCCGCAAGAACACTGACGATCTTACAAGAGATAGTCAGTGTTCTTGCAGAAGTTCAAACAGCCAGTGTAGACAGCTGGCAAGTCTAGACACAGCCGAACGGTATCAAAATATGGACTTAATATTGAGGATTTATGGGTAGAATGCCTAAGTTTCTAGATGATTAGAAGAACTATTTTCTTTTCTCTGAGAAACAATGTATTTATATAAGCTGAGCCTGGAAACCATAGTGACAATGCTTCATATTTCTACAGCACCTTCCACCATGTGTCTCAGAATTCCATAGATATTATATTAAAAAACCCCATAAATATTGAAAACAACCCATATGCAGTGAGATCAATGATGCTCTAACCCTTTCATTTCTACAGAAATAAGTAACTCAGAGTTCCAAAAAGAGGCTCTGGTCGAGACAGGAATAGATACTTCTGATCCTAATTCCCAGGCCTTCACCCTGAGAAGATCGCCTGTCTCAGACAATTCCCCTGCTCCCAGAGCTTGTGAGAGATGGGATTTGTTACACTGGCAGGAACAGGAATTTCTGATATTCGGAACAGGCAGGCTCTGGTTTGTCCATTCTAACAGGGGATCTCATTGTCTTGCAGGGCAGCCAAAGGCATCTCCTACCGTGCACCTCTTCCCTCCATCCTCGGAGGAGCTGCAAACCAAGAACAAAGCCACCCTGGTGTGTCTGCTGGGCAGCTTCTACCCCGGCTCCGTCCAAGTGACCTGGAAAGCTGATGGCAAGCAGATCTCCACGGGAGTGGAGACCACCAAGCCTTCCAAGCAGAGCGACAACAAGTACATGGCCAGCAGTTACCTGTCTCTGGATGCATCCAAGTGGACGTCCTCTGATACCTACACCTGTCAGGTGACACACGATGGCAAGACCCTGGAGAGGTCCCTGAAGCGATCGGAGTGTTCGTAACCCTCTGACCCTAGGAGGCGCAGCCGGTGCCCACGTCAGCCCGTCGGGGGCTCCCAGAGGAGACGGGATCTCCTAGCGTGGCCATGATGCTGATTTCCAGCAAATCTCCTTCCTCTTCTGCGGGTGGGATTCTGTCGATCCACACGACACCTGTCTTTGTTCCCTGTTCCCCTCTGCTCCCACCCCCGGCAATCCCTGGCCAGTCCCCCTGCTTTAGTTTCCCATGCAGCCTTGTTATGTCATTAATAAAACCAAAACATTCGACTATCGCTGTGTGTGGGGAGCTTCACTTCTTGTGTCCCTTTTACACCTGGTGTGTTCCCTGCAAGAGTCACCTCGTCAGCCAGCCAGACAAACTCCCCTTCCCTCAGCCAACATGGATTTCTGTCCAGTGAGGGTCTCACTTGTGGTGTCTCACACAGGCTGATAAGAAGTGACGCCAAGCGACGTGCCATAGCATGAAGATCAGGGGAGGGGGAGAGACGTCATGGGGGGGCCATTTCCCAGGCTGGGCCTGTTCTCCCCTAACACAGGTCACTCTTGCTATCACCAGACTCCTGTGGGGGACAGCTGCTGTGGCACAAATCTCTGCACAGCGTACGCTGTGCCAGGGGATCGCTGGGTGAGAGTGGGCTGCATGAGAGCGGGATGCAAACCCCCAGGGGGCTGCAGCCAGACCTGCTTAGACTGGCACCCTGGCAGCTCCCAACAGCACCGCAGGGCTAGGCTAGGGCCATGCTCACATGGGTCACCAGCCCTGCCTAGAGCAGTGTGCTCTGTGAGGCAGTGTTCAGACTCCCTCCAGCCTCTCATGGGGCAGATTCCAGCCCCTGCTTCCCCCCAAGCATTAGTCATTCTTCAGGGAGACGCACTGGAGCCACTGGGGCTATTTACTGAACCGCTCTGCACCCAGGGGAATCAGTCCCATGCAGGAAGGGAGCTGTAGTGCCAATGGCTGTTGGAATAGGCTGTAACCAGAGCTCCTGGTCACTTCTGGTCAGTACAGACCCAAACCCCTCTTGGGAAGAGTGTCCATAAATATCCTGGAAACATCGATGTAGTTGGCAGTTCCTTATTAAGGATGTTAAAAAGCAGGTAATTGGCTAATTGTGTACATGATACAATTTGTATCGACTACACAATAGGTACTTCCTGTGCAGCTCTGCAGACAGTCTGTCTCTTCCTCCATTTAAAATGCAGAGCCGCAGCAGAGGTACCTTCTGGAGTCAGTGTGAGCCAGACTGAGCAGTCCCAGCTGGCACCAGCTCAGGGACCGCTGCAGCTCTTCATTTTAAATGTGGCAAGAGCCCGGTGGCTCTTATAACATTTAAAATGCAAAGCCACAGCAGGGGTAGCTCCTGGAGCCGGCATGATACAGAGGCAGCAAGAGGGAGAGTGAGTAGTCAAGTATTCACCTGACTACGTGATAAGCCTAGTCTCATTGGGTAGTTGAATATTCGATTAGATACATTCATCTCTACTCCTTGTGCACTCATCCTTCCCTGCCACCAGATTCATAGAAATATAATGACTTAACTTGTGCTGCTTGCCATCATGTGACATCTGCTTTGTTACAGCCAGAGAGGAAGGCAGGGACCCTTAGGTCCAGTTTGACCACCCACATAAGTGTGTAAAATGCTTTGGGAGCCTTCACATTCAAGTTACTTTTCGCATTAAATGAGAATGTTACTGGCATTCTGGATCCTCTGGGATCACTCGGACCCATGTTAGTTCAGGTATCCTGCACAGACTGCATCTTAGCAGGCCAGAGCAGTCAGTCCGTGCCCCATTGAACACCCTCAGTTGTGCTGGGGAATCGGTTTCATGAAACACTTGGTACCTTCAGCGGTCTATCACCTTTTCCACACAGCAGCGTGCAGAGTGCATAAGCCTGGGAAGTTGCAATATGCAGAGTGTTTATCATAGATCCCTGAGCAGTGATGGACCAGCCAAAAGAGACCTTTGAACATGGGCTCTCCTACACCCAACAGGCAAAAGAGATAAAGGGATACAGTTACATCACATAGGCCATATATACTGTAGGAGAGACATGGACGGATGGACGGATGTCTAGACGGCCAGCCATGCATTCCCATTTTCTACAAAACCAAATGAAGGGAAGATGAGCAGTGAGAGACTGAGGATGAACATTTAGGATGGAAGGTTTCCCAACATGAATTTTTTAAACATCCTCATACCACCTGTCACCCTGCACCCCATTCCCACATCCCAACATACACATGACTGTAGTGGTGGGAGTTAATGTATCCAGACTATGATTTGCAGAGCATGGAAAGTGCCGAACATACAGGAGACACAGACTCACAGAAGCTTACAGGAGCTTACTAAGCAAGTACGAGAGTGAAGGGATCAGAGGGAGTGAGCAGGGTCCATTCAGTGTTGGCTGCAACAAACCAGAGATGGGTGCTAGCTCTTCATACTCCCTTAGGCTACGTCTACACTGGCCCCTCTTCCGGAAGGGGCATGTAAATTTCACTAGTCGTCGTAGGGAAATCCGCGGGGGATTTAAATATCCCCCGCGGCATTTAAATAAAAATGTCCGCCGCTTTTTTCCGGCTTTTAAAAAAGCCGGAAAAGAGCGTCTAGACTGGCACCGATCCTCCGGAAAAAGTGCCCTTTTCCGGAGGCTCTTATTCTTACTTCAAAGTACTTTGAAGTAAGAATAAGAGCCTCCGGAAAAGGGCACTTTTTCCGGAGGATCGGTGCCAGTCTAGACGCTCTTTTCCGGCTTTTTTAAAAGCCGGAAAAAAGCGGCGGACATTTTTATTTAAATGCCGCGGGGGATATTTAAATCCCCCGCGGATTTCCCTACGACGACTAGTGAAATTTACATGCCCCTTCCGGAAGAGGGGCCAGTGTAGACGTAGCCTTAGTGTATGTCTACACTACAAAGTTAGTTCGAACTAACTTTCATAGGCGCTACACTAGCGCTCCGTTAATTCGAATTTAATTCGAACTAACGGAGCGCTTAGTTCGAACTAGGTAATCCTCATTCCATGAGGATTAAGCCTAGTTCGAACTTACTAGTTCGAATTAAGGGCTGTGTAGCCCCTTAATTTGAACTAGTGGGAGGCTAGCCCTCCCCAGCTTTCTCTGGTGGCCACTCTGGCCAACACCAGGGAAACTCGTCTGCCTCCCGGCCCCGGATCCCTTAAAGGGGCACGGGCTGGCTACGGTGCCCGTGCCAGGTGCAAGCCTGCCATCACCCAGCCAGCAGACCCTGCACCTGGCATGGATCGAGCCACCCACCCGATGCCCCCCAGCCTTCCCCCTCTTCCCGGGACCAGGCTGGCGGCTCCCGGGAGTTTGCCCGGGACCGTAAGAGGCGGGCACCCGCCTGGCCTAGTGCGGACATCGTGGACCTCGTCCACGATCTCCGCACTAGGCACAGGAACGTGGCCGGCTAGGGCAGGAGAGCTGCCATCCTGGCCACCCAGGAGCAGGAGTGCATGAAAATCAAGGTGGTCCACAATGGCCGTCCTGGGTCAGACCAAAGGTCCATCTAGCCCAGTAGCCTGTCTGCCGACAGCAGCCAACACTAGGGACCCTGGAGGGGATAGACCGAAAACAGTGACCAAGCCATTTGTCTCGTGCCATCCCTCTCCAGCCTTCCACAAACCTTGGGCAGGGACACCACTCCTACACCCTGGCTAATACCACTCAATGGACCCAACCTCCATGACTTGATCTCACTTCCCTAAATGTAAAAGGCACCAAAATGAATGGGGATTGGGCAGCTGGGGGCTTCTGAAAATCCCACCAGGCCCCACCTATGTAGTCAGGTGCTTGAAAACACTCTGGCCCCAAGTGCTAACGTCACTTCTGAGAACGGGACGTGGCCTCCCACTGCCCAGGGGATTAGCGCAGGGTCCGAGCCAGAACCACTGCAGTCACAGGCGCTTCCCCACCAGCTCCAGCAAGAGCCGCATCAAGCCTCACACACAGCCCATGACTATTGGGGCAGAGGCAGCCCACCGACGAGGACATTAAGCCGGTGCCATTCGCGCCCCAGGCCGGCCTGTGTGGAGACACCCCCGGCGCTAAGGGGGGTTGGTATTTACAGTCAGAGGGAGGGTCCAGGGCCCTGGCTTCATTCATAAGAAGCCAGCTGAGCATGGACACAGCTCACAGCCTAGACGTTCACTGGCCCGGCCTGTGCTGAGAGGGCCTCACACGCCACACGCTGCTGGGCAGCAGGCCCCAGAGCTGCTCCTCTACGGGCAGGGGCAGGGACCAGCCCAGCCACGGTGGGAGTCTCACGTCAGCTCTGCTCAGGGAGACAGCTCAGGGATTCCCTGCTGCACCCGCTGCTCAGCGCGCAGCCGATGGCCGTGGCTGCTGGCACAATGGGAATTCTGAAGGCAAGTGGGGGCTCCCGTGAGGAACGTGCCGGCCTGGCTACATACAGGGCATTGGTGTCAATACAGAGCATGTCTGCTCAGCCAGCGCTGCCTCCTGTTGGTCCCAGCGGGGTCTGGAGCATTCCAAGCAGATGCCGGCTGTGTGCTGGGCACGGCTCTCCCAAGCATCTTCACTGGCTTCTGGCTTCCCCTGTTGCCATCCCCCAGTCTCCTGCTGGGGTCAGACAGAGCAGGGCGGAGGCTGCTTTCATGGCACATGGATCTTCAGCCATTGCTCAGACGTGTCCGATGGGCAATTTCCTCAGCATCCAGCACAGTTCAGTTGA
Source organism: Pelodiscus sinensis (assembly GCF_052426305.1). NCBI lineage: Eukaryota > Metazoa > Chordata > Testudines > Trionychidae > Pelodiscus > Pelodiscus sinensis. The sequence goes on from NC_143085.1 coordinate 12,946,889, forward strand.
GAGGATGTGATGATGCAGCTTTTGACAGAACGGCCATGCCCAGCGACTCCGCACAACCCCTGCCCCCGTGGACTTTCCGAGGCTCCTGAGCAGGTATGTTAGGACATGGTGGGAGGGGATGCCTTAGCTCCTCATGGGCAGGTGTAGAGAGGCTGCGCAATTCGGAGAGTGGATGCGGAGGGCACGTGGTTTGAATAATGTCAGGTCTATGTGCAATCCCTGCCATATCTGATGTGTCCCTCACTGACACTTATGGGGGGCTCACAAGGGCATGTTGTTTATTAATTACATCTGGAATGAAGATGTGCTCAGGTGTCAGGGTTATGGATGCATGCTAAGCACAGTTGTTGTATCGATAACATAAATGCCTCCAGTCAGTAGAGACAGCTAATGCCCATCATTCTTTCCTGACATAATTCCACTGAAGACAATACAAATGTAACCGCCATGAATTTGAGAAGAAGGTAATGGTGGAACATAACTCAATAGCACAGCACAGAACTGCTTTGATCTAGATACGTTTCTGCCCTCTGCCACTGTAGTGCTTAATCTCTCATATCTCTGAGACCCTCTACAATTTCTCCTGACCCTGTGAGATGCTCCCATTGTATAGATCAGGAACTGAGACACTGAGATGAAGTGACCTGGCCAAGGACACAAAGTCAGTGGCTGAGCCAAGACCTGAACCCCGTTTTCCAGATTGACAGGTCAGTGTCTTCCTGACAAGACCATCTTCTCTTCTCTTATGTGAGCTGCATGCGGGGACCAACATTTGGCCTTAGAGTGAGTTCTCCCAAGGAACGCTCCATCGCTTCACCTCCCAGTGGCTCTTCACTCATCCCATTGCACGAGTTTCTCCACTACAGAGATGCCTGCACTCCGATGAAGAATTACTGGAAATTGAGCTGCACCTATTTTCTCCTTCCGCCGAGCACTGGTGGAGATTCCTTCCTGCCAACAACTGAGACTGGTTTTTGTACAGCTGTGTGTCACTGTGGTGGGTCTTCGGTGGAGGAACCCAGCTGACCGTCCTTGGTAAGTCATTGCATTATTCACAAACTTTCCTTCTCCTGCCTGCATTGTAAGTTTTCCATGATTTTTTCCCTTTCTCTCTCTTCATGCTGGGCTCCCCATTCCTCTCACTTTACAGAACCTTCCCATTGTACTGGGAATAAGCTTTAGTCTCCTCCCATGCTGGATTTTCTTTTCTTTAGCAAATGAACAGAATTTTGAATTTCCCCATTAAATCTAGTGATAGAAATGTAGCCGTGTTAGTCTGGTGTAGGTGAAACAAAAAACAGGACTATGCAGCACTTTAAAGACTAACAAGATGGTTTATTAGGTGATGAGCTTTCGTGGGCCAGATCCACTTCTGAGGAATTCTGAGGAAGTGGGTCTGGGCCACGAAAGCTCAGCACCTAATAAACCATCTTGTTAGTCTTTAAAGTGCTACATAGTCCTGTTCTTTGTTTCACCCATTAAATCTAGTGAGTTTCTGCCATTAGGTTCCTAGTTATAATAGCCTGGTGTAAGCTCCTTAAGGGAAATAAAATGTCCGGGTGTTAGCTCCCACCTCCTCCTCCCTCCCCCCCTCCCTCCCGGCCTTTTTTTCAAGTATGATCTGCTTCTGATAAGAATATGCCAACTTCTCAGCCATTGTAGGCACCCATATCTCTGTGGTGTGCAATGGAGCAGCCAGATAACTCACTCCAGAGTTCTAAGATAAATGTTTTGGGACCCGTACTATTCAATATCTTCATCAATGATGTAGATATTGGGATAGAGAGTACGCTTATTAAGTTTGCAGATGATACCAAACTGGGTGGGGTTGCGACTTCTTTGGAGGATAGAGACATAATTCAAAATGACCTTAGCAAGTTAGAGAAATGGTCAGAGGTAAACAGGATGAGGTTTAATAAAGAGAAATGCAAAGTGCTCCACTTAGGAAGGAACAATCAGTTCCATACATACAAGATGGGAAGCGACTGTCTAGGAAGGAGCATGGCGGAAAGGGATCTAGGGGTCATAGTGGACCACAAGTTGAATATGAGTCAACAGTGTGATGCTGTTGCAAAAAAAGCAAATATGATTCTAGGTTGTATCAACAGGTGTGTTGTAAGCAAAACTCGTGAAGTCATTCTGCCGCTCTATTCTGCACTAGTTAGGCCTCAGCTGGAGTACTGTGTCCAGTTCTGGGCGCCACATTTCAAGAAAGATGTGGAGAAATTGGAAAGGGTGCAGAGAAGAGCGACAAGAATGATTAAAGGTTTAGAGAACATGACCTATGAAGCCAGGCTTCATGAACTGGGCTTGTTTAGTTTGGAAAAAAGAAGATTAAGGGGGGACATGATAGCGGTTTTCAAATATCTAAAAGGGTGTCACAAGGAGGAAGGCGAAAATTTGTTCCTCTTGGTTTCTGAGGACAGGACAAGGAGTAATGGGCTTAAAGTGCAGCAGGGGAAGTTTAGATTGGACATTAGGAAAAAATTCCTAACTGTCAGGGTGGTCAAATATTGGAATAAATTGCCAAGGGAGGTGGTGGAATCTCCCTGTCTGGAGATATTTAAGAACAGGTTAGATAGACATCTGTCAGGGATGGTGTAGACGGAGCTTGATCCTGCCTTGAGGGCGGGGGGCTGGACTCGATGACCTCTCGAGGTCCCTTCCAGTCCTATTATTCTATGATTCTATGATTCTATGACCCTTGCCAGGGAAAGCTACAGACCCAAGTAGACCATGAGAATTCTACAGTAGCTGTAATAACCCACTTTTCAGAAGAGAGAATTTCTCCATGCTGTACATTCCATAGGATGGTTCAGAAAGAAACACTCCCTCTCTCTTGCTGCTCTTGCTCTCAGACTGCACAGAATTCTACAGAACTTTCTATCCAACACTATTTGATGCATGTAGCTCTCCTGTCCTCTCCTTCAGATCCAATTGGTTTCTTTCCAAGTATCTTTTCAGATTTTTACAAACAACGGGTAACTCCAGATTCCTCTGGGCCACTAGACGAGCAGCCCACAAAGCCTCAGCATGCAAGGAATTGCTGGCTCTCACTAGAAGTTCAGGGCAACCAGATGAGAACCCAATTGCTTAGTCTATTTAGTACAAAATAGTTTTTCTCCTTAGTCAAACAATGAACCCTTCGCCTTCTCCCCAGCATCTCCCTTGCAGGTAGTTGCTGTCATGGGTGCATGAACTATTCTCAATGAACTCCTTCAAGATTACATTCAGAAAGAAATACAACAAAAGGGAAGCGCAAACAAACCAAGAGGTGCATGCTCCAGTTTTACAAACACACAGAACCTGACCCTGTAGCCTCTACTTTACTTTTATACAGGCAAACCTTGCATTGAGACTGGTTAATGCAGAAAAGTAAAATATATTTATGTGTAGGAAACACACCTTTCTGCAAAATGGCCCATTTACAGAGATTCTGTTCTGGTGAAGCAAGAGGGTGTTTTCACCATGGAAACATCTCACAGTTATACTGCTCAGCATGACTGGAGAAGAAAGCTGCTACTCAATGTGAGGACACACATTAAAATGTGGCACCTCATATTAAGAAATTATGTGCAAAATGTTGAGGTTTTTAGGTGGTCAGGAGTATTTCTTTCCTGTGAGGAACAATGCCTTTTTTAAAGGGGACTTTTGACAGAATATGGAAAACACGTCACACTTTTAGATCCTCTTCCTCCAAGTGTACCACAGCACTTTATCAATATAGGGTGTGGGAAGCATTGAAAACCCTGCAGCAGTTGGCTCAGTGTGCTCTGTGCTCCCCCTTTTCTTAAGCAGAGAGCTAAGTGACTAACTCAGGGTCATAAAGGAAGCGTGTGACAGAGCAAGGAATAGATTACTAAAGTCCTGATTCCCAGGTCTGTTCTTTCACCCTGAGGAGATCTCCCGTCTCAGACAATTCCTCTGCTCTCAGGGCTTGTGAGAGATGGGATCTGTTACATGGTCAGGAACAGGAATTTCTGATATTCGGAACGAGCAGGCACTGGTTTGTCCATTCTAACAGGGGATCTCATTGTCTTGCAGGGCAGCCAAAGGCATCTCCTACCGTACACCTCTTCCCTCCATCCTCGGAGGAGCTGCAAACCAAGAACAAAGCCACCCTAGTGTGTCTGCTGGGCAGTTTCTACCCCGGCGACGCCCAAGTGACCTGGAAAGCTGATGGCCAGCAGATCTCCACGGGAGTGGAGACCACCAGGCCGTCCAAGCAGAGCGACAACAAGTACATGGCCAGCAGTTACCTGTCTCTGGATGCATCCAAGTGGAAGACCCATGACACCTACACCTGTCAGGTGACACACGATGGCAAGACCCTGGAGAGGTCTCTGAAGCGATCGGAGTGTTCGTAACCCTCTGACCCCAGGGGGCGCAGCCGGTGCCCACGTCAGCCCGTCGGGGGCTCCCAGAGGAGACGGGATCTCCTAGCGTGGCCATGATGCTGATTTCCAGCAAGTCTCCTTCCTCTTCTGGGGGGCGGATTCTGTTGATCCACACGACACCTGTCTTTGTTCCCAGCTCCCCTCTGCTCCCACCTCCGGCAATCCCTGGCCAGTCCCCCCTGCTTTAGTCTCCCATGCAGCCTTGTTATGTCATTAATAAAACCAAAACATTCGACTATCGCTGTGTGTGGGGAGCTTCACTTCTTGTGTCCCTTTTACACCTGGTGTGTTCACTGCAAGAGTCACCTCATCAGTCAGCCAGACAAACTCCCCTTCCCGCAGCCAACATGGATTTCTGTCCAGTGAGGGTCTCACTTGTGGTGTCTCACACAGGCTGATGAGAAGTGAAGCCAAGCGACGTGCCACAGCATGAAGATCGGGGGAGGGGGAGAGACGTCACGGGGGGGCCATTTCCCAGGCTGGGCCTGTTCTCCCCTAACACAGGTCACTCTGGTTCTCAGACACCCCTGGGGGTGACAGCTGCTGTGGCACAAATCTGTGCACAGCATACACTGTGTCAGGGGATCAGCGGGCGAGAGTGGGATGCATGAGAGCGGGACGCAAACCCACAGGGCCTGCAGCCAGACCAGCTCGGACTTGGATCATGGTAGCTCCCAACAGCACCGCAGGGCTAGGCTGGGGCCATGTTCACAGGGGTCACCAGCTCTGCCGAGAGCAGTGAGCTCTGTGAGGAGGTGTTCAGTCAACCTCCGGCCTCGCAAGGGGCAGATGCCAGCCTCTCTTTCCCCCTGATCATTAGTCATTCTGCAGGGAGCCACACTGGATCCCCTGGGGCTATTTACTGAACCGCTCTGCACCCAGGGGAATCAGTGTCCAAGTGGACCCAGGCAGGGAGGGCGTTGCAGTGCTGGTGACTGTTACCTGGGATGTGCTGTAACCAGAGCTCCTGGCTGGTGACACACGATGGCAAGACCCAAACCCTTCTTGGGAAGAGGGGAAGCAGTGACGCTCATGTCCACTTTGACTGTCACAGTAAACACAGAAAGTCTTTGGGGGTCTCCACATGAAGGACGCTTTTCACATAGAACCAGAATGTGACAGATGAGCTAGATTCTCTGGGATCACTTGGGCCCCTGACAGTTCTACCCTGCGACACAGTCTGGGCCTTGACAGGCCAGAGCAAGGGTGAGTGTCCCGTTGAACTCCCATTGGTTACTTGGAGGATCAGTAATGAGACTGGATCCAGTGATGGGCACGCTGACATCTTTCCCTCCCTTGCCAGCCAGAAGCATGCCCGCTGTGCACAGCTCGATCTTGTAACACTCGGACATTTCCACAAGGACTCCCGGAGCTGTGCTGGGCCAGCCAAAGAACACCTTTAAAAACTGGCTCCCCTGCAGCCAAGAGGCCAGGGAGAAAAAGGATGCACTTGTGTCACGCAGGCCAATTATATGATAGATACCATCAATCTTATACTGCCTACAGTAGCAGTGCCATAGCTACAGGGACGGCTGGGTGGAGGGTTGGATCGACTGATGGATGGAGGGTGGGTTGGATCGACTGATGGATGGATGGCCAGTCATGCGGTGCCACCTCCCAGAGAAGAGACTAGGAGGAAGATGAGTAGTGAGGCTGCTCTATGGATTAGGACTAAGGACTGATGGTTTCTCCAAATACATTTCTTCACCATCCTCATAGCAGGGCTGGGTGCTAGTTCTTTACGCTCCCTTGTTGACAAAAAGGCTCTGGAAAGAAATTAACTTTCCCTGCTCCGTGTGCATTGGTTGACCCTGTGGCCTTGCAAAGGGATGTGCAAGAGAGTGTCAGATGGAGTGAAAACCTTCGTGCAGCGCAGGGGGAGTTTCCAAAGTGACTAGCGCCACTAAAAGTCTACGCTCAACTCACAGTCAATAGGAATTAATGCGAAGGGTCTAAATGTAAAAGGCACCAAAATGAATGGGGATTGGGCAGCTGGGGGCTTCTGAAAATCCCACCAGGCCCCCACCTCTATCGTCAGGTGCTTGAAAACACTCTGGCCCCAAGTGCTAACGTCACTTCTGAGAACGGGACGTGGCCTCCCACTGCCCAGGGGACTAGCGCAGGGTCCGAGCCAGAACCACTGCAGTCACAGGCGCTTCCCCACCAGCTCCAGCAAGAGCCGCATCAAGCCTCACACACAGCCCATGACTATTGGGGCAGAGGCAGCCCACCGACGAGGACATTAAGCCGGTGCCATTCGCGCCCCAGGCCGGCCTGTGTGGAGACACCCCCGGCGCTAAGGGGGGTTGGTATTTACAGTCAGAGGGAGGGTCCAGGGCCCTGGCTTCATTCATAAGAAGCCAGCTGAGCATGGACACAGCTCACAGCCTAGACGTTCACTGGCCCGGCCTGTGCTGAGAGGGCCTCACACGCCACACGCTGCTGGGCAGCAGGCCCCAGAGCTGCTCCCCTACGGGCAGGGGCAGGGACCAGCCCAGCCATGGTGGGAGTCTCACGTCAGCTCTGCTCAGGGAGACAGCGCAGGGATTCCCTGCTGCACCCGCTGCTCAGCGCGCAGCCAATGGCCGTGGCTGCTGGCACAATGGGAATTCTGAAGGCAAGTGGGGGCTCCCGTGAGGAACGTGCCGGCCTGGCTGCACCTGAGACATCGATACCAGTGTCGCCTTTTATTGCTACTAACAGGCTCTGGAGCAGGTTCCAACACAGGCCAGATGCGGGACCGTGGCTCCCAGAGGGACTGCCAGGGGCACCTGAGTCCCACGCCCAGCTGGGGTCCCAGCCACGGACGGTGGGGATTGGCTTCACGGCACATGGACCAGGAGCACCATTTCACGGCTCCTCAGGCTGTGCGGGGATTTCACCAGCCGAGAGTGAGACAGGATACGACGATGCAGCTTCTTCAGGAGCAGAGCAACCCCTCCCCCACGGACTGTCAGGGAACCTGATCCCGTAAGGTAGGACCAGGCGTCAGGAGATGAAGCCGTTTTTCACTGACAGGTGCAGGCTCCTCTGCCTGCCTGAGACACGAGCACAGCACGTGGTGCCGTTTCCTATCCCCTCGCGTGCAGGGCCCAGCGTGGCAGAGCGGTGTCTTTGCTGTCATTTGTTGGCATTGCACTAGGACAGTTTTCACATTGACTCTGCTCTTAGAGATGCCAGCGCTCCCCCGGCCCGCCCTGTGGGCATAAACTTCACACACATCGTTAACGCCAACGTGACACCTGCTATTGGATACAAACAGGCCTAAGTCTCTTCTGGTGTAATTCCCAGAAGCCACTGGAATTGCCCAGGGTTGCCCATGGCTCAGCATGTTCCCTCTCAGCATCCCAAACCATTCTGCCAGCCCCTCCCAGCTAAGGGACCTGTGAGGAAAATGGGCAATGGAAGGACCAACAGCTTAGCTACCCTAGTTCAACAGAGTCTCCACATTCCTTCTGCCACCTGCACCATGTGTGATGGATCACAATGCACCAGATCCTGCACCCCTATCTCCCGACCCCCAAGCCTGTGCTGTCAGCGCAAAACCATCTTCTACTCCCTTGCTCAGGCTGCATTTGGGGATCCGTGTTAGCTCCACATGAGGTCTGACAAGGAACCCTGCATTGCTTCACCTCCCAAGGGATCTTCACTCACTGAATTCTACTTTGAGCTTCTCCAGAAAGAATGAAATTTCCCTCTCATGGAGAGCCACGCAGAAATTATCCGGCATCTATTTTCCCAACATGGGCAATGGAGGCGTCTCCTCCTGCCATTCAACGTGAGAGGTTTTTGTACAGCCATGTGTCACTGTGGTATGTCTTCGGAGGAGGAACCCAACTGACCGTCCTCGGTAAGTCACTGCGTTATTCACTGTCTTTCCTTCTCAACCCTACAAGGTAACGGTTCCGTGATTTTCCTCCCTTTTCTCCCTTATCGCCGGTTTGGGTCTCCTTTCTCTTGGTTCACACACTTTCACAACATGCTGAGAACAATATATAACCTGTGGATCATCAGAACAGGGTGCATACGTCCCATACTAGATTTTCTAGAATATTCCACGTGGACAGGTTTTTTAATTTGTCATTCAAACTGATCCAGACAATGCAGTCAGGTCCCAATTTCTAAGTAATTGGTATTAGCCTCTTAAGGGAAATATTTTCCCATTCTCTGTTGTGTTTGTTTGTTTCTTTGTTTCTTTGTTTGTTTAATTTGCTTTGCTTTTAGAGGAGTACGCACTTCTTGCTAGCTTTGGGTTTTGACCCATATGTGAAAGAAACCAGGGCCAGATTCTCAGCCAAAGGAAAACAAAACAGACCCATTGTCTTTGATAATGCTACACAAAATCTCATCCATAACTCTTTAAGATGGGTCTTCAATACCTTCGGCCCTAATGTGATAATGAACATAGCTTGTTTCTTGCAATATAAAACCCGATTTGGCCGTTCAGTCTGGAGAAAATTCAAAATCATGGTAGGGGATTACATTTTTTACAAATTTTCCACACTCATTTAAAAAAAAATTCATCTAAAACCACAAATCTCCAAACTAAGACATTTTAACCACAAAATTCTTTGAAAAGCCAGGGGACAAGAGAAATCAGATTTTAGGTGACAGCATTTGGTTTTCCGTTTTTGCTTAGCCAAAAGACTTTTGTCCACGTCAGCAGACACTTTTTGCGAACATTTGAATTTTTAGCTGAGAAAAGATCTAATGGGTAGATATTGCCCACTCCCCTTTGCAGTTTTTTTAGGGAAAGTTAGCGACTTTTATTCTTACAATGTCAGAACAAATGCCCTTTAGGTGTAAAACAAAGTAGCTCCCTGGGCAGCCATTACACAGACTTATACTTACAGCCCCTGATTGTAGTTACACTGACAGATTTACTCCTGACCCAGGGGACTGGTTCCATTGTACCTTGGATGATTGTATCTACCTCTGATTTCATGGAAATATGGAGGGTGCAGATAAATGGGGTAGGACTCAGGCAGCCTGTGACAGGAGGGCAAGGCTTCAAAGAGGCTACACTACCTGCCTTTAGTACATTCAGGAGGTTGCTGCCAATCTGGAAAGGCTGGATGGCTTCCTAGAAGCTGCATACCAGGGCTGGCAGACTCAGCGCTCAATGTAGAGGATGCTGGCTGGACCAGCAACCTTCAGTTACAGCGAAACCTTGGGGAGCAGGCAGATCTGGGCTAGCCAGCACTCAGCAATTCAAGGCTGACTCTGCCAGCTCACCCAACATTGTTTCTCGCTGTGACCTATGGAAAGTGTAAACTAACCACAGCCCAGGCTGCACAGACCCTACTCGTGCGAGTGGCACCTTGACCTGCAAACTGTGGGAGCAACCCCTTGGGGAGGAAAGTGCGACCTGCAGCGAGGAAGAGTTTCTAACATTGGGCCCAGGGATCTAGAGCTTCAAAGTTTGAGGCATTTGTAAACCCCCCGATGCGCCCATTCCTAACCCAGTGGGTCCTTTCTTCTCCCCCATCTCTGAGCAGTAACAGAGACAAACACCAGGCTCAGGAATCACCTCAGAGCTCTCGGTGAAATCTGGCCATGTCCCTTTTCCCCTTGTCTTGGAGGCTGCTCCAGCAAAGCTCTGACACAGATTGGCTCCAGCTTGTAGGTCCCAGAACATTTCAGCACCAGGAGTATCCGGCTGGTACCAAAGTGTAACCAAAGGCTGTTTCCCAGCCAGGTGTTATGCAGAACATCCACCCTTAGCAGAAATTCTTACAGCACGTGATAGACAATGATAGTTCCTCTACGGATTGATTGACTTGCTTCGCACGGTTTTATATCTTGAAACTTTCTGAACATGCAATGCCATGAACTGTTTTGCAAGAGCTCTCTCTCTCTATCTCTATCTCTCTCTCTCTCTCTCTCTCTCTCTCTCTCTTTCTCTCTCTGAATGTCCTATACTATTTTAAACTCATTTCCATATAATGCTAGCATGTATTGCAGGATTGTGTCCATTTCTTCTGGAGTATTGTGTCCACTTCTACGCCCCCCGCTACAAAAAGGATGTGGATGCATTGGAGAGGGTCCAGCGGAGGGCAACCAAAATGATTAGGGGGCTGGAGCATACGACCTACAAGAGAGGCTGAGGGATTTGGGTCTGTTTAGTCTGCAGAAGCGAAGAGTGAGGGGGGATTTGATAGCAGCCTTCAACTTCCAGAAGGGAGGGTCCAAAGAGGATGGAGAGAGGCTGTTCACATTAGTGACAAATGGCAGAATGAGGAGCAATGGTCTCAAGTTGTGGTGGGAGAGGTTGAATCTTAGGGGAAACTCTTTCGCTAGGAGGGTGGGGAAGCACTGGAATGGGTTACCTAGGAAAGTAGTGGAGTCTCCATCCCTAGAGGTGTTTAAGTCTCGGCTTGATAAAGCCCTGGCCGGGATGATTTAGTTGGGATTGGTCCTGCCTAGAGCAGAGGGCTGGACTTGATGACCTTCTGAGGTCTCTTCCAGCTCTATGGTTCTATGATTCTATGATTCTAAGTGTCTAGACCCTTTTCCCATCCTTGGTCCTTTTCCTTTCTTTGGCAATTCATTGTATAGCAGTTTTCCACAAAGGGAAATGTGGGTTACGCCAGTTTCCTCTGTGTTCTCTGCAGTAGCTGCCACTGCCCTACCACACACATTACACACTAAGGCCAGGGCTACACAACACACCAAAAGTGTAGATGAACTCAGTGTACTTACAGTGGTGTCTTCCACCCCAGAAGGCCGACAGCGCCCGCTCTCCCACTGACTCTGGCTACTCTTCCATCCTCGTGGAGTACCAGGTTCAATGGGACAGCACTCAGACCTCGAATCACCGTCTAGTGTAGACAAGCCTTAAGAAAAGTTTGGACCCTAAGAAATGACCCCAAAGACTTTTCTCTTTATCTCCAGCACTGCCCCCCTTACAGGCCCCAAGCTGTTATGTCCGTGGGACGTAGGGGTGTCAAAGAACAGAGGATCCAGCCGTCACTGACAAAAGGGTCAGAAAGGAAGAGTAGCGTGATATTATCCCCTTTCACAGGCACAGAGACAACTACTCACTCAGCCAGAGTCCCAAAGGGAGGCTGTGGCATAGACAGAAATAGACCCTTCTGATCCTGAGACCCAGGCCTCCGCCTTCACCCTGAGGAGATCTCCCATCTCAGACAATTCCCCTGCTCCCAGAGCTTGTGAGAGATGGGATCTGTTACACGGTCAGGAACAGAAATTTCTGATATTCGGAACAGGCAGGCTCTGGTTTGTCCATTCTAACAGGGGATCTCATTGTCTTGCAGGGCAGCCAAAGGTATCTCCTACCGTGAACCTCTTCCCTCCATCCTCGGAGGAGCTGCAAACCAAGAACAAAGCCACCCTGGTGTGTCTGCTGGGCAGCTTCTACCCCGGCTCCGTCCAAGTGACCTGGAAAGCTGATGGCCAGCAGATCTCCACGGGAGTGGAGACCACCAGGCCGTCCAAGCAGAGTGACAACAAGTACATGGCCAGCAGTTACCTGTCTCTGGATGCATCCAAGTGGAAGGCCCATGACACCTACACCTGTCAGGTGACACACGATGGCAAGACCCTGGAGAGGTCCCTGAAGCGATCGGAGTGTTCGTAACCCTCTGACCCCAGGGGGCGCAGCCGGTGCCCACGTCAGCCCGTCGGGGGCTCCCAGAGGAGACGGGATCTCCTAGCGTGGCCATGATGCTGATTTCCAGCAAGTCTCCTTCCTCTTCCGGGGGGGTGGGATTCTTTTGATCCACACGACACCTGTCTTTGTTCCCAGTTCCCCTCTGCTCCCACCCCCGGCAATCCCTGGCCTGTCCCCCCTGCTTTAGTCTCCCATGCAGCCTTGTTATGTCATTAATAAAATCAAAACATTCGACTATCGCTGTGTGTGGGGAGCTTCACTTCTTGTGTCCCTTTTGCACTTGGTGTGTTCACTGCAAGAGTCACCTCGTCAGCCAGCCAGACAAACTCCCCTTCCCACAGCCAACATGGATTTCTGTCCAGTGAGGGTCTCATTGTGGCATCTTACACAGGCTGATGAGAAGTGACGCTAAGCAATGTGAGAGCAGGATGCAAACCTCCAGGGTCTATAGCCAGCTTGCGTTGGGCTGGGATGCTGGCAGCTCCCAAAAGCACCTCAGGGCTAGGCTGGGGCCATGCTCACACGGGTCACCAGCTCTGCTGAGAGCAGTGTGCTCTGTCAGTCGGTGTTCAGTCACCCTCTGGCCTCCCATGGGGCAGATTCCAGCCTCTGCTTTCCCCTGAGCATTAGTCATTCTTCAGGGATCCGCACTGGGGCCACTGGGGCTATTTCCTCAACAGGTCAGCACCCAGGGGAATCAGTGTCCAAACGGGTCCATGTAGGGAGGGTGCCGCAGTAACGATGGCTGTTATCTGGGGTGGGCTGTAACCAGAGCTTCTGGCCATGTCTGATCAGTACAGATCCAGACCCCTCTTGGGAAGAGTGGCCTATAATATCCTACAGACATCAGCTTGGGACACTGCTCTCTACTTGCAACAGGCCCTTGCAGCTGGTTCAGCTGTAGGTGGAAATGTGCCTGAATTAGCTAGTGTCAGCGGCTGCGTTACAACCAGAGGGGAAGCAGTGACCCTAATGCCAATTTGACAAGTAGAGGAAGTGTATAAAGTGCTTTAGAGCCTGAACATTCAATACACTCTTCAAAAATATGCATCAGGGAGGGCTTTGATTTTGGACCCCCTGAGCAGTGCTGTGCCAGCCACTGACTCTTGTAAAGCCATGAGGAGAAGGACATAAAATGCCATATTCGTGTCACCTATACCACCTATTTGTCAGATTCCACCCTGCTACTGCCACTCACAGTATGAGTAACATGGATACATGGTTAATTGGCCCGTCCTGCACAGCAACCTCCTTCAGAAAGAAATAAGGGGAAATCAGAGCAGAGAGAGGCTGCAATATGGATGAGTTTTATACAATGAGGGCTTTTTTAACCTTCTCATAAGGTACTTTAACACCCACTGTCCTTCCCTCCCAGCTCATGCACCACTCACCAAATGGGAGATAAAAATCCTAGATTATGGTTTGTGGAGCATCAAGATTGTGCAGAACACAGAAGGGGAAAGAGTCACAACTTTTAGGATCTCAGAGAGTCAGTTGCCACTAGACCCCATTGCTGTACTCAGATTATAAATAGTACTTCATTGAGGAAGAGGTGTAGAAAGAGATTAACTTCCTTAGTTCAAGGACTATCGGTTCTCTTCCCTTGCAAATGGGAACTGAAGTAGATAGACGTACGGGTTAAAAACCTACATTAAGAATTTGGGATCTTTACCAAAGGGAATAACTCCACTAAAAATCCATTCCCCACTGAAAATCCATAAGAAATAGGCTACTAAGCATCACAGAATCCAATGCCTGGACAAGACCTCAGGACATAGTGAAGTCCAGCCCCCTGCCCAAAGCAGGACCAATCCCAATTAAATCATCCCAGCCAGGGCTTTGTCAAGCTGAGACTTAAAATCCTCTAGGGATGGAGATTCCACCACCTCCCTAGATAACCCATTCCAGTGCTTCACCACCCTCCTATAGAAATAGTTTTTCCTAATATCCAACCGAGACGTCCCCCAATGCAATTTGAGACCATTGCTCCTCATTCTGTCACCTGTCACCCCTGAGAACAGTCTCTCTCCATCCTCTTTGGAACCTTCCTTCAGGAATTTGAAGGCTGCTATCAAATCCCCCCTCACTCTTCTCTTCTGCAGATTAAATAAACCCAAATCTCTGAGCTTTTCCTCATAGGTCATGTGATCCAGCCCCCTAATCATTCTCGTTGCCCCCTGCTGAACACTCTCCAGGCCATCCACATCCTTGCTATAGTAGGGGTCCCAGAACTGGACTCAGTACTCCACATGTGGCCTCACTAGAGCCAAATAAAGGGGAATATTCACTCCTTTAGACCTGCAGGCAATGCTTCTCCTAATACAACCTAATATTCCATTTGCCATCTTGGCTACAAGGACACACAGTTGACTCCAATCTAAAAGGCATTGAAATGAACAGGAGTTTGGCATCTGGGTGATTTTCAAAGTCCCAATAGGCTCCTGCCTTTATATTTTGGAGATTAAATACCTGGGACAGTTGGAGTCCAAATGCTCACGTCACTTTTCTACAATGGCATTTAGGCCCGTTTGGTACTGGCTCAGATTTCCCCATCACTGCCCAGGGGATCCTTGCAGACTCTGAGACACTGAGGTCACAGGCACTTCCCCACCAGCTCCAGCAAGAGCCGCATCAAGCCTCACACACAGCCCATGACTATTGGGGCAGAGGCAGCTGGTGCCATTAAGCTGGTGCCATTCGCGCCCCAGGCTGGCCTTTGCGGAGACACCCCCGGCGCTAAGGGGGGTTGGTATTGACAGTCAGAGGGAGGGTCCAGGGCCCTGGCTTCATTCATAAGAAGCCAGCTGAGCATGGACACAGCTCACAGTCTAGATGTTCACTGGCCCGGCCTGTGCTGAGAGGGCCTCACACGCCACACGCTGCTGGGCAGCAGGCCCCAGCGCTGCTCCCTTACGGGCAGGGGCAGGAACCAGCCCAGCCACGGTGGGAGTCTCACGTCAGCTCTGCTCAGGGAGACAGCGCAGGGATTCCCTGCTGCACCCGCTGCTCAGCGCGCAGCCGATGGCCGTGGCTGCTGGCACAATGGGAATTCTGAAGGCAAGTGGGGGCTCCCGTGAGGAACGTGCCGGCCTGGCTACATACAGGGCATTGGTGTCAATACAGAGCATGTCTGCTCAGCCAGCGCTGCCTCCTGTTGGTCCCAGCGGGGTCTGGAGCATTCCAAGCAGATGCCGGCTGTGTGCTGGGCACGGCTCTCCCAAGCATCTTCACTGGCTCCTGGCTTCCCCTGTTGCCAGCCCCCAGTCTCCTGCTGGGGTCAGACAGAGCAGGGCAGAGGCTGCTTTCATGGCACATGGATCTTCAGCCATTGCTCAGACGTGTCCAATGGGCAATTTCCTCAGCATCCAGCACAGTTCAGTTGAGAGGATGTGATGATGCAGCTTTTGACAGAACGGCCATGCCCAGCGACTCCGCACAACCCCTGCCCCCGTGGACTTTCCGAGGCTCCTGAGCAGGTATGTTAGGACATGGTGGGAGGGGATGCCTTAGCTCCTCATGGGCAGGTGTAGAGAGGCTGCGCAATTCGGAGAGTGGATGCGGAGGGCACGTGGTTTGAATAATGTCAGGTCTATGTGCAATCCCTGCCATATCTGATGTGTCCCTCACTGACACTTATGGGGGGCTCACAAGGGCATGTTGTTTATTAATTACATCTGGAATGAAGATGTGCTCAGGTGTCAGGGTTATGGATGCATGCTAAGCACAGTTGTTGTATCGATAACATAAATGCCTCCAGTCAGTAGAGACAGCTAATGCCCATCATTCTTTCCTGACATAATTCCACTGAAGACAATACAAATGTAACTGCCATGAATTTGAGAAGAAGGTAATGGTGGAACATAACTCAATAGCACAGCACAGAACTGCTTTGATCTAGATACGTTTCTGCCCTCTACCACTGTAGTGCTTAATCTCTCATGTCTCTGAGACCCTCTACAATTTCTCCTGACCCTGTGAGGCCAGAAAGAGATGCCCCCATTGTATAGATCAGGAATTGAGACGAAATGACCTGGCCAAGGACACAAAGTCAGTGGCTGAGCCAAGACCTGAACCCCGTTTTCAAGACTGACAGGTCAGTGTCTTCCTGACAAGACCATCTTCTCTTCTCTTATGTGAGCTGCATGCGGGGACCAACCTATGGCCTTATAGTGAGTTCTCCCAAGGAACGCTCCATCGCTTCACCTCCCAGTGGCTCTTCACTCATCCCATTGCACGAGTTTCTCCACTACGGAGATGCCTGCACTCCGATGAAGAATTACTGGAAATTGAGCTGCACCTATTTTCACCTTCCGCCGAGCACTGGTGGAGATTCCTTCCTGCCAACAACTGAGACTGGTTTTTGTACAGCTGTGTGTCACTGTGGTGGGTCTTCGGAGCAGGAACCCAGCTGACCGTCCTTGGTAAGTCACTGCATTATTCACAAACTTTCCTTCTCCTGCCTGCATTGTAAGTTTTCCATGATTTTTTCCCTTTCTCTCTCTTCATGCTGGGCTCCCCATTCCTCTCACTTTTCATAACCTTCCCATTGTACTTTGAATAAGCTTTAGTCTCCTCCCATGCTGGATTTTCTTTTCTTTAGCAAATGAACAGAATTTTGAATTTCCCCATTAAATCTAGTGATAGAAATGTAGCCGTGTTAGTCTGGTGTAGGTGAAACATAAAACAGGACTATGCAGCACTTTAAAGACTAACAAGATGGTTTATTAGGTGATGAGCTTTCGTGGGCCAGATCCACTTCTGAGGAATTCTGAGGAAGTGGGTCTGGCCCACGACAGCTCATCACCTAATAAACCATCTTGTTAGTCTTTAAAGTGCTACATAGTCCTGTTCTTTGTTTCACCCATTAAATCTAGTGAGTTTCTGCCATTGGGTTCCTAGTTATAATAGCCTGATGTAAGCTCCTTAAGGGAAATAAAATGCCCGGGTGTTAGCTCCCGCCCATCCTTCCCCCCCCCCCCGCCTTTTTTTCAAGTATGAACTGCTTCCCATAAGAATATGCCAACTTCTCAGCCATTGTAGGCACCCATATCTCTGTGGTGTGCAATGGAGCAGCCAGATAACTCACTCCAGAGTTCCAAGATAAATGTCCATTCTCATGGAATCCAATATTCTATAAGTATCAGAGGGGTAGCTGTGTTAGTCTGAATCTACAAGAACAACAAGAAGTCCTGTGGTACCTTTCAGACTACGATATTTATTGGAGCATACGCTTTCATGGGCAAAGACGAACTTCGTCAGATGCACGTAATCTGTCATGCTTCTGACAAAGTGGGTCTTTGCCCATGAAAGCTTGTGATCCAATAAATTTGTTAATGTATAAGGTGCCATAGGACTTTTCAATGTTCTATAAAAATCACTGGTCCCTGATCATTTAAAATCTGATTTCTCTGAGGGCCATTGGAAGGCAATATTTTCTAATGAATACTGGTCAGAAAATAGAGCTTCATTCTGTAATTAACTCAACCAAAAACCAAACAAAAAACACAAACATTTTTCTCTGAATGACTCCAAAATACCAAACAAGCATTTCTAGCCAAAACCTGAAAATTCTGCAGTTATTGACAGTTTCTGGTTTAATATTTCCAATTTATACATACAGGGATTTTCCTTGGAAAAAGTAATTTGGTGTTTTTGAGAAAGCAGGCCCTTCCCACACAAATATTCATTCTAATACACTCCTACCATTTTCACTGCCAGAGGTCTGGTTGGATAATTTTCAATTTGTCCAATCTATAGCATTGCTCATTAGAAGGGAGACAAGAGACTGATGTAATTCTAACACGAGAAACCCAATTCTTCATCTGGTGTAAACCCTTCTAGCTTCCCTGGCACCCATGGACTACTCTGATTTACACTTACCCTGAGTGAGTCTTTTTGAACTGACCGACTTACTCCTCACACTGAGGATCCATCCCCTTCTACCTTAGATGACTGTAGCTACCATTAGATTTCAGTCCAGAAATGCAACCCAAAGCCCCCCAAACCTTTCAAATATGCAAGAGGTTAGTTAAATGGGATGGAGCAGCCTGCGAGAGTAAAGGGCTTTAAAGACATGAGACTAATTATGCCACTCAGCTCAGAGCACAGCACGAGGTTGCTGGCCTCTCTGCAAAGA
This sequence comes from Pelodiscus sinensis, assembly GCF_052426305.1. Lineage (NCBI taxonomy): Eukaryota > Metazoa > Chordata > Testudines > Trionychidae > Pelodiscus > Pelodiscus sinensis. The sequence goes on from NC_143085.1 coordinate 12,965,055, forward strand.
CTGAGTGGCTTTGTGGAGACAGCGTTCTGTGTCTGCCAGGCTCTGAGCTCATTGATCAGGATTCCTGTTGGGCCAGCCGGCATCATGTGCAGTAAAACCTTGCAAAGCAGAGAATTACCAGGGCTCAGTAATTCAGGGCTGGCTGGACTAGCTCAGACTACATTGTCACTTTCACCCGGGGAATAACTGCAGCCCAGACTGCACTGAGCCTCCTCATGCTGAGTAGCTCCTTGCTCTTCAAGTAGGCTACCTGTTTCTAGGCAGTTATGTAGCCCAGGAGCACGTTAGGGCTCAGAGTAAACTATTTTGCACTCCTCGTGAAATCTGGCGAGTTGCGGTACTTTGGGGTGCTCTTATCTTGCACCCCAACCTTGGAAATCCCTCAGAGGCCCACGAGATTGGACTATTTAGTAAGGGTTGATCCCATAACTCAGCCTGTACTTTACAGTTTCTGAAAATGATTCAATCACATGTTTGCTTGGTAACTGGGCTGTTTGGGAACTGAATCAGGCAACTATGGTGTGATAGGAAGTTTTTTCTCACGCAGGAGTTAATCAAAAGCTCTGACCCTTGCCAGGGAAAGCTACAGACCCAGGTAGACCATGAGAATTCTACAGTAGCTGTAATAACCCACTTTTCAGAAGAGAGAATTTCTCCATGCTGTACAATTCCATAGGATGGTTCAGAAAGAAACACTCCCTCTCTCTTGCTGCTCTTGCTCTCAGACTGCACAGAATTCTACAGAACTTTCTATCCAACACTATTTGATGCATGTAGCTCTCCTGTCCTCTCCTTCAGATCCAATTGGTTTCTTTCCAAGTATCTTTTCAGATTTTTACAAACAACGGGTAACTCCAGATTCCTCTGGGCCACTAGACGAGCAGCCCACAAAGCCTCAGCATGCAAGGAATTGCTGGCTCTCACTACAAGTTTAGGGCAACCAGATGAGAACCCAATTGCTTAGTCTATTTAGTACAAAATAGTTTTTCTCCTTAGTCAAACAATGAACCCTTCGCCTTCTCCCCAGCATCTCCCTTGCAGGTAGTTGCTGCCATGGGTGCATGAGCTATTCTCAATGAACTCCTTCAAGATTACATTCAGAAAGAAATACAACAAAAGGGAGGCGCAAACAAACCAAGAGGTGCATGCTCCAGATTTACAAACACACAGAACCTGACCCTGCAGCCTCTACTTTACTTTTATACAGGCAAACCTTGCATTGAGACTGGTTAATGCAGAAAAGTAAAATATATTTATGTGTAGGAAACACACCTTTCTGCAAAATGGCCCATTTACAGAGATTCTGTTCTGGTGAAGCGAGAGGGTGTTTTCACCATGGAAACATCTCACAGTTATACTGCTCAGCATGACTGGAGAAGAAAGCTGCTACTCAATGTGAGGACACACATTAAAATGTGGCACCTCATATTAAGAAATTATGTGCAAAATGTTGAGGTTTTTAGGTGGTCAGGAGTATTTCCTTTCCTGTGAGGAACAATGCATTTTTTAAAGGGGACTTTTGACAGAATATGGAAAACACGTCACACTTTTAGATCCTCTTCCTCCAAGTGTACCACAGCACTTTATCAATATAGGGTGTGGGAAGCATTGAAAACCCTGCAGCAGTTGGCTCAGTGTGCTCTGTGCTCCCCCTTTTCTTAAGCCGAGAGCTAAGTGACTAACTCAGGGTCATAAAGGAAGCGTGTAACAGAGCACACAATAGATTACTAAAGTCCTGATTCCCAGGCCTGTTCTTTCACCCTGAGGAGATCTCCCGTCTCAGACAATTCCCCTGCTCCCAGAGCTTGTGAGAGATGGGATCTGTTACACTGGCAGGAACAGGAATTTCTGCTATTCGGAACAGGCAGGCTCTCGATTTGTCCATTCTAACAGGGGATCTCATTGTCTTGCAGGGCAGCCAAAGGCATCTCCTACTGTGCACCTCTTCCCTCCATCCTCGGAGGAGCTGCAAACCAAGAACAAAGCCACCCTGGTGTGTCTGCTGGGCAGCTTCTACCCCGGCGACGCCCAAGTGACCTGGAAAGCTGATGGCCAGCAGATCTCCACAGGAGTGGAGACCACCAGGCCGTCCAAGCAGAGCGACAACAAGTACATGGCCAGCAGTTACCTGTCTCTGGATGCATCCAAGTGGAAGGCCCATGACACCTACACCTGTCAGGTGACACACGATGGCAAGACCCTGGAGAGGTCCCTGAAGCGATCGGAGTGTTCGTAACCCTCTTACCCCAGGGGGCGCAGCCGGTGCCCACGTCAGCCCGTCGGGGGCTCCCAGAGGAGACGGGATCTCCTAGCGTGGCCATGATGCTGATTTCCAGCAAGTCTCCTTCCTCTTCTGGGGGGTGGGATTCTGTTGATCCACACGACACCTGTCTTTGTTCCCTGTTCCCCTCTGCTCCCACCCCCGGCAATCCCTGGCCAGTCCCCCTGCTTTAGTCTCCCAAGCAGCCTTGTTATGTCATTAATAAAACCAAAACATTCGACTATCGCTGTGTGTGGGGAGCTTCACTTCTTGTGTCCCTTTTGCACCTGGTGTGTTCCCTGCAAGAGTCACCTCATCAGCCAGCCAGACAAACTCCCCTTCCCGCAGCCAACATGGATTTCTGTCCAGTGAGGGTCTCACTTGTGGCGTCTCACACAGGCTGATGAGAAGTGACGCCAAGCGACGTGCCATAGCATGAAGATCGGGGGAGGGGGAGAGACGTCACGGGGGGGCCATTTCCCAGGCTGGGCCTGTTCTCCCCTAACACCGGTCCCTCTGGTTCTCAGCCACCCCTGGGGGTGACAGCTGCTGTGGCACAAATCTGTGCACAGCATACACTGTGTCAGGGGATCACCGGGCGAGAGTGGGCTGCATGAGAGCGGGACGCAAACCCACAGGGCCTGCAGCCAGCCCAGCTCGGACTTGGATCATGGCAGCTCCCAACAGCACCGCAGGGCTAGGCTGGGGCCATGTTCACAGGGGTCACCAGCTCTGCCGAGAGCAGTGAGCTCTGTGAGGAGGTGTTCAGTCAACCTCCGGCCTCGCAAGGGGCAGATGCCAGCCTCTCTTTCCCCCTGATCATTAGTCATTCTGCAGGGAGCCACACTGGGGCTATTTACTGAACCGCTCTGCACCCAGGGGAATCAGTGTCCAAGTGGACCCAGGCAGGGAGGGCGTTGCCGTGCTGGCGACTGTTACCTAGGATGCGCTGTAACCAGAGCTCCTGGCCACGTCTGGTCAGTACAGACCCAAACCCCTCTTGGGAAGAGGGGAAGCAGTGACGCTCATGTCCACTTTGACTGTCACAGTAAACACAGAAAGTCTTTGGGGGTCTCCACATGAAGGACGCTTTTCACATAGAACCAGAATGTGACAGATGAGCTAGATTCTCTGGGATCACTGGGGCCCCTGACAGTTCTACCCTGCGACACAGTCTGGGCCTTGACAGGCCAGAGCAAGGCTGAGTGTCCCGTTGAACTCCCATTGGTTCCTTGGAGGATCAGTAATGAGACTGGATCCAGTGATGGGCACGCTGACATCTTTCCCTCCCTTGCCAGCCAGAAGCATGCCCGCTGTGCACAGCTGGATCTTGTAACACTCGGACATTTCCACAAGGACTCCCGGAGCTGTGCTGGGCCAGCCAAAGAACACCTTTAAAAACTGACTCCCCTGCAGCCAAGAGGCCAGGGAGAAAAAGGATGCACTTGTGTCACGCAGGCCAATTATATGATAGATACCATCAATCTTATACCGCCTACAGTAGCAGTGCCATAGCTACAGGGACGGCTGGGTGGAGGGTTGGATCGACTGATGGATGGAGGGTGGGTTGGATCGACTGATGGATGGATGGCCAGTCATGCGGTGCCACCTCCCAGAGTAGAGACTAGGAGGAAGATGAGTAGTGAGGCTGCTCTATGGATTAGGACTAAGGACTGATGGTTTCTCCAAATACATTTCTTCACCATCCTCATAGCAGGGCTGGGTGCGAGTTCTTTACGGTCCCTTGTTGACAAAAAGGCTCTGGAAAGAAATTAACTTTCCCTGCTCCATGTGCATTGGTTGGCCCTGTGGCCTTGCAAAGGGACGTGCAAGAGAGTGTCAGATGGACTGAAAACCTTCGTGCAGAGCAGGGGGAGTTTCCAAAGTGACTAGCGCCACTAAAAGCCTACGCTCAAATCACAGTCAATAGGAATTAATGTGAAGCGTCTAAATGTAAAAGGCACCAAAATAAATGGGGATTGGGCAGCTGGGGGCTTCTGAAAATCCCACCAGGCCCCCACCTCTATCGTCAGGTGCTTGAAAACACTCTGGCCCCAAGGGCTAACATCACTTCTGAGAACGGGACGTGGCCTCCCACTGCCCAGGGGATTAGCGCAGGGTCCGAGCCAGAACCACTGCAGTCACAGGCGCTTCCCCACCAGCTCCAGCAAGAGCCGCATCAAGCCTCACACACAGCCCATGACTATTGGGGCAGAGGCAGCCCACCGACGAGGACATTAAGCTGGTGCCATTCGCGCCCCAGGCCGGCCTGTGCGGAGACACCCCCGGCGCTAAGGGGGGTTGGTATTTACAGTCAGAGGGAGGGTCCAGGGCCCTGGCTTCATTCATAAGAAGCCAGCTGAGCATGGACACAGCTCACAGCCTAGACGTTCACTGGCCCGGCCTGTGCTGAGAGGGCCTCACTCGCCACACGCTGCTGGGCAGCAGGCCCCAGCACTGCTCCCCTACGGGCAGGGGCAGGGACCAGCCCAGCCACGGTGGGAGTCTCACGTCAGCTCTGCTCAGGGAGGCAGCGCAGGGATTCCCTGCTGCACCTGCTGCTCAGCGCGCAGCCAGTGGCCGTGGCTGCTGGCACAATGGGAATTCTGAAGGCAAGTGGGGGCTCCCGTGAGGAACGTGCCGGCCTGGCTGCACCTGGGACATCGATACCAGTGTCGCCTTTTATTGCTACTAACAGGCTCTGGAGCAGGTTCCAACACAGGCCAGATGCGGGACCGTGGCTCCCAGAGGGACTGCCAGGGGCACCTGAGTCCCACGCCCAGCTGGGGTCCCAGCCACGGACGGTGGGGATTGGCTTCACGGCACATGGACCAGGAGCACCATTTCACGGCTCCTCAGGCTGTGCGGGGATTTCACCAGCCGAGAGTGAGACAGGACACGACGATGCAGCTTCTTCAGGAGCAGAGCAACCCCTCCCCCACGGACTGTCTGGGAACCTGATCCCGTAAGGTAGGACCAGGCGTCAGGAGACGATGTCGTTTTTCACTGACAGGTGCAGGCTCCTCTGCCTGCCTGAGACACGAGCACAGCACGTGGTGCCGTTTCCTTTCCCCTCGCGTGCAGGGCCCAGCGTGGCAGAGCGGTGTCTTTGCTGACACTTGTTGGCATTGCACTAGGACAGTTTTCACATTGACTCTGCTCTTAGAGATGCCAGCGCTCCTCCGGCCCGCCCTGTGGGCATAAACTTCACACACATCGTTAACGCCAACGTGACACCTGCTATTGGATCCGAACAGGCCTAAGTCTCTTCTGGTGTAATTCCCAGAAGCCACTGGAATTGCCCAGGGTTGCCCATGGCTCAGCATGTTCAACAGCTTAGCTACCCTAGTTCAACAGAGTCTCCACATTCCTTCTGCCACCTGCACCATGTGAGATGGAGCACAATGCGCCAGATCCTGCACCCCTATCTCCCGACCCCCAAGCCTGTGCTGTCAGCGCAAAACCATCTTCTACTCCCTTGCTCGGGCTGCATTTGGGGATCCGTGTTAGCTCCACATGAGGTCTGACAAGGAACCCTGCATTGCTTCACCTCCCAAGGGATCTTCACTCACTGAATTCTACTTTGAGCTTCTCCAGAAAGAATGAAGTTTCCCTCTCATGGAGAGCCACGCAGAAATTATCCGGCATCTATTTTCCCAACATGGGCAATGGAGGCGTCTCCTCCTGCCATTCAACGTGAGAGGTTTTTGTACAGCCATGTGTCACTGTGGTATGTCTTCGGAGGAGGAACCCAACTGACCGTCCTCGGTAAGTCACTGCGTTATTCACTGTCTTTCCTTCTCAACCCTACAAGGTAACGGTTCCGTGATTTTCCTCCCTTTTCTCCCTTATCGCCGGGTTTGGGTCTCCTTTCTCTTGCTTCACACACTTTCACAACATGCTGAGAACAATATATAACCTGTGGATCATCAGAACAGGGTGTATACGTCCCATACTAGATTTTCTAGAATATTCCACGTGGACAGGTTTTTTAATTTGTCATTCAAACTGATCCAGACAATGCAGTCAGGTCCCAATTTCTAAGTAATTGGTATTAGCCTCTTAAGGGAAATATTTTCCCATTCTCTGTTGTGTTTGTTTGTTTCTTTGTTTCTTTGTTTGTTTAATTTGCTTTGCTTTTAGAGGAGTACGCACTTCTTGCTAGCTTTGGGTTTTGACCCATATGTGAAAGAAACCAGGGCCAGATTCTCAGCCAAAGGAAAACAAAACAGACCCGTTGTCTTTGATAATGCTACACAAAATCTCATCCATAACTCTTTAAGATGGGTCTTCAATACCTTCGGCCCTAATGTGATATAGAAAATAACTTAGTTTCTTGCAATATAAAACCCGATTTGGCCGTTCAGTCTGGAGAAAATTCAAAATCATGGTAGGAGATTACATTTTTTACAAATTTTCCGCACTCATTTAAAAAAAAATTCATCTAAAACCACAAATCTCCAAACTAAGACATTTTAACCACAAAATTCTTGGAAAAGCCAGGGGACAAGAGAAATCAGATTTTAGGTGACAGCATTTGGTTTTCCGTTTTTGCTTAGCCAAAAGACTTTTGTCCACGTCAGCAGACACTTTTTGCGAACATTTGAATTTTTAGCTGAGAAAAGATCTAATGGGTAGATATTGCCCACTCCCCTTTGCAGTTTTTTTTAGGGAAAGTTAGCGACTTTTATTCTTACAATGTCAGAACAAATGCCCTTTAGGTGTAAAACAAAGTAGCTCCCTGGGCAGCCATTACACAGACTTATACTTACAGCCCCTGATTGTAGTTACACTGATAGATTTACTCCTGACCCAGGGGACTGGTTCCATTGTACCTTGGATGATTGTAGCTACCTCTGATTTCATGGAAATATGGAGGGTGCAGATAAATGGGGTAGGACTCAGGCAGCCTGTGACAGGAGGGCAAGGCTTCAAAGAGGCTACACTACCTGCCTGGAGTACATTCAGGAGGTTGCTGCCAATCTGGAAAGGCTGGACGGCTTCCTAGAAGCTATGTTCTAGGGCTGGCAGACTCAGCGCTCAATGTAGAGGATGCTGGCTGGACCAGCAACCTTCAGTTACAGCGAAACCTTGGGGAGCAGGCAGATCTGGACTAGCCAGCACTCAGTAATTCAAGGCTGACTCTGCCAGCTCACCCAACATTGTTTCTCGCTGTGACCTATGGAAAGTGTAAACTAACCACAGCCCAGGCTGCACAGACCCTACTCGTGCAAGTGGCACCTTGACCTGCAAACTGTGGGAGCAACCCCTTGGGGAGTGAAGTGTGACCTGCAGCGAGGAAGAGTTTCTGACATTGGGCCCAGGGATCTAGAGCTTCAAAGTTTGAGGCATTTGTAAACCCCCCGATGCGCCCATTCCTAACCCAGTGGGTCCTTTCTTCTCCCCCATCTCTGAGCAGTAACAGAGACAAACACCAGGCTCAGGAATCACCTCAGAGCTCTTGGTGAAATCTGGCCATGTCCCTTTTCCCCTTGTCTTGGAGGCTGCTCCAGCAAAGCTCTGACACAGACTGGCTCCAGCTTGTAGGTCCCAGAACATTTCAGCACCAGGAGTATCCGGCTGGTACCAAAGTGTAACCAAAGGCTGTTTCCCAGCCAGGTGTTATGCAGAACATCCACCCTTAGCAGAAATTCTTACAGCACGTGATAGACAATGATAGTTCCTCTACGGATTGATTGACTTGCTTCGCACGGTTTTATATCTTGAAACTTTATGAACATGCAATGACATGAACTGTTTTGCAAGAGCTCTGTCTCTCTCTCTCTCTCTCTCTCTTTCTCTCTCTCTCTCTCTCTGAATGTCCTATACTATTTTAAACTCATTTCCATATAATGCTAGCATGTATTGCAGGATTGTGTCCAGTTCTTCTGGAGTATTGTGTCCACTTCTACGCCCCCCGCTACAAAAAGGATGTGGATGCATTGGAGAGGGTCCAGCGGAGGGCAACCAAAATGATTAGGGGGCTGGAGCATATGACCTACAAGAGAGGCTGAGGGATTTGGGTCTGTTTAGTCTGCAGAAGCGAAGAGTGAGGGGGGATTTGATAGCAGCCTTCAACTTCCAGAAGGGAGGTTCCAAAGAGGATGGAGAGAGGCTGTTCACATTAGTGACAAATGGCAGAATGAGGAGCAATGGTCTCAAGTTGTGGTGGGAGAGGTTGAATCTTAGGGGAAACTCTTTCGCTAGGAGGGTGGGGAAGCACTGGAATGGGTTACCTAGGGAAGCAGTGGAGTCTCCATCCCTAGAGGTGCTTAAGTCTCGGCTTGATAAAGCCCTGGCCGGGATGATTTAGTTGGGATTGGTCCTGCCTAGAGCAGAGGGCTGGACTTGATGACCTTCTGAGGTCTCTTCCAGCTCTATGGCTCTATGATTCTATGATTCTAAGTGTCTAGACCCTTTTCCCATCCTTGGTCCTTTTCCTTTCTTTGGCAATTCATTGTATAGCAGTTTTCCACAAAGGGAAATGTGGGTTACGCCAGTTTCCTCCGTGTTCTCTGCAGTAGCTGCCACTGCCCTACCACATACATTACACACTAAGGCCAGGGCTACACAACACACCAAAAGTGTAGATGAACTCAGTGTACTTACAGTGGTGTCTTCCACCCCAGAAGGCCGACAGCGCCCGCTCTCCCACTGACTCTGGCTACTCTTCCATCCTCGTGGAGTACCAGGTTCAATGGGACAGCACTCAGACCTCGAACCACCGTCTAGTGTAGACAAGCCTTAAGAAAAGTTTGGACCCTAAGAAATGACCCCGAAGACTTTTCTCTTTATCTCCAGCACTGCCCCCCTTACAGGCCCCAAGCTGTTATGTCAGTGGGACGTAGGGGTGTCAAAGAACAGAGGATCCAGCCGTCACTGACAAAAGGGACAGAAAGGAAGAGTAGCGTGATATTATCCCCTTTCACAGGCACAGAGACAGCTACTCACTCAGCCAGTGTCCCAAAGGGAGGCTGTGGCATAGACAGAAATAGACCCTTCTGATCCTGAGACCCAGGCCTCCGCCTTCACCCTGAGGAGATCTCCCGTCTCAGACAATTCCCCTGCTCCCAGGGCTTGTGAGACATGGGATCTGTTACATGGTCAGGAACAGGAATTTCTGATATTCTGAACAGGCAGGCTCTGGTTTGTCCATTCTAACAGGGGATCTCATTGTCTTGCAGGGCAGCCAAAGGTATCTCCTACCGTGAACCTCTTCCCTCCATCCTCGGAGGAGCTGCAAACCAAGAACAAAGCCACCCTGGTGTGTCTGCTGGGCAGCTTCTACCCCGGCTCCGTCCAAGTGACCTGGAAAGCTGATGGCCAGCAGATCTCCACGGGAGTGGAGACCACCAGGCCGTCCAAGCAGAGCGACAACAAGTACATGGCCAGCAGTTACCTGTCTCTGGATGCATCCAAGTGGAAGGCCCATGACACCTACACCTGTCAGGTGACACACGATGGCAAGATCCAGGAGAGGTCCCTGAAGCGATCGGAGTGTTCGTAACCCTCTGACCCCAGGGGGCGCAGCCGGTGCCCACGTCAGCCCGTCGGGGGCTCCCAGAGGAGACGGGATCTCCTAGCGTGGCCATGATGCTGATTTCCAGCAAGTCTCCTTCCTCTTCTGGGGGGGTGGGATTATGTTGATCCACACGACACCTGTCTTTGTTCCCAGTTCCCCTCTGCTTCCACCCCCAGCAATCCCTGGCCAGTCCCCCTGCTTTAGTTTCCCATGCAGCCTTGTTATGTCATTAATAAAACCAAAACATTCGACTATCGCTGTGTGTGGGGAGCTTCATTTCTTGTGTCCCTTTTGCACCTGGTGTGTTCCCTGCAAGAGTCAGCTCGTCAGCCAGCCAGACAAACTCCCCTTCCCGCAGCCAACATGGATTTCTGTCCAGTGAGGGTCTCATTGTGGCATCTTACACAGGCTGATGAGAAGTGACGCTAAGCAATGTGAGAGCAGGATGCAAACCTCCAGGGTCTATAGCCAGCTTGCGTTGGGCTGGGATGCTGGCAGCTCCCAAAAGCACCTCAGGGCTAGGCTGGGGCCATGCTCACACGGGTCACCAGCTCTGCTGAGAGCAGTGTGCTCTGTCAGTCGGTGTTCAGTCACCCTCTGGCCTCCCATGGGGCAGATTCCAGCCTCTGCTTTCCCCTGAGCATTAGTCATTCTTCAGGGATCCGCACTGGGGCCACTGGGGCTATTTCCTCAACAGGTCAGCACCCAGGGGAATCAGTGTCCAAACGGGTCCGTGTTGGGAGGGTGCCGCAGTAACGATGGCTGTTATCTGGGGTGGGCTGTAACCAGAGCTTCTGGCCATGTCTGATCAGTACAGATCCAGATCCCTCTTGGGAAGAGTGGCCTGTAATATCCTACAGACATCAGCTTGGGACACTGCTCTCTACTTGCAACAGGCCCTTGCAGCTGGTTCAGCTGTAGGTGGAAATGTGCCTGAATTAGCTAGTGTCAGCGGCTGCGTTACAACCAGAGGGGAAGCAGTGACCCTAATGCCAATTTGACAAGTAGAGGAAGTGTATAAAGTGCTTTAGAGCCTGAACATTCAATACACTCTTCAAAAATATGCATCAGGGAGGGCTTTGATTTTGGACCCCCTGAGCAGTGCTGTGCCAGCCACTGATTCTTGTAAAGCCATGAGGAGAAGGACATAAAATGCCATATTCGTGTCACTTATACCACCTATTTGTCAGATTCCACCCTGCTGCTACCACTCACAATATGAGTAACATGGATACATGGTTAATTGGCCCGTCCTGCACAGCAACCTCCTTCAGAAAGAAATAAGGGGAAATCAGAGCAGAGAGAGGATGCAATATGGATGAGTTTTATACAATGAGGGCTTTTTTAACCTTCTCATAAGGTACTTTAACACCCACTGTCCTTCCCTCCCAGCTCATGCACCACTCACCAAATGGGAGATAAAAATCCTAGATTATGGTTTGTGGAGCATCAAGATTGTGCAGAACACAGAAGGGGAAAGAGTCACAACTTTTAGGATCTCAGAGAGTCAGTTGCCACTAGAACCCATTACAGTACTCAGATTATAAATAGTACTTCATTGAGGAAGAGGTGTAAAAGAGATTAACTTCCTTAGTTCAAGGACTATCGGTTCTCTTCCCTTGCAAATGGGAACTGAAGTAGATAGACGTACGGGTTAAAAACCTACATTAAGAATTTGGGATCTTTACCAAAGGGAATAACTCCACTAAAAATCCATTCCCCACTGAAAATCCATAAGAAATAGGCTACTAAGCATCACAGAATCCAATGCCTGGAAGAGACCTCAGGACATAGTGAAGTCCAGCCCCCTGCCCAAAGCAGGACCAATCCCAATTAAATCATCCCAGCCAGGGCTTTGTCAAGCTGAGACTTAAAATCCTCTAGGGATGGAGATTCCACCACCTCCCTAGATAACCCAGTCCAGTGCTTCACCACCCTCCTAGAGAAATAGTTTTTCCTAATATCCAACCTAGACGTCCCCCAATGCAATTTGAGACCATTGCTCCTCATTCTGTCACCTGTCACCCCTGAGAACAGTCTCTCTCCATCCTCTTTGGAACCTTCCTTCAGGAAGTTGAAGGCTGCTATCAAATCCCCCCTCACTCTTCTCTTCTGCAGATTAAATAAACCCAAATCTCTGAGCTTTTCCTCATAGGTCATGTGATCCAGCCCCCTAATCATTCTCGTTGCCCCCTGCTGAACTCTCTCCAGGCCATCCACATCCTTGCTATAGTAGGGGTCCCAGAACTGGATGCAGTACTCCACATGTGGCCTCACCAGAGCCAAATAAGGGGAATATTCACTCCTTTAGACCTGCAGGCAATGCTCCTCCTAATGCCACCTAATATTCCATTCGCCATCTTGGCTACAAGGACACACAGTTGACTCCAATCTAAAAGGCATTGAAATGAACAGGAGTTTGGCATCTGGGTGATTTTCAAAGTCCCAATAGGCTCCTGCCTTTATATTTTGGAGATTAAATACCTGGGACAGTCGGAGTCCAAATGCTCACGTCACTTTTCTACAATGGCATTTAGGCCCGTTTGGTACTGGCTCAGATTTCCCCTCCACTGCCCAGGGGATCCTTGCAGCCTCTGAGACACTGAGGTCACAGGCACTTCCCCACCAACTCCAGCAAAAGCCGCATCAAGCCTCACACACAGCCCATGACTATTGGGGCAGCTACAGCCCACCGACGAGGACATTAAGCTGGTGCCATTCGCGCCCCAGGCCGGCCTGTGTGGAGACACCCCCGGTGCTAAGGGGGGTTGGTATTTACAGTCAGAGGGAGGGTCCAGGGCCCTGGCTTCATTCATAAGAAGCCAGCTGAGCATGGACACAGCTCACAGCCTAGATGTTCACTGGCCTGGCCTGTGCTGAGAGGGCCTCACACGCCATACGCTGCTGGGCAGCAGGCCCCAGCGCTGCTCCCCTACGGGCAGGGGCAGGGACCAGCCCAGCCACGGTGGGAGTCTCACGTCAGCTCTGCTCAGGGAGACAGCGCAGGGATTCCCTGCTGCACCCGCTGCTCAGCGCGCAGCCGATGGCCGTGGCTGCTGGCACAATGGGAATTCTGAAGGCAAGTGGGGGCTCCCGTGAGGAACGTGCCGGCCTGGCTACATACAGGGCATTGGTGTCAATACAGAGCATGTCTGCTCAGCCAGCGCTGCCTCCGGTTGGTCCCAGCGGGGTCTGGAGCATTCCAAGCAGATGCCGGCTGTGTGCTGGGCACGGCTCTCCCAAGCATCTTCACTGGCTTCTGGCTTCCCCTGTTGCCAGCCCCCAGTCTCCTGCTGGGGTCAGACAGAGCAGGGCGGAGGCTGCTTTCATGGCACATGGATCTTCAGCCATTGCTCAGACGTGTCCAATGGGCAATTTCCCCAGCATCCAGCACAGTTCAGTTGAGAGGATGTGATGATGCAGCTTTTGACAGAATGTCCATGCCCAGCGACTCCGCACAACCCCTGCCCCCGTGGACTTTCCGAGGCTCCTGAGCAGGTATGTTAGGACATGGTGGGAGGGGATGCCTTAGCTCCTCATGGGCAGGTGTAGAGAGGCTGCGCAATTCGGAGAGTGGATGCGGAGGGCACGTGGTTTGAATAATGTCAGGTCTATGTGCAATCCCTACCATGTCTGATGTGTCCCTCACTGACACTTATGGGGGGCTCACAAGGGCATGTTGTTTATTAATTACATCTGGAATGAAGATGTGCTCAGGTGTCAGGGCTATGGATGCATGCTAAGCACAGTTGTTGTATCGATAACATAAATGCCTCCAGTCAGTAGAGACAGCTAATGCCCATCATTCTTTCCTGACATAATTCCACTGAAGACAATACAAATGTAACCGCCATGAATTTGAGAAGAAGGTAATGGTGGAACATAACTCAATAGCACAGCACAGAACTGCTTTGATCTAGATACGTTTCTGCCCTCTGCCACTGTAGTGCTTAATCTCTCATATCTCTGAGACCCTCTACAATTTCTCCTGACCCTGTGAGATGCTCCCATTGTATAGATCAGGAACTGAGACACTGAGATGAAGTGACCTGGCCAAGGACACAAAGTCAGTGGCTGAGCCAAGACCTGAACCCCGTTTTCCAGACTGACAGGTCAGTGTCTTCCTGACAAGACCATCTTCTCTTCTCTTATGTGAGCTGCATGCGGGGACCAACATTTGGCCTTAGAGTGAGTTCTCCCAAGGAACGCTCCATCGCTTCACCTCCCAGTGGCTCTTCACTCATCCCATTGCACGAGTTTCTCCACTACGGAGATGCCTGCACTCCGATGAAGAATTACTGGAAATTGAGCTGCACCTATTTTCTCCTTCCGCCAAGCACTGGTGGAGATTCCTTCCTGCCAACAACTGAGACTGGTTTTTGTACAGCTCTGTGTCACTGTGGTGGGTCTTCGGAGCAGGAACCCAGCTGACCGTCCTTGGTAAGTCATCGCATTATTCACAAACTTTCCTTCTCCTGCCTGCATTGTAAGTTTTCCGTGATTTTTTCCCTTTCTCTCTCTTCATGTTGGGCTCCCCATTCCTTTCACTTTACAGAACCTTCCCACAGTGGTGGGAATAAGCTTTAGTCTCTGTGAATAGTCATGGGAAGTGTGCGCCTCCCATGCTAGATTTTCTTTTCTTTAGCAAATGAACAGAATTTTGAATTTCCCCATTAAATCTAGTGAGATTCTGCTATTGGGTTGTCAGTTACAATGACATGGTGTTACTCCTTAAGGAAAATAATATGCCCAAGAGTTAGCTTCCACTCCCCCGTTTTTTTTAAATGTGAACTATTTCCCATGAGAATAGGCCAACGTCTCAGCCATTGTAGACACCCATATCTCAGTTGCGTGCAATGGAAAACCCAGATAATTCACTCCAGGGTCCTAAGATAGGTGTCTATTCTCACGGAATCCAGTATTCTATAAAAATCACTGGTCCCCGGTGATTTAAAATCTGAGCTGTCTGAGGGCCATTGGAAGGCAATATTTCTAATGAATCCTGGTCAGAAAATAGAGCTTCTTTCTGTAATTAACTCAACCAAAAACCAAACAGAAAACCACAAATATTTCCATCTAAATAACTCTAAAATACGAAACAAGCATTTTCAGCCAAAACCTGAAAATGCTTTACTTATTGACAGTTTTTGGCTTAACATTTCCAATTTATGCATTTTTGGATTTTCAACAAGAAAATTGATTTTTTTGTTTTTTAAGAAAAGCAGGCCCTTCCCACACAAATATTTATTCAATTGCACTCCAAGGTTTCCTTTGCCAGAGGTCTGGATGGCTAATATTCATTTTGTTGGATATGTAGCATTGCTCGTCAGAATCAAGACAAGAGACTGATGTAATTCTAACACTAGAAGCCCAGTGCCTGATATGGTGTAAACCCTTGTAGCTTCCTTGGCACCAAGGGACTACGCTGATTTACACTTGCCCTGAGTGAGTCTTTTTGGACTGACCAATTTACTCCTCACACTGAGGATCCATTCCCTTGTACCTAAGGTGACTGTTGATAGCACTAAACTTCAGTCCAGAAATGTAACCCAAAGCCACCCTAACCCTTTCAAATATTCAAGAGGTTAGTTAAATGGGATGGAGCAACCTGTGAGAGTAAAGGGCTTTAAAGACATTTCACTAATTGTGCCACTCAGCCCGGAGCACAGCTCGAGGTTGCTGGCCTGTCTGCAGAGGCTGGGTGGCTTTGTGGGGACTGGGTTCTGTATCTGCCAACTTCAGAGTTCATTCATTAAGATGCCTATTGGGACAGCCGGCATCATGTCTAGTAAAACCTTGCAAAGCAGAGAATTACCAAGGCTTGGTAATTAAGGGCTGGCTGGACTAGCTCAGATAACCATGTCACTTTCACCTGGGGAAAGTCTGAAATAACTGCAGCCCAGTCAGCACTGAGCCTCCTCATGGTGAGTAGCACCTTGCTCTTCATGCAGACACACTGACATGAGTGGGATGGACTCCTTGGGACGTAAAGTGCAGCCTGGCCCAAGGATAGGCATACCCATTTTGCCCCAACCCCAAGCTGGGCGCTGAAATGTTACCGAGGGTTTCAAAATTCCCCAAACTTTTAATCCGTTCCTAAGCAGGTATTGCCTTCCTTGTCTCCCTGTTTCCAGGCATTTACATAGCCCATTTAGTCAGCGTTGGTCTCATAACTGAGCCTGTACTTTACAGTTTCTGAAAATGATTCAGCCAAATGTTTGCTTGGAAGAAACACTCCCTCTCTCTTGCTGCTCTTGTTCTCAGACTGCACAGAATTCTACAGAACTTTCTATCCAACATTATTTGATGCATGTAGCTCTCCTGTCCTATCCTTCAGATCCAATTGGTTTCTTTGCAAGTATAATTTCACATTGCGCAAACTGCGGGTAACTCCTGATTCCTCTGGGCCACTAAACGAACAGCCCACAAAGCATCAGAATGCAAGGAATTTCTGGCTCTCACTGGAAGTTCAGTGCAACCAGATGGGAACCTAATTCCCTTGTCACTTTAGTACACAATAGTTTTTCTCTTTAATGCTAATAGTGAACCATTCGCCTTCTCCCTAATATCTACCTTGCAGTTCGTTACTGTCATAGGTGCATCTGGTATTCTCAATCAGGGTCTTAAAGATTAAATTGAGAAAGAAATACAACAAAAAGGAAGAGCAAACACTTCGGCTATGTCTAGACTGGCATGATTTTCCGGAAATGCTTTTAATGGAAAGAGCATCTAGATTGGCACGGACGCTTTTCTGCAAAAGCACTTTTTGTGGAAAAGCGTCCGTGCCAATCTAGACGTGCTTTTCCACAAAAAATCCCTGATCGCCATTTTCATGATCAGGGCTTTTCTGTGGAAAACAAATCTCAGCTGTCTACACTGGCCCTTTTGCGCAAAAGTGTTGCGCAAAAGGACTTTTGCCCGAACGGGAGCAGCATAGTATTTCCGCAAAAACACTGACAATCTTACATGAGATAATCAGTGCTTTTGAGGAAACTCAAGCGGACAGTGTAGACAGCTGGCAAGTTTTTTGGGAAAAGTGGCTGATTTTCCGGAAAAACTGGCCAGTCTAGACACAGCCTTCAAGAGTACCATGTTCCAGGATTATAAACACAAAGAATCTAAACCTGAAGCCTCTACTTTCTCTTAATTAAGGCAAACCTTCCACAGAAGTTCATGACATGAAACTGGTAAATGGAGCCCAAGCTCCTTGAATGGGGAAAAGTAAAATATACTTATGTGTAGGAAATACAAATTTCTGCAAAAGGTACCATGTGCAGAGGTTCTGTTCTGGAGAAACAAGGGAGTGTTTTCACCCTGGAAATATCTCACAGTGAAATGAAGCAGCATACTAGAGAAGCCAGCTGCTATTCAATATGAGGAAACACATTAAAATGTGGTACCTCATATTAAGGAACTATGTGCTAAATATCAATGTTTCTAGATGGTTGGGAGAGAGGAACAATGCATTTTTCAAAGGGAACTTTGGGCAGAATGCTGATAACCCTTCAGACTTTTACAGAACCTTCCTCCAAGTGTATTACAGCACTTTACAAATACATTTAAAAAATCACCCCTGAGAAAAAACCCTGCATGCGGTGAGTTCAGTGTGTGTCTCCCTTTACCCGACGGGTAAGTGACTAACTCAGGGTCCGAAAGGGAGGATGTGGCAGAGACAGGAATAGCTGCTTCTGATTCCAATTCCCAAGCCTGTGCCTTTACCCTGAGGAGATCTGCCATCTCAGACAATACCCCTGCTCCCAGGGCTTGTGAGAGATGGGATCTGTTACACTGTCAGGAACAGGAATTTCTGATATTCGGAACAGGCAGGCTCTGGTTTGTCTATTCTAACAGGGGATCTCATTGTCTTGCAGGGCAGCCAAAGGCATCTCCTACCGTGCACCTCTTCCCTCCATCCTCGGAGGAGCTGCAAACCAAGAACAAAGCCACCCTGGTGTGTCTGCTGGGCAGCTTCTACCCCGGCGACGCCCAAGTGATCTGGAAAGCTGATGGCAAGCAGATCTCCACGGGAGTGGAGACCACCAGGCCGTCCAAGCAGAGCGACAACAAGTACATGGCCAGCAGTTACCTGTCTCTGGATGCATCCAAGTGGACGTCCTCTGATACCTACACCTGTCAGGTGACACACGATGGCAAGACCCTGGAGAGGTCCCTGAAGCGATCGGAGTGTTCATAACGCCGTGACCCCAGGGGGCACAGCCGGTGCCCACGTTAGCCCGTCAGGGGCTCCCAGAGGAGACGGGATCTCCTAGCGTGGCCATGATGCTGATTTCCAGCAAATCTCCTTCCTCTTCTGGGGGGTGGGATTCTGTTGATCCACACGACACCTGTCTTTGTTCCCTGTTCCCCTCTGCTCCCACCCCCGGCAATCCCTGGCCAGTCCCCCTGCTTTAGTTTCCCATGCAGCCTTGTTATGTCATTAATAAAACCAAAACATTCGACTATCGCTGTGTGTGGGGAGCTTCACTTCTTGTGTCCCTTTTGCACCTGGTGTGTTCACTGCAAGAGTCACCTCGTCAGCCAGCCAGACAAACTCCACTTCCCGCAGCCAACATGGATTGCTGTCCAGTGAGGGTCTCACTTGTGGCGTCTCACACAGGCTGATGAGAAGTAACACCAAGCGACGTGCCATAGCATGGAGATCGGGGGAGGGGGAGCCATTTCCTAGGCCAGGACTTTTCTCCCCTAACATGGGTCCCTCTGGTTCTTGCCAGCCCCTTGGGGTGACAACTGCTGTGGCACAAATCTCTGCACAGCGCACACAGTGTCAGGGGATTGCTGGGCGAGATTGGGCTGCACGAGAGCAGGATGCAAACCCCCGGGGGCTTCAGCCAAACCAGCTTGGACTGGCACCCTGGCAGCTCCCAACAGCACCACAGGGCTAGGCTAGGGCCATGCTCACATGGGTCACCAGTACTGCCCAGAGCAGTGAGCTCCGTGAGGTGATGTTCAGTTTCCCTCCAGCCTCCCATGGAGCAGATTCCAGCCCCTGCTTCCCCCCAAGCATTAGTCATTCTTCAAGGAGCCACACTGGAACCACTGGGGCTATTCATTAAACTGCTCAGCACCCAGAGGAATCAGGGTATGTCTACACTACAAAGTTAGTTCGAACTAACTTAGTTCGAATTAGTTAATTCGAACTAAGCTAGTTCGAACTAACGCATCTAGAACTAAAAACTAGTTCGAATTAGCGTTTTGCTAGTTCGAACTAGTAAGTCCACATTGAGTGGACTCTGAACAGGGCTTAAGGCTGGCCGGAAGCAGTGCCGGCAGGGCATAAAAGGAGGACTTAGAGCGTGGAGATGCTGTCTCAGGCTAGCCGAGGGCTGCGCTTAAAGGGTCCCGACCCCCACCCCGGACACACAGTTCTAAGGGGTGCCCCGCTTGCAAAGAAGTTCTGGCTTGGAGTGCCCTGAGTGCCCACACTGGGCACATCACACCACTCGGCCATCAGCCCGGCTGCACTTGCCGCAGGCTGCCATCTGGGGAGAGGGAGTAATTGGGGGGCTGCAGGAGAGCTTCCACCCCCAGAAGCCCGCAGAGCCAGCCCAGTCCTCCCCATTGGGGGCTCGTACCCCATTCCTCCCTCACCTCCTTCCACTTACCCTTCCCTAGCCCCCCTTCTTATTGATGTACAAAATAAAGATAGCGTTTCTTCCAACATTGACTCTGTCTTTATTGAAAAAAACTGGGGGAGACTGGGAAAAGGAGGTGGGAGAGGGGAAGAGAAAGGCTGGGAGAGGGGAGGGCAACTAACATGATCAGGGGTTGGGAACAGGTCCCAGATGAAGAAAGGCTACAGAGACTGGGACTGTTCAGCTTAGAAAAGAGGACACGGAGGGGGGACAGGATAGAGGTCTCTAAAAGCAGGGGTTGGGTGGAGACGGTGCATTCAGAAAAGTTCTTCCTGAGTTCCCATCAAGAAGGACTAGAGGACACCAAAGGAAAGGAATGGGTAGCAGGCTTGAAACTAGTAAGAGAAAGTTGTTCTTGACAAAGCAAATAGTTAACCTGCGGAACTCCTTGCTGCAGGAGGCTGTGAAGGCTAGAACTAGAACAGAGTTGAAAGGGAAGTGAGATCAAGTCATGGAGGTTGGGTCCATGGAGTGGTATTAGCCAGGGGGTAGGAGTGGTGTCCCTGCCCAAAGTTTGTGGAAGGCTGGAGAGGGATGGCACGAGACAAATGGCTTGGTCATTGTCTTCGGTCCATCCCCTCCAGGGTCCCTAGGGTTGGCCGCTGTCAGCAGACAGGCTACTGGGCTAGATGGACCTTTGGTCTGACCCAGGACGGCCATTGTAAGCTCAGGGCTCAGTGTCGGGGGTCTCAGTGGACCCCCTTGATTTTCATGCACACCTGGTCCTGGGTGGCCAGGCTGGCAGCTCTCCTGCCCTAGACGGCCACTTTCCTGTGCCTAGTGTGGAGATCGTGGACGAGGTCCACGATGTCCGCACTAGCCCAGGAAGGTGCCCGCCTCTTGCGGTCCAGGGCAAGCTCCCGGGAGCCGCCAGCCTGGTCCCGGCAAGAGGGGGTGGGCTGGGGGGCATCGGGTGGGTGGCTCTGTGCCGTGCCAGGTGCAGGGTCTGCTGGCTGGGTGCTGGCAGGCTTGCACCTGGCACGGGCACCGTAGCCAGCCCGTGCCCCTTTAAGGGGTCCGGGGCTGGGAGGGGGGCATAGAGTTTCCCTGGTGTTGGCCAGAGTGGCCACCAGGGAAACCTGGGAAGCCTTAGCCTCCCACTAGTTCGAACTAAAGGGCTACACACCCCTTAATTCGAACTAGCTAGTTCGAACTAGGCTTAATCCTCGTAAAATGAGGTTTTCCTAGTTCGAACTAAGCGCTCCGCTAGTTCGATTCAAATTCGAACTAGCAGAGCGCTAGTGTAGCGCCTATTAAAGTTAGTTCGAACTAACGTCCGTTAGTTCGAACTAACTTTGTAGTGTAGACATACCCTCAGTGTCCCATGGACCCATGCACAGAGGGCGCTGAAGTGCCGATGGCTGTTACTTCATCTGGGATGTAACCAGAGCTCCTGACCACATCTGGTCAGCACAGACTCAAACCTCTATTGGGAAGAGTGGCCTTTAATATCCTACAGATGTCAGCTTGGGACACTGCTTTCTCCTTAATGACTGGCATTAGTAGCTGATTCGCTGTACGTGAAAATCTGCCTGAATTAGCTAGTGCTCTGGCCATGATGTGACAGCTGCTGCGATACAGCCAGAGGGGAAGCAGTGACCCTCATGTCCACTTAGACTGTCAGAGTAAACGTGCAAAGTGTTTGGGGGGTCTCCAAATGAAAGATATTTTTCACATGGAACCAGACTGTGACAGATGAGCTAGATTCTCTGGGATCACTTGGGCCCCAGTGAGTTCTGCCCTGCAGCACAGTCTGGCCTTGACAGACCAGAGCAAGGGTGAGTGTCCCATTAAAAACCCATTGGCTTCCTTGGGCGATCCATTATCAGCTGGGTCTCGCACCTTTCCTCAGGGACTCCCGGAGCTGTGCTGGGCCAGTCAAAGGACACCTTTAAAAACTGGCTCCCATGCAGCCAAGAGTTCAGGGAGAAAAGGGGATACACTTGTGTCACACAGGCCAATTATATATAAAATACCACCAATCTTATACCCCCTACAGTAGCAGTGCCATATATACAAGGATGGATGGAGGGATGGGTGGATGGAGGGTTGGATCGACTGACGGATGGATGGCAAGTCATGCGGTGCCACCTCCTAGAGAAGAGACTAGGAGGAAGATGAGTAGTGAGGCTGCCCTGTGGATGAGGGTTAAGGACTGATGGTTTCTCCAAATACATTTCTTCACCATCCTCATAGCAGGGCTGGGTGCTAGCTCTTCACGCTCCCTTGTTGACAAAAAGGCTCCATGTGCATTGGTTGGCCCTGTGGCCTTACAAATCGACCTGCAGGGCGTCAGATGGACTGAAAACCTACGTGAAGCGCAGGGGGAGTTTCCAAGGTAACGAACGCCACTACAGGTCAACTCTCAACTCACAGTCAATAGGAATTAATGCTGAGGGTCTAAATGTAAAAGGAACCAAAATGAATGGGGATTGGGCAGCTGGGGGCTTCTGAAAATCCCACCAGGCCCCCACCTCTATCGTCAGGTGCTTGAAAACACTCTGGCCCCAAGTGCTAACGTCACTTCTGAGAACGGGACGTGGCCTCCCACTGCCCAGGGGATTAGCGCAGGGTCCGAGCCAGAACCACTGCAGTCACAGGCGCTTCCCCACCAGCTCCAGCAAGAGCCGCATCAAGCCTCACACACAGCCCATGACTATTGGGGCAGAGGCAGCCCACCGACGAGGACATTAAGCTGGTGCCATTCACACCCCAGGCCGGCCTGTGCGGAGACACCCCCGGCGCTAAGGGGGGTTGGTATTTACAGTCAGAGGGAGGGTCCAGGGCCCTGGCTTCATTCATAAGAAGCCAGCTGAGCATGGACACAGCTCACAGCCTAGACGTTCACTGGCCCGGCCTGTGCTGAGAGGGCCTCACACGCCATACGCTGCTGGGCAGCAGGCCCCAGCGCTGCTCCCCTACGGGCAGGAGCAGGGACCAGCCCAGCCATGGTGGGAGTCTCACGTCAGCTCTGCTCAGGGAGACAGCGCAGGGATTCCCTGCTGCACCCGCTGCTCAGCGCGCAGCCAATGGCCGTGGCTGCTGGCACAATGGGAATTCTGAAGGCAAGTGGGGGCTCCCGTGAGGAACGTGCCGGCCTGGCTGCACCTGGGACATCGATACCAGTGTCGCCTTTTATTGCTACTAACAGGCTCCGGAGCAGGTTCCAACACAGGCCAGATGCGGGACCGTGGCTCCCAGAGGGACTGCCAGGGGCACCTGAGTCCCACTCCCAGCTGGGGTCCTAGACTCGGACGGTGGGGATTGGCTTCACGGCACATGGACCAGGAGCACCATTTCACGGCTCCTCAGGCTGTGCGGGGATTTCACCAGCCGAGAGTGAGACAGGACACGACGATGCAGCTTCTTCAGGAGCAGAGCAACCCCTCCCCCACGGACTGTCTGGGGACTGGATCCTGTAAGGTAGGAACAGGCGTCAGGAGACGATGTCGTTTTTCACTGACAGGTGCAGGTTCCTCTGCCTGCCTGAGACATGAGCACAGCACGTGGTGCCGTTTCCTTTCCCCTCGTATGCAGGGCCCAGCGTGGCAGAGCGGTGTCTTTGCTGACACTTGTTGGCGTGGCACTAGGACAGTTTTCACACTGACTCTGCTCTTAGAGATGCCAGCGCTCCCCCAGCCCGCTCTGCAGGCACGAGCTTCACACACATGCTTAGCGCCAGCGTGACACCTGCTATTGGATACAATCGGGCCTAATTCTCTTCTGGTGTAATTCCCAGAAGCCACTGGAATTGCCCCTGGGTCGCCCATGGCTCAGCATGTTCGTTCTCAGCATCCCGAACTATTCTGTCAGCCCCCCTAGCTAAGGGACCTGTGAGGAAAATGGGCAATGGAAGGACCAACAGCTTAGCAGGCCCAGCTCAACGGATTCTCCACATTCCTTCTGCCACCTGCAACCAGGCGAGTTGGGGCTCAATGGGGCTTCGCCCACAACAGCAGAGACAGGCTGGAGTTACCTGTTTTTGTTTGTGCTGGGGAAACACAGGGGCACTGGAACCCAGTGTAATAGCAGCTGACTAGCGCATAGACCATTGTCTTCTATCTTGGTAAGTTTATGGCCCCTAGCACCGCCATTCCCGAGCCTCTCACAGCTGTAGAGCAATTTATCCTTCCAGCATCCCTGCGGAGAGAGAACTATTGTCTCCATTTTACAGATGGAGAACAGAGATAGAGGGATAATTTGATTTGGTCAAGGGCACAAAGTTAGTCTCTGGCAGAGCCTGGACTTGCACCCTTGTTTCCTGACTCCCATACCTTTACAGTCAGAACGAGAACATCTTCTGCTCCCTGACACGTCAGCTCTCCCAAGAAACACATTAACTGAAGATACTTTGGAAGGTGAAGCAATTTATTCTACTATAACCTTCTCCAGGATGAACCTTCTTTCATGGAAAGCCAGCAGAAGCTTTTCTACATCTGTGTGCCCAACATGGTCTGTGGACGACCTCACACTGATTATGGTCCTAGAGGCACCAGCCCTCACACAGGGGCGTGCTACAGACATGTGCTTTGAACATGACAGGTTTTTGTACAGCCATGTGTCACTGTGGAATGTCTTCGGAGGAGGAACCCAGCTGACCGTCCTTGGTAAGTCACTCAGTTATTCAACACCTTTCCTTGCCTAGTCTTACAGTAATAGTTCCATGATTTTTGTCTCCTTTTCTCTCTTGGTACCTAACTCTGGTCTCCCTCTCTTTTCATGCACGCATCTTCACACAGTGTTAAGAACAATGTTTAGCTCAGGGATACTCAGAACAGGCTACACATTCCCAGGGCATATAGTTTTCTATTTTCCATATGGACAGGTGTTTCAATTTCCCAATTAAACCTACCTAGAATGTGCTGTAAGGGCCATATTTCTACATAACCACTTTTCACCTCTTCAGGGAAATATTTCCCTGGGCCCCGTTGGTTTTCCTGTCTTTGTTTTCTGGTTGCTTTGGTTTTAGGGATTAGAACTTTATTATAAGTTCTGGGTTTTGACCCATATGTGAAAGAAACCAAGAGCCAGATTCTCAGCCAAAGAAAACAAAAAGCAATAATTATTGTCTTCAGTAATACTATATCAAACTCTTTAAAATGGGTCTTAAATAATTTAAAATGTCACAAGATACCAGAAATAATTTCTTTGTTGCAATCTACAATCTGATTTGTCTGGTAGCTTAAAAAATTCAAATTACTGGGTGCTAATTTTAAAAAAGATTAAATTTTCTGGAAACCATCTTTAATATATTTTCATATAAAAATGCAAATCCTCAAACTAAAACATTTTAACCGAAGAAATTACTGAAAAACTGGCAGAGGCAAGACAAATAAGATCTTAGGTAAACATATTTGATTTTCAGTTTTTTACTTTTACAACAATAAAAAGAATTTTTCCAGATCAGCAGACACTTTCTGCCTAAACTTCCATTTAGATAAAACCCCCATTTTTAACTGACAAGAGATCTGATAGGAAATGTTGATCCTCACTGGTCTGCAATATTCATTTAGAGCAAGTTCAGCTGTAAGTGATTGTGAATTTCAGTATTGAAATCCACTCCCCCCTGATTTTCTGACCAAACTAAGGGACACCCACAGCATGGAAATATGGAGGGTGCTGATAAATGGGGTGGGATGCAGGCAGCCTGCGACAGGAGAGGGCAAGGCTTCAAAGAGGCTACACTACCTGCCTCTCTCAAGCCTGGAGTACATTCAGGAGGTTGCTGCCAATCTGGAAAGGCTGGACGGCTTTCTAGAAGCTATGTTCTAGGGCTGGCAGACTCAGCGCTCAATGTAGAGGACGCTGGCTGGACCAGCAACCTTCAGTTACAGCGAAACCTTGGGGAGCAGGCAGATCTGGGCTAGCCAGCACTCAGCAATTCAAGGCTGACTCTGCCAGCTCACCCAGCATTGTTTCTCCCTGTGGCCTATGGAAAGTGTAAACTAACCACAGCCCAGGCTGCTCAGACCCTACTCGTGCGAGTGGCACCTTGCCCTGCAACGGCGGGACCAACCACTTGGGGAGGGACGTGCGACCTGCAGCGAGGAAGAGTTTCTCACATTGGGCCCAGGGATCTAGAGCTTCAAAGTTTGACGCATTTGAAAACCCCTGATGCGCCCATTCCTGACCCAGTGGGTCCTTTCTTCTCCCACATCTCCGAGCAATAACAGAGACAAACACCAGGCTCCGGAATCACCTCAGAGCTTACGGTGAAATCTGGCCATGTCCCTTTTCCCCTTGTCTTGGACACTGCTCCAGCAAATCTCTGACACAGACTGGCTCCAGCTTGTAGGTCCCAGAACATTTCAGCAACAGCAGTGTCTGGCTGGTAACACAGTGCGATAAAAGGCTGTTTCCCAACCAGGTGTTATGCAGAATATCCACCCTTAGCAAAAATTCTTACAGCACGTGACAGACAATGATAGCTCCTCTACGGATTGATTGACTTGCTTCAGCAGCAGCATCAACAGCAATGGGTTTAACACCATTGGTGTGCAATGCCTCCCTCACTATGTCCTTCCATCTTTCCCTGTCTGGTGCGGAGTGGCTTAGTTTCTGTAGACTAGCTCTGCACCAATCTCCTATATCATCTGTCCATATCCTGTGGGCTCTGCCTCTCAGACCAACCATTATACCAAATAACAAGGTCTTAGCTTTTCTCTTGTCGCTCATTCTGCAGATACGCCCGAATAGCTGTAACTTCCCTTGTATAACCTTCTGCAGTAGGTTCTCTTTCACCTGTATCTTCCTGTATAATTCCTCATTGGAGACCTTCTGCATCCATCCTATTCTCAGGATCTTTCTATAACAACTCCTCTCAAACGCCAATATCCTTCTCTTCGAATCTTTCCCCATCGCCCATATATCACACCTTTACAACATGCTGCTAACTACTTACGTTTTCAAGATGCTCAACTTCGTTCCTAAGCTAATCACTTTACTTTTCCAGATCTTATCCATCGCCTTCAAACTCGCTCATTTTCGCTATTCTAGTCGCTATTTCCTCACACAGTTTTATATCTTGAAACTTCATGCATTCTATCCAATGCCATGGACTGCTCCGCAAGAGCTCTCTCGCTCTGACAGTTCTGTACCTTTCGCAGAAGCTTCCAGATAATGCTACCAAGTGTCTAGACCCACATTTCCATACTCGGGTCCTTTTCCTTCCTTTGTCATTTCCTTCTATAGGTGATTTCCACAAAGGGAAATGTGGGTTACACCAGATTCCTCTGTGCACTCTGCAGTGGCTGCTGCTGCTCTCCCACACATATTACACTCTAAGGCTATGTCCTCACCACACCCCAATAGTTTAGCTGAACGCAGTGTACTTATTGTGGTATCTTCCACCCCAGAAGGCCAGCAGCGCCCACTCTCCCACTGACTCTGGCTACTCTTCACATCCTGATGGAGTAACAGAGTCAACAGGGAGCGTTCAGGCCTTGAGTCACCATCTAGTGTAGACAAGCCTTAAGTAAAAATTGGACCCTAAGAAATGACCCCAAGGACTTGTCTCTATCTCCAGCACTGCCCCCCTTACAGGCCCCAAGCTGTTATTTGTGTCAGTGGGACATAGGGGCACCAAGGAACAGGGGATCCAGCTGTCAGTGACAAAAGGGACAAAAAGGAAGAGTAGCGTGATATTATCCCCTTTCACAGGCACAGAGACAGCTACTCACTCAGCCAGGGTCCTAAAGGGAGACTGTGACAGAGACAGGAATAAATCTGTCTGATCCTGAGTCCCAAGCTTCTGCCTTCATCCTGAGGAGATCTCCCATCTCAGACTATTCCTCTGCTCCCAGCGCTTGTGAGAGATGGGATCTCTTACACTGGCAGGAACAGGAAATTCTGATATTCGGAACGAGCAGGCTCTGGTTTGTCCATTCTAATAGGGGATCTCATTGTCTTTCAGGGCAGCCAAAGGCATCTCCTACCGTGCACCTCTTCCCTCCATCCTCGGAGGAGCTGCAAACCAAGAACAAAGCCACCCTGGTGTGTCTGCTGGGCAGCTTCTACCCCCGCGACGCCCAAGTGACCTGGAAAGCTGATGGCCAGCAGATCTCCACGGGAGTGGAGACCACCAAGCCGTCCAAGCAGAGCGACAACAAGTACATGGCCAGCAGTTACCTGTCTCTGGATGCATCCAAGTGGAAGGCCCATGACACCTACACCTGTCAGGTGACACACGATGGCAAGACCCTGGAGAAGTCCCTGAAGCGATCGGAGTGTTCGTAACCCTCTGACCCCAGGGGGCGCAGCCGATGCCCACGTCAGCCCGTCGGGGGCTCCCAGAGGAGACGGGATCTCCTAGCGTGGCCATGATGCTGATTTCCAGCAAGTCTCCTTCCTCTTCCGGGGGGGTGGGATTCTGTTGATCCACACGACACCTGTCCTTGTTCCCTGTTCCCCTCTGCTCCCACCCCCGGCAATCCCTGGCCAGTCCCCCTGCTTTAGTCTCCCATGCAGCCTTGTTATGTCATTAATAAAACCAAAACATTCGACTATCGCTGTGTGTGGGGAGCTTCACTTCTTGTGTCCCTTTTACACCTGGTGTGTTCCCTGCAAGAGTCACCTCGTCAGCCAGCCAGACAAACTCCCCTTCCCACAGCCATCATGGATTGCTGTCCAGTGAGGGTCTCATTGTGGCATCTTACACAGGCTGATGAGAAGTGACGCTAAGCAATGTGAGAGCAGGATGCAAACCTCCAGGGTCTATAGCCAGCTTGCGTTGGGCTGGGATGCTGGCAGCTCCCAAAAGCACCTCAGGGCTAGGCTGGGGCCATGCTCACAC
This sequence comes from Pelodiscus sinensis, assembly GCF_052426305.1. Classification (NCBI taxonomy): domain Eukaryota; kingdom Metazoa; phylum Chordata; order Testudines; family Trionychidae; genus Pelodiscus; species Pelodiscus sinensis. Next base: position 12,993,281 of record NC_143085.1, read on the forward strand.
GGGTCACCAGCTCTGCTGAGAGCAGTGTGCTCTGTCAGTCGGTGTTCAGTCACCCTCTGGCCTCCCATGGGGCAGATTCCAGCCTCTGCTTTCCCCTGAACATTAGTCATTCTTCAGGGATCCACACTGGGGCCAGCTGGGCTATTTCCTCAACAGGTCAGCACCCAGGGGAATCAGTGTCCAAACGGGTCCATGTAGGGAGGGTGCCGCAGTAACGATGGCTGTTATCTGGGGTGGGCTGTAACCAGAGCTTCTGGCCATGTCTGATCAGTACAGATCCAGATCCCTCTTGGGAAGAGTGGCCTATAATATCCTACAGACATCAGCTTGGGACACTGCTCTCTACTTGCAACAGGCCCTTGCAGCTGGTTCAGCTGTAGGTGGAAATGTGCCTGAATTAGCTAGTGTCAGCTGCTACCTTACAACCAGAGGGGAAGCAGTGACCCTAATGCCAATTTGACAAGTAGAGGAAGTGTATAAAGTGCTTTAGAGCCTGAACATTCAATACAATCTTCAAAAATATGCATCAGGGAGGGCTTTGATTTTGGACCCCCTGAGCAGTGCTGTGCCAGCCACTGATTCTTGTAAAGCCACGAGGAGAAGGACATAAAATGCCATATTTGTGTCTCATATACCACCTATTTGTCAGATTCCACCCTGCTACTGCCACTCACAGTATGAGTAACATGGATACATGGTTAATTGGCCCGTCCTGCACAGCAACCTCCTTCAGAAAGAAATAAGGGGAAATCAGAGCAGAGAGAGGCTGCAATATGGATGAGTTTTATACAATGAGGGCTTTTTTAACCTTCTCATAAGGTACTTTAACACCCACTGTCCTTCCCTCCCAGCTCATGCACCACTCACCAAATGGGAGATAAAAATCCTAGATTATGGTTTGTGGAGCATCAAGATTGTGCAGAACACAGAAGGGGAAAGAGTCATAATTTTTAGGATCTCAGAGAGTCAGTTGCCACTAGAACCCATTACAGTACTCAGATTATAAATAGTACTTCATTGAGGAAGAGGTGTAGAAAGAGATTAACTTCCTTTGTTCAATGACTATCGGTTCTCTTCCCTTGCAAATGGGAACTGAAGTAGATAGACGTACAGGTTAAAAACCTACATTAAGAATTTGGGATCTTTACCAAAGGGAATAACTCCACTAAAAATCCATTCCCCACTGAAAATCCATAAGAAATAGGCTACTAAGCATCACAGAATCCAATGTCTGGACAAGACCTCAGGACATAGTGAAGTCCAGCCCCCTGCCCAAAGCAGGACCAATCCCAATTAAATCATCCCAGCCAGGGCTTTGTCAAGCTGAGACTTAAAATCCTCTAGGGATGGAGATTCCACCACCTCCCTAGATAACCCAGTCCAGTGCTTCACCACCCTCCTAGAGAAATAGTTTTTCCTAATATCCAACCTAGACGTCCCCCAATGCAATTTGAGACCATTGCTCCTCATTCTGTCACCTGTCACCCCTGAGAACAGTCTCTCTCCATCCTCTTTGGAACCTTCCTTCAGGAAGTTGAAGGCTGCTATCAAATCCCCCCTCACTCTTCGCTTCTGCAGATTAAATAAACCCAAATCTCTGAGCTTTTCCTCATAGGTCATGTGATCCAGCCCCCTAATCATTCTCGTTGCCCCCTGCTGAACTCTCTCCAGGCCATCCACATCCTTGCTATATTGGGGGTCCCAGAACTGGATGCAGTACTCCACATGTGGCCTCACCAGAGCCAAATAAGGGGAATATTCACTCCTTTAGACCTGCAGGCAATGCTCCTCCTAATGCAACCTAATATTCCATTCGCCATCTTGGCTACAAGGACACACAGTTGACTCCAATCTAAAAGGCATTGAAATGAACAGGAGTTTGGCATCTGGGTGATTTTCAAAGTCCCAAAAGGCTCCTGCCTTTATATTTTGGAGATTAAATACCTGGGACAGTTGGAGTCCAAATGCTCACGTCACTTTTCTACAATGGCATTTAGGCCCGTTTGGTACTGACTCAGATTTCCCCTCCACTGCCCAGGGGATCCTTGCAGCCTCTGAGACACTGAGGTCACAGGCACTTCCCCACCAACTCCAGCAAGAGCCGCATCAAGCCTCACACACAGCCCATGACTATTGGGACAGAGGCAGCCCACCGACGAGGACATTAAGCTGGTGCCATTCGCGCCCCAGTCCGGCTTCTGCAGAGACACCACCGGCGCTAAGGGGGGTTGGTATTTACAGTCAGAGGGAGGGTCCAGGGCCCTGGCTTCATTCATAAGAAGCCAGCTGAGCATGGACACAGCTCACAGCCTAGATGTTCACTGGCCTGGCCTGTGCTGAGAGGGCCTCACACGCCACATGCTGCTGGGCAGCAGGCCCCAGAGCTGCTCCCCTACGGGCAGCGGCAGGGACCAGCCCAGCCACGGTGGGAGTCTCACGTCAGCTCTGCTCAGGGAGACAGCGCAGGGATTCCCTACTGCACCCGCTGCTCAGCGCGCAGCCGATGGCCGTGGCTGCTGGCACAATGGGAATTCTGAAGGCAAGTGGGGGCTCCCGTGAGGAACGTGCCGGCCTGGCTACATACAGGGCATTGGTGTCAATACAGAGCATGTCTGCTCAGCCAGCACTGCCTCCTGTTGGTCCCAGCGGGCATTCCAAGCAGATGCCGGCTGTGTGCTGGGCACGGCTCTCCCAAGCATCTTCACTGGCTCCTGGCTTCCCCTGTTGCCAGCCCCCAGTCTCCTGCTGGGGTCAGACAGAGCAGGGCGGAGGCTGCTTTCATGGCATATGGATCTTCAGCCATTGCTCAGACGTGTCCGATGGGCAATTTCCCCAGCATCCAGCACAGTTCAGTTGAGAGGATGTGATGATGCAGCTTTTGACAGAATGTCCATGCCCAGCGACTCCGCACAATCCCTGCCCCCGTGGACTTTCCGAGGCTCCTGAGCAGGTATGTTAGGACATGGTGGGAGGGGATGCCTTAGCTCCTCATGGGCAGATGTAGAGAGGCTGCGCAATTCGGAGAGTGGATGCGGAGGGCACGTGGTTTGAATAATGTCAGGTCTATGTGCAATCCCTGCCATGTCTGATGTGTCCCTCACTGACACTTATGGGGGGCTCACAAGGGCATGTTGTTTATTAATTACATCTGGAATGAAGATGTGCTCAGGTGTCAGGGCTATGGATGCATGCTAAGCACAGTTGTTGTATCGATAACATAAATGCCTCCAGTCAGTAGAGACAGCTAATGCCCATCATTGTTTCCTGACATAATTCCACTGAAGACAATACAAATGTAACCGCCATGAATTTGAGAAGAAGGTAATGGTGGAACATAACTCAATAGCACAGCACAGAACTGCTTTGATCTAGATACGTTTCTGCCCTCTACCACTGTAGTGCTTAATCTCTCATATCTCTGAGACCCTCTACAATTTCTCCTGACCCTGTGAGATGCTCCCATTGTATAGATCAGGAACTGAGACACTGAGATGAAGTGACCTGGCCAAGGACACAAAGTCAGTGGCTGAGCCAAGACCTGAACCCCGTTTTCCAGACTGACAGGTCAGTGTCTTCCTGACAAGACCATCTTCTCTTCTCTTATGTGAGCTGCATGCGGGGACCAACATTTGGCCTTAGAGTGAGTTCTCCCAAGGAACGCTCCATCGCTTCACCTCCCAGTGGCTCTTCACTCATCCCATTGCACGAGTTTCTCCACTACGGAGATGCCTGCACACCGATGAAGAATTACTGGAAATTGAGCTGCACCTATTTTCTCCTTCCGCCAAGCACTGGTGGAGATTCCTTCCTGCCAACAACTGAGACTGGTTTTTGTACAGCTGTGTGTCACTGTGGTGGGTCTTCGGTGGAGGAACCCAGCTGACCGTCCTTGGTAAGTCACTGCATTATTCACAAACTTTCCTTCTCCTGCCTGCATTGTAAGTTTTCCATGATTTTTTCCCTTTCTCTCTCTTCATGTTGGGCTCCCCATTCCTCTCACTTTACAGAACCTTCCCATTGTACTGGGAATAAGCTTTAGTCTCCTCCCATGCTGGATTTTCTTTTCTTTAGCAAATGAACAGAATTTTGAATTTCCCCATTAAATCTAGTGATAGAAATGTATCCGTGTTAGTCTGGTGTAGGTGAAACAAAAAACAGGACTATGCAGCACTTTAAAGACTAACAAGATGGTTTATTAGGTGATGAGCTTTCGTGGGCCAGATCCACTTCTGAGGAATTCTGAGGAAGTGGGTCTGGCCCACGAAAGCTCAGCACCTAATAAACCATCTTGTTAGTCTTTAAAGTGCTACATAGTCCTGTTCTTTGTTTCACCCATTAAATCTAGTGAGTTTCTGCCATTAGGTTCCTAGTTATAATAGCCTGGTGTAAGCTCCTTAAGGGAAATAAAATGTCCGGGTGTTAGCTCCCGCCTCCCCTCCCTCCCGCCTCCCCCCCGGCCTTTTTTTCAAGTATGATCTGCTTCTGATAAGAATATGCCAACTTCTCAGCCATTGTAGGCACCCATATCTCTGTGGTGTGCAATGGAGCAGCCAGATAACTCACTCCAGAGTTCTAAGATAAATGTCCATTCTCATGGAATCCAATGTTCTATAAGTATCAGAGAGGTAGCTGTGTTAGTCTGAATCTACAAGAACAACAAGAAGTCCTGTGGTACCTTTCAGACTACCATATTTATTGGAGCATAAGCTTTCATGGGCAAAGACCCACTTCGTCAGACTCATGTAATCAGTCATGCTTCTGACAAAGTGGGTCTTTGCCCATGAAAGCTTGTGATCCAATAAATTTGTTAGTGTATAAGGTGCCATAGGACTTTTCAATGTTCTATAAAAATCACTGGTCCCTGATCTTTTAAAATCTGATTTCTCTGAGGGCCATTGGAAGGCAATATTTTCTAATGAATACTGGCCAGAAAATAGAGCTTCATTCTGTAATTAACTCAACCAAAAACCAAACAAAAAACACAAACATTTTTCTCTGAATGACTCCAAAATACCAAACAAGCATTTCTAGCCAAAACCTGACAATTCTGCAGTTATTGACAGTTTCTGGTTTAATATTTCCAATTTATACATACAGGGATTTTCCATAGAAGGCAGGCCCTTCCCACACAAATATTCATTCTAATACACTCCTACCATTTTCACTGCCAGAGGTCTGGCTGGATAATTTTCAATTAGTCCAATCTATAGCATTGCTCATTAGAAGGGAGACAAGAGACTGATGTAATTCTAACACGAGAAACCCAATTCTTCATCTGGTGTAAACCCTTCTAGCTTCCCTGGCACCCATGGACTACTCTGATTTACACTTACCCTGAGTGAGTCTTTTTGAACTGACTGACTTACTCCTCACACTGAGGATCCATCCCCTTCTACCTTAGATGACTGTAGCTACCATTAGATTTCAGTCCAGAAATGCAACCCAAAGCCCCCTAAACCTTTCAAATATGCAAGAGGTTAGTTAAATGGGATGGAGCAGCCTGCGAGAGTAAAGGGCTTTAAAGACATGAGACTAATTGTGCCACTCAGCTCAGAGCACAGCACGAGGTTGCTGGCCTCTCTGCAAAGACTGAGTGGCTTTGTGGACACCGCGTTCTGTGTCTGCCAGGCTCTGAGCTCATTGATTAGGATTCATGTTGGGCCAGCCGGCATCATGTGCAGTAAAACCTTGCAAAGCAGAGAATTACCAGGGCTCAGTAATTCAGGGCTGGCTGGACTAGCTCAGACTACATTGTCACTTTCACCCGGGGAATAACTGCAGCCCAGGCTGCACTGAGCCTCCTCATGCTGAGTAGCTCCTTGCTCTTCAAGTAGGCTACCTGTTTCTAGGCAGTTATGTAGCCCAGAAGCACGTTAGGGCTCAGAGTAAACTATTTTGCACTCCTCGTGAAATCTGGCGAGTTGCGGTACTTTGGGGTGCTCTTATCTTGCACCCCAACCTTGGAAATCCCTCAGAGGCCCACGAGATTGGACTATTTAGTAAGGGTTGATCCCATAACTGAGCCTGTACTTTACAGTTTCTGAAAATGATTCAATCACATGTTTGCTTGGTAACTGGGCTATTTGGGAACTGAATCAGGCAACTATGGTGTGATAGGAAGTTTTTTCTCACGCAGGAGTTAATCAAAAGCTCTGACCCTTGCCAGGGAAAGCTACAGACCCAGGTAGACCATGAGAATTCTACAGTAGCTGTAATAACCCACTTTTCAGAAGAGAGAATTTCTCCATGCTGTACATTCCATAGGATGGTTCAGAAAGAAACACTCCCTCTCTCTTGCTGCTCTTGCTCTCAGACTGCACAGAATTCTACAGAACTTTCTATCCAACACTATTTGATGCATGTAGCTCTCCTGTCCTCTCCTTCAGATCCAATTGGTTTCTTTCCAAGTATCTTTTCAGATTTTTACAAACAACGGGTAACTCCAGATTCCTCTGGGCCACTAGACGAGCAGCCCACAAAGCCTCAGCATGCAAGGAATTGCTGGCTCTCACTAGAAGTTCAGGGCAACCAGATGAGAACCCAATTGCTTAGTCTATTTAGTACAAAATAGTTTTTCTCCTTAGTCAAACAATGAACCCTTCGCCTTCTCCCCAGCATCTCCCTTGCAGGTAGTTGCTGTCATGGGTGCATGAGCTATTCTCAATGAACTCCTTCAAGATTACATTCAGAAAGAAATACAACAAAAGGGAAGCACAAACAAACCAAGAGGTGCATGCTCCAGTTTTACAAACACACAGAACCTGACCCTGTAGCCTCTACTTTACTTTTATACAGGCAAACCTTGCATTGAGACTGGTTAATGCAGAAAAGTAAAATATATTTATGTGTAGGAAACACACCTTTCTGCAAAATGGCCCATTTACAGAGATTCTGTTCTGGTGAAGCAAGAGGGTGTTTTCACCATGGAAACATCTCACAGTTATACTGCTCAGCATGACTGGAGAAGAAAGCTGCTACTCAATGTGAGGACACACATTAAAATGTGGCACCTCATATTAAGAAATTATGTGCAAAATGTTGAGGTTTTTAGGTGGTCAGGAGTATTTCTTTCCTGTGAGGAACAATGCCTTTTTTAAAGGGGACTTTTGACAGAATATGGAAAACACGTCACACTTTTAGATCCTCTTCCTCCAAGTGTACCACAGCACTTTATCAATATAGGGTGTGGGAAGCATTGAAAACCCTGCAGCAGTTGGCTCAGTGTGCTCTGTGCTCCCCCTTTTCTTAAGCCGAGAGCTAAGTGACTAACTCAGGGTCATAAAGGAAGCGTGTGACAGAGCAAGGAATAGATTACTAAAGTCCTGATTCCCAGGCCTGTTCTTTCACCCTGAGGAGATCTCCCGTCTCAGACAATTCCCCTGCTCTCAGGGCTTGTGAGAGATGGGATCTGTTACATGGTCAGGAACAGGAATTTCTGATATTCGGAACGAGCAGGCACTGGTTTGTCCATTCTAACAGGGGATCTCATTGTCTTGCAGGGCAGCCAAAGGCATCTCCTACCGTGCACCTCTTCCCTCCATCCTCGGAGGAGCTGCAAACCAAGAACAAAGCCACCCTGGTGTGTCTGCTGGGCAGCTTCTACCCCGGCGACGCCCAAGTGACCTGGAAAGCTGATGGCCAGCAGATCTCCACGGGAGTGGAGACCACCAGGCCATCCAAGCAGAGCGACAACAAGTACATGGCCAGCAGTTACCTGTCTCTGGATGCATCCAAGTGGAAGGCCCATGACACCTACACCTGTCAGGTGACACACGATGGCAAGACCCTGGAGAGGTCTCTGAAGCGATCGGAGTGTTCGTAACCCTCTGACCCCAGGGGGCGCAGCCGGTGCCCACGTCAGCCCGTCGGGGGCTCCCAGAGGAGACGGGATCTCCTAGCGTGGCCATGATGCTGATTTCCAGCAAGTCTCCTTCCTCTTCTGGGGGGCGGATTCTGTTGATCCACACGACACCTGTCTTTGTTCCCAGCTCCCCTCTGCTCCCACCTCCGGCAATCCCTGGCCAGTCCCCCCTGCTTTAGTCTCCCATGCAGCCTTGTTATGTCATTAATAAAACCAAAACATTCGACTATCGCTGTGTGTGGGGAGCTTCACTTCTTGTGTCCCTTTTACACCTGGTGTGTTCCCTGCAAGAGTCACCTCATCAGTCAGCCAGACAAACTCCCCTTCCCGCAGCCAACATGGATTTCTGTCCAGTGAGGGTGTCACTTGTGGTGTCTCACACAGGCTGATGAGAAGTGAAGCCAAGCGACGTGCCACAGCATGAAGATCGGGGGAGGGGGAGAGACGTCACGGGGGGGCCATTTCCCAGGCTGGGCCTGTTCTCCCCTAACACAGGTCACTCTGGTTCTCAGACACCCCTGGGGGTGACAGCTGCTGTGGCACAAATCTGTGCACAGCATACACTGTGTCAGGGGATCAGCGGGCGAGAGTGGGATGCATGAGAGCGGGACGCAAACCCACAGGGCCTGCAGCCAGACCAGCTCGGACTTGGATCATGGCAGCTCCCAACAGCACCGCAGGGCTAGGCTGGGGCCATGTTCACAGGGGTCACCAGCTCTGCCGAGAGCAGTGAGCTCTGTGAGGAGGTGTTCAGTCAACCTCCGGCCTCGCAAGGGGCAGATGCCAGCCTCTCTTTCCCCCTGATCATTAGTCATTCTGCAGGGAGCCACACTGGATCCCCTGGGGCTATTTACTGAACCGCTCTGCACCCAGGGGAATCAGTGTCCAAGTGGACCCAGGCAGGGAGGGCGTTGCAGTGCTGGTGACTGTTACCTGGGATGCGCTGTAACCAGAGCTCCTGGCTGGTGACACACGATGGCAAGACCCAAACCCTTCTTGGGAAGAGGGGAAGCAGTGACGCTCATGTCCACTTTGACTGTCACAGTAAACACAGAAAGTCTTTGGGGGTCTCCACATGAAGGACGCTTTTCACATAGAACCAGAATGTGACAGATGAGCTAGATTCTCTGGGATCACTTGGGCCCCTGACAGTTCTACCCTGCGACACAGTCTGGGCCTTGACAGGCCAGAGCAAGGCTGAGTGTCCCGTTGAACTCCCATTGGTTACTTGGAGGATCAGTAATGAGACTGGATCCAGTGATGGGCACGCTGACATCTTTCCCTCCCTTGCCAGCCAGAAGCATGCCCGCTGTGCACAGCTGGATCTTGTAACACTCGGACATTTCCACAAGGACTCCCGGAGCTGTGCTGGGCCAGCCAAAGAACACCTTTAAAAACTGGCTCCCCTGCAGCCAAGAGGCCAGGGAGAAAAAGGATGCACTTGTGTCACGCAGGCCAATTATATGATAGATACCATCAATCTTATACTGCCTACAGTAGCAGTGCCATAGATACAGGGATGGCTGGGTGGAGGGTTGGATCGACTGATGGATGGAGGGTGGGTTGGATCGACTGATGGATGGATGGCCAGTCATGCGGTGCCACCTCCCAGAGTAGAGACTAGGAGGAAGATGAGAAGTGAGGCTGCACTATGGATTAGGACTAAGGACTGATGGTTTCTCCAAATACATTTCTTCACCATCCTCATAGCAGGGCTGGGTGCTAGTTCTTTACGCTCCCTTGTTGACAAAAAGGCTCTGGAAAGAAATTAACTTTCCCTGCTCCATGTGCATTGGTTGACCCTGTGGCCTTGCAAAGGGATGTGCAAGAGAGTGTCAGATGGAGTGAAAACCTTTGTGCAGCGCAGGGGGAGTTTCCAAAGTGACTAGCGCCACTAAAAGTCTACGCTCAACTCACAGTCAATAGGAATTAATGTGAAGCGTCTAAATGTAAAAGGCACCAAAATAAATGGGGATTGGGCAGCTGGGGGCTTCTGAAAATCCCACCAGGCCCCCACCTCTAACGTCAGGTGCTTGAAAACACTCTGGCCCCAAGTGCTAACGTCACTTCTGAGAACGGGACGTGGCCTCCCACTACCCAGGGGACTAGCGCAGGGTCCGAGCCAGAACCACTGCAGTCACAGGCGCCTCCCCACCAGCTCCAGCAAGAGCCGCATCAAGCCTCACACACAGCCCATGACTATTGGGGCAGAGGCAGCCCACCGACGAGGACATTAAGCCGGTGCCATTCGCGCCCTAGGCCAGCCTGTGCGGAGACACCCCCGGCGCTAAGGGGGGTTGGTATTTACAGTCAGAGGGAGGGTCCAGGGCCCTGGCTTCATTCATAAGAAGCCAGCTGAGCATGGACACAGCTCACAGCCTAGACGTTCACTGGCCCGGCCTGTGCTGAGAGGGCCTCACATGCCATACGCTGCTGGGCAGCAGGCCCCAGAGCTGCTCCCCTACGGGCAGGGGCAGGGACCAGCCCAGCCACGGTGGGAGTCTCACGTCAGCTCTGCTCAGGGAGACAGCGCAGGGATTCCCTGCTGCACCCGCTGCTCAGCGCGCAGCCAATGGCCGTGGTTGCTGGCACAATGGGAATTCTGAAGGCAAGTGGGGGCTCCCGTGAGGAACGTGCCGGCCTGGCTGCACCTGGGACATCGATACCAGTGTCGCCTTTTATTGTTACTAACAGGCTCTGGAGCAGAATCCAACACAGGCCAAATGCGGGACCGTGGCTCCCAGAGGGACTGCCAGGGGCACCTGAGTCCCACGCCCAGCTGGGGTCCTAGACGCGGACGGTGGGGATTGGCTTCACGGCACATGGACCAGGAGCACCATTTCACGGCTCCTCAGGCTGTGCGGGGATTTCACCAGCCGAGAGTGAAGACAGGACACGACGATGCAGCTTCTTCAGGAGCAGAGCAACCCCTCCCCCACGGACTGTCTGGGGACCTGATCCCGTAAGGTAGGAACAGGCATCAGGAGACGATGTCATTTCTCACTGACAGGTGCAGGCTCCTCTGCCTGCCTGAGACACGAGCACAGCACGTGGTGCCGTTTCCTTTCCTCTCACGTGCAGGGCCCAGCGTGGCAGAGCAGTGTCTTTGCTGACACTTGTTGGCATTGCACTAGGACAGTTTTCACACTGACTCTGCTCTTAGAGATGCCAGCGCTCCTCCGGCCCGCCCTGTGGGCATAAACTTCACACACATCGTTAACGCCAACGTGACACCTGCTATTGGATACGAACAGGCCTCAGTCTCTTCTGGTGTAATTCCCACAAGCCACTGGAATTGCCCAGGGTTGCCTATGGCTCAGCATGTTCCCTCTCAGCATCCCAAACCATTCTGCCAGCCCCTCCCAGCTAAGGGACCTGTGAGGAAAATGGGCAATGGAAGGACCAACAGCTTAGCTACCCTAGTTCAACAGAGTCTCCACATTCCTTCTGCCACCTGCACCATGTGAGATGGAGCACAATGCACCAGATCCTGCACCCCTATCTCCCGACCCCCAAGCCTGTGCTGTCAGCGCAAAACCATCTTCTACTCCCTTGCTCAGGCTGCATTTGGGGATCCGTGTTAGCTCCACATGAGGTCTGACAAGGAACCCTGCATTGCTTCACCTCCCAAGGGATCTTCACTCACTGAATTCTACTTTGAGCTTCTCCAGAAAGAATGAAATTTCCCTCTCATGGAGAGCCACGCAGAAATTATCCGGCATCTATTTTCCCAACATGGGCAATGGAGGCGTCTCCTCCTGCCATTCAACGTGAGAGGTTTTTGTACAGCCATGTGTCACTGTGGTATGTCTTCGGAGGAGGAACCCAACTGACCGTCCTCGGTAAGTCACTGCGTTATTCACTGTCTTTCCTTCTCAACCCTACAAGGTAACGGTTCCGTGATTTTCCTCCCTTTTCTCCCTTATCGCCGGGTTTGGGTCTCCTTTCTCTTGCTTCACACACTTTCACAACATGCTGAGAACAATATATAACCTGTGGATCATCAGAACAGGGTGTATACGTCCCATACTGGATTTTCTAGAATATTCCACGTGGACAGGTTTTTTAATTTGTCATTCAAACTGATCCAGACAATGCAGTCAGGTCCCAATTTCTAAGTAATTGGTGTTAGCCTCTTAAGGGAAATATTTTCCCATTCTCTGTTGTGTTTGTTTGTTTCTTTGTTTCTTTGTTTGTTTAATTTGCTTTGCTTTTAGAGGAGTACGCACTTCTTGCTAGCTTTGGGTTTTGACCCATATGTGAAAGAAACCAGGGCCAGATTCTCAGCCAAAGGAAAACAAAACAGACCCATTGTCTTTGATAATGCTACACAAAATCTCATCCATAACTCTTTAAGATGGGTCTTCAATACCTTCGGCCCTAATGTGATAACGAACATAGCTTGTTTCTTGCAATATAAAACCCGATTTGGCCGTTCAGTCTGGAGAAAATTCAAAATCATGGTAGGGGATTACATTTTTTACAAATTTTCCACACTCATTTAAAAAAAAATTTCATCTAAAACCACAAATCTCCAAACTAAGACATTTTAACCACAAAATTCTTTGAAAAGCCAGGGGACAAGAGAAATCAGATTTTAGGTGACAGCATTTGGTTTTCCGTTTTTGCTTAGCCAAAAGACTTTTGTCCACGTCAGCAGACACTTTTTGCGAACATTTGAATTTTTAGCTGAGAAAAGATCTAATGGGTAGATATTGCCCACTCCCCTTTGCAGTTTTTTTTAGGGAAAGTTAGCGACTTTTATTCTTACAATGTCAGAACAAATGCCCTTTAGGTGTAAAACAAAGTAGCTCCCTGGGCAGCCATTACACAGACTTATACTTACAGCCCCTGATTGTAGTTACACTGATAGATTTACTCCTGACCCAGGGGACTGGTTCCATTGTACCTTTGATGATTGTAGCTACCTCTGATTTCATGGAAATATGGAGGGTGCAGATAAATGGGGTAGGACTCAGGCAGCCTGTGACAGGAGGGCAAGGCTTCAGAGAGGCTACACTACCTGCCTGGAGTACATTCAGGAGGTTGCTGCCAATCTGGAAAGGCTGGACGGCTTCCTAGAAGCTGCATACCAGGGCTGGCAGACTCAGCGCTCAATGTAGAGGATGCTGGCTGGACCAGCAACCTTCAGTTACAGCGAAACCTTGGGGAGCAGGCAGATCTGGGCTAGCCAGCACTCAGCAATTCAAGGCTGACTCTGCCAGCTCACCCAACATTGTTTCTCGCTGTGACCTATGGAAAGTGTAAACTAACCACAGCCCAGGCTGCACAGACCCTACTCGTGCGAGTGGCACCTTGACCTGCAAACTGTGGGAGCAACCCCTTGGGGAGGAAAGTGCGACCTGCAGCGAGGAAGAGTTTCTAACATTGGGCCCAGGGATCTAGAGCTTCAAAGTTTGAGGCATTTGTAAACCCCCGATGCGCCCATTCCTAACCCAGTGGGTCCTTTCTTCACCCCCATCTCTGAGCAGTAACAGAGACAAACACCAGGCTCAGGAATCACCTCAGAGCTCTCGGTGAAATCTGGCCATGTCCCTTTTCCCCTTGTCTTGGAGGCTGCTCCAGCAAAGCTCTGACACAGACTGGCTCCAGCTTGTAGGTCCCAGAACATTTCAGCACCAGGAGTATCCGGCTGGTACCAAAGTGTAACCAAAGGCTGTTTCCCAGCCAGGTGTTATGCAGAACATCCACCCTTAGCAGAAATTCTTACAGCACGTGATAGACAATGATAGTTCCTCTACGGATTGATTGACTTGCTTCGCACGGTTTTATATCTTGAATCTTTCTGAACATGCAATGCCATGAACTGTTTTGCAAGAGCTCTCTCTCTCTCTCTCTCTCTCTTTCTCTCTCTGTCTCTCTCTGAATGTCCTATACTATTTTAAACTCATTTCCATATAATGCTAGCATGTATTGCAGGATTGTGTCCAGTTCTTCTGGAGTATTGTGTCCACTTCTACGCCCCCCGCTACAAAAATGATGTGGACGCATTGGAGAGGGTCCAGAGGAGGGCAACCAAAATGATTAGGGGGCTGGAGCATACGACCTACAAGAGAGGCTGAGGGATTTGGGTCTGTTTAGTCTGCAGAAGCGAAGAGTGAGGGGGGATTTGATAGCAGCCTTCAACTTCCAGAAGGGAGGGTCCAAAGAGGATGGAGAGAGGCTGTTCACATTAGTGACAAATGGCAGAATGAGGAGCAATGGTCTCAAGTTGTGGTGGGAGAGGTTGAATCTTAGGGGAAACTCTTTCGCTAGGAGGGTGGGGAAGCACTGGAATGGGTTACCTAGGAAAGTAGTGGAGTCTCCATCCCTAGAGGTGTTTAAGTCTCGGCTTGATAAAGCCCTGGCCGGGATGATTTAGTTGGGATTGGTCCTGCCTAGAGCAGAGGGCTGGACTTGATGACCTTCTGAGGTCTCTTCCAGCTCTATGGTTCTATGATTCTATGATTCTAAGTGTCTAGACCCTTTTCCCATCCTTGGTCCTTTTCCTTTCTTTGGCAATTCATTGTATAGCAGTTTTCCACAAAGGGAAATGTGGGTTACGCCAGTTTCCTCTGTGTTCTCTGCAGTAGCTGCCACTGCCCTACCACACACATTACACACTAAGGCCAGAGCTACACAACACACCAAAAGTGTAGATGAACTCAGTGTACTTACAGTGGTGTCTTCCACCCCAGAAGGCCGACAGCGCCCGCTCTCCCACTGACTCTGGCTACTCTTCCATCCTCGTGGAGTACCAGGTTCAATGGGACAGCACTCAGACCTCGAATCACCGTCTAGTGTAGACAAGCCTTAAGAAAAGTTTGGACCCTAAGAAATGACCCCGAAGACTTTTCTCTTTATCTCCAGCACTGCCCCTCTTACAGGCCCCAAGCTGTTATGTCAGTGGGACGTAGGGGTGTCAAAGAACAGAGGATCCAGCCGTCACTGACAAAAGGGTCAGAAAGGAAGAGTAGCGTGATATTATCCCCTTTCACAGGCACAGAGACAGCTACTCACTCAGCCAGAGTCCCAAAGGGAGGCTGTGGCATAGACAGAAATAGACCCTTCTGATCCTGAGACCCAGGCCTCCGCCTTCACCCTGAGGAGATCTCCCGTCTCAGACAATTCCCCTGCTCTCAGGGCTTGTGAGAGATGGGATTTATTACATGGTCAGGAACAGGAATTTCTGATATTCGGAACGAGCAGGCTCTGGTTTGTCCATTCTAACAGGGGATCTCATTGTCTTGAAGGGCAGCCAAAGGCATCTCCTACCGTGCACCTCTTCCCTCCATCCTCGGAAGAGCTGCAAACCAAGAACAAAGCCACCCTGGTGTGTCTGCTGGGCAGCTTCTACCCCGGCTCCATCCAAGTGACCTGGAAAGCTGATGGCCAGGAAATCTCCACGGGAGTGGAGACCACCAGGCCGTCCAAGCAGAGCGACAACAAGTACATGGCCAGCAGTTACCTGTCTCTGGATGCATCCAAGTGGAAGGCCCATGACACCTACACCTGTCAGGTGACACACGATGGCAAGACCCTGGAGAGGTCCCTGAAGCGATCGGAGTGTTCGTAACCCTCTGACCCCAGGGGGCGCAGCCGGTGCCCACGTCAGCCCGTCGGGGGCTCCCAGAGGAGACGGGATCTCCTAGCGTGGCCATGATGCTGATTTCCAGCATATCTCCTTGCTCTTCTGTGGGGGGGATTCTGTCGATCCACACGACACCTGTCTTTGTTCCCCTCTTCTCCCTCCCCCGGCAATCCCTGGCCAGTCCCCCTGCTTTAGTCTCCCATGCAGCCTTGTTATGTCATTAATAAAACCAAAACATTCGACTATCGCTGTGTGTGGGGAGCTTCACTTCTTGTGTCCCTTTTGCACCTGGTGTGTTCCCTGCAAGAGTCAGCTCGTCAGCCAGCCAGACAAACTCCCCTTCCCGAAGCCAACATGGATTTCTGTCCAGTGAGGGTCTCACTTGTGGCGTCTCACACAGGCTGATGAGAAGTGACGCCAAGCGATGGGATATAGCATGGAGATGGGGGGGGGGGGAGAGGTGTCACGGAGGGGGGCATTTCCCAGGCTGTGTCTGTTCTCCACTAACACGGAGTGACAGCTGCTGTGGCACAAATCTCTGCACAGCGCACGGTTTGTCAGGGGATCACTGGGCAAGAGCGGGCTGCATGAGAGCGGGATGCAAACCCCCGGGGCCTGCAGCCAGCCCAGCTTGGACTGGCACCCTGGCAGCTCCCAACAGCATCACTGGGCTAGGCTGGGGCCATGCTCACATGGGTCACCAGTTTGCTTAGAGCAGTGAGCTCTGTGAGGTGATGTTCAGTCTCCTTCCAGCCTCCCTTCGGGCAGATTCCAGCCCCTGCTTCCCCCCGAGCATTAGTCATTCTTCACTGGTGCTATTTACTCAACTGCTCAGTACCCAGGGGAATCAGTGTCCAAACATGGCCCATGCAGGGAGGGTGCTGCAGTGCTGACGGCTCTTTCTTGGGATGGGCTGTAACCAGAGCTCCTGGCCACGTCTGGTCAATACAGACCCAAACCTCTTTTGGGAAGAGTGGACTTAATATCCTACAGACATCAGCTTGGGACACTGCTCTCTACTTACAACCGGCCCTAGCAGCTGGTTCAGCTGTACCTGGAAATCTGCCTGAATTAGCTAGTGCTCTGGCCATCTAGTGACAGCTGCTGCATTACAGCCAGAGGAGAAGCAGAGACCCTCATGTCCACTTTGACCATCATAGTCAATCACAGTGTTACTTGGGCCCCTATGAGTTCTTGAGCCCTGCACAGTCTGGGACTTGACAGATTAGAGCAGACAGCCTGTGTCCCAGTAAACACCAATCAGTTGTGCTATTGGACTGGTTTTATGTGCAACTGGGTACCCCGAGGGTTACCTGGGTGTCTGTCCCACATACATGGTATTAGCAGATGAGCACTCTTCACATAGAGAGCTTTGCTTATGGACCCCCTGAGCAGTGCCATGTCATTCACAGGTCACTCTCGAACATGGGTATCCTGCAGTCAAGTGGCCAAGAACTTAAAGGGATACATTTGTGTCACATACATGACACATTTCTTAGATCCCACAATGATTCTGCCACTCATAGTAGGTGTGTGCCATGAAAGATGGATGGATGGATGGATGGATGGATGGATGGATGGATGGATGGATGGATGGATGGACAACCTGCCTTATACTACCACATCCTATTGGAAGGAGTAAGGGGAAAGTGGGACAGAGAGAGGCTTCACTCTGGATGTGAGTGTGATAGAGTGTGTGTATGTGTGTTTGTGTGTGTGTGACAGATGAGCACAGAAACCCTAATTTCATCCTGGTACCTTGCAAGTGGGAACTGCAACAGACTGAGGAATGGATGAAAAACCTACAGGCAGGATTTAGGATAGTTTCCTAAGGATACATCTAGACTATAATAGATTTGGAAATAATGGCCTTGCTATTCTGAACGTCCCTGTGACCCTCGTTCCACCAGGATTAAAAGATGTTTTGGAGCACTATTTTTTTTTTAATTTGACACTGTATAGAGAGAGCCAAATTTCATAATAAGATATTTTAAAATTAGACTGAAATAAGATACGCAATTTTCATAGCTCAAATCACATATCTTATTTCAACCTGTGTGTGCCATGCAGATGCACCCTTAAGGTATGTCTACACTGCACGCTTATTTTGGAAAAAAACTATTTCACAACAAATACTTCAAAATGGCTTATTTTGAAATTGCACATCTACACTGAAGGAATCCTGAAAATTAGCTCTAGACAGGCTCCCATAATGTGAACATTATACCTCGAATTAGAGCCTTTGGAGGCTCGGGGATTTAAATGACTCTGGGGAGGAGCTATTTCAAAGAAGCAGCAGTGGAGCGTCCACACTACTGCTATTCCGAAATAGCTATTACGAAATAGGCGTTATTACCTCTGGAGTGAGGTTTAAGAAGTCGGAGCAAGCCGTCCGTTAATTTCAAATTATTTTGAAATAACGGAATTCCTTGGTAGACACTCGCATTGTTATTTTGGAATAACATCATTGATTCTGAAAAAACACTGCTGTGTAGACGCACCCTTAATGACGAGATCCATGACAAATCTGAGTTCATCCAACAGTCAATAGGAATTCTGCTGATAAGGGATGTGAGAATAAATGCTTTGAAATGCATGGGAGTTTGGCATCTGCATGCTTTGGAAACCTCAGTTGGCGCCTAACTCTATACTTGGGTGCTTCAGTCCCCTAGAACACTCCAAGACTCAGTACTTAGGTCACTTCTGTTGGCAGCTCAGACCCGCCCTCCACTGCCCAGGGGATTAGCGCAGGGTCCTAGCCAGAACCACTGCAGTCACAGGCGCTTCCCCACCAGCTCCAGCAAGAGCCGCATCAAGCCTCACACACAGCCCATGACTATTAAGGAGGACGAGGACATTAAGCTGGTGTGATTCACACCCCAGCCCGGCCGGTGTGGAGACACCCCCGGCACTAAGGGGGGTTGGTATTTACAGTCAGAGGGAGGGTCCAGGGCCCTGGCTTCATTCATAAGAAGCCAGCTGAGCATGGACACAGCTCACAGCCTAGACGTTCACTGGCCCGGCCTGTGCTGAGAGGGCCTCACACGCCACACGCTGCTGGGCAGCAGGCCCCAGCGCTGCTCCCCTACGGGCAGGGGCAGGGACCAGCCCAGCCACGGTGGGAGTCTCACGTCAGCTCTGCTCAGGGAGACAGCGCAGGGATTCCCTGCAGCACCCGCTGCTCAGCACGCAGCCAATGGCCGTGGCTGCTGGCACAATGGGAATTCTGAAGGCAAGTGGGGGCTCCCGTGAGGAACGTGCTGGCCTGGCTGCACCCGGGACAGTGGCTGAGCGGACACCTCTGCTTTGGTACCAACAGTATCTGGGAGCATTTCCCAGCACACGCCAGTGCATGATGGAGATGACACTGAAAAGCACCAAAAGATTCTAAGCATCTTCACTCGTTCCAGAGAGACTGACAATAACATCTGCATCCGATCCACTGCTGTCCAACCCACCAGGATTGTCCTGGAGTTGCCAGGAATTAATGATCAATCTTTAATTAAAGATCGTGTCATGTGCTGAAACCTCCAGGAACATGGCCAGCCAAAACTGGCAACTCTACTGCTGGGGTCAGGCAGAGCAGAGTGGTGGCTGGTTTCATGGCACATGGATCTTCAGCCATTGCTCAGACGTGTCTAATAGGCAATTTCCCCAGCGCCCTGCACAGTTCAGTTGAGAGTGAACAGAGGACAGAGGACGGGATGACGGGATGACAGAGGACGGGATGACGCAGCTTCCGGCAGAAGGGCCATGCCCAGCTACTCAGAGCAACCCTTGGCCCATTGCACTGTCCAAGGCTCCTGAGCAGGTAAGTTAGGACAATGTGGGAGGGGACAACCATAGCTCCTCATGGGCTGGTGCATAAAGGCTGCGTGATTCGGAGAGTAGACATGTGTGATCTGACCCTTCGCTGACACTTATGGGGTGGGTCACAAGGGCATGTTGTATATTATTACATCAAGAAGGATGCTGGTGCTCCCAGAGCCCTACGTTAGACACACTTGCTAAGTACGGTTATTTATCGATAATGTACACGACGGACTCCAGTCAGTACTCACAGCTCAGGTGCTTACCTCTTACCCTGACGCAATTCCGCTGAAGTCAATACAATGACACCAGTAACGCCTTGGCCCAGTATTGCCCTGTTATGGTTACAAGGCAAAAAGTACCAACATGCAATCCAGTTGGGCACCTGCCACACCCAGAACCATTCTCCGCAGAACTCCAGCCAGAGCAAAACAGACACACAGGGAGCAGAGTGGTGGTGGAACCCAGCAAGGAAGAAGAGCACAAAGGCCCTATGCTTCTCTCCAGGAACATTTCCCACCTGTATCAATGCACAATGAATTCATGTAATTTTTTCCTTATATCACCCTGGGAGGTAGGGAAATTGTGCCACCCATTTTACAGTCTGTAGCAGAGCCAGAAATTGAACCCTGGTCTCCTGACTGCCACTCCAGTGCCTTCCCACCAAGACCATCTTCATCTCTCTTATGTGGGCTACATACAAGAGACCAAAATTTGGCCTTATAGTGAGTTCTCCCAGGGAATGCTCTATTGCTTCGTCTCCCAGTGGATCTTCAATCTTTCGATTGCACAACGCGTTTCTCCACGAAAGAGATGCCTGCAGTCCCATGGAGAACCAGTGGGACTTACCATGCACCTCTTTTTCCACATGGCAGTGGTGACAATCTCTTCCTGCCATTCAACATGACAGGTTTTTGTACAGCTGTGTGTCACAGTGGGGGGTCTTCGGAGGAGGAACCCAGCTGACCGTCCTTGGTAAGTCACTGCATTATTCACAAACTTTCCTTCCCCTGACTGCACTGTACGTTTCCATGATGTCTTTCCTGTTTTCTCGATCTTCATACTTGGCTCGGGACACCACTCTTTAGATATAGGCATTTGCACTGCATTGGGAATAATATTTAGTCTCTGTGTAGACAGTCATAACAGGGGTGCACCTTCCATGTTGGATTTTCTTTCCTTTTCCCAAGGAAGAGAATATTGAATTTGGCCATGAAACCTATTGAGTTTCTACCACTGGATCCCCAGGCACAATGCTCTAGTGTTAGCTCCTTAAGGAAAATATTCTCCCCCTTTTTCTTGGAAGGTTTGAACTATTTCCCATTAACACTGGTGTGTGAAAGAAATCCAGAGACAGTTTCTCAGCCCCTGCGGACACCTATTGCTCCATTGTCTGCAACAAAGCTCCAACAAAACTCACCCCAGGCCCCTAAGACAGGTGTCCAAACTCATGAAATCTAATGTTATATTAAAATAATTGGGCCCTGATTCTTTAAAATCTGATTTGTCTGGGACTGCTGGAAGGAAATGTTCCGTAAAGAGAGCTGGTCAGAAAATGGGGTTTTATTCTATAAAATAATTTTATCAAAAGCAAAACAAAAATATCAGTTTCATGTCAATGGGATCAAAATCCCAAACAAGCATTTTCAGCTGAAAATCCAAAATGATTCAGTTACTGACAGCTTTTTGTCTTAATATTTCCACTTGGGCATTTTGTGAATTTTCAGCAACACTGTTTTTAAATAAACAGAGGCTAAATTAGTTTAGCTGAAACCCAATTTCCATAAAAAGAAGTTTTGATGCATAATTTTCAACTAGCGTTATTTGTAGCGTTGCTCATTTAGGCTATGTTTGCACTGCGGAGCTATTTTGGGATTCCAGGAGTATCCCAAAATAGCTATTCCATGTCTGTCGAGCAAGCCCATTCTTTTCAAATATAATGGACTCGCTATTCTGATGTCCCTGTAAACCTCATTCCCTGGGGATTAAGGGACATTTTGGAATAGTGCTCTATTTCAAAATTCAGTGCTGTGTAGACAGCACCAAATTTGTAAAATGGCAATTTCGAATATAACTTGAAAGAAGCTATGCAATTTGCGTAGTTCCAATTTCAGACCTTATTTCAAGATCTGGGTGCAGAGTAAACGTACCCTTAGAGCTAAATAAAACACTAATATAATTTAAAAAATACGTCTCACACAGAAGAGCCATCCCATTGTATCTTAGAGGAAGGTAGCTACCACGGGATTGCAATTTGGAAATGTAACCAAGGCCCCGCTCCAAACTTTGAAATATGAAACATGTTAGCTAAATGGGGTGGGATTGAGCAGCTGGCAAGAGGAGAGGGCTTTACAGACATTTCACTAATTCTGCTCCTGAAGCCTGGAGCATGGTACCGAGGTTGCTGGCCAGCCTGCAAAGGCTGAGTGGCTTTGTAGGAGATGGACTGTATGTCTGCCAGATTCACAATTCAGTGATCAGGATGCTGGCTGGACCAGCCGGCTTCAATTACACAGCAGCTTTGGGGACCTGATGGACCCATCTTAGCCAAGGTAGTAAGTCAGGGCTGACTGCATTGGCTCAAATAACGTTATTGGATGCTTTGACCTATACACAGTGTTAAGTAACTAAGGTGCAGACTGCGGCAGCTTTGCTTGTGCTGAGTAGCAACTTGTTTTTCAAACAGTCCCATCACTGTAAATGGGACCAACCTCCTGTGCAGTAAGGTGCAGCCTGGTGTGAGGAAAGGCATCCCAATTTCACACCAGAGACAAGGCAGGTGCATGAATGTTACCAACAATTTTAAAATTTACTCAACTTTTGTGCCCCTCCTAAGCAGATTGTGTCTTTGTTGTCTTTCTGTCTCCATAGCACATTAAATCAAACATTGTGGTGGTGATTTGCAAGTTCCTCTAGACTTGATCCTCAATTTAGCAAAGTTATCAGATGCATACTACACTGGGCCCTTCAGCAGCGATGGGTCTCGTGAATAAGTCTCTACCATGACCGCTTCCACTGCAGTCACTTTGGCAACAAGCTTGTTTGATAACTAGACCGTTCAGTAACAGGAACGGGCACCTGTGATGTGATAGGAGGTTGTTTGTCATACAAGTGTTAGAGGGTCTGACCCTTAGTAGAAAGACCAACAGATTCAGAAAGACAATGGTAGTTTAACGATGCATTTGTTGACTGACGTTGCAGACTAGAGACTTTATCCCTGCTATAGAAGTCCATAGGATAGTTCAAAAACAAACTCTCTTTCTCTTGCTGTCTTTCAGAGCTGTGTAGCATTTTGCAGGACTTTTAAACATTATTTAAGCATGTAGATCTCCTGTCCCATCCTTTGGATCCAATTGCTTTTTTATAATGATTTGTTATAGCATTTTTTCTTTAGGAAAAATGAGATTCCCCCAAATTCCTCTTTGCCTCTAATGAAGCAGGCCCAAAGCCCGGAATAGACAAATTAAGTTCTAAGCTTAAGCCCTAAGAAATACCGCAAAATTAATAACCACAATGTATTCCAAGGCAGAATGAACTGCAGTTTTCCTGTGTGACTGTCTCTCACTAAAATCAGCGAATACAGATGGGAACCAAACTTTAGTACAAAATAATATTTCTCTTTAGCACTAAACTCTGATCCTCCAACCTCTCATTGTCAATCAGTTACTGTCACGGATACATGACCTGTGCATGAGGAAACACTCAAAGATTATATTGACTAAGAAAACTAGCAAAAGAGAAGAGCAAAAACACTGAGAGGTGCATGTTCAAGGTTTGCAAACACATAGAACCTGACCCTGCAACCTCTACTTTCTCTTTATTCAGGCAAACATTCCACTGCAGTTAATGAATTGAAACTGGTTAATGGAGACCAAGCTTATTAAATGGGAGGAAAGCAAAATATATTTGAATCGATAAATAACACTTTCTTGCAAAATTACCCAATTGTGCCAATCATAGATATTGTGTTCTCGATAAACAAGACAGTGTTTTCACCACGGAAATCTATCCCTAATTGATTAAATAAGTGATAGCTTCCGCTGCACTTAATGGCACCGTTTCAAAAGCTGCTACTCAGTGTCAGGAAGGCTACGTCTAAACTGGCATGATTTTCCGAAAATGCTTTTAATGGAAAAGTTTTCCATTTAAAGCATTTTCGGAAAAGCACGTCTAGATTGGCAGGATGCTTTTCCACAAAAGCACTTTTTTAGCCATCGGGGCTTTTTTGCGGAAAACAATACTGTGCTGTTTACACTGGCCCTCTTGCGCAAATCATTTGCACAAGAGGGCTTTTGCCCGAATGGGAGCAGCATAGTATTTCCGCTAGAACACTGACGATCTTACATGAGATAGTCAGTGTTCTTGCAGAAATTCAAGCGGCCAGTATAGACAGCTGGCAAGATGTTCCCGCAAAATCAGATGATTTTGTGGAAAAATTTGCCAGTTTAGAGACAGCCGAAGGGTATCAAAATATGGCACTAATATTGAGGATTTATGGGTAAAATGCCTAAGTTTTTAGATGGTTAGAAGAACTATTTTCTTTTCTCTGAGAAACAATGCATTTATATAAGCTGACCTTGGAAACCATAGTGACAATGCTTCACATTTCTACAGCACCTTCCACCATGTGTCTCAGAATTCCATAGATATTATATTAAAAAAAAACCATAAATATTGAAAACAGCCCATATGCAGTGAGATCAATGATGCTCTAACCCTTTCATTTCTACAGAAATAAGTAACTCAGAGTTCCAAAAAGAGGCTGTGGTCGAGACAGGATTAGATACTTCTGATCCTAATTCCCAGGCCTTCACCCTGAGAAGATCTCCTGATCCCAGGGCTTGTGAGACATGGGATCTGTTACACTGGCAGGAACAGGAATTTCTGATATTTTGAACAGGCAGGCTCTGGTTTGTCTATTCTAACAGGGGATCTCAATGTCTTGCAGGGCAGCCAAAGGCATCTCCTACTGTGCACCTCTTCCCTCCATCCTCGGAGGAGCTGCAAACCAAGAACAAAGCCACCCTGGTGTGTCTGCTGGGCAGCTTCTACCCCGGCGACGCCCAAGTGATCTGGAAAGCTGATGGCCAGCAGATCTCCACGGGAGTGGAGACCACCAGGCCGTCCAAGCAGAGCGACAACAAGTACATGGCCAGCAGTTACCTGTCTCTGGATGCATCCAAGTGGACGTCCCATGATACCTACACCTGTCAGGTGACACACGATGGCAAGACCCTGGAGAGGTCCCTGAAGCGATCGGAGTGTTCGTAACCCTCTTACCCCAGGGGGCGCAGCCGGTGCCCACGTCAGCCTGTCGGGGGCTCCCAGAGGAAACGGGATCTCCTAGCGTGGCCATGATGCTGATTTCCAGCAAGTCTCCTTCCTCTTCTGGGGGGTGGGATTATGTTGATCCACTCGACACCTGTCTTTCTTCCCAGTTCTCCTCTGCTTCCACCCCCGGCAATCCCTGGCCAGTCCCCCTGCTTTAGTCTCCCATGCAGCCTTGTTATGTCATTAATAAAACCAAAACATTCGACTATCGCTGTGTGTGGGGAGCTTCACTTCTTGTGTCCCTTTTACACCTGGTGTGTTCCCTGCAAGAGTCAGCTCGTCAGCCAGCCAGACAAACTCCCCTTCCCGCAGCCAACATGGATTTCTGTCCAGTGAGGGTCTCACTTGTGGTGTCTCACACAGGCTGATGAGAAGTGACGCCAAGCGACGTGTCATAGCATGAAGATCGGGGGAGAGGGAGAGATGTCTTGGGGGGGGGGGGCTGTTTCCCAGGCTGGGCCCATTCTCCCCTAACACAGGTCACTCTTGCTATCACCAGTCTCCTGTGGGGGACAGCTGCTGTGGCACAAATCTCTGCACAGCGTACACTGTGCCAGGGGATCGCTGGGTGAGAGTGGGCTGCATGAGAGCGGGATGCAAACCCACGGGGCCTACAGCCAGACCTGCTTAGACTGGCACCCTGGCAGCTCCCAACAGCACCGCAGGGCTAGGCTAGGGCCATGCTCACATGGGTCACCAGCCCTGCCTAGAGCAGTGTGCTCTGTGAGGCAGTGTTCAGTCACCCTCCAGCCTCTCATGGGGCAGATTCCAGCCCCTACTTCCCCCCAAGCATTAGTCATTCTTCAGGGAGATGCACTGGAGCCACTGGGGCTATTTACTGAACCGCTCTGCACCCAGGGGAATCAGTCCCATGCAGGAAGGGAGCTGTAGTGCCAATGGCTGTTGGAATAGGCTGTAACCAGAGCTCCTGGCCACTTCTGGTCAGTACAGACCCAAACCCCTCTTGGGAAGAGTGTCCATAAATATCCTGGAAACACCAATGTAGTTGGCAGTTCCTTATTAAGGATGTTAAAAAGCAGGTAATTGGCTAATTGTGTACATGATACAATTTGTATCGAATACACAATAGGTACTTCCTGTGCAGCTCTGCAGACAGTCTGTCTCTTCCTCCATTTAAAATGCAGAGCCGCAGCAGAGGTACCTTCTGGAGTCAGTGGGAGCCAGGACTGAGCAGTCCCAGCTGGCACCAGCTCAGGGACCGCTGCAGCTCTTCATTTTAAATGTAGCAAGAGCCCGGTGGCTCTTATTACATTTAAAATGCAAAGCCACAGCAGGGGTAGCTCCTGGAGCCGGCATGATACAGAGGCAGCAAGAGGGAGAGTGAGTAGTCAAGTATTCACCTGACTAGGTGATAAGCCTAGTCTCATTGGGTAGTTGAATATTCGATTAGACACATTCATCTCTACTCCTTGTGCACTCATCCTTCCCTGCCACCAGATTCATAGAAATATAATGACTTAACTTGTGCTGCTTGCCATCATGTGACATCTGCTTTGTTACAGCCAGAGAGGAAGGCAGGGACCCTTAGGTCCAGTTTGACCAGCCACATAAGTGTGTAAAATGCTTTGGGAGCCTTCACATTCAAGTTACTTTTCGCATTAAATGAGAATGTTACTGGCATTCTGGATCCTCTGGGATCACTCGGACCCATGTTAGTTCAGGTATCCTGCACAGACTGCATCTTAGCAGGCCAGAGCAGTCAGTCCGTGCCCCATTGAACACCCTCAGTTGTGCTGGGAAATCGGTTTCATGAAACACTTGGTACCTTCAGGGGTCTATCATCTTTTCCACACAGCAGCATGCAGAGTGCATAAGGCTGGGAAGTTGCAATATGAAGAGTGTTTATCATAGATCCCTGAGGAGTGATGGGCCAGCCAAAAGAGACCTTTGAACATGGGCTCTCCTACAGCCAACAGGCCAAAGAGATAAAGGGATACAGTTACATCACATAGGCCATATATACTATAGGAGAGACATGGACGGATGTCTAGACGGCCAGCCATGCACTCCCATTTTCTACAAAACCAAATGAAGGGAAGATGAGCAGTGAGCGACTGAGGATGAGCATTAAAGGTGGAAGGTTTCTCAATATGAATTTTTTAAACATCCTCATACCACCTGTCACCCTGTACCCCACCCCCACATCCCAACACACACATGACTGTAGCGGGGAGAGTTAATGTATCCAGACTATGATTTGCAGAGCATGGAAAGTGCCGAACACAGAGGGGACACAGACTAAGAGAAGCTTACAGGAGCTTACTAAGCAAGTATGAGAGTGAAGGGATCAGAGGGAGTGAGCAGGGACCATTCAGTGTTGGCTGCAACAAACCAGGGTGCTAGTTCTTCACACTCCCTTATTGACAAAAAGGCTCTGGGAAGAAATTGACTTTCCTTCCTTCATGTGCATTGGTTGGCCCTGAGGCCTTACAAATCGACCTGCAGGGTGTCAGATGGTCTGAAAACCTACGTGCAGCGCAGAGGGAGTTTCCAAAGTGACTAACACCACTAAAAGTCTACGCTCAACTCACAGTCAATAGGAATTAATGCTGAGGGTCTAAATGTAAAAGGCACCAGAATGAATGGGGGTTTGGCAGTTGGGGGCTTCTGAAAATCCCACCAGGCCCCCACCTCTACCGTCAGATGCTTGAAAACACTCTGGCCACAAGTGCTAACGTCACTTCTGAGAACGGGACGTGGCCTCCCACTGCCCAGGGGATTAGCGCAGGGTCCGAGCCAGAACCACTGCAGTCACAGGCACTTCCCCACCAGCTCCAGCAAGAGCCGCATCAAGCCTCACACACAGCCCATGACTATTGGGGCAGAGGCAGCCCACCGACGAGGACATTAAGCTGGTGCCATTCGCGCCCCAGGCCGGCCTTTGCGGAGACACCCCCGGCACTAAGGGGGGTTGGTATTTACAGTCAGAGGGAGGGTCCAGGGCCCTGGCTTCATTCATAAGAAGCCAGCTGAGCATGGACACAGCTCACAGCCTAGACGTTCACTGGCCCGGCCTGTGCTGAGAGGGCCTCACACGCCACACGCTGCTGGGCAGCAGGCCCCAGCGCTGCTCCCCTACGGGCAGGGGCAGGGACCAGCCCAGCCACGGTGGGAGTCTCACGTCAGCTCTGCTCAGGGAGGCAGCGCAGGGATTCCCTGCTGCACCCGCTGCTCAGCGCGCAGCCAGTGGCCGTGGCTGCTGGCACAATGGGAATTCTGAAGGCAAGTGGGGGCTCCCGTGAGTAACGTGCCGGCCTGGCTACACCCGGGACATCAATACCAGTGTCGCCTTTTATTGCTACTAACAGGAGCAGGTTCCAACACAGGCCAGATGCGGGACCGTGGCTCCCAGAGGGACTGCCAGGGGCACCTGAGTCCCACGCCCAGCTGGGGTCCCAGCCGCGGACGGTGGGGATTGGCTTCACGGCACATGGACCAGGAGCACCATTTCACGGCTTCTCGGGCTGTGCGGGGATTTCACCAGCCGAGAGTGAAGACAGGACACGACGATGCAGCTTCTTCAGGAGCAGAGCAACCCCTCCCCCACGGACTGTCTGGGGACCTGATCCCGTAAGGTAGGACCAGGCGTCAAGAGACGATGTTGTTTCTCACGGACAGGTGCAGGGAAGGCTCCTTTGCCTGCCTGAGACATGAGCACAGCACATGGTGCCAGTTTCCTATCCCCTCCCGTGCAGGGCCCAGCGTGGCAGAGCGGTGTCTTTGCTGACACTTGTTGGCGTGGCACTAGGACAGTTTTCACACTGACTCTGCTCTTAGAGATGCCAGTGTTCTCCCGGCCCGCCATGTGGGCATAAACTTCACACACATCGTTAGCGCCAGCGTGACACCTGTTATTGGATACAATCGGGCCTAATTCTCTTCCGGTGTAATTCCCAGAAGCCACTGGAATTGCCCCTGGGTCGCCCATGGCTCAGCATGTTCGCTCTCAGCATCCCAAACTATTCTGTCAGCCCCCCTAGCTAAGGGATCTGTGAGGACAATGGGCAATGGAAGGACCAACAGCTTAGCAGCCCCAGCTCAATTGATTCTCCACATTCCTTCTGCCACCTGCACCAGGCGAGTCGGGGCTCAATGGGCTTCGCCCACAACAGCAGAGACTGGCTGGAGTTACCTGTTTTTGTTTGTGCTGGGGAAACACAGGGGCACTGGAACCCAGTGTAATAGCAGCTGACTAGCGCATAGACCATTGTCTTCTATCTTGGTAAGTTTATGGCCCCTAGCACCGCCATTCCCGAGCCTCTCACAGCTATAGAGCAATTTATCCTTCCAGCATCCCTGCGGAGAGAGAACTATTGTCTCCATTTTACAGATGGAGAACAGAGATAGAGGGATGATGTGACTTCGTCAAGGGCACAAAGTTAGTCTCTGGCAGAGCCTGGACTTGCACCCTTGTTTCCTGACTCCCATACCTTTACAGTCAGAACGAGAACATCTTCTGCTCCCTGACACGTCAGCTCTCCCAAGAAACACATTAACTGAAGATACTTTGGGAGGTGAAGCAATTTATTCTACTGTAACCTTCTCCAGGATGAACCTTCTTTCATGGAAAGCCAGCAGAAGCTTTTCTACATCTGTGTTCCCAACATGGTCTGTGGAGGACCTCACACTGATTATGGTCCTAGAGGCACCAGCCCTCACACAGGGGCGTGCTACAGACATGTGCTTTGAACATGACAGGTTTTTGTACAGCCATGTGTCACTGTGGATTGTCTTTGGAGGAGGAACCCAGCTGACCGTCCTCGGTAAGTCACTCAGTTATTCAACACCTTTCCTTGCCTAGTCTTACAGTAATAGTTCCATGATTTTTGTCTCCTTTTCTCTCTTGGTGCCTAACTCTGGTCTCCCTCTCTTTTCATGCACGCACCTTCACACAGTGTTAAGAACAATGTTTAGCTCAGGGATACTCAGAACAGGCTACACATTCCCAGGGCATATAGTTTTCTATTTTCCATATGGACAGGTGTTTCAATTTTCCAATTAAACCTACCTAGAATGTGCTGTAAGGGCCATATTTCTACATAACCACTTTTCACCTCTTCAGGGAAATATTTCCGTGGGCCCCGTTGGTTTTCCTGTCTTTGTTTTCTGGTTGCTTTGGTTTTAGGGATTAGAACTTTATTATAAGTTCTGGGTTTTGACCCATATGTGAAAGAAACCAAGAGCCAGATTCTCAGCCAAAGAAAACAAAAAGCAATAATTATTGTCTTCAGTAATGCGATCTCAAACTCCTTAAAATGGGTCTTAAATAATTTAAAATGTCACAAGATACCAGAAATAATTTCTTTGTTGCAATCTACAATCTGATTTGTCTGATAGCTTAAAAAATTCAAATTACTGAGTGCTAATTTTAAAAAAGATTAAATTTTCTGGAAACCATCTTTAATATATTTTCATATAATAATGCAAATCCTGAAACTAAAACATTTTAACCAAAGAAATTACTGAAAAACTGGCAGAGACAAGAGAAATAAGATCTTAGGTAAACATATTTGATTTTCAGTTTTTTACTTTTACAACAATAAAATAATTTTTTCCGGATCAGCAGACACTTTCTGCCTAAACTTCCATTTTTATTAAAAAAACAATTTTTTTACTGACAAGAGATCTGATAGGAAATGTTGATCCTCCCTGGTCTGCAATATCCATTCAGAGCAAGTTCAGCTGTAAGTGATTGTGAATTTCAGTATTGAAATCCACTCCCCTCTCTGATTTTCTGACCAAACTAAGGGACACCCACAGCATGGAAATATGGAGTGTGCAGAGATATGGGGTGGGACACAGACAGCCTGCGACAGGAGGGCAAGGCTTCAAAGAGGCTACACTACCTGCCTGGAGCACATTCAGGAGGTTGCTGCCAATCTGGAAAGGCTGGACGGCTTCCTAGAAGCTGCGTACCAGGGCTGGCAGACTCAGCGCTCAATGTAGAGGATGCTGGCTGGACCAGCAACCTTCAGTTACAGTGAAAGCTTGGGGAGCAGGCAGATCTGGGCTAGCCAGCACTCAGCAATTCAAGGCTGACTCTGCCAGCTCACCCAACATTGTTTCTCCCTGTGGCCTATGGAAAGTGTAAACTAACCACAGCCCAGGCTGCACAGACCCTACTCGTGCGAGTGGCACCTTGCCCTGCAAATCGCGGGACCAACCCCTTGGGGAGGGAAGTGTGACCTGCAGCGAGGAAGAGTTTCTAACATTGGGCCCAGGGATCTAGAGCTTCAAAGTTTGAGGCATTTGAAAACCTCCGATGTGCCCATTCCTAACCCAGTGGGTCCTTTCTTCTCCCCCATCTCCGAGCAGTAACAGAGACAAACACCAGGCTCAGGAATCAGCTCAGAGCTCACGGTGAAATCTGGCCATGTCCCTTTTCCTCTTCTCTTGGACACTGCTCCAGCAAATCTCTGACACAGACTGGCTCCAGCCTGTAGGTCCCAGAACATTTCAGCAACAGCAGTGTCCAGCTGGTACCACCGTGTAACCAAAGGCTGTTTCCCAGCCAGGTGTTATGCAGAAGATCCACCCTTAGCAGAAAGACTTACAGCACATGATAGACAATGATAGCTCCTCTACGGATTGATTGACTTGCTTCGCACGGTTTCATATCTTGAAACTTTATGCATACCATGCAATGCCATGGACTTTATTGCAAGAGCTCTCTCTCTCTCTCTCTCTCTCTCTGAATATCCTAAACTATTTTAAACTCATTCCACATAATGTTACCAAGTGTCTAGACCCCTTTCCCATCCTTGAGTCCTTTTCCTCTCTTTGTCATTTCATTATATTGGAATTTTCCTTAAAAAAGTGTGGCTTTCCCCAAATAACTCTGTGTTCTCTGCAGTAGCTGCCACTGCCCTACCACACACATTGCACACTAAGGCCAGGGCTACACAACACACCAAAAGTGTAGATGAACTCAGTGTACTTACAGTGGTGTCTTCCACCCCAGAAGGCCGACAGGGCCCGCTCTCCCACTGACTCCAGCTACTCTTCTATGCTCATGAAGTACCGGGTTCAATGGGAGAGCACTCAGACCTCAAATCACTGTCTACTGTAGCCAAGCCTAAAGACAAAATTGGACTCTAAGAAATGACCCCGAAGACTAGCTCAAGCACTGCCCCCCTTACAGGCACCAAACTGTCATTTATGTCAGTGGTACGTAGGGGTGTCAAAGAACAGAGGATCCAGCCGTCACTGACAAAAGGGTCAGAAAGGAAGAGTAGCGTGATATTATCCCCTTTCACAGGCACAGAGACAGCTACTCACTCAGCCAGGGTCCCAAAAGGAGACTGTGACAGAGACAGGAATAAATCTGTCTCATCCTGAGTCCCAGGACTCTGCCTTCACCCTGAGGAGATCTCCCGTCTCAGACAATTCCCCTGATCCCAGGGCTTGTGAGAGATGGGATCTGTTACACTGGCAGGAACAGGAATTTCTGATATTCGGAACGAGCAGGCTCTGGATTTGTCCATTCTAACAGGGGATCTCATTGTCTTTCAGGGCAGCCAAAGGCATCTCCTACCGTGAACCTCTTCCCTCCATCCTCGGAGGAGCTGCAAACCAAGAACAAAGCCACCCTGGTGTGTCTGCTGGGCAGCTTCTACCCCGGCTCCGTCCAAGTGACCTGGAAAGCTGATGGCCAGCAGATCTCCACAGGAGTGGAGACCACCAGGCCGTCCAAGCAGAGCGACAACAAGTACATGGCCAGCAGTTACCTGTCTCTGGATGCATCCAAGTGGAAGGCCCATGACACCTACACCTGTCAGGTGACACACGATGGGAAGACCCTGGAGAGGTCTCTGAAGCGATCGGAGTGTTCGTAACCCTCTGACCCCAGGGGGCACAGCCGGTGCCCACGTCAGCCCGTCGGGGGCTCCCAGAGGAGACGGGATCTCCTAGCGTGGCCATGATGCTGATTTCCAGCAAGTCTCCTTCCTCTTCTGGGGTGGGGGATTCTATTGATCCACATGACACCTGTCTTTGTTCCCCTCTTCTCCCTCCCCCGGCAATCCCTGGCCAGTCCCCCCTGCTTTAGTCTCCCATGCAGCCTTGTTATGTCATTAATAAAACCAAAACATTCGACTATCGCTGTGTGTGGGGAGCTTCACTTCTTGTGTCCCTTTTACACCTGGTGTGTTCCCTGCAAGAGTCACCTTGTCAGCCAGCCAGACAAACTCCCCTTCCCGCAGCCAACATGGATTTCTGTCCAGTGAGGGTCTCACTTGTGGTGTCTCACACAGGCTGATGAGAAGTGACACCAAGAAATTTGCAACAGCATGGAGATCAGGAGAGGGGGAGAGATGTTACGGGGGAGCCATTTCCCAGGCTGGGCCTGTTCTTCCCTAACACGGGATCCTCTGGCTCTCACCATCCACCTGGGGGGGGACAACTGCTTCGACACAAATATGTGCACAGCGCACGCTGTGTCAGGGGATCACTGGGTGAGAGTGGGCTGCATGAGAGCGGGATGCAAACCCCCGGGGCCTGCAGCCAGCCCAGCTTGGACTGGGATCCTAGCAGCTCCCAACAGCACCGCAGGGCTGGGCTGGGACCAAGTTCACAGGGGTCACCAGCGCTGCCGAGAGCTCTGTGCTCTGTGAGGTGATGTTCAGTCACCCTCCGGTCTCGCATGGAGCAGATTCCAGCCCCTCCATCCCACTGATCATTAGTCATTCTGCAGGGAGACGCACTGGAATCACTGGAGCTATTTACTGAACCGCTCAGCACTCAGGGGAATCAGTGTCCAAATGCAGGGAGGGTGCTGGAGTGCCAACAGCTGTTACCTGGGATGGGCTGTAGCCAGAGCTCCTGGCCTCATCTGATCAGTACTGACCCAAACCCCTCTTGTAAAGAGTGGCCTTTAATATCCTGAAAACACCTGATTAGGTGGCTGCTGTTTACCCTCTTATCTTCCCCTGCCAGCAGTTCTTGGAAATTTGCCTGAGTTAGCTAGTGCTCTGGCCATCGCATGACAGCTGCTGCGTTACTGCCAGAGGGGAAGTAGTGACCCTTGTGTCCACTTTGACTGTCAGAGTAAACGTGCAAAGTTCTTTGTGAGTCTTCAAATGAAAGATGCTTTTCAAATGGAATCAGTATGTTACTGATGAGGTACATTCTTTGGGACCACGTTGGCCCCGTGAGTTCTTGGGCTCTGCACAGTCTGGGGCCTGACAGGCCAGAGCAGACAGACTGTGTCCCAGTAAACCCTATGGCTGTGTCTACACTGGCCCCTTCTTCGGAATAGCCATGCTAATTTAGAACTTTGGAATTGGGAAATCCGCGGGGGATTTAAATATCCCCCGCGGGATTTAAATAAACATGGCCGCCGCTTTTTTTTCCGGCTTGGGGAAAAGCCGGATAAAAGCGTCCAGACTGGCGCGATCCTCTGGAATAAAGCCCTATTCTGGAGGATCTCTTATTCCTACTTGGAATATGCATCAGGGAGGGCTTTGATTTGGACAGCCAAAGCTGGACCTTCAACACTGAGGGTATGTCTACACTACCCCGCTAGTTCGAACTAGCGGGGTAATGTATGCATACCGAACGTGCTAATGAAGCCCGGGATTTGAATTTCCCAGGCTTCATTAGCATAAAGCCGGCTCTGCCATTTTTAAAAGCCGGCTAGTGCGAACCCCGTGCCGCGTGTAGCCGCGCGGCACGGGGTTCGCACTAGCCGGCTTTTAAAAATGGCAGAGCCGGCTTTATGCTAATGAAGCCTGGGAAATTCAAATCCCGGGCTTCATTAGCACGTTCGGTATGCATACATTACCCCGCTAGTTCGAACTAGCGGGGTAGTGTAGACATGTCCGAATTCTTGTAGGAGAATCAGGGTAAGAAGGTAAAATGCCACATTTGTGTCACATATACCATGTATTTGTCAGATTCCACTGTGCTGCTGCCACTCACCAAATGAGTAACACGGATGGATGATTATTTGGCCCGTCCTGCACTGCAACCTCCTATAGAAGGAAATAAGGGGAAAGCAGAGCAGAGAGAGGCTGCAATATGGATGAGTTATATACAATGAGGGTATTTTTAAAACTTCCTCGTAAAGTACTTTAACACCCACTATCCTTCCCTCCCAGCTCGTGCACCACTCACCAAATGGGAGATAAGAATCCTAAATTATGGTTTGTGGAGCACCAACACTATGCAGAACCCAAAAGGGCAAAGAGCTACAACTCTTAAGATCTCAGAGAGTCAGTTGCCACTAGAACCCATTGCTGTACTCAGATTTTAAATAGTACTTCATTAAGGAAGAGGTGTAGAAAGAGATTAACTTCCTTTCTTCAAGGACTATCGGTTCTCTTCCCTTGAAAATGAGAACTGAAGTAGATAGACGAATGCACCGAAAACCTACATTAAGAATTTGGGGTCTTTGTCAAAGTGAATAACTCCACTAAAAATCCACCAAAAAAATCCATTCTCAACTGAAAGTCAATAAGAATTAGTCTACTAAGAGTTAATTATAAAAGACATTGAAATGAATGAGAGTTTGACATTGGGGTGCCGCTATGCCCCTGCTTGTATATTTTGGTGATTAAATACCTAGGACACTCAGAACCAAAATGTTTATCTACACTGGCATTTAGGCCCTTTTGCTATGGCTCAGACCTGCCCTCCACTGCTCAGGAGATTCTTGTAGGGTCCGAGCCAGAACCACTGCAGTCACAGGTGTTTTCCCACCAACTCCAGCAAGAGCCGCATCAAGCCTCACACACAGCCCATGACTATTGGGGCAGAGGCAGCCCACCGACGAGGACATTAAGCTGGTGCCATTTGCTCACCAGTCAGAGGGAGGGTCCAGGCCCCGGCTTCATTCATAAGAAGCCAGCTGAGCATGGACACAGCTCACAGCCTAGACGTTCACTGGCCCAGCCTGTGCTGAGAGGGCCTCACACGCCACACGCTGCTGGGCAGCAGGCCCCAGCGCAGCTCCCCTACGGGCAGGGGCAGGGACCAGCCCAGCCACGGTGGGAGTCTCACCTCAGCTCTGCTCAGGGAGACAGCGCAGGGATTCCCTGCTGCACCAGCTGCTCAGCGCGCAGCCAGTGGCCGTGGTTGCTGGCACAATGGGAATTCTGAAGGCAAGTGGGGGCTCCCGTGAGGAACGTGCTGGCCTGGCTGCACCCGGGACAGTGGCTGAGCAGACACCTCTGCTTTGGTACCAACAGTATCTGGGAGAATTTCCCAGCACACGCCAGTGCATGATGGAGATGACGCAGAGAAGCAGCAAAAGATTCTGAGCATCTTCACTCATTCTAGAGAGACTGACAATAACATCTGCATCTGATCCACTGCTGTCCAACCCACCAGGATTGTCCTGCAGTCGCCAGGAATTAATGATCAATCTTTAATTAAAGATTGTGTGATGTGCTGAAACCTCCAGGAACATGGCCAGCCAAAACTGGCAACTCTACTGCTGGGGTCAGACAGAGCAGGGTGGTGGCTGGTTTCATGGCACATGGAACTTCAGCCATTGCTCAGACGTGTCTGGTGGGCAATTTCCCACTCCCACACCCACCCGCCTGCAAGGTTCAGCTGAGAGAGAACAGAGGACATGATGATGCAGCTTTTCTTGCAGAAGGGCCGTACCCAGTAACTCACAGTGACCCCTACCCCCAAGGACTGTCCGAGGTTTCTGAGTGGGTAAGTTAGGACAAGAAAGGACGGGACACCTTAGCTCCTCATGGGTGGGTGCAGAGAGGCTGTGTGATTCAGAGAGGAAATGTGGATGGCACATGGTTTGAATAATGTCTGGTCCACACCTGTGCAGTCCCTGCCATGTCTGATGGGTTACTGGCACTTATGGGGGAGGTCACAAGGGCATGTTGTATATTAATTACATCTGGAAAGATGCTGGTGGTCAGAGGTGTCAGGGTTATGTTCACATGCTAAGCACAGTTAATGTATCAATAACATACACGACTGACTTCAGGCAATTCAGACAGCTAACGTGTCTCTTTCTTACCTTGATGCAATTCTGCTGAAGACTATACGATAACACCAATAATGCTTTGTCCCAGTATTGGCCTGCTATAGCCATATGGCAGCGGAAGGACCAACATGCAATCCAGTTGTGCACCTGCCCTGCAGCACCCAGGGCACCAGTATTCAGGGCAACAGCCTCTGCAGGGGTTGGCAGAGCAATGTAGTGGTGGAACCCAGTGGGTAGCACAGCACAGAGCTCCTTTGTTTCTACACAGGGATGTTTCTGCCCTGTATACTGTAGTGCCTCAGTAACTCTGGGATACTAACGACAGTATATTCCTACACCACCCTGTGAGGCAGAAAAGTGTTGTCCCCATTTTACAGTTGGGGAATACAGGCACAGAGATGATGTGATTTGCCCAAGCACACAAAGAAAGTCTGTGGCAGAACCAGGAATTGATCCCTGGTCTCCTGACTCCCACACCAGTGCCTTCCTGACAAGACTGTCATCATCTCTCTTACATCGGCTTCATGCAGGGACCAAGATTTGGCCTTACAGTGAGTTCTCCCAGGGAAAGTTTCATTGCTTCACTTCCCAGCGGATCTTCACTCATCTGACTTCATGAGTTTCTCCACAAAGGAGAAGCCTGCAGTGACATGGACACTCAGTGGAAGTTTTCCTGTGTCTCCTTTCTCCCCGCCCCCACACACACGGGCAATGGTGACGACCTCTCCCTGTCATCATCCGGGACAGGTTTTTGTACATCTGCGTGTGACAGTGGGAGGTCTTCGGTGGAGGAACCCAGCTGACCGTCCTTGGTAAGTCACCGCATTGTTCACAAACTTTCCTTCTCCTGGCTGCACTGTAAGTTTTCCATGGTTTTTCCCTGTTTCCTCTATCTTCATGCTGGGCTCAGAACTTTACATAGAGACCTTCACATGGTGTTGGGAATAACATTAATCTCTGTGGACAGTCATAACAGGTACAAACCTTACATATTGGATTTTCTTCTCTTTTCCCAATGAAGGGAATTTTGAGTCTGCCAATGAAATCTATTGAGATTCTACCACTGGACTCCTAGTTACAATGCTCAATTGTTCGCTCCTTAAGGAAAATGCATCTCATGTCTCTTCCCCATGCCCAGCACCCTGGTTCTCCATCCTCCAAACCTACAATCCCATATCTATTACCCCGTTTCACGTGCACTAAAACTAACAGGCCAGCGTATGCTAGAGTGCCCAGTTTGTTCATTGCTGGCTAAGACAGAAGTGAGCCAGAGACAACGGCAGTGGAACACAGCACAATTGCACCCATCTGGAGGTTCTGAATCTCCGAGCCAAACTCCAGCTAGTGTAAACAGGTGTACAACTCCACAGAGGTCAACAAATCTCTGCCAGGGAATGCTAGCAGGGGATCTAGCCCTAGATATTGCTTTGAAATCCTTTCAACCTGTTTTAAACCATATGCTGAGCCTAGCGACTTATTCCCTCCCTTCCCACCAAAGGGGCACAAAAGGCAGGCCTCAGTGGATCGCCAAAGAGAAAGGCAGGTGCTGAGAACCAGGTTTGATAACCCATCCTCCACTCACTCCCAGAATGCACATAGCTTAATCTGTGAGCAAGCTCAGCTAAGCTCCTGTGCAGAACAGGTGGTTACTCATCTAGCTACTGCACCCAACCTGTGCACACAGCTACCCAGTCACAGGTGCTGTCTCTGGCTTTAGGATAGAGGAGGAACATTGAGCAGGCTGGGCCCCTTTGGCAGGGCACAGGAGGCCTGGTGTGTGAATAATCCCTTTTTTTAAAATGCCTCATTTTTTCCTTCCAGAAATTAACCTGCCACTTTAGACCTAGATTCCAACAGCTGGTGCCTGGACCTAAGAGGAAGGAACTCATAAGAATGGCTATACTGGGTCAAACCAAAGGTCCATCTAGCCCAGTCTCCTGTCTACTGACACTGGCCAATGCCAGATGCCTCAGAGTGAGTGAACACAACAGATAATCATCACATGATCCTTCCCCCCATCATCCATTTCCAGATAAACAAAGACTAAGCACACCATTCCTATCCATCCTGGCTAACAGCCATGAATTTATCTAGTTGTTTTTTGAACCCTGTTAAAGTCCTGGTCTTCGCAGCATCTTCTGGCATGGAGTTCCAAAGGTTGATTGTGTGCTGTGTGAAGAAATACTTCCTTTTGTTTGTTTTAAACCGGCTACCTGTGAATTTCATTTGGTGACCTCTGGTTCTTATATTATGGGAACAAGTAAGTAACTTTTCCTTATTCACTTTTTCCATACCAGTCATAATTTTATAGACCTCTCTAATATCCCTCCTCAATCTCCTCTTTTCTAAGATGAAAAGTCTTTTTAATCTCTCTTCATATGGGACCCATTCCAAACTCCTGTCCCCTAGGGCACTTGTACAGAGCTGGTGTTGCCCTACCCCTAGCTTGCAGCCCTGGGGTGATTAGAAGCAAGCTAGGCTGTCCAGCCCTGCATGCTCCCTGGGTTCAAAGGCTCATGCAGACAGAGGGGCTGCATCTAGACTGGCATGATTTTCCGCAAATGCTTTTAACAGAAAAGTTTTCTGTTAAAAGCATTTGCGGAAAAGAGTGTCTAGATTGGCAAGGACGCTTTTCCACAAAAGCACTTTTTGTGGAAAAGCATCTGTGCCAATCTAGACGCGCTTCTGCGCAAAAAAGCCCTGATCACCATTTTTGTGATCGGGGCTTTTTTGCCCAAAACAAATCTGAGCTGTCTACACTGGCTCTTTTGTGCAAAAGGACTTTTGCCCGAACAGGAGCAGCATAGTATTTCCGCAAGAAGCACTGATTTCTTACATGAGATCATCAGTGTTCTTGCGGAAATTCAAGCGGCCAGTGTAGATAGCTGGCAAGTTTTTCCGCAAAAGCAGGTGCTTTTGCGGAAAAACTTGCCAGTCTAGACATAGCCGGAGACATTTTGCATTTGCATCCTGCTCCCCAAGGCACATTCAACAGCCTTTTTCTCTTGCCACTTACCAGCCCACATCTGCATATGGCTCTCAATGCTGAGCCCAAGTGCTAATCTCATCTCATCTCATCAGTAACTAAGCCATTGACACACTTGTTAGTCTAACCTCAGATCATATCAGTTCCTTCTCTTTTTCCCCACTCCACATGCAACATCACCTTTAGAAGCACCTCTTCTTGTACCCACCAGAAACAAAGCCCCACAACTGTGCTGGATGGTGCAGTTTTAACTAGCTCAGTCCACCGCGCCCCAATCAGCTGTCAGCACACAGATCCTGAGCTGATGGAGCCATCCAGACTAAGCAATAGGTTACTCACAGCCAGCATGAATACAGCAGAGTGGAAGGGCTGTTTGCTCTAGCCCCTGTCAGGTGATAGGGGGCCAAGTATTTCCACCTGGGAGTAATCAGAATACAACTTTCAGGAGGTGAAGGCAGAAAAAAGTTTGAAGATGGGCACTAGAGGAATTACTGGAGCTATAAAAAAACCCTGCAGCCCTCCTGACTAGGATTCCCTATAAATCAAATATATAAAAGTCTGGTGAGAGGACTGAAGACTTCATACAATAGAGGAGGAATTGCAAACAAGAGCACAAATCCAGAGTGTCTCCTCTGAAAGGTGATGTTATAAAAGTAGCCCCATGTTGAATGTGTCTCAGTGACTCTTGGTCAAACATTCTCAGGATTTGTTTCTAACTGCCAGCCCTGTAAATAGGACTCCTGGGGAGAGCTCAGGTCCTGATTTTAGGCACACTCAGTTTGTAGGGTGGCACCTCTGGACAGCATTTCAGAAGTACTCAGCAGCCGACCAGCTGGGCTTACTTGAAATGAAGCTGGATTCTTTCTTTTTTTACTCATCAGCACAATAACAAAGGTTCTGCAGACCAAACTGTGCCCACAATGATTCTGGAGCAAGCCCAGTCCCTGTCCATTATCACCTTATTGCACCTGTGTAATCCAGGCCCTCAGTAGGGCTTCATAGATGTAACCAATTGGAATTTAGTAGCTAATTCTGTGGCTGGTGCAAAGGGCCTTTCCAATGTTGTTGAGTCCCCAGACCTGCAGGGAGCAGATCTCTCCAGGAAGAAGAGGCTGGTTTTACAAAGGCAGGTTCTTTGGAATAGAACCATATGCTCTCTCTGCCACACACACATCAAGGGGAATCTCTGAGCAGTGACCAAAGGCACGAGTCCTAGGCCAGCTGTGAGCACCCTCCCACATATGCTGATCCATATTTAAAGGCCCATAGCGACAGCACTAATTGGGACCTAGCATGCAATTTCATGATCAGGATGCTCTGTGGAGCTGAAGGTCACCTCTTGCTCCCCATGTGACATCCCAGGCCAGATTTTTCCAAATGCTCAAAGCCCCACGTGTGTGTGCCCCCAACAGGCTGAACTCCTGAAAATCTGACCCATCTGTGGGTGATCCAGCAGTCTGGATCATACAGGAAGCCCTTTGTGCCCATGCAGAGCCCCATTAACATTAGTGGGGCTCCTCAGAGGCATATGGGTCTGTCTGCTTAGAGGTGATTACAGGATCATGACCACCCGTTGATCCTAGATTCCTAGGAGTCCCCAGTAATAGCCCTAAACCTTGCAGCCGCTGTACTTGGAGTAGTAGTGGTATGGGCCATCACGACAGCATATTGCCACATATTTCACTATAATATCCCAGTGCAGCTCGATATAAGACCAGAGTAGCAGCAGTAGAAAGACACTGAGAGGCTTAGAATAGTGGGAAAATATCCTAGAATCTGCTCTAGGGACATCTGACCTTTGAAGGTCTGATTCTGAGTGCAGGAGAGAATATTTCTCAAGGGTTGAGGAGCTCCTGAATCTGCAACTAGACTCATATACTTCCATGGCATGACTCATGGAGAGAAGTGCTATACACGATGGCTGTGTCTAAACTGGCCAGTTTTTCCAGAAAATCAGCCGCTTTTCCGGAAAACTTTGCCAGCTGTCTACACTGGCCACTTGAAGTTCTGCAAAATCACTGACTTCCTACTGTAAGAAATCAGTGATTCTTGCGGAAATACTATTCTGCTCTCGTTCAGGCAAAAGTCCCTTTTGCGCAAAGCTTTTGCGCAAAAGGGCCAGTGTAGACAGCTCAGATTTGTTTTCCTCAAAAAAGTGAAAATGGCGATCGGGGCTTTTTTGAGGAAAAGCAAGTCTAGATTGGCACAGACTCTTTTCCACAAAAAGTGCTTTTGCGGAAAAGCATCCATGCCAATCTAGATGCTCTGTTCCGAAAATGCTTTTAACGGAAAACTTTTCCGTTAAAAGCATTTCCAGAAAATCATGCCAGTCTAGACACAGCCGATGAGTGAGGGAGGCAGAATCTGGCCCTAAATCAGACACAAAGACAAAACTCCCCTCCAAGGGAGAGGGGTGACAGGCTTACAGGTGCTCAATAGCACTCTGTGAATAGGGCCATTGAAATGACTAGGGCTTCATGGAGCGGAAGGGCAGCTCCATAGGAAAGTGGCAGAATCTGGCCCTAAATTAGCACAAGTCGTAAAGTGTGTGCATGGCAGGAGCTTGGCCTCACTCACATAGTGAGTAGCTACAGCTTGCATTTCTGGCCAGACATAATCTCTTCTCTGGTTGTCTCTTCCAGGAACAAATCTGTCCCTCTAACCTGACCACACACAGAACTGCAGCTTGGACCATGGAAGTTACAGACCCAGTAAAGCCAGCAGAGACAGGCTGCTGCAACGTTCCCAAGTCAGTCCGAAAGTATCGTCAACGTCAGCTCAGCGAAGGGGGCTTTCCACTGGCCTCCTGCTAGCAGCTGCAATACACAAATAGCTCCCCATGCCCTGCGGGCAATGGGGCTGAAACTCAAAAGCAAATTCTCTAAGAATAGCTGCAGCCAGGGGGAAGAAGTGGCCCACAGGAGTCCAACAGTTAACGGAAAAAGACTCACCAGGGAAAGAGAAAGAGCAGGTGCAGGACAGGCAAGACAAGCAAAAAGAGCAGAGCCTCTAAATTCCTCTAGGTCCAGCTCATCTCTGGCTCACAGCAGGTGGCAAGCTGTGGCTCTGGGCTATTTTGGGAGGATAAGCACAAGGTTCCTTGCTTTTGTTCTGCTGGCTTTACCTTGCAGGTGTTAACACATGAATCCAGCTGCCCCTAGTCTGTCACCTTCTGGGGTTGATCTCTTTTTAATGTGAGCTACAGTTATTTTCCAAGGTTGACATTTGCCAGAAGGCCTTACATGCAGTTAGGCTTTATCAGGGCCTAACTGGTGCATAGGGCTGGTGGGCCCATTTGCACAGAGGTGAATGTCATCAGGTCTGATGAAGCCATACAATGAGGTCAGGAGTCAGGCAGGAGCCATTGATGCCCAAGGAGCCAGGAACATACATTGGCTGGCTGTGAGCTTAGACAGTGTCTTTAAGAATTCCTGCCACCTCCTGTCTATGGTATTATTCCCAACCACTTCTCCCCACTGCAGTCACCTGCATTGCTTTCAATACAGAGAGACAGCATGTCCCTTCTCAGCAGGGGGGGGTCTATTCTGCACCAGCGTCACTCGGACTGCAGTGGAGCTGGTACACAGCAAGGTAGCTTTGACCCTTAGGCCCAGGGGAGCTGGTAGCCATCATGGGACCGAGGCAAGGTATGGTGGGGCCAGCTCCATGCCCCCAGAAGGGGCAAGGCCAAAGGCAGTCAGCTCTTAGCGTCACACAGACTGCAGTATGCTCCCCCCACCTCTGGCCCTAGTCCTCAGAGCTGTGTGGAGCATTTCTTCAGTCCTATCATGGCAATTCAAAGGGGCCCAGGGCTCCTCCTGCCACATTAGTGGTGGTAGCAGCTGGGAACTCCAGGCCTCTTTGAATGTCCAGGCCCTGTGGCAATTGGCCCCTTTGCCCTCCCACTGTCAGCAGGCCTCCTGACAAAAGGGCCCCACTTACACCAGGAGGGTTTATCAGTCTAGCTAGAGTAGCAAACCCTTGTCCAGCGCAACCAAGGCCTTTGACATTTCCTTCTCCTGCGGATCCCCATCCCAGAGAAACTAATGGAAATTCTAGGGCTGCAGAAAGAAGACAAGTCAGTCACTGTACCTTTCTTCCTCTGTCATAACAGCAAGGAATCACAGTGCCCTTTGGTTCTCCTACTCCTTGTTCACATGGAACAAGCAAGCAGACTGCAGCTTTGGTCAAATTCATACCAGTGTCAAGTTTGTGAACCACCACTTCTCCCCTATAGCAGTCATAGTTAATACTAGCCTGGCCTGTATACTCCCTTCCCTGCCTGGAAAGCAAACACACAACTTCACTCTCATAAAACAATACAGGCCCAATACCTGTATACCAAAACAATACCTACAACAGAACAGTTTTGGTCAGTTTGCAAAGGGGCCTCCTAAAGAAGAGCTGCTCACATGGGCCAGAAGCAGCATTTGTGCTCAGACAAGGGCTTTGATGCAGTTTTCACTGCCAGGCAGGATGAGTGCAGCCCAACCTAGACCACACTGTCATAGGTGCAGCTGGTACATAATGTGATGACCAGCTTGCTGAG
Organism: Pelodiscus sinensis; assembly: GCF_052426305.1. Lineage (NCBI taxonomy): Eukaryota > Metazoa > Chordata > Testudines > Trionychidae > Pelodiscus > Pelodiscus sinensis. The sequence goes on from NC_143085.1 coordinate 13,037,380, forward strand.
CAGTGTTAGCCAGGGGCCATATCACACCGTTACTCCCTATCTGCTTCAATGTCCTGACTATCCAAGAGACCTTCTTTCCCCAAGCTCTCCAGGACAGCTGAACAGCCCAAATTAACAGTCCCTATATTGAAAGGGCTTCAGGCAGGGCAGTCTGAGGAACCTCGATTCCAGAACACACTGCTCCCATTGCTTCAGCAGCATCCAGACCTGGTCCAAATCAGAGCATGGCCCATCTGCTAATCCAGAGCTTGATTCTCAGGGCAAAGGGTGTCATTTTGTTCAATTGGGGGCAGGGCGGGGAGTTAGTCCTTCAATTACATTAACCACAGTCAACAAATTGCAATAGTGCTAGTTCTTCCTGGTTGTCCCTGCCCCTGAGATATTATGGGAAGCAAAAGGGGAGTTGTTTTATTAAATTGGGGAGTAAATAAAATCAGTGAAATGTCCCCTAAGCTGTAAGCAATTTGGAGCAGGGTCTTTTTGTTCTCTGTTTGTATAGCGCCTAGTACCATGAGGTATGTCTATTCAGCAGTATTATTTTGGAGTAGCTGACATTATTCCAAAATAACAAAAATCGTGTCTACACTACAAGCTGCGCTCATGGTAACCCTCATTTCATGAAGGGTGAGGGAAGTTGAAGGAAGAGGGTTCTTCCCTTAACTTCCTCCTGTGTAGACAGTGCCAAAAGCCAAATTAAGCTATTTCACCTTAAGCTACACAATTGACGTAGCTAAAGTTGCACAGCCTATTCCAACATCAGTCCTGCTATGTGATGTACCCATGGAGTCCTGGCACATGCCTAGTGCTCTGAGGCAGTACTGAAGTACTGTAATAAATACAGGTATACGGTGCTCTCTGCCCATCTGTGGGACTTCTTTTTGGAGGCCCCTTGCAATACCTGGTCAGCAATTATTGCATGGCTCAGGAATCCATCATTTTAAGTCTGATTCCACCATTTGACATGTACCTTACTCCAGAATTGGTCCCACTGATTCTAGCTTGCAAGGTGAGGCACCGCATCACAAGAGGAAGGATGGCAGGAAAGAGCTTGGTATAAGTATGTGGTTGTTTCTAGGGTACAAGTGGCCAACAGTATTCTGGAAAACTTCATATTGCAATTGCCTCTCAGCACACAGCCTGGGATGCTCCCAGTTCAGAATGTCCAACATCACTGAAATGCATGCCACTGTAATGTTGTCCAGAAGAAAAAGAGAGAGAGACACCTTCTCAGTTGTTTCCTTAGTGTTTTGTATAAGGATCTACCAGCCCAGTGGGATCCCATTGACACCCCATATAGAGGAGTCAGCACTAGCTGGGTCTCATGTAAAATCAATGCCTTATCATGTGTGCATGTGCACACCAATGCTTCTTGATTATTTAATTCCTCACAAAGTGTGACTGTTAGTTGGTTGTTAAATTAATCCAGACATCACCTCTGCATATGCTGTGTTAGCCCTTCCAGGGAACATGTTTTCAATTGCAGAGAACAGCATTAATTGCAAGGGTCTTTTCTCTTATGTTTGAGAACAAGAAGTTAAAAGTATTGGACTAAATCCAGACCAAACTCCCACAGCCATCAATGGGCTTTGTCTATCAGGATTAGGCCTATCTGATAGAGGAAGAGAGAGGTTTTATGCTGTCACCCAGGGATTTTCCAAGCCAGTGTATATTGTAGCCATTAACTTTAATTTACATGCTATTTTTTAAAGCAAAAAGACAAACAAGTGCTGGTAGAAAATTATATAAAACATAAGTCTGGGGACTGAAGTTATAGTAAATACATTCGGCCTCTTAAACTGCTTTCAAGGACATATAGGACAATTTCTCAGTGATTAAGAGCAATAGCAAAAAAACAGCCCCGCCCCACCTGGCTGTCTTTGTACAGCTGTTCTACTGTGGGGGCGTCCCCATGCTAAAATTAACCCCGCTCTGTCCTAAATGACCAATCAGAAACTAGAACACGTAAGCCAAAAGACTCCAGAAAAGGAAGCGAAACCATCTCCAGTGGCTATTGACATGTGAAAGAGTGACAAATACACAAACAAGTCACTAGGCAGCCCAACCACAAATACACGTCTCTTTCATTAGTGATTTGTCCAAAACTGAGAGTTTGCAATTTGTTGAATAAAAAAAAAAATCTGATTCTAATCCTAAAAGATACATTGTCTGAAAGTGCCTTGAAAGAGTGATCTCTCTGGCTCCTTCACATTGCCAGAGTGGGGCAAATGATATTTCTGGTGTATGAATTTAACCAATGGAGCTGTCCACATAAGAGCGGCCACACCATAAGAAAGGGTTTTAAGAGACAAATAACAGGATTTAAGTTGCTAAATCATTGGCCAACTTTCATCTCTCACAATCCCAAATCTTGGTTGTGTATGTGAACTGTCAGTGAAGAGATTTTGCCTAGTTGGACCACGTCTTTTGCTGGTCGAAATGCGTGCCACTTCATTTACTTAGATGCGGCTGTGCCCATTTCATCAGCTGAACTGAGGCCTGTGGACTGAATATGGAGATACTCACATTCAGAAACGCATCATGAAGGTGAAATCCACCCTTCTGCTACAACCCCAGGAGCCAAACTCTGTGTGGGCACAGCGCAGAGATAGAAGGCGGGTGGACTGGGATCTCAGCTGCTTCCCAGTGGCATGGGGATTGGGAGGCATTTGATCAAACAGGGAAAATCTGAATCATTCCTCTTGATTCATTTTGCAAGAAAATATACTGCTATATTCCAGGAGAGACAGCAATAAACACGCCACTAAGTTACTTGAGCAAATAAGTACACAGTTGTACTAGAGGCACAAGCACATGAGGTTATTGGTAAACGTATAGTCAATATGATATGCCAGGGCTCAGCTGCTACTGCAAGGAAGGCCATATAGGTACCCAGCTAGCATGAAGGGAAACAGCACTACACAAATCTATTAAGCAGGGCTGTCCTTAGGATTTATGGGGCCCTACAAAATACTATTAAACTGGTACCTCTGTGCCCAACAGCAGCCCAGGAGGGAAAGGGGATTTTTTTAGAGAAATGATTTTATAATCTTCAGCAGCACACGGATGAAATAATTTGAAAACAAATTTTAAACGATGTGCACTAACACTGTAAATTCAGAAATGTATAAATTCAGACAGTAAATTCAGACAGTCTATTCCTGGGGTTGGCAAATGCCTGTTAAAGGCTTCTTTGCCACTTAAATGGCTCTTTCACGGGTTCAGTGCTCTGCTGATATTTCTGGCAGGCTTTTTCATTTTTAAGTTAACAAGAGCTTCTCCTGAAGAAGCAGATCCACAGAACAAAAATAAGAGGCAGGTGGATGGACATTAAGACCCAGTGGTGCCCCAAATTTTCAGGTGCCTACAAAACTTCATATTCTGAATATGGGTAAGGACTGCTCTGCTATTAAGGTACCATGTAGATACACTACTAGAGAAGGTGTTTTAGTTAAAGATACTGCAGTGACAGGGCCACATAGATCTGAGTGCCACAGAAATGTGAACAAGTTTATCCTCACAGTACCCCATGGAATGAGGAAATGATATTATACCCATTGTACACACAGGGAAACTAAAGCACAGACAGGGATGTTAGGGAAGTAAAGAGATTTGCCCTAGGTTACACAGGGAGTCTGTGGCAGAGGAAGCACCCACAGCATCTGAATCCCATGACCACTGGACTGCCCAGCCCATTCCACATGGCTGTGTTATGGGACTGAGGACAAAGAGCTCTGGTATGGTGGCTGTGTGATGGTTTTGAGCACACATGTCTTTTCTGATGACTCACGTGCATATACAGTCTTATCATCTGGGAGCAGAGGCAACTCTGCATATCTTGTGGGGCGGGGAAATATTCTCTGGTGGCTGGGAACTATGAATCCAGAGGTCTTAAAAAAATCAGGTCTCTAGATTTCAAACCCTTTCCTGAAGGGTCAGGACTTCTGGCATTTCTGAACTGCCTCTGGCCAGCAAGAGTGACCAGTCCTGGGGGAAAAGAGGTTTGAACAGGTACACACCATCCTCAAGATAGCTGAATCACAAAGGTGGGAGAGTCCATTCCTGGGCAAGCACGTCTCCGCCCAGTGGAGTTATCAGCACTGCAGGCAGCATTTCCCTTCATCCTTCTTCCAGTGCTGCCAGATCTATGGCACAAGGCTTGGCTGAGCTTCCCCTGGCACATGAACATCGGGGAACATTTACAAGGGCCACCATATGTCTCCCTTCACTTGCCCTTGCGTGCCCATCTGCTTCTAGGAAGCGTAGTCCAATCAAACAAAGCCACTTCCTCATCTGGCACAAACTGCTGCAATTTCCCTGGCTCCAAGGGCATTATGCAAATTTCTCTCTGGGGAAGGTCTGGCCCCACAGCCTCCTTGGTAATTTTATTGGTGTCAGGGCCAGGAACTGTCCCTCAGCTGGACAGACAGGTGCTCGGTGTTTCCTACCAAGCAGTGACATGCAGGGTTCCAGTTAAGGCCCTCTGCCTGAGGGTAAAGAGCAATGTAAAGGCCTCCAGCGTTGGATCCAGACTTTAAACACTAACCAGAGGGCCGGGTCCAGCCAGGTGCTGCTATGTGCTCCCACAAGCGGCTGCCTGCCCTCAGTTCCCGTTGCCAAGCAACAGCTCACAGGACAGCTCAGCTCAGCACTGGACCTTTAGGGAGGGATTTGCCACAGGCTGAGCCAGCATTTGCTCAGACTAAGAAAACCTGGCTATGTCGGTGCCAGAGCTCATGGCACCAGCCGTGGCACACCTGCCCCTCTCATAAACCCAAAACCTTGGCGAGTATGTGAATTGCCACTGAAGAAATTTTGCCTCAAGTTGGGCCTGCTCCGGAGTCCCCCTGGCATCTATGGGACTTTCACCATTGACTTCAATGGGCTTGTTCATTAATGTTTGTTGACCAGAGTGAGCTGGCTCCTGTTGCCTAGCTGAGCTGTAGCATATAACCCCACAGCCCAGTCTGTAAGGCTAGCCAGGGGCCTTTTTACCCCACTGCACCAGGCAAGGCAGCCTCAGGCTTTCCATTCTAACAAGATGACAGGCCAAAACCACTGCAGCCAATTAAAAGGTTCCCATGGAACCTGACAGAGCATTTCGGCCTCCTGGACCTTTTACAAACGCTGCATTCACTTAAAGTAAAATCCCCTGGGAATCTTTAATGAGGTTCTTTGGAGCAGATCAGGGAGCTCCCAGCTCCAGAAAAGATTTAATGGCAATGTCCTGGTAACACGCAACTCAACACAGCCCATTCATCTGTCCAGATGATTGATGGTGGTTAATAAGCAGCCGATTAAAAAAACGGGGTCATTTCAGCTTGAAAAGAGACAGCTAAGGGGGGATATGATAGAGGTTTATAAAATCATGACTGGTGTGGAGAAAGTGAGTAAAAAAGAGTTATTTATTCCTTCCCATAACATGAGAACTAGGGTCACTAAATGAAATTAATAAGCCACAGGTTTCAAAGAAACAAAAGGAATTACATTCAACCACTGGAACTCCTTGCCAGAGGATGTTGTGAAGGTCAAGACTATAACAGGGTTGAAAAAAGAGCAAGATAAATTCATAGATGTTAGGTCCATCAATGGCTATTAGTTAGGATGGGCAGGAATGGTGTTCCTAGCCTCTGTTTGCCAAAAGCTGGAAATGGGTGACAGGTGATGGATCACTTGGGGTACGGCTACACCAGGGAGGGGGGGATTCGGAGAAGGGTATGCAAATTGCACTTGCATTTGCATATCTTCTTCAGATTCTTTTTCTCGAAGAGACTTTTCTGATATTTGGCCCATCTACCCAGGGCCAAATGTTGGAAAAACCCCTTCTTTCGGAAGCCCCTGTACACATTGTTTTATGAGGAATAAGGGGGATTTCAAAAGAGGAGATTTTTCCAACATTTGGCTCCATGTAGAAGGGCCAAATATTGGAAGAGACTCTTCCAGAAAAAGAATCGGAAGAAGATATGCAAATAAGAGTGCAATTTGCATACCTTCTTCCGAAAAAAATACCTCACAGTGTAGCCTGGTAGGTACTGAGGGGAAAATTCATCCCTAGACACAGGACTACCACAAGCATACTCTAGGTGATTACCTGTTATATTCATTCTTTCTAGGGCATCTGGCATTGGCCACTGTTGGAAGACAAGACAGTGGGCTAGATGGACCATTAGTGTGACTCAGTATGGCGGTTCTTATGAAACCTACAGCACTCAGAGGAATCAGCCCTGCAGTTACCCTGCAGCCCTGCATTACCCAGGGAAACTCTAGCAGAGGCCAACTGGGTGCAGATTGTACAGACAGGGTTGGATCCTTTGTGACATGAATCCTGAACAGAACTGATCAATGTTTTGGTTCTCCATAGTTTTGAGTGGCCAGACATTGTTAGCACCTTAACCCAGTCATACTTTACTGTGATACAATACATCACACAGTTATATTAACCCCCTTCAGAAAAGAGAGCTAACTAAAACGTGTCCACCGCACATTTTGGGTACTAACATCTATTGCTCATGGCTCTATTTTTGCTTACATGAGACATTTACTTCAGGTACAGCATGGAGAAATAGCAAAAAGAGCTTTGCTTTTCATTTGTGGGGCAGTTACTGTTTCTGATAGCTGAGATCTGTTTTTTCCATTCAAACACTTTTTGATGACATAAACCTAGTAGGTACTGAGGGGAAAATTCATCCCTAGACACAGAACTACCACAAGGCCTCAACCCTTCCTGAAGGCCCTACCCCAGCAAAGTAGTTACATGCTTCAAGTTAAAATCTGTGAATCAGGGCTTAAGTCTTCAAAACAGGTTTTAAGTGAGCCTATAGGCTTTGTGCTGGGCTGGCTATTGACTAGGATAAATGTCACCTGAGGGGCTTTGATGTTAATGGGAGCTGAGGCCCTCAACACCTCATATCATGAGGCCAGACTGCACAGGGAAAACATGAGATTAAGTCTATGTTGATTTAATTAGTTGTTAAATCCTGAGAGGAAAAATATATTCATTCAGCTGGAAATTCATTTGTTTTATGTCTGTTTCCTTCGGTCCATAAAATAATGAGCAAATTAGACTTAATCCCTGGGATGCATTAACAAACAATGGAGGCTGGGTGAATGTATGAGGTACAAATGTTCTCAACGTTTTTTGGTTTTTTTTTTTAATTAAACAAGCCTAGAACCTATGTGAAAATTGGGAGATAAAGATCAATGGTTTCACAGAGCCTGAAGCAAGGAGCATGTTTTTAATGGTGCAGTACAATGGAGGAATATAGAGATAATTAAATGAAATAAATATTTTGCACTCATTTCTTTACTCAAAGTAATTGAACAATATAGAACCTTCTTGCAGGGGAAAAAACGGATTTGCATATATGCGTCAAAACTGCAACCGACAAATTTCCTAGTCGAATAAACTGAATCTCACTGCAAGTTGGGTGAAACCACAGGATAAATTATTTATGAGTTATGATACATGTGTGCACCTGTATATATAAATATATATATAAAAACATGCACATACACACAAATATTTAGACACAGATTAATTGAGCAGCACCGAATGTAAACATTGAAGTTTGTGAACTAGTTACAAATTTCCATCTGCTGATAAAGGACTCATTATTTTTATTATCAGGTGATATTATCCAGAGAGAAAAACATTGTTTCCAGTCTCTTCAGAAAATTTAGAAGAGAATTGCTTTCCACGAAGGAAGTAATTATTAAATATAAAAGACACTAACATTACTTCTCACAGTGCATGCTGTACTAATGGAGAAAGATTTATGTTTTTCTGTACACTAATAAATTATATCACTGGATATTTTTTTAAGAGAAAGGTTAATTTTTCTTTTAATCATAAAACAAGGACAGTTGTATTTGAATTTAAAACACCCTAAATTGGTTTGACACAACTTCAAACATAAAATCACCTAACTTGAAAAGGGTGGGAGGAGGGATATTTCAGAAAACAACTAGAAATGAGTATGGGAGGGGAGGAATAGACAGGAAAAGGAAGACTGGAGCTTGAGTCTGCCTTTTGCAAAGGGCAATACATAATGTGTTAATTATACACCTACATACAACAGCCTGGGTCCAGTTCTGCAGTGCTGTCCCATGATTGTCAGGATCAGCCCCTCATGCATGATTTAGGGAGGCTTATTTATCATACATTAGTTTGGGGGTTTTTTTCACTCCATCTACAAAGCTTGGAAGCCTGAATGTCCTGATTCCTGCTATAGGAGGGAGAAAAATTAATTTGGGGACAGTTTTAAGAATACAGTGTCCAAAGTCAAGTTTCTCTAAACCAGGGTGAAGCTCTGGGACTGACCTAAAAAAGGCTAGAGTGAGTGATATCCTATTCCTGGCAGACCACAGGTGCTCCTAGGCTAGTAGTTCAGACTCTGGGTCAGTAACTGCTGCTGCAAAAGACCCTTTTTGGCAGCTTCTTTGAATCAAAATGACAGCTGACTGAAAGCTGCTTGGAAAATTGAGAGGTTGGTGCCCTTGAGGCCCCTTTGAAAGTCTCAGACAGACATCATGACATAGCACTTAATTTTAAAGAGCAGCGTGATGTGAAAGGACATTGATCCTGGCTGAACTATGAGGCAAGCTATGTCAGCATATTCTTAATAAATGTTTTGGACCAAGTGCAAAATACTCGGAGCAAACTTTTGCTCAAGGAAATAATTCTTACTTGGGCAAACAGGCTCATTAACTTGCATAGAACTCCTCTCTTGAGTATTTGCAGGGTTGGGCCCTTTGTCCGTACTTAGTCATATCAGCTGCAAGTGCATGCTTTATTTATTTGTTCTTTTTATTAGGTACTCAAGTTCAGACAGTGGTTGAATCTTACAGTCATAGTCTAATCTAACATCTAACCAATGGAATCCCTAGCAGAGTGAATTATTTCTTGATGTGAGTAGAGGGTGGAGGGGATCTGTATGTATGTATGAAGGTAATCCCAGACAGCAGCTTACATATATATAAAAACAGTGAATTACAACCAAAATATAACAGAATCTCCCTTCTTCTTAACAATTCCACGCAATGTCCATTTCTCAAATCAATCTCACATGGGCTAAGCACTGTCTGTGTAGCTTAGAGTTGAAAGCTGTGAGAACCAGAAGGAAAACAAGATGAGCACAGATAACAAGCGGGAATTTCAAGATTCTGATGAATATCTCTGAAGTAGCCTATTGACAGGAAACCAGCACATTTTTGGGTAACCTGCAAATCCATAACTGATTCTTACAAGCAGACTTCAGAGAAAACAAATTTCTATTTCTCTGGTTTTATGCTAATAATCTTTGCAATAGCAATAGAGCATGAATTCATAGGAGGACCCACTGTGGGGATTGGCAGCCTGCAATATGATTTTTGGAGCCACAATTAAGCAACATGAGATATCGTGGTGTTGTTAATTTAGGCCTCTCCACAGCAGATCACTTACACGTGTGAAATTCTTTGTTGGGCTGGGGTCAATCATTGTGCTTGGAACAAGGGAGCAGCAATACACCAAAATGAGAAATAAGTGGATGTAAAAACTTAACAGTTTGAAAAAATTGGCTCACATGGAATATGGCCCCAGGAGATGGTCTGTGTGTGTGCTCCCGGCCTCCAAATGACCCCAGAAGTTAGGGCTGCCAGTTTTGGTTGACCGTATTCTGGGAGTTTCATCACATGCTCTAATCTTTCCAGGATTGCCCTGGAGCCTCCAGGAATGAGAGTTGGCATCCCTACTTGCAGTGGAGCTAGAGAAGGAAGTTTGTTGTCATTTGCCTCAGAATCTCAGTTATACCCGGTTGGTACAGCCAGTGTGTATTTTTAATTGAAGCCAAGATTGGGAACTCCAGGGAGTAGCTGAGAGCTATTAACCTGCAGGGGATTTCTCAAAGTTTTTCATTTATTTTTTAAAAAGTGCATTTAAAGAAGATAAAGTACTGACACTGAGATCGCATAGGGCCTGGACTAGGCCCAGACCTGGATTCCATCTCCTGGCGGTTAGCCCTTTAGTGTGCTGGCTCCAGAGAACCCACCCTGCTCAACATAGGGGGGCTGGACCTCCAGCCCAGGCCTTCCCTCTCTCTCTGTGACTCTCTACAGCAATTCCAGCCACACCAGACCCCTGAAGGTCTGTCCTGGGCCCCTTCACAGTGCCAGGTGTGATTTCAAGGAGTATTTACAGGGACAACAGAATCAGAAAGTCCTTAGATCAGTACAGAGAGATTAAGGTAAGTATTGCCCATTCTGGGTAGTGCAGGGCCCTTTGACCATGCTCTATGTCTCGCTTACATCTGACCTTCTTAGCCAACCCCTAGTGTCTTCTACAAGCCAATCCTTTATCCCTCCACCTTACTCCTTCCAGCCCTTTGTTCTCAAGCTGAGGTCTCTACCCAGCTTCCTGCTGAGCAGTAGGGGACTCTGTCTCCCTATGTGACATTGACTGCTAGCTGGCAAACTCCTGGTTATTGGGTTTGCCTCTATCTTCTGGATTTTCCTTTCACATGACCTCAGCCAGTCTCTCTCTTTAATTAAAAAAAAAAAAAAAAAAAGCTCATTCAAGCTTAGTCAGCTAGGTAAGGTGTATCCACTTCTCTCTAGCCTGTCTGAAAAGCAAACTCTAGCCTGTCTGAAAAGCAGACCTCCCCCCACCCCTGGGTAGCCATATAGACTCTAGGGGAAACTGAGGAACACATAGGCCTCACCAAAACAGTAAGGAAAGTTCTCAGTTGGTCACACACATTTGAATTCTGGAAAATGTGATCATGCCCACACAGAAGAACATGTACCACTGTTATCTTTGAAACAGATGATCTCCGCTCGGATCAAGAAGGGGCACTGGACCATCTGAGCACAAAGGAGTAATGGAATTAATTTATCAAAAGGACAGGGAACCCCCTTTCTTCTGCCCTCCCCTCTCTAACATGAGTGCAGGCACAGTTCCAACAATGCAGCTAGAGATCTCAGGCATGAATGCAGCCCAGTGGACATATTAAAGACCTGTCATGCTTAGCTGAAATCACAAACATCTCTCTCACCCTTATTGTACTGTACAGATGTTCCAACCACAGCTCAAAATGGGCCATGGGGTTGTTTTCGAACATCTTATCTTTGCTAAAATTATGTCCCAGCAGGAAACAAAGGGCTGTCTTGGGTGAACACCAGCTGGGGTCTAAAAATAAACCAGTGAGGCCTTGTTTCCACAGAGCTGGTGCATTTGTGACAAACATGTTTTCTGTCCACGGCTGCTTGGTAATGTTTATGCCTGGTCCTCCTAACGGCTCAGTTCTGAGTACGGTTAAAGAAGGGTCACTTTACAAACCTGTGTTCCGCTGCAGAGCTTCAGTGGGCTTAGCGTCCCTGTGAGGAAGGCACCAGATGGCTCTGGTGACAGTTGCCGTAGAAATTCAGAAAGGGAGGCAGCGTTTCAGAATCAATGCACTAATTCACCATTGCAGGAGCTTATGGGGAAGTGAAAGGAAAATCTCAGGGCCATTGTCCCTGTGACTGCTGTACAATGACAGACCATGCAAGACCATGTCCAGGTGGAAGGGCAAGAAGGGAAACACTTCCTTCAGCTGAGAGAGAACTCCTATCAGTTCGCAAAACTCCCCCTCACTCTTTTTTAACCAAGATCAACAGGGAGCAATTTTGTATTTTATTTAGCAGTTACTAGACCATAATAACTGGATGCTAAATCTCCATTTGTACCTGTGACTCCAAAGGCGAGATCTACAAATAATAACTCCCAGAACAACTATTTCAAAATAAACTTAATCCTCTTCACAAGCAGGGGTTATTTTTTCAAAATAACAGGCTTAGTAGTGTGGACACTTGCCTTGTTATTTCAAAATGACTCCCCAGTGCAAACAGTTTAGACATGCCCATAATGAGTGAACCTTGTAACATAGCTGGGGAGAAAGCAGATGCCAACATGTGCTGGGAAGTGACTTTCTCCCTTACAGGAGAGACTCTGCATCCATGTTGTTCTTCCTTTATTTTTTTACTCATGTTTATTAATGTTAAAAAGACAACCTGGGGAATTTGGAGAAGGCAGCAAGCAATCAGGCTGCTGGGACATAAACACACTCCCATCAATAATAATTTCCTACAGGCTGCCATGAAACCTCTAATGGCCATGAATGGTCAAGGTCTTGGTTTTATGTCCTCTCTGAACCGAGTGCCACAGGATTCTCTGTAAGATCTTTTCTTTGCGAAGGTCTCCTGTTCCCATTCTGAGATCATGTCAACACTAGTCTTTGGGGCATTGGTTAATGACAGTGGTCAGTGACAAGTCAAAGAGAAAAGCCACAAAAAGCAGTGAGATCTCATTTAGCAAATGAGCTTTCAGGGCAGTAGCCCAAGAGTGAGGGGAAACAAGTTTAAACCAAGTGTTGCTCACACAGTAACTGAGCCCCTTGACACAGAGTCTGGAGCTGGCTGGGAGGTTCCAAAAGGAACAGTAAACAGAGCCAGAAGGCACAGACAAAGCCAGCATCAGCTGGGGACAGAAGCCTTTATTGCCAGTGAGTTACCAGGTCAAGGCAATTCTCTCCCTACCTGGGAACAGCTCCGACTCCAGTAATGAGCTGCTCTGGAAAAACTGGATCAGGTTTTCTTTGCCTCTGTGAAGCAGACTCCAGAGCCATCTCAGACTGACAAATTCCCTGAGAGATTGTAGCCTTCCCTTGCTGCCTCTAGTAAGTCATTGACGAAGCTTGACTGTGAGAGAGATGTCTGCTTGGCTCTGGTGCTGGAGCAGATAAGCTGCATTCATCACTGCTTACAAGGGAAAGGGGATCTCCCACATCCAGAATCATAGCTCCTGTTTGACTCCTGGGCCTTCAGACAGCTCTGCCAATGCATCTTATTCTAGACTATAGCATCCTTTATGACTCCAGCCCTACACTTGCATACTACTCTGCCAAAGCACATCAGCATGACTGGCAGCTCCGCCTGCTAGTCTAGTTGCGTCTCCAAATAGAGATGAATAATTGTGCCTCATGAAGAGTGCAGAGATTTTCTAAGGTGCAGTGGCATCCACTATAGAACAAAGTACAGTAACCAAACTCAAGCCAATATCAGGACCTATCCAGCTTTTACTGTTCCCTGCCTACCTGCCTCTTGTGCTTCTGTGGCACCTATCAAAGGGGGCACTGAAGGACCCATAACCAGTTTTGATCCTAAGACGCAAAACTGCAAAGCTCAATTCCATCCTCTCTACTGAGCTTTGCCTGGAGACATCTGGATGGATTCATCTCTCTTTAGGCAGAGACATCTCTTACACCTTGCACACTGTGTTGCCAAGAGGCAGTGGTCCTTCCCTTAAAGGATTCAGAAGCAATAAGACCACAAATTGGGTGAAGGCTTAAAGACTTTATTAAGCAAATCTCAGAATAAAATACAATGCTTACGTCCCTTCTACTACCGGGAACCCACTGAAGAAAGACAGAGAATGGACCCCAATGGCCAGTATGTAGACCTCTCCGCAGCTTCAGTCTATGCCGAGGTTCCAGTGTTAGGAATATTCCTGGCCTTTATATAGTATTGGATCTGCAGTAACCAAACCTGTTGTTTTGAAAACCTGACAAGATTGTTGATACATTGCATATTTTCCCAGGTCAAATAATCAGCTTGGCCGGTGGCAAACCTTCAATATAGATAACTATGTGATAATCCCAAACACTCCCGTACCAGGTGGATAGCCTTGGGACCTGTCCCAGAACTTGTTGAAAGTAAACAGTGCAGTCTTAAACTGTACCATCTTGAGTAAGCAGCTAACTCTTTGATAATAATAAAATAAATAATAAGAAACAAAAAGCACAAAAGGCTGCGTAGGGCATCCATGCCTGAAAGGAGATGCAGGCATAAAAGGAACGATTGCTGTACACCACCTAATCTCCTCAATATCACAATCGTCTTCCGCATTTCCACTACACACACAAAGTCCTTTCCAGTCATATCCACTATGCTTTTGGAGGCAACTTTAAACAGAATTTGAATGGAAATTATGCCCCTCACTGATGCAGCAGGACCATTTCAAATAACCAAGAAGCACTTCAGTAAATGTCTGTATACTAAAGGAATATACAGACATATGCCCACAGTCTATATTAGCAATACCCTGCAGGGTTCAGATGCTCTGCCAGGCCTGGGTCCTGGCCTCTGGGCAGCCTCTCTGGCATCCCACCAGCTTCGCCACCCTTTAGGGTCCTGCCTCCCATCATCCCCATGGGCTATACAGTCCACCGTCCTTGGGGTCCAAGCCACCAGTCTTGGAGGCTCAGCTGTTGCTCAAGGTCCTACCACCGGCCTGGTTCCCATAGCTGCCTCCAGCTGTGTCTGGGTTGCCATCTCTCCTGGTCCAGACTACTGGATGCTATTTTCAGCAATGGTATCAGGTCCATCAAGACCAGAAGAATTAGCAACTCTAGGTGTGACCCCAGCCTGGGGCAGTGAGAGGCGCAAATGGGGGGGGCATAGCTCAGCACACCCACCCTAAAAATAGTTCCAGAACCACTGATGGCCCAGATGTTTGTCTGAGATAACAAAACCTAGCCTGAAGTATTTGTGAGAACACATTTCTTGTGAGATTTCATCGATCCCGTAGCAGATAGAAATATGCTGAGCCAAGCCTTTCTTGCAATAGTTTGGCACATTTGCTTCCAATCACAGCTAGCTCCTAGAACTTCAAAGACTCTCGGATGCTTCTTGGGAAGGAATGTTATGATTAAACTAGGTTTTCCTATCTCTAATCCCCATGAGCTATGCTCTGCTCTGCTTTCTGATGGGCAATAAAATAAACATTCTAAGACTCAAGCGGTAGAGACATCACTGGTCACATTCCAGCCTAACACGAGGGTTTTATTCATAATTATTATTTATAAGAACATGAGAATGGCCATACTGGATCATTTCAAAGGTCGATCTAGCCCAGTATCCTGTCTGCCAACAGTGACCAATGACAGGTGCCCCAGAAGGAATGAACAAACAGAAATCATCACATGATCCATTCCCACTTTCTGACAAACAGAGGCTGGGGACACCATCCCTGCCCATCCTGGCTAATAGCCATTGATGGACTTAATGTCCATGGACTTATCAAGTTCTTTCTTGAACCCTGGTTAGAGTCTTGTCCCTCACAACATCAACACTAAGGAGTGAGAATCATGGATTAGGACCACGCTATCGTTGATGCTGTGCAAATACAGAATTAAAAAGGTGATCACTCCCCTACCAAGTTACAGAAGCAATTAAAAATATATATATATATATCAGCTCCCTCTGTCGAATGTATTGCTGTGAATATCAGTATCAGTGCTGTATCAGCCCATTCTGTTCTTGTAGATAGGCCCAAAGAAGCATTATAAAGAAAGAAAGCCTGAGATGCTCAACACAGACCTATCTGATTGACTCAAACATCACAACGGATGTCTCCCTGGGGAGTGGGAAAGGAATGAACAAATTTAAAAGCCAAGGGATATAGTCACATGCCTTTGTGTTAGCTTGTTTGGAGGGGGCCCTAAGAAGTATCTTAGAACTTAGATCTCACAGTGTCTTTTGATTGCTTTTTAACTACACTTTTCTAGGTTGCAGAGACACCTTGTGGCCATTTTCCTGTAATTCACTAACGCACAGGTTTAACATTCAGGGCTTTTCTTACCCCAAGATTGATGCTCCAGAGAGTGATCTCTAGGGGTTCGATTTAGAGCATCTAAGAAGGACCTGCTGAATCAACTGCTGATGGTGTCCCTGTCAACTCTGGTATTCCTCCTGGTCATGAGTAAGGAAAGACGGTAGGGGAGTTTCTCCCATCGAAATCCCACAGTGGGGATACCACAGAAATTCGACCTAAGGTACGTCAACTCCAGCTATGCTAGTCTCATGGATGGAGTTGTGCATCTTAGGTAGACTTTCTCCTGTGGTGTGGACCTGGGTTCATTCTTCACAAGTATCAGTCACATGGCTTCGGGGAAAGCTAGAAACTATAGGCTTGTCTACAATGCAAGTTGTGTTGGTGTAACAGATGTTATTCTAGGGTCTGATAAGCCACCCCCGGCCAACTGACATAAGTTACACCAAGCCTAAACATCAGCGTGGATCGCGCTATGTCCTCTCTCACCTACACATCTGCCACCTCTTGGGGAGGTGGATTTATTATGCCAACAAGAGAGCTTTCTGCCATCACCATAGAGAATCTTCACTCAATGCGCTATATATCAGTGCTGCTGTGCCAAGAGAGCACGTCTAGCATAGACTAGTCCAATGTCAAAAGACAGCTGAAGGGTGCTAATCAATAGGACTAAATTGCCCAACCTGCTGACCCTAACTCACTGTTCCTTTTTTTTTTACAAAATGGCGGAGCCTAATTTTCTGTCCATCCCTTCTCACTTCCCCAACTGCGTTTGAGCCTGGTAAACTTGCTCCCTTGGAATGTGTTTTCACAGCAAACCCAATGAGTGATTTCTCCAAGGCCTTTCTAGATGGGAGCAGGGAACAGGGTGTCTCAGTGGGAGGGCACCAACTATAGGCCTGAGCGAGGCTTTCACAGCTAGTTAAAGCTGGAAACACACCAGCACACTCTTAGCAAACAACGCCACTGTTAGATAGGGGTAGAACCTAAGTAATTTCCCTGCCTACTTCCTGTATAGATAGCACCTCAACACACTCCATGAGACATACCAGTGCTGTCATGCCCATTTTACAAAAGGGGAACTGAGGCACAGAGAGATAAAGACACAGAGCCACAGTAGGCTGCTCTCTGCCACTGGTTAGTTTCAGTGGAAGTTAGGAATTGGAATACATTTGAGAACATGGGTTTATGTGACTTGCCTGAGTCATACAAGACGCCAGTGGTGAAGCAGGGATCTGTCCCAGGTCTCAGACTAATTTCCAGACCAGTGGCATGTGTGGGCAACCATTCAGGAGAGAGTCAGATGCCACCCACCTGATTAACAGAGTGCCCATCGCAATGATTTTTAATTCTACTGGTGGTGTACATTTATACATGCCTTGGTGCACATAAAATTTATTTCACTCGTGGATGGAGAAAATCCTCACATGGCTGAAAAAGATTATAGGGAATATTGTCACTGATCACTATGCTGCCATAGCTCACCTTCATGCCATGGTACCCACTTTACTGTCAAAGGTGAGAACATCTTTCAGACAGGCCATTCTCTTTCAAATCAGCAAGCTAAGAGGCAACGGAATGAGGTTATTGGGAATTGTGGGAAAGCAGCTATTTTAATTGATGGGCTGATGATGGCAATGTCAAATCCTGAGATTCTTGTGCAGGTATTATTCAGTCCTCACTCGGGCAGCCCTGTCCTTGGATCTGCCTGAATAAGGAGTGAACAATGAGTAAGTGCTAAAATGATCATTTTAATTCCAGGAGTGGTACTGAGGTCGAGAAAGGCTTTGGGTTTTTTTCTGGATATGGAAGTGAATGTGGAGGTTGCATTGGTATATGTCCTACAGAGATCTTGTCATTGGTATCCCTGCCAGTAGATGCACGATTAGACATTGAACTGTGTAGGAATGTGAACATAGCCATGGGACATAGAATCATAGAACCATAGAATCATAGATCTGGAAGATACCTCAGAAGGTCATCAAGTCCAGCCCCCTGCTCTAGGCAAGACCAATTCCAACTAAATCAACCCGGCCAGGGCTTTGTCAAGCCGAGACTTAAACACCTCTAGGGATGGAGACTCCACTACTTCCCTAGGGAACCCATTCCAGTGCTTCACCACCCTCCTAGGGAAATAGTTTTTCCTAATATTCAACCTGGACCTCTCCCACTGTAACTTGAGACCATTGCTCCTTGTTCTGCCATCCGTCACTACTGAGAACAGCCTCTCTCCATCCCCTTTGGAATCTCCCTTCAGGAAGTTGAAGGCTGCTATCAAATCCCCCCTCACTCTTCGCTTCTGCAGACTAAACAGACCCAAGTCCCTCAGCCTCTCCTCATAAGTCATATGCTCCAGCCCCCAGCACCCATGTGAGCTGGATTTGCCGGTTGCTGCAGGAACTGCCTGGATTGCTCACAGGGCAGTATTTATAACAGGTGGGGAGTGTCAGATGATGGCTGGTTCATGCTGTTCCCAACTGCTGACGTCCTTCAAGGTCAACATTATACGTAGTGTGGGGGCTGCACTGTTCTAATTCCTGAATCTTGGAGTGGGATCTCCAGAGTGGCACAGCACAAGGAAGTAATTTCCCCATCCAGCAGGAAATGAGAGGCTGACTTGGAAGGACACCAGCTGGGCTCTAAAAATAAGCTCACGCTTTTGGAGCAACATGTTTTTGTCAACTTCCAAAGCGTCTGACAGTTCATCATGGAGCTTCTCCTCTATCCTCCTGGCATCCCTTTGCGTAGGAAGGCGCATGGTGGCAGCGGAGCCACTTTTCAAACCAGCAGCTGCTCTTTCTGCTCCCTGGGGTTGTTCATTTATTCAGCTAATGAAAACAGTGAGCTGGTCTTGTGACAAGTGCTATAGAAATTAATGAAAGGAGATGGCAGTTCAGAATCAATGCACCAATTAAGCCTTTCATGAGCTCGTCGGGAAAGGAGATATGCTTCCAAAAGGAGAAAAATCTCATGTTCATTCATTCTGATAGCATCACCATCACTGCTGTGCAATGGCAGAGGCATTCCCTCAGGGGCTCATTACTAACATTTCAGGCTCAGATTTTTGAGTGGGCTTTAATCACACAGACAGCCAATAGTACATGCTAATACTTCCTTATGCCGCTCACCCACAGCTCCCAGCAGAATATACCACCTGATTATAATTAGGGCTGCAATTCTGTCATGGAGGTTCCAGGAATCACAGGTTCCCTGACTTTCCACCACCACGATGTCTTCCAGAGCTGCAGGGTACAGGTGCAGCTGGCAGCAGGGCCAGCCACACCTGCCACTGCTGGAGCAGCCCTAGGGTCAGCTGCTTTGGTCATTGCTCAGGCAGTCATGAGAAGCTGGCCCTGGGGGCTACTCAAGAAGTGAATGCCGTAGCTGGCTCTGGGGAGCACCCAAGCAGCAGCTGTCCCAAGGCTAGTCAGAGTGGTGGCTGTGGGAGCATCCAAGCACCAGTGCTAGTGGCTGCCCTGGGATTGCTGGTCCTGAGGGCAGCTAGAGCTGCAGCCCCTGAGGCTGTAGGGAGAATGGTTCCCAGTGGCCTTGCAGCAATGGGCCACGGAGGGCAGTCAGCCCCTACTGTGAGATCCGGATCCTCCAGAACACCTCTGCCTCAGAAGCAAAGAGTTTGTCTTCCGGGGTATTTATAGTAAAAGTCCTGGGCTGTGAATTTTTAATTATTGCCCAAGACCAGTCCAGGACTTACTAAAAATACCCATGACTAAATCTTAGCCTTAATTATAATGTACAGACTCCAGCCTGCAAAACATCCTTCTACAAGGGAGGGTTGGCAGGCTTGGACTCTGTCTAAATAAACACAGAATTTTACAAACTTTGCATCCCTGGGAGAGAGATGCAGGTAAGTGAGAGGTTAACTCCTCCAAGCCTTTGGAGTGTCCCAAAATCTGGGGAGGGGTATAAAAAAAATGTCATGGAAGATGGGTAGGTCAGCAAGATATGAACCTTTGCATTATTTTGTTTGGAAGGGAGTCGGGAGAAATAAGGACTGTTTCAGCATTTGTATAGAAATGATCAGATTGTTTCTCTTGATTAATTTTTAAACAGGAGAACTCTGCCCTTTCTTGGGTTACAGAGACACCTTGTGGTCACTTAGTTATTTAGTGTAAGTCCTGGCATCAGCACACATACTATACAAAGGCTATGTCAACCCTGCTGTTCTTTTTTGGTTCACAATTTGCGTACCTTTTTCTGATTTTTTTATGAAGAGACTTTTCCAACATTTGACCCGTCTACACAGGGCCAAATGTGGGAAAAACCTCCTCTTTCAGCAGAGCCCTTATCCCTCATAAAATGAGGAATACAGGTCTTCCGAAAGAAGTCACCCGCTTTTTTGGAAACTGTTCCGAAAAAGCAGATGAGTTCTCTGGATGCAGCAGTTTTTCTGGGATACCTCCAGTATCCCGGAAAAGTTCTGTAGTGTAGACATAGCCAAAAAGGCAGAAGCAGGCAGACACAAGAGCATGATATGGTCAAGATGTAAGAATGGTGGAAATGTGTGATATTGTTGGAAAGAACAAACAACAAGCAGGAAAGAAATTAGCTTCAAAATTACATGGAGACTGAACAGCAAAGACAAGTGAAGGGACCAGATAGTGCAGGGGTCTGAGGATGGCCTGGGAGGCTTTTTATTCCTAGGTCTCTGGTTCAAATCCAGCTTTGGATGGTAGTGACAGAACAAACAGGGCAGATTAAGACACACTAAGGCCCTAAGTTATGTCAAGTTTAAGAGGCTCCATTGCATTGCCTAAAAATGAAGTTTAGTCTTTTTTTTTTTTTTTTTTTTTTTTTTTTTAAGAGTCTCCTCATAATCAGAAGTCCCTATGCTATGGCTTGTGTGTAAATCCAGCACTGTGAGAATGTTTTTTGGGGATGGAAGCGGCTGGTGTCAGGACATTGCTAGCACATGTTCTAGCTTCCTTCCCCTAGAAACCTGCTGACGAGCACAGCTCAGGGATAGCTATGGCAGTCAGGCCATTTGAGCATAGAGCAAGGACCAGGAGCCTTACATCAGCTGAGGAAGTTCTGTCCATGATGTCATGAGTTGGATGGGCACTCCTGCACTGAGGGAAAGACAGGAGGGAGAGCTGGGGGGGCTGTGCTCCCCCACAAACAGAAGAGGCTACATAGTATCTGGGCCCAGAGTGAACCACCCAAAGTGCAGATGGGCTTGGAACAAACTCAGCAATGTAGCAGGAAGTTCTCCAGGTGTCAGATGTTGGTGGTCCAATCACTCTAGTTTCTCAACCCCTGGGATCAAAGCATGACCAAGAGGACACTAATGAAATTGATCTTGGGTTCACGTGAGTCCCTGGGTGTGAAGATGAAAATACCAGTGTGCAGCTTTCCAGCATCTTCCAGCTGCTCTTCTGAAGAGGTTTTCATCACGCATCTCCCCAGCAACACTGGACAGATGAGCTAATGGAAACAGGATCACGTGGTTATACCATTGCATCCCCAGTAAGCTGTAATGGCTGAATCCTGACAGATGCTGAGTGCTGCCTGAAAGGGGCAGAGTTCCCCAGTCTCCTGGTTAGGACAATGGGCAAGGAGGGTGCTCAGCACCTCCCAGGAATGGAGGGTAATTTGGGGTAGCCTGGTGTTTACAAACCCCAGATGGAATGGGCGGCTAACTTCCTCCTTTGTGGTTTTACCGTTTTTCATTCTAAGGAAACATTCTGCTTGACTAAGTGCTGAGGTTCACTGCTGCTCAGAATGAAACTTTCACTCGGTTCTGCTGTCTCCCTGGCAGGTTTCAATCTGACCACATGGAAATTAACCTCAGAGACACAAAACCCTGGCCAGCTGTCTTGGCCTGCCTGAACCAAGCAAGACCCATTCCTAAAAGCTATCTGGGATTCGGCAGGGTGCTTCTCCAGCACTTAAATAAGCCAAAGTCCTCAATGAGACCAGCCAGATACCGCTCGGTATGGTTCAGCAGGTGCCTGTATTAGCTTGGCTATACTTATGTTTACACATGCAAGTGACTATGTGTTTGCCAGCAGGGGGAATCATACCCTCACTTGTGGCATAAATGGAGCCCTCATTCTCATTGGGTTTTTGCAGCCCAGCTTCTGTTTCCTTCACTACATGTTAACATTACAGCTGGTTAAAAATTTGGGTTTTATTGCACAGAAAATTTTTAAGAAAAGGGGAGGAAACTGACTTCTCACTGGAAACTCAAACCCCCCAAATACTGTACTCCAAAACTAGATGTCTCTCAGTCTGGACCCCCACGTTTTCGATAACGTGGCATTTCCCAAGGAAAGCTGGCACTTCTCATGAAAAATGTCATTCGGTTAAAAAAAGTTTTGAAAGAAACATTTTGACCAGCCGTTAGCAAAATATTTCATATCTCCACTTGAATGTTGTGAGGCCTAGATCTGTGTGAGGAAAGCCAAACACACACACGAGCCATGCATTCCATTTTATTCTTCTTGCTCCATTACCACAGTGCAGTATGCCTTCACAGCATGTAGGAGTCAATAGTTACTCACACTGTTTGTGGCCCACTCTTATTTTTTGTTGTATGTGTGTGTAACAGACCAAGTACAATAGGGCCCTGGTCCCTGACTGAGGCCTATAGCCACACAACACAATGCGCCACAAACCACAGACATCTTAAAGAAAGGATCCAGGACAGCAATGGGCAACCAAGGCTAGTGAATGGGCCGTAGGAGCAGACTGCAAGATTGTCATAACCAAGACGGTCTCCTGAGACAGGGTACTTTCATTAGCTGCGCTTGCATACCTAGAATTTGCAGGGTGTGCTGATGGACTGCAAGAGCTTTGTGCTCCCTCTGCATCCAGTCAAAGACCTGCTACAGTTCAATATTGTGTGCAATCAGCACGCATCTCACTTCACGTGCCCTCGCTTTACACACGTGTGTCACTTTTGTAATACTTATAGGAATAAAAATATGTGGATGAAAACCAGCAGAATCTGGCAATCTTGCCCGTGGGCCATGGGAAACAAAATATTTCATGAACCATACATAGAGCCACAATGGGCCGCATGCAACCCTTGGGCTACAGGTTGCTCACCACTGATCCAAAATGAAGAGATGCTCAGCATGGTGACAACTTTACTTCCAGGCCACTTTCTGGCCAGAATAATATTTGGTAGACAACACATGATCCCATGTAAGATGTTTCACATTCACTGTGGACTGCAGCAACCAGAGAGAAGAAAGAGGACAGAGACCTTACTGGGTTTAACCAGAAGATGGAGCTATTGGTCCCTAGAAAACAATACAAAACTACTTTCATGGGGAAATGTGTTACTTGCTAAAGAGGGGCCTGGAAGCAAGAGGTTCGCAACATGGAGCCTCATTAGCACCATTTTTTCCTGTTATAAACAACTTGATTTCTGTTATTTCTCCTTCCACTCAGCATTTGATGGAGTGGGTTTTGCCCACAAAAGCTTGTGATTCTATATATTTGTTAGTCTCTAAGCTACCACAGGACTGCTCATTGTCTTTAAAGTTACCGACTGACATGGCTACCTGCTGAGACTTTTTAAACATGGGGAGAGTTGGGATCAGCTGAAAAAAGTCAAGGCAGAGCACTTTTTCAACTCCATGACCACAATGGAGGGTGTCACAGAGTTTGAATGAGCTGTAGCAGTTAGCTATCAAACACTTGGAGAAAGTTCCTTAGTTTTATAGGGTTTTGTTCCCATATCAAGAAAATACCCCAGAGCAAGTAGGAGATTCCAAGTGTACAGAGAAAGGGAAAGAAATGGCACAAAGGAGAGTGTGAGGGTGGGGGAGGAGGTCTCTTTCCCACTTAGAAAGGTATGGGGAAATTCTTAGCAAGACTTACCAGCCATCCCAATGAATGCAGAACAGGCTATCCCATCTTACAGGGTGCTAAAGTAGGTCCTTAATGTCAAAGACTCACACCAAAAAAATCCAGAATCCAAGCACACCTGAACTTTTGGAGAAGATCTCATTTGAATCCAGTTCTATGACCCAGGCCCAGCTATACAAAATAGCATCAGTGTTAGTGTAATGGTATATCCCATGATGTGACATCCCAACTCCACCATGCAGAAGTCGTGGTGCAAACATAAGGATAGCTATACACCAGGGCTATGTCTACACTGGCGAGATCGTGCACCAGAAGTATGCAAATGATGCTAAGCGTGGAATATCGCCAAGCCTCATTTGCATACCTACTGAGCCACCATTTTTGCGGAAGAGGCTCTTGCGCCAGAAGGAGCATCTATACTGTCCCTTCTTGTGCAAGAAAAACCCTCTTGCGCAATGTCGTTATTCCTGAAAATAATTAGCAAAGTGACATTGCGCAAGAGAGCTTTTCTTGCGCAAGAAGGGGCAGTGTAAACAGCTCCTTCTAGCACAAGAGCCTCTTCCACAAAAATGGCAGCTCATTACGTATGCAAATGAGGCTCGGCGATATTCTGAGCTTAGCCTCATTTGCATATTTTTGGCGCAAGAATCCGCCAGTGCAGACATAGCCCAGGTGATTTTGTTTGGAAGACTCCCCAGTGTCAATTCTCATGGAGATAAAGAACAAAATCAGCATGTCCGTGTGTCTAGCCCACTTTTCAACCAGTGGCAGAAAACTGCTTTATCAATACTCAGTAATCCTTGTAACCTGTTGGAGTGATGCACATAATAAGTTATGTTCCTATTTTACAGACTGAGAAATTGAGGCATGAAGTGACTTGCCACTCACCCAGGAAATGTAGGGTGAAGCTAAATCCTGATTGTCAGTCCTGTCGTATCACCATTAAAGCTCACTTCCTCTGACATGCTGATCTCAGAAATTATGGTCAAAAGCAGGAGAGAAGCTTCACTGTGATCTATTTGTATATTCTTCCCTCAAAAGAGACAGAAATAAACACGTTTTGTCAGTCTGGCCTTTGTTCTGATCTAATGGAAAGAAGAACAAAGCCTGGGAATTAATTGGGTCTTCTCTGCTGGGTGATGAAAACATTCCAAAGATGCATGGGGAGTTTTATTTGCCTAACTTACCTCTGAATGGGTAAGCTTGTTACCTACTTGGGTTTCCTGCTCCAAAAAGCAATCCCTTCCAGAACTACGTTGCAACAAAGAACCACCCTTACTGCCAGAAGCAAGTGAAATGGTTTTCTCAAAAGACTCACCTTCCAGGATTAGCAATCCCACAAATAACCAAAAACCCAACCATTCCCAGCAACTCAGGCTGGCCACAAGTAAGTTAGACATTTATGGAACACACCCGCCTCCTTAGCTCTTGCCTTTTTTCCCACAGCTAGAAGGAACATGGGTTTAACCCGTATCTCATTAAGAAAACACTCACACTGGTTCATAAATTGACTCTCTAACGCTCAGCTGAGACTTCATAAGCAACCTGTTATCTCATAGCCCACTGGGACAGCCTGTCCTGGCGGTTTATAGGGTAATAACTCACACCTAAGATAAATGTGAAAGGGTCAGAGTTCACCTCCCCAGGAGTCTCTCCTGTAATAAAGTTGGATTTCTCCTGATCTCCCCTGTGAGTTTTTTTGATTAGGCAATTTTCACATGGTGACAGGGGTGAGGAATGGAATTGGCTCCATGCACTGGGGGCTTTTTGCCAAACCCTTCTCTAATAAGCTTGACAAGAAGCAGAAGAAAGTTGGTTTATGAAAAAGTCATTCGCTTGGAAGCTGAGCCATTAGAATGGGATGCCTTTGAATAACACAGTCTGCAGTGTGATGCCACTCCACAGAAGCAACACCCCCTGCTCAAAGCACCTTTCCCTCTGTCGCTCTTTTGACCATGTAGCACCAAACTTAAAGCCCCCAAAAG
Source organism: Pelodiscus sinensis (assembly GCF_052426305.1). Classification (NCBI taxonomy): domain Eukaryota; kingdom Metazoa; phylum Chordata; order Testudines; family Trionychidae; genus Pelodiscus; species Pelodiscus sinensis. Next base: position 13,062,823 of record NC_143085.1, read on the forward strand.
TTGTAGAAAGACTCCCATTGATGTCAGTGGGCTTTAGATGAGGCCAGTGCCCATACCGAATGACACACAGTGGGAGTACACAAGGAAACTACCACTCCCAGAAGAAAGTGTCAGGCCACCCCCGGCTGCCTTCTCCAGCCCAAATTCATTCTCTCCATGCTTCTGTGGGCTCCCCATCCCTACACGGTCTACATGTTATTTCATGGATGTCCTTCCTGGTGCCTCACAAACCACACACATAATTGTGACATTTTCTGGGCACAGGGAGAAATCAAGGGGTTGAGTTGCCGAGTGGTGACAGGGGTAAAGGTTTACTTGCCCCCCCTGCTTGATTTGTACCCAGCATGCCCACATGGATCGAGCATGCCCAGTAACATTGCTGAAGCTGGTTGCCCTCACTGGCTGTGTCTAGACTGGCCACTTTTTCCGGAAAACCATCTGCTATTACGGAAAAACTTTCCAACTGTCTACACTGGCCACTTGAATTTCCGCAAAAGCACTGACGATCTCATGTAAGATTATCAGTGCTTTTGGGGAAATACTATGCTGCTCCCGTTCGGGCAAAAGTCTTTTTCCGAAAAACTTTTGCACAAAAGGGCCAGTGTAGACAGCAGAGATTTGTTTTCCGCAAAAAAGCCCCAATCGCAAAAATGGCGATCAGGGCTTTTTTGCGGAAAAGTGCATCTAGATTGGCACAGACGCTTTTCCGCAAAAAGTGCTTTTGTGGAAAAGCTAGACGTGCTTTTCCGAAAATGCTTTTAACAGAAAACTTTTCCCTTAAAAGCATTTCTGGAAAATCATGCCAGTCTAGACGTAGCCAGTTTGTGCATTCCCCCCCTCCCCTCCGGCAGCCTTGGGTCTGTCAATGCAGTGTCTGAACAAAACAACTCAGCTGAGAACAGTGGGGATTAGTAACAGTGGGGTCAGTTAAACCTTGGCCTTTCCCCTGCCCAGCAATAGAAATGTGGGAAAGTGGAACCACTGTAGTTATACATCCCCATTGCCTCTCTTCCCAGCTGTCTGCAGCCACCATTCTCGGGGTCACCGTGGAGCTTGCTACAACTTCAGCGTGGCGTGACAGTCAGTGTGGAGCCCTGGGGAAAGGTGACTTTGGGGAACATGGCTCAGTCTCTGATACAGTTAGGCTGTGTCTACACTGGGCCACTTATTCCGGAAAAGCAATGACGATCTACTATAAAATTGTCAATGTTTTTCCGGAAAAACTATGCAGCTCCCGTTCGGGCAAAAGTCCTTTTCCGGAAAAGTGTTCTGGAAAAGGGCCAGTGTAGACAGCTCAGTAGTCTTTTCCGCAAAAAAGCCCTGATGGCGAAAATGACGATTGGGGCTTTTTTCCAGAAAAGCGCATATACCTTGGCCACGGACGCTTTTCCAGAAAAAGTGCTTTTCCGGAAAAGCATCCTGCCAATGTAGACGTGCTTTTTCTGGAAATACTTATAACGGAAAACTTCTGTTTTAAGCATTTCTGGAAAAGGGTGCCAGTGTAGATGTAGCCTTAATGTTTCAAGTGAAGTCTTTTATCGGAGTAAAACGGTTCCACCCCAAAGTATTTCAGTGGGTGTTTACAAGCTTGGCATTCTATCTCAGGGTTATCTTCAGGCGCGTCTTGTACAGAGGACTGGAAAGCAGGTACAGCTGTGTCTCGAAGCAGGCGGGAGGCCAGGTTTTTTCAGGGCAACCTGTCAGAAGCTGCCATGACACCTGTTTCCATCTGGTTTTCCTCTCTCTGTGTTTGTCACCCCCAAGAATCTTGGCAGGAGCTGCAGCAACAATAACGTGTGGGCACAGCAGCCACTGAAAGGCAAACAGCCTGTGAACATTCCTGCCCCAGGATGCAAAGCATCGGACTCTGCAAAGCTCAGGTCCAGCCCTCCAGCCCTACATACAGAGGCTACTCAGTGCAGCCCTGAGCACATGTGCTGTCAGAGCCCTCCCTTCTCTAGAGAGAAATTCCCACCTTCAACCTCAAGAGCTGTTACCATCACAGCAGGCTATGTAAGGGGTTAGCACAGGGTGCCAGTTTCCCCATCCCCTCCAGTGAAAGCAGGGCACGGGGTGAATCTGGGATACAAATTGGCCACAGTGTGGCTTGTGGGACTCCCGGATGGTGCAGTTGCTGTACCACAGATCCCCACACAAAGATTGCAGACACTAGCCTGACCGCACACAGCTGCTTTAAGAAGAAACAAAAGGTTCTACTCCATAGCACAGGTCATCCTGGCCTCCCTCCGCCACGCTGCTCTGTGCAGACTCCCCTCAGCCCTCGCTCAGCACTTGGCACCTCATACGAGGAGGAGCAGAATTCGGAGTTCAACGATTTGTGGAGACGAAGGGGCCATAACAACCCTTTTTGTTATCTGACCCCTGCATAGCACAGGCCAAAATCTCTCTGATTGTTGTTCTGCATCTCTCTGATACGGCGATCACAGGATCTGTGTGTGCCCCTTCGCTCACCACACAGGCCACATATTATCTGCCCACCTCCAACTCCTCCACCGCTCCACCACCCCACTCCACGGCTCTGTCTTCAATGGAGCAGAGAGAATGCAGGAATCCTTGCAGACACAGAAGGGGGTAGAGCAGAGCAATGTACATCCACCGCCAGACTAGACCCCGCAGCCCTCAGGAAAAGAAGGAAAAGGACGTTAATGTACATGTCCCTTTGTTGTTGGCAGATTATTCTGAATGGAGAGGCAATTTTAAAATCCAACAGTATTGGTTAGCTCTGGGCCTGTCTCCTAGGTGATGGCCCTAAGCAACAGGAAAGCTAGAAGCAGACACTGAGCAGCAGTGGCAAAGAACCGAAAGGTTTTCAGACTGACCAGTGCAGATTTTATTTTGACGGTGGGAGCACATTTCATACTCAAAGGCTATGTCTACACTGCAGGCTTCTTGCACAAGAACTGTTTTGTGGAAGAGTTCTTGTGCAAAAGGTCTTCCACAAGAGTGCATCCACACTGCTATGAGCTTTTGCACAAAAGATGTGTTTTTGCACAAGAGCGTCCATGGCAGTGTGGATGCTCTCTTGCACAAGAAAGTTCTGATGGACGTTTTAGCCATAGGGCTTTCTTGTACAAGAAATTCATGTTGCCCTTCCACACTGTCTTCTTGTGGAAGAGCTCTTGCGCAATAGGGCTTATTCCTTGTCGGGAGAGAAATAACTCTTCTGGAAGAAGCCCTGTTTTCTGACGCTTTACTGTAAATTTACTTGCACAAGAACACACGTGCAGTGTAGACACTCTGCAAGTTTTTGCACAAGAACAACTGTTCTTGTGCAAAAAGCCTGCAGTGTAGATGTCGCCATAATGTCTGTGAGAAGTTCTGATGGGGAGCCCAGGACGGGACCCTTTGGAGCCCAGGGCCATGCAGCTGACAGAATCCAGCTCATGAGGAAAGCCCCCTGAGAACTGTCTCCAAAAGGAATCTCCCTTTGAATAAGAGCAAACTCTCTTCTTTGGCATGGTAACAGCCAGAGCCAGGCCAGGGTTCTGCAGGTAGCAAACCTGGGACCGCTGGAGCTTCATGCATGAGTCTCTACTCCTTGAGCCAGCTGGCGCTTCCAGCAAACGCATTGTCTCTCTCGGTAAGGGTCTAAGTGCCACTACATAGGACAGTGAACCATACCCAGCAGGTGTGTGGGTTGAACAGGTCTTGGTGATGAATTCTCAAGCAGCTTCCCATGGCCCAGGTTGGGAGCAGGAATGGATAGATTTTTGAGGGGAAAACAATCTAGGACTTGGGAATTTGGTAGGAGGGTTGGATCCTGCAGGGCCCAGGAAGATGGAAATCCCACAGTTCCTCTTGCAATGTGTAGGGCATGGGAAGTGAGCCGGCAGAGGGGAAGAGTTAATGGAGCAGGGCCCCACAGATGTGGGCCAAGTGTACAAAGTGATTGCAAAGAGCACAGTCCTGGATCCAGGTCTGGGAGAGAAAATCAAGGAATTTTACTTTAAAACAAAACAAAAAAACATTGACCTGAAGGCAGAGTATCCATAGCCCAGCTGAGGCTGGGTCACTGCTGGCTGTAGCTGGTGCACCCTAGAGCCTTTCAGATGGTTAATCAATAATCTCCACCTCCCATTGGAGCAGGGAGCCGTGCCTGCCTGGGCCATACAGCAGCTCTCGTTTCTCTCCTGAGGCCAGTGACCTGAGCTGGAACCATTTGCACTGGAATGAGTTTCCTGGTAGCTGCAGATCTGTCAGGTGCTCCCCTCCTCAGTATGGAGTCAGCCCTTGAAGGAGTGTGTGACCTGGACAATTAACCTCAGGGGCAGCTCTTATTCCTCACCTAACAGCCCTTCTAATCAGGCTCCTGAGGCTGCAGCCCTGCAGGCCCCATTGGGATTCCTGCATGAACAATTCTTGTCAGCTGAACACTCCCTGCCCTGAGTCATTTAATGGGCCATGGTCTCCAAAACAGGCCTCAGGGACACCTCAGAGCTCAGTTTAACAGATTTCATTGTCATTGCTCAGTATCCCCTAAGCCTGATGCTCTTCCACCACTTGGCCTTTGCTTTGCTTTCATGTTCTGCCGCTAACAAGCTCAGGGCAGGGGCCTCCTCAGGCCCTTGCTGATTGTTTTACAGCAAGACACTTCACAAGCAAGTCTGGGATTTCTCTCTCCCTCAAACCTGTACCCAACAGACTGTGCCAAAACCTCCTCAGGAGTGCGTGCCCTACAAGGCCCCTTTATGTAATGAACGATTTCCCAGCCTAGAACATTACAAAAGGAACACGGGAAAGGCCATTACCTGAATTAATGAAATAATTAAGAAAAGGTCAAGCATGCAACTCTCCTCCACCCCTCCAAGCAAGGTCATTTCCAGCAGCAGCTGCAGCCAGAACTTGGTAGTAATTAGGTAGCTGAGTAATTACCATCACTAGCCCTCAGGGGATTTCACTGGGCAACACCTAGGAAGAAAGCAAGTTTCATACACATTGTGTAGTTGCTGGTAGCCTACAGAGGTGCAACGGGACCCAGGGTTGTCTTCATCTCTGGCATGGAAGTGCAGCCAGCAGTTAGCAAATCCCAAGCAGGCAATGTTCCTCCAATGAAGAGGGAGGAAGCTGGAAAGTGCTACATTTTAATGCAAATTCTCTGCCTCCCTTGGGCAAACTGTGGGTGTCCCACTGTTAGGGGATGAGGAAATAGCTGCAGTTAGACCAGGGAAACAAGCGTTCGTTAGCGGAACAGATCATGCAAATCTTCACCTCATCTTCAGCCTACAGCCTGGCTCACTGTCCCAAAGATAACCATGGGAATATATCAAGCAGCCTGCCCAAGAGCTGAGAACAAAAGAGAGGGCTATGGCATAACAAATGAACCTGCTACAGGAGCTCCTGGGCTTCCATTATCAAATTTCACCTCACCCTCAAGTTGCCATGCTCTGGGTCTATGGCTCTTCTCATGAGTAAGGGGCACGCCAAACATACAGTTTCAGCTCCCTGAACTCTGTTTTAGGGGACCAGGAACATCATTCTGGAGCATTAATCTCTAATTTTTTCCATCCATGCAAGGAATACATTTTGTTATGTGCACCAAGGCATGTGTGAATGTGCCCCACCAGGAGACACACATTCTGCTGGCTGTGGGTGCTCTGCTCATTAGCTGAGTGGCATCTGACTCTCTCATGAGTGGCTGCCCAAGTGCTCATCGTACAGGGAATACCAGTCATGGGTGTAGCACATCAGCCACAGCATGGCTGAGAGTCCAGGCCATGCCCTAGGATCTGAGGGCTGCCTTATCCTTCCAGCAAAGCCCTGCATCCCGCCAGCAGGCCTCTTTTCTCTAATAACCTCCAAAGCGTTTGGAGTTAAAATGTCCAAGCCATACAGTGAGTGAGATGAAGGGGAATCAATGATCAGTGGGACAGAGTCCAGTGGCCCCCGTGGTCTAGCCCTTTTCCTTCCCTCAGCTTTGAACGTGAGCATCGCCCACACAGGCTTCCCCAATCCAGGGCAAGTCTACACTACAGAGGGGTTTTTTTTTTCAGAAAAACAGCTGTTTTTCTGGAAAAATCTTGAATTACATCCACACTGCAATCGCATTCTTCCAAAAGTAAATTGAAAGAACAGAGGGGAGGTTTCCAACACTGCTAATCCTCTTTCTACGAGGAAGAAACCTTTCACAAAAGAGCTCTTTCACAAAATGGTGTGTGTGGACAGGGAAGAGGGAGTTTTTTCCGAAGAAGAGGGAAGAGGAAAAAGCACAAGTGCCTTGGTGGCCACTCCAAGCATAGTAATCACAGCTTAAATGCGAGATAGCATCCGTTCAGTGTGAACGCTATCTTCCAAAAAAGCAAATCTCTTTTTCAGTGCGCTTTTGCATGTGGATGCTCTCTTCCGGAAGAAGTTTTTCTGGAAGATCTCTTCCAGAAAAGCTTCTTCCAAAAGCAGGGCCGGATTAAGAGGGGGCTAGCCGGGCAGCTGCCCTTGATGCCAACCTAAGTGGGGAGCCTGATTCAAGTGGTAAGGGGTACCGCTCGCCCGGGGGTGGGGCTGCGCATATGCCACTTACCACTTCAATCAGGCGCCCCCTATAGGTTGGTGCCCAGGGGTGCAGCTGCGCATGTGCCGCTTGCCCGGGGGCACGGCGCCTCTTACCGTGTCAATCAGGTGCATGCACCGCGTGCCCGCTGCCTGGGGCGCAAGTATGGCTCAGTCCGGCACTGTCCGAAAGAAGCCTGCAGTCTAGATATAGCCCCAGCCACTGGTCTTCCTGCAGACACTTCATTTCATGGCCTCTGAGGAACTCACCAGGTTGGAGTTGCAGGTTTTTTAATGCTTGACATGAGACCAGCATCCCATGATGAGCCACAGGCCACGCAGGGCATGAAGGTAATACTGCTATATCATGTTGCTGATTGCCTTTCCTGTGCTGTGTATCCAAGCACTAGACAGACATACCCAAGCTGAGCCTCACTACCTCCCCCTGTCTGCTACATGCCTCGCTAATGTTGCCCTTGCAGCTCTATGTGTCTGTTCTAGAGTCAGGGAAGCAGCTTTATATCGGGGCATCTTCCCAGGGCTGTTGCTCAAGATTTAAAACTAGAAAGGATAAAGAAGTAGAAAATGCATTGTGTGGAGCTAGATGACCTAACAGGTGGGCAGGATGGGTGAAAGCTGGGGCAGGGAGGTGAACATAAGAACAGAAAAATAGAAGAATGGCTGTACTGGGTCAGACCAAAGGTCCATCTAGCCCAGTAGCCTGTCTGCCGACAGTGGCCAACAGCAGGTGCCCCAGAGAGGCTGGACCGAAGACAATGATCAAGCGATTTGTCTCCTGCCATCCCTCTCCAGCCTCAGACAAACAGAGGCCAGGGATGCCATTTCTATCCTCTGGCTAATAGCCTTTTATGGACCTAACCTCCATGAAATTATCTAGCTTCTCTTTAAACTCTGTTATAGTCCTAGCCTTCACAGCCTCCTCTGGCAAGGAGTTCCACAGTTTGACTACACACTGTGTGAAAAAAAACTTTCTTTTATTAGTTTTAAACCTGCTACCCATTAATTTCATTTGGTGTCCTCTAGTTCTTCTATTATAGGAACTAATAAATAACTGTTCTTTATTTGCCCTCTCCACATCACTCATGATTTTATAGACCTCTATCATATCCCCCCTCAGTCTCCTCTTTTCTAAACTGAAAAGTCCCAGTCGCTTTAACCTCTCCTCATATGTGACCTGTTCCAAACCCCTAATCATTTTAGTTGCCCTTTTCTGAATCCTTTCCAAGGCCAAAATATCTTTTTTGAGGTGAGGAGACCACATCTGTACACAGTATTCAAGATGTGGGTGTACCGTAGTTTTATACAGGGGCAGTAAAATATTTTGTGTCTTATTTTCTATTCCTTTCTTAATAATTCCTAGCATCCTATTTGCCTTTTTGACCGCCGCTGCACACTGTGTGGAAGTTTTCAGAGAACTGTCCACGATAACTCCAAGATCTCGTTCCTGATTTGTCATAACCAAATTAGCCCCCATCATACTGTACGTATAGTTGGGGTTATTTTTACCAATGTGCATTACTTTACACTTTTCCACATTAAATTTCATTTGCCATTTTGTTGCCCAATCACTCAGTTTGGTGAGATCTTTTTGGAGTCCCTCACAGTCTGCCTCTGTCTTGACGTCTTGACTATCCTAAACAATTTGGTATCATCTGCAAACTTTACCACCTCACTGTTTACCTCTTTCTCCAGATCATTTATGAATAAGTTGAACAGGATTGGTCCTAGGACTGACCCTTAGGGAATACCGCTAGTTACCCCTCTCCATTCTGAAAATGTACCATTTATTCTTACCCTTTGTCTCCTGTCTTTTAACCAGTTCTCAATCCATGAAAGGACCTTTTCTCTTATCCCATAGCAATGTAATTTACACAAGAGCCTTTGGTGAGGGACCTTGTCAAAGGCTTTCTGAAAATCTAAGTATACTATATCTACTGGATCCCCCTTGTCTGCGTGTTTGTCAACCCCTTCAAAGAACTCTAAGGGTATGTCTACACTACCCCCCAGTTCGAACTAGGGGGGTAATGTATGCATACCGAACTTGCTAATGAAGCCCGGGATTTGAATTTCCCGGGCTTCATTAGCATAAAGCCGGCGCCGCCATTTTTAAAAGCCGGCTAGTGCGAACCCCGTGCCGCGCGGCTACACGCGGCACGAGCTAGATAGTTCGGACTAACAAGCCATTCCGAACTATCTGTACACCTCGTTCCACGAGGCGTACAGATAGTTCGGAATGGCTTGCTAGTCCTAACTATCTAGCCCGTGCCGCACGTAGCCGCGCGGCACGGGGTTCGCACTAGCTGGCTTTTAAAAATGGCGGTGCCGGCTTTATGCTAATGAAGCCCGGGAAATTCAAATCCCGGGCTTCATTAGCAAGTTCGGTATGCATACATTACCCCCCTCGTTCGAACTAGGGGGGTAGTGTAGACATACCCTAATAGATTAGTAAGACAGGATTTCCCTTTCCAGAAACCATGTTGACTTTTGTCCAACAAATTATGTTCTTCTACATGCCTCACAATTTTATTCTTTACTATTGTTTCGACTAATTTGCCCGGTACTGAAGTTAGACTTACCGGTCTGTAATTGCCAGAATCGCCTCTAGAGCCCTTTTTTTCTAGGTGGATCTTCTATAGGACCCTAGTCTATTTGAAGAGTTATACAAGTCTGAAAGTTTTAGCTTTATAATTAAAGCAGAAATCAGGCACATTTCTATTCTATTCCATTCAAGTACTTATCCCATAGCCATTGTCATATGCCTTCCAGCAATGAACTAAGCCTTGTGAGAACTGTGTGGTCTGACCTAGCTTTTGGTTTCAATGCATTGGCTCTCACAGCCTTTGCTGTCTAAGATGCTGAGCTAGCCAAGAGCTTTCTGAGGAGGGAGCATTGTCGGCAGTGCTCGCTGTATGCTGAGCACTTGGAGCTAGATGTGGCACTAGGCCACTAAGGAGAGATTTAAACACGTCCCAGCTGATTGGCAGGGTGCCCACAGACACCCACAGACATGTGTTTCAACTGATGGTGCACATTTGTGCATGCCTCAGTGCACAAAACATTTATTCTGCACATGAATGGAAAAAATTAGAGGGAATAATGCTTGTTGGTACAGAAAGGAACCAGAATAGTTCCTGCTCATCGAAGAAGCACTTAGGAGAGAACCTCAAAACCCACGGGTTTCATAACAGCTTGACTACTTAGTCCCTGGGATGTGGGGGGGGAAGGAGAGGAGGGTTCAAATTAGATGAATAGGTGGCCTTCCAGTTCCCTATCCTTCCCTTAGATCTGAACAAGGGTGTCACCAGACTGGTCTTGTCCAAACCAGCTCTGGGCAGCTACTCCAGCCAGCTGGCCTCTCTCAGGGATGTTATTTTATCACCCTCAGAGGAAGCATTTTGCTTGGGCTGGATTTGTTTTTCTAGATGGCCTTTTTCCTCTAGCTGCTCCCTGGGGCAGTGGTTGCCAGAGCACATCCCTGTGAGTGCAGCTCCCATGGAACTAGATTGTTGCAGGGCGGGGGCAGGGCTGAGGCAGAAGAACAAGGTCTCCGCAAGAGAGGCCCTGGTCTCTCGTTAATCCATCAGGATCCACAGAACATGGAGCAGATCTGAAGGCCTCTGCCTCCCTGGTGGTAAACCCTGACCCTCAATGAATGTGGTGGAGGAACTGCATGAAGATTTCCTCCCCAGGAGAGGGCAGTGTAACCCATGGTTTGATCCTCTTAAAGGCTGTGTCTACACTGCACCCCTTTTCCTCTTAAAATCAGGAATAAGGGACCTTTCGGAAAAGGCTTTATTTTCCAAAATATCCCCGTCTAGACTGGCACTTTTTTCCAGCAAAGCCCCGAGCCGGAAAAAAGCGGCAGCCATGTTCATGCAAATGCAGCGGGGAAAATGTAAATCCCCGCTGCATTTGCAATTCCAACTTGTCTCATCTGCATCCCTTTTCCGGAAAAGGGGTTCAGTGTAGACACAGCCATAGTGTTTAACACCTGCTATTCTGGAAAAGGTTTGAAATGTGTCTGCTCTTTCTGCTTGCCAAATAAATAAGAATACACCCAGTCCTTATGTAACTAAAGCTCAGTGACACCATGAAGAGCTGCCAAAAGCCTCAGTGTATTGAATTGTAACGTGACAGACCCTGGTCACTCAGCTAAAACCCCGCTATTGCAAAGACTTTGCTCTTCCTTGTTAGTGGTCTCAGTGCCCCTGGGTTATATAATAATGATAAAATGTGCTACGCCCCAAATAGCCCATTGCATTCAGAGATCTCAAAGCATGGCACAAAGAACAGCAACACTTTACAGAGAGGGAAACTGAGGCAGAGGTTGGCGGCATCTTCCAAGCCCCAACCTCATTCACACACTTTTAAGTCACTTAGTGGTATTGAGTGGCTCCAATGAGATGGCGACATGGGGCCAGATTTCCAAGGGCTCAGCATCCATCGTGTTGAACTCTTGGAAATCCAGCCACTTATTTTGGTGCATAAATGGAACAAAACTCCTCAGCATCTGGCCCATATGGCTGGATGTCATCAGTGCCATCCCTTCTCATATGCATATTGGCCAGCCACCATGACAAGACAGGACTTTGTGGTACCCCAAAGCTGGCAAGTCACCTGAGCAGCTACCAAGTGCCAGTCCCTGGGACCCTGCATAGGGAACATCCTAGTTCCCTCTCATCTGTCTGGGAGGACCAGATGTGTCTATGCTCCCCCTGCATCAATTGGTGTGAAGGCAGCTGGTGGATCTAAACTAATCCACAGGTCTATCGCCTCTGTGAACTTGGCCCAGAGGGAACCCTTAATGAGGGACATTCCCCAGTCATCAGTGTTTTGTTAACCAAGTGCAGGGAACGCGCTGCAGTTCCCCGCAGAAGCTAGCACAAGTGTTCTAGTTTTTCCCTTTCATGCTATGAAACACGCATGTACCACATCGCTGCTGCTACCTCTCTGAACCATGTTTTCTTTGACTGAGTCTTTGTTGATCAAAAGCCTGTTTCCTCGCCCAGGTGGCCCAGGCTATGTCTAGACTGAAGGCTTTTTTCAAAAGAACCTTTTTTCAGAAGAGAACTTCCAAAAAAACTTCTTCCACAAGAGAGCGTCAACACACAGAAGCGCATAGAAAAAGCAACCTTTTTCGAAAGATAGCATCCACACTGATTGGATGCTATCTCACACTTAAGCTGTGGGATGGGAGTGGCCACCAGGATACCTGTGCTTTTTCCTCTTTCCTCTTTTTTTCAAAGAACTCCCTCTTCAAGGTCTACACAAGCCTTTTTCCGAAAGAGCTCTTTTGGAAAAAGTCTTCTTCCTCATAGAAAGAGGATTACCAATTCTGGAAAAAAACCCTGTTGATTTACTTGTGGAAGAATGCAATTGCAGTGTGGACATTACTCAGCTTTTGTTAGAAAAACGTCCATTTTTCCGACAAAACTCTGTAGTGTAGACATACCCCTAGGCTATGTCTACACTGGCAGCTTCTTGCGCAAAAACTTCTCGCGCAAGGGTTCTTGTGCAAGAAGTCTGCGCAAGAAAACATCCACACTGCCATGTGTGAGATGTGCTTTTGCGCAAGAGCTCCCATGGCAGTGTGGATGCTCTCTTGCGCAAGAAAGCTCTGATGGCCATTTTAGCTATAGAGCTTTCTTGCACAAGAAATCCTTGCCGAGCATCCACACTGGCCTCTTGCGCAAGAGCTCCTGCACAAGAGAACTTACGCCTCTTTAAAAAGAGCATAACTCTTGCGCAAGAAGCCCTCTCTTACCATGCCATACTGTAAATCTTCTTGCGCAAGAGCAGGTGGGCAGTGTGGACGCTCTGCACATTCTTGCGCAAGAACGGCCGTACTTGCGCAAGAAGCCGCCAGTGTAGACATACCCCCAGTGTCTACAGCCCTCAGAGTTCACCTCTGGAGAGTCAGGTCCAGGTCTTGAGTGTCATGAGCTTGATAGATCTTGGCAGGTCCCTATCAGAAATAAAAGCATCTACCACCAATCTCAGCCTCAGCCTTTGGAGAGGCCCAGAAATTAGCTGATACAGAGACTAAGGAATAAACTCATCCTGGGCATCAGCCAATATTGACATAGGTGTCATCTCACCCATTTGGGTTGCGGTTGAAATTGGGACCTTTTGGCACCTAGAAATTGTGGTCCCTCAGGTCAGGTTTACACAGTGTCCAGTAAAGGGAGCCCTGGACGGTGCATGCACAGAAAGGCTTTCAGTTACAGGGACAGCTGGATCTGTAATCTTGCTGGGCACAAGCAACCTCTACATTCTTCCCTTGGGAAACACAAAGAACAAAATACTAATGAAGGAGCAGATCTCTGGCCCCTTCGGACTCCAAGAGAGAATCTCTGGCCCCAAGGCAGAGCTGCGTTTGTCTGTCTAGCTGACAGGCTGCCTGTTGTCTGTGCTCTCTGCTGTCCCATGAGCTGGGTCATCCTCATGACTCCTGGAACCCTATGCAGCCTTCCTCATAAAGCTCTTGCCTAGCTCAGCTGCTCCTTGGGGCATTGTGGGGAGGGTGGAAGGCACAGTCAGAGCTATGATTCCAGGAACTGTGGGGGGAAAGAGTAGGTCAGGGAGGCTGGTGACCCCCACTGGCAACAGGTGTGGTTGGGGAGATGGAGGAGGGCCATCCAACTTTACAAATTAAAATTTGAGGGGAGGCTATGGTCCATCCAGAGACCCATTGTCACCCCTGCTGGCAGGGGAGCAGGCAGGAAGCACTAGCCACCAGGTGGAGGGCTGTAGGTAGCACAAGGGGAGGCCATGTAGCTGGCTGGAGATGTGCGGTGGTTTCCCCTTCTGACAGAAAGGGGAAACTTACTACTTGTGCCTAATAAGCAGCAGCTGGGCACAGCCTGCAGGAGGGTTGGGGGATGGAGCCTGTGTCTGCTGTTCCATTTTGGGGTCAGTGGCCCTAGGCATGTGCAGGATGCAGCTACTTCGGGAATCCTTAAAACCTGGTGCTCCAAATTCAGTACAGATGTGTATTCTGCATACGCCTAAAGACAGCCCTGGAACCACACCCTGTTCCTCACCAGCTTTCTGGGTTGGGAATGTTTTGCAGCTGGACACAAGGATGGGGTCTGCCCCTGACAGCGTTAGCTGTGTGTGGCATGGCTGAGCCGTGTATCAAGAAAGAGGCATCATCAGAGAGCAAATCCACAAAGCACCCATAGGCCATTTGCCCCTGATTTCAGTGGGCCCAGGGTCAGGCCCCACAAAAGCAGCATGTCTTTCTCTCCCTCTTCTCCTTTTAATTTCTGCCCTCCCCTGCTCTCACTGGCTTCTCCAGCCCTGCTACCTCTGATCCTCATCTCACTCTGGGAAGTGCCTTATTATTCCACTAAGAAGCTGGTGGATATAGTTACTGATTCCTAGTGATGTTTTCCCCAGTTAGGCTGCACGTATTTTATTTGATGGCCTCACTTTAATTACAATTAGGCTGTTCCACTTAAGCCCTCAAAATAGGTTTTAAGTGGGACTTATGTGGTGCACAGGCTTTTTTGCTGACCCTCTGCATAGGGATGAACTTTCTCCATACTGAATATTAGAATATTCCCTCTAAGCTGAGATTCAGATGCTGCCCAGATGATTAGTGGAGTACTCATAGCCAGCAGCAGAAGGTAGCATGTGTTTCACTTGATGGTGCATATCTGACATGCTTTGGTGCACATAAAATTTATTCTGCACGCAGATGAAAAAAATGAAAGGGAACATTGCTGAGATCATCATTCTTTTTTCCTGCGAACATTCTGCAAAGAGATTAAATATTCCCGCAGGGATAGCTTGGCATAACTCCATTCTAGTCAATGAAACCACACAAATTTGCAGCAGTCAAGGAGCCCATCCAAGAAGTAGAACTGCAGGAATTTCAGCATGTGCCGTAACATTTCAGCAGCACCAGCTGTCAGAATCACAATGGTATCTGGCAGTTCAGATCCTCTGAGAGTCCGAGAACAAAGAATGTTCTTCTAGGCCCTCCAGATGAGACAACTGACAAAAAAAAAATTGAAATAAAAGAAATTCTGCTGGCCTGAAGAATTGTATCCACATGATAGAAGAAAAGCTCTAAAACAACATGACACAGTCTGGGGAATCTCAGTCTCTCTCAAAGAGGGAACATTATTAAAGAAAATAGTTACAAGCTAAAGATATAAACAAAAAGACCTCCACACAGCTTGAGTTCCAGCTTTGTCTCTCTTCTTCACCAGGTCTACCCAGTCATTTTGTCTGAGGGACCCTCTACAACTCATAGAAGTACCGAGTGGTTGAATAGTTGCAAGTAAATGTATTACACTGCCAATAGCTGTGGGAATCTGTGAGAAAATCAGTGATAATACAGAGTAACAATTAAAGTCCCCCTGCCACTCACAGATTTGAACAGTTCATTAAAAAGTGCAAAGAAGAAATAACAAGGAAAAGCAAACTAGCAACTGTTGCTCCACCATTTAATCTCTGGCTCAGCAATCTGCCATTTGACTAGGAAGAAGGGAAGAGAATCTGTTGATCAGCATCAAGGAAAAATGGATGTGAGGGTCATGCTTGAGATTCAAACACTGAGCCTGTCATAATGGATAATGCCACTCAAGTACCCTCACTGGTCACAATCACTCTCTGCTTATAACTTCTTGCAGATTCTGGCTCACCATCTAATCTAGAGATAGGAGCAAAAGCACACATGCTGTAGCTGATCCATTGGAAGAAAAAGGCAATTACTGGCTGCATGGTGACTCAGAAAACAGCATTTGAAAAACAAGTGGCAAATCTGCTGAACTAGCAGCCCTGTGTTATGAGTGGTCCCCATGCTGCAGGGCTCTAGGAATCCCGGCACCCAGGGAGAATAGCCCAGAGGGCAATAGTATGTGTGCTGCCTGTTCTCATGCAATCTGAATCATGGCTGCTTGGAGGTTTTAGTGTCTCCAGTAGCTAGCTCAGAGATCATTTCTCATTGCAGGCAAAACTCCAGAACTTCACAACTCCAGAGTGGGATGTTTCCTGTACCCTCAGCCAGGGGATAAATGTGGGGATACATAGGAGCCCAACAGGACAGATGGAAAAAAGAGAAAATGCTTCCTTCTCAGGAGCTTCACCAATCTGGATGGTGAATGCTACAGTAGGAACAGAGCTCTCTGCTCTCCTGATGATGGGTGGGATATGCAGGCATTACCCAGCCCTCTTCTGGAGTCTGTCTCCTGTACTACCTGGGAAACTGGACTTGGCAGCATAGTCCCAATGCCAGAGCACTCTAGGGTGGGACCAGGGCGGGGTGGGGGTGGAATGCCATGTCGCTATCAGCAGGGCTGTCATTCTGGTATTTATTTGCATGGGCTGTGACACTGCTTCTAGGCCATGGGGGAATTTGCAGAGGGGCCCTTAATGAACCTGCACTAGGGCAAGGAGTGAAAACAGCACCAGAGCTGCCAATTAATGGCCCAGCACCTGAGGTGCAAACAACTGACTGACTGAGTAATGATTTTGTGATAAGTCCCAGTAACCCAGGCTCTCCCCAGTGGGAGGTCCCCTCAGGGCCTTCTGAGCAGTGAGAGCCTGGCTCAGGCCTTTTTGATGGCCTCACATACCAGACTACTCAGCCCTGGGGCATGAGGAGCAGCAATCTGGGAGGAGATTTTGTAGGTTACCAAGAGACCTGCCAGTGAAAATGAGCCGGGTCACCTTAGCCCAGCTCCTCACAGCAGTATCTGCTGCCATCCTCTGGACTGGGGGAGATGCTGGGATTAGTCTGTGTGAGGTACTGACGAGAAATTGCAAGGCCAAGAGCAAGACCAGCAGGGCAAGTGAGGTGGATGACAGGCCCATAGGGCTATTTTGCTGACAGCAACTAACTCCAACAATGGAGTCCAAGATATAGGCAAATAGAGCTGCCTGCTAGGGTGGCAAGATGGTTTCAACAAAAATACCGGACACACTTGACGTTCCATCACAGTCTACATTGCATCTTATCTAGAAAATACCGGACAGTTCTATTTTCTCAATTTGTTTCCCGAACAGAAAGCTCAAATACTGGACTGTCCTGTTCAAAACCAGACACCTGGCAACCCTACCTGCTAGCCACTGCCCAGCTCCCCTGCACCCTCACACCAGGTCTGGACATGATCTCTCCCCACAAGCCAGAGAACCCACTCCAGCTGCCCTGGGCATCTTGGCAGGTGGCAGGATGGGCCGCAGAAGTTGCACATATGGCATTGGCCCTGCAAGCTGGGGTGAAACTGAGCAGCGGAGCAGGGGGCTCTCAGTGCCTTTCTCTTGCCCTGCACACACGGTACTGGAGCAGCACATTCCCACAGCACGCTCTCAGGGTTTGCTCAGCCTGTGGAGTACTAAGCTGCCCAACCCCTTCTCCTGATCCAGGCTGTGTGGATTCAGCACCCTGTGGCAGGGGCCCTCAAGGCCGTCGCCAATGCCCCAGTATCTGAAAGGAGTGCAGAAGACTTTTGCTTAGGTGGAAGAGTCTCTCTGAAAATTAAGCCACTGTTACCCATGGCTTAGGCATCCCACTTTACGAACCTCTGTGCTGAACTCCAATGCATGGGTAGTACTCTAACCCACAATGCACTGGGCCCCTTGTGTATGGCTAGCATTGCTTCTCCATGATGGTCTACAGTACAGATGGCTTCTTTCCAAGAGATTCCCCCCATTTACTGCCATAGTTGCTTTGTGTTAATGAAGAGGGCACTCCCCTGCTGGAAAGTCTTTGGGTCTTGTGCTGAGGACTTTAGCCTGAGCAGGGGAGGGGATAACTCCCATTTCCTGGCTCTAAAATCTCAGCTCCCCAACTGGGTTGGCAGAAAAATCTAGGCCCGAGAGTGGGGTGAGTAACAGAGGGATTCCCTGCACCAGCAACTCTGCTCTCCTGTGTTCCACAGCTGGTGGTTGTTAAGGCTCCACTTCTCTGTAGCTATAGCAGTGGTTTCCTGGCACCGTCTCCGTCTCCTTCTTCTCCCTCTGGGATTCCCCAGCTCTCAGCTCGGGGTTAGTCAACACTGAGGATCTGCTACGCACTCTCAAATGCTCCGCCGGCTGTGCACAGGCTGCACTGCAATTTGGAGGCCCGGAACATGGATTCCAAGCCTAACAAAGCCTGGAACAATGTGCGCCTGCTTCATTCTGTCACCGAGGGCCTGCGGAGGGAAGGGGACCCTGCTTCCCCCTCTGCTCAGAACACGGTGTCTACTCACAACAAGGAGAGGAAGCAGCAGCGGAGAACAAAGAAGGCTGTCTCCGTGAGCCCAGACACAGGTGAAGCCCAGAGTCATGGAGATGAACAGCAGGAGGAGATCTCTACCCCCCGAGATCCAAAGAGAGAGAGCTTAGGTCCAGAGCGGCTGGCTCAGATCCGAAGTCAGCTGCGAGCCCAGCTGTCCATCAGGGAGCCCCAGGATGACCCCAGCTCAGGCAGCTGGCTGATGGAGCTGGTAGACAAAATCACTCACGGGGAGGGGAATGATGGAGCTGGGTCTGTGAATGACGGTGCAGATGCTGAAGGCAAAGCAGACCGCGTCTGTGCAGTGTGCAGGCAGCACAGAGACCCTGCTGGCTATGTCTGGGTGCTCCCTGCCGAGGTGGAGAAGTTGCAGAAGGAGCTGGCAGCGCTGAGAGGTGAGGTGACTGCTGGCATTGAGGCCATAAGGAAGGATATGGCCAAAGAGCTGAACAGCTTGCGTCAGATCCTGCAAGCCTATGGTGCACATCATGCTCTGCAGCCTTCAGAGCTGACCCTGGTGAGGGTGCAGGATGAGGCTACGTCTGACCAGTTGAAAGCCACCTGCCCCAGGGGTGGACAGAGAGAAAATCCAGGGGGCAAGCTCCCATCAACCTTGCAGGAGCAATTCAAGGCTCGCTCGGTGCCCTCCCTCTGTCCAGTGGCCTGCCCCAATAGAAACCAAGTCCTTATCCGAGCCATTACCCTGGTCACAGCCAAAAAAGCCCAGAAGGCAAAACTGGGGCCCAGATCCAACTCAGACCCAGTGGATCCATTGCAGGCAAAAAGCACCCTTCCACCCCCTGCAAACCTGAAACCTGTTGGCAAGAAACCCCCTAAAAAGATCAAGGCACCCACAACTGGTAAGAGCCACCAGGAGACTACGAAGTGTGGCCACAAACTGGCCAGCAGAATGGTGGTCCCCCATCCGCTGTGTGACAGCACTGAAGGAAATGCCCACTGAACGAGCCAAGAGTGGGAGCGGGGGGTCAGCAGGCTTGGATTCTTACGTGGCCAGCCTGCAAACAGAACAGCTACTCCATCCTGTCTGAGTGGAGACGTTGGGAAAGGGAGCAAGCCAAGCACCGTGTAACATAGTGATGCACCAGCATGGAATTCATAGGCTGCAAAGACCACTGCAGAGCAGGAATCCTGTCATCAGGAGGATGGACACAATCTCAAGGAAATTACCACAACGTGGTGCCCTGCAAGGAAGGAACACACTGAGTCTGACCACAGCTGCGTTCTCAGTGTGGAAGTCCGGTGGCGTTCTTCAGAGGGATGTGCCGTAGCTAGCACATACATGCTTTCTCTGGCTTCTTATAGGGCTTCTCTCTGTGGAATGGTGGTAAGCAATACTGTCTTTCCAGGACAGAGCAGTGGATTTTAAGTTCCCATTTATGGGCAGTCTGTAATCTGTGTAATGTATAATATCCTTAAAATGTTTAATTAGTGCCTGGTTGATGCAACAGACACTTTAAAAAAAAACCCAGCAACCTTGCAATAAAGGAAGGCTGACACCGTGACAGGCATTTAATGCTCAGTACCATTACAGCACATTGCCAGATGTTCCGGAGACAGCACCAAGCTGATACATGTGTAAATGACTAAATTACAGAAGTAGCTTTAGATCTTCCCCTTGGGTCCAGATTCCTGAGAGGTGATGGCTCCTGTGTGGCATTTGCTATCTACACAGCACCTCATACAATGTAGCACAACCAAAAGGCTTTGTAAATGATGTGTAACTTATGCGTAATGGGGAAATGTGATGTTGAAGCAAGAGATGGTAAATGTAGCAGCATATGACTTAAATCACAATGTTTATGGGCCACTGGGGATGCTCTGTTACTTCCAAGTGAAAGGTTTTTTGGGAAGAAGGGTTTGAGATAACAGAACTGGAGGAATGTAGAGTACAGGTGAGCTCAGACCAAAACAATGAGAGTGTAACATATGTTTGAAATCCGGAGCAGGATACAGACCTGAACATCTTTATAGTTGACCAAACCCAAAACCTTAGACTGGTCAAACTCCATAATGAGTCAAACCAAAGTGACTCTGAAATACCTAGATGAGGCACCTTAGAAAGAGATAGAAGGACACATCCAAACTTCAGAATGTTTGAAACCAAGTTCTGGATTCAAATCTCGAAGCCAAATCCATCCCTTGTATATGTCGTTATCTGCATGCATGTGATGTGGGGGTGAGCATCTCAGCAGTGTTGCTCATGCATTAATAATCTGCTATGGGGATAGCTTAAAGGGTATTGAGTATCTGCCCCGCAGAGTATGAGATACAGATCAGAAGACAGATGTGCCTACTCCAGAGTTAGAGGGGAGCTCAATAGATTGCTTTATACCTCTACTAATGTTCCTGGAAATAAAATGGAGGCAAGGAGCTGTTCAACACAATTATAGTAGGGGAATCAAACCTTACTTCCTTAAGTCTAAACTACTCCAGAAGTCCCTTTTGCTCAGATCCTCCAAGATAAGTAGGTGTTCAACTCTTACCGATTCAATGGAAGATAACCCCCTAACCTCTGTGGTCCTGGAGCTTTCAGAGCAGATGTATTTCATTCCCTGAAATGAAATCACAAAGTGGCTTGCATTGGTTGTGGTATGATCCTACACCAGTGTTTCCTGTAAGGTGAGCGCTTGGGTGGCCACTCAGTTGATTAGCAGAGCACTCAAAGCCAGCAGCATGTGTTTCTATTGGTGGTGCACAGCCACACCTGCCTCAATGAACATAACATTTTATTCCACAGATGGATGGAAAAAATTAGAGGTAACATTGTCCTATACACAGGCCTTTCCCTGTACTTACAGCTTGAGTTGTGTGAGTAACATACAGCTGGGCTGGTCTAGTCTTCTCATTGCAGGTATCATTTTAAATCTACTCCCCACTTCTACTTTAATGCAATGCAGGGATGATTTTCAATCACTGGACAAAGGAGCTTTCATTTCATGCCGTTTGCAGATACTTCCCCCAAAATATGAGATAAACCCCCAACTTGCCTTGCCAATGGCCGAGGGTTCCTAATATTCCATAATTTAAAAAAAAAAAAAAAAAAAAACCTCTAATAAAAATATACAAATATGTTTTTCCATGGTTAAAATGAAATGCTGAACATCAGTTTCCCAAGCCACAATATATATGCCACTAGTGCAAGACAATGGTATATATATATATATTGGTAATAGTGCAAGACAATGTTTTATTGCTGTACAGTGGAACCCCCTTTATCTGATCTAATTGGGACTAGGACCAAATCAGATCATCAAAAATTTGGATAATCTGGAGAATGGGCAAAGCCATAGACACTGGGCTTCGGGCTGTCAGTCCACCCTGCCTGAGACCAAGAGCTCCAGTTTGGTTAATACAGAGAGCCGAATAATGGAGGGTCAGCTACAGGGTTCTGGAGCAGTTAATATGATTTTGTTTATTTACAAAATGTGAAAGCTAAAGATTCTCTGTAAAACCACAAATTCTGTGGGGGTGTTTTTTCTTCTTCCCCAGCAAACAGATTTCTAGGATACCTGGGTATCAGTCCAAATTCAGAGCAGGAAGAGGTAACGGCTGCTGGACACTTCACATATTTTCTGGGACTCAGAGGTACTTTAGCACTGAGAAAAATAGGTGGAGACCCAGCCACGTCAAAAGCTTAGTAGTGGGGGCATGGTCATGAGGTCAGTATCTAAGGCAGGGTGGGCAGTAAGTGGCCCATGGGCTGGACGTAGCTTACCAGGGTTACCTGCTGACAGGCTGTCTATATTCTGGCCACTTTTTCTGGAAAATCAGCCGCTTTTCCAGAAAAACTTGCCAGCTGTCTACACTGGCCGCTTGAATTTCCACAAAAGCACTGACGATCTCATGTAAAATTGTCAGTGCTTTTGCGGAAATACTATGCTGCTCCCTTTTGGGCAAAAGTCTTTTTCCAAAAAACTTTTGCGCAAAAGGGCCAGTGTAGTCAGCAGAGATTTGTTTTCCGCAAAAAAGCCCCGATCGCAAAAATGGCGATCGGGGCTTTTTTGCGGAAAAGCACGTCTAGATTGGCCATGGACGCTTTTCTGCAAAAAGTGCTTTTGCGTAAAAACATCCTGCCAATCTAGACGCGCTTTTCCGAAAATGCTTTTAACGGAAAACTGTTCCGTTAAAAGCATTTCCGGAAAATCATGCCAGTCTAGACATAGCCAGTGTTTTAGTTGTCTGTGTGTCTGCAGATACGACCACTCAACTGTTGTTGGCTGCAGTTTGCCATTCCCAGCCAATGAGAGATGTGGGAAGCAGTATCCTGGTCTGCGACACTTCCCACGGCTCCCATTGCCTGGGAATGGGAATTGCAAGTGGCTGTACATGCAGACATGCAGGTAAATAAAGTGCTGGCAGCTTGCCGGGGGTAACCCTGGCACTCTGCATCCAGTCCACGGGCTGCTTATTGCCCAATCCTGATCTAGGGGATCCAGACACCAGTTGCTCAAATAAAAAGGCAGGGGAACTGTATTCGGTGTCCTGATTGATAGAAGTGAGAAGCACATGACACTCCCGGTGCTTTCCTTAGGTGTGATGGGTCTTTGCCATCTTTGACAGTCAGGTGCCCAGTCTACACTGTGTCTTAGGCTACCAGTTGTGAATGCAAGAAAGGAAGATAAATAAAGGCTGTGACTCGTGAGCAATTTAGAAAAGTTTTACTCTGGCCTGACCTGTCCAGACCCCGCAGCACTAACCTCCCAGCTCCAGACACCACAGGAGATGGCTCTTGTTCTACATTCCCACTTGTCACGTGCAGATTAGCATTAGGGATGTTTAATCGGTTAACTACTTACACAGGGACTGCCAAGGGGGCTGCTCTAATGCAGCTTGGCTTAAGTGCCCCTCTCCTCAACCTCCATGACCAGGCTGCAGCACTCCCTCCCACAGCTAGCCCTGGTGGGCTGCAGCAGCCTCCTGCCCAGCCCTTGACAGTTAACCATAACTGGTAAGCATCACCCGGTAAGGCTAACTGGTTAACCATTCACATCCCTTATCAGAATGCCCCCGCTGTGCCTGCTACAGAAAAAGGACTTAACCCAAAGCTCACTGCAATCGGGGATTCTTTTCCAGGGGTTTCAATCTCATTTGGATCAGGCCCAAAGCAAAGAAATCGTCGTAGTGCTGTTCTCTGCAGGCAAACCCCTTGCTGAAGAGTCTGACCCCTTCCTCTCGAATACGGTCAACGTCCAGGTAACAGCTTGAGCAGACATTCCTACTCAGGTGAAGTAGGGCAGCCAGAATCCAGCCCTGGGGGAATTGCTTTAGTTTCCAGACGCTGTCCATACATCTAGCATTTGGCACAAGGCAGGGAATCAGCAAGTTGTTTAAACTCTTTAGCCCTTGTACAAAGTATTTAATTATTTCTCTCTGTCAGTGTCAATATGTTACTGTTACATCAGAGCATATGAGCGCTGTCTGGTGAATAATTGTTCCCGGGGGGATTTCTGCGATTCTTGATGGAGCGTCTTAAATCAGGCCAGCTCTCTGGCTGTGGAATCCTGTTGGTTCAAACTATCTTCATGCTGTGCTTCCATGAAGTGAACTGATATTTCTATCAGTGCTCTCTTTCACTGGCAATGGATCTGGGATGTGTCAGTATCTTGAAGGTACTTAGTTATCTCCCAAACAAAACAGTGATATTTGAACCAAAATACTTTACTGCTCCTTTCAGTCTCGTTTTCTCAGAGAGGACAAACTTCAGCTAGGCAAAGGAGGACTGGCTGCAGCTTTCTCACTGAAGTCAGGGGGCAGAGGCAGGAGAGCTGTCTGCTCATCAGAAAGATCAGAAATTGGCATTTCATTGGGAGCACCCAATTTAAAAACCCAGACCAAGATTTTCAAGTGATCAGTGAATTTGGGACTTTCCACCTGCTGGTGTCCAGTTTGACACATACACCCCCCATAAAGAGGTCCAATTCTTGCAAAATCAGGACACTTTGAGGCGACAGGGTAGGCCCACTGCTTAGTGAGGAGGGAGAAGCAGTAACAGGGAACTTGGAAATGGCGGAGATGCTCAATGACTTCTTTGTTTCGGTCTTCACCGAGAAGTCTGGAGGTGTGCCTAACGTAGTGAATACAAGCAGAGAGAGGGTAAGTTTAGAAGATAGGATACACAAAGAACAAGTTAAAAATCACGTAGGAAAGTTAGATGTCAGCAAGTCACCAGGTCCTGATGAAATGCATCCCAGGATACTCAAGGAGCTGATAGAGGAGGTATCTGAGCCTTTAGCTATGATCTTTGAAAAATCATGGCAGACAGGGGAGATTCCAGAAGACTGGAAAAGGGCAAATATTGTGCCCATCTATAAAAAGGGGAATAAGAACAACCCAGGAAACTACAGACCGGTCAGTTTAACGTCTGTCCCAGGGAAGATAATGGAGCAGGTAATTAAGGAAATCATATGCAAACACTTGGAAGGTAATAAAGTGATAGGGAATAGCCAGCATGGGTTTGTGAAGAACAAGTCATGCCAAACTAATCTGATAGCTTTCTTTGATAGGATAACGAGCCTTGTGGATAAGGGAGAAGCGGTGGATGTCATATACCTAGACTTTAGTAAGGCATTTGATACGGTCTCGCATGATATTCTTATTGATAAACTAGGCAAATATAACTTAGATAGGGCCACGATAAGGTGGGTGCATAATTGGCTGGATAACCGTAGTCAGAGAGTTGTTGTTAATGGTTCTAAATCCTGCTGGAAAGGGATAACAAGTGGAGTTCCTCAAGGGTCTGTTTTGGGACCCGTACTGTTCAATATCTTCATCAATGATGTAGATATTGGGATAGAGAGTACGCTTATTAAGTTTGCAGATGATACCAAACTGGGTGGGGTTGCAACTTCTTTGGAGGATAGGGACATAATTCAAAATGACCTTAGCAAGTTAGAGAAATGGTCAGAGGTAAACAGGATGAGGTTTCATAAAGAGAAATGCAAAGTGCTCCACTTAGGAAGGACCAATCAGTTCCATACATACAAGATGGGAAGCGACTGTCTAGGAAGGAGCATGGCGGAAAGGGATCTAGGGGTCATAGTGGACCACAAGTTGAATATGAGCCAACAGTGTGATGCTGTTGCAAAAAAAGCAAATATGATTCTAGGTTGTATCAACAGGTGTGTTGTAAGCAAAACTCGTGAAGTCATTCTGCCGCTCTACTCTGCACTAGTTAGGCCTCAGCTGGAGTACTGTGTCCAGTTCTGGGCGCCACATTTCAAGAAAGATGTGGAGAAATTGGAAAGGGTACAGAGAAGAGCGACAAGAATGATTAAAGGTTTAGAGAACATGACCTATGAAGCCAGGCTTCATGAACTGGGCTTGTTTAGTTTGGAAAAAAGAAGATTAAGGGGGGACATGATAGCGGTTTTCAAATATCTAAAAGGGTGTCACAAGGAGGAAGGCGAAAATTTGTTCCTCTTGGTTTCTGAGGACAGGACAAGGAGTAATGGGCTTAAAGTGCAGCAGGGGAGGTTTAGATTGGACATTAGGAAAAAATTCCTAACTGTCAGGGTGGTCAAATATTGGAATAAATTGCCAAGGGAGGTGGTGGAATCTCCCTCTCTGGAGATATTTAAGAACAGGTTAGATAGACATCTGTCAGGAATGGTGTAGACGGAGCTTGATCCTGCCTTGAGGGCGGGGGGCTGGACTCGATGACCTCTCGAGGTCCCTTCCAGTCCTATTATTCTATGATTCTATGATTCTATGATCTCACACTAAGCACCAAAATTACTAGCCACTTTTGAAAGTCTTGGGCAGACTGTGCTGTTCAGTACCTATTTGCCTCCTGTCCCCATTCTACCCCTAGTTCAGGGCAATGGACATTCATACTATTGAATCACACGTTAGCCTTGAACTGTTTGCCACATCCACTCACATAATGACTTCAAAGAGACGTGGATCTGCGCTGGAGAGCTGCCATCATCTTCTGCCAGCTTAAGATGTGAGAGCCCAAATCTGGAAACTCAACCTGAGACCAGCAGAGCTGAGCAAACTCACAAAAAACTGCTCTTTAATGTTCATTTGAATAAAGAGGTTGAATTCTCAATTACTATATTTATGCTTCTCAGTGGCCCTCCTTTATATGAGTATTCTGCCATACACTTGCAATGGTGAACATGCTTGTAGAAAGAAGTACACGTTAGATGAGCACCAGAGAATATTCCCTGAAAGCAAATTTCTAGCTCAAACTTGGGGCATATGCACTGGAATCATAAAATCTAAGCATTAAACTCATCCAATCAGGGAAGAGGAAAAGTACCATGTGGCCTACACATCTAATCAAAATGAATCAGAGATATTTGAATATTGCTACCTCTAGACCCACAAGTTGGGCCTATGCATCCGTGTTGTGGTGATGATTTCAAAACTGTAAGAATACCCTTTATAGCACTCACTACATATTTTATGGCATTGTATATGGTAGGAAAAAATGGTAAAATCCAAAACTATAAACAAGAAATACTGAAAAATAGTTACAGCAACTTTCATGGTAACAACTGCATGAAACTAGCCCTGATTTGGACCTGAGTCAGCAAAATAAGTATGAGTTTGATTGAATGGGACTGCTTACATGTCTAAAATTAAGGACACACTTTATACTTACTGCTATAAACCAATGGTTCTCAACCAAAGTATATGTACTCCTGGGGATATGTAGCAATATTCCAGAGGGTACATCAACTCATCTAGGTATTTGCCTAGTTTAACCTCCCACTACACAAAAAGCACAAACAAATTCAATACAAACTTAAATTTCATATAGGTAATGACTTATTTATACTGAGCTAAATACTATATTCTGAAACCCAAGTACAATCTTTATATTCCAATTGCTTTATTTTATAATTACATGATAAAAAATGAAAAAGTCAGCAATTTGTCAGGTGTGCTTTGACACTTTGGTATTTTTATTTCTGATTTTGTAAGCAAGCAGATTGAGGTGAGACTTGGGGTACACAAGACAAATCAGACTCCTAAAAGGGGTACAGTAGTCTGGAAAGTTTCCCTAATCCATTGACTGATATTTGTCTGACTGGCTAGGATACATTTATATTCTGAAGTTAAATTATAGCTAATGATTTAACATAGTGCTGTAAGTCATATGTATGACCTTTTTGGTAGAAGAGTATGTTGTATTACAGACTATTGCAATCAGGATTCTTCTAGAGCAGTGTTTCCCAATTTTTTTTGACCACAGAACCCTTTCAAACTCAGAAAAATTTCAAGGAACCCCATAGCCAGGGATTAAGTTTGTCGAGCAAAAAGAAAAAAAAAAAACACACCCAAACACACACAGACTGCCAGTACACCACAATTGGTAGTAATAAGATGCTAAATACAGTCATGAGATCACCATTCATTTAAATTCAACATATTGAATATAACACCATTCATTTATATTCAACAAAAATCATATTAAATATGTACAAAAAATAAAACTATCAAATAATATTAATTATATTCATAGTTTTCAATGTGAAGAGTGGTTTTTCTTCTTTTCTTGGCAAATTCTTTTTATATTTGGTTTAATACTAGAAAGTTGGATTCGCATATCTGGCGCAGCATTCAGTCGATTTCTGTATTTCGTTTTCGTTGCTGCATAGTTCGAGAACCCAGTTTCGCACAAGTATGTACTGGCAAAGGGTAACAGCTGACGAATTGCGTGTCTTGATAAAAATGAATATTCTTGACTTTGACATAAGTCACTCCAAAATGTAATCAGAGAAACTTCTTTAAATTTTTGTATTAATTGGCCATCTGAAGTGATTTCAATTAGGTTTTCATAATCTTGTGTAGAAAAATTGACTGACTTTTCTGTTAAACTTAATGGATTTCGATTCCAGTTATTGTTGTCATTGATGTTTGGAAAATACTTAATGATGTTCGTGTATAAATCGCGGAGATGATCTGCAATGTCGCTGCGAATATCTTCATCAAGTTTGTATCCATTTTCTTCAAGGAAATCATTCAGAGTTGGTAAACAATCCAAATCATTTCGTCCTACAGATGAGATCCAAAACTGTAGCTTCCGTGACAATGACAAAATTTTGTCTTTCGCATTAAAAATATTTACATTTTTTCCTTGCAGCGACAGATTTACTTCATTTAGTTTTGTAAAAATGTCTGCAAGATACGCAACTCTCGATAACCATAAAAAGTCTGTTAAACAATCAGACAGTTGGAATTTGTGATTCATCAGATATGCGGAGAGCTCATGACGCAATTCAAATAATCTAACCAGCACTTTTCCTCGTGATAGCTACCTGACTTCTGTATGTAGAAGCAGGGCTGTGTGCTGACTACCCATATCTTCACACATAATTTTGAACAGTCTTGATTGTAATGGTCGAGTTTTTATATAATTAATAATCTGTACTGCTTCGTTCAACACATTTTTAAGACAGGGAGAAATATTCTTAACTAACAGAGCGTGTCTGTGGAGAATGCAGTGACTGCTGGTGCAGTTTGGTGCTACATTTTTTATTCGTGTTACAGCGCCAGCCACTGTTCCTACCATTGCTTTGGCACCATCACTGCACACATCAACACATTTTTCCCAGCTTATTTGATGTGTTTTCATAAAGTTATTGATACAATTGAATATATTCTCACCAGTTGTATTGGTTTGCAAAAATTCACATAAAAGTAAGTCTTCTTCAATAGAACTATTACAATCATAACGGACAAATACAAGCAGAACTGCAAGACCTGCAACGTCAGTGGACTCGTCTAATTGTAATGCATATGCATAACATAAATGCAGCCAAAAAATAAGCTCTTTCTCGATGTCAGCAGCAAGATCGTGAATACGACGTGTGACAGTAGTGTTTGATAGTGGCACAGCCTCAACTTTTTTACTAGACTCCTGATCCAACATACACATTACAATATCTTTTGCACATGGTTTTATGAGTGATTCCCCAATAGTGTGTGCTTCTCCGGGGAGCGATATACGATAGCTTACTTTGTAAGATGCCTCTGTTGCATTTTCATTATCAGATTTGGCAATTTTTGACATGAAGAGTTTACTTTTTTCAAGCGATTCAAGCTTTTGCTTAAAAAAACTAATGTCTTTATCTTTGTATTCTGGATGATATGTTTCAAAATGTCTTCGCAATTTAGCAGGTACTAAACAACTATTCGATAATATTTTGTTGCACACTACACACTGGGCACCTGGAGCATCTTCATTTCCATTGCTTGTGAATCCAAATGCCAAATAGTCCTCACAATACCTGCGTTTCTTATTAGTCAGCTGAAATTTTTCATAATTAACTTGAGCTGCCTCAGTATTTTCCTTGCTGGTTTCAGTAAAAATATTGGAGTTTGAAGTACTCACTTTTCTCTTTAAAGTTCCTTCTTTTAACCAACGATCCATGGGGAATTTTGATATTAGATTGAATTCTTAAACTTAAAGTCACACACAGGAGCCACGTGTCCTCAGTGTGTATGGGGATTTGTTCCGATCCTCACAGTGAGTAGGAGTTCCGGTGTTCCACTCACTGATAGTATTCCCCCCCCTTCACACACACACATGCTGCCTTTACCACCGGACCTAGCAGCAGCAACAGCTGCTTGTCCCGCTTCTGCCCGATCAACCCAAGATCCCTCTCCCGCATCCCCCGCTGCCACTCTGCTTTTTCTGGTGGTAAAAGCAGAGCGGCAGCGGGGGATGCGGGAGAGGGATCTTGGGTTGATCGGGCAGAAGCGGGACAAGCAGCTGTTGCTGCTGCTAGGTCCGGTGATAAAAGCAGAGCGGCAGCGGGGGACGTGGGAGAGGGATCTTGGGTTGATCGGGCAGAAGCGGGACAAGCAGCTGTTGCTGCTGCTAGGTCCAGTGGTAAAAGCAGAGCGGCAGCGTGGGACACAGGAGATGTCTGAAAGGGGAGCGGGGAAGGAGCCAGCGTCTTTGCGCGCCGGGCTCCTCTGTCTCTTTATGGGCGGGGGGAGGGGAGTGTTCGGGTTCTCATGGAACCCTTACGTTCGCTTCACAGAACCCCAGAGTTCCTCAGAGCACCAATTGGGAAACACTGTTCTAGAGTATTGATTTACTTTAAAATGTTCCCCTACACAGAGCCACCTGAAGGAGAAGAGCCTGATTTGTTTCTCTGTTCAGATAGATATCATCACTGAGAAAAACTTCCTGAAATGTTGTAGACAATAATGAATTTATCCTGCCATTGCATAATAACTGCTCTTCAAAATGTCACAGCACTCTTATTAAATCTAATTTCTCTATGTTTTTTCTTTAGATGTCTGACACCTTCTGTCATAGAGGCAGGTGGAGGTGCTCAGAAAAACGTCCTTGGCTACAGCATTTACATAATTCTCAATAAACGTTGTGTATGTTACAAGAATGTTCAGAGATATTTATCAGTCCTTGCACACATGAAATGAAGAAAAACACACCTACTGTTAAATATTCCACTATCAGCTAAATGCAAGGCTCTCTTCTCTCAATACAGCTTATTTCTGGGTAATTTCATTCTCAAACACAAATTCTACTATGATTTGTATGCTGAGGATTCATAGATCTACCTCTCTGCTCCAGGCCTGTCATCCTCCTGTCCAAACTAAAATTCTGGCCTATCTCTTTGATGTCTCCTTGTACATGTCTAGCCAGCAACCCAAGCTCGACATGATTAAAACAGAACTCTCAGTCAGGGCTGGCTTTACCATGAGGTGAACTGAGGTGGCTGCCACTAGGACCCATAGTGTAGAAAATTGTGTCTACTGCTGAACAAGGCTGTTTCCAAATGTTGCTGATTCTTTCTGAATAACGTTGATAAGATACAGCCTTTTTTAGCCACCCGTCCAGTCAAAACTCTAGAACCAGCACTCAGCATTTTGCATTTCAACCCCTGCAACATTCTTCTCCCTAGCCTTGCCAGTTGCAATCTTGTCTTCAGAATGGTGGAGTAAATGTGCATCTAGACTACATTCCTCTTTTGAAAGAGGAATGCAAATGAGAGAAATCGAGATTTTTTTAAAAGCAGTTTAAACAGGGTTCTTTCGGGAGGGGGAACCTCGTTTTCAAAAGAACCCTTAATCCTGAAAAAAATGAGGTTTACAGGGTTCTTTCAAAAAACCCCCGTGTAGAGTGCTTTTTTTTTTAAAAAAAAATCTCTTCTGAAAAAGCAATCGAATGAGATTATGCAAATCAAGTGCAAGATTTGTAAATCAGCACTTTATTTGCATGTTTTATTTCCCTCATTTTCATTCCTCTTTCAAAAGAGGAATCTAATCCAAATGCACAGTTTGATTGTGTCACCTCTCTCTTTGCATCCCTCACTGGGTTCCCCTCTCTGTCCCAGCAGACATATGATCCTTGTCTTTACCCCACTATCAAGGCCTTTCATAGTTAATCCCCATTCCCCTCTCTCCATCAGCTTTCATTCTTTGTCGAGATGATTCTCATGTCCCATCAACACCTGGTGCCATCTTCAACCATCTACGTGCTGTTTTCAAACAGGCACCTTTGTGTTTTCTCCCTCACTGTTCTTCATACTTGGGATGTGCTCTCCATAAATATTCCTCAAATATGATGCCTCATAATCTTCCTTCAACTTCCCCAAAACTCTCCTTTTATGTGATCCCTACAAAAAACTTGACAAAAGTCAGGCCACTCTGGAACTCCTTGCCAGAGGAGGCTGTGAAGACCAGGACTTTAACAGAGTTCAAAAAAGAGCTAGATAAATTCATGGAGGTTAGGTCCATCAATAGCACTTAGCCAGGATGGGTAGGAATGGTGTCCCTAGCCTCTGTTTGTCAGAGACTGGGAATGGATGACAGGAGAGGGATCACTTGATGAGTCCCTATTCTGTTCATTCCCTCTGGGGCATCTGGCATTGGCCACTGTCAGCAGACAGGATACTGGGTTAGATGGACCCTTGATCTGACCTAATAAGGCCTTTCTTATATTCTTACATGATCAGTGATCCCTGCTTATCACCTCTCATCATTGCTACATACTTCTCATCTGTCTGTCTGCACCTGTCATCTCTTGTTTTAGGCTTAGATCAAGGATTAAGCAGCAATGGCAAAATAAATAAATTTTCGTAAATTTACTTTTACGAAAGCTCCACTTTCGGGAGGGGAGTCTCTGAAGAGACAGCTTTCTCCTTCTTCTGAATTATTTTCATTTTAACTCATGTATAAACGGTGGCCTACATTTTGAAAGGTGGAAAACTAAAGTTAGGTGCATAAATCCATATGTAAACCCCTCAGTCAGCAGCCTCATTTTCAGAAAGACCCAGCAGCTGCTGCTGAAGTCCCACGTGCTAGGGAAACT
Organism: Pelodiscus sinensis; assembly: GCF_052426305.1. Classification (NCBI taxonomy): domain Eukaryota; kingdom Metazoa; phylum Chordata; order Testudines; family Trionychidae; genus Pelodiscus; species Pelodiscus sinensis. Next base: position 13,094,895 of record NC_143085.1, read on the forward strand.
CAGCACCACTTTCTGTATAAGCCGAGTGCTTGCCTGACCTTCCAGGAGAGATTAACCAATTAGCAGAATGCCCACAGCCAGTAGCATGTGTTTCTGCACATGGTGCACATCTGCACATCTCAGTGCACGTAACAAAATTTATTCCACGCATAGATGGAAAAACCGTTGCTTAGCACCAGTGATAATCAAATAATTATTGCCATGTCTTAATATAGATGGAGCAGCCCAGCTTTATTCACTCAGCTTAGAAAGTCACACTTTTTTATTGTTAATATTTTGCACTTCTCTAGCGCCATCCAATGGAGGGTCTCCCTGTGCTGTTTGTATATTCATTGGTAAACAAACCCACACACCACAGTTGGGATTCTTTTGCAGTTAGTAGACAAGTGCCCGCTAAGCTAGGGATGAGACCTCTAAACGCATTCCATCTGGGATCTGAGCCAGGTTTGGAACTCAAACCTGACAAGGAAAGGAAATTGACCTTTGCTGCATGTGCCAGCCCTGGCCCTCAGGTTCCTTAGAGCACTAAGATTCAAATTATGTACCATCTCTCTGAAAATAGGCCTTTTTTGTGCTGGCTACTGCTCCTCTGTAAATAACAGAGCTCTCTGAGCAGTGAAAATCAGCAATGGGCAGGGGGTGAAAGAGAAAACCCTTCCCCAGGGAAAAGGCTCAATTGTAAGGACTGTGTGGGTGCAGGGGGCTGAGTTACTTACACTAAAATTGGCTAGTCTTTTCCAGAGCTAACTTTAGACTCCATTCATTTTTCTCCAGTTCTATATTTAAAGCTGTAATTACTGAGAATAAAAGGAAAAACTCAGTCTCCTGGGATCAGGTTCACTCTGCAGACGAGCCCAGTACCTCAGCCTTCTGTGTTCTCCCCCAGAACGTCAGGCGATTTTTATCTCAGTCGACTTCTCCTGCTCTAAATCCCTCTGACATTTACATTACAGGGGACAACACAGAAAAGGGGCTACTAGAGAGACCCAGGGATGCAAATAAACTTATGTTTAATAGCTGTCATTCTAAAGGATCCCCCAAATACTTTTGAAAATCTGACATGTGACTAATACTCGGGGTATCCTTCCCCCATTAAAATTCAGCCAGCTCTAGGGTGAATGAAGTTGTTTCAGCAAGATAGTGCCAGGTAGGACAGGAAATTTAAAAATTCGAAATTCTGTTTTTAATTCCTTCTTTCCCACTCCCTTTCATCCCACCCCACAGTTTCCTTTCTTTGAAGTTGATCTGGGCTATTATTTCCAGAATTCAGGAAGTGTCAAGTCTGAAGTTTCAGCGTATAAATGATGATTATTCTATTTCCCTACCCTGTCGTATGCCATTCCCTATACTCAGCAATGTGGCAGGGAACAGACGAACAGATCTTGCATTCAGAGCTTTATGGCAGATACATTTGCATTTCAGTAATTTTAACCCTAGCATTAGGTTCCTTGAGTGGGTGACCAACTTATTAGAATTCTCCTGCTGCACTAGATGATTCACTGTGTGGAGAAGTTTCTCCTGACGAAAATAAAACACAATTTGAAGACTGTTATGGACATTTGGTGTTATGCTCCTAAGCAATGCCTTAATGGAAGGCCAAATTCCCTCTTCCCTGACACTGTGAATGAGGAATGACTAGAGTTAGTGTAAATAAAAGGAGGAATTGGTCCTTACAATTCAGGGAACATCTGTCTGGAGCAATTCAGTGGTTATATACCATCTACTGATCGTGTCTCTCATGCTTTCTCCCTGACTCATAAGTCTACACCTGAACTTAGCCGTTTTGCAGTTTCATTTCATTGACGTCATAATGAAATACCTCTCTCAAAAGAATACTCAGCTACTATCCAATCCTCTGTACCATGCTTTGAAATGAAGGCTAAAAAATCCAGGCCTGTTTATGGAAAGCTGGACTATGACAATTTTCTTGTGCTCTAGATTCCATGGGCCCAGTGTAGATAAGGCCACGGAGCATTCCCGGAAGGGAAACTGAATTTTCATAGGGGAAAAAAACGTAAAAAACAAAAAAACAGAAAAAAAAGTTGGTAAAAATCTTCCAGTGGGGATGAAGCACTTTTAGATCCAAAGACAATTACAGACTCACTTAAAGTTAACAGATGTATCAAGTATTTGTAGGGTGCTTATTTGCGTAACTTATTTTCAGTTAATTTTGAAATCGCTTATTTCAAAATTTGGTGCTGTCTACACAGTGCCAAATTTCGAGATAGAACACTATTCCAAAATGTCTCCTAATCCTCAAGGAACAAAGTGTACAGGGATGTCAGAATAGCATCCCCATTCTTTTGAAAGCTATTTCAAAATAATGAGTGTGATGTCAAGACGCAGAATAGCTATTTCAGGATACTGGAAGTATCCCGAAATTGTGCTACTGTGTAGATGTACCCATACAGACTCAAAGGAGAGGGCAATTAATCCTGTTTATGTTGAAGAGACAGTGACAAGTAACAAACCAGGTAAGGCACATGGCAGGTCACAGGTAAGGCACATGGCAGGTCACAGCTCAACTGTGAGGGTTGAGCAGTTCCCCTGGTTGCAAACATAGAGAACAGAACATTGGGTTTGCTGCATGTGTACAGTGGAGACAGTATGGCTACGTCTAGATTGCATCCCTTTTTCGTAAAAGGGATGCAAATTAGACGTATCGCAATTGCTAATGAAGCGGGGATTTAAATCTCCCCCGCTTCATTAGCATAAAAATGGCTGCCGCTTTTTTTGAGCACGGAGCATTGCTGGAAAAAAGTGCCAGTCTAGTCGCGGATCTTGCGGAAAATAAAGCCTTTTACGAAAGATCCCTTATCCCTTATTTTAAGAGGGATAAGGGATCTTTCGGAAAAGGCTTTATTTGCCACACGTTCCGTGTCTAGACTGGCGCTTTTTTCCGGGAAAACTCCATGCCGAAAAAAAGCGGCAGCCATTTTTATGCTAATGAAGCAGGGGAGATTTAAATCCCCACTTCATTAGGAATTGCGATACGTCTAATTTGCATCCCTTTTACAAAAAAGGGATGCAATCTAGACTTAGCCAAAGTGACCAGGAAGCCTGAAGAAGCAATTCTGGGCAGAGACAGGGTTTCTTGAGTACAGAGGTCACTGTGGGGGTACATTTAAAGTTTTCTAAGCAAGGATTTCTGCAGCTGTTTGTTTCTACTGTGTTCAGGGAAACAGGACTTTGAAGCCACATTTCTGTCATTTTACAAATCACACCCAAGAATAAACCTGACTCATTTCTTCAATTTCACCTCCCAGTGGAAACATCTCTGTAGGACCTCGAACACTGACTTTCTAAATGGAGTAACCCCTCTTCTATTTGCCCTCATCAGGATGCTACTTATAAACACTAGGTATCACATAGAAGCAAATATCCAGGTGATTCTGACCTGAGATGTAAGAATTTTCAATTTATTACAATTCATTTTGATATCATTTAAACATTTCTTCTCATTTAAAAGAAAGCACTGTATGTATCACATCAGGAATTCCACATGAAGTGCAAATGGCAAAACCAAAGGGGTTGCATTTGTAAATATGACAGGAATGGATGTGACATTCCAGTTCTGCAACACCAGTGTTTATCAATAAGCAGTTGAAGAATGAAAGTTCAGTGAGAATTCTTGTATTTAAAGATAAGTCTTTGCAGAATCAAGGTCTTCAATTATTATTATTTAAACCAACCATGAACATTTCTCTTTCCTTTGGTCTCTCAATGTTGGCTCTTGAGCAAAGTAGGCAGTCATGGGAAATAAGGCAAAGTCCTCCCAATAATTGATTTAAAGTTAGGAAACATAGGGTAGGAATAAACAGTTTTCACAGTGAAGAAAGGTAAATAGCAGAGTCCTCCCAAAAGTCTGTGCTGGGACCTGTGCTGGTCAATATATTCATAAATGATCTGAAAAAAGAGGTAAACCGTGACGTGGCAAAGTCTGCAGACAATACAAAAATATGCAAAATAGTTAAGCCCGATACAGGGGCAGCCCATGACTATAGGCCGACTCAGATGTCGCCTAGGGCACCGCCTTCAACGGGGCATCCGGGCCGTCCAATGATGACATCATGGGGCGCCTGATGATGACGTCACTCCATTGATGGCCATGTAGGCAGGGAAACCAATCGTGCATTCCGCCTGGGGTGCCAGCTGCTGCAGCCTGCCTTGGGCTGTTCCTGGCCCAATGCAGATTGTGGTGAGTTACAAAGAGATCTCACAACACGGAGTGACTAGACAACAAACTGGCAGATGAACTTCAATGTTGACACAAGCAAAGGAAACATAATGGCTATGTCTACACTCGCGGCTTCTTCTGCGAGTAATATGCAAATGAGGCTAAGCCTGGAATATTGCCGAGCCTCATTTGCATACCTAATGAGCCACCATTTTTTTCAGAAGAGGCTCTTGTGCAAGAAGGAGTGTCTACACTGCCCCTTCTTGCGCAAGAAAAACCCTCTTGCGCAATGCCGTTACACCTATTACTTTTCAGGAAGAACAGCATGGCGCAAGAGGATTTTTCTTGCACAAGAAGGGGCAGTATAGATGCTCCTTCTTGTGCAAGAGCCTCTTCCGAAAAAAATGGTGGCTCATTAGGTATGCAAATGAGGCTCGGCGATATTCCACGCTTAGCCTCATTTGCATATTACTCGTGCAAGAAGCCGCGAGTGTAGACATAGCCATTAATCACAACCATACATGTAGAATGATGGGGTCTAAATTAGCTGTTACCACTCAAGAAAGATCATGGAGTAAATAAAGGAACAATGCGGAGAAAGTAAAGAAGGAAGTGTTATTTACCCCTTCACATAATACAAGAAGCAGGGGTCACCCAATAAAATTAGGCAGCAAGTTTAAAAGAAACATTGGGAAGAACTTATTCACACAGTGCACTGTCAGCCTGTGAAACTCTTTGCTGGGGAATGTTGTGTGGGTTCAAAACCAAATTAGAGACATTCATGGAGGTCTGTCAAAGGTTATAAGCCAAGATGGTGAGGGATACAACCATCTACTCTATGTGCCTACAAGCCTCTGATTAGCAGATCCTGGGACTCGACAATAGGGGATGGAACTTGTATGATCTCTTCATTCCCTCTGAGGCAGACAGGGTTCTGGATTAGATGGACTATTGATCTGACCCGTGTGGCCGTTCTTATGTACCCCCTGCCAATCTGCTTTAATTTCATTTGTCATTTTCAGTCCTGTGGCAAGGAAATGATAGCAGCATGGAAACCCTGATACGAAGACATCATAAAATAATCACAAATCATTCATGACAAAGAAAGGAGGGAGACAAGGGAAGGGCTTTTAAGAGGGGCCTAAGAAGTAGACAACCAGGAGAGCCAAGAGCAGAGAAAGAAGTGGGAGGCTGGCACTGGGCATGGTACTATGGCTGATCGTGGCATCTTTGGATGCATAGACTTTTCGGTTCTTGAGGGGCTGTGGTGGTCGAAAGTTGTCGGTCATTTTCACTGGAGATGTGCCATTGGTCCGGAAGTGAAGTGTGTTGACAAATGCATTCAGCTGCAAATGTGGGAGACAGAGAGAGATTTCAAGCCATTTAATTATGCTCAGTCGAAATACTTTTCAAGCAACTGATACAACAAAGATTTTAAGCACATGTTTATGTTTCAATACACATTTAAGTACTTTCTTGAATGGGGATGGACTGAAACACATATTTCAGTTAAATATGAGTCAACAATATGACACTGTTGAAAAAAAAAGCATCATTCTGGGATGTATTATCAGGAGTATTATAAAGAAGACCCAAGAAGTCATTCTTCTGCTCTACTCTGTACTGATTAGGCCTTAACTGGAATACTGTGTCCAGTTCTGGGTGCCACATTTCAGGAAAGTTGTGGACAAATTGGAAAATATCCAAAGAAAAGCCATGAAAATGATTAAAGGTCCAGAAAAAATTACCTCTGAGGGAAGCTTGAATGAATTGGGTTTGTTTAGTTGAGAAAAGAAAGACTAAGAGGGACCATAATGTCAGCTTTTAAGTACCTAAAAGGGTGTTACAAGGAGGGAAGAAAAAGTATTCTCCTTAGCCTCTGAGGATAAGACAAGAAGTATTGGGCTTAAATTTAGAAAGAGGTTTAGGTTGGACAGTAGGAAAAACTTCCTAATTGTCAGGGTGGTTAAATACTGGAATAAATTGCCTAGGAAGATTGTGGCATCTCCATTCCTGGGGATATTTAAGAGCAGGTTAAACAAACATCTGTCAGGGATGATCCAGATAGTGCTTGCTCCTGCCATGAGAGCAGGGGATTGTATCTGCTGATTTCTCAAGATCCCTTCCAGATCTAATATTCTAAGATTCAGGTTAAGCACATGCTCATTGGCTATGCTAACCTGGTGCCCGGACAGACATAGCAATCCACCCGAGTATTTCCCTATAACTCAGGGTTGCTCACTCTTGGACAAGACTCTTGATGCAGGTATTTTCTTAAAAACTCACCTCCTGGAGTCAAAGGATCCCAGGAGAAACTCCACTTACAGTTTAAAAAAAAGTTTCAATCTCATTCTCACAGCTATGGAGAAACCCTTGAAGACAGGACTCGAGAGAACCCAGCAGCTTAGAAACCAGGAGACCATTACAATGAACCCAAGAAAATTATTAAAAAAAGTATCATGAATTTTAAGCCAGTCTCTTAATTTTTAGGCCTAGTGGATGGCTTTGGAATGCGCAAGGCTGCTAGTGGGAAGCTGGGTCCTGGGAAAGACTTTCCATCCGTCAGTCTGTTCCTCTTAGACTATGTCTAGAATACAAAGATAAATCAGAAAAAGAAATGCAATTTGCAATATGCAAATTGTGTATCTTTTTCTGATTTACTTTTGAAAGAGGCTTTTCCAAAATTTGGCACTTCTACACGGGGCCAAATTTCGAGAAAAAAAAAACCTCTTTCAGAACAACTGTTCTTCCTTGTAAAACAAGGTTTACTGGGATGCCGACAAAATGCGTCCACTTTTCCAACATTTTTTTCAGAAAAGCGGACGCATTCCTTGGACGTGGAGGTATCCCCGGAAAAACTCTGCAGTTTAGACATACCCTTAGAAGCAGGAAAAGGAAGTAGCATGCAAAGTTAGGATACAGCTGCCCATACAACCTTTGCCCAAGGACTGTGTGAGGGACATGCCAGTGCACACAGAGCACAGCTGACTGAACTATTTGTTCTGAACAACCTAACAGCTCACATTTGGGAACTGCCGGCAACCAGATCCCCAAATTCATCAGCAGGGCTTGGTGAGAAGGGGAGGTTGCAAGGATGTCTCTGGAGAGAGTCTGGGGATGGAGAGCAGATTTTCTGTTGCTTTGATTTGCTGTTTGGCTTAGTTAATTTGTTCCTATTGTAGGCTACTGCTGGCAGGCTGTGCACAATATCAGTCTATGATTTTTTTAATGTTGCCAAGTGGTCATGATTGATTAAGCTGCTAGAAAACTAGTTAGTTGTCAGGGCCCTTAGAGCTTCCTATGCAAGTGATTTATTATTGTTTCAGTCTAAAGAAATAAGAAGAAAAGTGGTAACTTAAGTCACATGATGTAGCAGTCACCCCGTCAAGGAGAAGGAACATGCACATAAAACAGCTCTAGTGGAAACGACATGGGACATCCAGAGGTAGAAACAGAGCCATCCTGTCCACAGGGATAGACTACTTGGGGCAGCTACCCCAGGTCCCACACTTTGGGGGGCCCTGCAGGAGTCACCTATGGATGGGACGATCCCCCATTTTGATGTTAGCTACGTGGGCCAGGGCAGGCTGTGGAATTAACTAGGGGGGAAGCTTGAGCTGGCAGCAGAGATCAGGCACTCATCATGGCCTCCTGCAGGAGCTGTGGGAAGTGGAGCAACCCAGCACCCTGCTCTGCTTTATCATGGCAGTGGGAAACAGAGTGCCCTGCCCCGCTCCCCCTTCCCCCCCCCCACACACAACCCGCTTCACTCCCCTGAACAATGCAGGACTCTGGCGGAGTGTCTAAAACTACACCCCTCTGTTGGCAGAGGGATGTAAATTAGACGTATCGAAAGTGCAAATGAAGCCAGGATTTAAATATCCTGCACTTCATTTGCATAATGGTGGCTGCTGCTTGTTTTCGAAATGGGGCTTTTAGGGGAAAAAACAGCAATTTAGATGGAGCCTTTTTGACAGATCCTGTGCTCCAGGATCTTTTAAAATGGGGTGTTTCTGTTGAAAAGACCCTGTCTAAAAGGCCGAGGTTTTTTAAAAAAAGGCAGCGGCCTGTTTCAAAAAAAAGCAGCGGCTGCCATTATGCAAATGAAGCTCAGGATATTTAAATCCCGGCTTCATTTGCACTTTCGATACATCTAATTTACATCCTTCTGCCAACAGAGGGATGTATTTTAGACTTAGCCTGGGGAGCAGGCTGGGGCCAGCACACTCCACTTCCGCGGTGAAGCAGAGCAGCCCAGCTGGGGGATGGCAGCGGAGCGGAGCAGGCTGCTGGGTTGCTCCACTTCCCAATGCTCCTGCTAGCATGGTGAGTGCACGAGGTCAACCCAGACATCCTTGAGCCACATTTCTCAGGGGAAGGGGCTTCAGGGAATGAGTGCAATGGGGCGGAGCAGCTGCAGGAAGAGGCAGGGCAAGGGTAGAAGCGTGAGCGGAACAGACTGCTTTCTTCTGTGGACACCACACACACAGTCCGCTTGGCACTCTGGCAACTGCCCAGTCCCCACTGATGAACAAACACCATGGCTCTACTAACAGCAGCTTGGGCATCTCCAGCCTCTCGTTTGCAGACAGTCCCACCTCAGGCAGATGGACTCCCCACTGTTTGCCCAGATCTGACACATGGAACAGTGCAGACTATTGTCCCCAGGAGGAGATACCCCATATCAGAACTGCAATGTACATGTTGTTTGGATGTAGAATTGTTCCTCTTCGGAGCACATGTACTTGAAATTGCTATTTGTGCCCATCTGGAGAGGGCGTCATCAGGGATACCATGATACCCAGAAGGGGTGGAGCATCAAGCAGCAGGGATGGAGCTGGGAGCAGTCAGCTCTCCACACCACCTGGAACACAACATGCCACTCCCAGCCTTTAGAGCCACATGGGGTGCACTGCACTCCAGCGGAGATTCAAAGGGCCCAGGGCTCCACTCACCACCTTTGCCACAGTAGCAGAGTCCAGGAGCCCTGGGTCCTTTTGAATTTCCAGCCCCTGGGGCAACTGCTCCCCTTGCCCCCATGGTTGGCAGGCCTGGGTGTCAGCTAGTCCGGCATGTGCCGGGGACAGATACGTGCAGCATTTCAGTGGGCACAGATGAACCTGAGCAGATCTGCTCCCCGAGCTGCTGTCTGGGAGCTGGGCTCTGGGAGGAACTCTGCCAACCAGAGACCCTCTGTGGGGTTCACCAGAGAAGCAGTTAGAGTAGCACTGTGCGGCAGCGGTACCTGAGACTGGCTGATAGCGATGGGCTCCTCAAAGACCGTCCAGACGACAGCCTCCGCGCAGTCAGGCGTGGTCAGGGAGCCCTGATAGCGGTAGTATTTGGACAGATGGGCCACGCTGGGAAGAAGGTTGTTCAAGCAAAATGTGGATGCTAAGTCCACAAAATCCCCTTTAAGAGAAGAAGAGAGTGAACAGCCAACATTATCAAAACCATCCAGGGGAATGAACAGTTTAGGAGAGCTACATTTCTGAAGCAGCCAAGGGCCACAATCAACCCCACCTCACACCTTGCACCCTTTGCCACCCCGGCCGCCCTTAGACTGTCAGGTCTTGGCTCTGATTGGCAAATCAGCCAAACAGGTCACCACAGGAGCTCATGGCAGGAGGGTGTCAGGCATGGTGGACTTGTTTTGCTCCTCCCCTAGTTTAGAATGAGAACCCAGTATGGCAGCAGCAGGTTCACACAGCCCCTGGGGTACAGACTTTCCACACCATACATGGGCCCCTATAGTGAGGTCCCAGGTTCAAACCTGCCTGGTGGCAACTACAAGTGGTGGGGGCTCGTCCAGGATCTCAACTGGGTCTCGGAAGCTCGGGACACGCTTCCTCACCTAGGGGAAATATGTAACCCACACACCTAGTGTGGTTACTAAGTAATACAAGTGGCGCCTAGACCACTGCAACAGTTAAGATCAAGAGACCTCTACAGCATGGACTGGGAGCAAGCTGGCTTTTAGCTCAGAGGGTAGAGGCTCCTATAGTCAGCTCCCGAGGTCCCACGTTCAAATCCGCCTCGGTGGTGGTTACACCAGCACCACTAATTCTCAAAAGGATTTGGGCACAGCAGTGCATCCTTGCATTCGAGTGACAATGGGCGGGCCTTGTAGATTGATGGCAGTAACATGTTTGCGTCCACATTGTGTTAGCCCACTGGGAACTACCCTGTTATTCTGTAGCATGGAAATGAGACAAAGGGCCTTGAAACCAATGACTGGTGCCCCTGCACAGCTCCTTCCTTCCTGCTTCTGGGTTCCTCTCATTCTCTATTCTGCCTGCCTTGGAGGGGAGAGGGGAGAGGAGCGGAGGACTCACCTGGATGGGAAATGTTCTTCAGGCCAGCTACAATGGTGTTGTAATTGGAGTTATCAGCATGAGACACCTGCAAGCATTACAGGGGGAGAATGAACAACCAGCCAAGGGCAGATCTCAAGGATTCTATTTACAAGATGCTTCTAAATCATTCTAGACAAAAACTGGGCACCATAGAAATAAAGAGGGTTTGCAGCTCTCATGGAGAGCAGTGGATGTCTGGACATCCATGCCTGTGCTGTAGGATGTAGTGCTTTTCCACTTTCGACAATGAGGGTGATTTCTATTTTTAGAGCACCTGCTAATCTCAAAGGATTCAAAGTGCTTACAAACAAACATATGACCTATACAACAGGCTGGCACTGAACACACAGCCACCTGTGAGGCGTACACAGCCATAGCTCCACAACACACAACAACTCTACCCAGCAGGGAATAATCTGTTCTACAGATGTTAATGTCAATCAGGGGTGGGAATTAGGCCAAGGCAGTGGGGGTTAACTCCCCACCTCTTATGAAATATGCTGTAGGATCTTTAATGACATTTCCCTTATTAGCAGGCTTTAAAACATTCTTTACACGCCTTGTTGTAGATTTCACTTCTGCTTCCTAAGCCTACACTGAGCTGCTGATCTGCAAGGGGAAGCAGCACCCTAGAAAGCTGGGGTGTCAGCATCAGTTCTTACACAATGCGTCAGGCTGCCAGTCAAAACTGTCCTACCAATAGCAGAATGTGAAGGGTATTTTTAAATCTCCAAGATGTGGTTTGCTTGAGTGACAGCTCCCCTTCAACGTAGAAGGATTTTTGTCTTCTGTACCCTGGTATACCTGTACCTTTCTAGACATTTGCGGGCTCCATTCGGCTGTCACTGAATGGGAGAACAATCCCACCACCAGCGATTGCAGACAAAATTAGAGGAAGGCTAGGCTAGGATAGGATAAGGATTCCAATTCTGATCACAAGACAAAACCAATTGCAGGTTGCTAGGTCATAAACTCCTCTTTGGGGTAGGCGAGGTCACTGATTTTGTCTTATGAATAGATGCCTAGGTAGAATGACTCCTTCCCCATCTCTCTTCAATAGACATGATGCTCCCATCCTGTCATACTGCTTGGATAACTGGTGGATTAAGCATAAATATCTTGGTGAGATGTGAAGCTGATTTTCAGCTCACCGGTACTCAAGGGGGTCACAGATACCAGCAGAGAGGCACAAGGGGAGCAGCAGGGGAGTAAAACACTTCTCTTCCTATGCACCCACTGTACAGCCAAATGCTGAGGGCTCGGAAGGCAGCCAAGAAGACTGAAAGGCCTCCTAGTTATAGCACAGGCCTGCAAGTCAATGGATGAGGACTCTTTCTATTTTGTTACCTCTGATTCACTAGATGGGCAAACTACATTGCTGCTCAATGCTTCAGTTTCTCTGCCTATAAACTAGGAATAATCATCCCCTTTTATCGCTATTGATCCAAAGCACTTTGAGAAGGTTTATGATTATTTTAAAAAGAGTTTTTCCCATGCGTTATCTTCTCCCTTTGGAGAGAACAGAGTCAGCTTTCTAAATGCAGTCACTGTACATGAATACTTGTTATCCTTCCCTTGTGTCTCCCACAGACACTCCTACCTCCAAAGAAATGGCATTGTACTACTATAAAACCCAAATAGCTCTGCTGCCACGTCAGTGTTTTGAAGTTGAAGTTTCCCAGAACCCTTAAGCCATTGCGTGTGACTGTCTTTCATAAGCAGCATAATGGACAGTCAGGACAGCTATTTTAAGTAGTGTTTGCAGGTGTTTGGCACCCCAGCTACTAACACCATTGTTGGGAGGGGGATATCATGTAACTGATTGAAACAACTCAGATTAAAGCCCTCACTATTCATCTATACTTTGGAGAGCTGTTAACAATGTGACCTCGATGCCAACAATCCTGGCTTTGCACAGTTCATATCCAGGTGAACAGGTGAAGAAAGCACAGCCCCACCTCCAACAATGGTCTCACAAGCCTATGAACTCCCAGCTAAGCTACCACCACCCAGTGACTTAACTTCTATTTTTAGTCTTTCAATAGTATCATTTCAGAGTTACAAAATTGTTTGGCAGAGAGAGCAATGTCACTGGCGGGTGATCTCAGTTACAGCACATGTGGCAAGGTAGAAGGTTTTTGTCTTCTGTGCCCTGCACCTGCACATTTCTAGACATTTCTGGGGCTCCATTCAGCTGCAGAAGACATCCATGCTGAGCTCTTTCTGGGAAATTTCAGTTTTGCTCTTGCATTTTTGCTTCCCCTTAATCATAAATCACAAGGACGTTAGACTACAAGGGTGTGGCTGAAAAACATAACTTGGATAATTATGGACCAAAACTTGCAATGCTCCTCTAAACTTTGAGTGCTTTACTGAGCCTCATCTGAAGAAGCGGGCTGTGCCCACAAAAGCTCATGATACTATATATTTTGTTAGTCTCTAAGGGTACATCTAGACTACTTCCCTTTTTCAGAAAAGGGATGAAAATTAGATGTACCAAAATTGCTAATGAAATGGGGATTTAAATATCCCACACTTCATCAGCGTAAAAATGGCCGCCACTTTTTTTCAGCAGGGAGCCTTGTCGGATAAAAGCAGCAGTCTAGAGGCTGATCTTTCGAAAAATAAAGCCTTTTTCGAAACATCCCTTATCCCTTGTGAAATAAGATTTACAGGATCTTTCGAAAAAAACTTTGTTTTTCGAAAGATCAGCCTCCAGGCTGCCGCTTTTCTCCAACAAAACTCCGTGCCGAAAAAAAGCGGTGGCCATTTTTATGCTAATGAAGCATGGGATATTTAAATCCCCACTTCATTAGCAATTTCGATGTGCCTAATCTGCATCTCTCTGTTAGCAGAGAGATGCAGTCTAGACACACCCTAAGGTACCACAGGACTACTCATTGTTTTAAAGTTACAGACTAACCCAGCTACCTCTCGAGACTTATTGGGGCTGAGGCAGAAAAGGCTAAGTATGTCCTCTTCACATTCTTGAAGGAAATAATCCATACAGTCCCTCTCATACTGTGATCTAATCTGATCCCTCTCTATGTATTCAAGCCCATTTTTCACTCTTGGACAGATCACACTGCAGCAAAAAGCGTGGGTGGTTCTTAGGAGTTGCAATGAGTCAGAAGGTGAATGTTTTCCAAAATGAAAATTTGTGACTTGCCACATGACAAGTGACCTGAGAGCCACAGGGCAACTCTCAGGACAGAACAGCTTTTACACGAAACGAGAACTTTGCTGCATTCTAGGCAGCTTCCATGAATTCAGCCATGGTAAAATACACATTTGTTCATTTGCTTTTATAAAAGCAGGGAACCCTGTTGACTGCCTGAAGGTGCCACATTCAGCTTACCTGCAGTTCAGCCCAGTGGTGATTTCTATTGCGTTCAGAGGGTTTGTGTTTATCCATTATTTTTCTGTTGGGCTAGATTTCAAACATTTCCTTGCTGCATTCCACTAGAAGCAGCAAGCATAGAGGTGCAGCAGTTACGTAGTGAATTAAAATCTCAAATCGGAGATTAAACCAATCCTTGCCACTAAGGTAGAGTGAACACAGTGACTTTGAAGTGAGCTACACACATGCTTCTTGGGTCTTGCAGGCACATAGCTTTGTGACCTGGAATTGGCAGCATACCTGAGTTATGGCACTCTGACCCCAGGACACCACAGCTCTGCTGCAGGACTGTCACCACTCCACCAGGGAAGTCAATGATTAGTCAATTAGATGATTAACCGATAAGCCTAGACGTATTGGTTAATCTAGTCGACTACTCGCATTTCCCCCACCCCTTACTGCCTCTGATACGGCAGCAAGGGAGGAGGGGGGAGAAGCAGGAGCCTGTAGTGGGGAGAGCAGCTCTGTGATGATACCTGCCCCCTCCCCTTGAGGGAGCAGTGTGGGAGAAGGAGGAGGCTGCGGCAAAGCAGCTTCTGCCATTGGGGGGCCCAGGCTTGCAGCAGACAGAGGCTGTTCTGCACCCCTCTCCTGAGGACCAGCCTCTGCCCATGGTGCACCCCAGCTGCCACAGAAACTTCCCCTCCCACCACAGCAGCCGCTGTCCATTGGGAACCCGTACCCCTTGCTGACAGGGGCTGCTGCCACCCCACATTGCTGCCTCTGTATCAGAGGCAGCAGCGCTATGTGGCAGGTAGTTGGTCCATGAGGGGAGCTGGTTTTTAAACCGGCTCCCCTTATGGACAGGTTTCCCCCTGGCAGCCCGACAACAGCAAGGATCAGAGGGTTCCCAGGAGTGGGGCCTGAGTATCCTGGCTGCCAGCTCCACCGGCGACCATAGAATAGTCGACTAGCCACTAAGAATTCATGCTGTTATGCAACTATTCCGTTACCCGAGAGCTAATATCCCTAGTCTCCATCAGCAATGAAGACAAAGGGGTGGACTTGGCAGCCCTGGCACTGGATGAAAGGTCTTTAGAGGCAATGCTGCACCTACCTGCTGCCCCATCCTGACACAGAGGTGCTCCCTGTAGGCTGATGCCATTGGCACAGGGTGTGGACGTGGTGGCCCAGAGCTCAATACAGCACAGAGTGTGATCTCCGGCGAAGGGATTTTTGTTTATTGAAGGGCCTACATTGCAGACTACTCTCTGCCATCTCCTCAGGGGAATGTGAAGGAGTCCTGCAAGCCAGGGGCAAAGTGTTGTGGACTTACCTTGAACAAGAAGCCGAGGACAGCCAACCCATTCGGATGCCCTTTGGCCTCCCTGAAAGTCTTGTACTTGGTGTTCATGTGAACAAGGTGCAGCTAAAGAAGAGGAGACACAGAAAGAGGGTGAGACGTGTTCTGGGCTATTGTGCGATTTTACCCATCAGTCACAGCAAATTGACACTGAGCTCTCCACTTCCAGCGCCCTTAATGGCAAAGAGCACAAGCAGCTCCTTAACAGTGAGCAGCTACATCCCTGACACTAGGGGCCCTTCATGCCCCTCTGGGGCCTTAGCATCAGTATCAATTAGTCCTGCTCACTCTGAGGCTCTTTGCAAGCTCATAGTGCCATAAAAAAGCCCTCGGCGCAAAGCAGAAACAGGCCCGCGGTGTTTTAAGACTGCATTAAGATTTCACACCATCAGCGAAAAGGAGGGTACTGGCGCAATTGCGCTCAGGTATTTCCTGGCTACCTGCTCTCACTGCCGGGGCTGACAGACTTGCTGGGCCCCTGGGCAAGGTATGGGAGGCTGGATCCACACTCCCAGAAGGGAGCTGTAGGGTTAATTAGCTGCCACCAAGGCAAATGCTAATATGACACAAGGAGGCTGCACAGGCCCTCGGTGCAAAAGACCAAGGATACGGGCTCATTTCAAGTCAGCTTCCATTCACTGGAGAAACTACGTTTCACTCTTCCATTCAGACCAGGGTCAACTCTGTGCACTGGCCTCCTGGCCCAAACCCTAGCCACAGATCTCTGCCCCAGGACACCACATGCTCATCAACTGGGCACTGCCAGGGACACCCAGACCTGAAGCTTTGGAAACCCAGCACGCCCAACAGAGCTTTCGCCCTAGAACAGGGTGGTGGGGAACAGAAGTGAGTGAGCAATCTCAGCTAAGTATGCCAGCCTCATCTCCTCCAACTCTGCTGCTCTGCCGCCGCCACACACAAGCAGCATCTTATGCTCCTTGCTGTCTGTGAGCTACAATGTACAGTTATCAAAGCACTTGACAGAATACATACAGCCACCCAAACTGTATAGATTCCATATGTTATTATATAAACACGCTTGCACACGAACACACACAGAGCATTGAACAAGAGATTCTTCTGGGGTAGATGGAGCACACAGCATCAATGCTGTACAATACTGGAGATTGCAACCAATGGTACAAAGGCAACCTTTATTCTTAAGAGATGCTAATGAATCATCAGTGCGCAGCAGACAGGACCCCCTGTTTCAGAGGTCTGTCTACAAAGCACAGTAAACAGTATCCTGTTTGTCATGGATACATGCATGCAGCATTATCAGCATATGAAGAGCTGGAGAGACTTTGCTGGGCTCTGAATCTGCCCTTTTGGTGACTGTAAGTATCTTTAATCCCTGCTGGTAAGGCAGCTTGGTCTAAACGGCCGCACACCAATATCCTGGGCAGAGTTCACCAAGTCAGACCATTTGATGGGTGGGATATTTATCAGCAGATGGCTCTGAACAGGATAGACACCTTGTACCGAGGGGGATGGAGGAGAAGAAAGAAAAAACTTGCCTTAATGAAAACATCAGCATTTTTTTAAATGAACCCCATCTAATATAGTCTGTACATATACCCAAATGGTCTCTCTAGCTGCAGGATCGCATGCACCATTCATGCTAGTGCATGAAGCAGCTTCCCCTCATGGGAGTTGTCATTCAGCTACCTTATGAGATGATTCTCCTCTACAGGCTGGGCTCCTCACCCAAATCTCCCAAGATGTGCCATAGCTTGGTGCATGGCCTTCCGTCACTAGCATGAGAGACTGTGCATCACAGAAAGTGTTGTCTGACAAGGGAACCAGCCCTATAAAAGTGAATGGTTGCATGACACACCTGAACTACAACTCCCATGAGATACTGCTGTGGCATTTCAGAAAATAAATAGTTGGTTTATGATCATTCACCAGCATCTTGAAATTGCCCAAAGTAACTTTCCTTGAAATATTTTCCATTTAAATGTTCCATGGGGAAAGGGGAAGATATTTTCCAACCAGTTCTACCAAACTCTAGTACAAACTATCCAGATATATGTGAGTTCACTTGGGTTTGTGGAATCCATATGTGGATATAGATATAGATATAGATATAGATATAGATATAGATATAGATATAGATATAGATATAGATATAGATATAGATATAGATATAGATATAGATATAGATATAGATGAGGTCTTGTGTGGCTCGTGTGCACAGCCTTAGTCATTATTTTTGTCAGTAACAAATGGAGGTTTCAGCAATATATTGCTATGAACCTGACTGCGACTATGAACTACAACTCCCATGAGGCACAACCACACTTACCTCCATGGGGAACTGGTGTCCATCAATGGTGTGCTCCGAGCCGTTCCCCTTGAGGTTCCCCCAATGGAAGTGAAACTGCAAGGCTCGGTACTTCTCAAGAAGACCTCCTCTGGTGATGTTGATATGTTCGCTCATAGACTCGCCTTCCAGACGCATCACCACTGTACATGGGCCAGAACTAAGTTGCAGTGGGGAGACAAGATGGCTGCGATCCCACCATCTTTACCCAGGAGTAGGGATGTGAATGGTTAACCAGTATGTCTCATCCTTAATGGATGGTTAACGGGGGGGGGCCAGGCGCAGCTCCCCACCCACCGCAGGCAAGGGGCTGCTCCAGCCTGGCCAGAGCAGCTGTTGTTGGTGGTAAGAGAACTTCCTCCCACCTCTTTTAATCAGTTAACCCATTAACCAATTAAATGGGATTTTACATCCTACCCAGGACAAGGGTGATTTTTCATGTACCCATAGCAGGTGGAGCAGAGCTGGCTGGGAGCGAATGTGTGTGCATGGAGGAGTGCGCAAGAGAGAACCCATTCTGCCAGATCACACCTTTACTGTTTCTGTACAGTAAAGGTGTGATCTCAAGGCCATTTTCAGGTTAATGACAGAGACAGATGCAAGACTGTGAGCTTCCCTGGGAAGGGATCACGTTCTATGTCTGTCTAACACCTTGCCCAGGGTGGTTGTGGGCCATGATAGGGCTTCTATGCACTACTGCTGTAAAAATAAGAAATGCATCATTCTGAAGGGAACTTAGGGATGAATCAATCTCACTAACCTAGCCCGTGGTACTGCCCCTTCCTGTGGAAAAGGGTTTGAGGAGCCACGGAAGGAGGAAAAGAGGGAGTCTGGAACAAATACCTACCCGTGTGCCCATCATTCGAGAGTTTCCACATGGCCGGTGGAGCCTGGTCATAGCCCTCGAAATGGAAGTCTCCTAAGTTACTGTCCCTCTGTACTTTGTGCCGGTCAATGTTAATAGGCGACTGGTTGTCTCCCCCACAGCCCTGTGCCAGATCCTTCCACATGCTGGGGCCTGGAGAGAGACACAGACAGGTGGGAAGGGGGAGGGGAGTTAAAACATGGACCATGTGGAAACAAGCTACCTTGGAGGTGAGTGAAGGGTCCTTATACTATCACATGGGGATGTCCTGCTGTGCCAACAAGAGGAGCTTTCTGGTGTGTGCGGTAAAGTGGAGCTCAGTTTGCCAAGGGCTCCTGGCTTTCCTGCTTTAAATAAACAAGTGCTGATAAAAGCAGCACATCCGCCCGCGAGCTCTCTCTGGCCACAAAGGACACAGTGTACGCCAGTGCTTTCATTAGCCTCTCCTTCCATGCCCCCACCCCACAAAAGAGAGACGACCTTCATGAATAATAATGAGCAGGGCCTTAGTCAAGTCTCATTCATAATTCAGCAGGATTTCCTCACTGGGCCAGGTCCTAAATTTAGCCTGACAAGCAGACCCGGGCTTACACTAGTAGCTTCCTCGCTTGGTTTGCTTTCTTATTCCTCCTGCTCCTTCCACATCTCTAATGAAAAGGTCCTCCTTGCCCAGCCATACCCATTTCAGCCTCACCCCTTCAGCCTGGGTCTCTGACTGCTGCAGCTGGCTCTCTTCACTGCACACAGTCCCCTCAGACACTGACCCCCTGCCCAGCGCTGTTCTCATTGCTCAAGTCATTAAGCACAGACTTAGATTCTTCACAGCCATGATGGTCACCTGTAAGCACTAGGCCGTCGTGCCAAGGCAGCTGCAAGCCCTTGCCCCTGCCTCACACTCCAATAACCCATCAATACTGAGCCAGAGCCACCCTGTAATGCCATGGATACGAAAGCATAACTGAGCCACCGCAGTCAACACAGCCTTAGTGATGGAACATAGCAATGAAAGGGGACAGGTACCCGGTGGTGGATGAGCCATCACAATACCAGCGAGCCCAGTGCCAGTAAAAGTTGGCTCTACTGTCTACAGTTGTAGGCTGCCAGGGATCGTTTCAGTGGAAACCGTGGTGAGTCATATTAATCTGCGAGGTGCATAACCTTGTCTGGCTTCCTTCCTCATTACATTCTCCCTGATGGGTAATGTTTGGGCTGCTGAAATCCAGACATTCCACTTTATAATAAGCAGCACAAAGGAACATGTGCTTTATTGTAGCAGCCCAGTCTGTGAGAAGAAGCCACAATTAAAGCAGAATTCTAAGCCAATACATCAGTAGTCCTCCCAATCGCCACATCCACTGGAGCCTGAGAACAATGTCACCAAGACTTGGCTGTCCCTGAACTGCATGGGGAGTCAGAACTTTACTCCTGTCACTGGGCAGTCAGGAAGGCATGGAGCAAAGCAGCTGGGTCCTTTCTCTTGCTCCACAAGTGATCAGTGCCAGGAACTGAAACAGCATGCCAGAGGGGTGGCATTATTAGGCCCATTTTACAGGTGGGAAACAGAGGCACAAAGACACTAAGTGACTTGCTCATAGGTCCACAAGAAATCTGCAGCAGAGCATAGAACCAAAGTGTGGTCTCCCAAATCCTAAGCTGACACCCAAACCACAGGGCCATCTCACCACGCACACAGGTAAGGACTGTAAGTAGTGTGCCAATATGTCTCCATAAAGATGAGGTGCACTGATATCACCCCTTTTCACAACACAAGAACCAGAGGACACCCAATGAAATTAATAGACAGCAGGTTTAAAACAAAACTTTGGAAGTACTTCTTCACACAAAGCACAGCCAACCTGTGGCACTCATTGTCACAGGATGTTATGAAGACCAAAAAGAAAACTGGGCTAAAAAAAGAATCAGAGAAATGCTTGGAAGATACTTCAATCGATAGCTATTAGGCAAGATGGTTGGATGCAACACCTTCCTAGGCCTCTGACTACCTTATGCTGGGACTTGGAGGACAAGGGTATGGATCATTTGATGATTGCCCGTTCTATTCATTCCTCCTGGGGCATCTGGCATTGGCCACTGTTGGTAGACAGGATACTGGGCTAGAAGGACCTTTGATCTGATCCAACATATACAAAATGGCAGGCTTAAAAAAAAAATCACACTAGTCCTTAAAATGTCACATGTATCAGAAATAATATGCCTCAGAAATATACATATATAGGAGAGCGGCTTTTTTGAGGGTTTATAAGTCCAACAGTGGCATATAAAATATAAACTATCCATGTCCCATTACCATGGAAGTTACCCATTTTGGTGACACTTTATATTAAGACTCCATTTTATAAAGAGTTAATAAAAACTCAATAAATGATTCGATATAAGTATGTCACAGACATGAACACTGTCGGGACATCATTCAGAGGCATTATAAATGGCTATAAGCCATGATTATAACCAACTGTTGATCTGTTGACCACGAACAATTGATTAACCATTCATTTAAACACTTATTAGGCTTTTTAACCCTTTATAAAAACTATTTATAACTGTTCCTTTAATATCAGTTGTGACTGACATTTTAAATGCATATTTAAGTATGCGTAAAGTCACCAGTTTATTTTCTTGCTGACACACAAAGATCTTTTCTGGCCTCGGAAATATAACCGGCCACCCCATGCTGTGTTTCTCATGCTCTTCCGAGCGCAGAACTGGGTGACGAGCAGACATCAGAATGCCTGGCTGGCCTTTCGGACAGAAGAGTCTTGACTTCTGGCCTCTGCTGAGAGCCCGGCCCCATTCACACTGCTCAAAAGCCATCTTCAATTTTTAAATCAAGTCTTGTCCTCAGATAAAATGGGAAGCCAAGCACAAATGAATCCTTTCCATCACCCCGGCCCTGCAGTCCTCTGTCCAGGACTCCCATTCTGATCCCCAACCTCTGCCATCCAGAGACACACGCATCCCCTCCCCCTACAGTTCTCTGAGCATGACACTTAAAACCTTCACCCCTTTCTCATAAGCGAAGGGCTCCCAAATGAGTGAGACACTTGACAAATGAGCAGCACTGGGCTGCGGAGAGGTCCTGATACAGAGTTGGCTTAGAGCAGTGTTTCCCAATTGGTGCTCCGTGGAACCCTGGGGTTCCCTGGAGCAAAACGAGGGGTTCTGCAAGGAGCCGGCACTCCCCCGCACCCCCTGAAAAAGAGAGAGAGAGAGAGAGCCGGCTAGCCAGTAGAGGCATGGGTGGTGAGTTGTGTGAGCTCGTGGTGCCCATGTTCCAGCAATATTTGGAGCTGGAACAGGTCCCGACCCCCACGCCTCCATGCGTCTTCCCACCCCAGCCCCAGAGCGTCTCTCCCCCCGGTCCCATCCCGGTCCCGTCCCTGCCATGCGCAACCTTCTCTGAGCTCCTCCTTGCCAGCTGCTGCTGCCCTGCACAGCATGCTCAAACCAGTGGGTGGGAAGATGTCCGGACGCAACGTAATGTCACAGCCTGGGATTTTAAACCTGCTGGGCTCTGTGTTGCGCCGCATGGCTGAGTTGCGGGTTCAGAGTCTGAGGACAGAGCGCAGACTCTGGCCCCACAAAGTGGAAGGCAGAAGGTACGGGAGAGGAAGAGGAAAAGGGAAAGGGAGGGAAGGGGCTTGTGCAGAGGGAAAGGGGAAGGGCTGGGAGAGGAAGGTGCTTGTGAGGAGGTGGAGGGGAAGGGAAAGGGGAAGGCACCAAAGGGACAAGGGTGGAGGAGAGACAAATGGCAGGGGGCCAAGTGCAGACAATGAGGAAAAAGGCAGGCGGGGAGGTGTCAGTGGGAGGGGGACAGACTGATGCTGGGAGGGGAGAGGGGAAGGGCATTGGGGGCTAGAGGGGTGAGGGGAGCTGCTGGGAGAAGGCTTGAAAGAAGGGGTGGACATGAGGAAGGTCGGGATGGAGCAAATCATGTGAGAGAGCACAGGGGCATGGGGGCAGAGGGTGGTGAGGGGGGGGCATCAGAGAAAAAGGGAGCAAAGGGGGCATGAGAAGTGAAGGAAGGGGAGGCACCAAGAGGGTGAAGGGGTAAGGGAAGGTGCAGGTGCCCAAGGATTCTGGGGGTGAAGCAGAAGGGCAGACACCTGCAGGGGAGTGATCAGCACCAGAGGAAAGAGGCAGGGCAGGTGTAGAGGAAGGTGTTAGAAGAGGGGATGAGGAGGGGGAAAAAAATTCATTTTGCTCATGTGAGGGAACTCTTAGGCTATGTCTACACTGGTTGTTTCTTGTGCAAGAACACATCCACACTGCCATGTGCAAGTGGTGCTTTTGCACAAGAGCATCTATGGCAGTGTGGACGTTCTCTTGCCCGAGAAAGTGCCGATGGCCATTTTAGCCATAGGGCTTTCTTGCACAAGAAATTCATGTTGCCAGTCTACACTGGCCTTCTGCATAAGAACAGTTGCACAAAAGGGCTTATTCCTGAGCGAGAGCATCGTAGTTCTTGCGCAAGAAGGCCTGATTTCATACATGAGAACGTCAGTGTACTTGCACAAGAACACACAGTGGCTACGTCTAGACTGGCATGATTTTCTGCAAATGCTTTTAATGGAAAATTTTTCCGTTAAAAGCATTTTCGGAAAAGAGTATCTAGATTGGCACGGACGCTTTTCCGCAAAAGCACTTGCGGGAAAGCATCCATAGCCAATCTAGACGCGCTTTTGCGCACAAAAGCCCCAATCGCCATTTTCATGATCGGGGCTTTTTTGCTCAAAACAAATCTGAGCTGTCTACACTGGCCCTTTTGCACAAAAGTTTTGCGCAAAAGGGACTTTTGCCCGAACGGGAGCAGCATAGTATTTCTGCAAAAAGCACTGATTTCTTACAGTAGGATGTAAGAACTGGGACGCTAACTAGGGCTAGACTCAAGGGGAGGGAGGGACAGGGAATCGGCTCTTGGCTCAGCAGTTTTGCAGGGCTTGGAGGAAGTGCAGGGAAACAGGCTCAGCTGTGCTGTGGGGGTGGCATGCAGGAAACCAGTGCAGGGCTCAGCTGGGCTGAGGTGGATGGGGGAGGGCATACGGAACAGACGGGCAGCTCAGCTGGGATGTGAGGGGCTGCAGGGAACTGGTGCTGTGCTCCCTTGGATTGTGGGGGATGGTTTTGGGGGAGTTACAGGGAACCAGCAGGGGTGGGCAGCTCAGTTGGGTTGCAGGGGATAGAGGTGCAAAGAAGCCTAGTGGGGAAGGGTGGGGGGGACCAGAAGCCCTGAAATGACCTCCCCTGGTCCAAAAATTCCTCATCTGGGACCAGTCAAGTCCGGATCAGGGAGGTCCAACTCCTACCCAAGTCCCTTCCTTGCACCCTCCCAGACACCCTACCCCCAATCTGCTCCTGTTCCCTCTCCCTGGCCAGACACCCTACATCCAGCCTGCTTCTGCACCCTACCTACCACCCAGACCTTGACCCCTTCCGCCCCCCACCTCCTTCCCAGATCCTGCACCACATCCCTATCCCGCTCCTTGGCAGCCCTGCCATCCACCCTAGCACCTAGCACCGCTCTGGCCCCAGCACCTTGCCTCACACCCCAGGACTCAGCATCACCCTGGCCCTGGCCCCAGCACCCTGCCAGTCACCCTAGTGCCCAGCAGGACCATGTCCCTGACCCCAGCACCCTGTCACCTGCCTGCCCCAGCACCTTGCCCCAGCACCCTGCCACCTGAGCCAGCATCCTTCCACCCAGCAGCACCCTCTCCTCAGCCCCAGCACCCACTAGCACTCTGTCCCCTACCCCCACCAGCACATTTGGAACCACATTAGTGAGGCTTGGGGGTTTTTGGAGGAGCTTTTTTGTTTGTTGGTTTGTTTTTTGCATCTCACTTGTGTGGCCCCAACTGTGGGTCAGTGACCTTTGACTCAAAACAGGTTCCTCACCCCTCTCACATATAAAGACAATGCTAAAACCTTTTGAGTCTGACAATATTTTATTTAAAAATGAAGCCAGGCCAACAAGCCCCGAATTGGGACCAAACCCCCATTCCTCTGCAACATCATAACACTCCTGCACCACCTGACCCCAAATCTGAGCCTATCATACACTAGAACCGCCTGTCCTGAGCCTCTTACATCCCCACACTCCTGCATCCCCAGTCTTCTGCCACAACATTCCTCCACCGTCCACACATTACAAATCTATGTCCTGAGCCCATCATACTCACAAACCTCTTGCCCTGAGTCCCTCACATATCCAACCAAACTCCTGCACCCTCACATCCACAAGCCCGGGCTTGCTCAGCACCCCAACCTTCCACCTGAGCCCAACACTCCCCAGCCTAGAGCCCCCTTCCTGAGTCAACAGCCCCTTCTCCTGCATCCAAATTCCCTCCCAGAGCTTGTACCTCTCACCCCTTCCCACACCCAAATCCCTCATTCCCACCCCACACTTCCCGTCTCAACCTAGTGAGAGTGTATAAGGGCTGGGGATAGCAAGTGATGGAGAGGAGGGGAACAGAGGAAAAGAGCGGATGAGGCCTCACAGAAGGGAGGTGGGAGTTTTGGGGAAGGAATGTGATTTTCATGAATTGGTGGGTCCCTCTCTCCTCCTCCCCCCCCTTTTTGGCTGAGAGCAGAGAGAGCCATGGAGCAAAGCATGACAAAGAGGAGGCCGTCAATGAGAAAAAAACTTGTTGTGCTGTGCTCTTCCCTAGAGCCGTATCAGGAGCTGGATGCAATACTTTGGTGTTAAAGAGACAGGGAAAAACTCCTGATGCCAGAGGCCCGCACACACCCTCTCTGGGGCACCTGGTGCTGGCCACTGTCGGCAGAGAGGCTACTGGGCTAGATGGACCTTTGGTCTGACCCAGGACGGCTGTTCTTATGTTCTTATACAGGCCTGGCTGGTATAGCAATGTAGAAGGCTCCCCTTCTAACTGCCTCTCAAGCGGTCCCTAAGGTCACTGACCGCAACTCAGACAGACTTGTTTATTTGATAGAGTAGCATGCATGCAATTTAGGTTTCAAAGGGCACTCAGGTAATTCACACATTAGCATAATATGGATTAATTCCTCCTTCCCTGAGTCGGGTTTCCCATTGTGAATTAGATCACTCATTATCCCAGCACTCGCTCCACTGCCTGGCACATAATTTTTGTATCTGAAAGATTAAAAGGCCTGACTGTGGTCTTCTGTGGTCTCTTCTCCACCAGAAGAAAGGTCCTGACTTCAGGGGAGACAGCCCTGTTGTAACTGGGAGAGAGAGAGCTGGATTGGGCTCTATGGGAATAACCACGTAGGTGCTTTGCAAAAAGTAATTTAAAAATGTCTCTGAACTCTAGAGTTGCAAGGTAGTTTTAGCTAGTGCAGCTACCCTGATCTCTGATTCCAGGACTAAGTCACTGGTCTCCAAAACATCCCTGGAGAGAAAATCCACATTACTATGAACAAGAAACAAAACTGTATTGTCATACATAAATACTACTCTGCCCCATCACTGCACAATCACATTCACAATAGCACACACACTCACATTCTTGTCTCTGCAACTGCCCAGCACATGCACACATTGCTGGCACTTCATATACACACACACACACACACACACACACCTTTCCCTCTACCTTTGTCTCCCACCATATTCAAACTACAGGCGCGTTCACGCTGTCTTCAGGCATGTGCATGCAGATGGCCACGCTACCCCAGGCAGGCATGCCCTTCATACCCACTTTAAACCATTTCTGTACTCACCACATTTGGGATCCTGTGAATCGTAGCACCAGACAGCTGCAAGAGAGAAAAGAATTCAGAATACAGACTGGTAGGAACTAAAAAGCCGGCATTAAAATCCACAGGTTTCTGCAGAAGCAAAGGGCTTGTTGCGTTCTCACTTTTCATTGTGCTAAGCAGCAATGAAGTGTTTGCAGAAAAACCATTCCATTTAACACACAAGCACTTGAAACAGGCCTGATTCTACCAAGGCAACCTACTTCTTTATTACTGATAGAAACGTAGCCGTGTTAGTCTGGTGTAGCTGAAACAAAATACAGGACTATGTAGCACTTTAAAGACTAACAAGATGGTTTATTAGATGATGACCTTTCGTGGGCCAGACCCACTTCCTCAGATCAAATAGTGAAAGAAAATTGGCACAACCATATATACCAAAGGATACAATAAAAAAATGAACACATATGAAAAGGACAAATCACATTTCAGAACAGAAGGGGGATGCGGGGGGGAGGTAAATGTCTGTGAGCTAATGATATTAGAGGTGATAATTGGGGAAGCTATCTTTGTAATGGGTAAGATAATTAATGTCTTTGTTCAGACCTAAGCGTAAATAAGCTTAAATTTGACACTTTACACTAAACTAGAGGACACCAAATAAAATTAATGGGTAGCAAGTTTAAAACTAATAAAAGAAAGTTCACCACACAGCGTGTAATCAACCCGTGGAACTCCTTGCCAGCGGAGGCTGTGAAGGCTAGAACTATAACAGAGTTTAAAGCTGTGGTCCCCAACACTGTGCCCGCAGGTGCCATGGCACCTGCTGGGGCATTTATGTGTGCACACCAAATGATCTTGGCCGGCCCCACCCCCGGCGTGCAACGCATACGTGGTGCCAGCCCTGAATGTGTGGCGCATGGGTGGCCCCTACCCTGGGCGCACGGCTCATGCACGGTGCCAGCCCCTAGCATCTACACAGCCAAACCACTATTTTGAAATAAATTTGAATAGCGGAGCGCTTGTTTCGAATTTGGTAAACATCATTCTGCAAGGAATAATGCCAAAATCGAAGTAGCTAATTTGAAATAAGTGCTGTGTAGACACTTATTTCAAAATAGGGGGCCTCCAGCCCTTCCCAGGGTGCCCTGGTGGCCACTCTAGCCTCAACCAAGAACACTCCTCTCCCTCCCCCTCTCTCCGGAGCCCTTAAAGGGGTTGACTCTGGCCACAGTGCTTGTGCCAGCTTCAAGCCTGCCAGCCCAGAGCCAGCAGTCACTGCCCCTGACTCAGTGGCCCCAAAACATGAGCCAGCAAGCCACTGGCAACCAGCCCTCCACCGCTCCCCAGGAGCAGTCTGCCAGCTCCCAGGAGACTGCCAGGGCGTGAAGAAGGCGGGCACCTTCCTGCTCCAGGGTGGAGATCATGGATCTTATTCAGGTTTGGGGGGGATGCCCCCAGTGTCCATGATCTCTGCACTAGACGACTATGGCAGGATAGCTGCCGAGACCACATGCAAACCCAGGAACAGGTTTGCATGACAATCAAGTTGGTCCAGCAAGACCCCCAACCCTGAGCCCTGAGCATCCCCTCCCATTTCTTCCCCTTGCTTCCCCCTTCCAGCTCCCTCCTCCCACCCTCTCTTCTCCCCTCTCCTGCCTTCTTTCCCCAGTCTCACCAGAGTTTCATTCTCCCCCGAGTTTTGTTAAATAAAGAGAGTTTGTGTTCATGAAAATACACGTATTTTATTTGACATCAGGAAGGGGGGCTAGGGAGGGATAAGTGGAAGAATGTGATGGAGGAATGAGGCACAAGCTCCCAGTAGAGCAGACCAAGGAGGCTCTTATTGCTCCTCTGAGTGGACACTCTCCCACAGGGCCTCCTGGACAGCCCCCTGATGGACCTCCCGGATGGCAGCCTGTAGAAAGTGCAGCCAGGCTCGCAGCAACATGTCCATGAGAAGCACCAGAGTACCCAGGGGCAGCATCGGCTCCATGCTGCAGAGTGCTGTGGTGTCCCGAGTGAGGACAACCAGAGCACGCAGAGACAAAATGCTTTGCTGTCCCTCATCAAGATAGACAAGCAAGCAGGGAAACCTGAGAACCGGCTGTCCAGGAGGGGATCCCTTTAAGCACAGACCTCAGATAGCCTCTGGCAGCAGCCCCACACAGTAAGTCCTGACCTGGTGCCTTGCTGGAACTGGTTCCAGCCAGCCTTAAATGCAATTCAGAATCCACTCAGTGTGGACATGCATTTTGAAATGCATTTTGTATGTAGACACGTTACAGGCAGTCCCCGACTTACGCGGATCCGACTTACGTCGGATCCGCAGTTACGAACGGGGCTGCCCCAGAGTACACGGACTGCGGGACCTCGCGGTCCTGCCGCCCGTGTACTCTGGGGCTTTCTCTGCGTCTCCCTGGTCTGCAGACCAGGAAGACGCAGAGCAAAGCCGCGGAGGGGCTCGGGCAGCGGGGCACCCCAGGCGTGCCTGGACTGCTCCGCCGCTGGCTTCCCCGTGGCTTTGTAAAGCTGCGGGGGGGGGCTTGGGCAGCGAGGCAGCCCAGGCGCGCCTGGACTGCTCTGCTGCTGGCTTCCCCGTGGCTTTGCAAAGCTGCGGGGGGGCTTGGGCAGCGAGGCAGCCTAGGTGCGCCTGGACTGCTCCGCTGCCGGCTTCCCCGAGGCTTTACAAAGCCACAGGGGAAGCCGGCAGTGGGACAGCCCAGACGCCCCGCGGCTGTCCCCACTGCTGATGTCCTCAGAGGCTTTGATCCCCGTCTCCCTGGTCTGCTGGTCTCCAGCAGACCAGGGAGACTGGGAGCAAAGCCGTGGAGGACCCAGGCGGCGGGACCGCGGTGCGTCTCGGTCCGCCACCCATGTCTTCCTGGTCTGCTGGGGTGGGGGGGGCGCAGCTAGTACGCCTCCCTCCCCCCAGCAGACTAGGCTTTTCTCCGGACGCCTGGGGCAGAGCACATGGGGTGCTGCTGGGTTGGTCCAGTAGTGCCGAGGAGCGGCGCTACTGGAGCAACCCAGCAGCACCCCAGCTGCTCTGCCCTAGGCGTCCTGATTTAGCCGCTGCTGAAACTGACCAGCGCTGACTACAGGAAGCCCGAGGCAGAGTTGCTCTGCCCTGGGCTTCCTGGAATCAGCTGCTGATCAGTTTCAGCAGCAGCTGACTTGGGGACGCTTGGGGTTCTTAAGTTGATTCTGTATGTAAGTCAGAACTGGCGGTCAGTTTCAGCAGCGGCTGAATCTGGACGCCAGTTCCGACTTACATACAGATTCAACGTAAGAACAAACCTACAGTCCCTATCTTGAACGTAACCCGGGGACTGCCTGTATTTATTTCAAAATAACTATTTCAAAATAAGACATTTCGAAATAACACTGTAGGGTAGACATACCCTTTCTGAGCACAACAGGAGCTCACCTTCAGCACCAGCAGTAGAGGCTGGGGCTGAAAGATTTGAGTCCTACCTGAGAACCTAGCACATCCATCTCTTACTCTGCAAACACACAAACACATTATTCTAAGAATGAGTGGTCCCATGACTTCTATCGGATTACAGTGTAACACATACCTGTTTGTAGGGTGAGAGCTGTATGTGGCAACAGTTCACTCCAGGAATATCCTATTTTATTTTTGTGAACGCTCTGGTGACCTTTTGCTTACATAGGGCTTTGGAAATCCCTTGGGATGACAGCCCCCATTCTCCAGGGTATGGCAGGACTGAGAGGAAGATTAGCTACTCCCCAAGCTCCATCCCAAGCCTATCCTCCCATCACTTTTACACCAAAGTGCCCAAGAGCCCGCGTTCAAGAACATACCTACCCCCTTTTTTTCCTATGGCCCATGACAGCGGGGCAGGAAACTGAGAAGTTGAAAATCAGTATGTAATACACCTAATCCAGCATCCTACAGATGTATTCCATGCAGTTCAGCTAGATCAGGTCTGTTCTACAGACCATCATTACTATAAACGGTATTGGATCAGCTACCTTGGAAATCTGGGCCTTACCTTACCTTTGTCCAGAAATATTTGCCAAAAGGAAAACTTAATGCTAAAGACAGAGACAAAGCAAGAGGATTGCACTACAGGGGGTGCAAACAGCAAACCTACTCAAGACCCCCATTATCAAGCACTTATCCTTCCCGCATCCAGGCCCAGACCCCTTCTGCCAACCATCTGCTTTCTGTAGTTCAGCATCTTCTGTCAGAGACAGGAAACACAGCCTGAGCAAAGAGTGAGTTATCCAATAGCCAACATTCCAGTGCTTGTATAACAGAGGCACCTGCTGGGTGTGGTTCACTGTCCCGTGTAGTGGCACTAAACCATTTATAGACAGGCAGAATGAGTGCGCACTACAGCCTTAGCTGAGAGCCAGCCTGCTTTAAGCTCAAGCTATAGTCTCTCATGCACGAAGCTCCTAGGGTTGCCAGGTGTCCGGTATTCTACTGGACAGTCCAGTATTTGCATTCTTTGTCCAGTAAAAAAAATCCAGAGAATACTGGACATGTGCAATGTCCAGTATTCTCTGATTTTTCCAGCTGTGCACCGGATGGAAGCCTGGCGTGGCTGGGGGGAGCAGCTGGAAGGTGGGGCCACGATCAGCGCTAGGAGCCTGTGATTGCGCAGAAGCCTGGTGGAGAGTCCCAGCCGCTCCCCGCACCCCCACCAGGCTTCTGCACAATCACAGGCTCACAGCACTGATGGCAGCCCCACCTCCCAGCCTAGAAGTCCCAGCTGGGAGGCGGGACCACGATCACCGCTCTGGGCACCCTAGAACAGGGGCCTTATTATCCCATGTTCTTTTTTTATTTTTTTCCTCTCGACCGAAAAATACCACATGTCCGGTATTTTTTGGGAGACCATTGGACAACCCTAGAAGCTCCAGAGGTTTCAGATTTGGTTGCACCTATCAGTGATACACTAGCACTGGAGACTCATTAATTTCTGAGCCTCACAGAGCAGTGACTGAGGGTTTAGTCAAAAAGCAAATTGGGCTGTACCCTTCCAAATGCCTAATTCCATCCAAAACGCCAAGGGAGTTCTGCATCAAAACCACAGCTTGTGGTTATTCCTTCTCATACTTCATGGGTCTTCTGCAGCCTATAGTAACTCCCCAAGCCACATGTGACATCCCTGCTGGGTACGGGAGAGTGGCAGCTAATACAGAGATAACCCTGCCAGAGGCTCAGACAAACAGGCCTTTATTGATGTCCCTGCATTACAGCCAGATCCAGCAGTCTGACTGTTCTATGTATGACACACTGCCTGGTCTCTTAAGGACACAGTCCACTGCCTCCTGGATCTGAAGTGGTTGTGGAAAGGATGATGGTCCCAGGTGATCTCCTGAGAGTAACAGACAATCCCTGAACCCTTGTCAGTTGGTGTCAATGAGTCTTTCATCGGCATTCCTTGAGTTTGTGATCAGGTGTACAGTTTATATTAAGGGACTTTTAGCTATTTCTCTTTTCATTATGCTGGCACAGACAACTTCTGTTGCCCTCACCTTCTACTACTCAGCTTTCCGTTACCCTACCTTTCCCTTCTGAAATATTCAGGGCTGTTTATTCAGGCCAAGGCACAGGAATTTAAATGGTGCTCAATATGCATAGATATAAGGCAGCTAAAGCCATGTTTACCCTGCAGAATTAAGTTGACCTAACGTACGTCGGCATACAGCCGCTGCAATAATCATGTATGCGCGTCTACACTCTGCTTCTTGTGCGCGGGTGCAACACCAACAGCACTTGCACCGAGTGAGTGGCCAGTGTAGGACATTGTGGAATGGCTTCTGAAAGGCAGCAACAGTCAACGTAAGTAACACAGTGTCTATCCCGCGTCTTGCATCAACCTATCTACATCGTCAGTAACTCAAGGTGGCTTATTCTTCCTCTGTGAGAGGGATAAAGTCAAACTCACTCTATAAGATACACCAGGATTGAGTTACCGTGCTGAAATTAATGCACGAGCACCCTCCACATTACTAGGTTACCTGTACTTTGCTAGCACACCGAGTCTCCAATAAGGAGACAGCCTAGTTCTGTAAAATGGAATGATGGTCCCTGCCTCAGAGATTACAATCAGAGTACCTGATGAGGGACAGCCAGTGGGGTGGAAGACAGGCAGGCAGGCAGGCAGGAGCACAGGTTGATAATGAGGCAATCTGAATGAATGAAAATCTGGAGCTGCCTTCAAGTTTTATCCAGAGGGTTTCCTTGAAAGGCCAGTGACCTGGAGCTGCACAATAAAGTCTCTGCTTTGGGTTCCATTACCAATGGGCAACAGAAGCCATCACAAAGACTTTAAAAAAAAATAGCACCTTGCTGTAAGTAACCCAGTATTCCCTTAAAAGAAAGCGGGACACTATATAATGACTGATTCACAGTTAGCCTGGAGACAAATTCAATTCCTGCTTCCCAGATGGCCTGTCACTGAGTAGCTCTGGTTGGGATTATGTTTCCCCAGCTGTATCAGCCAGATACAGAATAAACATAATCTCACAGCTCTTGCTCACAGTTCTATCCTCTCTAGATCCTTTTGTGTTCCCTGTCCTCAAAAGCAACTGCAACACCTCCCAAATATCATCTGTACATTTCAGACATGTGCTTGTCACCTTCTCTTCCAGAAGATTGTACAAGACGCTAAGTAAGACTGGATCTACCCCTCTGTCTCCACAATACCCCACTAAAATCTCCCACCAATCTGATATGCTGCCATTCATCACTACTTGATTTCTAGTGCTCCCACTGTTTTAATGTCTGGCACTAATCCTGACCAGCCCTGAGCTGAATTAATTGCAAGACTGCACAAGACCCTGCATCAGCATGCCTTACTAAAGGTCAAGCATAATATGTAATTGTCTGCATGTCTTTCATCCACTGGCACTATTGTCCTTCTATCAATGAAACACAATCTAGTTCATCTGGCAGGATCTATTCCTGAGCCAACCCTGCGTAATGCTCATATACTACGGCTCTGTTATCTCTAGGAGTTTCATGAGTTAGTACCCACATTATAATTGTTCCATAATTTTCCTAGGAAAATTTGCAGGGTGGTAACTGCCAGGATCACTCCTACTTCATTTTATCTATGCTTTTACTCCTGTCATCCCGAATGTCTCTAGCTCTCCGTGACATTTCAAAAGAAATAATGGTCATCCCATGCTCTTTCAGTTTTGTGATACAGGGTAAGTAATCTGCATGGCTGTGTCTAGACTGGCAAGTTTTTCCGCAAAAGCAACTGTGGAAAAACTTGCCAACTGTCTACACTGGCTGCTTGAATTTCCACAAGAACACTGACGATCTCATGTAAGAAATCAGTGCTTCTTGCGGAAATACTATGCTGCTCCCGTTCAGGCAAAAGTCCTTTTGCACAAAAGCTTTTGCACAAAAGGGCCAGTGTAGACAGCTCAGATTTGTTTTGCACAAAAAAAGCCCCGATCACAAAAATGGCGATCGGGGCTTTTTTGCACAAAACCACGTCTAGATTGTCACAGACGCTTTTCTACAAAAAGTGCTTTTGCAGAAAAGTGTCCGTGCCAATCTAGACGCTCTTTTCCGCAAATGCTTTTAACGGAAAAACTTTTCCGTTAAAAGCATTTGCGGAAAACCATGCCAGTCTAGACGTAGCCCAGATGTTCTAATTAGTCCCCTACTGGTTCTGCAGAGGCAGTTCATTTCATATGTGGTTGATTAATTATGATCTACCAATTAGTGTCACTATTATTACAACTATGCCCAGATGCCACAACTAATTTCAGTGCTCCACGGTGCGAGGCCCTGGGCAAACTGATCCCCAGAAACAATACTTACCCTAAAAACCTTAGCAGCAAGTGCCCAAGAGCAAAGGTGGGAGACAGGGAGTAAACTACTCCAGCTTCAAGTGTAGGGGCTGTAACTTCTTCCATTAGCCCTAAACACCCTGTTTCTGGCTAGTAAAGAATTCTCCCCATAGGAGACAGCCAGAGGGCTGCTTTCAAGGGACGAGGAAATCAGACGGTGGCAAGGGAAGGTGGTGAAGGGTTGGAGGAGAGCTGAAAGGACACTTTGGAGGTGGGTAGAGCAAGGGCGTTAAGGACTAGTCAACTAGTCACTCTCCCCCCACCTCCCCCTCTATCAGATAGAGGCAGCAAATGGAGGCAGCAAATGGAGGAGGAAGAGAGAATACTTCAAAGTGGCGCTATTGCTTTGAAACACCATGGGTGCGTTTCAAAGGGGCAGCGCTGCACAGAGCCCAGGGTCAGCCATGTGGCGCTGCCCTGTTGAAATGCCTCCACAATGTTTCAAAGCGGCAGTGCCACCTGGAGCCAGGGATCAGCTGGGGACTCCCTCGCTGACCATGGGCTCCATGTGGCATTTCTGCAGAACCTGGAGTCAGCTGGGGAGTTCCCTGCTGACCCCAAGCTCCATGAGGGCACTTCTGTTTTGAAATGTAGAAGAGTCCCCCCACCCCTCCCTCATGGAGCCCAGAGAAAGCAGGACTTCCCGCTAGCTCTGGGCTGCACACGGAGTTCCACATTTCTCCTTTGAGGGGCTCTTGTACATTTCAAAGGAGGAATGAGGAAGTGCCTAATTGGAACATATGCAGATTGCTTACCTTGCATCACAAAACTGAAAGAGCATGGGATGATTATTATTTCTTTTTAAATGTCATGGAGAGCTAGAGACATTCGGGAATGACAATAGGAAAAGCACAGACAGAATAACGTAGGAGTGATCCTGGAAATTCTATGGACTACTTGACTAGTAAATTAACTGGTATTTAACATCCTTAGGGGAGAGTAGTAGGCAACAGCTTCCTGTCCAGGTCCAATAAAACACTTCCCTGTCTCAGGCATTTCCCTGTCTTCGTCCCACCCCACAAAGACAGCCACAAGCTCACGTAAAATCTGCCCTTTCCTTAGCTCTTATGTTCAAGTCCCCGTCATCATTTTTACTGGACCAGTTTTTCCTTTTTATCTTCTGCCTATTAATAATAGATCTAAAGAGCCCTTTGTTAGGAGTTGAGATCGTCACTGCAATCCAGAATTCAGTATTAACTTTTGCTCCTCTAAGTATTTCTGTAACCTGATTTTGTTTATTTTTATAGCTCGTGCAATCCTCTCCCTTAGTGGATTGATTATATTTTTAACCTCATTATTATTGCTGGTCCTATTCCTTACAGCTCCACTTAACCAGGCTGGCCTTTGTTGCCCCTTTGTGTGTTTACTCTTTATTTAATCAAGATGAAAACCTCAGCGACAGTTCCCTCTTGGCTCATTTCACATTTTCCCCCTTCTGCTTCCCACAATGCTTAGCACTTCTCACCCACAGCCCACGAAGCACCTTCCATGGCAGCACAGAGAGTTAATGGACTTGTTCAAGGTCAGACAGCAAGTCAGTGGCAGAGATGTGACCAAAGTTCAAGAGTGCTGTCTTCCTGGCTGGTACAAAGCCTGCTGAACCATCCATGGGGTCTCTCTACCTTCCCTGTTACTGTTGTTACTCCTATTCTGGGGAACTGACAGAATCATTAAACTACTGGGCCATGTGGGAGGGAGGCCAGCCCACTGTAACACTTCCCCCCAGCCATCAGACCATGCCACCCAGCACTCCAGCAGCAACTCTAAAGGGCCCAGGACTCTGTCTTTCATCACGGCCACAGGAGCTGGGAGCCCCAGGCATTTAGAATCTCCAGAGCAGCTGCTCCATGTACCTCCACCCGCCCCATCGGCAGGCCTGCATATATTACTGTTCCAGCCTCATGCAAGGCTGCCGACTGCCAGCCCACAGGGGGCTGGAACAGCTCTCTGCCTGTGGTGGGCTACTCCCCGGTAATCAGTTACCCATTCACATCCCTAACACACACACACACACCACACAACGCTAGACTGCAATCTCATGGGGGCAGGGACTAAGTACAAAATCAGACAACAGGTGGCTGTAACAAATAGATGGGGCAGCACAGGGCAACAAGGACAGGATTAAACCTCAGCAACGATGAGCTCAGATGACCCTCAAGGTTCTCTAGACCATCTTGCTCATTGCTCGTCCATGGTTCGTTAGCTAATGAGGTGACCACCAGCTGCTGCAGCCGATGGTGTCCCAACAGTCTCCTGCTGAGTTCTCACCATCAGGAATGGCATCATTAGAACCTACGGTCTTCATTTCTAACCTTCACACTGGGGAATAAACCTCCCGGTCCACTGCCTTGGGGCTCCTATAGCAATAGGTAAGTGTCACATGGTCCAAACACTCCTTTTCTGAGGCTGAGATAAAGCCAATGGTGTAACTCCTTTCTCAGGTTTTCAGTAGCCTTCTCATAAAAAAATGAGAGACACCCACAGCCACTTTCTCTAGTCCTGGGGTCTTTGACCCAAAACTACCCATTGGGTTTTTGATCAAAGGATTATGTTTCTCACAGTGCCCTGGTTACGGGTACTTGCCCCCTCCATCTCCAAACACATGCCTCCAAGGAAATCCACTGATTATTTGTTCTCTTTTTGAAAACAGGCAAGCAGGCAGCAGGCAGTCCTGTATTCATCATTTTCTAATTTACTGCAGCTAAACTATAACTCAGTCCTCGGGGCTGTGTTGGACCCATCTCTGGATTAGTCACTTTGGCAGATTTGTTTCTTTCCAAAGCTCTGGGATGGCACATGGAAATTTCTCTGGCACTCTGTCATTCTCCTTCTCCCCAGAGCCAGAAGTGAGGGTGAATTGCAGGGCACAAGGAACTGTCCGCATGGTTTCGGGATGTGTTGATCCCCTGCCTTTGGATCTTCTGCATCTCTCTAAGTGACTTGGAATCTGATCTGTCCCAACATCAAGCATCTCTCCAGAGCCCTGTTTCTTCCCACCACTCTCAGACACAGCTGCCCTTACCACCGGCGATGTGCCATCTTCTCCCCTCCACACACTGCAGGACCTTCTGGAGCAGCAGCCGTCGGGCATAATCTTAGAGCTAGGTGGTAAGTGACCAGCATGCTACAGTGAAAAAGGGCATGCTGGCCAGTTAGTGCAGGACACTGGGAGACAGGACTCCCGGCATCTACACTTCCTTGTTGTGCAATCCTGGGGGAGAAACCCAGGGACAAATCTGGCCTTAGCTGTCTCCAAAAGCTGGAGATCATGAACACAAATCCTTGTCCCTTCCCTGCTGCATGCCTCAGTTTGCCCAGTCATCAGGCAAGGATAACAACCCTTCTCTACCTCCTCCCATTGGTCCCTTTGTTCTCTTCCAAGAGAAGGCACTGTGCTGTAGAACTGCAAGTGTGATTATTTACGAGTCCTCTCTTGCACTTCTTCCTCACAAATCTGTATGGCCTGAGCCCATCAGAGCTGCAGCAAGGCTAGCCTGAAGGAGAGGGTGCATGATGCTAATCCCCTATGCTCTGTGTTACATTCCCAGAATGCACAGAGAAATATGCTAAAAACAGACATAGGCTTGCTGGAAGAGGCACTGTAATGCTGCTTTATCATGTAGAATTCAGAACAACGCACTGGAACCCCAAACTTCAGGGAGCAAGAACATGCTGCTCCCTAAAAACATATCTCACCCTACCCGGCTCTAGGCTGGCTGGCTGAGAACTGACTCTAGGGTTGCCAGGTGTCTGGTTTTTGCCTGAACAGTCTGGTATTTGTGATCCCAGTCTGGCAAAAAAACCCAGAAAATACTGGACATGTACTGTTTGTTTTTCTCAGACGGAAGGCCAGTGGGGACAGTCTTCCCCTGCTGTATCTGATGGGGGTAGGGGGCAGCTGAAGGTGCCATGACTTTTTTTGTTGTAGTTGTTCAACAAGTTTGATCTCCTGTTTTGTTTTGGTTTTTTTGGTCCACCATTTTTTGTTTTTTTTTCTCAACCAATTTTTTTCCCCGTCATGTTCGAGATTTTTTTGTGAAAGTATCTGGCCACCCTAACAGATTCATTGCATGCTTCCCTACAGAGCCTCCTAGGCTGTAAGCAGTGCCAGGAAGACCAAGAATATCAGGGAATTTCAAAGAGCACTATTTCAACTTAAATTGCAAAACACCATGTGCTGGGGAATTAGGGTGACTGTATGTCCCAGTTTCACACTGATTGTCCCAATGGGATGTTAAATTGTTCACCAGTAAGCATGAGACTTACAGGTTAACCAGTCAACCAGCCCTTGCAAGTGAACTCTGATGGCAGCCAGTTGCACTGGGCCAGAGCAGCCCAAGCCATGGAGGGGCCGGTGGGATAGGTGGCGGGACCTCTCAGCTGCAGCAGGCCACAAGCTGGGCCAGACGCAAGCCCGCCAAGAGAGAGAGTTGTCCCGGGGCCTGGCAATTCAAAGGGACCCAAGACTCTCAGCCACCACCACTGCTACTGGGCAGCGGAAACGGCCAGAGCCCCAGCCCTTTAAATCCCCACTAGAGCACGTCTCCATGCAGCTCTAGGGACTCAGGGAAGGGGCATTGTGGGCCAGCCAGAGCTGAGCACTGGCTGCCCCCGCCCTACCCCTTCTGTCCAAAGCCAAACTCCTTCTGGGAGCATGGAGGGCCCCCCAAAAAAATTTGCCCAGGAGCCTACGGGCACCGTCTGCTTACCAAACCGGGAGGCAGACGCAGCGTTAAAACAGTTAACCAGTTAATTGGTGAACCATTTTAACATCCATAAACCCCAATATTCAGGATTCTGTCTGACATAGGTGCCAGTTACCCCTCACCCTATCCTGAGTTTTCACAGTTGCTGTCTGGTCACCCAGGGGGGCAATGCACCATGAGGCTCACACACACCTCTCCAATGCACCATGAAGCTCGCACACATCTACCGACTCTTGCTGAGCTGTCTGTACATCCCATTACATGATCAAAGAATCAGCAATCAGATCCAACACAGGCAAATTACCAGGAAAACCAACAGCATCTCCAGCTTCTCCCCACCGGACAAGATGGAGCAGGTGTTCAGCTAGGCCATGTGCAGGGTGTAATTGCTCATCACCCCTTGCTACCCACAGCTGCCATTCACCTCCCTTGCTCTGGCGGCTGCCTACAGGTAAGTTTTGTGCTGAGACACAGCCCCTTCATTTCTCCAGACCCGCCTCTGGCCCTCTTAAAGATTAGATCACCTGTTATATGCAAGAGCTGTCAAAATCTACTTCCCTCCAGCTCTCCCCATCTGTATTTCCACCCCAAAGCACACAGTGCCCAGACCTGCTCTGAGCCCCACACAGGGGAGCATGGACATGACTCCTTCAAGGAGTGTGTGAGCAGAGAGCATTTGGCTTGCGGGCACCTGGGCGTGAAGCACCCGCCCTCACTAACAGCCATGCCAAGACCACAAAATCATTCATGTAACCCCTTCCCTCCCTGGCACATTCGCCATTGCTCAGAGCTCCAGGGAGACACCCCATCTGGAGCAGAGCAACCAACAAGGACCATTGCCCCGTCAGCTCCAATCTCTGCTCCAACAGAGCTGGCCTCATTGAAAGGCTGTGTTTCAAGGCTGGAGGCCATGCCTTTTCACTGCCAGAGTGCAAAATAAGCCAAGTGACTGGAGCCAGCACTCCCCTCCACCCAGCACTGCCACAGTGCCGTTTGCACGCCGCCTTTCCTGGTCATTGCTGCTTAGGCAAGGGCCTCCGTGCATTCATTGTGGCTTGGTAGATGCCCAGGATGGGAGGCATGTGTGGAGAGAGCACATGGAGAGAGGCTGGGGGGAGAGGTGTCCAGGCTGGGAGGGGGGGAACCATACAAGGAAGAGTACGTAGGGTGGCCAGAATGGAGGATGGGCAGGAAGAGGCCACATCTGGAGTATTGTGTCCAGTTCTGGGCCCCCAATTACAGGAAGGATGTGGACACATTGGAGAGGGTCCAGCAGAGGGTGACCAAAATGATTAGGGGGTTGGAGCACATGACCTTTGAGGAGAGGCTGAGGGATTTGGATTTCTTTAGTCTGCAGAGTGAAGATTGGGGGGGGATTTGATAGCAGCCTTCAACTTCCTGAAGGGAGGTTCCAAAGAGGATGGAGAGAGGCTGTTCTCAGTAGTGATGGATGGCAGGACAAGGAACAATGGTCACAAGTTGCGGTGGGAAAGGTCCAGGTTGGATATTAGGAAAAACTATTTCACTAGGAGAGTGGTGAAGCACTGGGATGGGTTACCTAGGGAGGTGGTGGAATCTCCATCCCTAGAGGTGTTTAAGTCTTGGCTTGACAAAGCCCTGGCCGGGATGATTTAGTTGGGATTGGTCCTGCCTAGAGCAGGAGGCTGGACTTGATGACCTCCTGAGGTTTCTTCCAGCTCTATGGTTCTATGAAGAGGCTCCATTGGGTGGTGAATATGCAGAGATGGGACAACCATTAGACAGAGGGACCCACAGAGTGGGAGGAGGCACACGTGGCAACACGGTCAACAGGGTGCATGCCAGAGACACTTCTCGCCTTTGAGCTCGGCCAGCCAAGCTCAGCCTCAGCAAAAGCTGCTGTAACTCAGCCCCCACCAATGGCAGCAAGGCCCTCTTACACCCGGACTGAATTTGCTCCTGGATGTTCTAACACACTGTCACCAGGGCAGAGCCACTGACAGGGATGGGGGCAAATGGAGCAGTTTTCCTGGAATCCGGCTGACCTCAACCCAGCCCCTTCCCTCCTCAGCCCTGCCCCTTCCAGGAGTGTGAAGCTGGAGCCCTCCCCAACATTGCCCAAGAGCCCGTGGAGCTGACAGCTCCACTGGACCAGGGAACCCTTCTCTGCCCTTTGGCTCCCCCCTCTCCTTCCCCTGCTGTCCCTCCCAAGCAAAGCACACCAACCACCACCCCGGGCCCTTCCCACGTGAACCACGGAGGAGCAATGGGCTTGGCACAGCTATCACAAGGGCAACATGGCCAGTCCTGCTGCAAGGCTGGTTACTGCCTGACAGCCCCTGTAGGGGCTCTGCTCCCTTCCCCCTCTTACCATCAGCTCTGCTCCCTGCTGTACCACCAAGAAAAGGGTGAAAGTTACTTCAATTTTTTACAATACTGTTGTATTGCAACCCCCGGGCAACTGAGTCCTGGCCATGACTACACTAACTTAAATAACTAGGGGTACGTCTACACTATAGCGCTAATTCGAACTAACTTAGTTCGAATTAGTTAATTCGAACTAAGCTAATTCGAACTAATGCATCTAGAACTAAAATCTAGTTCGAATTAGCGTTTTGCTAATTCGAACTAGCATGTCCACATTAAGTGGACCCTGAACCGGGGCTAAGGATGGCCGGAAGCAGTGCCAGCAGGGCATCAGAGGAGGACTTAGAGCGTGGAGATGCTGTCTCAGGCTAGCCGAGGGCTGTGCTTAAAGGGTCCCGACCCCCACCCTGGACATACAGTTCTCAGGGGTTCCCCGCTTGCAAAGCAGTCCTGGCTTGGAGTGCCCTGAGTACCCACACTGGGCACATCACACCACTCGGCCATCAGCCCGGCTGCACTTGCCACAGGCTGCCATCTGGGGAGAGGGGGCAATTGGGGGGCTGCAGGAGAGCTTTCACCCCCAGAAGCCCGCAGAGCCAGCCCAGTCCTCCCCATCGGGGGCTCGTACCCCATTCCTCCCTCACTTCCTTCCACTTACCCTTCCCAAGCCCCTCTTCTTGATGTACAAAATAAAGGACAATTGTGTTCAAAAATGGAATCTGTCTTTATTGAACAAAACTGGGGGAGACTGGGAAAAGGAGGTGGGAGAGGGAAGAGAGAGGGTGGGAGAGGGGAGGGCAACTACAATGACCAGGGGTTGGGAACAGGTCCCATATGAAGAGAGGCTAAAGACACTGGGACTTTTCAGCTTAGAAAAGAGGAGACGGAGGGGGGACAGGATAGAGGTCTCTAAAAGCAGGAGTTGGGTGGAGAGGGTGCATACAGAAAAGTTCTTCATTAGTTCCCATAATAGAAGGACTAGAGGACACCAAAGGAAAGGAATGGGTGGCTGGCTCGATCCATGCCAGGTGCAGGGTCTGCTGGCTGGGTGCTAGCAGGCTTGCACCTGGCACGGGCACTGTAGCCAGCCCGTGCCCCTTTAAGGGGTCCGGGGCCAGGAGGGGGGCATAGAGTTTCCCTGGTGTTGGCCAGAGTGGCCACCAGGGAAACCTGGGGAGGGCTAGCCTCCCACTAGTTCGAATTAAGGGGCTACACACCCCTTAATTCGAACTAGCTAGTTCGAACTAGGCTTAATCCTGGTAAAATGAGGTTTTCCTAGTTTGAACTAAGCGCTCCGCTAATTCAAACTAGTTTTTTAGTCTGGATCCGTTAGTTCGAATTAGCTTAGTTCGAATTAACTAATTCGAACTAAGTTAGTTCGAATTAACGTTGTAGTGTAGACATACCCAAACAGACAAACTCTCTGAAATAGATATTAGACAGCTGCCCCTTTCTCCACTCCTGCTCCTCCAATGGGGTAATAGCTGTCCCAGGTCCCATCTCTGCCCCTCTGTGGTCATTCTACAGTATTACTCACCCTCCTATGCGATTCCCTCCTTTTCCATTTATGAGAATCAACTAAATTCCAGGCACATCCCATTGTCCTGGGCCAACCAAACCCTGACCTTGCTTTAAGTTAGGAGAAGAAGAAGCTGCATAACAAGTTTGGTGGTCCTAGCTCTTACCATTTTGGAGGAGTCCTGAACCAATGGACTCAAAGACAGACAAACAGACACACATTTCTAAAATACATAGTAAGATATGCAGTATCATCTAAGGGCTATTCATTGTAAATGTTGCATCCCGCTATGGAGATGACTCTGCAGCTCTCTTCCAGCTGTGCTCAAGTAGAGTAAAGAGTGACAGCTACAAGTCACCCGAATCATTTAAGAAACGCCATCCCGCCCTCCATGCATTCTGATGGGCCATAATAGCTACACATCAAGCACACTAATGTCCTGGGAAGATGAAAAGCTCCAGTGAGCCCTGCATGTCCCAGACATGTCCGAGACACAGATGTGATATTTGGAATGGACACTCTCTTGTATTAGGGACAGCTTTCATCTTTGATTCCTGTCCATCAGCTCAATAGTGACAATGGGGTGAAATGAACGTTCAGGGCCAAAGGACGTCTTTCCCTCACATTCTGCCTTGTACCAGCTTCAGGGTTTTGTTGATCTTCAACCTTTGTGTTCTATGTCATTTTTCACCATGGCCTTCAGTCTTCCTTGCAATCAGATAAACAAGTCAGGAATTTAAAAGCATTGAACAACTCTTGCTCCTGCCATTGCTACAAACTCTTGTGCTCTTACTCACACTTTCTTAAGAATTCATTTGTTCACCCAAATATCCACCAGGCACACATACATGCACACATTCTCTGTGGACATGATCCAAAACTCAAGGAAATCAATGGAAAGATTCTCATTGACTTTGGATAAGGCCCTTTAACTCCTCTTGTCCTAGCTGGCCTAAAATTCCATCTGATTCTCAGGTTCCAGCAGATCCAACAACAGTGGGGTCACAATTTCCAACCGTGTCCTCTATATACCGCACTTCTATGACCTGGACCTGAAACAACCTCCAGTAATACATTCAGAGCATTTCCAAGCATTTCTAGTTGCATGTGATGAAACCTGCTCATCCGCAAGAAAATGTTAATTTGCATATGCAGATCAGGTCTTCAGCAGCCTGACTAGGCAATCATTGCACCCAAGGATTTCACTGGCACACTAATGGTACACCACTGGGTTCCTTCACCTGCCTGCCATGGCAAAGCATGAGTCACCCTTGCTGGTGCTTCTATGCACTCCTGCGGAAGTGACTTCAGTTCTTCAGTGTGATCCCAGCAGCTGCCCAACAAGGAAAGCCCCTCCAAAGTATAAGTGGTTTCATTTGCTCTGCCAAGAACAGAGCTGGGGTGCTGGCCAAGTTCTCTGTTTGTACATCTCATGTGACACTGGGCATCCCCTGATCTCTTGGGTGAGGAAGAGGGAATAAGCAGCAGTATGACCCTGTATAGGGCACTATGCAGAGAGCTATGGATCCAAGCAGACTGAGGACACATCTGGGGTGGAGGAGGAAAATGCACAAATTTCAAGAGGCACTGAAGTGGTCTAATTGGGTACAAGTCAGGCAGAGCCAGAGCAGCAGCAGTGCCATGTCACACACATACTTTGTCCTACCGACAGGGACTGGTACTAAGGGCAGTTCAATCCTTACACCCTCTCGGTTCTTGGCTCTTAAGCCAGATGCACTAATTGCAACAGACACTTTCCAGGTCTGGAGCAAGTATCAGCCAGAGACCTAGACTAGAGCAGCTGATCATATGTTGTCCCAGGCCTACAGAGCAGTTCCTGACTCTGGTCACTGACTTACCTCCTGGGATGGCTTGGAACTAGCCGCTTGCCAGTGAGAGGCAAGAAATCTCATTGTTGATTGTCCTGGCTCCTTCCCCACTCTGGCATGATAAATGCAGAAGTGGGGGCCAGCAAGTGTACCCCAAAGCCTTATCTACCAGGCTTTGGTATAAAACTTCCCCCAAAATCTTAAAAACCTAGATTTTGGAATAAAATTTCCGCTGCCACCACCCAAATATTAATAATGAGATTAGGGGAAAGATAATTTGGGAAATCTCACCCCTATTATAAAAATCAGGATACCCTAGTAACCAATGCCAGGTTAATAAAAAGAAAAGAGAAAACTTTTATTATTACAACAATATT
Organism: Pelodiscus sinensis; assembly: GCF_052426305.1. Classification (NCBI taxonomy): domain Eukaryota; kingdom Metazoa; phylum Chordata; order Testudines; family Trionychidae; genus Pelodiscus; species Pelodiscus sinensis. Next base: position 13,139,645 of record NC_143085.1, read on the forward strand.
CCTGTTGCAAGCATAAGGATCAGATGGAAAGGTAACAAAATATACTCATGGAGGAATTACACGATGGACTAGAACTTAGTTAAAAAGAAAAGCCAAACGTATCTTAAGCAGTGCTAGATATCAGGTCCTATACCCAACCCTTAAAACAATAAAGCCTAACGAAACTACCTAAACTTTACCCTACTTACAGAAAGTGAAGAATTGTTCCTTGGAGAGAGAGAGACATGCTTGTCCCTCTCTGAAGCTGCAGAGGACTCACCCAGAGAGACAAAAGGAGAAAGGAAAAAAGCCAAATTCCTTTGTTCCAGTTTGAAAGTCCCACCTACATTCCTACTAGTCACTCCACCTGGCTAGGTGTAGTTAACTCCTTAATCCCAGGCTGCTGGCTAACCCTCATAATCATGACACTGATCTCTGGAGGTAGCCAGCCTTGCCCTGGGAAGTGCACAAAGCCTGAGGCTCTCCGTTGAGGTTTGTGGGGGTTCAGGCTAGTCAGCCCAGCAGCTGCTGCTGCACCATTTAAGCAGCACCCATATGTGACAGAGCAGTAGGAGCAGACATTGAACCAAACGGCTCAGTCTGGTGACGGGATAATGGCTCTTCTAGGCTGCAGCAGTAGTCCCACAGGACGGCAGCTAAATTCACTGTAAGCTGTATGGCTGCGCGACTTTGCAGCTGTTTTCTGAACACCACTCAGGAGTTCAAAGCTCCCTCTCAGGCAGGAAGCTCAGCTGACAGGTGGGGGGGCAGGGCATCATCTCCCTAAGCAAGCATCTAAATAGAGCTGCTGCATGTTTGAAACTCAGCAGTTCCCAGAGCAGGTAAAAAGTGAGATAAGGAGGGAATAAATTGGCCAAGGGAATGCCAGAAGGGAAGGGAGTTTAAAGAGTCCTATCTGTGCAAGGAGAGGGAGGCAGAAACTCAGCACTCTTGAACCTCCTGGGAAGGGGAAAATAAGGGGCTGATTGCATGGGGTAGGTTGGGGGAAAAGGGACTGGGTAGGTGCTGGCATCGGGGTGAGGTGGAGCTTGTGCTGTGAGGTGGGAGAGGAGTGAATAATTTGTTTGTGCTTTAGCTGGGAATTAGGATAGGACAGGCTGTTGGTTGCCTGCTAGCTTGAGAGGCAGGATTTTATCCAGGCCTCCACCTGGACTGGGAAAGCAGATTACACAGGGCTAGATGTGGGTGGAGGTGCTGACATCTGTGCAGTGAGCTGGAGGTAGGGGGCAGCTTGTTTGGGGTGTCTGACTCACTTGCTAACCTCTGTCTGGCTAGGTTAGAGGGGGAGTAAGCTGCATGGGGGGGTGTACTAAGAGGACATTTACATTATTACATTTCAAAAAAAGTTTACATAGGTGTTAATGGCTTAAGGTAAAAAAGAAAAAAATCTTTTAACAGAATTTTTAGGAATGTTGCAGATATCTAAAACACTGATCTGATTTTTTTTAATCCTGAATTACCAATTAATACATGGTAAATTGTGTTGCATTAAGGCTAGATCTTTGCTATGTGATAGAGTTCTGGCTCTTATCACTTAAAAGTAGCAAGTACTAGATGTCCGTATTCCCTCTAAGCTGTGCAGCAACATAGCTTCACAGGGGATTAATCAGCCCCACCCAGTCAGAGGCTCAGGGCTCATTGCTTGGAGCTGACTAGCTGGGCAGGACTGATTAATCACCTGTGAAGCTGCACTGCCAAGCAGCTTAGAGGGGACACTGCCAGGTGTGGTACTAATTGTTTTGTAGGATAAAACCTTATTTGCAAACTCTTTGAAACATGCATCTGTCTACAAATCCTGCAGCCATGTCTTAATTTGCTCTGGAGCTTCTACTCTGAGTTTTGGGGGTGTGGGTGTGTGTGCGCGCGCGCACATCCATTCATGTGTTTCATTTGTGTTGGTGGCACACATCCACATACTACCTCAGTATTGGTGTTGCACATAAGAAATTTCAACCCACCCAAAAGAAAATTGAATCCACCCAAGGACAGAAAATGTTAGAGGGAACACTGGTCAGCAGTCTCATACCCAAAAGGTTTTAAGCTGTTGACCAGACCCCAGCTGTTAAGTGAAAAGAACTAGGATTCTCAGCCTAGTTGCTTCCCAGGGGAAGGTCCATGTAACTCAGCACTGAGTGACACCTTGACTAGCGTCAAGAAGAGCTGGGGTGGGCTGGAGGCAGCTCTCCTCCCTCACACCAGACATGGTCCCTGCAGATAAGGTATGAGGCACATTGGTGGGATGGTGCAAGAGGCTTGTGCAGTGCCTGCCTATGCTGGATGTTGGTGCAGTAAATCGGTCATGAGAGGTCAGAACATCCCACAAATATGCCCCACTCCAGGAGATGAAAAAGAGCTTCAGGCTCAAACCCAGGAGGTACTGGCAGGACGCACTAGAGATGAGAAATTCCAGTTAATTGTTAGGTGAACCTAACATTAATGAGATAGCCAAATAAGCAGGATCCGGGTGGGGAACCCCTCCAGCCTAGCTGGAGCAGCCCCCAAGGGCTGCTGGCTCCCTTCCCGATGTAGGACCTGGGACTGCTCCCAGGCCAAACTGGAACATCTCCTGCCTCTGGGCTCACCACAGACAGGGACTGTTCTGGCTAAGAGCAGCCCCTGCCTGTGGCTGGCAAGGAGCTGCTCCTGCCCCCACTGGTTACCTGTAATGGTAAGCCTCACCCTTTAAGGTGAATCCTTTGCATCCCTACTGGAAGCCCCCTTTTGCAGCCATGGCAACAGTCCTGGTCACCAGCAACTGGAGAGCCAGAAGTTGTTTGTGGCATCTAACCAGAAGCAAAGCTTGTTAGATGAGCCCCTAGCAGTTCTCCCATGGCAGAGAGGAGCATTGAACCCAGATCGCCTGCATCTTAGACCAGCACCTTAATCACCTTCCCTGCCAGGTATCTAATGGGTGGTAAACAGTTTCCATGCAACTCAGTTGATCTTTCATTGAACTATCTTTCAACTAAATCATGAGAATGAGCCAAACCCTTGAATGGTGTAACTGGCCCTGGATCCTCACTGATGTCAGTGGAATAATGATAGAAATGTAGCCGTGTTAATCTGGTGTAGCTGAAACAAAAGACAGGACAATGTAGCACTTTAAAGACTAACAAGATGGTTTATTAGATGATGAGCTTTCGTGGGCCAGACCCACTTCCTCAGATCAAATAGTGGAAGAAAATAGTCACAACCATATATACCAAAGGATACAATTAAAAAAATGAACAAATATGAAAAGGACAAATCAAATTCATATGTGTTCATTTTTTTAAATTGTATCCTTTGGTATATATGGTTGTGACTATTTTCTTCCACTATTTAATCTGAGGAAGTGGGTCTGGCCCACGAAAGCTCATCATCTAATAAACCATCTTGTTAGTCTTTAAAGTGCTACATAGTCCTGTATTTTTATGTCAGTGGAGTTACTGTGAATTTACTTCAACAGCAGAGAGCAGAATCTGGCCCCTGACTGTGCATTTGATCCATTCATAGTAACACGGATACACTGCAGCTTCTGCATAGCTTGGCAGGGACCAGCCTCTGCTAAGGTGGCAAACAACCTGTGTCAGGAAAAGCAAAGGGCTCACTGCTCTCCCACATTACCCTGGTGCCACCAGCCTGCTGGCAGCTCAGTGCTCCCAGGGAGCCAGCAATTGCAGCGCAAGTCTCTGGGCTGGCTGACGCCCAGCACATCAAAGTGTGGGACCACTTGCCCTACCTGTGGCGTCTTGGTCCTCCCCCACTCAGGGAGCTGGTGAAAGGCAGCGCTGCTGGGGTAAGCGAGCAGGGTTGTTCTTAGCCCAGAGAGGGAGTAGGGACTGCCAGGGACCATTCGCAGGCAGGTCCTAGGGCAGATTTCTGTGTACCGTCCTGGGCATAAATAGGGGAGACAGAGAACCAGCTCTCCAGGGCCAAGACCCTTCCACACACAGTCAGAGGGAGGGAAAGGGACGAAGCCCAGGCTCTCTCCCCCCGACCTTCTCTTAGGAGAACAGGAAAAGCAGCTGCAGGGAGGAGGGTGCAGAGCTGGAAGGGGGAACGGAAAGGTAACTGCAGAGTAACTGGAGGAAGCGCCCTGGGCACGGGGCAGAAGGCGGAGACACAGCAGCCCAGGGCGCGGGACCACGGAAGCTGTGGGGAGGCCAGACCACAGGGCCCGATCCTGAGGGTCTCGCTCAGTCTTGACCCAGGCAATCCCCCCTCGCTGCAGCTGCTCGGCACCCAGCCCCTCCAGGGAGCGAGCCGGGGCTGAGGCCGGTCCCTGGAGCTATTGGTGGGAGCGGGCCGAGGTGGGGGCCCAGCCCCCTCCGTGCTGCCTGGGGACCCCGCGCCCCTGGGGGCTGCTCACCTCCCGTAGCGACGCGGAGCACCAGCTGCAACGCGAAGCAAGTTAGCGCCAGGCGCGGCATCCTCCGTCCGGCTGCCCCTGGCCACCCCCGCTCCGTGCCCAGCCTCGGCGATCCGGGCGCAAGGGGAGCCTGGCGCTGCGCTGCCGCCTGCGCGCCGCTCTTAAATATTCAACGCCGGGAGCCGGGGCTGAGCTTAACCCCTCGCTCGCCTCACTGCCACGGCAGCCGCGGGCCCTGCCCACCTGCCCCGGGAGCGGCAGGAGGACTGGCCAGTCTCCTCGGGGCTGCGGCTCAGCTCCGCGGCGGGGATGGGACGAGGCACGGCGCAGGGCAGCTCAAACACCCGGCGCTGGACCGGGGTAAAACTAGGGGGCTGCTCTCTTACCCCCCAGCTCTGGCTCTGCTGCTCCTCAGTAGGACTCACCTACGGCCCCAGCAGGGTGTCTTGCTGCTTTTTGCTGCACTAGGGCAACCCCCGCTCTGGTCCCCACGCAGAGGAAAAAGCCAGGGGCTGTTGCCCAGGCGTGCACCACTACCTTAGCGGAGGCTGGTCCCTGCCATGCCGTGCACCCCTCCCTAGGCAAGGCTGTGCCATGCTGGATGGACACCAGGAGCAGGAAACCAAAACAGCGGGGCATCTCCTCCCGGAGCGCAGTGTGCTGCTTTCCACAGGCAGTGATGCCCCACCAGGACTCCTCTGTTAAACTGGTGCCCAAACTGACCCCACTAGCTCGCTGCAGACTTCTGGCAACACCAGGCCACTTGAGCGTGACACAGGCTTCTGCCCATCAGCATTATGTCCACACGTCTGCTAGTGCACCAGTGGATGTGACAGACTGCGCAAAATGAGAGGTAAACTCTTCCCAGTCCCCTGCAGACTGGCCCCAACCATGCAAAGCAGAATTCTCTCCAATTTTCTCCGTCCATGTGAAGAATACATGTTATGTGCACCAGGACATGTTTGGACGTGCACCACCAGCAGAAACGCATGCTGCCGGCTGTGGGCGCGCTGCTGATTAGCTGGGCAGCACTTGAATCTCTCTTGCTCAGCTTATAGGGAACACAGGCAAGTCTCTACCTTATTTTCAACAGGTGCATAGCCAGGACCTCACTAGCCACATGCCCTCCTCCCCCCAATCGTGGCCATACCTTTGTACAAAACAGCAACTCTCTTCTTGCTAAACAGGGGCACCATGTGGTAGCCCAGAAGGCCACTTCCCACCCAGCAAGTCCCATGCCTGGAGGCCACTTCAGAGCTAAGATACCGGCTGCTGGGGCCAGCATGTTTCCCTGAATACCCTGGAGCGACACACCACTTCTCTTTCCCTGGGGTGGATGAGTTAGACATAACACATATGCCTGAAGAACAGGAGTTTTCCTGACAGTAGGTGAAAGCCAATTCCTTCCCCAAGGAACAGAGGCAGGGCTAGCCTATGGAGGGAGAGAAGGAGGAATAGTTTGGGCCACACACACACTAAAAAGCAAATAAGGGGCCATAACTACTGTTTAATCTGCATAGGTCCAGTGCTAGTGTGCCAAGGAAGCTCCCTTCGAAATTGAACAACAGATCCATAGCCTTGTCCAGATGCCCTAGGGCTCTGAATGGACCCAGCCTGGCTCACTCCCCATTGATGGGCTGTGGGAAGGAGGGCTAGGAAAAAGGGGGAGGTAGGGTTCTATCATTCATAACAGTGAAGTGAATGGGGTTTTAAGAGTATGTTTATTTCAGTGCTAAAGGAACAACCAAGTTCTGCTCCTTCCAGCAAACCTGCAGGGGGTAGGGACTCCTACCAGAGGTCCAGGCCATAGTGGAGCCAAAAATAATGAGGGAACATGAGAACACTAGCAATGGAAAAGCAGCCTGGGTCACTGTGGCTTGACACATGCTGGCCAGTGACTGAACCATCACTCTGTATATGAGCTATCAGGCCTCTTCCTCCTAGTGAACCTGCCTAACACTTTAAAAAGCTAAGCCTGGGAGCTTAGTCTTTACTCTGTCAGACCCTCAAAATCATGGAGTGAACAGAGACACAGGATTGCTGGTTCATGACAATCTTATGTAACCCACTAACCTCCCTTTTTGTCCTATGACTGCAGGGGGGTTAAGAGGCCACTCCACAGTGAATGGGCCTTTGGAAGGTGTGCTTGCTGCTATGTGCATCAGTTCCACTTTGCATTTAGCTGTGATGTGAGGAGCAGAGTACCCACAGCCAGCAACATGTGTTTATTGCTGGTGCCCATCTGCACATGCTTTGGGGCACACAACAAAATTTATTCTGCTCATGGATGGAAAAAGTTAGGGAACACTGCCTGGAATTGCATTTCTATCCCCAGCCCATAGACAATACCCCTTGTAGCTGCTGAAATTAGGGGTACTGCCCTATGTGGGCAAGAAATGAAGCTGCGCCTTTCACAAGAACTGGCTGTCTCAGCACAGCCCCCTGAAGCAATGTGGAGATGAGATTGTAAAGGCAGTGAAGCTGTCACAGTTTTGGGAAGGCTCTCTGGGACTATAGAAGTAAATGAGCCACTGATGGCTACTTAGCGTGACAAAGAAGGTATAGCTTTCACGGTGAGAGTGAGAAGCTGAAGAAGATTTCAGTGTGGCTGGAAAGCTGGACTGTCTCTTCTATCCTGGGACTGACATGATTACCACCACACACCATTGACCACCACTGACACTTATGAAATAAACACTCAAGGCTTTACAGAGAGCAGAAGCCATCAACACCTGGGAAATGACCCTCAGTGGTAGAGATTTATCCTTCCACCAAGCCCCTTGGGCACTCGTTATTACTGCTGGATTCTTAGCACTTGCGCATCGGCTCAGCCTGCAGCGATCAGACAATTCTGTTTGTGGCTGGGGATCCAAAGCTGCAGTATAAAGCCTAGCTCAGCAGTTTCAGCCAGACTCATTTAGCCTGCTTCATTCAGAAAATGGGCACTCTATATAGGTCAGCGTGCCCGGAGTGCAGGGCACATGCTGGACCAGGTTTCCAGTGGCACAAAAGGCTGGACAGAAACTTATTTTCAGTGTGTGGCTATGAGGTGTGGGTACCTGAACTCCCATTAGCCATTTAAAAGATCTCCCCTTATGTTCCCCCTCCCCACCTGCAGCATGTTCCATCTGAGTGTGTGACTAATAGCAGCTGCCTCTCCTCTCAGAGCAGATGCTCCTTTAGAGGCCTGATCTAACGTGGACCCAGACCCAGAGGGCCAGTTGACTGTACCTGGCCTTGGCAATACTCAGCATGCCTGGAAGTCAAGCCCTTGAGACATAAGATCCTGATGCTCCAAACTATGGGGATGACATGAACCTGCTGCAGCCAGCCTGCAGGCTTGAGTTATACCAGCCCTGCTGCCCTTGGTCTCACCTGTTTGTCTGGGAAAAGGAGCCGGAGTTTTCTATAAAGCTGGGGGTTTTTTGGTTTTTTGTTTTTTTTTTTTTGGTTGGAGCAACCCAACCTGCTATTCAACACACAAACCCCATTCATCAGCATTGAGCCTCCCCTCTACTCCAGCCCCACATGTGGCCCTTCCTTGGCGCCTGCCTCAGCTGGAATACTGTGTCCAGTTCTGGGTGCCACATTTCAAGAAAGATGTGGAGAAATTGGAAAGGGTACAGAGAAGAGTGACAAGAATGATTAAAGGTCTAGAGAACATGACCTATGAAGCCAGGCTTCATGAACTGGGCTTGTTTAGTTTGGAAAAAAGAAGATTAAGGGGGGACATGATAGCGGTTTTCAAATATCTAAAAGGGTGTCACAAGGAGGAAGGAGAAAATTTGTTCCTCTTGGATTCTGAGGACAGGACAAGGAGTAATGGGCTTAAAGTGCAGCAAGGGAGGTTTAGATTGGACATTAGGAAAAAATTCCTAACTGTCAGGGTGGTCAAATATTGGAATAAATTGCTAAGGGAGGTGGTGGAATCTCCCTCTCTGGAGATATTTAAGAACAGGTTAGATAGACATCTGTCAGGGATGGTGTAGACGGAGCTTGGTCCTGCCTTGAGGGTGGGGGGGCTGGACTCGATGACCTCTCGAGGTCCCTTCCAGTCCTATGATTCTATGATTAGCCACTCACCCCGCATAGGTCTAAGCTCCAGTGGCCTCCTGTATTCTTAACAGTTCAGGAAGCATCTGTGGGTAAAGCTGACACCAGCTCACAAATGGGCTGGTGAAGAGCGATGCCAGGATGGAAGGACACAGGGTTGGCAAGAGCACCCCTACAGGGAGATTTAGGCAAAACCAGAAAAGTGCCTGAACCACTATTGCTTACTGCTAATAGCAACCAAGCTAGCAGGCCCAACATAGTCCTAGACAACAGCCTCATCATGATCAAGTCAGGGAGGAAAGAAGGGAATTTGAGTGCTACAGAGAGGGCAGCTGGACCCTGCATCCTTTCTGAGGGCCAGATCTCTATTGAGACGGCTGAGCTATACATTTAGAAAACAGGAAGCTTCTCTAGATGTGTCAGTCAGGGCCCCAGGGCATGCAAACTCTAAAAAACACATCTGGCTAACTGATGATCAGAAGAAAACCTCTTGCCTAGCCTTTAAAGAGTGCTTGCCTAACAAGTTTTTGAATGACGTGTTATTGTAATACTAACAGATAAATAGGGAAGTGGGACTCTTTTGGATACCCTTTTAGGGACTTTATATCTGGACACAACTTCGATCCTCACCAGCAGACGGAAGACTGGCCCTTGGAAGCCTGTCACTGTGTCACTTAAGAGCCACACTCAACTTTGGTAATTATTGAGGGTGAGGGTGTTTTACTACCCTGTTGCAGATGTATGTTAGTGCCCAAGACTAAGTAAAGTTCAGCTTTAAGTGAAAGCGCTCTTCTGTTGTCCTATTTGTACCATCTATCTATTGGTTAGACGACCGTGTCTCCCTTGAGTTATTTCCCAATATCACCATGCAGAGAGGAAAGTTACTGAAAGGTTTGGGTTAAAAGAACTCCCGGTAACACTGCATGTGACTTTAAAGAGAGGAAATTCTACCGCTTTTCAAGAGCAGCTGGCTCTCATTTTGGCTGCTGGCTGTCAAAAAAGAATAAAGCAAGAGGGAGAAAGGAGAATGAGCTTTATTGCTGGAGCAGTGAGAGAGTGCAATTGTCTCTTCCATCCTGAATGAGGGGTGGAGAGAGATCTCCCACCTCTGCTACTCACCAGCTGGAGAATTAGACTCCTGCTAATGTCATCTGTATAGCCACTTTCCCAACTCGAAACACACCTTAAGCCTGAAAGTCTTTCTAAAGCTGCTGCAACATTGCATATTTCACCACCAGCTAATGCTGCTGTGACAAAGTGGGCATTTTCTGTAATGTTTTTTAATGAATATATGGTGTGTGCCTCAGTTTCCCCTATAAGCTGCCTGGTTAACTAGGTGGTGGGAAAAGGTTGTTTTTTCTTTGCAGAGACTCAGAGATCCAGGAGTGACAGCTGCCTAGCTGTCTAGGGCCTGGGCTTCATTTCAATGGAGAGTCCAAGAAGACAAAGCCACTCCAATTGCTTGGAGATTTGGCACCTAGCAACTAAGGACGCTGGATGGTCCATACTCTGGTAGCTTGCTTTGTTTGACCACCTGCAGAACAAAGGATGGAGGAGAAGTCAGGCAGGGGTGTTAAGTATCTGGAGATCCTTGTGAACTAGGACAAGAGAAGGATCAGAGAACTCAGTGCTCTGGGCTGAGGAAGATGGTGCAATACGGTACCGTTCTCTTCTCTGAAGAAGTGGATTGTCCTCATGAAAACTCACGATCCCATCTACATGTTTTGTTAGTCTCTAAGGGTACATCTACACTTGCACCCTAGTTCGAACTAGGGATGCAGATGTAGGCGACTGAAATTGCTAACGAAGTGGGGATTTAAATATCCCGCGCATCATTAGCATAACCTCTCCGGTACGCTATTCCGATTGCTAGCTGAGTTGAACCAGGAAGTGCGCTCCGTGCCGCATTAGTTCAAATCAAACCCCTTGGTTCGAACTAACGTTACTCCTCAGGACTAACATGGTTACCCCTCTGAAGTGCTCTCTCCAGGGAAGCAGTACATTGCTCCCATTGGGAGGACAAGCCCCTCTCCCGTGTCCTCATAGAAGGGAGTTCACCACCCTGGAGCAGGAGTGCTGAAGGCTCTGAGGTTGGGTCCAAGGAGACAGTGAAGCCAAGTGGCCTATCCCAGTAGAAGGGGGCTGGCACACTGAAGAGCTCCTCCCACGGACAGTTCCAGAGCCCCAGACTGCGCACCTGCTGCCCTTTGCCTTGGAGCTGTCTCCTCCAACCCCCAGGAGCTTCCTGCTTCCAGTGCAGGGGAGGGAGAAGAGGGGCACTGATTTCAAGGTGCCCCCTCTCCCAGCCTGTATCCTGTCTCCACAGAGCAGAGAGGGACACAACAGGTCTTGGGATGGAGTTTTCTGGCTGCTTTTGGGAGTGGTGCAGGAACAGGGCAGGGGTGAGCCTGTCTTAGCCCCACTGCACCACCACCCAGGAGCCACCTGAGGTCTGCAAGGCCCAGCTGGAGCCCACATCCTGAAACCCTGCCCCAGTCATAAACCCTCTTACACTCCAAGGCCCAGTCCTAGCCCTGAGCACCCCTGCGTCCAAACACCTTCCCAGAGCCTGCACCTAGAACCTTCTCAAGCACCCCAACAGCCTGCCCCAAGATCAGCTCAGAGCCCTTCTCGCTCTCCAAATCTCTTAATCCAAGACCAGAGCTTGCACCCCAACCATCTGCCCCTGCCTGATAAAAGGGAGGAAGGATGGGGGAGGGGTGGAGGATGGAGTGAGCAGGGGTGGGGCCTTGGAGAAGGGGCACAAAGGAGGTTGGACAAGGGTATTTGATTTGAGGTAGATCCTGGATTGCACTTTAATTCAAAAAGTGATCTTGTGCTTAAAAAGGTTGGAGACCCCTGCCTGATGGGCATGTAAACAGCAATGCACCTGCCACACAAGACATAGTGTGGTCAGTCTAGTTCTCTACCGCCAGTGCATGTCTGTGCATTATCTGAAAGTGGCAGAGCCCTGGACAATTATTTCACCTAAAAAAACCCACCTTTCTCCTCTTTAGACCATCCCCGTGGAGGTGGCATGAGCTACTGCAGTTAACAGTGATCAAACACAAGGCTGCAGTGACTTGGCAAGTCTGGTCTCTGGAGTTGCCTTTACGATCTGCACAGAGATCACCAGTACAATCTGGGTACCGGGAGCAGACAGCTCCATGCCTGGCATGTGCTTGAGCTGTCACTGCACAATCAAGACCGAGGGTGTTCTTAGCAAAGGGCTGCCTCCAGTCTGCTCCTAAAGCTTTCATCGTGCCATTCTGCTCTGGCTAAGGCCCCTTCCTGCAACATCTCACCCCTGTCTCTTGTCACCAGAGAATAAGACAAAGACTATTTTCTCCATGGGGGCTGGAAGCAGATTCTGGTCCCAGTTACCCCAGTGCAAACCCACAGTCACTCCATTGAGCTGCACGGGAGTCGCTCTGCACATACATCTTTGAGATCCTAAACTGGCTGACTGCTCCCTGACCATTTCAGCCTAACTCAGCAAAGAGAGAACATATTGTGGTGTCTGGGCACTGAGATCTCAAGATATTCACCTTGCTTCATACTTCCCTCTCTCCAGTACAGCCCTGCTGCTGCTCATGTCTCTATACCTATGCTGGATTCCAACAGTCACTGGCCAGTTCCCATCCTGCTACTAGTGATCCCCCTTTGCACTTAGCACTAGAAAAAGCTGTCCATGGCAGAGAATCTAAGATGAGCATAAAAGGGACACAAAAGCCGGATGAGACCATGCACCCTCATCCTTGCCTCAGCCTGCCACTCATTTGCTAATTGTGGGATGTCTCTTTAGGTAGAAAAAGCTTTTATTGATAAAGGCAGCTTCCTCTGTGTGCACTCAGCTGGCATGAATCATGCACAGGAAGAGCCTGGAGTGGCAGGTGCACACAAGAGAAGGGGAGTGGTTGGGTGCCACCCTGGCTTTGAATTCCATCTCCCAGTGTCTCACAATGAAAATTAATAGCCCCAGGGCTGGAACAGCCTGAGAGATGTCTCCCCCCACATCAGGATGGGAGTGGGGCATGGGAGCCAAAAAAGATCCCACCATTCTGACGGGACAAGTTCAGTCTTTAAATTTCCCAGTGGGGTGGGGTGGATGGAAGCGGCCTCCTGTTACATGGGACAGCTGGCCTGAGCCTCTTCTCTATGCTTCCTCAGGCCCCCCATGGCACAGGGGTGGGAAGAAGGAAAGGAGCCAAGAACAATTTTCCCTGCAGCACTACTCTGAGATCCTGCCGAGATCGATTGGGAAGCTGTGGTTTTCTGCCTGGTTATTCTTAGTGTCTAAACTATCACGCACCTCTGAGCTCATTAGTGGGCACGGGCAGGCCCATCTCTCTCTCACGCCAAAGGGCAGTGAACAGAGCTGCTGGATGGAATGATCCTCCGAGCCTGTCAATAATTCATAGCTGGAGTAGAGCAGCATAGAGCTAAGAGGGAGCCATAAACCCTGTCTCCTTGCAGGCAGGCAACCTCCTTCAGCCAGGCCCATTGATATGCAAGAGCGACAGTCCAGCTATGCCAGAGACGGAGCCCTCGGGGAGGTGGCGCTTATGTGGCACGATGATGCAAAGTACAGACAGGGAGATAATCACATCTGCACAGATGCTTTCCTACCAGGAACAGCCTTTGGCAGCTGTTTGGAAGGGTCAGGAGCCCCAAAGGAGAGCATGTTGGCAGGAAATCCATGCACAGCCTGTTAGTTGAGAACCACTGATAAGGACTCTGCATCTTCAGAAGGAGAGAAAGAGGAAACCAGCCTGTAGCACTCACTGACCATCACCGCTGGCATTGCCCACTGGCAGTAACACAGCCAGTGTGACCGGCTGAGGGCCACAGGCAGGGCTGTGCAAATCCAAGCCTGCTCTCTGCTCCTGCTAGACCATCCGCATACCCGCTAGAGAGCGTTTGCAGGGATTAGATGCCTTCAAGCCATAATGGGTGGGAGAAGATTTACAAAGGCCCTGCCTGTCTAGATTAGACCAGAAGGTCTCCAAGGCAGTAGCTGCTGGAGACAGGAGCCCAATTATCCTGTTGCAGAGGAGAAAGCAAACCCACTCTGTTCCCTAACATGGCCCCTTGTTGCCTGTGTAGTGCTGCATTAGGGAGATGAGGAGTAGAGATGTACCTTAATAACTGGCAATCTCATAAGCATCCCTCTTATCAAGCGATGCTTACTGGTTAACCCGTGCCCAGACCCAGTGCACTATGGGCTGCTCCGATGGGTCCCTGCCTGAGGTGTGATGCAGCAGGCTGGTTAACCAGTTCACCATATAGTTAAACTAGTTAACATTTTAAATGGGATTTTACGTCCCAAATGGAGATTCACACATTCTGAGGCAGAGGGACCACTCCTGCACCACACAGGCCAGGGAGCTGATCTTTTCAAAAGCCCCAGAGCAGGATCCCTTCCTGTTCCTGTTGGTGGCTGGCAGATTGAAAGAGGCCTTCAGAGTCATGCTTTCACCAGTCCCTTGTTATCTGGGGCATCACCTCATCTCTAAAGCACTGCTCCCCAGAGCCATGGGTGTCAAATACTGAAGGACACCAAGGTACCACAGCCATGGAGGCAGCACATCTGGCCAGGGGTGGGAGGAGGGGCAGGGTCAGAATAGCAGAGGTATCCTCCAGGAGCAGGAAGTTCTTCCCAAACCACTATGAAAGGGCCTCGTTTTCCTCGGTTACCACGATGATGTGGCACTCTGGGGACCATGCATCAGTATGGGAGCATACATCCCAGCGTGGCAGAGGTCAGGTGTTTGTGCCGAGAGTTGGATGGCTACTCTGGGCCCATGTGGAGTGAACTGCTGCTCTGCCTTCCAAGCAGACAAGTGCCTTATGTTAGGGACAACAGCCCCAGGTGCAGCAGCCAGGTCGCAGACAGGCCAGGCCCCAGACGTGGCTCCACTCTCCACCAAAGGGTGGGTGCCTCCAGGTCAGGGTGGAGGCACTCTGTCAGGGCTAGGGGAGGAAAGATATCCCTGCTATACCCCAGGCAAGAGTCTCTGCTATACCACACTGCAGTCTCCAGGGCTGTCAATCAGCCCCCCTCCCTATGCATTACATTCACTGAAAACAAAATAGAGGGGTAATTCCTTCCCCTCTCTCCTGGAGTCAGGAAGGGCTTTAAGGCACAATGCCCTCCACATCCCAAGCAATAACACCAGGTGTTCTACAGCCTGAAGTCCACACGCAGCTGCAGCAGCTCAGGAGTGTGGTGCAGGCCCTAGGAAAACAAGCCCCAGCCTGCCTCGTCTCCAGGGTGGTTCATTTGAAATGGGGCCACATGTCACGCTGATAATAGCCATCCTCATTTCAGAACGGGATGCTGCTGCCGTTACCTGCAGAGAAGATTGCAGGGCCTGTGGAGAACAGGTGCCAGTGCTGTAGAATATGTCCCTACAGCGGCTGGGATGAGCAAATGGTCCTCAAGCAACAACAACCTGTAAGGATCTGAGGAGCAGTCCTTAAGGAACAGAGTTTGTGCCCTTGTGCCAGATCCTAGGGCAAATTTGGGACTACAGGCTATGCTGGTACTTGCAGGCACCCAGGAGCTGGGGTTAAATTTACGAACTCTAGGATCCATGCCTCTGGGATTAAAGAAATTGCAGATTAATTTGCACCAGGGGGGAGGCTGGGATGGACACACCTCGTTCTGCAAGTCTGAGTGAGACAAGTGACCAGAATTGCTGGGCCCCTAGGCTGTGGGAGGGGCAGGAGGGGAAATGACTCTGTGCTCCCGGAAGGGATACGGCAACCAGCCCCCAGCACCAGTGGACAGGC
This sequence comes from Pelodiscus sinensis, assembly GCF_052426305.1. Classification (NCBI taxonomy): domain Eukaryota; kingdom Metazoa; phylum Chordata; order Testudines; family Trionychidae; genus Pelodiscus; species Pelodiscus sinensis. The sequence goes on from NC_143085.1 coordinate 13,154,844, forward strand.
ATTCCCTCCTCCCCCCTAGCCTGCAGCAGGCCCTTTAGAATTGCCAGGCCCCAGGGCAGTTGCCCGCTTTCCCACCACCATCTCCGTGATGGGCCTGGCCCTGGCTCCTTCTTCAGCAAACTCAGCTCTTCCCCAGGAGCCTCTGATGACCCTGGGTGCATTTCCTGCAGCGAGAGGGGCAGGGGAAGAATGGGGAGTCGATCAGCGGGCTTAACCCCAGTCTGGGTCTCCAAGAGCTGGTCACACGACAGCTGCTCAGGGCTCAATCTGGTTAAATAGCAGGAAGGCGTCTAGTTATCAAAAATTAGCACCCATCCCCCCTTCCTTCTCTTGCATTCTCCCAATGCTGGCGGTGGGACATATCAGGGGAACTCCTCGAGGACTTCCGCAGATGAGCCCATAGGTGCTGACTCCATGGGTGCTCAGAGATGGAAAAAATGGTGGGTGCTGAGCACCCCAAACAGCTGCCTCCCCCTCTTCCCAGCACCTCCCACCCACAGTGATCAGCTGGTTGTGGCATGCAGGAGGCTCTGGTGAGGGCAGGAGAGGAGTGAGGGTGGGAAGAGGCAGGGCAGGGGCTTGACAGTCTTGGGAGATGGGGTGACATCGGGGCAGAGTGAGGGGTTGAGCATCTATCCCCCCCACACACACGCGCGCGCGCGCAAGAAAGTGGAGCTCTCGCTCACGCGCGCGCGCGCGCGCGCACACACACACACACGCACGTACGTCAATGTCTCAGGCTGGGCCCCTAGGCTAGGAGTGAAGTCCATTGGAGGGGTCGGTCTGGGGTGTGCATTAACCTACTGTTGTCCACAGTGCCTGTTTTTGCCTTCTCCATGGCTGGCACCAGCATTGCTGTCCTGGGGAAAGGACTGTCTGTTAAAAGCACAGGTGGGAAAAGAAGTTCACAAGTGGTGTCCTCCGTGCCTTCCTGCCCTTTGTAGGGCAGCACCAGACGGCCACTACATTCCACCCACCCCAGAGCTGGCTGCATTTGCAGAGTGGCCTGATATTTCCTCTCCATGCACTCGGTGAGACTCTTCTGGCTCTTTCAGAGAACAAAGGGCTGGATACATGGGAAGCAGGGATCATAGACCCAGCCTCATTAGGGCCAAGTCCAAATCATTTGTTCTAATCACACCTCTTGGCTGCCCCTTCCGGAGCTTTGCTGCCACCTGCAGCCCATCTCCAGGGAGGAGAGCTAGGCTGGACACAGCTGGAGGGGCCAGTGGAGCTGCTGGGAAAGTAATAAGCCATCACAGAAGGGAGTACTGAACACCCGCCCTCCAACCTCTCAATCCTGCTTCAGCCCCACTCCAGCAAAGACAGGGCCAATCTGCACCCACAGCAAAGTGCTAGCTGAGACAGCTGCCTCATCAGTGCCAGCATGAGAAAGAACTTGGGAGGGGCATGAGGGTTAACTGCTCCTCTAGTACAGACTTTTAGTGTTGCCCCCTAGCTGCAGGCAGCTCCCGTCCCAAGGGCAGGGAGGATCCAAGAGCAGCCCAGGGTCCTGGCAGCAAATTCACAGCCTAGGATGATGAGAGGGCAGTCATTGCCAGGGACCACTGGTGGCCTTCTGCTACCCCAGCCTAGCTAGGTGCCCTAAGCCCAGGGCTGCCCCAGGGTCATTAGCAGAGCAACAGGCAAAACAGGCCGAAGACAGCCAATGGGCACGTTGCTAGGCCTGAGTGGCTGCTGGCCTGTCCCAGTCCCAGATCAATACAGAGTCAGGCAGGATGCTGGCCATGCCCTTGAACGAGGGCATTTCGCTCCTCGCAGCAGGAACAGCTCCATGAGCCTTCAACATCCTAATGAGCAGTTCGCCAAGGCAATGCAAGCATCACACGCCAGCCTCACTTTCTATACATCAGCCCAGCATAACAGGGCACCACAGAGGGAGCAATTACTGCCAAGAAATGGTCCTTTGCCTGCATGCTGCGTCTGGCTGTCCTGTTGCCCTAAAATACTTCCAGATTGTTGATGCTCTCAGCAGCCATAAACACAGAGAACGGACCCATTACTTTTCTCCCAGTGCTAATATTTTTTGCTTACAACCCTGGGCTTCGATGCTGTTGCAGAGCTATTGCTGGGATAAATATATCCTCTGTGTCTGAGCTCAGGGACCCAGCCTGGTGGAAACTTGGCTGCAAACAGCCTTTCACTCAATAGCTCTTTGGCCTCCAGGTATTCCACAGGAAGAGGTGAAGAGTTGGATTTGTCCTGGATAAACACTCTGATATTTTCCCTCCAGCACTGAGAATTTTGGGGTGCATCCCTGCTGGGGAACAATGTGAATCGACAGGCTTGCACTTGGCCTCCATCTTCTCCTAGTTGTGTAAAGCTGAGCAACTGCACTGATTTCTGCTGGGACATCTGGTTACACTAGAGTAAATCCAGAGCACAATCTGGCTCCTTCCTGTCCAGTCTTGAGATAGGTGCACGTCTATAAACAGGAGAATGGCCATGGACAGCTGAGGCCACGCCAAAGCAGAGAGCACGGAGCCTCCACAACGAGGGTTGTCTTAACTTGCAGCCCAGTCAGCACACAGCAGTGGCCCATGTGACACACTGAGGGCCATGCAGATGGTATATATATCACGTGGCTGCAGCCCACATCACAGAGAGCTGCCCAACAACAGTAAACAGGCTGAGAACCACTGTTCCAAGGGTTCCCTGTCTCACTCAAAGGGGACCTTACTCTCAGAAATTTGGGGACAGAGGGGGGAGTTTGGCCAGGACAGCAGTGTATCTTTATGCATTATAACGAAAGCTGTTTGGGCAGTTTTCTCCTCTGATTTTCACCACTCAAATATCAGGACTGTCACCTGTCCCTTGGTCAGAAGGGGGTTAATGTGAATCATCTGTTTGCTAGAACTTTAGCCAAAGCACTTCTCTCCACAGTGTTGGTGAGGGGTCAGGCTAAGCAGAGGTTAACCCATTAGAGCATTTGACAAAGACTCGCTTTCCCTCACAGTTACGTTTTATTCCCATGGAATCTGTGGTGGCATATAAGCCACACCAAATTCTAGGAGAACTACACCAAGGAGACATGCAGCTTTTTTTTTTTTTTTAAGAGAAAGGGGGAAACTTCTGGATACATCACATATCACCAATCCCACCTCCCAATAAGGCCTTTGCTCTGTGAGAAGTGGGGCACCTGCACTGATTTCTTCTGAGTTCATTTGGATTTACTTTCGTGTGACCAGAGCAGACTCTGGTGCCTTTAACAGAAGGGAAATGGCTGGGGAGTGAACACTCCCACTATGAGCAGCACTGAGATGGAAGGTGCCATTCCCTGCCTGGTGGCATTAGGGTCAGGAACTGCCGTCTGAAGAGCTGGAAGACCCTCCTTGTACAGCCACGGTGCTGTTCTAAAAAGCAAAGCTCCCTTTGCAGCCTGATGGATTTCAGCAGGCCTTTGTGACCTCTCCACCCCTATCCCACAGGGAACCGAGAGGCTATTTGTATAGCATGAGTACCTTGCAGCCACATTTAACTCTCTTCTCAGAAGCGGAAGCATTAGCTGCCTTGGCACCAACTTCCTACACTGTATTTCACCAAAGTACAGGATGGAATGTGGCTTTAGACACCCACCCCTTGACAGTATAAGGCACAGAGCCCTCCTGATGTTCTTGGTGCCGTAGCAACGGCAAAACCCCAAATGCGCAAAGCGGGTCAGCTGCAAAACTGCAGCAGAAGTCCCAGATTTATGGGCCTTAATAGAAAAACAATTTAAAGAGCAAATATATGGGGAGAATAAGAAACAAAGTTTAGTTCTCTGATCCCCTGGCAGACTGTCTAGATTGTCAAAGAAGATACTGATAGGCTAGCAGAGCCCATCACCTGGGATGGCTGGTGGCTGTAGGCTGGGTATCAGCTAATGTAGAAACTATAGCAGGGCTACATGGCCCTCCAGCATCAAGCAGAAACCATGCCTCTGATGTCAGAGAGGGAAGATGGGATTCTGCATGCACCATGAAAGATGCCAGGCCAGACGGGAATGCTGATACTTTCCCGGTCTCTATGGCACCATCCAGCTCAGCTTCCTATTAGCCTAGCTTCCACAAGGGAAGCAGCTAAGATGTCAGAGGAGAGTCAGCAGTGGCTGAAACAGAAGCCACGTGTGCCAAAGGAGCAGCCCTGGAGCAAGGAATGCTGAGATCTGGATGAAAACAAGGAGAGACTGCTCCTGGGCCCGAGAGCAGGTTTGAATCCAGGGTTGCAAGTTGACGGCAGCAGAAAAATGAGTTCTAACGCCACAACAAATGTAAAGCCCCAGCCAAGGGGAGACTAGCTGCTGAAGGAATTTCTGGAAAACCAGATAAAGGCCAAGAATGGGCACCTGAGTGCTGGGAACCTGCTGAAGTCTGACCAGCTGATTTAGATGCCTGTGAGGAGAATCCAGTTCTCAGGGTGCTGGAATAAAGCACACAGGGGGAGGCGGGAGACAGGGCTCTTTGAGAGAGGGACAGAGTTCCCTCCAGAGACCTGCCCTCTGAGCCATGTGGAGGGCACAACTCTGGCCCGCTGACTGAAGAGGCAGAAAAAGCCAGGGTAGAGAAGCAAAAAGAGAGCTCTGGAGGGCACTGGCTACTCCTTCTGGGCAGGTGGAACAGCATGGGGTTGGGGCAGCAGCTTACCTCAGTCTTCTACCCAGCAGCAGAGTGATGACAGCCTGTGATACATGCCTATTGGGGCTGCTGAAGTCATTAAGAAATGGCTGTAAAAAGCCTGAGGGCAGCCAAACAATTGGTGAATGGTGACAGACGGCAGGTCCTGCAGACTGAGGAAACAGAGCAAGGCAGAGCCTCAGAGATGCTTACACAGGGATAAATCGAAATCTGAGAAGAACATTTCTTTTACTAATCACCACCAGCAAATGACCCCGCTAATTTTCCCATGCATGCGCAGAATACATTTTGTTATATGTGCCAAGGCATGTGCAGATGTCCCAATAGAAACACATACCGCCAGCTCTGGGGGCTCTGCGAATCAGAATGGTCTCCCTGGGCACCGATGCAGCACACAGCACCATGGAGGGACCTGTCACTCTCCCGCTGGCTTCATTTGGGTACAGCAATGTGCTATTGCTCAAGGCCCAGGCCCTCTGCCTTCAGTGGGAGTTGGATCAGGTCCCTAAGCAGCTGCTGCGCTCTCCCTACGAGAAGCCTGAATTCTAATGGCTGTAGAGGGGCTCTCTGCGCATTTCCTCTGGCCCAGGGGAGCTGAGGCTCAAATCACATAAGCCTTCCCAGTCTCTCGGAGGAGAAATGCCCCTCCCCCCCCCAGGGTTTCAGACCCAGAGAGCAGTCTCCTGTGCTCTCCTAGCCATGACAGGATTCCCACAAAATAATCAATACGGACTGACGTCAAGGGCAAGACCAGAACACACTGCTGAAGGGTAGAAGTAGTCACTTCCATTGTGGGATATTGATCGCAGCTTGTGGGCCACATGCCATACACCCAGGAATCCCCTTCCGCCTGCACCATCTGCAAGCACGGGGTATGCAAGTCTTAGCAGCATGAGCCTCGCACAGAGGGTGGCAGGTGCCCAGGAAAGCAAATCTTCCCCCGCTTTGCTGGGAGCATTCCCACAAGAACCCCAACAAGAGAACTGTCCTATCAGTGCTGGGAACAGGCACAATCCTATTTGACCAGGTGGTCAGGAGTGACTATGACTTTAACCAAAAAGAGTCAAATAAATTTCAATAGCTACCAAAATGGGCATTCTGTGAACAGGGAGAGAAGCAAACGCCAGCAAAGCTACTCATCCGGCACAGAAAGCAGCTGCACAACACCTGGGGCGATGGAACAAGACACTTACCGGGGAATTACCAGTGCTACATAGTCTTGCATTTTACTTCAGTGATCCTTAAAGCCCTGCAATGCCAGATCTGTGCACTAGAAAGTGTTAAAACAGCCTTCCCCCACAGAGCTGGGCCCAAATCCCAGAGCACTCAGCTGGAGGTGGGAAGGAAAGTAAAAACAAACACTCTTTCTAGCCACACTCCTATTCAAACCAGAAGGGAGTACAATGGCGGCAGTGTTGAGAGCAGATGTATGTGAGCTAAAGGCTGACTTCACAACTTGCTCATTCCCAGCACTGCTTCCCTCCACCACTTGGGAGCAGTGATGTCTTTCAGCCTCTGCAAACAAATCCAGCCTCAAGCCAGCATCCAGCACGTGTGCCAGAGAAAGAGGGAGCTCACACAGGCTTCTGGTGATCCAGGCGCTCTACTAGAGAGTTTGCTGCTGTTTTCCTCCCACCCCAGAGCATCTGAAGTGAGTAACGCAAGGTTCAATGAAGACACAAGCAGGAGATGCATTTCCTGAAGCAGTACCTGATTGCCAAGCTAAGAGCAGTCTCACCCCCTCCCCGCCCACAGCAGCTTTCTTACTGCCCTTCCAAAGCCTGAGCGGTAACTATTGTGATATGAACCTCAAGTTATTTGGACACTCGATCCCTCCATTTAGGCAGAGATCCCTGTCATCGTGTAACGTGGCGGGAGTGGCTTATCCACCAGTGAGGTAGCCATGCACTATGGCTTAGCTTTGAAAGTGCTCAGGTATCAGGCAGCAATGTTCTCCCTTGGAGTCCCTGAATAAAAGAACAAGTCTCAGAGCGGTAGCCCTGTTAGCCTGTTTCAGCAGAAACAACCAGGAGTCCTGTGGGGCCTCAAAGACTAACACACTTGGGTAAAAGCTTTCGTGGGCTGGATCCCAACTTGTCAGAGTGCAAAGTGGGTTCCAGCCCACAAAAGCTTTTGCCCAAATAAACGTGTTAATCTATGAGGCCCACAGGACTCCTGGTTGTTAGAACTAAGACAGCGTGCCCCACCTTTGCCCAGCGGCTCCTCAGAGGGTGGTTACATGCCCACTTGGGTTTAAGCCAATCTCCAACTAGTCCAGACTAGGGATGGTAGATAGTGTGGAATTAAATAGTCATGTAACTACATCAAATTTCAGCAGTTACATGACTATTCCATAGTCCCCAGAGGTGGGCCGACAGCCAGTGTGCTCCAATCCCGCTCCTGGAGAGTTCCCTGCCACCCCGCACTGCTGCCTGTATCAGCCTGAGCCCACCATAGACAAAGGTCGCTTTGCAGCAGCCTCCCCTGCCTTTTAAGCCAGCTCCCTCCAGCACCCGTTCCTGCCTGCCTGCCCTTCCCCTCTCCTCCACTGCCTCTGTAGGAGACAGCAAGTGGGGGCAGGCGGGTCCATAAGCTGGCACATGCGAAGAGCTATCTTAAAAGCTGGTTTCCCATGCATATCAGCTCCATCTACCCCCCACACCCTCTATGCTGCCGCCTCTCCAAGGGGTGGAGAGGGCATATGAATCCATTGCTTGTGGGGAGCTGGCTTAAAGCTGGCTCCCCATGGGCACTGGCTCCTGCCTTCCACCCTTGCTGCCTCTGATGCAGAGGGGGCGGCGGAATGTGTGTAGTTGACAGGATTAGTCATTAAGACCAGGATTATCGGTTAATCATGTAATTGTCTGCAAATTGACACCACTAGTCCAGAGCAGGATGCAACAGGGGCATATTATTCCTCAGCTCTTTCTCTGAAACTTCTAGTGCTAGCCACTGCCAGACATACCACATTGGACCCAACGGACCTTGATTCTGATCCAGTCTGACAAGTCCTGAAACTTGTTTTGGACCAGCACATACCAGCTTAGTACAGCAGCTCTCAAACCAGGCATTCCCTTTTTCAGGTGGCCACAATGAAGAGAGAACTTTTGTACAATAGTAAGTTGCTGAGCCACTGACAAAGTTCTGTGCATGGTCCAGTTTTAATGGGAGGGATTTGCTGTGGTCTACAGTGGTAATGTTTAAGGCTGGAAGATGCTAAGGCCAAAGTGGCAACATTGAAAGGGATTGGTGTAACTGTGGTACTAAGAGCCCCTTAATGCTAAATGGCAGAGATGCCCATGGTTCGGTGACCCCTCTCATGCCTGACATACTTGCCACACCTAACACACGACCATCCTAATGTTCATCTGTAAAGAACATTGGTGTCAAATGGAAACTTACGATGGTCTGGTCACTGCAGGTCATATGCATAGGGGTGTTAATTTAAAACATGTTAAATGATGGGTCTGCTTTGGAATCTGTGGTGCATCAAGTACTTGAAACCAGCACAAAGGATGCTCCACCTGCATTTTCAGGCAACAGAAGGGCAAGTTATTAGGCAGATGAGAACACAGCATGGTACCAGCATAACAGCAGGGAAGAAGTACTTCATATGGGGGGACACTTCAAAAGAACAAAGAGCAAGGGGTTGGACAATAAAAGGTCGGGGAGAGAATCCCTTTGTTGTCCGTAACTTTAGGGTCACAAAGAAACTAACACGCTCTCCCTTTGAACAGCACATCACCACCTCCATGGGTTGAGGATCCGGAGAAGTAGCTGTAGGTGAGAAAACTGTTAGACAAAGCTCAAGAGTCTGCTCGAGAGTTTCCATGTAATCTCCTAGAAGTGAAATAGACTCAATTTCTTTGTAACCATTTTCTGTTTCTACAATCTCTGCATGGTGTCCCCTTCAGATGGAGTTTGCAAGCAATAGACTTACCCTTGTTTTACTTGTCAACTCCTCTGGGAGCTGTTGGGTTAAAGCAAAGTTTTCATCCTCCGCTGAGCCAGCCAACTGGGGGCCGTTCCATGTCTTTGGAAGCTGTGGGCTTGGTAACTCCAGAGTGAGGGCCATCAAAAAGGCCAGACACTGCAGAGGAATGCTCATTCAGATAGTTCAGGAAGAGAAGGCACCAAAAATTCCCTGAAAGGCAAGTCAAAGTAAGAATGGCAGTGGTCCAGGGCTGTCTGTACCTACAGGCAAAATACGCAGCTGCCTAGGGTACCATGAAAATTAAGGCACCAAACTACCCCGAATTTCATGGTGCCTTAGGCAGCTGCCTATCAGCACCAGCTCTGGTGACCAGTCACATGCCCCAGACACCCACACCCAGGGCTGTGCCCAGCTACCATTAACAAGCTGTTTCCCTCCTAATGGAAGGCAAAAACACGGCCCATACAGCCCACCTACTCCCCCATAAACAATAGAGCCCTGAAAACCTGCAGATATCCACTCTATATCCAGGGGTGTCTGCATCTATGGATGTCAAAACGGATATCCATGGTTCATTTTTGCAGATATGGACACCAATACAGATACAAATTTTTTATCTGTGAAGGGCTTAAGTCATCTGTCCAGCCTCCCTGACTTGCTCCTGCCCCTCGAAGCTCTGGGCCTGCCCTGCACAGGTTCTTCTGCCACAATCCTGCTGTCTGTGAGCACAAACGCATAGGGCACCAGAACTAGTAGGAATGGCCTTGCCGCAGCCTAAGAAGTTTGCTGGCCCAGCAGGAAGCTGACCCAGACACACAGCAGCAAGTCTCTCCCATTGGCGCAGAGAGGTAACAGGATGACGCACAATTCTGGACACCCGGAGAAAGTAACTGGAGTTAGCAGCATGTCTGATTCAGCAACTGCAGCCAGAACATATTGGGCTGGCTGCTGCTGCCCTCTGGAAGCAGACAATGGCATAGCAGGAGCTGTCCATGGTGCTCATTGACAGACACCAAAGGGAGTAGATTGGTGACATGATTAGATTTTGGAGGATTCCCCCAGTTACAGAGCACAACTGAGCGGGAGTGGGGAAGCCAGTTTTAGACTTGCCCCTGCAAACTATTTCCAAGACAGAGAAAATAATACAGAAATGCAAATGCCCAAAAAAAGCAGATTTCATAGGGAGTGGTGATAAATGAGTCAGTGAAGCAGGTGCAGCATAATCCAGATCTTCTGCTGTGGCAAATCAGCATAGCAATGGAGCTTGACACGAACTGCTACTCTGGACCATATCATACAGCGTAAGCTTGGAGGATGATCTGTAACCCTTGAAATGGTTCCACCTGGATAAAGCACATTTGAACTCCCAGTTGTTCAGCCTGCAAGGTGTAAATGAAGTGGGAAAGGGAAATTAAAAGCAGCAGTCTGTGTTCACACTAGACACTCTAAGGCAGTGGTCTTCACTTTTTTTTCTCATAACCCAGTTGAAGAAAATTGTGGATGCTCACGACTCAGCACCATTTGATTAGCGCATGGGCTCTGGGGTGGGACTGAGAGCTTTGGGATGGAGAAGGGAGTTCTGGTGGCGGGAGCGGGAATTCAGGGCTGGGGAAGCTGGGACTTTCCTTGAACCACTCCCAGTCAGCAGTGTAGTAGGATTGCTAAAGCAGGTTTCCTGCCTCTCCTGGCACTGCAGACCCTATTGCACTCCAAAACGCAGCCAGAACAAGTTCTCTGACAATAGGCTTGTGGAGCTAGTGCTCAGGGCAGGGGCAGTGCACAGAGCCCTGTGCATTTCCTCTATACATACACCTTGGAGCCAGGCCTCCTACCAGTCACTTCTGGGGTGCAGCAAAGTCTGCAGGGTAAGCCTGCCTTAGCATCCATTGGTCACCTGACCCTCCTGCAGCACAGAGACTCTCAGTGCCTGATACTCCACAACCCAGTAGTCGGGTTGCAACCTGTAATTTGAAAACCATCACAGTAGGGTAATCATGACTAGCAAGAACTGTCCTTTATAGGGTGCTTCGAGCTCTAGTTTAACTATTAGGCATCTTTCCCCCTTATCTTTACCTATCTACTATATATCTGAGAGAATATGTGCACCTGCCTATGAGTTCATTTGCTCCAGAACTGTTCCTGAACAGTGAAAGCTAGGACCATCAAATTTAGTATGCAGCTTCCTCTTATGATTTAAAGCAAGGGCAGGGTACGGTTGTGCTAGGACAATGAGATGTGCATGGAATGCGATTGCTTCTCATCAAATGGAAAGGGAGGGTTGTAACAGGAGGGACAGGTATACTTCCAAATCACCACAGAGGAGTAAAAAGCTCTCCAGCCCTGGGGCGCAGCCTGTGGCCATCCAGCACAGACCCTGCTGCCCTGGGCTGGCCCCAGGGAGCTGCCAGCAGTTGTCCCCACCCTTGCCTTGAGCTCTCCCTCTCCTGAGCCCCTACACACCTCTCAACCCCTGCTCTGACTCCTGCACCCCATCCCGTCCTGAGGAGTCTACCTCCTGATGACCCCCCACAACCATAACTCCTACACCCCCCACACTTCCAGCCCCCTGCCCCGAGCCCTCCAAATCCCTAAGTTCCTGCCCTAAAGGATCCGAAAAATGCTGGGTAAATCTTCCAGTAAACTAAAATGTAGGGAATCTATTGTGCTGGTATAATTCTGAACTCTGCTTTGGAAAAATACGGCTAGTGCTCACTTTCCAAGGGGTAACAGAAGAGAGTGGCAGCCTCCTTAGATACTCCCTACATATCTCACCCTTTTATTTGATAATTCTAAAATGAAGCCTTGTTTAAAAAAAAACCCAGGAATTCAGTAACTCATAGGTGAAGGCCTCAAATTCAAATATCTAAGCCTAGGGAGCAGTTAAAGAGAAGTTGCACAGAAGTACAGGTTCTATTGCCCCAGTGAACATTGCTGGATTGGGACAGATCAGATCTTCCTATATGGCATTATTAGGAAACTATTGATACAACAGGCCCATGCTCAGAGCTTTTCAGGAAGGTGTGTGGGGGAAGGCAGCTATGGCTGACAGAGCAACAGCAAAACCTGATGACACTAGAAGTCTGCACCTACTCAGCACTGACACCATCAGACTGTAAAGTTCTCTCATGGAGAGGAGCTGTTGGTTTGGGCAGCTGGGTAAAAGGGCAATTGGGGCTTTTAGTTCTCAAGTAGGGGAAGGCAGCTAATGTTGATGTTTAAGTTATCAACAAGTTTCAGAGACAGTGACGCTCTGCTCTAAGCCCCACAGTAAGTACCTTCGCTTTGGATTTCCTGATTCTCCAAGACTTAAGCACACTTAGGCAAAGCCTTGGGCCCTGCCAGGACGCCCATCAGCCACACCTCTGCAAAGCTTTTGGGCAGTGATTTAAGATACAAGTGTTCATAGCACTGCAAGGAGTCAAAGCAAACACATACTACAAATGAAACCAACACAACCAATTAACTGACTTACAAACACCCACCAGAGTGAGAGGCTTTCACAGTTACTAGTATCACACTCGATCTGTGCTAGGCCTCAGATTTTAAACATTCCCTTGGGAGAGTCTATTCAGCTTGCCAGAAAAGTGAAGATGTCCACAGTGGCCAAGCCAGGCTCCTCTGAGCCATGCTGCTATAGGAATCAACCAGGCCCTGGTGAGAGGAGCTGTTTCTATGAGCACTCAGCTCTTAACAGCCATGCGACACCTTTCCTCTTTGTCCTGCAGCTGGGAGCTTATTTCAAAAGTTATTTCAGGAAGTTTTTTTATTTAGTTATTTTAAAACAATTTCCTAGTGTAGACATGCCCTTAGGTGGGTGGAACTAGGGGCCTTCCTGTCAAAAATAAATCACTTTTTGCTCTCAGTTCCTCCAGTGGCACACAAAGCATTAAGCAATGGTCCAGTAGCTGCTGCTGAGATATCCAAAGACCTGATCCTACATGAACAGACTCACTTAGGCATGGGGAGCGGGGCATGGAATGGATCATGAGGTTAGATGATGGATTCAAGAGTTATGCAGTAGGCTGTCAACTTCGATTTATCCAGATGTCACACAAAAGTTTTACAATAATAAACAAAATGTCTCTAAGTTTACTAAGCTCACACAGGTAGGTCTGGGCAAACATCTGTTAATATATCTTGTTTTATCTTCAGAAGTGTAGATCCAAGTTACATTTCAAATACCATTTGGCCAACAGATGGCAATTAGAGGCTCTAAAAGCTGCTTTAATTAAATTTAACAGATAATTAACTTTCAGGGCAATCTCTTTACAGAACATACTGTGGAGAGACTCCATACAATTTGTCCACAGCACCTCTAGGAGAGAACTGGAAGTTTTCATGAAAAGAGATGGAAACCTATATTATACTTGGCATGGGCTCTATGAATTCTATGCCTCAACTCTTGCCCCAACACACTGTGGCTAAGTAACCATCTCCACAGATCCACACTAACAGTGTCAGGATCAAGCCTGTAACTGCTTTATCCCACTGATAGTAAGAAAACAGTGTTTTACCAAGCAGGTCAGCAACTGTGGTTGTTTCTTTTGCCTCAGCTGGGTTAGTTCAGGGACAGAAACAAGGTCATTTCTCTAAAGAAATGGTATCTGTGGAATTTACTGTGACAGTTAACATGCCTTCAAGGGAACATCCTGGGAGCTAAACATGATGTGTAACGGTAAACACATGCACAAAACTTTGCATGATAAGGGTTTAAGTCTGATTTGACCAACAGATTCTTTACTGTTCAGAACAGCGCTGATTCAAACACCACCATAACATTAACAGACCATTTCTCTTACAGAACACCGTTTATTTGGCATTTGGATGAAATGTTTCTCACAGCATCTTGAGGGGAAAAAAAGATTTAGTGCCAACCCCAAAGAAAAAATTAAAACATAAAATATCACAGGGACAGAATTATTACAGTATCAAATTTAATTTCTACATGGTATTTCATGGAATATCAAAATCTTTTACACACTGCCACAGTTACATTCAATCACAAATCAACTACACAGGAGTCTGCAAATGCAGCCTTGGCTGAAAGTATTTTTCAATAGAAGATAAAAAGCGGTGTCTCATTCTCTCTCTCTAGCCACCCAGGCATACAAAAATCTGGTACACAGATTACAATACAGCATGGCGGTGAAAGTGGCTGTTAGTGCATGTCTCTTCTAGAACCATCTGCAACACACTGTACTTTGCAAGGTGCACAATACTGAAAATAAAATTAATTGTTGTACCTCAGCAGCTGGTTGATCTAGAATATTGATAAGGGTAGCAGATCTCTGTTGCTGAATTCGTTAATCCCATTCCAGATAAAATACTGGATAATAAAATATTGGCTAAATGTCAGAATCCAAATGTATGGGCTGTATTGGACTGTTTCTCCTTCACTATCTCTGCAAGCTGCAATGTAAGGGACTATCTTCCAATGCATGAATAAGGACTTTTGAAGGGAAATTTCTATGTAAAACAAAAGTATTGGATAACTTTTCCTTCCCCACCTATTTCGTGGAAAGCTGATTTTTGACAGAAGAGACAAGATATGTTTTCTACATACAAATTTAGTACTCTGAAATGGAGATCTACCGAAGGGAAGAACATTTACAGTATTCCAAATTCTGTGGTTGTGCAGAAATTCATGTAATAAAAGCCCACAAAACATGTTACAGACTTGGGTGAGGAAGGAAAGCAGCTTAAAGTTCATGAAGCTGATTTTTCCAAATGAAGAGTGACAAGTTTTAGAGCACAATACTGCAATCTTTACACAGGAAAGCTCCCCATGACTTTAATAAGACAACTGCCAAAGCATGAGCCACATTATTAGCCCTTCAAAAACCATGTCAAATTAGTTTCATACTTCCGTTCAATCCATGTCCTGTCATGAGAAGACAAAAGTAATAGCCTGAGGTTCAAAATGTGACAAAACTGAATGTTATGTGAACAAATCTAAATGGCCATAATTCTGATCTATGGTACAGAATTAAAACAATTTAATCTGAAATGTTATCAATCCACTTTGTAGAAAACTAAGCAGTGCTGGGAATATGCGTGCAGGTACAGGTGATAAAGTGGACATCTAAATTGTTCTTGAAGGAACAGTAAAAACCTTAACATGGCACCACATTTTGTTATAGGGGAGGAAAATCTGTGGAACAGTACTGAAGCCACAATGGAGCATGTTAGCTGCAGACAGAACAGTCTTGGGGCCCTGAAAAACCAACTGCAATGAAAATATTCAAAAAAGGACAGAAGTACATGTTTTTTAATCACTTGAACTGCCAGGAATGACAATGTAACAGGAATCTTTTTAAGTCACTCCATCATGCTCAGAGAAACGTTCAAGATTCACCACTATTACTAAACAGCAACCAAAGGACTATGGTGTTAAGGAATTAATATGTAAAATAAATGTGAATGCCAAAGAAATAATCAACCCATTGGCATGAAGAGGAAGGATTTCCTATGCTGAGCACCAGTGACTTGTGTTGGTGTTCATAACATGAGCTTCATAGCACCCATCATTCCTCTGGCTGGGAAGGTCTGCTAAGGAGTCAAATGCTTTCACAGAATCTCTTCCTCAATTGGTCCTGAAGTCTTGATAGAAGTGACATTAGCAAAAAAGGATCTTACTCCAAGATGGAGTGTTATATGTCAAAAATGCTACTGTGATAGTGATAGTAAAAGGGAAATATGATCATTTTATTGCCAATTAGATGCTCATGGAGAGGTAAGCAAGATCTGTACTGAATGAGCTGCTCCACCCAAGGCAAAATTTTCCTGTTTACTCTCAATTAAAAGATGGGAGAGCTGTAGCTTTTACTCCACCACTGATGTGGAAATAGCTCAGAAGCTAAGCAAAGTATTACACTCAGGTGTCTACCAAAGAGTCTATTGAATATTTACAACCATGAGTCATTATGAAACAGAGTTGCAACAAAGCTTATCTTCAGATACATTGACTAGAGAAACACAGGAAAGTCAGAACCGAGGTCAGATTAATGCAATCTTGGGAGACATGTGAGGTAAAATAGCTGTTCACCTCAGCCAGAAAACCATTAGAAGAAATAAAAACAAGTCTATAGGCCTTTCATTATTGCACTAGGAATCTATACAGAATGAATATTCCACCTGGCTTTAAAGAAATGATAAGAAAGATGTTTGCATTTATCAGTTCCAACAAAACTATTTCCAGAGCCGTCTGGAGTAGCATAGACTTAGTATCCTATCCAAGTATATTATGATGCTCTGTCCTACCCTACAGTGTAGCCAGCTTTAAGGAAATGTTAACTTTGCTGCCTAGGAGACAAACTCATAGCCCAGTGCTTAGCTTCACCTAGTTTGAGGCAGCACAGAGGGTACCATCTACAGTATGTATTTATTATCACCGCCTAGAAACACACACACACTCGTACATATAAAACTAAAGAAAAATCAGTACATACAATGTATAAAACGTACGAATGTGCTCCAAAAGTGCACAAAACCCGCTTTATTTTTATACTTCAGAAATG
Source organism: Pelodiscus sinensis (assembly GCF_052426305.1). Classification (NCBI taxonomy): domain Eukaryota; kingdom Metazoa; phylum Chordata; order Testudines; family Trionychidae; genus Pelodiscus; species Pelodiscus sinensis. The sequence goes on from NC_143085.1 coordinate 13,170,929, forward strand.
CTTGATATAGTCATAAGCTGTATATAGGGCTCTGACTATTACACCCTCCATTTTACTGGACAATGACTCAAATTCAAGGAGGAACTGGCAATGAATCCAGGAGATTGAGAACCGTTCTACATATTTTGGGCCACTCATTTTAAAACAGATTATAAATTAGACAACGAATGGAAACAGGCCACGTTTACAAGACTCCCCAAGTGGGGGGAAGGGTGAACTTTTCTAATACCATTTCCCAATGCATTCATGCCTGCATTTGGAGCCCACATAAGAGCTGTGTTTTATACTATGTTTTACACTCCAATGGTTTTAAGATTGTTAGCAAATGCCTGAATTTCAAAAGACACTAAATACAAATCGGGGCAATGAAAAGAATAAGGTGTTTTGTGCAAACAGGTTAAACTGTCAACACCATTCCCTAAGAATAGCATAGCAGATTTCAAGATACCAAATAGAAAGTAGCAGCACTTACAATGGGGAAGAGAAGGGGGAGAATTAACTGTGCTGGGAAAGTAGGATTCAATTAATCAATCCTGTACAATTTCTCTAACTAGCAAAATAAACAAAATCAGGATAATACCCTTCCCATGCAGTGCTTTTTCCCTGTCCTTCTAGGCTTGCTACCTTTCATAAGGCAACAGGACAACACTCGTGAGAAAGTATTCAGTACAAATTCCTTATATAACTTGATCTGCTCTGATTGTGGGGTCTGTTCAGTAAGTTGGGAAATCAGATGCAAGAAAGATGGGGTAGGAAAGGAAATCCCATGTACACTAAAAAGCTCACTTCATTATGAGAACACTAACTAAAAACTATTCAGTATTCATAAAATCCAAACTAATGAAATCCATCATTTGAAAGTTAAGTCTAGTGAATGACTGACAACAGCTTCATGCTGTAGTACACAAATTAGTTTTGCTACTTTAAATAATGCTAGATTGAACGGAAAGGGATGCTTTAAAGATTTAACACAACAGAATGAATTCCTGAAATGACTGAAGTATCTATAAGGGAGTTAATCCCTTCCCAACTCTTTCCCAAAGCAGTACCTATATCATGTACTGTGCCTCTGCTAAAAAGATGCCAGTATTATACGGACACCTCTTTGTTTATGAATCAGAAATTTACTGTCACAATACAAGATTTGCAGCTATAGATAAATAAGTAAGTTGTAACTGCAAATCTCAGGTTTGTTTTGCTTGGTACCAATTTCCATAAAAAGCAGAAGAAATCAAATGTTATGCAGGTCCTTTTTGGCCTCAGTCTCTCTAGTGCTTGGAGGCAGTGGGACAATCATACATTTCACATTGTATACCACTTCGGCTTGTGTTTTAGTTCCTCATTGGTCTTGCTTCTGTAAAGCACAGCCATCACATCTCCAGAAGTTCAGCCATCTGTTTTTCATGAGTGTAAGTAACCCTGGAGCACAGGAGACCACAACAGATCACATGGCAACTGCCCCTTTTTTCCTCTTGTCGGTGACTTTCCTGGATCCCACGGCATTCAAACTCCAACAAGCTTTTTTCTGATTTTGATTTTTGTTGTTGTTTCTTCTCTGTGATTAAAAAAGGCAGAAAAGCTACCCATGCTTTTTCCTCTCTTTAGAAGAAATCAAAGAAAATTCTCTGTGCCTTCTTTTCCATAACCAGTGGAAAAAAAGTATATGTTCCACAATCCATATTTACAGGACAAATCAAGTAGAGAATGAATGACACCCAAAAACGAGAGGCACAGTCCTATACTAGAACATAAAAGCAGGGTGTTCAAAATCAAAGTGGAGCGTCCTTCTGAAGTTCGCCCCATGGATTAGTGTTTGTCCATACAGGTGTGTGCAAACAGTTGCTTGTATTATTTCTGGCCAGCAGTAAGCATTTTATTCCTTTATACAATGGTATTGAGAGAACAGTGACTGCGGCAGCTTCCTGTAAGAGTTTCTGTCGATGGGTTTTCGTTGAGAGGCATGTCGGGAGGTACAAGAAACGTGCTACTATCTGCAGAGTCTTCTAGCTCCACTGATGAAGGGCCAACTAAGGGAGAATGAGATTCCTCTGTGAGCTGTGGTGATATATCACTGTTTCCTAGAGATGGACCACTCTGCATTGTCTGAGAGAGAACACCATCTGCAAGAGAGAAATGCAAAAAGACTCAAAGCTCTGGCCTGAGTATGCACAGTGGCTGGTTATTCTATGAAGAAGTTGCATTTAAGTTTGTCATATGAAGTACTCCTCACACCTAACCCCAGAAAAGACCAAACAAGTAACTGGCACGCACTGCAGAAATTACATATAGCTAGTTGGTCCAGACAGACAATATTTAGTATATGCAATAACATGACAGAATGAGTCTCATTGGTTAACACATATACTTTAGGCATACAGGACTGCATGATTATGCAGTTTAAAATAAATAAGGAACTTATTCCTTAAGTCACTTTAGGAATATCAATAGAGTTGCTGTATTACTAACCTACCACGTTATTAAAAATGAGAACATTTCAATCTAATTTACTCTGCCATTTTTGTAGGCTATTCATTTAAGGACATTTGGAACAGACAATGAGTTTCACGTTTCTAGTTAGTTTTACTTGGAAAGTTCTCAGGTGCTAGAAGTGCTGTAATGTTTCGGTTAAGAATTATTATAGGGAAAGGTTTGAAATCATACAAATGGCTTTAATTGAAATTATTTTTGTTTTGAAGTTTCATAAAAACAACTGACAGATTGTTATTTTCTGCAAAACCTAATTTTGAGGTCAGTATCTCTTAAAATATGAACCCTGAATTTCACCTTGAGCTTACTTAATGCCAAATACTATTTTTTATAAACTTTACTGGCTCAGAATTCAGATACAGAGACTGTTGGTGCATTAGAATCTTCCTAGTTACATAGCTTTGTATGTATGTGTTCCTCATTTAGGTATCATTAACACTGCATGCTTCCAGAATTCCAGGATAGCCAGAGTAAAGTCAAAAGTAGTAATTTCAAGAAGGTAACTATACAGCTCTCAGAGCAAATTACTGGCTTACATTTTAGTTACCTTTAAAAAATATCCAACAGTAAAAATAAAAAGCATTCCTCAAAAAGTTTACAATACATAGGAGACCCTGGACTTTTTTAAACTTCAAAATTCTATCACCCTCATATCCAGAGTGTCCTGCAATTTGTTTTATAAAAGTTTGAGATCTGTCTCAGCTCAGGACATAAAATAATTAAATATCAACTTTTAGCTGGCCATGTACAACAATTAAAGGATTAACTAAATAAAAATACAAATTTCATCGGGCAAAGGCCTGTATGAACAGGCGAGTGGTATATGGGAGCTGGGCTCTATTAGAAAATGGAGAATACAAACTCCAGCATCAAGAACCCTCTTGTTGTGACTGTTCCACCAGCATCCACCAAATTTACCTTTCAGGACACTGTTCATTATGCTGATTTTAGGTTTCCTAAATAACATTTAAGTCACACAAAGCTAAGAACTAGAACAAATTTGCAGCATTGCCCAGCAAATTTTAGTGTTAAGAATAAAATGATAGAATAAGAGTTGTATTAAAACATTTACCACCTAAAGGGAAGTTAAATTCTGAAATATGTCATTGCTACCCTATCACAGAATCCCTGAAATATTTATATATTTCAGTTTAGATTAAACTTTCCTTTAAGCAGAACAAAACAGGATTGGAGTGCTCCTCATTATCAAAATAGTAAAATTAGTAATAATTAAAACTTCTGCCCATGTACCTGGAGTAGAACAAAGGATACCGTCTGGATTGATGGAAGCCTCATAGGGAGGAGGTGGATCATCAGGATGCTGAATGTCAGGATATTTGTAAGCTGTATATGGTGGTGGGGGGTCATGGAAATGAAATGCCCCACCTTCCCCATCATCTGAAAGATGCAGCGGAGTAAGGCCAGTTCCGAAACCATCTGGACCATAATCAAAACCAGGCATCCTGCGGCCCAAGTTAAAATGGTGCACTGTTTAAAAGAATAAAATATGAGAAAATGCATATCTTTATCTAAGGCACAGCTCTGCACCTTCTTCTATTCTTCCCCTTAGTCACAGAATCTCACCTGAAACATATATAATGAAACTGTACTTTGGCCTCATCCAAAGTCAGCCATCCAGAAGCATTTATAAATCTTGCAAATCACCATTTTGAAAATCACCAGAACATTTGTCTGCCACCACCCAAGCCCTCTCTTTCCACTTTATTTATCCTAACCCTCACTGCTGTCATATCTATGTCTAGACTTTAAAGTTCTTTTTAGGTCGAGATCTTGTCTACTTTGTTCTGAAAGGTGCCCGAATACTCTTTGGGCATGGTACACTTGTTCATATGATAATTATGTACATAACTAACTTTCCTATCCAATAGGCTACACAAAGTAGAAAATGAGAAACAAGACTGGTATCATTACAAGATCTTTAATTCTGTGGGGACAAACCTGACCTTTCTAAAAAAAAATTAATATCTTTCACTTTAGATGGTAGATACTTATAATTCTATTACTAATGGCTTTTCTCCACAGAGAATTCACAGAGAAGCTAGTGTCTAATAGGTAGGCTGTGAATGTAAACGGCAAAAACTATTCCACACTATCTCCCTATGTGGACATTTGGGTTCCACACTAAAACTACCTCTGTATTTCAGCTTAACCCACTTTGGAAGCTTGCTTATGTAACTGAGCTAAAACTGCAATGAGGCACTATCTTTCATTGGATCAACTTCTATTGGTGAAAATCAAGCTTACACAGAGCTGCTTTCTGGGGCTGGGTAGTGTACATAGTGTCACAGCTAAATACAAGGTAGAACAGATTGTTTAGTATAAGTAGTTAGCAAGTTTCAAGGGACCACCCAAGGTGAAGGGAGTAGCTATAAATTGGCATCTCTGTTCAGTCCATGATTTTTAGTATTTATCCAATCTATGAATTTAAGATCTCAGGCTCATCTGTGGGAGGGAAAGGGGGAGAGGGGAGATCCCAGAGTGCAGGCTTTGGGCTGAGCACCTAGAGCATATTTCATAGCCCTGCATCCCAAGCCCCACAAGACCATGCCTGCTGACAGACACCACCCAGGGGTGTTTCATTGCAGTATACTCAAAGGGTATGTCTGTATTTCCCAGATATGAAAAAGCTCTGTCTCTCCAAACTTGTATCTCTCACCAACAGAAGTTGGCCCAATAAATGATATTACCTCACTCATATCAGTCTCTCTACTATCCTGGGACCCATACAGCAACAACAACACTGGCTAAAAGTGGTTACAAAATACTTACAATTTACTCCAATCAAAGACTCAATGCGCTCTCTACGCCTCTGGCGCAACCGATGGACCATGAAGAGCAGCAGAGATAAGATAAGGAAGGAAGAAATGCAGCTTACTATCAGACGCATTCCACTTGCCATCGAGTCAAATAAACTGTTGCCATCTGTTAGGTGAAATAAATAAAAAATAATACAGTAAAACTCTGGTGGTCCGGCATCCAGTGGTCCGGTACGCCTGATGGTCCGGCACCAACTGCAACCCGGAAGTGCTCCGGCAGCTGCTTCAAGTTGTTAGTGTAATGGATTAACTGCGGCTGGATCTGCAGGCGACAGGCTTGCAATTTATCTTTGCTCTATCTATTGCCTCTGGGGGGCCGGGAGGGGAAGGAGAGAGGGAGGAGAAGGGGACCAAGGTTGGCGGCAGGGGCAAGGGCGTGGGCGCCAAACTCTCTGTCATGTTGCAGGGTGGTGGAGAGGCTGCGAGAGGCAGGCAGCCGCATTCAGGAAGTTCTAATCAGTTACACTTACTCCGGCTGGATTCACAGCCGACAGGCTCTCAATCTACCAGCAGAAGCAATAAGGGGCAGTTGAACACCTGGGGCTAAATGACCAGTCCTGAAGAGTCAGGCAAGCCTGGGCTGATTAGGATATCTGGGGTTAATTAGGGAAACCAGTTGAGACTAGCTATAAGTTGGTGGTGGATATGTGTGCCTCAGATAAGAGAGGAAAGCATTACTGGGAATAGGAGGAAAACAGACAGCAAGTGGACATTGGGACGATGAACCAGAAAAAAGGAAGGTGCTGAGGAAGGTGTGTGGAAGCCCAGGGGTCGTGGAGCTGCTGTCATGTAGCAGGTGTTGGAGACTCACATAGGCAGCTGCTATTACAAGGCCCTGGGCTGGAACCTGGAATAGAGGGTGGGCCCGGGTCCCACCCCTCCCCTCCCCCAGCCCAATATATGCTTCCCTATTTGCATACAGGGGAAAGGACTGTGGAGTTTATTCTCTGTTTTTATCATATGCTGGCTACTGATGAAAGTTCAGCAAACTAATATCCTAGGAGTGGTGTCTAAAAACGAGAGCTGCTGTGAGCCTCTGAGGCAAGCAAAGCACCCAAAAGCATAAGACCCACCCAGTTTAAATAGGAGCTTTGTCGCATTAGATATTAACAACTTCTGAAGAAACCCATCCATCGTAATGAAACTGGATTCCCTTAAAATTCGTTATCCAGCACAGTGGAAATAAGTACTTAAGACAAAGAATGAAAGTCTTGCATGGCATTAGAAAGGGGAAATGCAGAGGTTTAAGAGCAGTGGTAGGCAACCTGTGGTCTGCGGGCCACATGCAGCCAATTGGGGTTCAAAATGTGGCCATGAGACACTGTGTTTACAGCTGCTCGTGATTCCACTGGTTTCCATATGCATAGTTTTTTCCTGCTTAATATTACTAAAGTAACAGACTTAAAGCAAGGACATGTGAAGTGAGGTGCATGCTAATTATACGTAATGGTGAGAGCAGTGAAAGCGCTGCTATAGTTCAGTCAGCATATCTTGCAAATTCTAGGTATGCAAACAAATAACTGTCTCGGTTACAACAATTTTGTAGCTCACTGACATGAAGGAGGGTCACTCATGCGGCCTACTTACTAGCCTAGACTGCGGGGAGGTGGAAATGAGGAGGTACAGGCAGAAGCTGCTCCAGTCTGGCCAGTGTAGCCCCTGCCTACAAGGAGTAAGAGGCCATTCCAGCCTAGTGGTGGTTTGGGGGGACCGCTCCAGTCGAGCTACAGCAGCTCCCCATGCCCACCCTCCCCTTTAATTGGTTAACCAGTTAAACAATATGTTTAACCAGAAACCAATTAAAAGGGTTCTTTTCATCCCTAAAGCAAGCCAATGGTAAATCTAGGAATTGTCTAGACTCCCAGTTCTATGCCACATCCTCTAGTTCCAGGGTCTTGGACCTCTTGTTGAGAAAGTATCCATGCTCCTCATACGGCATGCAGTAGAAGTAGAGATGTTAAAATGTGTGTAATAAGGTAACTGTGTAACTGATACAGAGCCAGCAATGCAGGGTAGCAGCCTGCATGTAACCATGAATGGTAACCAATAAGCCCAGGTTTATAAGTTAACCATTTAAACAGCTGCACTTTCACATCCCAAGAATCCATTTATAGGAGGAGTAGAATCAAAAAGAAGGCCTTCATGAAAGGTCAAACTGCAAACCTTTGTAATTGCAAATGCTAATAAACCTCACAAAATAAGACTAACACTTTGCTAAATACCATATGTGGCTGACTAATCACTTATTGCATAAATTATGATTGTCTGTTTCACGTAATGTGACACCAATATTTAAAAATGGCTCTAGAGATGATCCTGGCAATTACAGACCAGTAAGTTTAATGTCAGTACCGGGCAAATTAGTTGAAACTATAGTTAAGAATAGAATTATCAGACACACAGATGAAAATAATTTGTTGGGGAAAAGTTAACATGGTTTTTGTAAAGGGAAATCAGGCCTTACTAATCTACTAGAGTTCCTTGTGGGGGTCAACAAACATGTGGACAAGGGGGATCCAGTGGATATAGTGTACTTGGATTTCCAGAAAGTCTTTGACAAGCTCCCTCACCAAAGACTCTCAAGTAAAGTAAGTCGTCATGAGATAAGAGGGAAGGTTTTTTCATGGATTGATAACTCATGAGAAGAAGACAGAAAACAAAGGGTAGGAATAAACGGTCAGTATTCAGAATGGAGACGTAACCAGTGGTGCTCCTCAAGGATCCGAATTGGGACCAATCATATTTAACCTATTTGTAAGTGGTCTGGAGAAATGGGTAAACACTGAGATGGCAAAATTTGCAGATGATACTAAAGTGTTCAAGATAGTTAAGACCAAATCAGACTGTGAAGAGCTTCAAAAAGATCTCACAAAACTAAGCGATTGGGCAACAAAATGGAAAATGAATTTTAATGTTGATAAATGTAAAGTAATGCACATTAGAAAAAATAATCCCAACTATGCATACGAAATGATGGGGGCTAATTTAGCTATAACCACTCAAGAGAGAGCTCTTGGAGCCACTGTTGATAGTTCTGTGAAAACATCCACTCAGTGTGCAGTGGCAGTCAAAAAAGCAAACAGAATACCAGGAATCATTTAAAAAGGGATAGAGAAGAAGACAAAGAATATATTATTGTCTCTATATAAATCCATGGTACGCCCACATATTGAATACTGAATACAGATGTGGTCGCATCAGCTCAAAGATATATCGGAACGGGAAAAGATTTAAAAAAGGGCAACAAAAATCATTGAGGGTTTGGAACAGCTGCCATATGAAGAGAGATTAAAAAGACTGGGACTCGATAAAATCATGACCAGTGTGGAGAAACTGAACAAGGAAAAGTTATTTACTTGTTCTCATAAGAACAAGGAATCACCAAATGAAATAAATAGGCAGCAAGTTTAAAACAAAACAAAAAGAAGTTTTTCTTCACACAGTGCACAGTCAACCTTTGGAACTCCTTGCCAGAGGATGTTGTGAAGACCAGGACTTTAACAGGGTTAAAAAAAGAACTAGATAAATTCATGGAGGTTAGACTCACCAATACTTATTAGCAAGAATGGATAGGAATAATTTCCCTAGCCTCTGTTTGTTAGGGGCTAGAAATGGATGACAAGTAATCACTTGATGATTACCTATTTGTTCACTCCCTCTGGGGCATCTGGCTTTGGCCACTGTTGGAAGACAGACTACTAGGCTAGATGGACATTTGGTCTAACCCAGTATAGCTGTTCTTATGTTCTCTGAACTGCTACCAGAAGTTATGTTAATAAAGATAATTTTTATTATCGGTTGAGCCTAGCAGAAGTCTGGTAAGGAAGCAGATTCATATCCCAAATCAGAGACAGGTTAGACTGTTTATCTGATAATGTATCTTCCATATTCTAATTAGATACCTCTCCACAGAAAGCCATGTACCATAATGCTTTTCACAATATGATGGTATAGGAAGTAAAATCTGTGCACCATAAAATCTTTGCCAACAGTAGCACAGAATTGTAATTCCCACTACAATAGACTGCTTGAATGCTTTACGATAAATTCCTGAACAATATGGAGACTGCCCGTGTGTCTACTTTTATAACCCAGTAATGCTGACACTACAAAAGGCATTACCAGGGTCTAATATACAGACAGCCTTTTAAAAATACATTAAGTTTTTTCTTTCTATATATTAAAAAAATTCCTGCGGGATGACAGAGTGACATTGTCACATCACACTGCATTCCATCTGCCTCCTCTCTCTTCCCCCTCTCCCCCCCACTCCTAGCTTGAGCTTGACCTCGCTGCTTCCCCTCACTATTTGGAATTGCTATTTTAAACCAAGCCACTACTCCCCTTCCTCCACCAACTTCCCACTCCACAAGAAACATGGCACAGTAGCCAGCAGACCCCACATCGCAGCCGTGACAGCCTGGGTGGGGGGCAGAGGAGAAAGGGAGTACAATGCTTGGGACAGCAGCCCGGGGACAGGTGCTAGGAGCAGGGCTCCCAGCTGGGCTTATGTGCCAGCAGCAGGTTCTTAGGGAGCCAGAGTGTGGTGCCCAACCACCTAGAGTCCAGCTGCCCCTGCGGAGACTCACCCCTCCCCAGTGGCTGCATTTACTGCAGCTGCCAGAGCACCCACGAGACACCCGGGGGAAGCACTGCACCGACCTGTCTGCTTCTTCCCTTGCACTTCCTGTGGATGGATGGACGGACAGCCCTGGGCTCTGTGGGCAGGGAACAGCACAGGCAAGACCAAACAGAGAAGAGCCAAAGACTGACTACTAGAACAGCCAGAGAACATGGGAACAAGAGCAACTATGCTAAGGAAGTCACTTAAAATTACTAACTGAGCAGATTTCAGTATGAACTAAGCTACACAGCTGCTTAATGAATTTCTTCCCTAACAATTAAGTTACTTAATACAATAAAACTAGCTACTCAAAAAGAATGCAATGCTATTTCTAAGGAGTTTTTGATTTCACTAGTGCAGGAGTGGGGAACCTCAGGTCCGGGGAACCTCCCCAATATTGGGGCGCCCGTGATGGTGCTCAAGTTTCCAGCAGGGCTGGAACACACAAAATCTAGTAGACTGGACCTCCCACGGCTCTAGTGCAAGGGGAATGTGGGGAGTGTCTTTCTCCTTCTTAGCTAGGGAGACCACATCAGTGAAGGTTGGTTTTCTTTTTGCTTCTCACTTTTCGGTGGCCCCTGCCTGATTTTTCTGAGGGCACTTAGTGGCCCCGACCCAAAAATGCCCCTCTACCTCTTCCACTAGAGAATGAAGGTCTTAAGACCGGGAATAGAGAGAGGTAAAATACAATCTTCAAAATCAGCATTCATGAAATAGTTAAAATCCACAGCATAAACAAGGATTAAAGAACATTGCAGCAAGGTTATCTCAGGTCATCTCAATCCTGTCTGTTGGCTGATATTGCACTAAAATAATTTAAGATAAGAATTTGATACTGGGGTATAGGTCATTTTAACATTGCTGATAATAATAGGAGGAAAGCGGTCTCTCCCCCCTCCCCCCCATTCCTACCTAATGCAAGTTTAAGCTTAAACTTCTATGCTGAATAAAAACAATTTTTAAAAACAAAATACAGTAGTCCTATGGCACCTTAGAGACTAACAAATATATATATAGTATCATAAGATTTCATGGGCACAACCCACTTCTTCAGATGAGATCTACACATTGTTTTAAAAAGTAAGGATGTTAGGAAGTGTAGTTGACAAATCATTAACTGTGTAGTCGAAAAATTTGTTTACACTGCAAGCACTCAGTCCCAGCTCATGCCAGGTCCTGACAACAACCCCACACACTGGGGCTTTGCATTGGAAGCAGGCTAAGAGCTGGTGCAGAGACAGGCTGGTTCAGTCTTGGCTTGTGTCCGATCCCAGCATCAATCTCCACTGTGGCTCCGCAGTATTAGGGGACTGTAGAGTCAGCACACAGGCAGGCTACCTCAGATCCCTGATAATACAAAGTCACATAAGCTACGTCTAGACTGCAAGCCTCTTTCGAAAAAGAGCGTCTAGACTACAATACGCAGATCAGAAAATCGAGCCGCTTTTTCGAAAAAGAACATCCTGACTGCTGGATGCTCTTTCGAAAGAAAAAGCCACCCGAAACCACTTCTGCCAGGGTATGGGGGCAGCATTTCCTTCCGGGTGCTGCTGCTTGCCCTTTGCAGAGACGCGTGGTTAAAGGGACACCCCTGAACACCCGTTGCTCTGCTCCTGCAGCTGCCTTTGCTGTCCCTTTAGGAGGTAAGCAAGGTATTGCAGTGCTTGTTTGGAGTGCCCAGCTTCCTGGGACACCCCAGCAGGTTTTTTGTTTGGAGGTTTTCCTGTTTTAGACCCGTTTTTTTTGGCATGGAGCCAGAGCTGCCCCTGGGCAGGCGATGGCCCCACGCCATCATACTGCAAGTGTTGCTGCATCTGCATGACACAGTCATGAGGCTACTTCCCCATCTGGACCCAGACCAGAGGTACGAAGGGATCATCCGTCATGCAGCCCCACTGCTCTTGCCTCCAAACTTCTTTGTGGACAGGTGTTTTTGGAGGCTTGACTCCAGCTCTGACTGGTGGGACAGGTTCGTTATGTAGCTCTGGAATGACCAAGAGTGGCTAAGCAACTTCCGGATGCGAAAGACCACTTTCCAGAGCTGTGTACCTGGCTCGCCCCTGCTCTGCAATGGCAAGACACCCACCTGCGGCCCGCTATCCCCCTGGAAAAGAGGGTCGCCATTGCCCTCTGGAAGCTGGCCACCCCTGACAGCTACCGCTCCGTGGGACACCAATTTTGAGTGGGTAGGTCTACAGTGGATCCATCCTGATGGAGGTAAGTCATTGTCTGGGGACAGTCACAGTTTTCGGAGGGGGGAGGAAGGGAGACTGTCAGAAAAGGGCAAAGTGGAGTGGGAGGGAGCTCCTCCACTCACCCTGAACTGCCGGGGGGGGGGGGGGGAGTTCTGAGGAGGGCATTCCTGGGGTGTTTGAGAGGGAAAGTGGGTGGTGGGTTCTCCTCCTAAGAGATAAGGCACCCCTTGTAACATTTTGTTGTCTGTCTCTTTCTGCAGGTGGTGAGGGCCATCAATTGAGCTGCTCAACAGGCTCGTCTGTCTCGCAGATCTGGACAGCGTCGTGGCCGGCTTTGCTGCCCTTGGGTTCCCGAATTGTGGAGGAGCGCTCAATGGGACACACATTCCAATCCGTGCACCGCCCCATCGAGCAGCCCAATTCATTAACAGAAAGAGCTATTTTTCAATGGTCCTCCAGGCACTGGTCGACCATCGTGGCCAGTTTATTGACATTTGTGTTGGGTGGTCAGGGCGGGCACATAATGCCCGCATCTTCAGGAACTAGTACCTCTACCGGAGGCTTCAGGCAGGAACATTTTTCCCGCATCACGACTTTGCGGTTGGGGATGTGCACATGCCAGTGTGCATAGTGGCTGATGCCGCCTACCCCCTGATGCCGTGGCTGATGAAGCCCTACGCCGGCCACCTGGATGCGAGCAAGGAGCGGTTTAATGCTCACCTTAACCGGGCTCGCAACCAGGTGGAATGTGCGTTCGGACGTTTAAAAGGGAGATTCCGGTGCTTGCTCACACGGCTAGACATGGGGGAACGCAACATCCCTGAGGTGGTGGCCGCGTGTCGCGTTCTCCATAACCTGGTGGAGAGGAAAGGGGAGGCCTTCCTACCAGGGTGGGGTACAGGTGCTGATGGTCAGGAGAGGCACTTTGCCCAGCCCCGGACAGCTGCCATCCGCCAGGCTCACCGGTCTGCTGTTTGCATCCAGGCGGCCCTATGGGAGCGATTCTCTATTGGAGGCCACTGACTCTCCTGAGGGGCTCCTGTCTGGGAGCTTGGCCCTGGCCCAATACAAGCTTCCCTCCTCAACCCATATCCTGACCCTGTTTGTAGAAATAATAAACACCAGGGTTTGTCTCAATGAATAAGTTCTGCTTTATTGTTATACATTATTTCAGTGACTGATATTTATAACTGTTGCAAACATGAAAAAGCTTTTGTTGATTATTGATGCTCGCAGTCTCCTGCTTGTGCCTCGTGTTCAGGATCCACCATGGCCACGGGATCGGGTGGGGCGACTGTCTGTTGGCTGGACAACAGAGGGTAGGTGCACTTGGGACTGGAACACCTGGGGAAGAGGAGGGCCAGGGGGAGAGAGGGGCTCGGGGACTGGGGGAGAGGTAGGTACAAGGGGGGGAAGGGATGGTGCTGTGGAAGGGGGGTTTGGTGGCGTGGGGTCATGGGGTGCTGGAGGAGCAGGACCAGGCACAGGAGAAGGCAAGCCACAGACCTCCCTGAGAGTGGCACACAGGGACATGCGCTGCTGGACAAGCTCCTCCATCAGCCGATCATGCCACCGAGCCTCTGCATCCGCCCTCTCTCGCAGGATGGTGTTGAGCTCCTGCACGGCCACCACATACTGCCTCAGGATGTCTGCATAGACATGCCTGTGTCTGTCGCTCCCACGTCCCTGAGATGGAGGTGGGGCTGGGGTGCTGCAGCCCTCTTGCACAGATGGTCCAGCTGTGGAGGAAAAGAGGAAGACACAATCAGTCATAAAAAACTGGACTATGTAGCACTTAAAATACTAACAAGATGGTTTATTAGGGGATGAGCTTTCGTGGGCCAGACCCACTTCCTCAGAGCAGACTAACACGGCTACATTTCTATCACAATCAGTCATGTGTGCAACAGCTGTCCAAAAGGGCATGCCCTCTCCTTCAGACAGGGGAATCAGACATTCTGAAGGTAACACCATGTGTCACCTGGGCATCAGCCTGAGCATAACAGGTTTCCCTTGTGCATCACCCACTGTGCACTCATCTCCCCCCCCCCACCGCCGTGTGTTACACAACCTCACTGCACTCACCTGCTGCTTTGTCTCTGGCATCAGATGACACCTGGGAGGCCTCTGGGGTCTTTGTGACTGGCTCCAGAGTGAGGGTCACCGTCTCTTCACTGTCCTCCTCCTCCAGCACCATCTCCCCATCTCTAGACTGCTCTGGGTCCTGCTCTGGCGCGTCCACCACAGGGTTCCCCAAGCCTGACTGGACGAGACGCAGTGGTGTGCGTGCTTCACCACCACCCAGGATATGGTCCAGATCTGAATAACAGGGGCAGGAGTGAGGGGCTGCCCCAGAACGGGAGCTCTCTTCCCTGGCCTTCACATAGCCTTGGCGCAGCTCCTTCACTTTAGAGCGCACCTGGTCCTGGGTGCGGGGGTAGTGCCCTCTCTGGGCCAGAGTCTCTGCCATGCGGCCAAAAATGTCCGCATTTCTCCGCCTGGTTTGTAGGGCTTGTAAGGCCTCCTCTTCTGACCAGAGCTCGAGAAGGGTCTTGAGCTCTGGCCCAGACCATGCCAGTGCCCGGCATTTGGAGCCCCTAGTTGGGTCCCCAGAAGGCTCTCTAGAAGGGCCAGGAGGGTCTTGGGGCTGGGACATGGCAGCACTTGAACAGCCGTGTGCTCTGGCTGCTTTGCTGCCACAAGTGGCTGTGAGGGTGACTGTCCCTTTAAAAAATGGCTGCAGACAGGAACCACAGACATGCAAGGCATGCCCCAGATTGTCCACCAGGGCTTCTTCCTGGAGGCCATTATTTTCGAAAAAAAGGCCTCCCCACGTCCACACACTTATTTTCGACGGATCTCCGTCGAAAAAGGCGTTCTTCCTCGTAAAATAAGGAGTACCGCCGTCGAAAGAAAAGCCACGTTCTTTCGATTTTATTTCGAAAGAACGCGGCTGTAGTCTAGACGCAGGTGAAGTTTTTTCGAAAAAAGGCTACTTTTTTCGAAAAAACCCTGCAGTCTAGACACAGCCATAGGGAGTAGCTGCTGGGACCTAGTGCAAGCTGGGACTGAGCCAGCCTGACAGCCTGCGTGCAGGCTACCCAGTCATCTAATAACGCAGAGCTACAGCGGGAGTTACTGCCAGGACCTAGAAAGAGCTGGGACTTAGCCAGTCAGCCAGCCCATTAAATTTACTTGCAAACTGCAGAGAGCGGGGGAGTGTTGCGTGTTCGCAATAGCATTAACAATAAGCACTTGCTTACTGGTTAATCATTTAATCTACGGTTACATCCCTATTTAAAAGTTGTTTTTAAAGTTACACATTAATAAGTCAACCCTTCAAACTCTCCATGCTGAATGTGATTGATAAAACAGGAAGAAGCTAGCAACGTTTAATCATGAATAGGAATCCAGATAGATTTGCAGCCGATAAGCACTAAATTGGCTTCTATTAACAAACATTCAATAAATGAGTTAGGGTTTTTTTCTTCTTTTGGGGGGGAAGGAGGAGGAAGAGGGAGAATATCTCCACACACTCCCTATTATAAAGCATTCTGAAACTTGACCACTTCATTTGTACCCTGACATTTAGTTAGGTTATTTGATTAGGCAGAAAAATGCCAATTTTAAAACAAATTTAAAAATATTTTTGAATAAGCAACACAACTTTCAAATACTGATCAGTGTGCTGCATGTGTTCTATATGATTACTGAAGCTATTATTCTGCATGATTCATAAATACTTCTTGCATTATACTTGCATATAATTAGCCTGTACTTGGAATACAAAGCCACAGTCTTCCAATAACTCCCTTAAGAAAAACAAATTAATACATGCTTAGACAAATGTAAGCAAGAAAACCTAGATTAATTTTACAGGATGGTTGAGGAGAAATTGCTCATAACTAGAGTATTTGTACCCACACTTAGTGTTCTTTAGTCTATAGTCTAACAGACGTTAGTTCGAATTAACTTTGATAGGCGCTACACTAGCGCTCCGCTAGTTCGAACTTAATTCGAACTAGCGGAGCACTTAGTTCAAACTAGGTAAACCTCATTCTACGAGGACTAAGCCTAGTTCGAATTAAGTAGTTCGAATTAAGGGCTGTGTAGCACCTTAATTTGAACTAGTGGGAGGCTAGCCCTCCCCAGCTTTCCCTGGTGGCCACTCTGGCCAACACCAGGGAAACTCTACTGCCCTCCTCCTGGCCCCGGAGCCCTTAAAGGGGCACGGGCTGGCTATGGTGCCCGTGCCAGGTGCAAGCCTGCCAGCACCCAGCCAGCAGACCCTGCACCTGGCACGGCTCAAGCCAGCCACCTGCTGCCACCCAGCCCTCCCCCTCTTCCCGGGTCCAGGCTGGCGGCTCCCGGGAGCCTGCCCGGGACCGCAAGGGGCGGGCGCCAGCCTGGTCTAGTGCAGACATCGTGGACCTCGTCCACGACCTCCGCACTAGGCACAGGAAAGTGGCCGTCTAGGGCAGGAGAGCTGCCAGCCTGGCCACCCAGCAGCAGGTTTGCATGAAAATCAGGGTGGTCCACTGAGACCCCCGACCCTGAGCCCTGAGTTTACAATGGCCGTACTGGGTCAGACCAAAGGTCCATCTAGCCCAGTGGCCTGTCTGCCGACAGTGGCCAATACTAGGTACCCTGGAGGGGATGGACCGAAGACAATGACCAAGCCATTTGTCTCATGCCATTCCTCTCCAGCCTTCCACAAACAGAGGCCAGGGACACCACTCCTACCCCCTGGCTAACAGCACTCCATGGACCCAACCTCCATCACTTTATCTCACTTCTCTATAAACTCTGTTCTAGTTCTAGCCTTCACAGCCTCCTGCAGCAAGGAGTTCCACAGGTTGACTCTGCTTTGTGAAGAAGAACTTTCTGTTATTCATTTGAAGCCTGCTACCCATTCCTTTCCTTTGGTGTCCTCTAGTCCTATTATGGGAACTAATGAAGAACTTTTCTGTATGCACCCTCTCCACACCACTCATGCTTTTATAGACCTCTATCATATCCCCCCTCCGTCTCCTCTTTTCTAAGCTGAAAAGTCCCAGACTCTTTATCCTCTCTTCATATGGGACCTGTTTCAAACCCCTCATCATTGTAGTTGCCCTCCCCTCTCCCACCCTCTCTTTTCCCCTCTCCCACCTCCTTTTCCCAGTCTCACCCAGTTTTGTTCAATAAAGAGAGTTTCTATTTTTGACCACACGTCCTTTATTTTGTACATCAGGAAGGGGGGCTAGGGAGGGGTAAGTGGAAGGAGGTGAGGAAGGAATGGGGTATGAGCCCCCAATGGGGAGGACTGGGGTGGCTCTGCGGGCTCCTCAGGGTGGATACTCTCCTGCAGCCCCCCGAATGACTCCTCTCCCCAGATGGCAGCCTGCGTCAAGTGCATCCGGGCTGATGTCCGAGTGCTGTGATGTGCCGAGTGTGGGCACTCAAGGCACTCCAAGCCAGGATTGGTTTGCAAGCGGGAAACCCCCTGAGAACTGTCTGTCCAGGGTGGGGGTCGGGACCCTTTAAGCACAGCCCTTGGCTAGCCTGAAACAGCAGCTCCACTCTAAGTCCTCATCTGATGCCCTGCCGGCACTGCTTCCGGCCATCCTTAACCCCAGTTCAGGGTCCACTCTGTGTGGACGTGCTAGTTCAAATTAGCAAAACACTAATTCGAACTAATTTTTTAGTCTAGATGCACTAGTTCGAATTAACTAGATCGAATTAGTGCTGTAGTGTAGACATACCCTAGTATACTAATTCCCATTTATCCACTAGATAACGACATGCTCAAAGTTCTTGACTAGAAGTTATTTTCCTTTATAGAAATCATGTTCAATTACCACAACACATGTTCACTTAGATCAGGGGCTCACAATCTTTCCAAAATGTTGTAGCCCTTTCAGGAGTCTGTCTTGCGTACACCAAGTTTCAACTCAATTATCTGCTTACAAAAGTCAGATGTAAAAATACAAGTGTCGTAACACCATATTACTGAAAAATTCTTACTTCCTCGTGTATAATATAGATCCAGTGACCATATTTTCTGAACCAAAAATGGGGACACATTAGCCACGCCCACTGACTCCCAAGGCCCCACCCATGTACCACAGGAACCCCCAACCCTGAGGTAGTACTTCCAGGGTCAAGATGGACATGTGACCGGAAGTGAAGTGTGTTGTGTGACCCCTCTAAGAACTTCCACCTTCCTCTACCAATACAGATGGGTTTGGGCCCCAGAGGATCCCCCCATGTAACTATACTGCAATTGAACTAACCCAGGTCCCACACTTAAAGTCCCATGATACTGCAGCATTAGAGGACCAACCTCAATTCAAGATAAGATCCAGGATCCAAGACCTATTTGCAATGTAGATGCGGCCCCATTTGACTCAAGGCCTAGGAGTCATACAGAACTAACCCACAATTACATGGGACAACTTCCCTAGTCCTCTTAATGGATGATGCTTACTGATTCCAATTCACTAGTAATTAGAGGGGGCTGGAGCAGCTCCCCACCTTCTGTGGGCAGGGGTCTGTTCCAGCCTCTCAGAAGGCCCACTGCAGTCATCCAGAACAGCTCTTGTCTGTGGGGGCCCCAACTGCCCTGCAGGCAGGGATTCCTCCAGTGTCCAGAGCAGCCTCTCTCCCTGGGGAGTCCAGCCTGCTGTGGACAGGGGCTGCTTCAGAGGGAACTTGGAGCTGGTGGCAGCCCCAGTGCGATCTAACATTAACTGGTTAACTGATTAATGGGAATTTACATCCCTAATGAGATGTACTGCAATGATAATTTTGCAGTAACTTAAAAATTGCAAAGCATCCTCCATTTCCACACACCAGAATGACAATACTGAACTAACCATGACAGTTACAGGATGGAGAAGACCATGTCACTAACCCTCCCCACCACTGCCTGAAAAGTACATTTCCCATGGAGATCAATAGGGCTGGGATATTTTATATGAAAAGCTATTAAGAAATGTATATGTCTATATCAGGAAAATAATACCTAATAATAATTGCCAAATGAGACCAATCCCCAACCTGTTTACAAAGGGCCTGATCCAATTTAACTAAACTAAGATTGGGCCCAAAGCAATCTATTGACATTATCCAAGAAGATCCAGTTAACATTTAGTCACCTTTCAAAAATATAAGGGACCTATCAGTCAAAGCCTCACTGCTGGTAGAGGCAATCTTTGAAGAAACTTGGAGAGACTTTGAATTGCCTACTTCTGATAGCAGCGCTTTCTCTCAATGGATGCGGGAGTCTTTAGCACAGGTTTCACTATGTGCATCAGAATAACGCAGAAATGCATTGTCACAGCTAACTCCATTCAGATCTAGGCAATGTGTAGCCCAACAGAAGAACAAATCGCTGAAACAGGGAGTCAAAACATCTCACCTCTTCACAGAGCTCACAAAGGGCTTGTTTATCCCGACACACAAGTCATGACAACCCTCTCTGTCGAGAGGATACATCCTGCCTCTCTGTGGACATGCCAAGTGTTTTCATCACATGGCATCTTAACACACTGTTTAAATCAACTGCTTGGATGAGGAAGACTCAATGAGTCTATCCATCATCCACATCAGAGTGCCACACTGATTTCACCGCTGTGGTAACAGACCCAATCTCTCCATGGGCTCTTGCAGAGCAGCAGGGAGCCTGCAATGGAGGAGAGACCAGAGGTGCCTCTATTTCAGTGGTTCTCAAACTTTTTGGCCCGTGGACCATGTGGCTCAATGTAAACCTTTCTGCAGACCACCAGCTGCTAATAGAAACTCACCGTTAATTACATAAATTACGCCCAAGCCATTTTCTTGGCACTGCAGCTAGGAAGAACCATTTCAATTAGTAAGCAGTTTAACCATTTTAACTCTTTCATGTTAGTTTAGCAAATTTCATTTTAAATAAAGTAAAAAAATGTATGTCCAAAACAAAAGGTTTCAATTTTTTTTTTTTTTTTTTTTGTATTTATAGCAGGGATAGGTAACCTTTTGTGGGTCGGGAGCCACTTACCCACAGAAAAATCAGTTGGGGACCACACAAGTGAAAAGCAAAAAAATTCCTCCCAAAACCCCCAATGCTCAAAGTGGCCCCCAATTGAGACACCTCACTCCTCTGGTGTTCTAGCCCTTCGGGGCGAGGGAAAAAGACTGGAAGGACTGAGGTTCAGGGCTTCCCATTGGTTAGATTTACTTTTCTGGTTGATTTTATGGACCCCCTTAAACCCTGGAGTGGGGACAAAAAGGAGGGGTTCAGTGTGGGGTAGGGCTGCCAATGAGTGGGATAGGGATGGGGTGCAGGATCTGGGTGGGGTGCAGAAGCAGGCTGGGAGTAGGGTGTCTGGCCAGGGGAAGGAAGCAGGAGCAAGGGAGAGTGCCGTGTGTAGCCAGAAGGGTGGGTGCTGGTGCAATGGTGGATACAGAAGCAGGATGAATCTAGCCAAAAGGGAAGGGTCAGGAGCGCACTACAGGTAGGGTGTCTGGCCAGAAAGGAGGGTGCAGAGTTGGCCAGGAGGAAGGGTGCAGGAGCGGACTGGGGGTAGGATGTCTGGCCAGGAGGGGTTTTGGGGTAATAGTTGGACCTCCCTGGTTCAACACCCTCGAGATCTGGCTGGTCCCAGATGAGGGATTTTTCCAGACCAGGGGGAGTCATTTCAGGCCCCCCTGCTGTCCTGCCCCCTCCCACTGGCCTTCCTTCCCCTCACCACTCTTGCAGCCCAGCTGAGCGGTGCATTGGTTCCCTGCATCCCCCCAGCCAAGCTGAGCCACGCACCAGTTGCCCACGCCTTTGCCTCACAGCCCATGTACAGGTTCCCAGCGAATCCATCCCTCCCAGCCCAGCTGAACCTCATGCTGCCTGCAGCTCCCCCTCTCAGCCCTGCTGAACTATGCACTAATTCCCAGCATCCGCCCCCCGCTCAGCCCAGATGAACTGCGCACTGACCACATCTCCCTCGCCCCCGTCCAGCTGAACAGTATGCTGGTTCTTCACACACACCCTTCAGCCACTTACTTGCTTTCGCATGCTCTAATGAGCAATGCCTCCCCCTGTTCCTATAGGCTGGATTCCCAGTAGCAGGGAAAGGTGTCAGGAAGTGTCCCACCAGGCTCCTATTCCTCCAGCCAAGGGAGGGGGCGTGCACATACTTCTAGCTGCATTTGGAGCCCCGGGGCTTTCCGGGACATTTCACTACTGCACGGGGACACCAGGACAGGACATTAAAAATCATGACAGTCCTGGAAAATCTGGGACAGATGGCCAGCATACATAGAGAACACTATAAGGTCATTTTCTATATCAAATTTTAGTTTGTACTGACTTGGCTAATGCTTTTTAACTAGCCTGTTTTAAAAGTAGGCAAATATCAAAATAAATTAATGTACCCTGGGGAAACCTATGTGAACCCCTTGGCTGTGTCTACACTGCACCCCTTTTCCAGAAAAGTCTCATCTGCATCCCTTTTCTGGAAAAGGGGTGGCAGTGTAGACACAGCCCCTGGGTATATGCATCTCTGGCAAAGAACCACTGATCTAGATGTATAAATTTTCAACAAATTCACTCAGTACTGAAACAGTCACTGGTTTATAAATTACACAAAAGTGTTGTAAGGATTCTGAGAAAGTGTCCTTCCATTGCTAGATTACCTATTTCTGTGTCTAAGCTTCTTGCGTTGGTACACAGACATATCTCTTTTTTAAAATCAGGTTTAAATTTACCTCAGCCAGGGGTAAAAGAAACCTAAATTTCTTCCAAGTACTGTCCTATCACAACCTGCCCCTGCTTGGGGAGGGCCTCAGGGCGGGTGTGTGTATGCGCAATACAACTGTACCTGTAAGAAATGTAAGTGAGGGGTGGGATTTGGGTGGCTCAGGGCAGAGGGCTAGTGTGGGTGGATGGGTACATGCAAGAGTCAGGGCATGGAGCTGGAGATGTGTAGGGGTGCAGATGTCAGGGTTGGAGTGTATGAGGGGCTCAGGGAAGGAGGTTAGGATGTGGGTGGTGCAGGAGGTGGGGCAGGGAGCTAGGACTGTGGGGATGCAGGAGTTAGGTTTGAGGTGTATGAAGGGCTTAGGGCACAGGTTTGGAGAGATGCAGGAGTCAGGGCAGGGGGCTGGAGACATAGCAGGGAATGCAGGAGTACAGTTGTATTGCATGCCTCCTGCTCTGAGACTCTCCCCAACATGGGGCAGGTTGTGATAGGTCAGGGATGTATGAGGGGCTCAGGACAGGGGGCAAAGGTGGTGGGGTGCAAGAGGCAAGGCAGGGGACTGGGAAAGGGAGATGGGGGGGGTTCTGGGACTAACTTATCTGTCTGGAACTGGATTGCTACAGCCAGTTAGCTGCGGCTGTACTGGGGCCAAGCCAGGATCACTGCAGCCAATTCCACCTTACCTCCTACCCCTGCCACAGCAGAAGCAGGGCTGAGCAGGGCTGCCATGACCAGATGAAGTTGCTGCCAGCCCCTCCTGTGGTAGATGGGAAGCTAGCCCTCAGGAGATTGGGGCTGGTCCCTGGGCTGCAACAGCTGTACAGGGGCTGATTCTGCCCTCCCCCACCATGGCAGGAGTGAAACCGGGGAGTACAGCCAGCCCCTCTTGTTGCCACATCAGGGCCAGACTGCAGGGTCTGACCCAGGCTGTCCATGGCTGGGCTGCCACAGCCACAGTCACAATCGGACTGCAGCTGGGGCCAGCCCGCTGCAACCGCAGCTAGACAGGAGTCTGTTCTGCCCCGGGCAGAAACGAGTCTGGAATGGGGCTGCTGTTAGCCCCAGGTGCACAGAGGCTATTTCTGCCCCACTTCCAGGAGTGGGGTGAGGCCACCATGGATGTACAGGAACTCTTCTGTTCTCCCCACAGGAGCGGGGACGGACCTTTGTGGTCACACAATAAGCCATCTGGGAGTGTGTACACCTCCCCTACAGCACGTCCCCAGCCAACCTCTTTAAATTGCCTGCTTTCTCCTATCCTTCCCATTCCCACGAAGTCAATGATGGCAGTATGTACCACCACTCACCAGAATGCTGTCTACATGTTTTGACAGACTGAGCACATGCACACATTGCAGGCGAGTAATCAAATTATTTTCATTGTCATCGTAGGTATCAATATTTTATCATCAGAGACTTTCCACCATAAAGCAAGAATGACACTCATACCACTGACACTCCCTTCTATACAGAAACACCAACCAACATCAGAAAGTCCTTGAAACAAATAAAGACCAACTGCTACAGAATCATGCCCTCTGCTTGCTATGCTCACCAACCTTCCTCTCTGTTGAGGTAAGTGTTTGGCCAGCTGGGTGGGGGCAGGAGCAGGCTGGGGATAGGTGTCTCACAGACTGTCTCCCACCTGCTGCCCCGCACTCCTGCCTATGACACAGGCAGCAGCATAGGATGATGGGGGCTCCTCAGGAGTGCGGCTGGGAGTGCACTGGCTGCTGGTTCCGCCCCAAAGACCATACAATAATCGTGTAATCGGTAAGATCTGATGTGGTTAAACAATTATTAAACAACATCTAACATCCCTACTTCACACAAGAGTCCTGCACAGCCACCCCCTACTCTAGGGTCTGTGCCTGCCACCCATCTCCAGAGGCCCCCCTCTTCCCACTTCAGGTCCCTGCTTCCAATCCTCCCAGCCACCTTGCATTTCCTTCAGGATCCTAGAGATTCTACCCACCAGTCATCAAGTCCACCTCCTTTCCTATCCCTGCTTTCCTCTCATGTCCCCACCACTTCCTTACTTCCGCCTCCCTATTCCAATCAACAAGACAAGCTGCTGCGTCTGACCTACACATGTATGTTGCACAGGGCCACAGGAGACATTTCTCTATCTGCGGCACCAAGCAAAGTAGGAACCTGCTTTTCTTGTAAGTCAGGCTTTTGCTGTGTTTCAAATCTACACCCAAGTAAGGAGGCTTGTGCCCACCGATATCTTGAACCTTCCATGGAATGTAGCAATTGATGGGAAATAGAATTCCAAAGCCACTTTATTACACACGGATGCCATCAAATTGAGCATCAGATCCCAAATCACTAGCCAAAAATATGCAGTTTCAACACTCACCTGGGTCTAAACATGTAAACTTGCAGCACTCCTTTGGGTCTTTGCGATATTGCTGACAACCTTGGGGCCGTTCACACAGAGCTGCCACACACATCTCTGGTTCCCCATTGTGACAGGTACAGCTTAAGCAGGGGTCATCCCCTTTTGGAGTGAAATAGTAGCCTTCATCAACAATGTTGTCTTTGATATCAACACAGGTCTGGCCTGGAACAGAAATGTTTACTGACATTCACCAAAATAAATCTTATGTGTAGCTCTTCCTGCCACAGTAACAGAGTCCAACTCAACCTGTTATGTAAAATTGCATAACAATTAAGCAAGTTGGAGATGAAAAGTACAAACTGAATTGCTAACTACCTGTGGAAAAAGAATCCTCAAGGGTTGTGCTAACGCCATGAGCTGGCACAACAGCAAGCTGAAAAATTCCAGACATTCAACTTTTTTGTGTGGGAGGTGAGGGTGTTAATAATTGAAGTCACCAAAGTGTGTTTTATTTGGTCAATGTTAATAGGAGGTAGCTGCCAATCTTAGGGTCACTGAAAAACAGCAGGCAAGCAGACTTCTAATTCTGCCATCTCCTAGGATTCATAAATGCCACTGTTGGGCCTTCCTTGCACTGATCCTGAAAGATATCTCAGTCAGACCAAACCAGAGAGGAAACCAGCTGTATTATCACCTCCACCAACTCTGATCACCTAGGATATAAATCTTCCCCAACATGCACCTCTTCTTTCCTAGCTTTCTCTTCCTGATTCTACCTATTAACAGTCTGCTTAGCTGATAAGACAGCTTCAGCCTTTACAACACTGTGCTGGGAGCTAGCGAGCCGAAACGTAAACTAGAAGCAATGCCTTAAAACAATAAAATGTTAGAAGTTTGGCAGGTCTCAGGAATAGCAGCGAAGGCCACATTCAGTGTCTGCAATTTCTCAGACCTACAGTGTAAGCAGCAGAAGATACCAGAGACAAAAGTTATTTTTTTCCTGCCTAAGTGAGCTAGTCTTACTTTGTTGAAAAGGAAATAGGATCAGACTTCAACAACAGCTCAAAATCATCTAACTTTTCCTCTCAAAAAGGGCCACTAATACCCCATTCATCTTCAATACCATGTGAAAAGATTTTGAAACAGAGGTCTTCCTCTAAAAAGACAGCTTAAGAGAGGGTATAAAGGATAGTGTTAGAATGAAAATCATACTTAATTCTTTACATTCAAATGCTTTAATAGTTTCTTCTTCAATCATTACCCAATCGTGTTAATCCCCCACTTTAATAAGCAATTTAGGGAACTGTTTGACATTCACTGATATAGAACAAGAGGCATGAAGGATCATTCACAGATCTCTACTAAGAACTCTGCATGTTTATAAGTCATCTGCACAAACAGTTTATTAAATGATTTGCATTGTATTACAACTTACTCCTTTTGCAGAGGAACGAAGACTTCTCATAGCAGTTTTCAGCATACCAACTGTGTAAACCATGGTGCCGTAAGGTAGGTAAGTGGAAACACTGAAGCTGAGCACAAAGAACGTTTTCATTTTCAGACATGGCCGTACCAAAGATAGGGTCAGGGGGCAAGAATACTTCTGAGGAACCTAAGGTGAGAATTTATTATTGTGTGAGCAGCCTGCAGGTCTATGAAGTTCTAGAAAAGCTCTTCAGTGTGTCATTTATTCCATGCACAAACAATTCTTAGTACAAGGCTATGGTCCTCTAATTTTATCAATGTTCCTTGAGGTGGAAAAAGCACTGAAGGAAAACAGGAGGGACAAATTGCTGCCTCCCAAGATAAAGGTATTTGTGAAGAGGAAAGGCTGCTTTAAAACCATTCTGTTTAAGGTGCCAAAATGTCATTTTAAATTCCCTTGTAATCATATTCTGAACATGGTCAGATCCTGATCCCACTGCAGGTGCTATGCTCCTTGGCACTACTGGACCAACCCAGCACCACCCCATCTGCTCTGCCCCAGGCGTCCTGATTCAGCAGTGGCTGAATCAGGACCAGAGCAGCTGGGGTGCTGCTGGGTTGGACCAGTAGCGCCCAGAGCGGCGCTGCGGGACCAACCAGCACCACCCCAGCTGCTCTGCCACAGGCGTCCGGAGAAAAGCCTAGTCTGCTGGGGGGGGGGGGGGGGGCGTACTAGCTGCGCCCCCCCACCCACCCCAGCAGACCAGGAAGACACGGGCGGCGGACCGAGACGCACCGCGGTCCCGCCGCCTGGGTCCTCCGCGGCTTTGCTCCCAGTCTCCCTGGTCTGCTGGGGTGGCGGAGGGCGGGTGGGGGGGGGGGGGGCGCAGCTAGTACGCCTTGGGGAAGCCTCTTTGCAAAGCCTCGGGGAAGCCGGCAGCGGAGCAGCCCAGGCACGCCTGGGGTGCCCTGCTGCCCGAGCCCCCCCCCCCCCCCCCCCCTCGGCTTTGCAAAGCCTCGGGGAAGCCAGCAGCGGAGCAGCCCAGGCACGCCTGGGCTGCCTTGCTGCCCGAGCCCCCCCACAGCTTTGCAAAGCCCTCCGTGGCTTTGCTCTGCGTCTTCCTGGTCTGCAGACCAGGGAGACGCAGAGAAAGCCCCAGAGTACACGGGCGGCAGGACCGCGAAGTCCCGCAGTCTGTGTACTCTGGGGCAGCTCCGTTCGTAACTGCAGATCCGACATAAGTCGGATCTGCGCAAGTCGGAGACTGCCTGTAGTTAAATTCCTGGATTGTCACTGTTCATTAAAAGTGCTGTCATATGGGTGGAAATGGGGTAAATATTGCATTTTATTAATATCAGCAGAACTGACTTAAATGGGGCCTGAGTGTTGTTTAGTGTTGCCTTGATTTTTGTATTCATGCCCATTAGCTTCTTTCATACTATTTGCACATATACAGGCAGTCCCCGGGTTACGTACAAGATAGGGACTGTAGGTTTGTTCTTAAGTTGAATTTGTATGCAAGTCGGAACTGGTACATATTGTAGGTGAAACTCTAGCCAAACATTTCTCCAGAGCTCAGTTTTATTCTCCCACACCTCACTTGCCTCAGTCCTTTATTCTCAAGCTGAGGTGTCTGCTGAGAAAAGCCGCTCCGCGTCTCCCTGGTCTGCTGGGGGGGGAGGAGGGGGTGCGCTAGCTTCGCGTCTCCCTGGTCTGCTGGCGGGGAGGGGGGGGGTGCGCTAGCTTCGCGTCTCCCTGGTCTGCTGGGGGGAAGCAGCTAGTGCGGGGTTGCCTCACCCCATTTGTAAGTAGGGATCCGATGCAAGTCGGATTCATGTAACCCGGGGACTGCCTGTACTTGCATGTATATGCAACCACACTTAAGTTGCAGCCCAAGGCATGTGCTGCAAGTATTATTGTGGCCCCTGGGGCTTCCAAAGTTGATTAGCTCTCCTCTAAACCCCTCATTTTTGGCTCCATCCCAGAGCCTACAGGGGCCCACAAAATCTATTAGCTTGGGCCTTCCTAGGTGTGGCCCCCAACTTATTTTTCTGTGGGTAAGTGGCCCTCGACCCAAAAAAGGTTCCCATCCCTAAACTAAGGAAATGGCACTATTGTGGTTTCTTGGATATATTTAAGTTGCTCCTTCTGCGCTGTAATGCCCCCCCTGGAGTCATTAACCAGCATCTTTATTTCTCCCACCCTCAACTCAGCAAGGCCTGATACTCTAACCCCATGTTTTTATGCTAATGTTTACACAAGGTAATCTCCTATCCCTCATACTCCGATCATCTGAAGAAGTGGGCTGTGCCCACAAAAGCTCATGATACCATCTACATGTTTTGTTAGTCTATAAAGTGCTACCAGACCATTTGTTGTTTTTTTCTGTAACAGTCTAACTCGGCTCCCCCCTGAAGCTACTATTCCTGTGTGTGTGTACATTTTGTGAACTAGTGGACTGAGGACAAGGCATAGAGTCAGCACTTCTGGACACACACTCTCAGTGTCCCTGATTGCAAGAAACATCATAAACATAATTAAGAGCTTTTGCCTCAGCTATCCTACCTGTAAAATGGGGAGTCCACTTTCCCATCTATACTAATCCCTTTTGAAAACAATGACAAAAATGCTGTGAGAGCAAGCAGTTTATTATTAAATTAATAGTAGTGGGCTGTGCCCCGTGCTTCCTATGCTCTCCAACTCTCCCCACAACTGCTTTTGTGGCCAGAGAGCATGACGACATTATTCTTTCACCCAGCAGGAAAACTTTTTTAGAGAGAGATAAATCCCCTTTGTCTGTTACATTCACATAAAACAGATTTACTACCAGCAACACAAAACCACCAGTCTGTTCTCTGTAGAGATTCAGTGCCATTGAAATATAACACACATTATTTCATGTGATAACATGACTACATGACATTATCTAAATAATGTAAAGTGTTCCATATTGGCAGCTTCCCTAAATTTACAAATTTTAATGCCAAGAAGAAGTGATACATGTAGTATAAGTGAGATTATTACAAAACACGCATTTGGTATCTAGAGTTGACAATTTCAAACACAGGTGCTTGAAATTAAGGTGTCTAACTTCATTTTTAGACAGCCAAGTAAAAGTGGTCACTTATCCAAAATTGAGGGGCACTTGGATTTTCCACTGTCTTCAAGGCAGCTGTGGGGAAAAACAAAATCAAGCCAGTGCATATGAATTTAGGAGTCCAACATTGGGTTCTCGGGCTTGAAATGTTGGTCTTAATACTCTGATTCCTGGACATCATATGGTTAACATGCTAAACTGGTCCTCTGAAACAGTGTGCTTAAGTACTGTTTGACTTTTATGAAAAAAAAAACCCTATCCTCTCCACTGACTTCGTGAGAAGAGTCCATTCAACAGACTATACAGAATTCTCATGGAGCAAAATTTTCAATAGTAGCTAAGTGATCACTTTTGAAAATGGGACTGAGTTACTTCTGCAATTTTTCATGATCGTCTACTTTTAATAGACTCTCAAAGGTTCTATGAAATCAAGAAAACATGAATTTATGTCATCTTCTGACAAATAAGTAGTCATAATTCTAACACTGACTGTTAAATGGTACACATTAAGAAAAATAAAGGTATAACTGCTCTAAACAGTTTCACCAGCAGATGGAAGTGCAGTCAACTTCCCAGAAAAGAGCAATGACATTTCCCTTCAAGAGAAAGAGAGCCATATTTTTCCTGTTTTATAGGCTGATAATTTATGGTATTTTTGAAATTTCCCCCCACCCTCAAAAGAAACCCTGAAATACTGCTCTGTCCTAAAGCAAATGTGAAAGCAGCACCTCTTTGCTCAGCAAAGAAATGCTCTATGAACATTCAGAGTCAGATATGCTCACTTTAGGAGTAAAAATAAGTGTAAATACTTTGATTCCTGTTGGCAGCATAAAGCCAATGCTACTATGGAACAGCTGAGCAGGATGCTACGTAGGCAGGCCGTGCATCAGGTTTAAAGCTGGACTGTCCTGTTTTTGTATGGTCTGTCCCCTGCCTAGTTCTATCCTAGGCTATGTCTAGATTACATTCCTCTTTCATTTGCATAATTGCTTCCAAGCCCTTTTTTGAAACAGGATTTTTTGAAAGTGAAAGCACAGTGTAGATGGGGATCTTTTGGGGGGGAAAAAAACCTTTCGAAAGAACCTGTACTCCTCATTTTTTCAGGAGTACATGTTCTTTCGAAAAAGGGGTTGGTTTTTTTGTTTGTTTTTCAAAAAAAAAAACCCCCATCTAGACTGTGCTTTCACTTTAGGAAAACCCTTTAAGGAAAAGCACTCAAACACAAATATGCAAATGAAGCACAGGATATTTAAATCCGCGCTTCATCTGCACTTTCGATTTGCCTCATTTACATTCCTCTTTTGAAAGAGGAAAGTAGTTTAGAAATGCCCCTAGAACGAGATGTGATTTTGTTGGTATCATTCACAGAGGATGCTATTTTACCACATTACCTGCAAAGGTATGACCTTGAATGCATGGTGTGTGAGAGATTCTACCAGAGGAGGTAAAGTGCCACATTCTGTAAAACAGAATCCTCAGCTCAGCATGACCGTGCCTGCTTTGTGCAGTCATACTGTCAGGGACTACTGAGGGATGTTCTATATACTGGGCACGTGTCAATGGCTACCCCATTGCTGCTACTACTTGCACATGAACTGAACTGAATCAAGTTCTGTTACGTCAAATTCTGCTCTAAGTTATGACTAGGAACAATCGAGTTGCACAGGTGTGTGTGAAGAACTTATCCTGCACATCTT
This sequence comes from Pelodiscus sinensis, assembly GCF_052426305.1. NCBI lineage: Eukaryota > Metazoa > Chordata > Testudines > Trionychidae > Pelodiscus > Pelodiscus sinensis. Next base: position 13,201,352 of record NC_143085.1, read on the forward strand.
CTATTGCCAAAAGTGATGCCTGAGAAGGAAATCATGGAGATTAACATTAGATTTTAGGTGAATTTGCAGCATATCAAAGTATTGGTCCAGCAGAAATTATTGTGCTTAATTCATCAAAACAAGTATACTCACTGACTTTCAAGGAGGCTAATCACACTGAAATGTTCTGTTGTAATGGGGCAATGGACATATTTGATCCAAACATTATAGCAACAAACATTCCAGATGGATTAAAATGAAACAAGGCTACAGTCACTTCTCAGAGTACAGCTACATTTGAAAAAGTGAACTTGCACTGGCAAAGCATTTGGTTCAGCAGGATAAACAAAGGGAGACAAACTATTTAGAATCTAGGCAACAGTGTATATCAGCTATTCAGAAGAGTTGACTTTTACACCTTTTAAAAAAAATTAAGAGCTAATGGGACAGTTGCACTAAGTTTTGAAGAATTATTTCAATAAACTCTGTATCAGAGGAACCAAATGATAGCTGTCTCGAAAAATTCTGGCCCTGTTGCAAACTAGATCTACTTTAAAATATCAGGGTGAAACAAGTTTGCCCTTTTAATACAGATACTTTCTATTTCAATAACTACATATTAATGCTGTCATTTCCCCACATTCCAGATACATTATCTGTAGATTACTTCTGTTTAGTATCCAGTTGGTAACCTGCAGATTTAAAATTCTGAGACTGCTGCAAATAGTTTCTAATTAACAGCTGAGCAATAAAACAGGTAGGAGATACATTCTGAGGTATCTGGAGATTTGAGTGGCTCGTCCAAAAATTTGGTCAGATTACAAAATGAGAATGCATTTAAGCGTTCTTCGTTTTTCTGAACTGAAGCCACAAACATACTTCATAACAGATAAACCTATTTATTCTACAAAGTGCTTCCACACAGACTGGTTTTTTTTAAATGGAAATTCTGAAAAACTACTAGTATACGGAACCACAAAATTCTGCCAGATTTAGTTGCCAGGGAATGACAAAGTAAGAATGGTTTCACCTTCCAAAATTAGAAGTTTCTATAAATAATGCATTTTTCTCAAAGGAAACCCTCATATAGGAAGAATGGAAGATTTCTGCCCTAACATTATAGTTTGCAGTCATTTAGTACTAGGAAATTTCTAACATCTAACACAGCACTCCATGGGATGTTGTGAATTACAGCAAGTTTTCTCCCCACATCCCACTTGAAAGAAACCATGTAGCTATAGATTACATTCATGCCTAAGTTTATATTTAATTAGTTTTATTTTTAAGCAAGTTGCATGGAAGTTAGCATCTAATTTCAGAAACTTACCTTTATATGCTACCTCCCAGTGGCCTTCTAATGAACTATTTCGATTAGTTATAACATACTGATATCCAACCCAGAACCTATAGTTAAAGAAATACATATATTTTAAAAAATTCCAGAAAGCAAGAGAAGGAAAATTACTACTATAAAAATGAGAACAATAAAGAGCCTGCCTCACTATTAAAATTTCCTATTTTTCACTTTTAAACTGACTTTAAAATATTTGTTCTACATTGTTATACTCGAAGTCCGTATTTTTGGAACAGAAGCTTCTTTTTAAAAAGGGATTGTTCCTATTACATAGAAATCACTATTAGTTATTTTGTCAATGAAATATGCTGTGATTTGTTTAAAAAAGCATAAATATAGAGCTTATTTTGTTTCTATGATCACGCTGAGCCATTTTGAAGTCATGTTATATAGAAATACTGCAAATGCAACTTACTGCAATGCATATTCTTAAAATATATATCAAATGCACTTCCTGTCTGATACTGAATTAGAACCAGAAGTAGCAACAGCAACAAAAAATTACTACTACTAGTGACAGGACAGCCAGCAGATAAATAACAGTAATTCTATTTTGGGATGGAGACATCTTCTCAGATTTTCTACCTGAAAGAACATTCTCCTCCTCTCAAACTAAACTAGAGCAAACATCCAGAGCCGTCTCTCAGAACGGGCCTTACATTCCTATCTCGATTTAGCATCTTTGTCACCATTTATAGCCAATAAACCTGGTCAGTTTAAAAGTTTAAAGAAATCATAGAACTCTCCCAATACTCAAGTGAAAAATCTCAGCATAAAGCATGCCATACTAAAATACTTCTTGCTAAAACTTCTTCTATGTTTTCTTTTCATAGATGCAAAGACAGCAAGACTGAAAAGTTATTTGACTGCAAGCTATCATATTAACTTGCAGTTTTGTCACTGATGCTGGCGAAAATATAAAACTAATGGCAATTGGCAGTAATTTAACTGTTAAAATGCTGTAGCAGTTCCTTAATTTAAAATAATGTTATCATTCAATTCTAAGCAAGCCAAACTGATTGGCACAACATTAACAATTACTTATTAATTCATGTAGAAATAATGTTCACTTAATATGGAATAGTTATTTTTAATTCTGACTCACCTACGTTGGTCCTTCCTTCCAAAGGCTTTTTCTTCTAGGTCCCACTCCTGTGCCAAGATGAACCTAAGCTCCTGATCTGTGGTAAAAGTGGCCAGTGATCCATTCACCCTCTGACATGTCTGCACAGCATCCCAGTAATTCTCTCCATTTAAATACACCCTGTAACAACTGGCTGTGCCTTCATAGTGATGCCATCCTGTTGGGCACTTTCCTAGGAAACATAAAGAATAGAAGGGAAAACCATCCCCCACAATTAGGATCCTAATTTGAGACAACATATACCTACTAGTTAAAGAAATCAGTATACACTAGGGATGCAAACAGTTAACTGGTAAGCATCACCATTAACAGGTGATGCTTACTGGTTCCGGTTAACCGATGGGGACTGGAGCAGCTCCATGCCCACCATGGACAGTTGCTCTTCCAGCCCCACAAGGCCTGCCACAGACAAGGGCCTCCAGCCAACCAAAGCATCTCCTGTCCATGGTGAGCCCAGGCGCCTGTCCCCCCTTTTAACTGGTTAACCGGTAAAACATCAAGTTTAACTTAACCAATTAAATAGGATTTTACATCCCTAATATATACTAAAAATCTTCTTACAATCTAATTTGAAACAAACAGCAAGAAGTGCAATAAATAGGGGGAAGAAAGCGATAGCAGGAGAAAGAACGATATGATCATGTAGCTACAACAAAAGTTAAGCACAACTTGATGCTTCCAAAAGGTGTTTCCTTCTTTTATTTAAAAAACCCTTAAACAGTATCCATGTTTACCTACTGTCATTAAACACAACCATTAATAACCAATTACATTTCATATAGATTGCACAGTACAAGTAGGTCTTGAAGTACGATATGAAGAAGATCTGATGGATTAGTTCAGACAGAGCAATTTACAGGTGGAGGGAGGTGCAGAAAAAAGAATGGAAATGTTTGTGAAAGAAATGGGCCAATGGCCGTTCAATGTTGGCACTACTATAATGGATGGACATCCAATGGATTCCCAGAGATAGCACACAGTTAACAAGATAGGTGATCTTAGCTGTTGCATTTGGGATGGACTGGAAGCAAAGCAACATTAATTCTGCAACATTTGCCAGGGCACAAAAATATCATTAATTATTTAACTCTTCCTGGATCATTCATATGGTGTCTATTCACAACTAAAAGGACCCCAAAACTTTTGTTGGAATCTCAGCAATTCTATCATAAAGCGGTGAAATACAATTCATTTACTATACCCAAGACCGTTGAATGTTTAGCAAATTTAGAAAAATGTGGAATATTCATTTTCACATGCAAGAGCTATAGAAACTTTGACAATTCTCTAACGTCTTTTTGTGATCTTCCAACCCATGTTTTTAGAATTACTTAAAGTCCTAAACTAATAAAAACTTGAGTAATCTGTAAATGTACAAATGCTTTGAAAGAAGTAATAAATACAAGTTGCATACAATACCATATTACTATCCAGGATTTGAAGAGCCATATTTATATTGAGGAGTTCACTGAAACACATACAGGTAGTATAGCATAAATTAATTAATGATCTTATAAATCATGTCTAAATCTTCAAAGCTCATTATCCCTCTGCTGCCTGATTTATTTTTAAGAAGTGCACGATCAACAGCCTCCTTTAAGGAAAGAGGGAAAGTTTCATCCAGTGAGTTAACACAGTCACTGCTTACTTCTTGAATTACAGTTCTCAAGCCGTTTTTATAATATAGAGATACCTAATTAAGAGCAGTAACATTTCAGAGACAAGTGCTACCACATCGATGTGCATGGTGTGAAAATAAATAGAACAATACATGGCATATTATATGACAGTCACCAGAACTAATTCCATATGAGTTTGTTAGAAATCAATTCTTTTAAATAATTTCAAAAATCAACAATTTACTAAAACTAGTTAGGCTCATCAGTGCATAACAAGAGTGTGTGTGTGTGTGTGTGTGTGTGTGTGTGTGTGTGTGTGTGTGTGTGTGTGTGTGTGTTAAATTGTTTGCATTTCTTTAACCTTATTAAAGTGTAAATTATAATTTTGGCTTTTGTTAACTGTCTGCCTCTGTCAGCTTCTGCTTACAGCAATACTATAAAAAATAAAGACAGATCAGATCAAAGAAAGAATTGTTGAAAAATTTCACTACCACTTTCATATGTGGGTGAAGGGACAGGCACTGAAATTCCTCATTCTGCAGAAAATATATTGTGTAAAGTCAATAGCACACACGTTCTGGACTTCTATAGTCACCTTTCAACTCCTAGCCAGAAATTGCATTAACTCCCCAAAAAGCAGCTGCTGGCACTCTTTCATCTGCGAGAGACAGTGGGAACTGAAAACCATCTAATCATAAGTTACTGCTCGTGTAACTGAACAGCCCAATCTGAGATTTGCAGGATCTTTGGCAGTTACTGCTGATGTATATATCTTGGTTGGGAACTGCTTACTTCCTTTGGGTTCTTTTCTCAAGCTGTGGGAGTCAGCTCCTGTCATGGACACTGATATCCTCAAGGAGACAAAGGCAGCACTTTATGATAGTTTGCCAAGATTTCCCATTGGTCAGGATCAATGCGAATTCCTTCATTTCTTGATAGTATGTGTCTTTATGGCAAAGTCTGAGGCAGCCTGTTCTCATTCGCTCTGATAGCTCCTCCTATAGCACGTTCTTGCATATACATCCATCGTCCAACTTAGACAGCCCAGCCAACACAGTCATCTTTGCTTGAGAAGAGCTGTCACAGCTGGCAAATTTGTCCTTTGAAGAACCCCTGCACTGGTGATTTTATCTTGACATTTGGTAGGTAGAGTGAGAGGCATAAGTGGAAACTGTTCAACTTTTTCTCCTGATGAACATAATTTGTCCATGTTTCTCCACCATACACAAGAGTGCTGAGGATGCAAACTTGGTTCATTAGCATTTTAGACTTGATGGTAAGCTTTGAGTTGTTCCATGCTCTTCTAGTTAGTCTGCTAAAGATGGTGGCAGCCTACCCTCTGCGAACATTTAGTTTTTCATCCATTGAGAGATTGGTGGTCACTGCAGAACCTAAATATCTGAACTTTTTTATTATTTCCTGCATTTAAGATAACTGAAGGATCTTGTGGAACCTCTGTCCCTATATAACCGATTTCTTTGATGGTGAGACATACTTGAATGGAGGTCCGTGAGTTCTTGTAGTAGATCTTCATTGTGGTCTATGAGGGCAGCATCATCAGCAAACAGAAGTTCCCCAATTAGCACCTTTTTTACTTAAATTGGGATAGGCTGAAGAGTTTCCCTTCTGATCTTATGTGAATATACAGTCCATCTTTCACATGCTTAAACCCACAGTTCAGGCATGCTAACAAGACAATCGCAAAGAGTATAGGGGCAAGAACACATCCTTGCTTCACTCCATTTTTTCCATCTCAAAGCATTCCAAAGTGGACTTATAAAACTGGATAGCTGTTCTCAAGTTTAAATGTTCATTCCACAACAATATTGGAGGTTAGTAGACATCTTCTTTTCTAATATTGCAAACAGACATACTCAGCTGTATTGAATGCTTTGGTTAGATCCACAAAGGCAATGCACAAGGGTCATGTGACAGGTTGGGTCACAGAGATCCCCTTGAGACTGTTACTTGATGGGCTAATTATATCACTGAGGCTGCCTACCTGCCCTCTGAGGCACTCCATCCTCCTATCCTATTGAGCCAGAAGTGCTGATCTCTCTCAGAAAAGGCACAGAGTTGGGATACAGTCCCGAGCAGATTAGGGCTATGTCTACACTACAAAGAAAAGTTGGAAAAAATACACAAATTGTGAACTGCAATTTACGTATCTTTTTCCGATTTTCTTCTGAAAGAGGCTTTTCTGACATTTGGCCTATCTACATGGGACCAAATGTCAGAAAAAACTCTTTCAAAACATTCCTTCTTCCTCATAGAATGAGGTTTGCTGGGATGCTGAAAAAACACATCTGCTTTTCTGACCTCCCCCCGCCAGAAAAGCAGACGTGTTCCTTGGATGCGGCAGAGCTTTTCCGGGATAACTCTGCAGTGTAGACATAGCCCAACAGACATAGAACAGCTCAGTTCTGGGAAGGCTCAATGACACGGACTTGACAGAGCACCAAGGGGCACAGCCCCAATAGAAACAAAACCCCAAATAAATGTGTCTCATTATGCATAAAGTTTATATAGAATGAGCTCATAAGATGTTTGCCCCCTTTATCTACAAAGCTGTTCACACACACACACACACCCCTATTTACACTGGGGTTGATAATAAACAAAAGCTATTTTATTAAATATATAAAGTAGGATTTAAGTGGCTGCAAAGGATAACAAATCAAAGTAAGTTACTAAGCAAAATAAAAAACAAAAACAAAACATGCCAGCTAAGCATGGTGTTACAAAACAATTTCCCACCCTAATTCTTATTTAAGGTAAAGTCCTACTCAGGCTAGAGCTGATCTTTTTTCTGACACAGGTCCAGCAGCTTCTCTCTATCCCTGTCCTTAGAGTTCTTTTATTTCCAGGTGTTTTCAGGTATCCTTTAAGGGTAGGGTGCAGTCTGTGAAGCCAGCTGAAGACCATCATAGCTTGCATCCCATTGTTTATACAGAATTTCCCCAGGGTGCAAAGTCTTTGTTCAATTCCCCCCCACTCCTATAGAAAAGTACACAATTCAAAATGGATTCCAGGACCAGGTGGCATGGTCACATATCTTTGTAAGACCAAGCATAATCCAGGCTTACTGGAAAAACAAGACTATTCACATCTCACTGACTTGAGCAGCAGGCCATTAAGTTCCTTAAGTATCACCAATAGCTTTCACTAGAAGACCCAGTTTAACAAAGAGGTTTATACTTCATATTTATAACTTCAAATACAGAAATGATACATGCACACAACTGCATATAAACATTCAGTGAATTACAAGCTCTTGAATGATAAGTCACATGCCCCAATTTGCAAGTCACATGCTAAGTCACATGCCCCAAAACGTATTTGGCTTATGCATATTCAATAACACATTTCCATAAAAAATAGAGGGGTGCAGCATTATAGATCAGTTTTGCTCTCTTCACTTCCCTTGGAGTTGATGCAGGGAAAATGTGTCTATAATTGACCTTCCAAACATGAATTCGCACTATGATTCAGAGTGGATACAATTCGACAGCTGTTCTAGGCACACTAAGATAATGTTTGCAAAAGCTCTTCCTGCTATGCTTAGTTGCAAGAGATCCCTGTAATTGCTGCAGTTGCCCTTTTCATCTTTATTTTTGTATGAAATGATGATGTTTGTGTCACGCATCTCTTGTGGTACCTCACTCTCTTTTCAGCATTTAAGTAACAGCTGATGAAGATATAACAACAGGCTGTCTTTCAAGCACTGGAGGATTTCTACTGGGATGCCATCTCTTCCAACAACCTTGCCACTTGATAGCAAATCAATGACCTTGCTTAGTTTTTCTAGTGTGGGTTCTACATCTAGCTTTGGCATGACAAGTAGAGTTGGTATTTAGTCCAGTGATTTGCTGGTTATGTTTCTTTCTTGTGTGTAAAGCAGCATTTAACCCTAGTCATTTCAGCATAGAGTAGGAGAGTGGACTACTCAAGTCTAAAGGGATTTTACTTAAATGGAATATTAAACAATGAAGCAATCATTTTCTGCATCTTGTTTCCAACAAAAAGTCCTTCAGCTTGACCTATTTGGATGTTCAGCTCCTGAGCTTTAGCTCAGTCTGTCACAATAGGAATTCTAGGAATGAAAGATATAGGATAAAACAGACATGCAAAAAGTTTACACAGTATTCCCATTTACCAAAACAGGGTAATTTTCGGACAGGCCTAGTGATCATCAACATCAAGTAAACAGTACCTGTGCAAGGGCTGGCATATAATTACCTGAGCAAGGATGAGTTAAAGTAATAATTAACAAATTGACTGACTTCTGAGTATATTTTTTTCTATGGAGGGATAAGAGGCGGCAAATTTCCAAAGTGTTTTACTTAAGAACCTCTTTCCTTGAAAGCTAACATTATACTATCACACAAACTGCTATTATAGTCGAGATTTCTTAAATTCAATTATTTCCCTAGGAACTCACTGTTGAAAATTTAAAATACTAAATATGAATGACTTGCATCCAATTTTTATTCAACTATATTTAGAAAGCATTATAGAAAGAAAAATGGGTTACACTCCCCACTTACAAATGTGAGCATCCCCGACTGATTCTTAATGAGCCAGTAGGACTATCCATGTGTTTCAACTTAAAGCATGTGTATAAATATTTGTAACACTGTGACATTGGTTTAAAAAGAATGCTTCTGTGCTGAAACTGGTCTCCCAAGAAAATAAAATCAGATTTTCACATCTGCTGAAGACCCAGACCTCCAACTCAAGACAATGCAGGGCAAGAGAAATGGAAATCTATTTTTTTTTAAACAGAAAATGGCAACTTTTTTCACAAAACCCCTACTATTCCGAAGTAATGTTCTACGTAATATGATTACTTGTCTGTCGTAACTGGTGTTCTTTGAACTGTGTTGCTCATGTCCATTCCAATTTAGGTGTGTGCATGCCATGTGTGGAGTTTCTGGGAAGACTTTCCCTAGCTGGATACAGTAGGTCGACAGGGGAGACCCCCAAGTGTGATCCCAGCATGGCTAGATATTTAACACCCTGCCAACTGCTCCCTCCCTCTGTTCCTTCTTGACAGAAGGGACTCTGACAGAGGGGAGGTGGCAGGGTTTTGGAATGGACATGAGCAACACATCTTGAAGAACACCAGTTACAAAAGGTAACCTATCTTTTCTTGAATGATTGCTCATTTGCATTCCAAATTAGATGATTCCCAAGCAGCTATCTGGCAGAGGGGAAGGAGATCACTGATCTGCAGTCTACATCATTGCCTTTCCAAATGCAGCATCCTCTCTAGCATGACAATGGATGGTATAGTGGGATGTATGTGTGTGCACCAAAGCCCATGTGGCCACCCTACAAATGTCTTGGACAGAGATATGTGACAAAGTCCGTTGACAAAGCCTGCGCCCAAGTCAAATGGGCAGACAGCTGAGGAGCTGGCACTTTTGCTAATTCATAATTAGTATGAATATACCTCATGATCCAGGAGGATATCTTCTGGGGAGTAATGGGCAGCCCTTTCACCCTGTCTGCTATTGCAACAAACAACAGCAGCTTAGTATGTTCCAGGTAAAAAGCTAAGGCACACCTAACATCCAGGGAATGTAGGGAGCTGTCTTGGAGGCAAGGTGGGGCTTAGAATGAAATACGGGTAGAAAAAATATCCTGCAACACATGAAACCACTTTTGAAAAGAACGAAGGATGGTATCTCAACTGAACCTTATCTTTAAAGAAAACAGTATAAGGATGTTGCAACATTAACACTTTTAGTTTGGAAACCTGTCTGGCCAAAGTAATGGCCACCAAAAATACAACTTTCGTTAACAAATACAATAAAGATAAAGTAGCCAACGGCTTAAACAGAAGAGCCATTAGCTTTGACAAAACGAGCTTTAAATCCCATTGGGATATGGGGCCCCTCACATGAGGCTACAATCTATCCAAGCCCTTAAGGAACCCATTCACCAAGTGATCTACAAACATTAAATGCCCTCCGCATCTGGGGTGGAACACTGATATGGCAGCCAGGTGAAGTCTGCAAAGCAAACCTCTCCACTTGGAAGCATACCTCGCCCACTTCCTACTACCTAACATCACCTCCCTGACTCCCTCCAAGTATTGCTGCTCCAGCACGCTCAACCATGGAGCCTCTAGTCCATCACGTGCAAAGCCTGGAGGCTTTGGTTCAGCAACGTGCTGCAGTTCTGGGACAATAAGTCCAGGAACAAGGGAATGGGGATGAGGGGCGCTACCAAAAGCTGATGGAGCCTCATGTACAAGGTTGCCCAGGCCAGGCAGGTGCTATCTAAATGAGGTCTGCTCTGTCCCCACAGACCTTGGTCAGCACCTTGGGGATCAAGGGGAAAGAGGGCAATGCATACAGGAGACCTTTCCCCCCAGTGAATTTGGAAAGTGTCATCCAAAGAGCCCTTGCTGCTGCCCAGGTAGGAACAGAAGGCCCTGAACTTCTTGTTCCCCTCTGTAGCAAAGAAGTCTAGATAAGGACAGCCCCATATTTGGAAAAGGCCCTGTGCAACCTCCCACTTGAGGAGCCACTCGTGCATTGGAAATAAGTGGACGAGTTTGTCCGCCAACTAACTGAGAACCCTGCAGGTACAAGGCTAGTAGGTGCATCTCGTTGAGCATGCACAACTCCCATGGCAACATCTCCTCCCTGCACAGGGGAGCAGAGTGAGCATCCCTCTGTTTGTTGATATAAAACATCACTGTGGTGTTCTTCATGTGAACCAAGACACACTTCCCCCTTATTTAACCCAAAAAGGCCAGACAGGACAACCGGACAATCCTGAGCACCTTTACAGTGATGTGCATCATACATTCTGCCCAAGACCAGATATGCTGAGTCTTGAGTCCACCCAAATGTGCACCCCAACTCAAGTCCGAGGCATCTGTAACCAAAGTCAGGATGGGCTGAGGAGTGTGAAATGGAACCACCCAGTACACATGGAGAGGGTCAAGTCACCAACAGAAGAACCTCTATCACTGATGGGAGGACAGTTAACATTCTGTCCATATGGCGGCGAGATGGCTTGTACATGCTTGCCAGCCACATGTGTAGTAGGCAGAGCCATAGCCTGGAGAAGAGGACGACATGGGTGCAGGAAGAAGTTACTCACCTTGTGCATATCCCACTTCTACTATACACAGCAATCCAAAGTCATTTCAGCCCAGGAACGGTAGAATTAGGAGAGGCAACTCCCAAAAGGCAGGATCATTGCAACGACTGGAACTCTGTCCTCAAGTGCATCATCAAAATGAAGACTTGGGCTGCTGATAAGAGAGGGGTTCAGGCCCTCCTCCTAAGTTCCACCAAGCCCTCCTACACCTGTTTCACCCATTGAAATTATTATTCCCACCTCCCTCTTACCCCGGTTGGGCTTATAGTCATGATGGAAGGGCCTCAGAGGGGGTCTAGAGTTTAAGGGTCATCTCTGTAAGATTGGGGTATGAATCAATAGGGACTTTAAAGTAGCCTTGGAGTCTTTGAGACTATGCAGTCTAGAGTCAATTTGGTCTAAAAACTCTCTGGATCCTTCAAACAGCAGGTCCTGTAAAGCATCCTGCATCTCGGGAGATATACCGGATACCTGAAGCCAGGCATTACAACACATGACTATGGCCACAGCCATCATATACGCATCCAAGTCTGTGGCATCTAAGGCCACCTGCAATGCAGAGACTACCTTCCCCTCTTAAGATAGGGTTGCAAATTCTTGATGGGATTCCTGTGGGAGAAGCTCCCTGAACTGGTCGACTGCCTCCCCAAGGTATAAGTCTTCCTGCCCCGCAAAACAAGTTTTTTCGGGTCCTTGATCTTAGGTGTAAGCCCAGGCTGTGATTGGCCACTTCTACCAGATGCTCATGTCCACACTGAGGCATGCAGTAGCAATTCTCCACACCCTTCTGGGTGGGTGGTATAGAGGTCGGCATTTGCCATAGATTTGTTGAGATTTTTGCCACTGTCTTATTACGAGGCAAGGCAAGTCTAGCTGGCACATCAGCCATCAGTATATCGACCATAGGGTCTTTGTCCTCTGGTACCTCCTCCCCCTGCACACCTAAGTTGGCTGAAAGCCAGCAATGTAGTTCTTGATGTGTCCTGGGATTCATAGCCGGCATGGGGGGCAAAGTGCAGGGTCAGTGAGGACCTCATCCAGAGATGAGGAGGAAGACTTCCCTGACCAGCAGTTGTCCCTGGTACACCTCCACACTTGGAGGTAGGGGGTGCCATGGGAATGGGTATCTGCGCAAGGGTGCCTTCAGTGTCCTTATGGGGACTCCACTGGCCTTGGATTCTGGGACCACTGTCAGGGGAGTAGGAGATGGGGTGCCCCATCAATGGAACTGGGCCTTGACAGAGGCGGGCCCTGAGCCTGATGATAGGCCTATGGTGTCCAGAAGGGCCACTAGACCTGTGGCTGCCACTGTGGAGGCCATGTCTTCTGTGCTTCTGTGCCACTAGTGGTGCTGGGCGCAGGACCGGTGCTAAGAACGGGACCTAGCTAAGGAGGCCCAAGAGCAAACCGACTCCACCTCAGAGTCAGACAAATAGTCCAATGCTGACCACAACGGTGCCAAGGACTGTGCCTGTGAATGGTACCATAGCCTGTGTTGCACTATAGCCCCTGGATTACACAGGTGCAACATAGGATGCCGATGGCCCTGATGCAGGTACAGGTACAGCCCGCCACAGTGGTCCCGATGCCGCAAACACCACTGAGGAGGAGGCTGGCACCACTGTCATCAGTGCCGGTGCCACAGCCAGTGCAGGCACAGGAGATCTCGGCAGACGCTGCAGGGTAAGCTTCGGTGCCATGATACCCATGGGATACACAATGTCAAAAAGCTGGGGCTGGACCTGGCGAGGACGTCAGTTCGATGAGGTCTCTAGTGGTGTACCCTCTAGGCTACACAGCAGCACAGCTTCATAGGTGATTAATCAGCCCCGCTCAGTCAGCCAGCTCCATGCACAGAGCGGAGCATCTGACTAGGTGGGGCTCATTAACCACCTGTGAAGCTGTGCAGCTGCACCGCTTAGAAAGAACACTGGTCCCAAGCCGTGTCAAATGTATTGGGAGTCAACCGACAACTTCTAGCACTATGTCCTGCACCAGACTCACTCCCCACTACCCCCACACACCGTGCCAAGCTTAACCTGTGCCTGGAAGATGCAGGAGCATCAAAGCACTGGGCCAGTGGTGCCTCTTCAGAGTGCTCTGCCTTGGAGGGGACCTTCTCCTGTGTTAGCTCTTCTTCTTCAGCACTGGTGACTGAGATCGATGCTGGGGTGCTGAGGTCTTCGTCAGAGCCCTGGAGTGCCTCAGTGCCATTGAGGCCTCATGCACCAATGCTGGTGCACTTTGCATCGTCGGTGCAGAGTCTGGTACCGGTGGCTGAAGGGCAGACTCCATTAAGATGAGCTTCAACCGGGAATTACACTCCCACTTAGTCCTTGACTTGAAGCTGCTGCAGATTTTACAACTATCTACAAGATGGCCCTCCCGCAGGACACTTTAAACCAGAGACACGAGGGTCGCTGCAGAGCATGAGTTTCAAGCACTTAACGCAAGGCTTGAATCCCTACAGACTGGACATCCCCTCCCCAGGAGGGGAGAGATAAGCAGAAAACCAGGCTAACAGCTAATTAAATACAAAGAACTATTTACAACTAACAATAAGAACATAAGAATGGCCGTACTGGGTCAGACCAAAGGTCCATCTAGCCCAGTAGTCTATCTGCCGACAGTGGCCAGCAGCAGGTGCCCCAGAGAGGGTGGACTAAAGACAATGATCAAGCAATTTGTCTCCTGCCATCCCTCTCCAGCCTCTGACAAACAGAGGCCAGGGACACCATTTCTATCCCCTGGCTAATAGCCTTTTATGGACCTAACCTCCATGAAATTATCTAGCTTCTCTTTAAACTCTGTTATAGTCCTAGCCTTCACAGCCTCCTCTGGCAAGGAGTTCCACAGGTTGACTATGCACTGTATGAAGAAGAACTTTCTTTTATTAGTTTTAAACCTGCTACCCATTAACTTCATTTGGTATCCTCTAGTTCTTCTATTATGAGAACTAATAAATAACTTTTCTTTATCCGCCCTCTCCACACCACTCATGATTTTATAGACCCCTATCATATCCCCCCTCAGTCTCCTCTTTTCTAAACTGAAAAGGCCCAAATGCTTTAACCTCTCTTCATATGGGACCCGTTCCAAACCCCTAATCAATTTGGTTGCCCTTTTCTGAACCCTTTTCAAGACCAAAATATCTTTTTTTGAGGTGAGGAGACGACGTCAAAAATTTCAACACTATCACTAAACCACTATATACACTAAACTGGGGGTTATAACTCACAAGTAGTCAGGCGCTCCAGCTACCATCACAGGCAGTAAGAAGGAACTGAGGGGGTGGAGGGCCAGCAGGTGTATATGTGCACCGATACAGCAGTGCCACTCAGGGGACTTCTTGGCTGGCCCAAAGAGTATTGCTGGGGGGGGGGGAAAATGATCTGAAATCCATGCACATGGTGTGCGCACACTTAGCTGGAATGGACATGAGAGCACTAGAAAAAAAATGAACATATTAGCAATGCTACAACTGCCAAAGATTTTAGGATTTCATTCTTAATCTACCATGTCACTAGAATTTCTTTAAGAAACCACTCATAATTACCATGTTAAATATGCATACCAGTTTACAAATAACTTCATTGAAAAAGTAGTATGCAAATATTTAGATCTCTGTTATATATGCTCTTCTGGGCACTTTAGTTCAAGAAAAGCAGACATTTTAATGACAATTTTAAAAAATGTTAGAAGTCCTTGAACATTTAATGTCTCCTAGCTCTGGAACCACAATGTTAAATTTGTTTTAATAAAACCTTAATACTGAAGTATTAAGTCTTTCCCTTGAGAGAAATGGTCTAACTTTGTGACCTGACTTCTAGAC
Source organism: Pelodiscus sinensis (assembly GCF_052426305.1). Taxonomy (NCBI): domain Eukaryota; kingdom Metazoa; phylum Chordata; order Testudines; family Trionychidae; genus Pelodiscus; species Pelodiscus sinensis. The sequence goes on from NC_143085.1 coordinate 13,216,399, forward strand.
ATTTGGACCAGGTTCCCCAGACTGCAACTTACTGCTAAACCGGACAGGCTGCGCCACATTGACAGTATGAAAGCGGGTTGTCTCTCCTCCTCTTCCTCGATTGTGTCTAGAATCCACATTTTCTTTTCCATGGTAAGATCGCTGGTCCCCTGTCAAGCCTAGAGAGAAAAGAAACACACATACAAGGCAGTTTTTCCATTTACCCAACGGTCAACTCTTTCATGAATATGTCTCTAAGTTTGAATTAAAAAAAAAAACAGACACATTTGAAAAAATGATCACAAGAATTATGTACTTCAGTTATACTGTAGTTGCTTGTGAGATAGCACACAAACTACACAGAACATGCCAAAGTGAAACAGCTCCCACTGAAAAAAGCCAAATAGTTAGGGGAGTCTTGCTGATTAAGCTAAATATTTGTGGCAGGATTATAACAAATGCTGTTGTGGAAACAACGTGACATGCAGCAGTTTTAGCAGTTCCAAGTAAATGCATCATTCCCAGTTTTTATCTTTTTTTTTTTTTGACCTAGAACAGTGTGCTCTTCAGCTGTTCAGTTTCTACACATTTTCAAAAGCTTTTTCAGAACTCTTGGACAATATTATGACAGCCATCAAAGAAATTGCATGACAACAGGATAACAGTTTTCCACTTACTCCCAAGGTAAGATGATGGTCTAATTTCTTGAGATAAATGTCAGCTCACACATTTTCCTACTTTTACAAAGAATGATGGACCCTTTAAAGAAATACACCGCTGCCATCATGTTACTGAGGCTCAGCAATTTAGGGGTGGGGATGCAGGATGATATAGGTCCCAAGATGTGCCATGTGAGCAACAAGATTACATAAGGAGAGTACCGCTCAGTTAGGAAGTTCAGGAGGTAGAAGCAAGACCTGGAGAGTAGCTATCAGTCATGAGAACTGATAAAGCCTTTTCACAGATGGCAATGGGAAAAAAGTCTACAGGGAACAGCTTAAAGTCCGTTCAGAAGAAGATTTAATGGAATCAAAATAAGCCATTTTTACCACAAAATGAGAGTATTTATACACATAGCCTTTTGAACTGATTTAACTATATCAGCTTAAAAGCCAATTCAAGCAACACCAACAAAGCCTTCCAATTTAAACAAGCCCATAGAAGGGGAAAACAAGAGACCTGAGGCAGTCTACCACTGGTGTGGGCTGACTGCTCAGTGTTGGAATCAATTAGTAAAGGGCTTCAGCTGGGGGCTTCTAACTGGAATGAGGAAGTCCCTGCTTCAACCCTGCATTTTTCAGGATAAAGAGTTAACTAACCTTGTAAGGGCAGAAGGACCACTAAAGTGAATCCATGAAGACTCACACTATGGTTGAAGTATGCCTTCAATAGGATAAACAAAGGGCTAGGAACAGGCCAGGCAGGAATCTACTGAAGCTGGAATTAACACAGTAAAAAGAACTAAGCCTACAAAGCACTGTAAGACTGTCATTTTAATTTGGGATATTTTGATTTTGGGGGGATCTCTGGAAGAGAAGGGACAATAGCCTACAGGTACACATTAGATAAGGTATGAATTAAGGCAGCAGTGCAAAAGTGCCTTAAGCCTGTAAAACAATAGCGTAGGTGAATCATAGGATACTAGGACTGGAAGGGACCTCAAGAGGTCATCAAGTCCAGTCCCGTGCCCTCATGGCAGGACCAAATACTGTCTAGACCATCCCTGATAGACATTTATCTAACCTACTCTTAAATATCTCCAGAGATGGAGATTCCACAACCTCCCTGGGCAATTTATTCCAGTGTTTAACTACCCTGACAGTTAGGAACTTTTTCCTAACATCCAACCTAAACCTCCCTGCAGTTTAAGCCCATTGCTTCTTGTTCTATCCCCAGAGGCCAAGATGAACAAGTTTTCTCCCTCCTCCTTATGACACCCAAAGGCCTAAAAGTCTCTGTGAGGACATCTATATTACAAGCTTTATTTTCAAATAAGCTATTTCAGAATAAAAACGAAAGATCTCAGTTCAGATGACGGCAATGTGCTTCGAGCAAGACTATCTGTGGCCTAGACAGCAGACACTTTCCTCCAGCCCCGGAAACTGCTTTCCATGTTGAAGGTAGAATGTTAGGGAAGGTGTACGGGGAGAACTAAGGGGAAGGTAGGTGAGAATAGGAAGGGGCTTGTGCTGAGGGGGGACGAAGGAGCCAGCGCAGAAGAAAGGGGAAGGCACCAAGGGGCAAGGTGGAGGAGAGACAAATGCCAGGGGGCCCAAGAGAAGACAATCAGGAAAAGAGGAGGGACAGTGTCAGTTGGAGAGCAAGAAGGTAAGGGACAGGGTGATGTTGAGAGAAGAAAAGGGAGACACAATAGGGAGGAAGAGAGAAGGGGAAGGAATGGGTGCCAGGAGAAGAGGGTTTGAAAGGAGGGGTGGGCATGAGGAAGGCAGAGAATGGAACAAGTCATGTATGAGGGCACAGAGGTGCATGAGGAGAACTAGGGCAGAGGGTGGTGAGGGGATGGGCACAGGGAGGAAGAGGGCAAGGGGGCAGATGTTGGGAGGGCAGGAGCAGTGAGGCACCAGAAAGATGCAGCATAAGAGAAGGTGCAGGTGCCGAAGGTATTGTGGGGGTGAAGCAGAAGGGCAGACACGTGGAAGGAGGGACAGGCACCAGAGGACAGAGGCAGGAGAGGTGGGTAGAGGGGATGGGAAGGGGTAGCTATGGATGATCAGAGTGAGGTTAGAAGAAGCAGGGACACAGGGGGAAGAGAAGGGCTGGTGCACGGGAGGGGACAGCTCCTCAAAGGGCTGAGGGGAGTGAAAAGGGCTGGAGCCAGGACAGCAGAGGAGGTGAGGGGTGGGGCGCAGCAGCAAGAACCAGGGGGGCAGATGGAGTGAAGGGAGAGTGGGAGACATGGCAGCAGAGGGAAAAGGGAGAGGTTTATAAGATATTTATTAATAATTTGGGTGCCACTGTGGCACACATCCGAACAAGCGCACATGAACTTAATACTGGTACACAAGACAAAATCTTAGAGGGAACACTGGACCTGACCAGTGCAGAATCAGATAATTTGCCAGACCTGGGGTGGTCCATGCAGGCTGTCAGGGATCCCCTGCTTGGGCCACCAGAGTTTAGTTCTTCCCTGGTCCAGTAATGCTCCTGGTCCCAGCCTGTAGGTTTTCCCCGCAAACAATCCACCCTTGGATTATCCACAGGATCACCCATGATGTCAGACTATTGAAATCTGGATTACAAAGGTTCAACCTCTACTGTTTTGTACAGATGCCTGCATAGTGCATAGCACAACAGGGGTCCTAATCCAAAACTGGTCAGGACCAAAGTGATCTGGTGCTTGGTCAGCCAGTTTTTTTGCTCATACAATTAGTCTAACTTGATATGTATGGTCAAGGGACACGTGGGATCATAAAGGAGTCTTCCCCACCCCCATATCCAACTGGCAGTGACTTTACTGGCTTGTCTCCATTCTCTGCAGCATGAAGTCAGGGTTTGTTGCCAGTTGGATCTGGAGATTATCACAATTTCTTGCCATTACAGAGACCTCGGGCAGTGGTAACTCCAGACCCTGCATGTTCTTTATCTATGGCACATAGTCTAATTTCTGTTGTTGGGTTTAGTGTGCAGGCGGTGTTGATAATTTGTGATACAGAAGAGGTCACACTAGGTGATCTAGTGGTCCTGTGAAGAAGCAGAGAAACTGCTGCCCAGCCCAGCAGGAATTAAAGGTGCAGGTGCCAAAGGTGGTCTTGTCCTGCTATACCTGTAGACAATGCCAGCTTAATGAGGGGTAGAAAAGAAGGGAATCTTGCTCAATTAAGGGCTAACAATGTGACAGAAGCTCTGTTTGCCTGCCTAAAGGACTGAACCAGAAACCTGCCAGTGCATACAGCGATTGGGGGCAAAAAAGTCTTTCCCTTCAAGAGGAGCGAACAGGTACGTCCCAACTGCAGAGTAACCAGCCCAGCAGGATCACACCCCCAAAACTAAGAGAACCTACACATTGGGACACCCTCAAAGAACAGGTCCTGTACATTCCACCTCACAAAAAGGAGAAATCTGCCTCCCAGGGTTAGAGGGTAAGCTGTACAGAGCCCAGAGTCAGGACCAGAGACAGGAAGGGAGGGGCTAGCCTCACCTCCCCCACACAGTTCCATTCTCAATAATCTGGCCAGTAGGTTGCCTGGTTGCTGAAGGCCCTATCACAGGTCCCTGCCGTCCTTAAATTGTAAGAAGTAGGGAAAAAACAAAGTAGTAAATCTTTCTATTAACCCAATATAATCAACTGCTAAAAAAATGAAGTGGAGACTTCCAGTCATGGAGATACTGCCATCTGAATAGAATTTCCTTGTCTCTAGCTGAAGCAAATTTGAGAAGGTATGACGTCCATGAATATCACCGCGCTGCAAGAAGAAGGAGCTGCAATCCCATGAGTATGTACTAGTAGTAATGGTATCACTGCTTTGACAATCTGTCTTTGTGCTCACTCAGTATGACACAAAGATTTTCTATATTTTTGGTTACCGTTTCCTTCAAAAATGGGGAAAAAATAGTTTTGAACAAGGAAGAAAAAAGTGAATGATATGGAGAACAATTCTTAATATACCAACGAACACCAAAATATCGAAAGGAAAGGAAAGGAAAGGAAAAAGGAAGATTTTAAAGCCCAAGATGAGCCCTAGAAAAGGACATACCATTGTTTCCTCTAAAGTATTTCTTTGTGTCAGTCACTAATACAGTAAAACTCCGATGATCTGGCATCTGATGGTCCGGCACTCCTGATGGTCCGGCACTATCAGGAACCCAGAAGTGCTCCGGGCAGCCGGACCATTGGAGCTGCTCTGCCCCCAGCTTCCCCGATTCTGCCACTGCTAAAACTGATCAGCGGCTGAATCGGGGAAGCCGGAGGCAGAGCAGCTGGAGTACTGCGGGGTAGGTCCCATAGCACTGCCTCTCGGGGCTGCAGGACCAACCCGGCAGCACCCCAGCTGTCCCCGATTCATCCGCTGACTCCAGGAAGCCCGAGGCAGAGCTGCTCTGCCCCGACTTCCTGGTATCAGCCCCTGATCAGTTTCAACAGCAGCTGACTTGGGTACACTTGGGACAGAGCAGCTGGAGTGCTGCCGGGTTGGTCCCGTAGTGCCAAGGAGCGGCACTGCCAGACCAACCCGGAAGCACCCCAGCTGCTCTGCCCCAAACGTCCCCAAGAGCAGCTGGGGTGCTGCCGGGTTGGTCTTGCCGCGCCAAGGGTCAGCGCTACCGGACCAACCCGGCAGCAGTCCAGCTGCTCTGCTGCAGGCATCCCCGATTCAGCCGCTGCTGAAACTGACCAACAGTGGCTGAATCAGGGACGCCTGGGGCAGAGCCGGACTATCGGAAGGGGGGGCTATGAGGGGCCTAGGGTGGCATCCCCCCCACCACACCCCAGACTGCTCATAGCCCCCCCTCCCGATAGTCTGTCATATCTGATAATCCAGCACCTCCTGGGTCCTAAAGGTGCCGGATTATCGGAATTTTACTGTTTTTAAAGCTAGCAGATATGCCTGGTGTTTTTTTAATTTGGGAAAGGAGTCAGGTTGGGAGGAGTGAGAATACAGCAGTCAGGGCACTGGGTTGTAGGGCCACCAGATGGTTTAACCAAAAATACTGAACACCCCTCTCCCCCGCCAAAAAAAAAAAATTGAGAAAAAAGGGGGGGAGGGGAGACCAAAGTTGCTGAGGGGAAAAAAAGAAAAAGATAAGGAAAAAAAATTACAAAAATACAAAAAAAAAAAAAAACTCAGCAAGGCCCTTGATGGGGTTTTTTGCTGGCAGCCATCTTGTTTTCTTACTCTGCGCCTGAAGAAAGCTCCCCTGTTGGGTATTTTCTGATTTTTTTTATTTTTATTTATTTTATTTTTTTACCAGACAGGAGGCAAAAAAACCAGACTGTTTGGGTCAATACTGGACACCTGGCAACCCTACTGAGTTGGAGATGGGGGAGAGCCTAAGGCCTGGGGACAAGCTGGGCCACTGTTGGCTGCTTCTGCCTAGGGCTGCTGGCTCCCAGAGCACTCTCAGAGATGGAGGCTGCGCTATCCATCCCCTTGTCCAGCATAGGGGCCAAAGGAGGAGGGGGCATGGCTTGGGCTTCCTGTGCAGAGGGTGGGGGCAGTGGTATGGCATCACCCTGTGGATCACTCTGCAATATAACTCTCCCCTCTAACAGTTCCCTCATTTCCCCTGTTATGGAACAATGGTTTCCAACCTTTTTTTATACCGCAGACTGGCAAATCCATTCACAAACATTTGGCAGATCGGTAACATTTTATTCATATATTTGCATATTCATTATGCTAATTAATTTTAAGGTCACCTGTTATTTTACTTTGCATCTGTACACACACAACACATGTTGTTGTAACGGATTAGAGATTGAAGATATTTACAACACTAACAAAAAAAATCTATTAAAAGGATCCTTTCCTTTCTTATCTGAAGCCATTAACACCTATGTAAACTTTGTTTAAAATGTAAGCACGCAAATGTCACATGCTAAGCTTTTTGTTCTGGCATTCAAAAGCAACCTAAAAGTTTTTAGTCCTCCCAAAATGTTGCGACCACCCCATACAGCCTGTCCTAGAACAGGAGAGAGTCCTGTGTCTGTACCCCAACTGCTGCTGTGCTGAGGCAAACAGGATTTGACTCTTGCTGCCTGCAGCCCAGAGGAAAACAAGTTAAGACATTCCAAACTCCCCTCTGCCCCCACCTCACTGCACAGACACCAGCACAGCCACCATTTTCCCCACCTAACCCATGCAGTCAGCTCCCCCTCTCCTAGACCAGGAAGCTAGAGGAGCAAGCTAGGTTTCCTCACAGGAAGCTGCAGGCAAACGCAGCCACTGTTATCAGATCATTGTAATCAAGCCTCTCCTCTCCTATACTTACTGCACCCTCCAAACACTCCTCTCCTCTGGCTCTCTCCTGTTCCAGCAACGTACTTTACTCGCTCCCTCCTTATGTCCCCTTCCCTACCAGCATGCTCACTGTCTGGAGCAGGGAGCTTCTACTGCTGAGGGAGTGTCCCTCCCCAGCCAGGAAGCTCTCTGCACAGCAGCCCTAAGCCTTTGAATGGGGCTTAGCAGCTGTACCGCCATGCTGCTACACAGTTTATAGGGAACTCAGATTCCAGCTGAGCTAATAAAGACATGGGTGTGGCCTGGCAGAGTGCCACGGACTGGCAGCCAGTGGTCTACAGTCCAGCTCCAGTCCATGGACTGGCAGTTGGGAATTACTGTTATGGAAAACAATCCCATTCCAGGCAGATCCCATTTTCCTGGCATAACCAAACCCTGACCCTGCTTTTAAGTTTGGATAGGAGGAAGGTGAATACCTCTTTTGGTCCTAGCTTTTATCATTTAGGAGTTCTAGACTCATAGATGAACAGAAAGACAGATGCACATTTCTAAAACAAACTTTTGCAAAGCGAGATTTCATTTTTCCTGAGAAAGCCATAACTCCCCACAATGCTAATATTTTCATTTATTTACAGATTTATAATACCATGACCAAAACTGGATTAGGCACAGGAAAATGCAAGAATACAACAAGTATTCTTGTTGTATTACCACTCTAGCTGAATTATAGACCAATCTGCTAGTACCTGCCACATTAAGGCTGTCAGATACGTCACACTGTATGGCCCAGTTTACAATTGCTGACAATGATACCAAACTTTAACCATTCAGGATGAATTGTTTTTGGAAAGTTTGAATAAAACAATAGGTCAACTGTTTCCCAAAAAGGGATTAATGAAAACTGTAGATTTGCCCCTGCTAAAAATATTCTTAGGCGAGAAATTAAGTGCCTCCATGATTTGGCAGAGGTCTTTATGTCACACGTATTGTGGTGAGTTGGGAAATCTACCTGTTCATCTTACAAAACTGCTGTATCAAAAAAATTCTCTATGTGCATCTACCATTATTGACAAGAGATTATGCCCTCTTCTCCTAAGACTATGCTGTTTGGACTCAATAACCTATTCAGTTGAAGCATCTTAGGTTAGCAGGAGATGGGAAAAGTGAAGACGCTTTCTCAAGCTTCAGGAAACCAAGGTTTGGAGAGTGAAAATTCCCAAACATAATAAAGACAGATGATCAAACAGAGTCACAGCTGTTAGGACACAGTTCTTGAGAGATGACATGTCCCAAGAACATATCTAGGGGCCCCAAGACCTGAAAAATTACACAAGATCCAGCAGTTGATCCTATCCTCAGAGGCCAAGATGAACAAGTTTTCTCCCTCCTCCTCATGACACCCTTTTAGATATCTGAAAACTGCTAGCATGTCCCCCCTCAATCTTCTCTTTTCTAAACTAAACAAACCCAATTCCTTCAGCCTTCCCTCATAGGTCATGTTCTCTAGACCTTTAATCATTCTTGTTGCTCTTCGCTGGACCCTCTCCAATTTTTCCACATCTTTCTTGAAATGCGGTGCCCAGAACTGGGCACAATACTCTAATTGAGGCCTAACCAGCGCAGATTAGAGCGGAAGAATGACTTATCGTGTCTTGCTCACAACACACCTGTTAATACATCCCAGAATCATGTTTGCTTTTTTTGCAACAGCATCACACTGCTGACTCATATTTAACTTGTGGTCCACTATAACCCCTAGATCCCTTTCTGCCGTACTCCTTCCAAGATCGTCGCTTCCCATTCTGTATGTGTGAAACTGATTGTTCCTTCCTAAGTGGAGCACTTTGCATTTGTCTTTATAAAACTTCAGCCTATTTATCTCAGACCATTTCTCCAATTTGTCCAGGTCATTTTGAATTATGACCCTATCCTTCAGATTAGTCGCAATCCCTCCCAGCTTGGTATCATCTGCAAACTTAATAAGCGTACTTTCTATACCAATATCTAAATCGTTGATGAAGACATTGAAGAGAGCCGGTCCCAAAACAGACCCTTGAAGAACCCCATTTGTTATGCCTTTCCAGCAGTACTGTGAACCATTAATAACTACTTTGAGTATGGTTATCCCTATAACCATACTCAAAGTAGTTATTAATGGTTCACAGTTATGCACCAGTTATGCACCCACCTTATAGTAGCCCCATCTAAGTTGTATTTCCCTAGTTTATTGATAAGAATATCAGGCGAGACCGTATCAAACGCCTTACTAAAGTCTAGGTATACCACATCCACCGCTTCTCCCTTATCCACAAGACTCGTTATCCTATTAAGGAAAACTATCAGATTGGTTTGACATGATTTGTTCTTTACAAATCCATGCTGGCTGTTCCCTATCACACTGCCACTTTCCAAGTGTTTACAGATGACTTCCTTAATTACCTGCTCCATTATCTTCCCTGGCCCAGAAGTTAAACTAACTGGTCTGTAGTTTCCTGGGTTGTTCTTATTTCCCTTTTTATAGATGGGCACTATATTTGTCCTTTTCCAGTCCTCTGGAATCTCTCCTGTCTCCCATGATTTTCCAAAGATGATAGCTAGAGGCCCAGAAACCTGCTCTATCAGCTCCTTGAGTATTCTAGGATGCATTTTATCAGGCGCTGGTGACTTGCAGGCATCTAACTTTTCTAGGTGATTTTTAACTTGTTCTTTTTTTATTTTATTTCTAAATTACCCCCTTTCCACTAGCATTCACTATGTTAGGCTTTGCTACAGACTTCTCAGTAAAGACCAAAACAAAGAAGTCATTTAGCATCTCTGCCATTTCCAAGTTTCCGGTTACTGTTTCTCCCTCTTCACTGACCAGTGGGCCTACCCTCTCCTGGGTCTTCCTCTTGCTTCTAATCTATTTATAAAACATCTTGTTTCCTTTTATTCCCGTAGCTAGTTTGTGCTCATTTGGCGCCACTGCCTTTCTAATCTTGCCCCTGCATTCCTGTGCTGTTTGCTGTTTGAAGGGTACTTCAAAGTGGCAGCATGGATCAGACGTGTGGCAGCTGTCCCTTTAAAATGCTTCTTCTGTGCCTTTCAAAGGGCCAGCTGACCTCGGGCTTCCCCTGGCACTTCCTCACAGAACCTGGGATCAGCTGAGGACTCCCCAGCTCGTTCTGGGGATATGCTGTGGGGATCCTGGGGTCCCTGCTCCACAACTGCCCCTCTGAAAGGCACAGAAACGGCATTTTAAAGGGGCAGCCACCGCACACCTGATCCACATTGCCACTGAAGTACCCCTTCCCCTTCGCTGCCTCTATCTCATATCAACTAGTCGACTAGTTAAAAGAGTATCCAATAAGAAAATGCTTATTAGATAGTCGACTAATCTTTTACATTCCTGGTATGTACAGTAAAATTCACTATCCCTTTTCTGTGGGTGAAGGTGGAAGAGATCATGACAGACTGAATATTTTCATACGGGGGGCGGTAAGGGAGGGAGGGTAAAAAAAGTTTGAGAATCCTCTAATAGTTTCTTACACGACACATAAACCAGCTACATGGGGATCAGCACTGGTCCACAAAAGGGGATTTTGTGTGTGTGTTTATTTGTTTAGAAACCTCATGGCTTAAATTAAAAAAAAAAAATCTACATTACAACAATGTTGACATTGCAAAGTCAAACAGAAGTTAAAAAAAATGCCAGAATTGAGAGTTCCTGTGCAACTTTATTTTAGCCCCTTGTGTGTGTGAATGGGTAGTCGACTACCCAATAAGCAGGAGCTTACTGGGTAGCACTATCAACTACTGGATCATTCATGCCCCCTCCCTCCTGCACTCTTTAAAGGGACAGAGAGTAGCCGGAGTGCAAAGACGCTGACTCAGTCTCTGGTCCCCACCGGGTCTCAGGACAACCCTCCCCAGCACTGCCACTCTGAATCCTGAAAGAGACAGAGCAGCAGCCGGTCCCGCTTCTCTCTCAGCAGAAGCCCCACCACCGACACACTGCATTTTTAAATGGACAGAGCCTCTATCCCTTTAAAAATGCAGAGTGGCAACGGGGAGCAAAGGGAGGGCTTGTGCTGAGAGACCCACACGACCGGCTGCCGCTGCTCTGTCCCTTTAAGAATGCAAAGTGGCAGTGTGGGGGAGAGTTGTCTTGAGACCCGGAGGCGGACCAGAGACTGAGTCAGCATCTTTCCCTGTTGGCTCCTCTTTGTCCCTTAAAGAGTGCAGAGCGGCAGCTAGGAGTTGTGCTGAGACCCAGCATGAGCCAGAAGTGAGAGCTTCCAAGTGGCTTTCATTAACGACTAGTCGAGTAGTCAATAGAAATTCCATTGACTACTTGACCAGCAAATTATCGCTACTTAACATCCCTAATCATAATGTATGTAGTCAATCTAATCATATTATGATTTACTATTTTCCATAGGCTGCCTACCTTATGCAGTGTGAAGAATGGATCTGGTCAGGGAACGAATTAGTATTCTGTAGTTAAGGTCACTATTGTCACAAAGAGCCTTGCCTTGTTTGTTCCAGGTGTCAGTAGGTGGATAATAAGGCAGGGCTGGCAGGAAAGCAAAAGATGGTCTCACAATTAAATGCTACCCAGGAAAACTGGATTTTATCCCTGCCTGTGCCACAAAGTTCCTATATGGTGCTAAACAAGCAATTTAAACCAAACATTTCACACGTCACTAATTGTGTGTTCCTCATTTTCTGGGTGCCTGACTTGAGATCCTGGCATCCAGTTTGCAGTAGTGAACACCCACACCTGAAACTGAAGTCAGTGATAACTATATTCTGAAAATATTAAGTGCTATATAGCATGAGACACTCTGAAAAGTCAATTTTTAGTCACCTCAAATTGCGCTTCCAAAATTAACCAACACTTGAATCTGTGAACCTCGGATTCTCAACTGAAACAGATATATTAGATTATACCATCTCACAGGAATATTGTGAAAAATAAAATTCACTGATATTTGTGAAGCACCCCAATATTGTAGTGGTAAGTGCTACAGTACAGTCCAGGAGGAAATTAATTACATTCAGAGCAGGATTTGAACAGTGGTAAGAAAATAGACCTGGGATTGCATGCTGAACAATGAGGACAAAGCTATATAATAGCCGCTCATTTAGCACACACCCTACCTCCAATGCACTGAATGAGACTAACTTCCTGTTGAAAAAAATAGCAGTCATAATTAATAACTCTCTTAAAGCATACACAAAAGGCAACCTACATTGTGCATTTCCTAATTTGTGTGCTTCACTGTGATTTAAACATTCCTTTAATGTAGATTTATTTCTGTTATTCATGTACACAGTTAACTGATAAGCCTGGGCTCGCTAGTTAACCCACAAGGTTACACGCACTCTGTATCAGAGGCAGCACCACAGGTAGGGACAGGAAGAAGCTGGTTCTTGTGGGAGCTGGCTTTTAAGCTGGCTTACCATGAGCAACAGCTCCTACTTGCCCCCCTGCATGTAAACATGTAACCGCTTTAAAAAAAAATCAGCAGTTACACATTTACACAAATACATGTATTTTAACATCCTTAATATCTAGATGAAATTTCCAAAAAGAATTGCTGGTTTTCATACATAAGCTGCTTATGTGTTCATCCATTTTGAGAAAGCATTATTCTTGATTTTAAAACTCTCTCTACAGCTTCTTTGTCCAACTCTCTCTCTCATGCTTCTTTGTCCATTTTAACTGCATAACCCAACCTACTGGATAATAAAGTTTCTAATTCTCATTTTTAGTGGAACTGGGAGGCAAACTAGAAAAATCAAGATTAACTGTCTTTTGTGCCAAAAGTGAATCCACCACATTTTTTTAATACTTCCATTTATAAATTATCTTTTCCCTGTTTTCCACTTTCTTTGTGCCAAGGACATTCAGTGTATTTAGTCCAGACATTATGCAAATACATTTCTATACACTAATACTAATTCACATTACATCTTTATATGTGTATTCATTTAGCTGTAGTTTTCTCTGAATTCAAGTCTTTTGATATTATTCTGCTGCCTTCTTTCTGCCTTAGTCTAGTGGGCTATAGTATCAGTGAAGAGGGATAGGTGAGAAAGAGTGCAGAACAACATAGTTCTTGCTACAAACTCACAGAAGGTCATATTATAAGTAGTAATTAAATGAGTGGTTGCTGGATCAGACCAAACACATAAGCTACCTCTCAAAAATGCTGCTCTTAGATCACTTGGTTCAGCACGGACACCTTGTTACCAGTTGGATTACAGACCCAGGAATGGAACCATAAAACGCTGTTGGGACATCATCTTGAAACACTGAGATGACCAAGTGCCCTGTTACAGCTCAAACATATATAACCCTATAAATCTATTATAATAAAGCAAATCAAATCCTTAAGAACATATATATAGGCAGGTAAGCAGGCTAGCATTAGATTCATCTCATGTACCTGTTATGACATTTGCATAATGTCAGGATACTTCTGTGACTGAATTATGTACTTATGGTCAGAACTTCCCCTTAAACTATTTTCAGCTCTCCAAATACTTGAGGTTTCCCATTGGGCCATTGTAACCATATGATTTATAAGTTTCTTTAATAAACCTGTAACTGTTTAAGCTTAACCTGACTCCTTCAGTTGCTGTTATAGAACCAAGCACAATTTAAAAGAACTTCAGCCGGTCATAAAGGGAAGACATAGGGAGAAAGCTTGGGCGTTTGGATCTGTGTCACTCCCAGGTGACAAGATCCATTGGGGCACCTTTTCAGCCTTTCCTAGGCTGACCGCTGCGAAGTAACCCCTGTGTTCTAGCAGCTAAAATCTAAGGTGTAATAAGCTCTTCCTATATAACAGGGCGTCTGTTGGCCTGCTGGCCACCCTCTGCGACGGGACCCCAGTCCTAGCAGTAAAGACACAGACGTTAAACCTTTTCTCGGAAACACACACACACACACACACACACACACAGCCATGACCGTCAGCTGACACTGCGTCTACACTACCGCCGAGTTCTGTCGACATAATGTCAATAGAACTCGGCAGTTTTGTTGACGGCGGTAAACCTCATTCTACGAGGAATAATGCCTTTTGTCGACAGAGTTCTGTTGACAGAAGACGTTATTGCATCTACACTGTCCTTTACATCTACACTCTCATGTCGACAAAGCAGCTTGCTTTGTTGACAGAACTGGCTGTAGTCTAGATGCTCTTTGTTGACAGAGGCTTTGTCGACAGTATCTGTCAACAACGCCTCTGTCGACAAAACCCTGTAGTCTATAGTCTAGTGGGCTATAGTATCAGTGAATATAACAAAAGAAAACTAGTCCACTGGGCTACAAAGTGGAAAGGCACAACTACTGCTATCTCTGAATATGTATTAGCATCCTTAGATTCTTACCATTACATCAAACTTTAAATTGCAAGTAGCTAGCAGTAGCGACTAGTATTAACTATTATGAAATTACTACTTGTAACTCACTATACTGGTAATACAAACTTCTTATTTACTAGAAAGGTTACAGCAAATACTATTTCAGCATTAATTATTTTCAAATCTATTACTCCTAATAAGGAGCAGAAAGGAGCTGCAAGCATGTGATGTGTAAATCTTCTCAGTAATTTCTAGTATGCAGACAGAATAAGCAGCCAAAGGGTTTTATCCTCCTAAGTTCACCGATCGAGGACAAACACAGATACAAAATTCCGCTAATATTTGTTTAAGCATAGTGAAGAAAAGTTAAGCATTTTTACATACCCGCGCTTAAAACTAAAGTTTGGAATTGAACAGAATTTCATCTTAAAAATAAATCTGTATTTTAGGGAGGGATGACAGAGGGGAAAATTGAATGTTAGGAGACAAAAAAATATTCAATTTAACACTGGCTTTTAAAAGAAAGATATTAGGAGTGTGAAAGTGTAAACACGTAAATGATTACATGCAGCCTGTCCTTCCCCACACTGCTGCTAGAGACAATAGAGGCAGAGAGGATGGAAGGGACGCAGAAGCCAGCTTTTAATCCAGCTACCCACATTCACCAGCTCCTCTTGTCTGAGTATAATTGTGTTACCACTGAAATTTTCAGCGGTTTACCTAAGAAAACGCATTACAACATCCCTAACAAATATTATAGTCCTCAAAAAAAAAAATGCTTCCATTATATTTCTTCCGTTTGATTAATAGCTATTAACCATTTATTGAAAAAAAATGTGTTAAAAAAAGATTGGTAGAACCCTGCACAGATACAAACATCTATCCACATTTGCGGATATCCGCATATAGACATTGGGATCTGCAGATCCTCAGAACTCTACTCCCAAGAGACACTGTGGCCACCAGCCCCACCATCCCATGCTGGCAGCTCATCATGGACTTGTGCCTACACTGATCCTGGCCCCGCAGCTAAGTTGTGCTGCCAGTACGGGGTGTTGGCTCCCAGGCACAACAGGACCACGCTCTTCTCCAGCGTCCTCAATGTCTCTTGGGAGTAGAACCCTGCAGATCTGATGTCTATCCACGGACAGACATTCATATCCACAGAGTACTCTAAAGACTGGAATGGCTGCTAGCAAAAAGGAAATTGTTATTTGTAGGAAAACACCTAAATACAGATTGCACTAAATTTTAATAAGGAAAGTCCCATATAATGCTCAATTCAGTGCCTCTTGGGGGAATGGGAGTTTTGCTGATGACATGAACAGAACTAAACCCTAAAAGTAGTAAGCAATGAGGTATGATATAGCTTATAATGGACTTTCACTGACCATTAGAAAGAAAAATATTCTGAGGTAACAGTTATTATAGTGTGCATTCACACGGAGACTACACAAAACTAATCATCTTTCACTCAGCTTTGTTGGTCATGCAATTTACCCGATTTACAATCTCTCAACTGCTATACAGTTCAACATCCTCCCATTCCCATATTTGTAAATCTTCTTTCCACATTAAAGAGTAATCATGACAGAATCAGTAATCATCTTAAGTTTATGGTGAATAAGAGATATCTACCCCACATTTTCATAAATATTTCATTCAACTGAAAAGCTTCCTAGTACTAACTTTTACACAGCAAATCAGCTGCATCTGACAAAATGTTAATCCCACTCAGCCTGATTACCCCATTTAGCCATATGCACGGCATTCATTTTGTTCAGGTAAAACCTTGAACATAATACTGTATACAGTACAGCTGCACAGGAGCTAGCTAAAGCACAGATTCAGGATTTATAGATATCCGGCTCATGAAATCCACTCACTGTATGTGTTGTACCGAAACAAAGGATGTAAGAAATAAGTAAAGTTTGGAAGAGACTACCTATAAAATAATTACTCTATTGCAGGTATTGGAAATACTGTAAAAATAACTCTGGGCCAGAATTCAGAATGCTGCTGGGAAGGTGGAAGATGAAGTTCACTTAATGCTCTACAGTTCTGATTTATTCAAACAGAGATGAACTAAAAAACTGCAATACTTCAGTGTAGTCTAGATCTTTCTAAAGACCCTAATTTAAAATCTAACCCAAGATGCAATTTAATGTTAGTTGTTTCCAAGTATCTAATTCACTATCCCAAAAGAAAGCCTTTGTCATTTCCTCCTGTTAGTCAGAGACCAATGCACAGCTGTTTCATTTATAACACACTGCATTTTTTGCCCTCTAATTGATATAAAGGACAGTTATCTCTTGGATTGATGTGGTCTGTTAATGCAAGTGAACAACACAGCACAGGCAGCAAGAGGACAAACTCCTCCAACAGTGTTTCATAATCCATTGTCTGTGTAGTATATTTCTAAGGGCAAGAGGCAAGTTTAGAATTCAACACAGATAAGGTTTGATCCAATTGTAAATGGTAGTTTCTCCTGTCCATTAAGAATAAAAACAGTCTAGCAACTCATTTCACATTAGAATACTACACATAGGTTACACCTCCATTCTTGCAATCTACTGAAGGAAAAATTGCTTATGGTGTTACTATATTAAAAGCAAAGCTGAGTCAAGATTATTATACAAAACATTTACCAAATTTATGTGTGTCCTCCTGTAGTGATATTTATTTTAACATAGATTTGCCAACATTCATTTTATAAAATAAAAAACTTGATGCATAATACTGCCACACAAGTAATCGATCAGAGAATGGCATTCTTTTTGGTTCTACTTACCTGGACAGTCGACTTCATCACTCTCATCCTCACAGGTGGGCCATCCATCACACTGCCAGTTCAAAGGGATGCACTGGATGGTACCACTGCGACATGCAAACTGCCCTGGGGTACAGCGGAGCTCTATGGAAACAAAAAGGAATGTTTTTTCCCCCCCTAAAGAAATGTATTCTATTCTGAATAAAGCTAGATGGAAAACTAGTTGTCTACTACAGATAATATTTAAGCAACCTTACCCTTCAACAAGATCTGATTCATGCTGACTCTCTATTTTAAAGGGGAAGATTAACATGATTTTCTTTACCCAGACTAACACTTGCAGAAGCACTTTATCAAACAGCAAAAATCTTATATTGTCAACATTCTAAAGCCACAAGTAAAATTTATAGGCCAGTTCCTTCACTAGCCCACATAGACAGATAGCCCCAATGAAGTCAACCAAGCTCCCTAATTTAAACCAACTGAAATGCTATTTTTAATGTTAGTGTTCTCTGAGAGCAGTACTTTCCTTTAATCTAAGAAGAACATGCGAACTGATTAGAGCAACTCCCCAACTTTCTGTGCATCAATTAATGAAAACAAGTTGATAACCATCGAAACATAATATCAGGGGGTGCTTAAGTGAGATTATCCTTCCCACCTTCAATATGAGATCGTAAAAACATATCCTTATTTCCCCTCCTTAAAAAGGGACTCTCAAATAGTTGGTGCTTTGAAAAACACAGTTAAAAAAATTAAAACCCACCAACACTACTCTACAATCAGAACGTTTCCAATTCAGTTACAGATGAAGAGGACATTTCTAGCTGCCTATAAGTACATATTTATTAGATACCTTCATAGATACAAAATTTGTATCTGCATCCTTATCCATAAAAATAAGCTGCAGAGATCTGCATCTACATCCACAGATTTGCAGGGCTCTACATACTATACTATTGCTTGTTCATTTTTTGAATTACCATTTTTAGGATACTTAATTAACTGGCTTTTAGTACCAGTGAAGATTTATAAAGAGCTTATCAAAATAATTATTTTTAAAAAGCTAATGACACCTACAGAGATACTATAAATTATGTACAAAACCTATTCATTTACGATTACCTATCCAATTTGCAGTTCTTCTGAACACATGGACTCATTGTGAACTATAATGATCTTATCTCCCTAATTTACTAAGATACATTTGTGGAATTTCTACAGAAGTACAGCCTTTAAATGAAACTAACTATATGGGCATAGTTACACTATTTCACGCCAGTTTTGCTGCCCTTAAAAATAACTACTATAGATAAATACTTATAAAGACTTCCAAAGATCTAACCATTCTCTTCTCTCAAATACCACAGCCTAAGAATTTTGCAGTTCTTTCAATTTTCCTTGACATATTTTGCAAAAAGATCTACCCATACAAATGACTCAGTCCAAAGCTGAGTTTAGAGCTGTTCATGTGACTGCAAGAGGTCATTAACCTCAGTAGACTCACCTTCATATCACTAGAAATCCATCTGTCACTGTAATTCAAATCTCTTAAGAAAGGTGACTATATGCCCCTGAATCTACTATGTTTTAAACGATTTAACATTTCTGCTTTCCTACCAGTGAAAAAGAGTTACCTGAATTTAATTTATGCTGGAGAACAGATGCATTTCCATACTTTCACAAATATAGGCATAAAAAATGCTTCTCCTTCACTCTGAAAGATATGGATTTCAAATTGCTTTTTATGTGGCTTTGATTGAGGATATAAAATCCCTTTTTAAATCCTTAGATTATTAACTGAGCTCCATGCTAATGAAGTTTGTAAATTAAATAACAATTAAGATTATTTTATACTTCAGTAAGAAAACAAACATACTTCTAAACTCAACAAAAATCAAGATACTTACTTTATATACTTAACGGATAAATTACTACAGAATGCCAAGGTTTAATGGTTTCTTTATAAGCATCACTTTATCTTACAGAACACAGAAGTGTCCACTTTAGAGCTAGAAAATAAAAATAGGCATATCCTCCTCTTAACACTCCGCCTACTCAGAACAAACATTCAGGTCACAAAATTGCTAAGAACTCAGATAGACCTGCTAGACTACAACTGACAACAACATATGGTACAAGTAGGCAAGACATTTCTGATCCATTTACAGAATTTCATTCTGTGTGAACACCCCAAAAACATATGCATTAACCACTTCCATCAGCATAAGAAATAATACAAATACTGAGCAAAGTGAGAATAAAAACTACCAATTTGTCTCAAAAAAAGGGAAAAGGCAAATGGAGGAGCAGGAAGGAATGGTGAAATTTAGATAACCAGAACATCTTTGAGACTAAAGTCATAATGGCCACACTTGGAAAATCCAGTTCACATATAAAGCACAGCTAAAATTTCCAACTATTCCCATTTATAAGATTAGTGTTATGTTCACACTTCAATAAGGTACAGACATTTATCATAGCATTTTAGTGCTGATATCAGAACTATCTTGTTGCTTTTGCAAATGTGATGTTACAAAATGACCAGAGTCCAGTGTAACTGGAAACGATGTAGAAGCACACACACAAGATGTAAATTAAGATATTCTATTGAGCTGTGTGATAAGAGAAATCTATGTCTGACTTGAAGAGAATCAACAGAATGAGGATTATAGGACACAGCATGGGAGCAGATGTAAGGGTGATAAGGAATGCAATAACAGAAGAAGAATGAACAAAAGGGCAAAACGTAACAGCAAATAACCAAAGCATTCCTATTTTACACAGAAATAATTAGACACTCAGAGGCCAAGATAAAAGGATATTGTCATTAGTGGCATTAAACTACTTAAGCATGCTCAAGCAGTTTATGAGGTCAACAGAAACACTCGATGGAATTACAGCCTTATATTGACTGTAAATGCACTAAATAAGGTTTATATAATGTTGTCTTGATTATTCATTTGTTCTCTGTTCTACATATTCCAGGAAGGTAGGTAATTGCAAATTACATGTCATCCCTATCTTACTAGTGTCAATGCCTCCCACATTAGACTTTTTGTTCCTGACAAACATGTCTACATTTTAGAAGTCTAAGTAGAGATTTGTTTTCAAAGCTTTGAATAATCAAACTGAACATATTGATGAATATTTTATCCAAATGCCCAGCACAGGGAGCACAGGGCAAGTGGAGGCCTCAAGCAACCCCCCACTGGCCTCCTGCTCCCATGGGGCTCTTGTACATTTCAAAAGCAGGGAGCACAGGCTTCTGCCTTTGAACTGTAGAAAGAGCCATCAATGGAAATTCCATCAACTATTTGATAGCTGATTAATCTAAAATCCCTACACTACCATGTAACAAAATGCTTCCAACTGAAGAACAGGAATTGTAGCATAATTTGATTCCATACAAATAAATTATATTAAAGGAACAGAGTGCAGCACTCGGCATTCCAGAAATACCCAAAAATAAGGTTCCTGAGAAGTGTTAACTCTGAACCCTTGTTTCCCTATATTTCAAAAGTTTAATAATAAGATCACTTTTTTCTACAGAGCTGCTGAATTCACTGTGCCATTTGGACAATGCTGTCCAAATGAAAGCTTTGAAACATTTGCGCTTTCACTTTTTTATGTGTGCTCCAAGCTGAACACATTGCTGCACTTAGTCTAACCCTGTACCAATGGAATACCATCCTCCAAAGAGGTCTTAACTCAGAGGTGGGCAATCTTTCAGGGTCATATGACACCCACTGAAGTTCTGTGCGTGGCCACAAGACATTTTGCTTACTGTTTGCTCACACAGAGAGTTGCCAGGTTCTGCTGGTTTTCATCTGTATAGGTTTTTTTCCTATCAATATTACAAAAATGACATGCACTTAAAGCCAGGACACATGAAGTGAGGCACATGCTAATTGCACACACTGTGAGTGGTGTGCTTCCTCTGCATTCAATCAGAATGCTGTCATGATTCAACCAGCATGCCCCACAAATTCCAGGCATGCAAGCACAATTAGCAAAACTACTCTATCCCAGGATTCTGATTGGGTATGACAATCTTGCAGCCCACTGAGATGAAGGAGAGCAACTCATGCAGCCAACTCTCTAGCTTAAGTCACCTCTCACTATCTTAATTCCTGTGCCTATGAAACTTCAATGAACGTATGGAAGAAAATATGATTCCTTAAATGTTTCTTTAAATTTACACATATGTAGGATGGGTATTACTCTGAAAGATCATTTACTGATCATATTTTTAAGAAATGGACTTGTGTAAATCCTTACAATACTGAGAAACCAAAAACAATTTCCATTACATCTTTCAGAGATCTATATCTGTGACCTAGAAGTTAAAGCCATGCCAAATTCCAAGTTTCTGGTAAATACCACTGCCAAAGCAAGAGTTCAAAATAAAGATGTTACAGGTTGAACTTCTCTAGTCCAGCAGTATTGGGACCTGACCAGTGCTGCAGCACAGAATTTGTCAAACCACAGGTCAATACTGTATAGCTGCTTTACCAACAGTTCCACTGCACACTGAGCTCTTAGAAGACATTTAGGGAAAAATTAGAACTAAACAACCGTACAGAACACTGGGGGCTAGGGCTAGCTTTATGGGACCATGAGAAACTTGGCCACACCCATGATGAGTAGATATCCAGCTAACTAAAATCACACCCGACCACAGATGTTGCCAGACCAAAAAGTACTGACCAGAGAGATTCAAACTGTCAATAACGTTAAAATGGGGAAAAGGCACTCCTGCCAGTAGGTATTTTCAAATGTGCTATTGTGTCTTAACCCAGTTTTTCTAAAGAAAGTTTGCTTCTGAGCTGAAGTCAAATGTGCCATTTCTAAACCCAAAAATGGGAGGGGGGGAGGAAAGAGTTACAAAACATCGGCAAACAATCCTCTAAGATCAAAATGTTTTGACAATCTGCTACAGATATCTGCTACAAATATGCACTCTATTTATAGCATTTGAGACAGTACTTCCAACTGCTTACCATACTGATAAATACATTTCATCAAATTAAAGAAATTGCCTGAAAATCAGCACTGCAGCTTAGGTTTCTGCAATTTGATTGACAGACTTCAAATAGCTCCATTGTGGACTCTCTCCATTATTACACACATTTCAAATTTGCAGTGTTATATACTATGTTCAAGAATATCAAACTAAGACTGAATGAATTGGTTGCACAGACTGCATGTTTTCTTTTTCAGACAGTTCTGAACCAATAGAGTACTGAACATTTACTCCAAGATTAGAATTTAAAAGCAAGCCATACATACAAGGTCTAAGTACTAATGACTAGGTTCTAATCAAGAGTCCCATCTGAATGACAGCCTATTTCTAGGTCATAACACGAAACTAGATACTGCTTCAGGGAATCCTAGTCCCTTGTTGCAAAGGCAAGGACAGTAATTTAGCAGAAATGTAATACAATAAAACTCCCTTGGCACCTAGGAAGAATAATTAGCATTAGCAAAGTACAACATGCATAATTACTTGATCTGTTATGAAGGGAGAATTGAGAGGACAATAGGACTTGAGGAAATTAAGTCCACCCAGAGCTTTTGTAAAAAGTAATTATGCATAGCATATATGGAACATATTGATTCAATATATTAAGCCACAGTGGGAGCCATTTAATCACTGCACACTTTTCAAACTAGTTATTTTTCATGTGGTTTATCAAACAAGTGATCCCTCATGTATGTGCATGCAACTCAATGATGATTACTAGGAACGGTGGGAAGAGGAGAGACACTTGTTTACTTGTCTTAAAAAAAAAAACAGCCACAACAAAAGCTCACTGTCGGAAAACCAAATATAGAAATATTGCAATTCCAGAAATACCAAATATACAAGAAACAGTATCAATAATATGCATTGTTGTGGTAATATTAAATAAACCTTTCATACCAGTACCCTCTAGTCCTCTCTATATTCTGTCCTTAACAGATCAAGATAGAACACTAAAATGTAAAACTGATAAAAGAAGTTTACTGGGTTTTAGAAATAGTATTTTCCACCAGTTGAGTAGAAAAATGTATTTTGCATTAAATATCTAGGAGATTATATAAACAACATCTATATAAGAAAAAAGTATGTTATCTTACATGAAAAGTATGCTGCATCAGAAGTGCACAATATCAATCAAGTACAGCTTGGACCTTCCTGGTTTGGCATCCTTGAGACATAACTGGTACCAAACAAGGGAAATTGCCAGATACGGGATGGTCCCCTGCCATCGGCCCCTGCCCACCATTGGTTCCATTTCCAGTCACCGTCGGTCACTGTGCCACTGGCCCTGGCTCACCTCGCTGCCAGGCTGCTGCCAGCCCTGCTGGAATTCCAGCTACCTGCACTCCTGCTACATCACCCACAGCCACCAGGGCTCTCCGGCCCAGGAACATTTTTGGTCCTGACAGAGAACAGATGTTGCTGGATCAGACAGTTCCAGTTTAGGGAGGTGCAACCTGTAGGTAATTTCCTCAAGTCATATTGTAAACTAAAAAGTTTGGTGAAGTCATTAGTGATATGAGACCAGCAGTATAGATAGCACAGAAATACTCAAGTTGGCGCTCTTGTAGACTCCTTTCTGTTGCACACAAGTGCATCCCTATATACCAAGTTTTCCATAAGGCCCCAGATCTCAGTCATGAATCTCCAGCCAAAATGGACTAGATGGGATTTCATCCGAAGGAATCTACAGCTTGCTCTCCTTTTGGGGCTAAACATTATTTTAGCAGTGCTGCTAGGCCATTGGACCCTGCAAGAGAGCTTGCAAACTTTTGGAAGGAGGAAAACACAGCATCAGGGTGAATGAAAGAAGGATTTTTCTATATAATATTTGCTGGTCTAGATTGCTTTGGGGAGTTTTAGTTGTAAAAATTACTTAATCTGACAGACACCTTTGGGCTAGATTTCAATTGTTTTCATTGACTAAGGCTATCAAGCAATTAATAATGTAATATAATTTAAATATTATACATGCTTTCTATATTTTCAAATATATTGGTTTCAATCATAACAGAACACAGAGTCCAGTGCTCACATAATATTTTTATTACAAATATCTGCACTGTAGAAGAGAAATATTTTTCAATTCACCTAATATCATCGGTTTCCAAACGAAGGGGAGGGACAGGGGGCATGAAGAAATTCCATGGAGAGGCGCAAGGAGACCCAGCTCCTCCTCCCATTATTTCCACCCCAAGAGAGAGCCCGCGCTGGTGCAACTCCCTACGAAAAATGGAGGTAGCGCTGGCTTCCAGAGGCATGGGGGGGGGGGGGGGGGGAGTCCCGCAGCTGTACACCAGAGCCAGCATCTCAGGAAGCACGCAGGCTGCTCTTCCCCTCCTCCAAACAGCTGATGCATTTCCTGAAATGCCGGGTCTGTCATGCCGCCAGGAACTTCCTTCCCCCTGCTTCCTGCCTGAGCAGGGAGCAGAGGGAAGTAGGAGTCCCAGGATCATGCCAGCTCCAACTGCTCAGGAAGTGCGCACTGCTGGGGAAGCAGAGTGTGCACGCTTCCTGAGCAGTTGGAGCTGGTACAGTCCAAGGACTCCTACTCCCCCCTGACCCCTTCCCCTTCCCTCCCCCACGCAGGCAGGAAGCAGGGGGAAGGAAGTCCCCAGTTGCACAACAGACCCAGCTTTTCAGGAAGTGCACTGGCTGTTGGGGGGGGGAGGGGGGAGGGAAGCAGCACTCATGATTCCTAAGACCCAGACTTGATGCGCAGCTGTGGGACCCCCAAGTACCAGCAGAGCATCCTCACTCCTGCATCCTCACTTCCACAAGCCTGTGGCTCGCTCAACACCCTAACATACTACCTGACACCAACACTCTCCATCCTGGAGCCCCCTCTGAGCCAGCAGCCCCTTCACCTCCTGCACCAAAATTCCCTCCCAGAGCTTGCACTTTTCATCCCTTCACACACCCAAATCCCTCATTCCCACCCCAGAACCCGCACCTCCTATCTCAACCCAGTGAGAATGAGTAAGGGCTGGGGACAGCAAACAACGGAGAGAATAGGAATGGAAAGGGTGGGGCCTCCAGAAAGACGTGGGGTCTTGGGGAAGGGATGGGGTAGATCTTGGCTTGCCCCAACTTTTAAAAAGTGATCTTAGGTGTAAAAAAAATTGGAGACCACTGCCATAAAAAAAAATTAATTTTCAAATTTCATATCACAAAACACAAATTTTTATTTATTTATGGCCTTTCGATGTGTAGGGGGGTACCAGTTCAATCGGAGGGGAGGCCGAAGAACGATCTAAAAAGGCAATGGAACTTTTTCAAACTTTCTAGGACTCACGGGAGTTCTAGTGTTCGGGACTGTTCTATCATGTGATTAAGTAGCCAGTTTTGCATGGTGACTGGTGGTGGGGTATATTATAAGGCAGCATGCATCCGTAAGTAATGGTAGTAGTAAATAGTAAAGTAATTTGCGTACGTTACATTTATTCAAATCAGGAAAATTATTTTTATAGTTTTTTAAGTTAATATATTAAGTCCGCAATTAAGAACAGGAAGTACAATTAAGACTACATTAAATATGGCTTCACTATCACGGAAAAAAATAGGATCGATCATCCTCAACACGTAGTATGCCACAAAGCTCTCAGCAATGATGCTTTGAGACCTAGTCATCTTAAGCAACACTTGACAAAGAACAGCAACTCTTTGGCAGACAAACCAAACGTTTTTTGCTGCTAAAACTTCAAAATTTGAAACATATGAGGCTAGACGCTGCTGAAGCTTTTCATCAAGCGTCAACCAAAGTGGTATAAGCATGTTATGAACTTTCTTTGCTCATCGCTAAAGCCAAGAAAGCACATACAATTAGAGAAAATCTTGTGAAGTCTTGTTTGTTGAAAGCAGCTGATACTGTGCTTGGTGACGAAACTCAGGAAAATTCGTTTTCTGACAATTCCATGAAAGGTCGCATCAATGACCTGACAAAAGATCTTGAACTTCAAGTTGTGGAGGCAGTGTTGGATTCCCCTTTTTTCGCAATTCAGTGTGACAATACCACTAATGTAGCACAATGCTGTCAGTTGCTTGTCTATGTTTGATTCATTAACAATGGAACTGTGAAGAAAGAACTGCTTTTTTCGAAGGAATTGATGACCACATCAAAGGCTTCTGATGTTATGAAAACAATTTCTGACTTTTTTGAAGAAAATAGACTTTCATGGGGAAAACTGGTTGGCGTATGCACAGACAGCGGTCCAGCGTTGCTTGACTCTCTTCCTGGATTTGTGACATTGGTGAAAGAAAAAAAATCCAGTCGTAACCACAATTCACTGCATCATACACAGACAAGCATTGACTGCTAACTCCCTTCCAGATGGCCAAATTTAATGAGTCATGTAGGTTACCAAAGTTGTCAATTTTGTGAAGAACAGAGCTTTAAATATGAGACTTTTTGCTGCTCTTTCCACAGATTTGGGAGCGGATCATAAAACTCTTGTTTCACACAGAGATATGATGGCTTTCCAAAGGTAACATGCTTTCGAGATTATTCCAACTAAAAGATGAAGTGAAAATTTTCCTCAAGCAACAGAAGAAGAGCTATATCACGCATTTACGGACCAAACGTTTCAACTTGGGCATATCTTGTGGACATTTTTAAATCTTTGAACAGCCTCAATTTGAAGCTGCAAGGAAACAATGCTGCAAACATTATAGCGTACCACGATGCCATCAAAGTGTTTATGGAAAAAATCCAGCTTAGAAAACACTGAACGCAAGCTCAGACACCTAACTTTTCGTCTTTTCTGACATTTTCATCCCTTGCTGGAAATGAAGGTTTCCAAGAAGTTTATAAAGAACATGCAAAGAACAAAACTGTTTCATCTAGACCACCTGGCTGACAAATTCATCCAATGTTTTCCAGACAACTTTTTTAGCAACCCCGTTCATAAATTAGTAAGCAGGACGTTCAACGTTGATGTCAATTCATTGCCAGAAGTACTGCAAGAACAAGCACTCTAAGGGTGTGTCTAGACTACATGCCTCCTTCGACGGAGGCATGTAGATTAGCCAGATCGGAAGAGGGAAATGAAGCCGCGATTAAAATAATCGCGGCTTCATTTAAATTTAAATGGCTGCCCCGATCTGCCGATCAGCTGTTTGTCGGCAGATCGGGGGAGTCTGGACGCGATGCCCCGACAAAGAAGCCTTTCTTCATCGACACAGGTAAGCCTCGTGAAACCAGGCTTACCTGTGTCGATGAAGAAAGGCTTCTTTGTCGGGGCATCGCGTCCAGACTCCCCCGATCTGCCGACAAACAGCTGATCGGCAGATCGGGGCAGCCATTTAAATTTAAATGAAGCCGCGATTATTTTAATCGCGGCTTCATTTCCCTCTTCCGATCTGGCTAATCTACATGCCTCCGTCGAAGGAGGCATGTAGTCTAGACACACCCAAAATGAAATACAACTCACTCGAGTGTGAAAGAATTTAAAAAACTCAAGCTTGGAGGAATTTTGCATAAAATATTTTCCAATTTACTCGAAAGATGGAGAAGTGCTACGTATTATTCTTCTGTTTTTGTCAACGTATCTCTGTGAGAAAAAAAGCTTTTCAAGTTTAGTCACATTAAAAACAAAACAAAGAAACTGACTCGATGTCGAAAACAATTTGCATTGCGCACTTTCATCTTTCAAACCTTCGATTTCCCAACTCGTAAAGAAAATGCAGCAGCATCCTTCACATTAAATTCGTTTGGTTTCTGCTATTTATATTAAATTACATTTTTATTAAATTTCTGTGTCAAGAAAAACTATTGGTGCTTGTTTTTTAATTTTAAATAAATTTTTTATACCAAGTTTGTGTGTTTATTTTTAATTTTAAATTGCAAATTGAATTTTTTTTGTTAAAAGGGGGACTGGATGATGGTAAAGAAGAGGTGTGGAGGCATGAGAGTTTCTCAAAAATCAAAAAGGGGGCGTGATGCCAAAAAGTTTGGGAACCGTTGACCTAATACAGATACAGTACAGGCTGGACTTCCCTGGTCTGGCATCCTTGAGACCTGAGCTGTCTCAAACCAGGAAATTTGCCACACCAGGGGAGGTCAGTGCTCCCCTGCTGGCTGCCCCTCTCCTGGGCTCTTCTCCTTGGGGTTCCCTGCCCTGCTGCTGGCCCCACAAACACTGGCCTGCCACAGTTCCCCACCCCGCTGCCTGCCCGCTGCCCCAAAGTCTCCTGGGGTTCCTGGCTGCTGCCATCTCAGCTATGGCTGCCCAGCCACCCCAAGCCACTTGTAAGGCCACCCCACTGCCACTGGGGGACTCTGTAGGATCCCTGGCTGGGGCAGTCCACCTCCACCAGGCTTGTTTCAGATGGGGGATTCCCCAGCAGAGGATTTCCTATGGTTCCTGACCAGGGCTGCCCAGCAGTTCCACTATAGCTAGGGGTTCCCTGGCTGGAGCCAGAAGACTCCTCTCCCACTGCGCCAGTCACCTGGCCATGCTAATGCCAGGAGCTCCATATCTGCCACCTGATTCCACTGATGCAGAGAATTTCCCCTGCGGGGGCTAGGGCTCCCTGGCCCTGCTAATGCCGGCATTCCCCAGACATGGTGGGGGG
The DNA here is from genome assembly GCF_052426305.1 of Pelodiscus sinensis. Taxonomy (NCBI): domain Eukaryota; kingdom Metazoa; phylum Chordata; order Testudines; family Trionychidae; genus Pelodiscus; species Pelodiscus sinensis. Next base: position 13,245,020 of record NC_143085.1, read on the forward strand.
TCCCCAAGATGCCTCATGGCCCAGCCAGGTCTCCCCAGCCACTGTGTTGTCTTAGCTGGCTCCCACTCCCTCCCCCAGGGCTTGTTGGTCCAGCCACATCCATGGCCCTGCCGGACCACAGAAGTTGCCAGACCAAAGAGTCCCAGATTTGGGAGATTCACCCTGAACTCTAGTGCAATCTCTATCATAAACTGAACTTAACGATTTTGAATTATGTACAATAAATGAGTTAAAAAAAGTAAAACTTTATAGAGCCTACAAGTCCACTCGGTCCTATTTCTTATTCAAACAATTTTGTTTACATTTGTAAAAGATTATGCAGCCTGCTTCTTATTTACAGTGTTATCTGAGCATCAGAACAGGTATCTGCATGGCACCATTGCAGCTACCATTATAAGATAGTTAAATCTTACATGCCAGATGCACTATAAGATTTGTATAACCCTTCATGCTTCAACAACCATTCCAGAGAACATGTGTCCATGCTGATGACCATTCTGCTCAACAACAATACAAAGAAGTGTGAACCAAAGCATGGTCATTTTCATCATCTGAGTCAGATGTCACCAGCAGTTCGATTTTTCTGTTTTGATAGTTCAGGTTTTGTAATCTACTTTCTAGGGATGCTCTTTGAAGACTTCTGAAATCATGCTTCTCATCTCTTCCCTCTCAGATTTTGGAAGACACTTCAGATTCTTAAACTTTGGATCAAAGTGCTTGGCTATCGATGAGAAATCTCAGATTTCATATTTTTGTTTTGTCAAATTTGCAGCAAAAGTGTTCTTAAAATGAACATGTGCTGAATCATCAGCTGAAACTGAAGTAATATGAAATATATGGCAAAATTCAAGTAAAAGCAGAGCTCAGCTGGGCCCTTGCACGGGAGCAAGCGGCAGCAAGCGGCCCGTGGCTGCATCCAGGTCTGCTTCTCACCCCCTCTTCCTGCTGGCCAGCCCCACAGACCCCCAGACACCCCTCCGCCACTGCTGCTTCCTTCCCCCCTTCCTCTGGGCTACCCCCTCCTGCCCTACAGTCCCTGACCCTCCCCCCCAGCTCTGCTTCCTACCCCCCTTCCGGCCAGCCCAGTCCCCTTCCCCTCCCTGAGTGGCGCCCCACCCTTCTTCCCCTCCCTCCCCATCCATGACACTCTACGCCGATCCCAGCTGAGCGGCACACCCGCCGGGCCCACGTGAGTGGCGTTCAGCTGGGCCCCGGAGGGGGAGCAAGCGGCGACAATGGGGGAGGGAAGCAGCACTGGTGGAGGAGTGTCCGGGGGGCCATGGGGCTGGCCAGCAGGAAGAGGGGGTGAGAAGCAGAGCGCTGCTCAGGTGGGCCCAGCGGGAGCGGCGGTCAGCTGGGCCTCTTGCTCCCCTGCCGGGAGCGCCGTTCAGCTGGGAGAGGCCCAGCGTGCCACAGCGCCCCAAGCAGGGAGGAGAAGGGGGCGGGGCTGGCCAGAAGAGGGGTGGAAAGCAGAGCTGGGGGGGGGGGGGAGGGGAAGAGAGGACTGGGGGCTGTAGGGTTTGCTAGGAGGATGGGGGGGGCCGGAGGAAGGGAAGTAGCACTGGTGGGGGGGTATCCAGGGGACCCTGCGGCTGCTTGCCGCCACGAAGCAAGGGGAAGGGGGGCGTGGCAGTATGTGTCAGCGTTACAGACACTGCGCTACTATATATATATGACAAGCATCATCACTAGCCACTGCAATGATGGCCGATGTATAAAGGGCCATAACAAATGTTTAGCATACCTGAAGTTATGTAACAAAAAACTATTTCTGAATTGCACTTTCACAATTAAGAAATTGCACTACCGTACTTTGAGATAACTGAAAAATATTATTTTATAGTGAAAATATTTGCACTGAAGAATATAAAGTGAGCACTGTACAGTTTGTATTTTGTGTTGTAGATGAAATAAATATATGGAAATACAGAAAAAATCCATAGTTAATAACATTCAACTGATATTCTACTGTTTAACAGTGCAATTAAAACTGGAATTCATTGCAATTAATTTTTTTAATTGCAATTAATTTTGAATTAATCATGCAAGTTAGCTGTGATTAATTGCTAGACCTAATTTTCACATCAAATTTGCCATGTGCCAGTTGCTGTTTGCCTCAAAAGCATGATATTGTTCTAGCGGAATCCTCTCTCTTATAAGTCGAACAAATAATCACTGTGCCATAACATGAAATTTCATAGATATCTTACATTGTTTTGGATGCATTTCTGATGACATTTGTCCTCAAAAAGACTAAAAAGGACTAGAAATAGTCCATGAAAACAGTTTCAACAGATATCTTTAGATTAAAGTAATTAATAGGACAGAAAGTACATGAGTATTTGATTTTCCCTTAATTCTGAGGATGTGGAAAACACAGGAAGCATAAAGTTACACAAAAGATTTGTTCACTGGACAAAGGGACTGTATAAAAAATACTTTTTAAAAATATTTAGCCCCAACAACCCTGCCAAGTAATATATCCTTTTTAATAAGTGGGTTAACTGAGGAAAAGAAAGGCAATATATGTTGCCCAAGTCAGCAACAGCTGGAAACAAAACCAGTTCCACACTCACTACAAAACCATATGTCTAATCAATCAGCACTGTGACTTTACAGTTCATCAGTATATTCCTAAGTAGAACAAATTGCCCTACAGACAATGTTAAGTGCTTATCAGCAGTGGCAGTATATTTTCTGGAATAGCAACAGCTTATCAATAGCTGTGAGATAACCAATGGGGTAAACATGAGGGGTGAGATAAACAAGAAATGGTGAAAAAATGAAACTGAAGTATTGATTTAAAGGACCAATAATGATAGCAGTGACATTTTAAAGTAATTTATTAAAGGAAAAAATGGAACCCAATATTAAACTTCAAAACCCTAAAGAGTCCAAGAGGCGGCACCTGTCCAGATGTAACACTCACCTGAAAGAAGTCTTGCCAGAGCTAGTCGTAAACCTGTAATTTGAAATTTGAAAAAAAACTTACAAAACAGTTGAAAACATAATTGATCAAACACCAGAAATGAAGTATAAAACGGTCAGTAAGTTTAAACAATATAGTTTACACACGATGGCAGAAAATGTACATCTTTTAACCAACAACTACTATTTCTCAAGTAAATGACACATCACTGAAAATGTAGAATCCAGTGTACGTAATCCAATCACAAGCATCTCATGTCTCTGAAATCTGTCTTTATGTGAGAAGAAAGAACCTGTAGCAGGAACTGATCCACAGTTTAACATTAGCAACTTCTTTGAATTCATGGACAATAAAAAGAGCATTTTTTAATCCAAAACGTGGTAGTTTCAAATTTCATACAGTAAATGAATCCCTTTACTCAGTTGCAAACAGTATACTGAGCCCCAACAGGCCTTCTGTATCATCTGATTTTGACCCATCTGCACTTTTTCTCTGTATTATTATTATTTCTAGACAGAAACCTGAAGCCTGAACAATTCTAAAGAATGCACAGGCTGAGCTAACCAGTGAGTTACTTTAACATCCCAAAGCAAATAACCTGTATTTTCCGTTTTAGTTCACATGTATTTTAAGCAAGAACATGGGCTACTCATTAGTGAACAAATACTTAACTCCAGCTCAGCTTCCCCACTCCCAGCCCTTCACTGTTCAGTGCTGTGGGGAACCGCTATAGAAAAATGCTTGCTTAAAAATAGCTTGATTTCAGAAAACGGTAAATACCCACTCCCATGGCTTACAGGATCAGTCTGCCAGTCCATCAAGGGAATGTATCCTTTCTAATGTTGCAATATTTTCAGAGTGGATTTGATTTAAATCAATTACAATTATATTTTAAATCGCTAGTAGGGAAGATTCAATTTAATTATGGTTTTCTACATAAAAGTGTATTCTTGCTGGTTTTCAAAACCATGATACACATTTCACCACAATTCAGATGCAGGTTTCATTTTTTTAAAAGGTACACACTACATTTTTAAACAGTGATTTATTTTGAAAACTTTTCACATTAGTTTTACAACTATAAACAAAAAATGAATGATTGTTTGATTTATTTCATTTGCCAAAGGTAACTGAAACAGATATTTATGAAGCCATTGGAAGGTGGCTTATCTCCAATTCAATAGGTAAATCATTAATAATTGGAGGATTTTCTTGTGCTGTATTAGGAGAACATCACGAGAGAGACATTTAAATTGTTTTATTTAACTAAAACAAGAATATTATACATTCTGGATTTTTTTCTTCAATGGCAAACATAATATTTTAACAAAGCAAGCATATGATTTTTTTAATTTAGTGAAACATTCAAGTATTTTTAAAAACAAGTTTGTTAAAATTATTTTAATTAGAATAGCGTAATTAAATTTAAACAAAAGTTAAACTGATTATGTCATCCAGATCAACATGAGAAACTTAAAATATTGGCTTCTTATTCATTGAATTTTTAAACTTTGCACATTTAGAGAGCAGTAAGGGATTGACTTTGTGTACACAAATTTGCAGAGGGACAGTAGGGTTGAGGTCTATTATTTCTCACCTCTATATAATATTTATTTGAAAACATTTTTGCTGTTAACAAGCAGGTTCTCTCTGGAGACAAATCCACAATTTGAGAACTACAAAACTAAGCATCTCTGATGGTATCTTCTAGAGCAGGGGTCACAACCTATGGTTTGCGAGCTAAATATGGCTCACTAGGGAGCCAGTTATGGCTCTTTTGCTGCTGGACCTCAATTCCCTCTTGTTGCCCTCACAATAGAGAGCCCACATTGGTGCTCCAGCATTGTGTCCCGCCTCCCCACTGCAAGTTTGGAGTGCAAGTTTCCTGCAGACGGGAAGAGGGGCAAGAAAACCCTGAAACTTCCTGTCAGATACAACTTGCAGGGAAAAAGTGGCATCCCTAGCTGGCAGAACAGCAGCACAGGAATGCGCTTCCTGGAGCAGTGGTCCCCAACCTTTCGTGGCTTCTGGGCACCCAAGGGCGGGGCCACTCACATGCCAGGCCTCCAGTGGCGGGGCCGCTCACGCGCCACACTTCCAGGGATGGGGCCACGCATGCGCCATGCGCCCGGGGGTGGGGGCTGCCCATGTGCCATGCGCCCAGGGCCAGCACCACATATATGCCATGCGCCGGGGGGGCAAGGGAGGCCAGCCCAGAGGTTTCGGCAGGCACACATAAATGCCCCAGCAGGCGCCATGGCGCCCGCAGGCACTGCATTGGGGACCACTGTCCTAGAGGCTTTTCCTGCTGCTGCTATTGGCCAGAACCTGGCTAATGAGAGCAGCGGGGAGGCAGTGCCTGGGAGCAGAGCATGATGCAAAAACAAGCAGTCCCTTATCCCAAGTCGAGACCCCACACTCCCAGGGCCTTCACTGACTTCCCTGCCAAGACTTCACATTCTTAGCCCCCTCACTCATTCCCTCTGCTGAAACCTGGCATCCCCAGCCCCCCTTGCTCACACCCTCCGCTAATGCCCCGCATCCCCAGCCCCCTTGCTCATGCTCTCTGCTGAGACCCTGCAACTCATTATCCATTTTTAAAGCCTCTTTCAAAATCACGTGCCCTCTGGAGCAATCTGCTACAGAAATGAACAGTCTGGAAGAGTATCTGAAGTCCTTTGTTCTATCTAAGTAAAAAGCAATCTCCCATCGAACAAAGAGTGGAGTTGCACTGATTAACGTCAGGATGAGGCTTTTGGTGGAAAACAGTAAGTATATAGGTTCACTGAGGTGGAATTATGAAACTATCTTTGGAAGAAATTTCAGATGTGGTCTTAACACAACTTTTTGTTTGTAGGCGATAAATGGTGGATCCACCATGAGCACTGTCAACTCGCTGACCCTTCTGGATGTCATGATTGCGAGCAAGAAAACAACATTAATGGAAAGGTGCCACAAGGAGAACATTGCCATCAATCCAAACAGAGAGCAGTTCAAGGGTGTTAAGGAAAAGGTTGAGATCCCAACATGACACTACTGGCCTTATTAGGAGAAAGATATTATTGAGACCCTTTAAAAATGTCTTAATGGTCAGGTGTGAAAAAGTGTGACTGTATGATACGATGCTCACTAGAAATAGCTACTAAGTGGACCTTTACTGATGAATTTGAAAGATTCTGTTTCTTTAATAAAATGAGGTACTCCAAGACCATCATCAGCTGCGTTGAACGAGCCTGAAGTGCTTTCTGGGTGGCCCACCTAAAGAAACAGTGCATTTCTGCAAATAGGACTTTCCTGAACACTCGATGATACAGTTCATGATTAGAGTATGAACTGCTTCCAAACAGGGGAGGTCCTGTGTAATCACCCTTGGAGGAGCCAGGCCTTGAGATGGAACCTGCAGACATCAGGATGAAGAATGCAACTCTAGTCCGGAGATAGCATGTCTGGCCATCGTGGAAGAGGAATAGGAGGAGCAACTGATAATTGGGACAGGTAAGGAAATCAGGTCTGTCTGTGCCATGCGTGTGCTATCATGATTACTTTGGTCCTGTCCTGTTTTATTTTTTGTATGACTTTGCTGAGGAGGTGAAGGGGCAGGAACGCGTATGTATAGTAGATTGTGAGACCCGCTGATCATCATGCCATCTCCCATGGAACTCTTGCCCCGTCTCACTCTGGAGCAATTCCTGGGACATTTGGTGTTGTGGGATGCGGCAAATAAGTCTATTTCTGTAAAGCCCCACTTCTGGAAGATAGTACATACAGCATGAGGATGTATATTCCAGTCATATTTTTGATTAAATATACGTCTCAATTGGTCCGAAGTGACATTTTGCTTGTCTGGGAGATACACTGCTGATATAGCGATCTGACGGTGAATGCATAACTGCCACAACACGGGAGTTTCCTTGCAGAGATGGTATGAGCCGGCCCCACCTTGCCAATTTACGTAAAACATGCAAGCAGCATTGTCTGTGAGTATTCTCATTGACTTGCCCTGAATTAAGGGAAGAAGATTCTCACATACACTTCTTATTGTGTGAAGTTCTAGGATGTTGATGTACAGGCCTGATTTTGGAGGTGACCTTCTTCCCTGGGTGCTGTAGGCATTGGTGTGTGCACCCCAGCACTCTAGGGAAGGATTTGTAGTTATGTATATGGACAGGGTTTAAAAGGGACGCCGAAGCAGAGATTGTTGGCCTGCAACCACCACCTAAGGAATTCCCTGGCCTTGTTTGTGGGATTCAGCAGTTTGTATAAAATGGTGCTTGTGAGGCCGAAAGCATGTATGAAGCCATGCCTGCAGGCATCACAAGTATAGCCCGGTGTGTGGGACTACATATATTGTCATGTAGACATATTACATAGGTTTCAGGCACTGTGACAGATATTGTAGAGCTGTCCTTACTGTCTTTACTAGTGTGGCCAATGCGTGGAACTTTTGTATTGGTAGTCACGCCTGCTCTTGTACCCAATCTAATGTGAGACCTATGAACTCCAACTCCTGAGACGGGGCAAGATGCGACTTTGTGTGTTTATCTGAAGGCCCAGAGTGCCAAACAGTTGAAGTGTCCCTGTGATGTACTGCATGGCATTTTGTTCTGTAGGAGCTACTACCAGGCAGTCGTTTAGGTAAAGGGAAATTACTATTCCTGATTTTCTTACTTGAGCCACTGCCACAATGAGGATCTTGGAGAAAACACTGGTGCTGAGGACAGGCCAAGGGGAGGACTCAGTTTTGATAGTGTTGATCTTTTAGAGTAAACCTGAGGAATTTTCTATGTGAAGGCCAAATTGCTATGTGGAAATATGCATCCTGCCGGTTGAGGGACAACATCCAGTTTCCTTTTTCCAGGATTGTAATTATCTTTCCTAGAGTTACCATGGTGAATCACTGCCTTTTAAAGTACTTATTCAGCCTGCACAGGTCCAGGATAGGTCTCCAACCTCTGGATTTTTTTTGGAGCGAGAATAAAAGCTCTTTCCCCTATAAAATGGTGGTATAAGTTTTATTGCCCCTCTCAGGAATCATTTGTGAATCTTCTGTTGAGACTTGTGAGAAGGGTCCCTGAAGAAGAACAAAAGAAGGGGGTTGGGTAGAGGAAAAGTACGGAAGGGAATCATGAGTCCTTTTGCTATAACTTCTAAGCCCCATAAGTCTGTTGTGATCCTGGACCATGAATGGTAGAAAAGCTGAAGGCTGAATAGGTACTGACTGGCTGGTAGAAACAATGTTGACCCCCTACCAGATGTTCAAAACATCTGCCTGTCATTGGAGGACTGGGATGTTCTGGGTTACTCTTGAGGTTATCTATGCTTCTGTTGTCTCTGCCGATGTCTAAGGTCATAACTTCTCTAGGAGGAATATGACAATGATGCCCTGCCTTGGGGCATGTAAAGGCAGTTCAATTTCTTTTTGGGCTGAGGGACATACATGCCCAAGGTATGGAGTGTAACAAATGCACTGAAGCATCTGAGGTTGCAGAAAAAAAGCTTCTGTCTCTCAAAGGTAAGTCCTTCATCATGTTCTGCACCTCCTTAGGGAATCCATAGAGGTGCAGCCAGGAGACTTGACTCATGACAGCTGATGTGGCCAAAGACCCTGAGACAGTATCAACTGCATCCAGCGACACCTGCAGTGCTGTGTTTGCAATAAGGACCCCTTTGTCTATGTTGGAACTGAATGAAGATTTATAGTCCTTAGGCAGCTGTTCAATAAAGGTGTTGATTTTTTCAAAACAATGGTATTTTGCTAACAATGCTGAACGATTCACTATTCTGATCTACAGGGATGCTGAGGAGTATGATTGTCAATGTCCAGTCTCTTCCATTCCTTGTCATAGGGAGTAGAGTTATATCGGGTCTGCTTGCCCCAGTGAGGGCTACATCCACCATGAGCGAGTTTGGTGCTGGGTGCATGAACAAAAATTCAGCCCCGTTAGCAGGAACACAATACTTCCTGTCATCTCATTTTGACATTGGGGAAATGAAGGCTGGTGTTTGCCACAAAATTTTTGCAGGATCCAGTATGGCCTCGACTGACAAGGCTATTTTTAGATGATGGCAAAGCTTGTCATTTATCAGTCAACTTGTGTTAAACCTCAGGAACTCCAACTAAGACGACGTAGAGGGAATCAATCACTCTTGTATAGGTCTTGAAAAGACCTGAAGTCATTGCCCACCACTGGCAGGGGAGGCATTATCAACTCATAGGAAGAAGATGATGAAATGTGTGAAGGAGGCAATGTGTCTTCCTCCTGTGTCCTCCAGATCACCTCTCTCTTCCTGTGTGATGTCAAATGGTTTGGGGACCACTGCTTGAGGTCTTGCTAACACTGTCAATTACAGTGCTGGTACCCACCATTGTGAGAGTGGGATGGGAGGGAACCATGGAAATGGTTGCCACATCTGGGGTTGGCTCTGCTGTTGCTGCAGCTGAGAGGATAGTTTCGGAGATGAATGTCGTGGGGAGAAGGAAATTTCTTCCTCATCCTCACTGTCACTAAAAAGAGGAGGGGGCCAAACCTGATGGTGTAGTGAGTCTGCCTGGGCCCTCTAATGTAGGTGTAGCTTTGGTAACAAATAACTGTGTGCCCAGTACCAACACAACTGACAGCTCTTGATGAGTGATAAGTAGCCCTGGTGGAGGAAAGACCAATGCATCCCCATTGCTTCGATGTGGTTGATAATGGAGAAACTTCAGTATGCGGTGCTCATACCAACTGTGCCAGTATCTGTACTGGCAGTTCTAGTCAGCCCTTAGCTATGGTCTGATGCACTGGTTTGGATACCGACTACATCAGTACCAATGCTGTTGGTACCAATGGCACAGGGCCATCTTCTTCAGCTTCGGTACTGAGACAGAGCATATATCTATAGAGGACACTGCCCCACGGGGTTTGTCCATACTGGCATCCCTGGTGCCTGCACATCTCCACAAGCCTGTACCCTGGATGCCAAGGAAAGCTTTTGCTGAGGGGATAAACCCAGGCCTAGGCAAAATACAGCCTGCAGGCTGGATCCGTCCCACAGAACCACTGGATCCAGCCCACAGAAGCAGCAGGGAGCCCCAGGCAGGCTCCCCTGCTTGCCCCGCAGCCCTGAGCAGAAACGTGGTTGCCAGGCTTCCTTTCAAAAAACTGGTTGGGGGGGGAGGGGGAGTTCAGGAGCTACCCTGCCCACAGCATAATCCCATTAGCTGGTTACTGGCCAGAAATTAGCCAATGGGTGCTGCTTGTTTGAACAACAGGCATCCAAGAACCACCACACCCCCTCTCCTCAGCTCAGTTATTCACTGAAGCACATGGACAAGCAAACAGGCAGACTAGCTGCTGGAAAACGTTTTAAGCTCTGCAAGTCTTAGCTCTGCAGACAGGCAGGCAGGTTTGGCTGCTGGCTGGAAAGTCTCCTGGCCACAGCCTGCTTTGGCACTCCAGCTCCTCCCTGCCCCAAACCTCTGCCCGCCCCAACTCAACATACCCAAACCCTGTGTCCCCTTCTTGCACCCATATCCCCTCCTGGCACCTCAATCCCCTACACTAGCTCACAATTCCCTTCTACCCTAAGTCAATTCCCAAACCCTGCACTCCAGTCTCCTGCCCTAAGTCACAACCGCCTTCTTCACCCAAACACTCTCTCAGACTCCAGTCTCCCTCCTGCAGTCCAATCCCTTACCACAAGCTCCCTTCTGCACCCGACCTCCATTCCAGATCCCACATCTCCTCCATTAATATCATAGACTGGTGCAGCCCTCAATCACTTCCAAAATCTTGGACTGGCCCCCAGTCAAATATTATTGCCCACTCCTGAGAACTTCTTGGGACGTGCACTTCCTCTTAGCCATTTTCTTGGCTGGAGGCTTGCTCAGTGCAGATGATCCTTGGTCAGAAGCCACTGTCGGTGAGGTAGAGGTTGGAGAGGCCTGAGATACTCTGCTTTCTCCACTGTGAAGAGTTTTAACTCAGCTCTCTCACTTACAGATATCTCAAAGAGAGCTTCTTACAGTGATGGCAGTTTTTTGGAGAATGAGTCTGTACCAGACAATGAATACAGTGGGCATGCCTATCAGAGATGGGGACAGACATTCTGCATATCAGGAATCCTTTAAATCATGGGGAGCCTGGCATGACTACTCTATTCCTAATAACTATAAAAAAATCATCAATAATATTACAGTGTACATTTTCAATCACACAAACTGGCATTCTTATATGGCTGTTTGCTGGCCATTTGTTCTGAATTTTGATGTAGTTCGGCTCTTTGCTTTGAAAAAGTTGGCAACCCTTGTTCTAAACCGGGGTGGACAATAATTTTTGCCCAGGGGCCACTTCAAAAATTTTTGAAGTAGCCCCAGGCCACCACAGAAGGGGTGTGGCCTAAACAGGAAGGGTGGGGTCTAAATGGGAAGGGGCAGGGCTACCCTGTCCCAGACCATGATTGGTCTGGGGGTGGAGAAGCCCCTTTGCCCCCCTTCCTACTAGACACCCATGCCCTAGAAGAGTACACTTGGCACGCTCCCCCACCTTCGGGCCAATCAGGGTCTGGGGGCGGGAGAGTGTGAGAAGCCTCATCCCACCCTTCGAGGAGCACGTGGCACTTTGAAGTGCCGTGAGATCCTCTCAGGGTGGGGGCAAAGCAAAGAAAGCTGCATGCAGCTCCCCTGCCCCCACACGCTGAGTGGCCTGGGGGCAGGGGAGTGCCCAAAGCCTCCTCCACTCTCCCCCTGCCCTGCGAGCAACATGCAGTGCTTCAAAGCGCCGCATGCTCCTGACAGGGCAGGAGGAGGCATCATGCGCTCCCCCTCCCCCAGGCTCACTACGTCCAGGACCTATCCCAGCAGCAACTCTGCATTTTAAGAGTATTAGGAGCCAGGCAGGCAGCCAGCTTGGTTCAGTCCCAATTAGTGCTGGGTTTGGGAGCTCAGAACCTCCCTCCACCCATGGAGAGGAGCTGCTACCAACTCACAGGCTGACAGGCAGCTGGCCCATGAGGGGAGTTGGTTTTTAAATTGGGTCCTCTCATGGACCAACTCATGCCTGGCACCCTGTGCTGTTACCTCAGATAGAATTCTATAGTCTCTGGGGGCGGTGCCAGCAGCCAGTGGCAGGGGGCTCCACTCCCAGGGAGCCCCCTGCCACTCTGCACTGCTGCCTCAGATACTGATAAACTTATACAGAGGCAGCAGCATGGGGTGGCAAGGTGCTCCCAACAAGCAGGGCCAGAGCACAATGGCTGCTGGCCACGCCCTCAGGGACTACAGAATAGTCACGTAACCAATAAAATTCATGATGTTACTCAACTATTCAATTAACTGATATCTAAAATCCCTAGATTTGGTGAACCATGCCTCCAATAAAAATAGAGGCCTCATGACTCAAAAGGTATAGGTGACAAATAGATGATTTAGTTTCAAAACCTTATACAATTTTAAAGTTTGCGTCATACTGAAATCTAGCATACTAAATTACCAGCTCAAGGAAAAAAAGAGCTTAAAGCATTACTGCTTTTAAGGGAGAGATGAAACATTCATCACTCTGGTCTGAAGATTTCAGCTGGCTGTCAACAGAAAGTCTGCAGGTGCTTTGGCCCAGTATCAGAATAACATTTAAGAACATGGTTAACTTCAAATCTATTATTGGGTCCCATTAACATCAATAGGACCAAAGTATCTGCTTACACAAATATTTATCTGCTTACACAAATATTTATCTTAGTCAACAATTTAGCTAAGGATTGTATATTAATACAATATTAGTCAATAGGGTGCCTCCTAAAAGCGCTGCAAGGACCACAGGGCCAGTGAAGCAGTCTCCCACTGGCTCCGTGCCTCCCCTTGGCATTTCAAAGAGGCTGTGCTGCATGGAGCCCTGGGTCAGCTGAGGACTTCCCCACAGCCTCCAAATGACATTTCAAAGTGGCAGCACCACACGGCATTGCCATTTTGAAGTACTCCCTCCTCTTTCCTCCCCTTGCTGCCTCTTTCTGATAGAAACAGTGGGAGGGAGGGGTGAGTGACTAGTTGACCAGCCTGTCCACTATCTGATAAGCATTTGTTTATTGGATAATCCACTAGTTGTTTACGTCCCTGATGTATACACTTTATTTACAGAAGTTTAAAAGAAAGCACCATGCATAAATAAGTGGTAATTTATTTCTATGTGTGTTCTGCATATGACCTAATACAGTGGTCAATACACCCAAGATCATTTTTTAAATCTCCGAACAGGCGAAGACCTACCGCTCCCCCACTTTCTTGAAGCCCCACCCCTTTCTTGAAGCCCCGCCCTCTCTATTCTCCTCCTGTCCATCATTTGCTATCCCTAGCCCTTACTTACACACTCTGATAAACAGTTTATTTTTAAATTATGTGATGTATAAAATTAAAATCACATGTTTATAGCTATGAAATAAATGGTCTGTTTTTTATTCATGCTATTTAAATCTAAAATGAAGCATTTATAATTATTTATTTTGTGGGGACAGAGTTCTGCGGCTGGGGACAAGGGAGAGGGAACAGAGAGCTGGGAGGGCAGAGGACAGGGTTCTGCAGCAGGGGACAGAGTGCCAGTGGGGACAGGAATAGGGACAGAGTTCTGTGGCTGGGGACAAGGGAGTGGGGACAGAGTTCAGGAAGTGGGGACAGGGGAGTGGGGACAGATTTCGGTGGCTGGGGACAGGAAAGTGGGGACAGAGTTTGGAGAGTGGGGACAGAGTTCTGTGGCTGGGGAGTGGGGTGCCAGTGGAGGCAGAGAGTCCCCTGTATCTGCCTCCTCCCAGGATTCCCCCACCCCCAGAGGGAAACCAGCACGTGCCTGCCCCGGGGCTGACCCACCCGCAGTGCAGGGAAGCCCCGCGTGCGCCTGCCCCGGGGCCAACCCCGCGCAGGGAAGCCCCCCGCGTTCACGCCACGCCTGCCCCGGGGCCAACCCCCCCGGCGCAGGAAAACCCCGCGTGCACCTGCCACAGGGCCGACCCTCCCAGCACTGGGAAACCCAGCGCGAGCGCCTCCCCCGGGGCTGACTCACCCCTCCCGTGCAGTGCAGGGAGCCGATGCTCCCTCCCGCAGTACACCCGGAAGAGCAACTAGCGCTACTTCCGGAATCGCCGAAGTGGCGCTAAGCTGTGGGACTTCTGTCCATCCCCAGGAAGCCTACACTACCTTCATTTTCACTGGAAGTAGGTAGTGGGGCTTCTCGGGGGTAGGAGGGAAATGGGAGCAGAGCAGAAAGGACGCCTCGCGATCGACTGGTCGAGGCCTCGCGATCGACCAGTCAATTGCAATCGACCTGTTGGTGACCACAGACCTAATACATACATTTGGAAAGAAGACTAATCATTTTACTGATAACCTGTCACAGTTAAATGACACAAAAATCCTTAAAATGCATTTGATCGATCCAATATGATGTCAGCGATACAATAAGTTTTCTGTGTTTAAAGTTACCTGCTTTTGGGAGGAGAGGAAAACTTTCTGGCACAATGGAACAGATTAAGAACATGGAAAACGGAAATAAACTTTCTTGCTTTTATCAGTTTTAATTAGATCTCCAATTCTGACAAAGCTTCTTGGGGCAGGAACTGTGTCTGTGCGATATACAACAATCAAACTATCAGCACATAGGTTTCATGTTTTGTTTCATGATTATTTATCTTAAATGATCACTCAAGGCACTATCAAAAATCAGGCGCCTAAATGGAAATAATCTTCTAATGAAGGACATGGAACATTGTATTCAATATGTTTCAGATACCACAGAACAGTCATTTAATATAGGAGGTTGTCAAATAAGAACATCTTCATGAACATATCTATCTACTTATGTTCATCTTTAATTTTGGATCAAGGGTGCTTCACAGTACAAAGTCCCTGTTCAAAAAACTAGTCTACAAAAAAGATGCTAAAACGAAGTCACAACTCAATGGGATTTCCTCTTATCTATAGGCCTTAAAGAGATATCACAGGAAAAACAAGAAAAGGGCAAATACAGAAATCATCTATAAAAAGGGACATAAGGAAAATGAAGCGAATTACAGGCCAGTTAGCTTAATTTCTGTACCATGAAAGATAATGGAGCAAATAATTAAGGAATCAATTTGCAAATATCCGGAAGTTAATAAGGTGATAAGTAACTGTCAGCATGGATCTGTAAAAAACAAATCCTGTCAAACCAACCTGACAGCTTTCTTTGACAGAGCAACAAGCTTTGTGGTTAAGGAAGGAGTAAATGTGATATATCTAGATTTAGTAACACTTTCGATACAACAACAACAAAAGCAGTCATGTAGCACTTTAAAGACTAACAAGATGGTTTATTAGGCGATACACTTTCCTGGGGCAGAACCACTTCTTCAGATCATATTCTGAAAGTGAATTAGCATGACCATTATATAACAGAGGGATACAATGAAGAAGTAAACAAATTATACAGCTACAGAAATTATCAGCTACAGAAGGTGGGGTAAAGGGGATAAGGAAGAAACAAGGAAGAATTGCTTATTGTAAGTGTCAATTAGGTGGCTAATCTGGAGTTACTACGAATATCAAAAAGGTCTTTGTAATGTGTAAGATAATTATCTAAATTAAGACCCATTCACAACTGTCGAATTTTAGCATAAATAAAAGTTCTGAAGTCTCCCTCTATAATCTGGTGTTAAAGTCTCTTTGAAGTAAAATAGTGATAGAAATGTAGCCGTGTTAGTCTGGGGTAGCTGAAGCAAAATGCAGGACAATGTAGCACTTTAAAGACTAACAAGATGGTTTATTAGATGATGAGCTAGTGGGTCTGGCCCACGAAAGCTCATCATCTAATAAACCATCTTGTTAGTCTTTAAAGTGCTTCTTTGAAGTAAGACACATATTGTTAGGTCTTTAAGGGAATGGCCAGTTTGATTAAAATGTTGGCTAACATTTTGGTTTCTCTGTGTGGAGATGTCTGATTTGTGAACATTGATTCTCTGATGAAGTGACAGACCAGTTTGTCCAATATACATCGCAGCATATATCACATTGCTGAACGTACAGAAATAAGAGCCCTTGATCGCATAACTGACATGGTTAGGTACAGTGATGGAGAGACGAGGTTGGGGGAGGGGGTTTCCAGTGAATGCTAGGCTCAGGTTTGGAGTGGGGTGGGGTGGGGAAGGGAAAAGGTGTGCATGAGTGTTATGATGCTGCAGCCACATGGGGGCTTGGCCCCAACTGGGGGCTTGTTGGCCAGGCTTCATTTTAAATAAAATATGTCTCAAAATGTTTCAGCATTGTCTTTATTTATGAGAGGGGCAGGGAACCTGTTTTGAGTCAGGGGTCACTGACCCACAGAAAAGTCAATCCGGGCCACACAAGTGAGATGATTAAAAAAAAACAACCCCTCCAAAAAACCCCAAGCCTCACTAATGTTGCCCCAACTGAGACACCTCAATCCCCTGGCACTCCAGCCCCAGGCCAAATTAACTCTTCTGGGGTTTCAGGGTTAGTGGAATTTGTGGGCTCCTCTACAGTCTGAGGTAGGACTAAAAATGAGAAATCCAGTGTGCGGGACAGGGCTGCCAGTGAGTGGGATAGGGATGGAGGTACAGAATCTGGATGGAAAATAGGGTACAGGAGCAAGCTAAAGGTAGATGTCTGGCCAGGAGGGAAGGGGCTGAAGCAAGGTACACATGGGGGTCTGGCCAGGGGGAAGGGGCAAGGTGCTGGTGGTATTTGGGCAGGATACAAGGAGTCTGGCCCTGGGGGCAGGTGCTGGTGGGGGGGGTGTCCAGCCAGGGAGCAGGGTGCTGGTGGGGGCTGAGGCAGGGTGCTAAGGCAGGGGGCTGGTGCAGGGTACTCATGGGGGTCTGGGTGGGGGGAGGGGACAGGGACAGCTCAGGCCCGCACCTGGGGATCCTGCAGCTGCTTGCCAGGTCCAGGAAGTGCATGGGCTGCTCCCCCTTTCCCCAAACAACTGGTGTGGTACCTGAAATGTCGGTCCATCATGTGCTGGGGGCTTCCTTCCCTCTGCTGCCTTACTGGGGGCAGAGGGAGTAGGAGTCCTGGGACTGTGCCAGCTCCAACTGCTCAGATAGCGCATGCTGTCATGGGGAGCAGGGTGCACACTGCCTGAGCAGTTGAAGCTGGCACAGTCCTGGGACTCCAACCCTGTCACCTCCTCCCCCACCCCCCGCTGCTCAGGAAGAAGCAGAGGGAAGGAAGTCCCCGGCTCACAATGAATCCTCCATTTCAGATACCATGCTGGCTGTTTGCACAGGGTGGGGAAGAGCAGCCTGAGCACTTCCTAGACCTGGCATGCAGCTGAAGAACTCCCCCCCACCCCACAGGAAGCTCGCGATACCTCCATTGTCACTGGAGGTAGCATCAGCACTGGGTTCTTTTTGGGCATGGGGGAGAGTGAGGGGGACTCCCCGAAAGCCTTGTGATCAACTGGTCAAGCCCCCGGGCTTGACCAGTCGATCACGATTGACAGGTTGGTGGCCACGGTGCTAATACATATCCCAGACTAGGAAAAAATTAGGTAGTATTACCTAATATTCTACCTAACACATTCAAAAATCCTTACATTCAACCAGCTAAGCAGATGTTAGCAGCAATACTGTTAGCCAGTATGTCTTAGCTAAGATAGTCTAACACATGCCCTTTATTTTTGACTAGACAAGGCATACTCAGATCAGAAGAAATCCAAAACCTAAGAAAAACAAATCAATATTACACACATGAATAAATGCCAAACACAAGAGACTGATGAACTATACTGACTCAATGCCAACAGATTCTTTTCCTATCCATCTGCCTAACACATTACACAAAAACCTCCAGTCCCATAAAAATTCCTCAAGAATAGGAGTATCTTCGACTAAGACCTGAAAGTCCAGGTTTTGGTAGAACAAGAAGTGAATTACAGAGTTAAGCATCTGTTATTATGAGCATTCACCTGTAGCTCTTTCCAATTTAAATTGAAGATCCACTAACTCTTATTTTTGGCAAACTTTTCAGACCAAAGCAACAAACTACATCAAAATTCAGAACATCTGGTCAACAAAGAGCCAGTGTAAGAATGCTCATTTGCATGACTGAAAACATACAACTTAATATTATCAATAAGTGACATGAAGATTAATAATAGTATAAATGAAACATTGTATTTACTGCCTATTTAATCGGGATGTAGACTATGGATGGGGTGTAGGAGTCAGGGTCAGGGTGTATGAGGGATTCAGGTCAGGGGGTTGGGATGTGTGGGAGGTACAGTAGGAAGGACAGGGCATTGATGGTGGGAAAAGAGTATGTGGGGAACCTGATTACCTTTCCTGGCCAGGGCTGGGCTGCTGCACCTGGGTTGGATGAGGGGCTAGGCCAGGACTACTGCAGCCAGATTGTGGCTTCTCCTCCAACCCATGCTGCAGCAGCAGGAGGGTCATCACCAGCCCTTCTTATGGCCAGATGGGGGTCAGACCAAGGGCCTGCCCAAGGATCAGGGACAGAATGCTGTGGCCAGATGGGGCATGGGACACAGAGCCTTGTTGGCTAGTCTTCATTTTAAATAAAGTAAAATACTATGTCCAACGCAAAAGATTTCAACAAGATCTTTATTTATGGCAGGCGTGGGGAAACCTTTTTTGGATCAGGGGCCAATGACCCACAGAAAAATCAGTTGGGGACAACACAAATGAAAGGGAAAAAAAATCCTCTCCAAAAAAGCCCAGTCATCACTGAGGTGGCTCCCAACCGAAACATCTCACTCCCCTGGTGCTGCAGACTCATCACATGGGAACGGCCAGGGAAGACTGAGATTCAAAGCTTCGGGCCAGATTAACTCTTCTGGGCTTCTAGAGTTAGTGGATTTTATATGCCCCCTAGGCTCTGCGGTGGACCCAAAATGAGGGTTCAGTATGCAGGACAGAGCTGCCAGTCAGTGGGATAGGATTGGACGTGAAGGATCTTGGCAGGAGGAGGGGTGCAGAAAGGGTTGAGGGTATGAGGTCTGGATGGGAGATAGGGTGGAGGAGCAGGCTGGGAATAGGTTGTCTGGCCAAGGGTAATGGGCAGGAGCAAGGAAGGTGCAGGAGCAGGCTGGGCAAGCGTGTCTGGCCAGGGGGAAGGTGCAAGAGCAGGCTAGGGCATGAGGGGAAGGAGAAGCACTTATTTCCTTTTCTGCAGCTCCCAACATGGTAGCCAGGCACTGACACCTGCTGCTACCATTGGCCAGATGGGAACAGCGGGTAAAGCCTCCAGGAATCACATTCCTGCACTGCTGTTCTCCCATCTGAGGGAGGGGAAAGACAAGTGGCAGCAAGCACAGCCGTTTTCTCCCCATAAGACAAGATCCAGCAAGGAGGCTTGGGGCTTTCTGTCCTCTTCACTCTGCCTCCGGCTTCCTGGAGTCAGACGCTGATCAGTTTCAGCAGCGGCTGAATCAGGACGCCTGGGGCAGAGCAGCTGGAGGGCAACTCTGCCCCAGGCGTCCCCAAGAGCAGCTGGGGTGCTGCCGGGTTGGTCTCACCGCGCCAAGGGTTGGCGCTACCGGAAACTGACCAGAAGCGGCTGAATCAGGGACGCCTGGGGCAGAGCCGGATTATCAGAAGGGGGGGCTATGAGAGGTCTAGGGTGGCATCCCCCCCACCCCAGACCCCTCATAGCCCCCCCTTCCGATAGTCCGGCAAATCTGATAATCCGGCACCCCCTGGGTCCTAAAGGTGTCGGATTATCGGATGTTTACTGTAGCTGGTAACAGAACGGTTAGAATAGTTGAGTAACCGCATGAATTTTTATTGATTACTCAACTACAGTAAAATCTTGAGTACAATACGCACATATGTATAGTGCGCACCCTGAGTTTAGACTCTTAAAATCATGAAAAAAAACAAATTCCTAAGTATAATTCGCACCCATTATACAGGAGAATGGGAAGAAAGGAAACCTGCTCCCCGCCCAGCTGCCGTACGCCTAGCTCACGATTGCCGGGGTAGCCTCCCCCACCCAACTGCCGGCACGCTGAGCTTGCACCTGCCGGGGCAGCACTTACAACCATTTGTGTAAGTGCGGACCTACCCCTCCCCCGCCCCATGGCTGTGCATTTAAAGTGTATTAGAAGCCAGGCTGGCAGGCATTCCAGCACACACCGGCCCCACCCCAGAGGCAACACTGTAGGGTGGCAGGCAGCTGGTCTGCCAGGGGAGCTGGTTTTTAAACTGGCTGGCTGCTGGCCAGCCTGCTAAAAAAATTACTGGCAAGAGGGGTGGGGGACAAAATGTGAGTAGTCTATAGTACTAACCTAAAAGCTTTTTACTTGTTGATTAATTTACTATACTATTACATCCTTAGTCCACAGCAGCCCCACACATGCCTACAGCTCCAGCCCCATCATGCACCAGGTGGGGGCAGGCAAGACTCCAGTTCCAACTACACTGCAATGACCCCAAGCAGTGGTAGGCTGGACCCTAGCTGCGCCCCAGATCCCAGCACCTGGTGGGAGTAGGCAAAACCCTGGTCCCAGCCACACTGCAGCAGTTTAGGCTGGGGCAGACAGGATCCCAGCCCCGGCTATCCCACAGCAGCCCTGCCATGCCTGTCCATAGTCCTGAGACTCCCTCTCCAGCTGCCCTGGCCAACCAACAACTAAACTATACAATTTTAATTGTTTAACCAGTCAATTGTTTTGAATGATATTTGCATCCCTACTTTAAAGTTTTGTATTTGCGTGCAGTCATGTAAAAAAATAATTCTGCATTTATAAGTTGCAGTTCCATGATAAAGAGCTTGCTGTACAATATCTGAATGAAGTGAATTGAAGAGTACTATTTTTCATTTACCGTGCAAATATTTGTAATAAAAAACAAAGTGAGCAGTGTATACTCTTCACTGTAATTGAAATCAGTATATTTTACAATGTAGAAAAACATTAAAAATATGTATAATACATTTAAATTGGTGTTTTATTACCATTTAACAGCACGATTAAAACTGATTAATCAAAATTGTTTTTTAATCTTATAATTAATTGCAATTTAAAATGTTTGACAGTCCTAGTAAATGGACTATTCTGATGTTTCATGCTTCGAAGTCCACATGCTCAGCTTTTAAAAATACACAGTAAATAATGCAAGTTAGTGAACAAAGTTCAGAGCAAAAGAAGTTATGCCCTTTGAATATTTCAGCAGTGCCATAAACTTAGGGTGACTAGTTGTCTCAATTTTCAAAAGTCAGTCCCATATTTAAGCCCTCCTGCAGATATCCTTTCTTTTTCTTTAAAATGGGTAAATTTTACTGTATTTTCTCTCTCCTCTCCCATCAGCTCTGGTGGGTCCTCCTGCTGGCTGGATACCTGCTTGCCAGTTACCCACCAGCGGTGGTAGGGGAGCAAGTACAGTGGCTGACAGCCTCCTCCCACTGCCCCATTTCCACCACCACTGGTTACTTGCTGTGGTGGCTGGTTACCAGTAATCTCTGCTGCCCTCTCATTGGCTCTTTACATGCTTCCCTCCTCATAGTCCTCTCCCTGTTGTGTCCCTTCTCCACCACAGCCCCACTGCTCCTCCATATTCTCCCTCCCTGTCGGGGTGGATCCTGCTCCTGGCACTATGTGGAAAACCAGCCCATGGTCAGATCAGTCAGCTGTCCAACAACCTGGCTGGCAGGCTCCTTCCCCATGCTACCTTTGGGTGGGCTGGCAGCAATGAAAAGTTCAAGCCCTTGGTTCGGGTTGCTGGCCAGGAAGAGCCAAGCACTGCAAGTGTCAAAGCCCAGCACAGCGAAGCTTCTCCGCCCCTCAGCCAAGCTCTGGAGTGGTAGAAAGGAAGCCATTTCTAGCCTGTTTGCATCCCAAACCTGCAAGATCTGCAGCAGTGCTCCCACCCCTGGGCAGTGGCTTAGCACCCCCTTCACAGCATGTCCTCACCCTTAGTTCTGCCCCAGGTAGTGTGGGGCTGCTCTGACCCCTAGGAATCCTCACCTGCTCAGCCACCTCTCTGACCAGGTTTGCTGAAGCCCTGTAGTAAGGTTCCCTATTCCCTGGTGCTCAAAGCATCCTTAGGGCTTAACCCCTTCCTGCCCACACTGTAGCCAGGGGACAGGAGGTGACTGGGTTATGTCAATGGCCAACAGCAGCTTGGAGGTATTAGCTGCCTTTCTACAGGCAAGAAGGAACAAGCTATTTCTAGCCACAGGGAAGGAGGAGAGGGGAGAAAAGAGATGATCTCTGCAAAATCAGGGGCCAAGTCAGCTCCCATGCCTTCCCTCTTGCACAGTGCCAAAAAGCTGTTTCTAGCCATGTTCTAACGTGACCCCACACAGAAATCTGGGGAGGAGCACTTAACCTACATGCTCCCTATATATTGCCTGAAGAAGAACATGGTACCAAGTATCAGGAAAGTTGGGTCTGTCCTACTGGGCCCAGCCAGGAACAGAGGTTGGAGACCTCTTGGCAGGATGTGCTGGTTCAGGTTGGTCAACCACCCCAATCAGCATGTGAGAGAGCGTGTGTGCATGCACCACTTTTCTCCATGCGAATCTTAAAGATAAGGTGAATAAAGAGACTAGTTACACAGTATTTGTTTTTAACAGAGGCTCAGTCAACTTGATATTAATTTAAATATTTGTACTGCATAGTTCTGACTGATTGCTATTGAACTCGCTTGAATGCAAGTAATTCTGCCAGGTGTCCCATATTTAGCTTGGTCACCCTACTTCTACCTCAGTTTAAATTTTTTTAAATGTATTCTTATGATCAAAATATAGAATCTCTTTCTTTAAACATCAAAAAAAAGGTATCAAAGGCTTAAATAACAGGTGCCCAATGGCCTTTTGCCTTTGAAAACTTCGCAAGTATCTAAGGACAGACCTAATGTCTAGTGCTTTAGGAAGGACTGATGAAATCATGGGTGACCACAATAGTCTAACACAGTGGTCTCCAAGATTTTTACACCCAAGATCACTTTTTAAATGACAGACCAAGCCAAGATCTACCACCCCGCTGCTTCCTTTAAGCCCCGCCCTCTCTATTCTCCTCCTCTCCATCACTTGCTATCCCCAATCCTTATACTGCTGCCTTTTTTTTTTTATTCTTCTGTAGGAAAAGGTTTTTCCAACATTTGGCTTGTCTAGACTGGACCATATGTCAGAAAAAAACACCTTCTTTTAGAAACCCCCTTATTCCTTATGGAAAGAGGAATACAAGGGTGACCAAAATAGGCTGTTTGCTCTTCCACTAAAAAAACAGAAGAACAAACGCAACCCTGGATGCAGAAGAGTTTTTCTGGGATATCTCCAGAATCCTGAAAAACGTCTGCAGTCTAGTCGGACCCTCACTGAGTTGAGACAGGATGTGTAGTCTCTGGGGTGGGAATGAGGGATTTGGGTGTGGGAAGGGGTGAGCGGTGCAAGCTCTGGGAGGAAATCTGGGTGCAGGAAGAGGTGGAGAAGGGGACGCTGGCTCGGGGAGGGGGGTCCAGGCCAGGCAGTGTTGGGGTATTAAGCAAGCCAGAGGCTTGTGGATGTGAGGGTGCAGGAATTTGGGTTGGGGTATGTGAGGGACTCAGGAGGCAGGGGATTCCAGTGTTTGATAGGCTCAGATCTAGGGTCTGAGGAAGGAGGAATGCAGGAATGGTTGTGGCCAGATGGGGGATTGGCCCCAATTGGGGGTTTGTTGGCCAGGCTTCGTTTTTAAATAAAATACTAAGTTAAACACAAAAAGTTTCTGCATTGTCTTTATTTATGAGAATGGCAGGGAACCTGCCTTGAGTCAGGGGTCACTGACCCATAGAAAAGTCATTTGGGAGCAGGGGACAGTACGGGGGAGGGGTGCTAGTGGGTTCCGGGGCAGGGAACAGGGTGCCAGTGGGGATACGGGAGAGGGGGCAGGGTGCCAGAAGGACAGGTTTCTGCAGCAGGGGACAGGGTGCTGGGGGGACAGGTTTCTGCAGAGGGGAGCAGGGGGACAGGTTGCTGTAGTGGGGAAGACAGGGGGACAGGTTTCTGCAGTAGAGGACAGAGTGCCAGAGGGAATTGGTTTCTGTAAGGGGGGCAGGGTGCCAGGAGGCAGGTTTCTACAGCGGGGCGGGGGGGGGGGGGACAAGGAAGAGAGAACAGGGGGGCAGGAGGGCGGGGGACAGGTTTGGGGCAAGGGAAAGGGAAGAAGGTTGGGACCAGGGAGTTCCCTACACCAGCCACGGAGGGAAGCCTCCAACCCGCACTCCCTCTGGGCTGACCTCAGGGCAGCCGGGCTGGAGCGAAGAGAAGAAGCTGCCCGGCCAGCTGGCCATGGCACTCAGCCAAGGTGCACCATGCTCCATATGGGCTGGTGCAGAGGGGAAGCTGCCTGGCCACCTGGCTAGGGCGTTCAGCACAGAGGAGGCTGAACCGTGCTCCAAATGATCGGGCGGCTTCTCCTCCGCGCCTGCCCATGGAGCGTGGTACACCATGGCCATCTGGCCATGGTGCTCAGCCAGGGTGCACCACCCTCCACATGGGCAGGTGCAGAGGAGAAGTCACCCGATCAGCTGGAGCATGGGGCAGCCTCTTTCAGCTGAAAGCCACAGCCAGCTGGCCAGGGTGTTTCAGCCCTCCCGACCTCCCAGCTCCCACCATTCCACGCAGCTACTCACCTGTGTTGCTGCTCACCTGTGTTGCTGCTCAGTGATTAGCTGCTCCTCAAATGAGGAAATCAGATTTAAATGTACTGCGCAGGTGCGCAGTTCAGAGAAGGATCAAGAGCGACTCTTAAAGCCCCTGAGATCGACCGGTAGATCGCGATCTACCGGTTGGTGACCACAGGTCTAACACAAACTAATTTATGGCCAACATAAGAAGACAGAAGAAAAACAACCATGCTATTTGGCTTTGCTCTTAGTAATAATTTGCTAAAAACAAGATACATCAGGTACAAGATGTTGGTTCATTCAAAGCATTTTCTGTAAAGTCATTCTAAAAAGATTACATTTTTGCAAGGGCTTAGAGAAAACAGAGTTTTTGTCTATTTACGCTATAGCAGTGTTTCCTAATTGGTGCAAAGCAAAAGCAAGGGTTCCGTGAGAACACGGCACTCCCCTGCCCCCTCTTAAAGTTTGGGTTGAATTGGGTTTTGGGTTTTTTTTTTTCCTGACAAATTTTACTCTGGCAAGGAGTTCTTTGAAATTCTTTCAAGCTGAAAAGGGTTCCGTGGCCAAATAAAATTGGGAAACACTGTACTATAGCAACAACATAGGTACAAGGCAAGTCTAGAATTAATACAATAGCAGATAGATAGAGCTGCATGATTAGAATGGACTGAGTTACACAAGCTACACATTCAACCCAAAATAGGGAAGCCTCAGATTGCTCTTTGGTTGTTTGAAAACAGTCTTATGCTAGCTGCAGCCATCCTTCCTTCCTAAATCAATACGACAGTTGCAGCAACATAAGGGCTTTCAGAAAGTGACAGAAGCAGCATTGTTGGGAAAACTAATGTCCTCAGTGTTCCAAAACCTTTGCTACAGTGCCTCCGTCCCTGTGAAGGGGGGGGGGGGGGGAGTCTCTCCCCAGATATTGCATCTCCTATTCTGCTATTGACTTCCCTAAAAACACTGGATCTCCATCACCTTTGATTTTAGAGCAATATGGAGTGAACTTTGTATATACTTGTCACTTAAGTGAGCAAGTCTTTTTCAGCCTGCATTTCTCAAGTCATCAGATCCAATACGAGTGGAATACAGCAAGATTATTTAATCTACTATGTTACAGTTTAAGTTTTGTTGGTAGCTGGTAATTTGAAGACAAAGTGTAAAGAAAACAAGACTGGCAAAAAGTCTAGACTATATATAGGCAAGCTTTGAAATTCTAGGACTTGGAGAAAAACTTGTGGGAGACACCATGGACAGCTCAATGAAGATTTCTGCCCACACAGCATTAGCATTGAAAGTAAATAGAATGCTTGGGTATATTTAAAATCAGATTAAGAAATTCCACAAACAACAAATGGTACTTTCCATCAGAACACTGTGTTTGATTTTGGTTACCTCATAATTGCAGATCAGAATTCAGAGAGGGGGAAATGGAGACGGTTGTAGGCATAGGAGAACCTTCATATTATTGCCTTCAGAAGTTAAAATTATTTGACCTGAAGGGGAGACCAGGGGAGTAAAAGTTTGTCTACACAGGGTATGTTCTCACTAGCCTAGCTACCCCAGCCCAAAGTCCCTAAAGTAGACATTCTGCACCAAGGTAAGAAGCAATTTGCAACAGTGAGGCATATCCCAATGAAGTCTGCATCTCCTTACAAAACATGAAGGGCTGACCACTGACAGAGGTATGATGTCACACCAGATGGACCCATGGTCTTAGACAACATGGATCACTGTTTCACTAATTTCTACCAGACTACAATGCACCAACAGTGTTTAGCATCAAATTTCACAAACTGCAAGAGTATGTAGAAAGCCTGAATCTCTATAAAGTATTTGTAACTAGTAATTCTGCTGCCTATTACACTTAGTAAAAAGAATGGATAGAAATGAAATCATTTGTCAGCTAATTTATGTAGTTAGTTTTAAAAGCAGTATTAATTTTCATGCAGAAAACGTCTTAACTAAAACACGTCAATACAAGACTTTTTTATTTTTAATATTGAAAGTATAAGGCCCTATTATACCATAAAACAATTTCATCATGGAAATCCAGTTACAACATGGCATTCCACTATGTTGGTGGGACTGTCTCTACACTGTTCAATTTAGCCATATTTTAACTGTGTTTGGGGAATACTGTCTCATAAGGAAGTCTCCCAAGATCACTGCTTCATAAAACAGTCTGCCAGGAGATCAAAGTTATGATACAAACAAGCAAAACCAAGGAGATTCAAAATTATTACTATAATCTTACACCCGTCTATTTCAACTCTAAAACGGCCAGCCACAATCAAGAAATGAACTGAATGTAAAAGCAACAGGATCCTGTCTCAAGCTATGCACTGCTACAGCTCCTCTAACGCAGTGTTCCCTGTAATCTGAATGCTTGGGTGGCCACCCAGGAGGGATTCAAATCCTGCCAAGCAGAGCACCCACAGCTGGCAGCATGTATTTCTATGGCTGATGCACATCTGCACATGCCTTGGTACACACAAAACATATTCCATACATGGATATAAACATTGAGAGAGAACACTGCTCTCAAACATTAACATTTTTTAAGAGATGAGAGAGATCTGCTGTGACACTGTTAACCTTTCTCAGCTTCTGTGTATCTGAAAGTACAATTCATAGAAATAACTTTTCAAATTTCCATATCTTGATTCGCATTCTACAGTCACTTTTAGTTCATGCACATCGTGCTACAGGAGGCACGTGACAAGGATTCATCACTATATCAGGTTG
This sequence comes from Pelodiscus sinensis, assembly GCF_052426305.1. Classification (NCBI taxonomy): domain Eukaryota; kingdom Metazoa; phylum Chordata; order Testudines; family Trionychidae; genus Pelodiscus; species Pelodiscus sinensis. Next base: position 13,272,285 of record NC_143085.1, read on the forward strand.
ACTAGTTAGATCATTAAGTTCCTCAAATGACCAAATTCCATTTTAAAAAAAGCTACTGACACCAATTTTAATACAACCACTACCCAAACAGAACTGAGATACAAGGACAATGGGATTAAGGAGTCAGAGAGGAAGGAATCCTTTATGTGGTCAAATGAAATTTAGGGACTCAGGTAAGAAAGGAAAGCATGGAAATTTTGAATCATTCTGCAGCAACACATGGAGATCTTTCAACATTAACAATTACATATTTTCTACTGAAGTTTTCAAAGGTTATAAAAATTAACTCCCAATCTCATAAAAACCAGACTGACTAATAAAATATGACTGAAGTTTCACCTTTTTCAGTCATATCTAACATTTTATATTTACTAAAATGATGCGACAACGGCTATATAATTCACATGCACAATTTAATACAGGGAGAGGGCTTCCATCAAGAAACTGAATTTCCATTTCGCTCCGAGGCCCTAAGATGAATGCAAATTGAACTTTTCTCAATTCTTGGCCACATTAGCAATCCACATGCCACACAGACTAGCTTTAACCAGATTATTCCTCTAAAAATGCAACTTTGACCATGTTCAATTTTCTATCCAAGCTTGCTTATTCTTATTATATTGTAAATGATTTCCAGCATTAAAATAAAGTTTCCCAGTATGTTTTCCTACAGCTACATGCAGCCCCAATACCTTGGACAAAACAAAATGCGATCACATTTTCATAAAAAGGTAGTCTGACTCCCAGCTGCTAAAAAGGTTCCACTACCACATCATCTTAGGTTCACTCCCCTCATTCCCTTATCCTGAACAGTTCCTGAATGAATTTAGGGGCAAATCAGCTACACAGACTTCCTTGGTGGAAATTCATTAGTCCAACCTATAATCCAGCATTGAAAAGCAGAGTCCTTCTCATCTAAGAGTATATTCTTGAGAGTAACGGGGCACATCCTGTGGCCTCTTAAAAGACCAACACATTTATTTGGAAAAATAGTCCCGTGGTACCTTATAGACAAACAAATGCTCTGACAAAGTGGGTTTTACCCACACAAGCCCTGATAAATATGGGTAGTCTTAAGATACCACAGAACTCCTCGTATTTGCAAACACAGACTATCAAGGCTACCCCTCCGAGACATTTCTTTGGGCATAAGCTTTCCTAGGCTGGAACGTGGCCATAAAAGCTTATGCCCAAAGTTAGTCTTCAAGGTGCCACAACACTCCAAGTTGTGATTACACACAGGGGTGCACACAGGACTCCTGATAGTGTGTTCCAGCAAAAACTAAAGTGGCTACCTCCCCCCCCCCCGAAACCTGTGGGCAACGCTACCTCTCCCCCAGCACATTAAAAGGACGAGACACACCTCATCCAGCCAGAACGGTGAAAATGGGCGACAGTGAAACCCACCAACACCCCCACGCACACCCCGCTGCTCAGCGCCCCCCCCCCCCACACACACACACCACCAGGGGAACCCCTCCATGGCCCCCTCCCCCCCCAACACTGCATCGCCACGAGCCTCCCGCCCCGACACTCCCTTCTCCAATTGCAGGCCACCCACTCGCCCCCCTCCCTCAGCCCCACCCCCCCTTGCAGAGCCCCTCACCTGGCGCCCCGCCCCCCGGCCTGGCCCCTCGCGGCCCCCGTACCTGGCCGCAGCGGCTCGGTGATGCTCAGCACCAGGAGGAAGAGGAGGAGGAAGGTGCCGTTGTCCGCTTTGGGCACCATTTATCCTCCGTTCATCCTCCACCATAAATCCGGGGGAGGAAGCGGGAGAAGGAACCGCCGCGTCCGCACCGAGAGCCCCTCCCCGGCTGTGGCGGCAGCCTGCCCTGGCGCCCCGTCCGGCAGGAGGCGGTCGGCGGGAAGGTCAGGAACAGCCTCCGCGCGCCTAGGGCCGTTCGCCTGCCTCAGACTCCACACAAGATGGCGGCTCTCCTCCCCCCTCCTCCCCACAACAAAGACCGGCAGCCAATCAGCGCCGAGGGGCGGGGCTTGGGATGGTAATTTACATAGGTCTGCGTGCTTTGAACAGGGACCTACCACGGGGAGGGGGGACAGCGGCTCTAGCCATTGCTGCCAGCGGGGGGGGGGTCAGAGCTTAGAGCAGGGGGACGGGGAGGTGCAGGAGCTAAGGGGACTGCGGGGGTGAAGCAGAAGGGCAGACACGGTGAGGGACGGGCACAAGGGGTGGAGAGAGGCGGGGCAGGTGGGCAGCGGGAGGTGTTAGGAGAGGGGCTGGAGGAAGGGTGGGTGCAGGGATCAGAGAAGGGGGGACAGATTCCAGGAGGGATGAGGGGACTGAGAGGGGCAGGAGCCAGGACAGTAGAGGCGGGTGAATGTTGGGGGTCAGCTGCAGGCACCAGAAGAGTAGATGCTGCAAAGGGAGGAAGGGAGACATGGCAGCAGAGGAGAAAAGGAAAAGGTGTATTGCTTGGGTGATATGGTGGCAGCATCCAAACACGCGCACACGACCTCAATATTGGTGCTCACCACAAAACTCACTCCACTCATGGATGGAAAATCTTAGAGGGAATACTGCCGTCTACATTTGTTTTTCCTGCAGGTGTTACTGACCTGACACACATGTAAAGCAAGTGCATGTGAAGTGAGGTTCATGATGATGGCATGCAACATTGACTGTGAGAGCTTTGCACTCTCTCTGCATCCATTCAAAACACTGCTGTGGTTCAACTGGCACACCCTGCAAATTCTCAGTTCACAAGCATAATTACCAAAACTGTACTATTCTGGGAGATCATTTTGGGTATGACAGTCTTGCAGCCCACTGAAATGAAGTAGGGCCATTCATGTGGCCCACTCACTAACCTAGGTTGTCCATCACTAGTCCAGATGCATATCTGAAAATTGGTTCCATCAAGAGCATATAACTATTATCTCTATAATGGGTGCCTTCATCACATTGGGAATCCAAGATTTAATCTACATGATATGCAAATCTTTGATTAGCTATTACCAGTACCAGAGACAACCTTGTCCTCCTCCTTATATTTTAAATGAATGGTCTTTCAAGAGGTGAGCAGACCCCACCTCCTTACCAACATCTCATATGGGATGCTTTGTACACAACATTAAGTTCAAAAAATTAAAAGGACAATTATATGTAGCTGTATTAGTTCCACAATATTAGAGAGATAGCACCTCATCTCTTTAAGGACAATGAAAGTCCCTCTAAAACTATACATCTGTTAATAAGAACCCAGTCATTTGTTAGGCTACTGTGTTAAAGTTTTCTGGGGACTATGTCATTTCTTTTTCACTAAAATGTTTAATATAAGTTATAGGAGATCAGTGACTTAGTGGCATGAGCTTTGAGGTGATAAACAATCATTCCATAGTTAGTCCCTCAGTAACCCTTCTGTCAAAATCCAGCCCAAGTAAATTAGATTGCTAGGGAATTCCCTGCCCCCAAAAGAGAAATATAATTTTCTCTATCAGTCATGGAAAGGGACTAATTATTATTATTATTATTATTTGTATTGTACCTGGCACTATACAAACATAACACCAAGACTTCCTGGAAGTCCTTACACACAGACTAACTCATCTCTCTATCTATGCATTTATATCATGCTCATCAAGCTAGTGTATGAATGCCTAACTTTGTTACTACATCATAATACACAACATGAATGCCTAGAAAGATCTGTTGTGCAACTGATTCCAGCAGATCCTCATTTTATAATGAGTAAGGGTTATTTTGAAAGAAGGGTTTTCTTTCAAAATAACTGCGTCTACACAACATTTCTTTTTTCGAAATAGGGTATTTCAAAATAGTACCCAGATACAATTATGCAAATGAAGCGTAGGAAATTCAAATCCGCGCTTCATTTGCAATTTTGTTCATCTGCATTTGCATTCCTCTCTAGAAAGAGGAATGCAATGTAGACATATCGAGTACGTCTAGACTACAAGCCTCTTTCGAAAGATACTTTTGAAAAAGCCTCTTTCGAAAGAGAGCATCTAGACTACAGCCAGTACTTTGGAAAAAGCGAGCCACTTTTTCGAAAGAGAGCACCCAGGCAGTCTGGATGCCCTGTTTCGAAAAAGCAAGGTTTGTGTTATATAGCGCCTTTTTTTGAAAGAACACTTTCGAAAAAAAGGCGTTATTCCTCGTAAAACGAGGTTTTCTCCGGTTGAAAAAACTGCCATGTTCTTTCGATTTACTTTTGAAAGAATGTGGCAGCAGTCTAGATTCAGGGGAAGTTTTTTTGAAAAAAGGCCAACTCCCCAAAAGAGTTTCTTTCTTAGCATTGCAGAAATCATATTAACAATTACTGCAATCAAGCATGCAGTGGCTTAGTTTCAATAGTGCATTAGTTTCACAGTATGTGTAGACTTAATCATTACAAAACTTACTACGTTTTAAAGCAAAATAATATGAATCAGTTTGTTTTGTCAAATCTGGAATGACACAATGGCATGCCATATGCCTAACTCCATCTGGGAGGGAGAAAAGAAGAAAATATGCAGGAAACTGATTATGCACTTCAGAACATCTTTGAGGGCTCTGCAAGCGACAAGCTCTTTTGAGGGTCTGAACATGAGGTTGTGCCAAGTCCAACAATGTGGTGGTGGATTTAGATGAGGACTATCTTGGAAAATAGTAAGCTGCTAAGGAAAGAGGCTAGAATGCCTCACGGCAGCAATACTTCCTGCAGTATCACAATTTGCAGGCCTATACAGCCAGGAAAGGAGAGTGAGTTTTAATTTCACCAGGTTATGAAGAACTTTTTCCATTAATATGTGTACACACTATAAATAAGTAAGCATGTGATCCTGATATGGAGAACAGTAACTGCTTAAGGCTGTAGCTATTTTCCCTTTGTAAACCTAATTGTTCAAATAATTGATTCCTGCTCTGCAAAAATAACCCAGTCTTGAAACTTTGCATGACACGCCCCTCTCCCTGTTTAGGGATTTTCTGAGGTTTTTTGGGGGGGCGTGGGGAGGAAGGGGAATAAAAAAGACGTTTTTAAATGATGGTATCTAAAATTTGACCTCCAAGTAACAAGTTCACCACATGTTTGGGGGTTTTAAAGATGTGAAATGTTTGTAAGGAAATAATATTGGTTTGCGGAATAGCACATTCCCTACAAATGCACTTTTAGCCTTAACTCCATCTAATGAAATTTTTTGTGTTTGTTCTCTTTCTCCTCTCCAGCCTACTCCTTTGCTTTGTTACTGACTGTCACTCATTGAATCACATCTGTAATCAGACTGCATGCATCTTGAGGCAGGAACCCTGTCTTTGCCTTTATTTCTTAAAACACCTCATACTATGGGCGCTGTAGTGTACATTTAAAACAAATTATGTTTCTTATACAGCACTTTTCACAATCCACAGTAAGGTCCTTCCTCAGCTATGCTGCTTTCAGTTTAAATGCCTGAGGGCTTTTGTGACCTGTTGGGGATTAGTCTGTTAATGATTTATCTAGAATTAAGGGTCAGTGAGTAGAGGACCGTCTCTTTGGTTCAAGTGAAATTCTGGTCTCACTGAAATCAATTGAAGTTTTTACATTGATGGGTCAGAACTTCACTTTACGTGCACTATTTCAATATATTTGCATACATGTACTGGGTTAGAGTACAGCAGTCCACTTGTATCTTTTTATTCACCCTGTGACGGATTGTGCCCAGTGTATAAGCAATACGGGAGAGACTCATCTCAGACCTGCTCTTAACATGCTACAATTTGGCAGTTAAATATAAAGTAATCATCAAGGTTATTCCTTCCCCCCGCTCTACCCCCCATCCCCCCCCAAGTACCTTCTGCCACCTAAGTAAGTAGAAGTCAGTAGTAACATAAACAAATGTAAGTCCCCCACCTGTACATGGCTGGTTTCTGCTGTCAGGAATTGACCATGGCCCAACCCAAGAGAATGTTTTGCCCTCAAATGCCATTGCAGGCCTGTACGCAGGGGGTGTTTGAGAAGTGCAAATGCACCCCCCACCCACCCATGGTAGCCCAGGGGTCCAATTCCAGCTGGGCTGGAGCGGCACACTGTGCAAGCTCCCCTCTCCCCGTGCTCCAGCTTGCCAGGGAAAGGCTGGGGCTGATTCCTCCCACCTTCTCCAGGAGCAAGGCCAGGTGTGTTACTGGACCACGGTGGCAGGAGCAGGGCAGCAATCTGCCCCTCCCATGGCTCAGGCCGGACTGCCACAGCTACGGCCCAACCAGATGGGGTGATTCTGCCTCAGCCCTCTCAAGTGGCCAGGGACTTTTTGTAATATTGTTTTTCTCTTATGATATTACAACAACATCTCCGAAGGTTATTTCTATACAACCTTTATTACTGTATGCATTTTTAGTATGTTATAACAAAATCATTTTACCAATCACTGTTTCCACTCAAATTTTTCGTTAACCTCTCTTATGAACATCCATTGCATGACTCTTTTGAGTTCCTTTATATTTAAAAAAATTGTGATCCACATTTACAAAAAAGCTCACATACACACACCCCACACAAACAGAAGTTCCTTCGTATGGGCCTGCAGTCTCAAAAACTTGTAAAACTCCAGGTTTGGCCAACCTTTTCCAGTGCTTGGTTTTCCCAGCTTCACTTAGCTGTATGTCTCTGAGCTCACCACTAAAACTACTGAAGCTCTTTCACTTAATGCAAGGTGGACAGGTCACACACAGCAGAAAGTGATTCTTGCCTTACATATCTTTCCGTATCTTCGTGTATATGTACTGGCATCAGATCCTACTGCTTGCCCAAGAAGCAAGAGAGCAAATCAGCGACATTAATCTATATCTTTATCTTGGCAGCATATAATGCTATCCACAGAGCATAAGTTAGCATAAAAATAACACTACATTTGTGCCACGTAAGAATGTTAAAAATAGGTGCTGCACAGCCCAAAGAGAAGTTTGCAAGTTATCTGCATGTCTGTCCACAGGTGCATGTTGCATTAATCAGTTATCAGGAGACTTAACAGCTTCCAAATTCAATTTGGAAGGAGCTGAAAATCAGAATATTGAGTTGTTTTGATCCACTATATGAAGCTGGGAGCTTGAAGACACACGAAGGATTTGCTTCCTTTCTGAGAGGACTTAATGAGAAAAACTGGTGAATTAATCTTGGGCTCAACCTCTCCTACCTGTGACAACTTATCTGGGGTGTGTAATGAATATTACCCAGAAGGTCTCAAACAAATGCAGAGGAAGTCTTCATCCTGACCTAAATATCTGTGAAAAGTTAATATGACATATTTTCCCCTGTTTCATGACAAGAGCTGGCCAGAAGCCAGAATTTCCACTATGCAGAAAATTAATGTTTAACACAAAATTAATTCAGAATCAGAACAAAAAGACAAAATTTTGAAATTTTCCGCGAAACAAAGTTTTTGGGAAAAAATCTATTTTGTAGCAATCGAAAAAATTTTCTTTGGTAAAGTGAACAGTATTCTGTCTGTTTTGACTGTGTTTATTATGCTCTTGTTAGTTTAAACTGTAATGTGTAACATACATTCTTCTTAGAGTGATGTCCCCGTGGGTGCTCCACTGTAGGTGCTGGGCTTGCCCCAGCGCCGTAGAATGGAGATTTTTGCAGTAGCAGTACCCAGCAGGACCACGCATGTGCGGCCTTCACGCCATTTTGAGTGAGTGCGTAGTCTGGCCCCCGCCAGTTTCTCTCGACCGCCACAGGCTGCAGACGGAGTGAACTACGTCTCTTCAATTTCCTTCCTTATCGTGAGATCACCATTGTTAAAAGTTTTTGAAAGTTGTCATTCTTCCTCATTTTTACTTCCCTTAAGTATTCCTCCCAGTTAAAAAAAAAAAATTGTTTAAATACCTCAGAGCTTCTCCTCTCCTGCTCGTACCCAGTTTATTCTTACGGTCCCTCCTGCTGTACATAGTTATATATTATAGCATAGATATAGTTTCTTAGTTCTTAAAAAAAAAACACCACAAACATTGGAAATGCTGCCATCGCCCAGTTTTTAAAAAATGCGACACTTGCCGTGAGTCAATGCCAGCCTCCGATGGGCATTCTTCATGTATCCGCTGCCCATGTCCCCAGAAATGCCCACATTGTTCAAAGTTGACTGAAAGGGCCAGGAGGGCCAGGGAAATGAGGCTACAAATGATTTTGCTCGATAAAGCCCTCCAGCCGCCGCGCCCAGAGTTAGCCTCAGGAGATCAGCCCCCAAAACATAGGACCTCGTCTCCTACAGCTGTCTCACCCACAAGACCACAGGCATCACACGCCAGAGTTAGCACGGGAGATAAGCCCAGCACTTCAGGCACCGCGAAGCCGCATTTAAAGATGTCCGTGCGTCAAAACCAAAGAAACCGGAACAAGCGGCACTCACAGCGGCACTGAGGGTTGCTTCGGCACCGCCCCCTGCCAAACCTCCGGCACCGACAGACATCTCAGTACCGAGAGCATCATTGGCAGCAGCAACATCGGCACTAGTAGCCATTCCTGCCTCAGACCACACGCGGCACCAAGAGATCCGGCACCGACACCGACTTCGCACACCATCGACCCCAACGCGCATGTCTCGGCACCAAATACTCCTACACGTCGAAGTCATTCCTAATCTCTGGTGTTCTCACAGGCACCATCTCCATCTCCACCGGCACCGCAATCCCTGACACAGTACCGCGGACCCCGGCATCGATCACCATACTCTCCGCACCAGCGACTACCATCCCCTTTCCTAGCATCCTACTAAGAACACCGACAACATCACTACCAGCCTTTTTCGACTTCTCCGGCTTCATCCAGAGCCTCCTGCATCTGCTCCTGCTCCCCCCACTCTCCTAAAAGTCATCACTGAGAACATGCCCAACCTTCCTACTCCTACAGGCATTCACCACGGGACAGTGTTTACTGCCAGGACATCCGTTACCACTGTGATTCACATAGTAGGTACTCATGCCACTATAGATTGAGATTGCAAGGTAGGTCATGTTGTGACTGCGCATCTTCTAGACACTCGCCAACTCCGGCTCCTCCTACCCCAGTGGGGCAACCAATGTCCCCACCTCAACTTCCATCAGAGCCAGATGACACCCACCTTTCCACTGAGGATCATCCACCAGAGGTGTCCCCTACCAACCACTCTTCCTCCCCAGATGAAGCCGTCATTCCTGAGGACACTTCCCCACTGGATGACCTTCCCCAAGAACTTTTCAAACGAGTGGCAGTTAGCCAAGAGATACCGCTGGACAAAATAAAGGAGAAACAGCACCGTCTTCTAAAAAATCTCTAGCCACAACATAGAGCGAGGCTAGCTATCTCCTTGGACAAGGCTATACTGGAGGTCACAGAGGAAATCTGGCAAACCCCAGCCTGTGCATCACCAACCAGCAAAAAAGCTGACAGAATATTTTGTACCTCCCAAGGGCATGGAGTTCCTCTTCACTCATCCCCAGTCCAACTCTTTAGTAGTTGACGCAGCCCATCAGAGGTTAAAAACCCCACAGTACAAACACGCCTCTTCAGACAAGGACACAAAAAGACTTGATTTATTGGACAGAAAAGTTTACACATCTGCAACACTTACGCTCAGAAATGCCAACTACACGGCACATCTCTCTAATCATGTCTTTGATACATTTACAAGGCTCACACCACTGATGGACCACCTGCCGGAGTCTAAAAGGCCTATACCAAAATCGGTTGTGCAGAAGGGCTATACGTCAGCAAGAATGGCCCCCCAGATAGCGATGGATGTGGTAGATACAGCAGCCCGTTCCATGGCCACTGCAGTAGTCATGCGCTGAGCATCTTATCTACAGGCAGCGGGAGTCCCAAAGGACCTACAAAGTAAAGTCAAGGACCTACCATTCGACAGGGACAAACTATTTGCCGAAAAGACCAATAGCGTACTGCATTCCTTCAAGGATTCACGCACGACCTTTCGGACGTTGGGTATATATACCCCACCGTATAGGAGACGCCGGTATACTCCTTACCAACGACATTATGACTACCCATTTGTGAGACAACAGTGGCAACAACAACAGCAAAGAAGCTTTGACCAACAACACCCACTCCAAAGATCACAAAGGCACTGAAACCTGGGCAACCACACACAGAACACATCAAACAGCAGGTTTGATGTCTTGGTCCGGGGTACACAGACAGTCTCCTACAACAGCAGCAGTCACCACACCCTCCTCTTTCACCAAGGTTTAAAGCCACTTTACCCCCAATAGGCCACAATCACTGTGGACAAATAGGTGTTAGAAATAGTTCAATCAGGTTACTCCACCCCTTTCTCACCATTCTTCCCACTACCCTTCCCACGAAACTCTGCTAAGCATCAGTATCGATCAACTGCTCTCCTTAGGGGCAATAGAACCAGTCCCGGATGAGTTCAAGGGCAAGGGGTTTATTCCCATTATTTTCTCACTCAGAAAAAGTCGGGGGGATAGTGACCGATACTAGAGCTCCACTGTTTGAACAGATTTCTACGAAAACAACGATTCAAGATGCTGATGCTTGCTGCTATAATTCCCATATTGATCCACAGTGACTGGTTTGCTGCCCTCGACCTCCAGGATGCGTATTTTCATGTTTCAATCCACACAGCACACAGAAGATTCCTATGATTTACAGTTGGCGGAGATCATTATCAGTACAAAGTCCTACCATTTGGCCTATCGTCCACCCCCTAAAAAATCCTGGCGGTAGTGGCAGCATACCTCTGCCAACGAGGAGTAATCATATTTCCTTATCTAAACGATTGCTTGCTCAAGGGTCGCACTTGTTCCGAAGTACTCAATATGGTCAACACTACCAGGCAAACTTTCCATACCCTCGGACTTCTTATCAACAACCAAAAGTCCATTTTTCATCCGACTCAAGAGCTGGAATTCATCGGCGCATGGCTAGTTGCAATCACCGCCGGGGCATACTTACCCCTACAAAGATTCGAGGCCATTCAAGAACTCATACAAATCATTCGAGGTAGCCCAACTGTCCAGACAATCATTTGCCTAAAGCTCATTGGTCACATGGCCGCCACCACTTATGTGGTACGCTACGCCAGACTACATTTCTGCAGCCTCCAGTATTGGCTAGCTTGAGTATACAATCACACCAAATGTGACCTTCACAGGCCAGTAACCCCTCCATAATCCATCCTTCAGTCACTCATCTGGTGGATGAACCACAAAAAACTTCTTACCATTGTACCTTTTCACCAACAGCAACCCTCGCACCACATCACCACCGATGCCTCCCTCCCAGTATGGGGAGCACACATGGGCACCATGTCCACACAGGGCTGATGGTCACAATCAGAGACACGACTCCACCTTAAACTTCCAGAGCTCTGGGTGATTTTCAATGCCTGCAAATATTTCCACAAACGTATCCATAATACCACGGTGAGCATCCTCACAGATAATGTTGCGGCAATGTACTATGTGAACCGCCAAGGCAGAGCTCGATCCCGCTCCCTTTGTGCAGAGGCAATCCAGTTTTGGAACTGGTGCATTAATCACAAAATAACACCTGTGGCATCCTAAATACCTGGAATTACGAATGTCACGGCAGATTTTCTCAGCAGGCACTTCGCCCTGTATCACAAGTGGGAACTACACGATGGAGTTGTCCATGTCCTCTTCCAACACTGGAGCACTCCCTTAATAGACCTTTTCACCACTCGTCACAACAAAAAATGCCAGAAGTACTGCTCCAGGGCAGGACTCAGTCTGGGCTCCCAAGGGGATGAATGCCTCACCAGCTGGAATGGGCCTCTCCTATATGCCTTCCCACCTACAGTTCTCATTCCCAAAGTTCTGCAGAAAGTGAGAGCGGACAGGGCCATGGTCATACTGATAGTCCCAGCATGGGCACGTCAGCACTGGTTCCCCTTCCTCCAACGCATGTCACCATGCAGACAGTTTCCACTTCCAGCCCTTCCGAACCTCCTCACACAGAACCAAGGTTCATTACGACACCCCCAGATTCATATGCTGAACCTCACCACATGGTTCCTAACTGGCTGAATCCTTCTGAATCCCTTTGCTCCACACAGGTCAAACACATTTTCATCCATAGTAGATGACAAACAACCAGAAACACTTACCTTTCAAAATGGCGCAGGTTCGTCTCTTGGTGCACCACACAACAAGAGCTTCCTGAATCAATTCCTCTGCACTTTATCCTAAAACACACAGGGCTGTCATTGACATCCCCCAGGGTCTATCTATCAGCCATTTCGGCGTTCAGACAACCTATTGAGGGCACCTCCCTCTTCGCCCATCCAACCACAAAAAGATTCATTAAGGGCCTTACAAATTTAAGCCCTCCCTGTAAACCCGCTCCTCCTGTGTGGAGCTTAGATATCATACTCGAAGCTTTAACGACTCCGCCATTTGAACCACTCGCTACCATACCACTTTATCTCGAAGGTATCATCAAGCTTTCATGTGAATGAACCAATTGTCCTCCCGTCTTTTCACTCAAAACCTCACCCCTCCTCACATGCAGCGGCTCTCTATACACTTGACGTTTGAAGAGTGTCTTTTACATAGACCACGTGAAATTTTTCAGAAGAACCGACCAACTGATTGCTGAGAGATCTGGCCGAGAGATCAAAAGGACATCCAATATCATCCCAGTGAATCTCCAAACTCATAACCACCTGTATAACTGAGGCCTACGCTTCCAAGCGTATTCTGATTCCAATACAACCTCGAGCCCATTCTACAAGAGCAATGGCAACTTCAACGGCCTTCCTCAAGAGTGTTCCCCTGAAGGACATATGCAGAGCTGCCACCTAGTCCTCACACGATACCTTTATAAAACATTACGCTATACATCAGAGGAGGCATTCAGATACCGTGGTACCATCAGCAGTGCTCTGTTCAGCAGATAAATAGGGATTCCGTTCTTTTCCCTCCTTCCTGCTCAGTGGAGTACTACTGTTCAGTCACCTTCAGTGGAGCACCCACGGGGACATCACTCGAAGATGAAAGTGAAGTTACTCACCTCGGTGCAGTAACTATCGTTCTTCGAGATGTGTGTCCCCGTGGGTGCTACACTACCCTCCTTCCTCCCCACTTCGGAGTCCTTTTTCCTTTATGTCTTTCAGACTCCAAGGAGGCCTCGAGGGACTGGCAGGGGCCAGATGGTGCACTCATTCAAAATGGTGCGAATGCCGTGAATTGCCCCCACACATGCGCGGTCCAGCCGGGTACTGCTACTGCAAAAGTCTCCGTTCTGCAGTGCCGGGGCAAGCCCCGTACCTTCAATGAAGCACCCACAGGAACACATCTCAAAGAATGACAGTTACTGCATCGAGGTGAGTAACTTCGCTTTTCAAAACAAAAATCATTTCAAAGCAAAATGTTATCATTAGGAAACATATTGACCTTATCAATATGCTTAATTTCAACTTTTTTTCAAAACTAAATCCTGTTGAAATCACCACTTTGCCTCAGACTGTTTTGATTTTGACAAATCAATATTTTCCAGCAGAAAAATATTTTATCAGAAAATTTTCCTCCTGCTTTAGTTATAAAGTGTGTATCGTTCTACCCTTGCTTTTATAAAAAAAATTGGGTTTTTTTACATACCTGTAGTGTTGTTATATCAGACATAAGAACAAGGCTTGAACTCTCACTTTGTCTCTGCTGCTTCTAAGTCTATAGAATGGTGAACAAGAAAGGAGGGAAACATTTTAATGTGACCATGTTGGAGTCCATCATTTTAATTTCATAGAGGAATTAGAGCAACAATCCTGAGCATTAAATACACATTAAGCAGGGTTAATTGGATGGCATGTGAATTATATTTCACCTCTAAAAGTAAGACATCAGCTCCATTTTGATAAATGGCTTTTGAGTCTGCTGTTGAGATTTTTAACATGTAAGGTTCCACATGGGCATGTTTACCAGACTTCTATCCAAAGCACATCTTGAAACACCTGTTGCAGATTCTGTATGCCAGCTCTGAGGAATAGCTGATCTCTTTAGGAATGTGGCAGTGGGTCTGGCTTTTTAGTTGTGACTTGGAGACATAGAATCCATGGTTTACATCACCAGACTAGAAGTCAAAAGATCTGGGTTCTTTTCTGCTTTATGCTACTTGACTTTGGACCTCAGTTTCTCAAATCAGAAAAATTGAAGCAATACCACCTCCTTTTGTAAAGGGCTATTTTAATGGAGTCTGCCTCTAGTAAATACTGGTCTCACAACCATCTAAACTCCCCATTGTTCTGGGTTTGGTCAAACTTTTTGAGTGCTAGGCATCCCCAGCTCTGCATAGTTGTTGTCAGTCACAAATCACTATGATGGAGTTCCCAATATACATGCTGAAGTTTTATTGCTTATGTGATTGGGTCATGATCAGCTAGGAATGAACATGGTCTTATTTTTCCCTTTACATAACCTCCTCTTCCTATGTACAAACCTGACATCAATACAGCTATCCACTCCAAGGAAAGTACTTTAGACAATTCAAGTGCACGAGGCTGTGATAGAGGCACAAAATAACAGGCTCTGAAGCAGGTATAAATAATACCTAAGTACTAGGCTGAGCACATAATTGAAAGAAGCGATTTTAGTTTCAGAACCAAACAGGAGATCTTTATAAACCAACCTCTTTCCCCTTGTAAGATAGAACAATCCTCTATTAAGGAGTTCCAGAACACGAGGGGGATGTCTCTTCTCATCAATATGTGGAAATATTACTGTCTCTGTGCTTGGCTTTCACTTTATAATGCCACTGAATTATACAGTCATCCACCACTCATGACAACATTGCTTTATGACCTCACCTGCCAACAGTATCAATTAAACAATGCCAAGAGTTTTCATATCAGTAACCTCCAAAGGACTCATGCACCAGAGCCAACCATGATGCGGTGCAAAGGAATACACTGCTAGCTTATGTACAGATGAGTGGTAGTTTTCATCTTCCGAGGCACTTGTTGCTTCTGGCACCATGGATGATGCTGCAGTTCTTAAGAGGAAAGGCTACATCATGGGGAGCAATTTAGGAGAGAGCTCTTTTGCGAAAGTCAAATGTGCCTACTCTGAGCGCCTGAAATTCCACGTAGCAGTGAAGATTACAGATAGGAAAAAAGTTCCTCCTGAGTTCTTGGAAAAATTTCTCCCCAGGGAATTAGAGATATTGGCAACAGTGAGCCACTGTTCTATCGTCAAGATCTATGAGATCTTTGAGACATCTGGCAAAGTCTACATAGTCATGGAGCTTGGTGTACGAGGAGACTTACTAGAGTTCATCAAGAGAAACAGAGGTCTACCAGAAGAAGTGGCACGCAAGATGTTTCGCCAGCTATGTTGTGCTGTCAAATACTGCCACGATTTGGATGTTGTTCACAGAGATCTGAAATGTGACAACATCCTCCTGGATAAAGACATGAACATCAAACTGTCTGACTTTGGCTTTTCCAAACGCTGCTTCCGGGATGAGAATGGGAAAATGATCCTCAGTCAAACCTTCTGTGGTTCTGCTGCATATGCCGCTCCTGAAGTCATAGAAGGCATTCCTTATCAGCCCAAAGTTTATGACATATGGAGTCTGGGTGTCATTCTGTATGTAATGGTTAGTGGATATATGCCATATGATGACTCCAATGTTAAGAGAATGCTACGCTTTCAGAAGGAACATCGAGTGATCTTTCCTGAGTCTTTCACACATGAATGCAAAGATCTTATTTTCCGAATGCTGCAGCCTGATGTGTCTCATCGGCTACGAATCGAAGATGTTTTGAACCATTCTTGGGTGCAGGGGAAGCGCCAGAAGCCAAACACCATGCTTCCCTAATCAAATAATAAACCACTAGGCACAAACAAAAGGTAAGGCATATCTGTTTCTAGAGGCTCTCGTACAACAGAGCATTGGAACTGCTGCTGCAATCCATGATTTCCTTTCCTCAGTGTTCCCTGTCATTCTCTTTATGAGATTTACATCCACTTTCATATTTAGCTGCAGCCAACCACTGTGTAGAAACTTATTTCCTTTATTTCCTATGCTGCAGAGGTTAGGGTTGCCAGGTAGACACCGCCAAAAAACCGGACGCACTTGATCATGGGCAGGGGGAGGGAGGGGAAGAGAACCAGCCAGGAGGGGGGTGAGAATGGCTGGGAGGTGGGCGGGGCGGGAAGCAGAGCTTGTGGGGGGGAGAGGTGTCCGGGGGCCGTGGGTATGGACAGGAGGAGGGAGGGCCCTGAGGAAGGGGGGAGGAAAGCAGACCTGGCGGTGGGGGAGGGGGTGCAGCCACTGGCCACAGCTGGAATCCTTTGGGCCGTGCCCCCAGCAGGCACTTCCTTTAGTTGCGAGCAGAAGTCGGGCAGGGGCGGGGGCAGGGGTGCGGCTGGCAGTCACTCCCCCCGCCTGGCTTCTGCACGTAGCCAGAGGCTCCCAGCTGGGAGATGGAGCTGCGATTTACCCTGGGAGCATCTGGTCGCATGCAAAAGCCGGACGGGGGAGTGGCTGGGAGTCCCAGCTCCCGCCCCGCCCCGCCCCTCCCGGTTTTTGCATGTGACCACAGAGCTCCCAGCACCAATCATGGGCCCCGCCTCCCAGTGGCTCCCCTGCCCCAGCCAGGCTTCTGTCCGGCTCCCAGACGGGAATTCAGAAAATTTTCTGATTTTTTCTACCGGACAGACGGTGCAAATACCGGACTGTCCTGTAGAAAACCGGACACCTGGCAACCCTAAGGCATATAGATTTTTAGGAGTAGTTGGGCCTACCTGTTCTCTCTCCGTTGAGCCACTCAGCAATTTTCGCCTCTTCTCATCCCACTGTTACTGACTTATTCGGTGTGTTGTGAAGATGCATTGGTGCCCTATGGGCAGAGGCTCTTTGCTGCCACAAAGAGCTTACACATTAAGGTTGACACACTATGATGAGCGATAGAGGCATCCCAGCAGAGTAACCCCTAGAACTATGGTGGGTCAGCACTTGTCAGCTGGAGACAATGCTTTGGTTATTGATTCCAGAGGCAGTCATGGTGGAAAGACCAGGAAGCTTCTCAGAATAGAGGTTTGCCTTTCTCAGCTTCCAAAAATGGTTTCTTCCTGCTTTTTCTAATCATCCTGACAATCAGCGAGGGCTCAGGATCTGAACCAGGAGCAGAAAATTTGCTCCTTTGATGTTGGTATTGAGTGAAAAAGGCAATTAGTCAGGCTGACCAGAAGTCATGGGAGCTGCTGGCTTCTAAGGCCCTTTTCTCACTACAACTTTGAACTAAGTTTGTGACCACTTAGTTAGTACTCTGGTTGGTGTCACAGTTCAGAGCTACTACACCTGTATTACCCCTCCAGGATTCTTCTTCTGAGTCATCCCCTCTCTGTGGCAGGGACCCCTGACACTCCCTGTATTGCATGCAGGTTTGTGTTCCCTGACTACACTGCAATACTCCCACCAAGCCAGACTGCCTAAAACGCCCACGTCTGCTCTTCGCTTTTCTCTTCAGAGCCTATACACTGCGTAATTGCGTATCATTATTAGTTACCACCCAACTCTTTCTTATTCTTAAAATGAAAAACATTACCAAGAACTCATACTAAAACAATACTAAAACCTGCAGTCATGCTAATAAGCTTACCAGAAGTTACATTCAACTCCAGCAGGGAATCAGGTAGGAGTCAGTCCTTCAGACACATGACAGGATTTTTCTGTGGTTCATAGCAGCTTTCACTCAGAATTAGCTCTTCTCTCTATGCCCCAATGAATTGCTCATTTTTTCTTTTGGCCTGAGCCTTTGATCTTGAGACTCTGGGAAAAGGTAATCAGTAGACAATGGTCCTCTCTTCAGAGCAAAGCTTCAAAAGGAAAGGTTTACACATTACTCAAGGTAGGAATTTCCATTCACCTTCTCCTAGATTTTTAGCCTGAGGACCACATCAGGTGTGAAAATTGTATGGAGAGCCAGATACAGAAGACAGGGAGAGGCTGTGCCTCCCCAATCAGCCAGACATGACCTGGCCCCTGCCTCCACCCAACCCCCTGAACACTACCCAAAACTCCCACCCACTATCCAATCTTTGCTGTCCCCGACCCCGCTGACCACCACTACCCTGCTCCACACCCTGCAATTGTGCCATCTGGGCACAGCATCAGCCACACTGCCTGGAGCATGGGGCTGGTGGCATGGCGACTGCACTGCCCAGGTGCTGGAGGAGCTGAGGCTGCAGGAGGGAAGCAGGAGGGGAAGGGCCCAGGTCTAGCTGCCCATGCTCACCATGCCACCCAGAAATTGAGCTTGCCCCTCTTGGCAAAACTATCCCAACCATGCCCCTCAATGGGAGCTCAGGGGCCAAACTGAAGGGTATGATGGGCCAGATATGGCCCCTGGTGTTAGTTTGCTCCCTCTTCTCTAGATATTTTCTAGGAAAACTATTTGACAAAGTTGGTCCAAAAATCCATTCCGGTCTGGCACATTGTTCAATTTGATCATCTGGGCCCACAAGAATACATACACCATTCATTTACTGAAATGGCCCCGTAGGTATGTAAAACTGAATTCAATAAGGTGTTTTAAGGGTTTTGCAGAAACTTACAGTACGTGTCACAGCTGGTTCTACACATGGTTTGTGTCACACTTAGGGATGTGAATGGTCAACCTTTACTGAGTGATGCTTATTGGTTATGCTTAACCAGGGGGGGTAGGAGCTGTCCCCAGCCATGGAGGAGCACTCCATCCCGGCCAGCACAGCCCCCATCCATGGTGAGCCTAGCCTGGCTGGAGCTGAACATCCTGGGTATGGCTGCTCCAACCCAGCCACAGTGGCTGGGTTAGGGTGATGCTTACCAGTTAAGGTTAACCAGTAGGGGCTGGAGCAGCTCCCCACCTCCTAGTCAGAGAGCTGCTCCATCCCCATTGTGGACAGGGGCTGCTCTTGTCATCTGGAGCAGCTTTTGCCTGCAGCAAAGGTGGTGGTTCCAGACAGTGGTGGATGGAGGAGCCACTCTAGTCCATCAGGGCTGGAGCAGCTCTCCCAGCCACCCCCTTTAATCAGTTAGCCAGTTAAACCAGGGCTACTCAACTTTGGAAGCCCCGGGAGCCACAAGGGTACTCACAGCACATGCCCTGGGTTGCAACTTAAGTGTGGTTGCATATATATGCAAATAGCTTCTTTCACACTGACGGGCATGAATGCAAAGTTTAAGGCAAGACTATACAACATGCAGGCCCTATTTAAGTCAGTTCTGCGGATATTAATAAAATGCAACAGTTACCCAATTTCCACCCATATTGCAACACTCTTAATGAGCAATGACAGTCCATATATTTAATTACTAAAACGCATCTCAACAAAAGACCATTCTATTGACTACTCTTTTGTTTTGGTTCCCACCCGCAGGCTGCATGTTGAGCCCCACGTAAACCCAAACTGCACTGCAGGCTGCAAACAAATAGACTGCAATCCTCATGTTGAGTAGCCCTGAGTTAAACAATATGTTTAATGGTTAACCAATTAAAGAGGATTTTACATCCCTAGTGGGAGGTGCCCTCCATCCACCCACCCTCCTTTAAGAGGTTAACTGGTTAAACGTAACATAACGTCTAACCATTTAACTAGCTAACCAGGATTTTACAGTCCTAGTCACACCCAATATGGTGAAAGCTGTTAGGAGCCAAGAGAGTTTTCCTCTGACAATACCTAGGCTGACATTAGGGCCTTATTAGAACCAGTTCAGTACAGGATGTTTAGTTTCATTGCTGTGTGGACAGAATATTCTAACCAGTTTTGTGTAATAAATTTGGTCAGTCTTCCTCTCTTCCCAGCTGGTACATTCCAGAGTACACTGCTGCATGTGCTGCTGATTGCATTGGGTTTGTCCTGCAGGTGCTCTTATCTCCTGCGGAGGCATTATGTGATAGCTCTCCCAGTTTTCCCTGGACGTACTATTATAAATACTACTAGACAGCATGGATGGTGAGGAAAGATATATTAACTCAGCTGTGATGGCAGGAAAGCCACCATTTGACACACTCTGGACTACACAAGTGAAGGGGATTATACCATTCACCAGTTACAAAATCATGGGTAAGAGATGTTGTATGGACAGGAGTGATATAGCTTTCCATCTGTCTCATTCCCTTCCTAGTGAGGCCTGGTTTGCTCTGGCAAATAGATTGCAATCAATGTCCCTCTATTTTTTTCCAGCAGAATGAATTTTCTCATGTGCACCAATGTGGACATGTTGTGAGACACATCTCCTTCATATTAGTGCACATCACAAAATTCATGTGGTGGAAGTGGGGTTCTGAGTCTGGAAGGCGGCTCAGGGCTGGAGCAGGGGTTGGAATGCCAGAGGTTGGGGGGGGAGGGGGTTGGAGGTGAGGGCTGAAGAAGAAGGAGCGGGACTCCAGGTCTAGGTCAGGGTTCTAACCTGGGGTTTGGGATGTGGGAGGGGTACAGGCTCTGGGCTAAGGGTATGAGTTTTGGGGTGGGGCTGGGGATGAAGGCTTTGTGGTAAAAGAGGATGCTCAGGGCTGAAGAAGCTCAAGGTGGGGCATGGAAATGGGGCTCGGGCTTACCAGGGTGGGTCCCTGTTAGGAACAGCAAGGAGGGGCCTCTTTCTCCTGACCATAGCAGCTCCATGTTGGAGATGGTGGGTAGGGGAGCCCCCAGCATCCCCAGCAGCTTCCGGGTTTGGGGAGAGTCGTTTCTCCCTTGCGGCAGCCCTGATCCCCTACGTGGGGCTTTCTGGCAAGCTATGGGGCCACACAGCTTGGGGAAAACTTACGATGCAACATTTAAACAGCATGGCCTATTACGAAGCAGAAAGGCCCCTTGGCTATTGGAGATCTGATTCATTATGTGACTTTAGGAGAGTTTCAGGACCACTTGCCCTACTTTGTAACCCACCGAGGGTATGTCTACACTGCCACCCTCGTTCGAACTAGGGTGGCTAATGTAGGCATTCGAAGTTGCAAATGAAGCCCGGGATTTAAATATCCCGGGCTTCATTTGCATCTTGCCGGGCGCCGCCATTTTTAAATCCCCCTTAGTGCGGACTCCGTGCCAGTGGCTACACACGGCACAGAGTAGGTAGTTCGAATTAGGTTCTCTAATTCGAACTACCGGTATACTGGGCTTCATTTGCTACTTCAAATGCCTACATTAGCCATCCTACTTTAAGGATCCAGGTTCTAAGGAGGTGGTGGGTCAGCATCCAATGCCCTCTGTGACTCCAGTCTAAACCCTGTAATTTTGCAGTGTGAACACA
This sequence comes from Pelodiscus sinensis, assembly GCF_052426305.1. Lineage (NCBI taxonomy): Eukaryota > Metazoa > Chordata > Testudines > Trionychidae > Pelodiscus > Pelodiscus sinensis. The sequence goes on from NC_143085.1 coordinate 13,293,488, forward strand.
ATGGTTCAAGCCCCACACCCTCATCAGAAAATCTGTGTAGTGCAGTATGGTACTGAGGTCCGGTCCAGCAACTGTAAGCCCAGATTTATAGTGAAGTGTGGACACACAGACCCACGTTTACTATGCAGTGTACATATACCTTACAAGGGCTACTTAGAATTCTGTCAGAACTGGAGCCACAATATCAGAAAGGAGACATCCATAGAAAACAAAGCTGAAAAGAAAACCAAAAGGCCAGCAAAGAAGGGAAAGGGGCAGCTGCTGAGAGAAGGAGGAGGAAGGAATGTGTCAGTTTCTTTGTAACTTGCTCACTTGTAATAAACAGCATGAAAGAATAAAAAATATCACTCGGTTGACAATATGCATTTTTTATTCTTGATATTTTGGCAAAGAACCATGGTAACCCCTGTGCATCTGAGCAGAAGAAGTAGGGCAGTTGTTTGCAGAGGGATAGGATAATGGCCTGAAGAAGCATAGATTCACTTTCAATTTTAAAAAAATGTTCTCTCCGAACCTAGGGAAGCAACACTACTGAGCCACCAAATAGTCTTAAACTGCACTTTGCTGGGAATGTGTGCCTGGAAGATATCTTGAGTATATTGGTAGTGAATCAGTGTTCAGCTTATGTCAACAGCAGAGGTGGAAGGGTAGTCTAGTTCCGCTGGATCCTTCCCAAGGGATTACAAGTATTTGTTAATGCTGGCCCATTATGAAGACAAAACTGATGCTGCTGAAGTATTTTTACACGTCCCAGTAATATATCACTGCTGGCCGGGGTGATTTAGCAAAGTCTGCAAGATGCAGGGAAATCATGCCAACCTCCCTTTAATCTAGTGATGGATTTTTTTTTTTAAACAACAGCCTCCTGCAATATGCTGCTGCTAAAATATTCATCTCCATTAACTAGGGGGCTGTGCCCGCTGCTCACTACATTCACCAACCCCCTTTTGTCCACCACAGCCAGATCGTGGCCTCTCCTCCTACCCGTGCTGCAGCAGGAAGGAGCCATTCCCAGCCCTTTCTGTGGCCAGAGGGGGGCTGGACCACAGCACCTGCCCCACGATCAGGGCTGGGTACAGGATGGTGAGGCCAGATGAAGGCTGGGCCCCAACTGGGGCCCTGTTGGCCAGACTTCATTTTAAATAAAGTAAAATATTACCACAGCAAAAAGGCTTCAACCTTGTCTTTATTTATGGCAGGGGCGGGGAAACTTTTTCAGGTTGCGGACTACACAAGTGAGAAGTAAAAAAAGCCCCTCCAAAAACCCACAACCCTCACAGATGTGGCCCCCAACTGAAACACCTCACTCCCCTGGTGCTCCAGCCCAGTTAAAAACCTCAGGCCAGATTAACTCTTCTGGGCTTCCAAGATCTGTGGACTTTGTGGGCCTCATAGGCTCTGGAGTGGAGCCAAAGAATGAGGGGTTCAGTGTGTGGGACAGGGCTGCCAATTAGTGGGATACGGATGTGGAGTCAGGATCTGGGCAGGAGGTGGGGTGCAGGAGGGGTTGAGGGTGCTAGGTCTCGGCAGGAGGTAATGTGTAGGAGCAGGCTGGGGGTAGGATGTCTGGTTAGGGGGAGGGGGCACGAGCAGGCTGGGGGCAGGGTGTCTTGGCAGGGGGAGAGGACAAGGGTGAGCTGAGAGCAGAGGCTTTCCCCTCTGCTGCAATGGGGAAGCTGCCTCCAGCCCCACACAACCCAGTGGGGAACCTCCATCTGCCATGGGCCAGGTGCTCAGACTGCCACCTGCCTGGTGCTCCAGCCTCATATCCCGCCCCCTCTCAAGATTAGAGCACCAGTAGTGGCTTCCTATGGCAGGGGGAGGAGGGGAAGGAGGAAGAAAGCCCTGAGGGTCCACGCAGGATCTAGCTTTTGGGGAAGCACCTGTGCTGCTATGGGAAGGGGAGGAGTTTGCTCATTGAAAGCAAACATAACTGGAGGACTGGGCTGGAGTTTAAAAACAGTTGTTGTTTTTTTCCATTTCAGAAAAGTTGCAGGCTCTTGCATTGGCTTACACTTGTGAGTGACCATGCAGGCAGGAGAGGGGCAGCAGTTGTAGTATGGTAGTAGCTACTTTCTTGTGTTCACCAGCTGCACATGCAATCCCCCCACTTACCCCCACCAGCGATCTGCAGCCGACAGCACACGGGAGGACACAGGCACCTCTGCAGGCTCTGAGCTTCGCCAGGCTGCAGCGTGTCTCTGCCCAGGACCCGATCCTGTGGTGCAGCCCCAGTTCACTGAGAGGCAAGTGGAGGCCTCACTTCCCTCTGCACCTCTCATGCGGCTCCCGGATGCGGTTCAAGATGCCCAGGCCTGAGCAGGCAGAGGGAAACTGCAGAGCGGCTGCTACATGCGGAGTCAGACCACCTGGCTTTCCAGCTGCTGCCCCAGCCCAGCCCCTGACCACTCTGAAACAGCCCAAGGCACCACGGGATGGACAGCGCCTCCCCCTGCACTGGTTCCCCGCTGCCCCGCTTCTCTGCTATGCCTGGGCATGGTACCTGAGGGTGTGCGGCAATGCCAGGGACCAGCCCACTCCACAGAACAAAGAAGGCAGGTGGCATCCTGAGCACAGTGGCCCAAGGCAGGCAGAGGCAGTGGCTCCCCACTGAGTTCTGGAGTGTCAGGGCCCCAAACCACAATGAGGAGCTGCTGCAACCCCCTGCTTCTCCTGCAGGGGAGCCAGGAGCCAGTGGGGAGCTCAAGCCAGGAGGGGCAGGGGAGAAACCCGAGCCATGGCAGCGCTTCCCCTTCTGGGTGCTGTGCCAAGGCTGGGGGCAGGGCGACGCAGGGTGACATGAAGATGTCATTCTGTTGCCCCCACAGGAAACGTTTTTTAGAGAGAGAGAGAGAGAGAGAGAGAGAGAGAGAGAACAATGGTCTCTAAAGAACCATTCTTCCTAAAAAAAAATGAGGTTTACACTGTTCTTTCAAAAAACGGTTTTTTTCTCGAAAGAACCACGTCTAGAATATTTTCTTTTTCAAAAGAACCTCTTTCAAAAAAGCAATCAGAAGAAGATATGCAAATTCACGCTGCATTTGCATATCTTCTTTCAAAAGTGAAAACAAGTCTAGCTGTGCTCATAATGTTGAAATTTGAATTGGATGTAGATTCCTTGCCTGCTTTCTTTGTGTGGGGAAAAAAGTTAAATGAAGAGTTGAGAGAGAGAGAATTATTTAAACCCAAGCAGGAGTGCCATGAGTCCAAGGAATTTGGGGCATGGAAGTGGATTGAATAAAGAGAAGACTGGAAGTAAGTAAAAGGGCCAAGTGAATCTAGTTGTGTTCAAGATATTTCTTATTTATTTTGTGATTTGGTTTGAACTGCTCTGTGTGAATCTATGCCTCCTCTCCCCATTTACCATCTAGCATTGTGCCCAGAGACTTTTCTCTGTGTTTTAATTTGTTTTCCTTAGTAGCTCTGTAACATCTAGCAACCAAGTACGCTTTAACAAGTTTATCTTCTGTTTTGTAATAAAAATCACTTTTTTTAAGGTGATGATTTGACTCTCATGTCCTGGAAGGTCTGTCTGTTCTGTGTGTATCTGCATGCCTCAGACTGAGAGGTCAGCTACTAGAGATTGCAGCTTGTTTTCCTCTTTTCTTTTTTCAAGCTTTTTCAGGGTAAAAGAGCTTGGGGTACCCCAGAGGGTGGGTTCAAATGTTCACTCCTGATTTTTTAGGGATAAAAATCACTTATTGGTGGCAGCGATCCTCCAAATTCTGTGTATTGTGATTTGGGGGAACAGAGGAAGGAAGGTTTTTTGCAACCAGTCCTGTAGAGGCAAGTTTTTTAAGCTCTCTTGCGGGCCCTCACCCTCTGCACTCAAAGTGCCAGAATAGGGAACAGCCCTGACAGTGACAATGGACTAACACCCAATCAATTCTCTGGATTTAGCATTGCTCCCATGGTGAACCAGTGACCACCCTTTGGGATGCACTTTTATACACAGGTACAAACAAGTTACACCTCACTTCTGACATATCAGGTTGCCACCCTCTGTTGCCTAGTTACCATCCTTTACCTCACAAAAGGGAGGTTTCCATTACTATGCATCATGCAGTCAATTTAGAACCTCTCCTGAACCTGGGTCAGTATGTATGTTATCTGTGGGATGTGTGTTGGTACCAAGATGTTTCTTAACAAAGTGTTCTGTTATGACTCCTCTGGAATGTGCTGATGGCCTGAGCCCAGTACCTTTTAGATCTGAGTGTTTCTGAAATATCAACCCTTGCCAGCTTCTATGAGCAGGGCCTGCCTCTTGCTCACAGCTTAACTCTGCTTTATATAAGCAAAGTCTTAACCATTGCTGTCTAGGCCTCAAGTCTCATACCTGGTCTGTAGTATATGGGCTTATGTTTCAGACCTGTATCTTTCTACACCACATATTGCAGACAATGACATTCATAAAACTGGGTGTACTTTCACCAGTGTAAAGATTTTACTATCTTGGAGTTCCAGAAAATAATCTTTCAAATTTTCATACTAGAATTTAAATACATATTTTAGCACAGTCAGAATTAAGATAACACACATGCATAAAGCTTATGAAACAAGAAAATGTTGAGCATACACTGTATATACAGTCTGTAGCAAGCAAACAATGCACAGAAAAACTATCAGCCATTGCAAGCATTTAATTTAAATATTGGGCACTCTAAATTTTATACGTTCTTAGCCTCCCTTTTTGACTGTTACTGTTTTGTAATTCTATCCATTGCACATTATTTTCACTGCTTATATGAAAGAGAATAATCAAAGTCTTCCTCGAACTATGATGTAAATTACTGTAAAATATTCATGTGTGCCTGACTCATAGTATTAAAGAAAATATGATGCCATCTCTGTGGTAAAGTAATTCATGTGGATGTGCCTGGGCACAGTACTTTATGTAAATAAATAATTTTTTCAACGTGCATTCTGTGTGAATCTGAGACAGAAAAGGTGATGAGCATTCAGAATCCCACTGATTGCAAATGGAATTTACAGGTACTCTGCAGCTCTGGAAATCAGCCCTGTATGCCTGTGTCTGCATAAACCTCCCCACACTTTCAGACAGTAGACAAGAGGATGTCCTATTCATCTACATTTTTTATTCTTGCCTGGTACTCTTGAGTCACATGAAAACAGAGTCCTCCTGAGTTTTAACTCAAGCTTGGAAACACTTTTCCGCATCCCTCTGAACAGAGCAAACAACTATTTGGACTGATGGCTGCCAATCTTTTCCTTTTTAAAGCCTAAGTCTTTAAAGTCCCAAACATATGCCTGCTCTGAAGGAAAAGTATATAGGCAATTGAGTGTGACTGCAGGACTAGAGAACAATTGCAGATAAACACCTTGTTCTTCTCTAAATATTGATGCGGAAAGATGGCAGTAATCTGCAGGAACTAAATTCATTGTAATGGGACTTTCTGCAGAATCTAAAATCTTCCACTTTTAGAGATACTATATGTTATCTACCTTTACTACCCTTAAGGTTCCCAGATACCTTCACAAATCCCGAACAGGCAGGAAAAAATTGGTTGAGAAAACAAAAAGAGGTCGCTGTGCCTTTAAATTACCACTCTCCTCACTCCCCCCCACCCTCACAGACGCCTTCTGTCCAAGGAAAATAGAAAATACTGGACATTTTATATGTCCAGTATTCTCTGGGATTTTTTACCGGATGGAAGGCCAAAATACCGAACTATCCGGGTGAAAACCGGACACCTAGTAACCCTAACTACAATAGGCATGCAAGACAGCATTCTACGTAAGTCTTCTACCTCACCCAAAGCAATTAACAGCGCCTTTACGAACATACACTGTAAGCCAGTTAAAGTAAATTCACAGCAGGCCCGCCAATGCAGTGGCAAAGGTGCAATTGCCCAGGGGCCTGGCGATTCAAAGGAGTCTGTGGCTCCCTTCTGTTACCACTGCTACTGCGGCAGCTGGAGCTCCCCAGGTCCTTTAAATTGCTGCCTGAGCACTGCGCTTTGTCACATGCTCCATGCAGCTCTGAGGCCTGGAGAAGGGGGCACCGTGCTCCAAGTGGCACCGAGAGCTGGCTGCCTCAGCTCTGCCCCTTCTGCCTGAGGTTTCTACCCCTTCAGTGTCACCTCCTCACCTTGCCCAGGCACCTGTGGTGGCCGTCGGCACTGTAGTAGGTCAGGACAGCAATGCTGTAAATTCAGGGTTTACTGGTGTGGCATTCTGACAGGTCTTCTGCTCTGTCAGTGATGATAAACAGTTGGCTGCATGTGTTTTCATGTGCTCCCTCAGTACATCATGCCAGCTCTGCGCAGGTAGCTAGTATAATAGACTTCTAGAGATCCCCAAAGACCACAGACTCAGACAAGATATGAAGGCACCTCAGTCAGGTTTATTGTCCAGCAAAGTACATTAATAGTCCTCAATAAATAGCTAGATGGTTTTCAAGCTCCTATGCATTTGTACTCATGACAATGGGTATGGCTCAATAAATAGTATGGATTTCACAATTGCCCCCTAGACTGGACAAAGAGTTAAGTGTGGTACCTCAGCATTTACAGACAGAGACAAACAATCTATGATACACACCTTGGCTACGTCTACACTGGCATGATTTTCCAAAAATGCTTTTAATGGAAAACTTTTCCGTTAAAAGCATTTTCGGAAAAATCGCGTCTAGATTGACAGGATGCCTTTCCGCAAAAGCACTTTTTGTGGAAAAGCGTCTGTGGCCAATCTAGATGCGGTTTTCTGCAAAAAAGCCCCGATCGCCATTTTCGCGATCGGGGCTTTTTTGCAGAAAACAGTACTATGCTGTCTACACTGGCCCTTTTGCGCAAAAGTCTTTCAGAAAAAGACTTTTGCCCGAACGGGAGCAGCATAGTATTTCCAGAAAAGCACTGATGATTTTACATGAGATCGTCAGTGCTTTTCCGGAAATTCAAGCGGCAAATGTAGACAGCTGGCAAGTTTTTCCGCAAAAGCAGATGATTTTGTGGAAAAACATGCCAGTCTAGACACAGCCCTTATGTATCATCTTATGCATTAATGACATGTTTGGTATCTTTCCTTGTACATTTCTATTCACAATCTGTTGTTATGCTTTCACTCCTGTTGTTTCAAACTATTTTATCATGTACCAAATTGGGATGTCCTTGTATTGTCCTGGTGGAATGTATTTATATATTTGATGTACTTTTAGTAGTGCTCACAGTTCTAGTGCTGAGAGACACTGACTTCTATGAGGGCAGATATAGTTACTATTACTGGTTATAGGCTGAGTATTTTGTAATACCGAGATAAGCATTGTTATAGCGTGTCTCACAAGACTATGTGTATGAGAAGTAAAACTGAAATCTGGAGTAGTGACATTACAAATGAGGCCTTTATATATAATTGTCTTTTAACTGGTTACTACACAGTACTGTCCATACCTGTTATAGGTTATCCCTATTGCTGGGTTGTTGCTTTCCAGTATAAGCTTCGCGGGGCAGGAAACAAGAATAGCTAGCTTTTTTGTTTCATTAGTAACACTACTTTGTGATACACCAGTAGTTGAAATAGAGGCAGTTGTTTCTTATGGATGCTATTTTCCAGATAATCTATATGGACAGTAAGCAATTTATTAAATGTTATTGTGTTAGGCTACAGTATTGGTTTTGAATAACATGTGCCTCAGGATACAGTGTCACTGACCCCAAACTGTGATTTATGCTAACAATGGTTTTGTTTATTTAATGTATAGTTACTATGCAATTTTTTTTGTTTACCTCTTTAGATTTTTTTCATGTTGTTGGCAATAAACATGTTCAATAAATACTTCATTCTGTTTTTAGAAAGGTGATTGTTTCACATGGGGATGGTTGAGTAGTTTCTTGAGTACATTAATAAACAAGGAGGATGTTAATCAGCATTTATTAGGAATTAACATTGTAAAATCAGGCTGGGATAACTTCCACTCAAGAGTCCTAAGAGGGATGTCTGAGGAGAAGTGGGTCCCTTAAATTGATTTTTAATACATCTTGGAATATTGGGGAAAAATTGAAAGCATGAAAGAATGCTAATGTTATATCAATATTTTTTAAAAGGGCAAGGAGGATAATCTGGGTAACTATAAAATAGTCACTATAAAATAGTCCCAAATTGCAATATGGGATTCAATTAATAAAGAATAAAAAAGATAGGAACATAGTTTGACAGTCAGCATAGCATAAGCATATGGAAAATAGGTCAAACAAACCTAATTTAATTTTTTCAGGCAATTACACATTTGATTGATACAGGTAACTATTTAAATGTAATAGATTATGGTAAGGCATTTGATTTAACACTGTGTGACAGTCTGATTGAAAAATTAGCACTATATACAATATCAAGAAAGCACATGTAAAATGGATTAAAACTGGTGACATTAAAACTGGCTGACAAAGTAATTGTCAATGAGGAACCATCATCAAAGGGGGATGTTATGAGTGTGTTCTTCAGGGATCAGAACTAGGTCCAACACTGTTCAACTATTTCATCATGGATCTGAAAGCAAATAGACACCCACTTTTGATAAATTAATAGGTGACAAAGACTGGCATAAGGAACAATGAGGAGGGCAGGCAGTTATACAGAATGACCTAGATTGCTTGGTAAAAAGGGTCAGTTCAAACAAATTGCATTTTAATACAGCTATATTCAACATTACACTTCTAGAAACAAGCAATTTGGCTGCCTTACCTAAAAACTAGGGAAAGTAGTGACTCTGAAAGTCAGAGTTTAGAGGCCATAGTAGACAAGCAATTCAACCTGAGCTTTCAGTGTGATGCTGTGGAAAAATAAAGCTAATTGGCTCCTTCAAGTTCTGGATAGCAGAAGGGAGGTGATTTTACCTCTATATCCAGCATTGGTGAAGCCAGTACTAGAAACATGTGTATAATATGATGTCTGCATTTTAAAAGAATGCTGATAAATTGGAGCAGATGCAGAAGAGAGCCACAAAGATGATTCAAGGGACAAAGAAAATTCTTTAGAGAGAGAGAGAGAGAGATAAATCTTGGTTTGTTTAGCTTATTACAAAAAGATGGCAGGGTTACTGGATTACAGGGCATAAATATATTCATGGGGAGAAAATCCTGGGACTCTTTGACCTAGTGGAGAAGAGCACAACAAGAAGCAAAGGCTCAAAGCACAAATCAGACAAATTCCAATTAGAAATAAGATACTTTAAAAAACAGTAGATGTGGTTAACCCTTCCAACAAGCTACCAATCAAGACTTCCTTTCAGGAAAATATGCTGTAGTAAAACTCAAGTTACTAGGCTCTGTACTGAGGCAACTGGATACAGTAGGTCAGACTAGATTATGTGCTTTTGAAAATATTTCCATTAAAGAGGGACTAATGAGAAATTGGTGGGCAGGCTTGGGAGGTGGTGTTTGGGTGGAACTGATAATGTGGGAAGTATGGGGGGCATTTAAAGGGATTAGATGGGAAATTTATACTGGTATTATAAAATGGAACTGATGGAAATTAGTCTTTGAGGAGGTTGGGAATGGGCTTGATTCCACATGCTGAATTAGTAGGTCTATTTAACTCCTTTGTAAAGAACAGATAGATATTCACACCAAGACTACCTCACTGCATCATTATTACACAGTATCGCCTAGAAGCAAGTCACAAATTATGCTAATTCTCTAGCTTCTGATCTCTAGGTGTATAGCTACATATTCTGCTTAGGTCACAGATGAAGAGGATTTTACCTTGATGGTCACACTTGTAGTAAAAACTAAGTGTGCTTCTTCCCCTCCATTGCTTAAGCTAGAAACAGCACGTATCATTTAGCTGATAGCGCATGTCTTAGAAGCTGCTAAACTTTCTGCCAGGGAACTGAGTAAACTTGCAGTGACCAGATCACGTTGCGACACACTGACCAGAAGGAATGTGAAATCTATAAAAGTTTCAGCTCAGGCGATGCTCAAGGTCGACCCTGCTTTGAGCACTGAGCTCCTTGGCCGTCCTTGTTTGCAAACAATAAAATAGAGTTGGACCCAGCCTGAAAGGGTGACTCTCTTCTTGAGGCAAATTGAACTAGCCTCCAGGGGACGAAACTAGCAATTTATGCAACACACTGTAGGCCTACATGCCCTACCCATTAACCCACCATACATTTCACTTCTCTTGGCAAGAAAGGACCAGGATTCTGGTAGATGAAAGCTGTTATTTTAAAGGGGAAAGTAGTCCCCCTCCCAATTTAGTGTTGAAAGTCATTCCTGTTAAATTCTCCAGTTATAAAAGCCACATTCCCTTTGCCATTGAATTACAGTTCACCTGCCCTTTCAGAGCTGGTAGAAATCAAGGTTGATGTGCACTGGTAGATCGATTTAGGTAAGAACCCATAACACCTGTAAACCAATGTATTATGTACTTATTTGTTCTGTTTCTAGAAATGGTACAAAAGATGCTCGCCCATATATTCTAGATGCCACTGACAAAATGTAAAATATATCACAAGTGCAGGAATTTAATATAGCCCCCCTTAAATCCCAGTGCAAATCCCCTTTTCCTGCTAATACCTTTCACTCCCATTTTCAAATGCTGTGAAAAAGAGATGTCCTTTGCAAACTGCCCTGAGTGGCAGCAGATGTGGGGTATTTAAGACCAAAGGGACAAGCGAATTATGAAGCCGCAAGGCTCTGTCAGAGAATATCCTGCTATCACTTGTCTCTTGTTTATAACAGGGTGACTGCTCACTCTCTCTGCTGATCTCAGCATTGGCAATATGCCACAGGGAGAGAGGCATTCTTTTAAGCTAGGGATGGGGAACTCCTTTTGGGTTGGTGGGTTGGGGGCAGCCGCTAACCTACAGAAAAATCAGTTGGATACTGCACACAAGTGAGATGCACTCTGGCCTCTAACTGAGAAGGAGAAAGAAACTTCCCATATTCTCCTCACACGCTAGAGCCTAGGGCAGGGCTGGCCAACCTAAACGTGAGAAGGAGCCAGAATTTACCAATGCACATTGCCAGAGAGCAACAGTTCTATGTCACCAGCCCTGATCATCTCCCCACCACCACTCTCAGAACAGCCCTCCCACTCCCCGTCAGCACCTCCTTATCCTTTTCCTCCTGCCCACAGGATCAGCTCTCTCAGGGTATGTCTAGACTGCATCTCTGTCAGCAGAGGGATGCAGATTAGGCAGGTCGACATTGCAAATGAGGCAAGGATTTAAATACGCTGTGCCTAATTTGAATAAAAATGTTTTTTTGACAGATCCCTTATGGAGGTTTACAGGATCTGTCGAAAAAAGCTTTCTTTCTCAACAGATACCCCTCTAGACTGGCGCTTTTTGCAGATAAAGTGCTGAGTCAGCAAAACACGGAGGCCATTTTTATGCAAATTAGGCACAGGATATTTAAATCCCTGCCTCATTTGCAATGTCTACCTGCCTAATCTGCATCCCCCTGCCAACAGAGAGATGCAGTCTAGACATACCCTTAGTGGGAGACACTAGAGGGGGGAAGCCTAGGTGTGACAGGCTCAGTGGAGAGGGTGGGAAGTGGCAGGATCCTAGGGAGAAAGAGTGGAAGGGGATAGCGCTTAAGGCAGAACAAGGGGTTGAACAGTGAGCACCCTCCGGCCCAGTTGAAAGTTGGCACCTGTAGCTCCAAGGGGCTTTCTGTGACTGCACCTAATCACAGGGAGGGAATGGGGATCAGGAACCAACATCTTGGTTTTCTGCAGGAAGAAGGATAACACAGTGGATAGATGGAGAGCTCATCAGCTTTAATGGGCAGTGTTTGCAGGAGTCCACTTGCTAAGAGACTTGCTCACACAAAACTAACCCTTTTCTTCCCCGCTCTCTCCACATGCAGTTATTACCCTACAGAAACTCCTCAACACAGAGCAGAAGAAGAGAATTGCTGAAGTCAACAGCATTTGCACATACTCAGTATCTCACCGGATTAGGCCCATAGATTATTTAAAAATGGTGAAAACTGGAACCTTCAAATGTTAAAAAGCATTCTCCAGCTGAATTGGTTTCCATCAAATTTACAGTCTGAGGCTTAAGCATCTGAGAGGCTGCACTTTAGGCCCCAGAATAGAGAACCAAACAGAGTTGTGGCTTGTGCAGCTGCCCAAGAAAGACTCCAATGCCACTCAGTTGATTAGCAGAGTGCCCACAGCTAGGATTTGTGTTTCTGTTGGTGGTGCCCATTTGCACATGCCTCTATACATATAAAAATGTATTCTGTGCATGGTCGGAAACGATTAGCGGAATCATTGCTAGTAGCCTGCAAAGAAACAAGTTGTGATTTGTTCTTGTTTTTACTTCTTTGCAGCATGTAGCTGAAAGTTGGTGGGTGCCTGAAGCTGGGTGGGTGAGATTTAAGGCTTTTTTAAACATTAGAAATAGTTTGCTCGGACTGTTCATCTTTATTAGCAATGTTGATCACATTCTACGCAAAAAAAGGTTCATCCCATTCCACATCTCATCCTCAATCTCCTCTCACTATCATGTGTCCTGAACTTTTTATTTTTCCTCACAAGTATCCTGTTCTCCCTTCATTCTCTGTCACTATTAATATCTTCCCCTTTCTTCTCTTGCCCACTCCAGCTCATAACTTAAGAATCCTCTTAGACTTTTTCCTTTCCTTTGTCCCTTATATCTAGGCTTTATCCAAATCTTACCTCTGCACCTTAAACTAAGAAGGATTCAACCTTTTCCTGTATCTCCATACAGCTAAAAATCTCTTCAAGGCCTTCTTGTCTCCCTTCCCTATCCAGATAGTTGTGTGTGAAATATTATATTTTACACAATCTGTCACCACTGATATTCAGCTTTGCTTTATGACATCATATACCCACATCACAAATAAAATAATGCTAAAGGTTCTACACCATCCAACTAAAGAGAAAGAGCCTATCTCAGATGACCACCATGGAATGTTTGAGAACAGGCCGTTAGTGTATGTGATGTACAGTCAACTTCAATTTAGAAATCCCTCCTTGCCTCTGGCACCATGGATGATGCTGCAGTCCTTAAAAAGAGAGGCTACGTCCTGGGAATCAATCTGGGAGAAGGGTCATATGCTAAAGTGAAATCTGCCTACTCCAATCGACTAAAATTTAATGTTGCTGTGAAGATAATCAACAAGAAAAAAGCACCTCATGACTTCCAGGAAAGATTTCTCCCCAGGGAAATAGAGATTTTGGCCAAAGTGAATCACCGCTCAATTGTCAAGACCTATGAGATTTTTGAGACCTCTGATGGCAAAGTCTACATTGTGATGGAGCTTGGCATACAAGGAGACTTACTAGAGTTCATCAAGAGCAGAGGAGCCATGTCTGAGGAGATAGCTCACAAGATGTTTCACCAGCTGTCTTCTGCCATCAAGTACTGCCACGACTTGGATTTAGTCCACAGGGATTTGAAATGTGAGAATCTCCTTCTAGACAAAGATTTTAATATCAAACTGTCAGACTTTGGCTTTTCCAGACGACTGACTCGAGATGAAAATGACAGGCTTATTCTCAGTAAAACCTTCTGTGGTTCTGCTGCATATGCAGCCCCTGAAGTGTTACAGGGTATTCCTTATGAACCTAAGATTTATGACATTTGGAGTCTGGGTGTCATTCTGTTCATAATGGTCTGTGGCTCGATGCCATATGATGACTCAAACATTAGCAAAATGCTAAAGTTTCAGAAAGAACACAGAGTGCACTTTCCCAGGTCTAAAAGCTTGACAGTTGAATGCAAAGACCTTATTTACCGCATGCTGCAGCCAGACGTGGCTCAGAGGTTGCACATAGAGGAAGTTTTTTATCACAGGTGGATGCAGGCACCAAAACCCAGCGTCTCTTCAGCAACTGCATTTGTAAAAGAAGGAGAGTGTTCTCAAAAACTCAGAGAGCTGAAGTCAGAGCGCAAACCGGAAATTGAATCCAGCGGGGAAACTAAGCCTGAGAGACCAGATTTCAAAACTGAATGTAAAGCAGCGCCCAGATTGGAGGTGGTACTGGAAGCAGAGGATGCCATTCCTGAAGAGCAAGCAGAAGTTAATGATCTTGCAGATCAAATGCAAAGAACAAGGATCAACTATAGTGATGATTAAAGGATAGCAAAGAGTAGTATTTTATCTAGCCCCACAAGGAGTAATTAACAAGACTATGAAGGGAAGAGTATGCAAAGGAACCAAAGCAGAAAGAAGTAAAAACAATTTTATAGATTCTTTATTGATAAAGACATAGCTAAACAATGCACCAATAGGACACAACATTCATAATAAAAGTATAAAGAAAGGAGTATTTTTTCCTTCTGATCATAACTGGCTGTAGAAGGGTGTAGAAACTGCCACAGTGTACAAATCTTTTGCTACAAATCTTCTGTCACTATGAAGCTGTTTAGAGATCTATCTATCATTTTGATGCATGGGAACTCACCAAGTTGTAACCAGTCTCTGACACTGTTCTCTGAAGCAGGGAAGCATAAAAAGCTACGTCTCCTGCCATTCGTCATATCTTTGAGCTGGTTCTCAATGCTAATTCCTTAAATCATTTGAAAATGTGCAATTGCATCTGCCAGTTCTGCCCACATGGGTGAATAAAGGCTAAACAGGACCTAGATCCACCAAAACGCAATGGCACTTTTACTGTGTTTACATGATTCCTATGCAAGCAGGAGTATAAAGACATACTTTGATACCAACTTGAGTATCTCTGTTACAGCCACATGAGCCCTGCTGGATTTCATTGTTGATGGTGTCCATCAACTCAATTCTGTTGTTCAGTTCACAGAGGGCTGGTTGGAGGTAAAACACCACCTGCATGTTCTGATAGAGGCCTGGATTTGCAAAGAAACTTCCATCTGAATAGTCATTAAAGTGCTACATAGTCCTGTATTTTGTTCCATCTGAATAGTCATTCCCTACTAAGCTTTCAAACAGCATCTTGTGCTTGCCTCTTTCCTCCTACCTCTTTCTGTACCCAGGGGCTCCCCTCTGGTGGTTTGTAATCTTAATTTAAAAAATTCAGTGTAGTTTAGGAAATAAACAAGACCAAAGTCTTCAATTTAAACAATTACATGGGAATTTCCCTTTAGGATGAAGAATCAAAGGTTGCCTGATCTATATGGACATCAGAAACAGCAGCTGCAGTCTTCCTACCCCCATTCTGTGTATTATTGACAGCCCTGACTGTTGCTCTTGAAGACACCACGTCTATAGAACCAGCCAAGGGGATTTTATTGATTTATTTTGCATAAGTCCTACATTAATTTGGTCCTGAACATCAGCCTCCTAATTGGAATTATTCTGCCAAGTTTCTTAATTCTGTGCAAAGCTGTACCCATGTGAGGCTTGTTCCATAAAATTGACCTGGTTAGCTTGCATGTAAAAATGCAGTAAGTCTCGCCTCACACATCTCATACTAATGTAATTATTTTAAATAAATGTCACAAATTGTTTCCTGGCAAAGTGGATTAATACCCTATTCCCATGTCTGGGGATCGAAGTGCTTGGCCTGATTAAGGCAAACGAAAAGAAGTCAGAGGAATTTGCTGTGGATTTAACTCTCTATCCCACTGAACCAAGGATAAATGGTCTAAGTGCTATTTCCCCTTTAAAGATTTCCAAGTACTGTATTGGGTTTTATAAACATACGCACTAGAATCCCAAGCATATATTAAAAGAGCTGATGCAGACCAAGAGTGATATCTCTGATGCAGGTGAAACTTGTACAACATATTGCTCTAGATCACTCCTTCATTGTCATAAAAAGGTGAAACTCCCTCCATGCCCTTCAAAAGAGAGTGTGATGAGGAGAGGGACAAGGAGGAAGGCAAGGTAGCAAAACTAAAAGGCACATTAGAGATGGCAGTGATGTGCCCCCACGCTCTAGCACATAGTTCCACTACTGCTCTCTCTTCAGCCACTGTGGATCCTAGATGGATCTTTTCTATTTCTTGACATACTACGGAGGACTATGCAGGGTTAGCCAGGACCTGCATTCTGCTTTGAGCCTTGGTTCTTAAATACTATCATCCCTCATGTTAGCAACTTCTTCCTCTCACAAAAGCAGCTCACACTGTGCCCAAACCCTCCCCCATCCTGTACTAATGATCAGATCCTTTCCTGCATTCCTTTGCCTTCCTAAGAAATCAAGCTGATTGCAGCCTACATATTAATTGTGACAGACCCAGACTAGCTGGCTGCCACACACTGATGGAGGAAAGATAATGGCTGGGGCTTGCGTGAACTGTTTTCTTTTCCCTGAGTAAAAGAAAGCCCTAAACCTAACTGCAGCACAATCAGGCAGGCACCTGGGTTCAGTTAAAGCCATTTTAAAGGGCTCCCCCAGGCAAGGAAGGAGGAAGTGTGGTATAGAAGAGCTATATGGGTGTGAACTGAGGACTGAAATATACTGGGAGGGATTGTCTGGGGAAGTGGCCCAGGGAAAAGCTGCCAGATTGCGAGTGGCTGGAACCCTGCCTGTTGCCACTGTCTTACGGTCCCTAGGCCAGAACTGGAGTAGTGGGCAGGCCCAGGCTCCCCCCAGCCTCCCCACATCTCCTCAACCTCTGCCTCCAGAAGAGAGATCAGGACTCCAGAGGGGATTTACCCCAATCATATGAACTAGCCTGTGATGAGCATAGATCAGTGGGATGTGGCACCCACCTCTAGTAAAGAGAAAGAGGCCGTGTGGAGGGTGACAGCGAGCCTCTGAGGCTAACACTATCTGCCAGAAGTGCAAGACCCACAGGGAATAGCTGGAGTTTGCCACATAATGTAGTGCTTACATAGAGCTTTACATCCTGCGTGCTTGTGCAGACATTAATTCATTTGTACAACATCCCCGTGCAGAAGCCAAGCAAAATCGCTTCCACTCTGCAGACAGGTCATCGAAGGCACAGATACCTGAAGGTACTCACCCTGGCCACTCCACAAATCAATAACAGAGGAGCAGTCAGAAATATGGTTTGCCTGATTACAAGACACTAGCTCAAAATGCCTTCACCTCCAGGGGCAGCCTATCGTAGCTCTGATCTGGTCTATCCTGCAGTTAGCAGCTTCAGACCTGTGTCTTCACTGGCCCTCCTCACATCTCCACTGGAACACAGTTTACATCTACTCATAGCCCCTTGGCAGTCATCATTCATGGAGTCACTACTGGCACACGGTGAGTTGATAACTCCCAGTCTCCATTTCAGGTCCTCTGACATCACAGCAGCCACCATGGGGCTTTGCCTGCTCCATTTTGCAACAAACTGTGATCACTACCTGCCCAATGTCTATACGCTCCAAACGCTGCCCCTTTATACATCTCCCTTCCCTACACCCTTTCACATATCCCAGGGTCCTGCGTCAGAGGCTCTGCAGAGACAGGTTTAGATACACAATCATGTTAATGAACACAGACAAACCAGAACAGTTACTGATGATCCCTTGCCAGGACAGCTAGTCACTGTCCTAAGGGATCTAAACTGTGTACTACTGGAGTAACTCAGGAGCCCATATTGATCAGCTGGTAAAGAAATGAAGATTAATTACCTGTAACTGGAGTTGAGGTGGCCTCTGTGCATTCATGCTCCTTGGAGGTGCTGGCAGATCCCGTCCAGACAGAGCAACCTTTTCATAGTAGTGGCTACTGCAATTCTCATATGACCCTCCGCTCTACATTCCTGAATATTGGGAGGGTGAAGCTACAAAGGAGGGGTGTGGGTGGAGTCCTCTGATGCCTCAAGTCTTTCCACCTCCTCCACAAAGTCAAGTTCTGTGAGGACTTAAAGGAAGAGATGAAGGTGGGTTTGGAGTGTGAATTTACAGCATCCACCTCCAAGAGGTCCAATTACAGGTAAGACCAGGCATTTGCTACTGATCTATATTGTTATAAATATGTCACTCGGGGGTGTAGAAGCATCTTCACAGAGGCACTACAGTGGCACTGTATGTAAAGACAAGAAGAAATGAAAGTTACTTTAGGCAAGCATCCACTGCATAGTCTCATTCTTGGGCTACTTTGGCAAACAGTAATCCATAAATGGAAGGAAAGATTCAGAGTTCTATTGACTAGGGATTGAGCTATTGCAACCTGAGCAGTCATTGTAGGTTCTAGCTCTAGGGAGTGTACTTTGTAAATGTAGGTTTACAGCTCCAAGCAACAACCTATAGATATCTAAATGAATTCTTTCCAACAGTCTTCATGGCTTCCAGGGGGAGGAAGAGAAGACCACCCCAGTAGCACTCTCTCTGGAAAGCAGCCTCTGCTGCTCACACACACCTCCCCCAACATTCTCTCCTCTCCTCTCCGCCAGTGGGATGGGATAGAAGTTCTCTCTGAGGGACGCCACCAGTGCCAGACCTGGTGTGTGGGGGACACTGAAGGAAGCTGAGCCACCCTGTCCTCCCTCCTGGCCGCAGGCTTCTGGCTTGCCCGGCATCTTCTCATGCCTGCTTGTCCCTGGAATGTGGGTGAAGAGAGGCTCTCCTGGGATGTCTGTGCCCCTGCAGGACAGTGCATGCTATGTAGGCAACAGATGGCCTTGCTCGAAGCACATCTCCTTAGTCTGAACCAAGACCGTCAGTGTCGACTCAGAGATGAGGGCTGGGCTTCATGCACAGTGTCTCCTGGGATGACTGCCCTTGTCGCTTTTCTTCACAGCTGGACCAATTGCAACCATGGTGTGTGCACCACCTCCCATGCCATCTGCACAACTGCACAGGCTCCACAGGCGGAAAAAAACCTGCAAGGACCTGCTGCAGGAGCAGATGGCATGTTTGCAGTCCCTCATCCAGAGCTTTGATGAGGAGCACCAGGCTGACTGGGAGCAGAGGAAGGTCATGTAGGAGCAGCTGTCATGCCATCACAAGGCCATACGCTCAGTCATGGAGGGCGTGGCCACGTGTATGGAACAGGCCTCCAACCATCTCCCTGGCCCCACTCCCCCAACTTCCTGCCCACCTCACCCCCCTAATTCCCCACTCCCCTAGCTTCTCCTACCCCCCCCCAGAAGACATTGGGGTCCCCAAAAACATGGCAGTGGGACCTCCTGGGTATCTGAAGGTACCTGAGGCAGGCACCAGTCCCAGCCCCATACAAATCCCTCTCGACTCTCTTCCCCATGTCAGGTTCTTTCTCCGGTCCCTTCCCTGTTGTACATCCCCCAAATAAAAATGACAGTTGTTTTTTCAAACAAAAAAGGCTTTTTTATTTGGTTTTCAGGGGAAGGGGGGATGATTGGAAGGGAGGGGTAGAGGACGAAAGGCACACAGGGGCAACGCAGAGGCCCCTTGTGGGGAGGCCCAGGAGAGAGTCTCACTGGTGGCTTTGGCTGAAACTCTTCCTCAAGACCTCCCTGATGAGCACAGCCCCTGACGTGTTGTCCATATAGCAGTGGTGTCTGGCTGCTCATAAGCCCTGGCTAGTTGTTCAGCCTCTACCACTCCCCCTGGCGGGAAAGTCTTCCCCTTGCTCTCACGTAAGTTATGGAACACACAGCAGGCCACCACCACATAAGGGATGTTTTGATCACTGAGGTCCAATGGGTGAGGAGACTTTGGAGTCTCCCTTCTAGGCAGCTGAAAGCACACTCCACCTGCTGGAGTGGCACCTGCTGAGCCTGGCATTGAAAAGCTCCTTGGTAGGGTCCAGGCTGTCTGTGTAGGGTTTCATTAGCCAGGGGAGCAAGGGGTAGGCTGCATCACCTAGGATGCAGATGGGCATGTCCACATCCCTGATCCTGATGGTGCAGTTGGGAAAAAAAAGTGCCAGCATCATGGACAGTCAGTAATGTAGGCATGGAAAGGCAGAGCCTTCCCAAGATTGCCTACACAACCAACCACTTAAGGCTAGGGCCACCACCAGGGAAGGCTAGGGCTGTGGCACAGCAGCCTAGCCCTGGCCACTAGGAAAGGCAGCCTGGTTTTCCCCACCCACCGCTGCGCAGCAGCACTGCTTTCCCTAGCCGCTGCTGCACGGTAGCCTGGCTTTCCCTGCCCACCAGGGAGACATTGGGTCACTCTGTGGCAGCCTGGCTTCCCCTGGCTGCTGGAGAGGGATGGGGCCACAGCTTGGCAGCCTGTCTTTCCCCAGTCACCACGGCAGCCAGAGTTCTCCCCATGGCCTGGAAGGACTGGGCTGCGAGTGGATGTGGCCTCAGGAGGCAGGGGTGGGACCTCAGGCAGAAGAGGGCAGGGCTCCAATCAGTGTGGACACGCTATTTCAAAATAATTCTGCAATATTCAGATGGTGCCTTGTCATGTGGACACGCTATTTTGAAATAGTTATTTAAGGAGCTATTATTGCAAAATAAATTCCTCGTGTAGACATGTCCTTACATGGCTAATCTTGAGGTGAGTTGGAGCCACCAGGAGGACATTAAGCAACACATGGGGAGGAGTTAAGACGACAAATGTAGTGCAAACTCAAACACAGCTTGGCACAAACAAGTTGAATTTATGTGGCAAAGAATGTGGGAAGAAAAGGTTTTTTTCCAATTGTTTAAATAATAATGCTATGGGTCTGGGTACCATGCGAGAGGAATTGGAATTCTCAGTGATAAAAAGAAAATCTATTCGCCTTTCTTGAAATTTGTCTGGATCATTCCCATGATTGGAATGCTAAAATTACTGGTCAGACACTACTGAGGAAGAGTAGAGTGGGTAACAGAAGTGTGTGGTGGCAGTCTACATTAAAGACACCATCACCTGTTCAAAGCTTTTGATAACGCATAATAAGAGACTCTTGAAAGCTAACAAAGCTCAGAAGACGGTACTAGTGAGAATCTGTAAGGGTGCATCTACCTGGCACTTGTAGCTCAAAATAAGAGCTACACAATCTGAGCTACACAAATTGTGTATCTTATTTCAATCCAATTTCAAAATAGCTTATTTTGAAATTCGGCGTTGTCTACACAGCACCAAATTTTGAAATAAACTGCTATTCCAAAGTGTCCTTTAACCCTCATAGAATGAGGGTGACAGAGATGTCGGAATAGTGAGCCTGTTATTTCGAAATCTATTTTGAAGAGGAGAGGCAAAGAAGTGAGAGGAGCATGCATACAGTACAGAACCCATAGCACAGGGAAGGGAGGGGAAGAGGTGGGGCAGTGCACTGAGCTCCCTGGGGTACCAGGCGGGGCAGAAAAGTGAGGCAGCACTTTGAGCACCCCCCACCAACCTCCATGGAGTGCTGGGGAGGGGCAGAGAAGCGAGGGGCGCAGCATGCAGTGCAGCTCCAGGAGCAATGGGGAGGGGGGGGGAGGCAGTCACATGGTTCCAGCCTCCCTAGCCAGGAGTACGGGGAGAGTAAGCACTAGGGGGCAGCAACACTCTGCCCCCAGAATACCTACAGCAGGTGTTCTTGGGCAGACTGTGGGTGGGGTCAAACTGGCCATTTGGGAAGACAAAGCCTTCCCCCGCCTAAGCCACCAGACGCCCCAGAGTAGGTGGAAATGGTAAAATTATTAGTAATGATGCATAAAAGGCTGAACTGGTCACCAAATATTCCCGGGTTTGAAAAGAAGCAGAATGATGGGGTTGTGGCCCACAAGGATAATGAAATGCTTCAAGTCCATTAGGAGGATGTTAAACATCATCTGGTATGGATAAACACTTTGAAATCGGCCAGCTTGGATAACATATACCAAGAGTCCTAAAAGAGTTGGCTGAATAACTTTCAGTCCCACTGACAGTTTTCAATAAATCTTGGGGAAGACAGGGAGAGGGGAGTTTGGAGATTACTCTCTTCCTGAGGAGAGAGAGACAGAAACCCAGCAGTCTCTTCTACCCTCCTGGACTGGGAAGGGCAAGGGAAAGGACTGACTGAATGGGGTACATGGGGAAAAATAAGGGGTGAATGGGTGCTGGCATTGGGGGGAGGAAGAATTGTTTGTGCTGTGTCTTGTGGTGAGGGAGGGGAGGTGTGGATAATTTGTGCTGGTGCCTGCTAGTTTGAGAAGCAGGATTTTATCCCAGCTCTTAGCAGGGCTGTGAGGAGCAGACTGCACAAGGGTAGGTGGGGAAAAGGGGGTGGGTGCTAGCATATGTACAGTGAAGTTTGTTTGGGGTCTCCTGACTCATTTGCTGCAGTCTTCTCTGTCAGGGTTGGAAGGAGGGAGAAAAGCAGACTGCATGGGAGGGGGAGGGGTGCACACGCACGTGCCAGGACATTTGCATGATTACAGTTTAAACATTTATATAAGTGTTAGTGGTTTAAGATTAGAAAAAAAAAATCTTTTAACAGATTTTTTGAAGAGTTGCAAATATCTAAAACTATTAACTTAATGATTTTTTTTAAAATCCAGAGTTACTAATTAACACATGGTAAATTGTATTGTATTAAGGCCAGATCTTTGCTATGTGGTAGAGTTATGGCTTTTATGAGTCAGAAGTAGTGAGTACTAGGTGTAATGCTAGTTTTATAAGATGAAACCTCATTTGCAAGCACTTTGAAACATGCATCTGTCTATAAACCCTGAAGCTTTGTGTTAATTTGTTCTGGGGTTTCTACTCTTTGAGTTGGTGACACACACAAAGCGAAAGTTTCAAACCAGGGAAACTTTTATCTGTTTTTATAGAATGTTCCTAAACATTCCTCAGAGAAACTGTATAAGCCTTAATGAATGCCTTTTACTCTTCTTTCCAATGTCAGTAAATATTGTATTAGTCATGCTTTCCTTGCAAATACTATTTCTAGTTAACTCATTGATTTTTTTAGCATCTTAAAGCTGAGCTATGTGTGGATAATATATGATTTGGTGTATTTACTAGCATGAGTTGTTAGAAAGGATGATGATACATGTACTCCAAGGGTAGTGTTAATTTTCTTTTTATTTGATTTCATATTAAATATCGTAAGCATTGCTCCTTGTTAACTATCCCCTTGTTTTAATATATTTTCTTCCACACATATGGACTGTTTAAAATATATAATTTTATATATGTTTTTGTTTGTATTGGTGGTGCACATCCACACACTACCTCAATATTGGTGTTGCACATAAGAAATTTCAACCTTCCCCAGGATAGACAATGTTAGAGGAAACACTGGCTTTTATCCATTGGCCAAACATGATGAAACCACTGTAAAATGGATTTTTTCATGGCCAAGGGTTTTAATTAAAACAGTTTTTTCATCCCCACCAATTACTGTTCTGTTTTTTGGGAGATCAAATGTCATCTGTGCTTCATCCATATTTCTTGTTTGTGACAGCTCAAATGCACATTCCTTTCGATGTTTTATAGTATACCTTTGGAAAGATTCAATTTTTTCTTCAAGGTCTCTCGGCAGTTTTTGCACTATCTTTGTTCATTGCTGAAGACAGAGACCATGGTTGTTCATGAAGTGAGTACACGAGCCCGCTGATGCAATAAACACCGATGGTTTTTCTGACTTGTTTTGATCATCTTTTGACATTTGGAAAGCACGCAGACGAATTCCGGTTCTAGTGACAAGGTTCCCGTTTTGTCAACATTCAACAACCCAATCATTGAGATCTTTTTTCAGCCCAGGAAATGAAGTGCACAGTGTTGGAGATTTTTTCTTGCTTCTTGGAATGTCTTTTCGTGTTGCTTTAATTTTTTCCTCATTCTCTTACCTGCTCTCATGAACACAGAATTCACCAGCAGCAGCACAATTATTGTTTGCTTTTGCATATTCATCAATGTTAAGTTTAAATGCTGCATCATGAGCAAACCGTTTCCTTTTGATTTCACCGTTGTTCATTTTAAACTCTAGTATGAAAATCTTAGAAAATAATGTATAGATTTTGAAGAACTTTATAGAGGAACGTCACCCGCTTTATCACTGTCAGATTATAAGCGTTCATTGTTTATTGCAAAGAAGCCCTGCAGATTGGCATGTCCGGGGTGATGATAGGCTATTTAAGTTTTATTCAAGATTTCATCAATTCTGCACATTGTATTTTTAGATTGCCTAGGCAATAATTTGTGATGGGTGGGCCACTCCAAGAATTTAGAAAGTGGTCAAGGACTGCACTCTTCCATGATATAAATGGAGAAGGTATGGGGACTGGGATGAAGGTTGTGTGCAGAAGGGAGCTTAGGGGTAAAGGACTGAAATGCAGGAGACTGTGTGGGATCTGGGAGGGAATGTTGGTGAAGGAGGTAGTTGTGACCTGGGGCACTGGACTGGCATGCATGGGTTTGGATTGTGACCCAGGTCAGGAGGGGATTATGATCTGGGACAGGGGTTTGGAGTACAGGAGACAGTGCAGGGGTTTGGGTTGTGACCTAGGGTAGGGGTGCAAGAGTTTGTGTTGTGACCTAGAGCAGTGTTTCTCAACCAGTGGTATGAGTATCCTCAGGGATACTCAAGAGAAGTCTGCGGGGTATATCAACACAACTGAAATTTGGAGAAAATGGATTTTTTTTGTTAAGTTTTACAGCGCTTTATTATTTTTGTACTTTTTACACCCAAAAATTTCACCGGCTGCCCAGCTCTGATTAAGTTGTTTAAACAAATGTGTTGCAATGGTAGATATCAAATTACCCAGTAGCAAACTGCCACCAGTGCCATAGTGCTATCATTCATAGTATTTCTCTGACTGCCTGGTAAGGTCTAGAATTTTCTGAAGTGGACGGGTCAAATTTAATGTGGATACAATTTAAATAAAAATAAAAGTTTAGCTCTTTTTTTTTTTTAAAGAAGTGAGTCCTGAGCTGTGTTTACAAAAGAGGTCAGCAAACATCAGTTCCCAGCCTGCTAGGGGTAAGACACTGCCGTGTTTGATTTATTTGCTTGCACCGTCTATAAGCAAAGAGCTCTCCACTCCCATTGGCTGCTGTTTGCTGTTGCCACCCAATGGCTCTTATGGGAAGCGGATTGGGCTGAGTGATGGACTGGCTGCCATTTCTCAGTTTCTGTTGGCTAGAAACAGTGAATCACAGACAAGGGGAGCTGAAAGACTCCATCCTTGCAGATTCTCCAGGTTAAACAAAGTCTCTCGACATGCCAGTGGTTTATGCTGATGAACTGAGACTGGAAGTTTGCAATCAGCCAATACAGAGCCAGCTTATGAATGGTCCATCACATTTTTAACATTTTTTTTTAACATGGGGGGGGTGGGTTGGCTTATGAACAAATGGTCTATGATCAAGTAAATAGTAACAGAATACAAAAATAATTTAAAGACAATCTTTCTAAAAGCGCATCAAAAGACTGAAAATAAAGTTTTCAGCTATCAATTTAGGACAAAGATTGGATGGCTTACAGTTTGTAACTATCTTGAATCAGACTTAGCCACCCAATCTTTCTCCTAAATTGATAGCTGAAAACTTTATTTTCAGTCTTTTGGTGCACTTTTAGAAAGATTGTCTTTACAATTTTTTTTTTTAATTTTTGGCCTTAGGCAGGGAGGAAGGGGGGGGGTGACCTGCCTGGAACCGCAGAGGGGCCGGGATGCGACCTGGCGAGAGAGGGGCTGGCCTGGAGAAGGGGGGCAGGAGCTGGCAGTGGGGACGGGAGCCACAGGAAGGCTGGGATGCTGCCTGGCTTGGTGGGGAGGGGGGCAGACTGCCAGTGGGTGGGGGGCCAGGAGCCAGCCTGCAGTTGCCTTGGTGACCTGCCAGGAGGGTCTGTGAGCCAGAGCTGCCAGAGGCAGTCTGCTGAGGGGGGGTGGGAGCCGTTTGGCGGGCTGCCGGGGGACCAGGACCCAGAGCGGCTGGCACAGAGGCAGGCAGGCCCATGTGTAAGAGGTGGTATGGGAGGCTCCAGGGGGGCCGGGAGCCAGAGCTGGTGGGGGTGGCCTGCCTCATTGGCGGACTGCCAGGGAAGGTTCTGGGGGGAGGGGTGCAGGTTGCCAGGAGGTGGGGTAAGCCATGCAGCGTGAAGCCAGGTAGGCCGTGAGCTGCACAGCATGGAGACAGGTGGGCCGGGTGCAGGCTGCCAGGGGTGGGGTCCATGAGCTGGAGCTGGTAGGGGGTCCGTGAGCCAGAGCTGGTGGAGGTGGCCTGCAAAGGGGGGTAGGAGCTGCTCAGCAGGTTGCTGGGTGGGGGGAGGGGGAGGAGGGCGCACCAGAGCTGGAGGCACAGAGGCAGGCAGGCCCACCTGTAGGAGGTGGCTGGCAGCCTGCCTCTTCAAGGGAGCCAGGCAGCAGAGCATGCGTCCACACACCTGCAGGAGCAGAGCTGGCAGGGACGACCGTGCACAAGAGGGAAAAGTTGAAAATCCCATGACAGACAGACAAGAACGGTGAGGACTTAATAGAGAGATTGTTTAAAAACACTTCCACTATAGAACAACAAAAGCAGCATTTATCTCCAAAAACACCAGAAAGGGCTTGTTTACACTGAGCAGTAAAGTGTATTTCTGAGGTGTGATCTCAAACACACTCACATGGTGACCCTAGTGGTGTACATGGACCCTGAAAAGTTCCCTCATGTGCATTACATAGTGCTGTTTGAAACAGTACCACACTCAGTATATTTTACTTTTATAAGCAAGTTACAAAATCTAAATTACTCATTATTGACACCAATATTTAAAAAGGGCTCTAGAGGCGATCCTGGCAATTACAGACTGGTAAATCTAACTTCAGTACCGGGCAAATTAGTCGAAACAATATTAAAGAATAAAATTGTGAAGCATGTAGAAGAACATAATTTGTTGGACAAAAGTCAGCATGGTTTCTGTAAAGGGAAATCGTGTCTTACTAATCTATTAGAGTTCTTTGAAGGGGTTAACAAACATGCGGACAAGGGGGATCCAGTAGATATAGTATACTTGGATTTTCAGAAAGCCTTTGATAAGGTCCCTCACCAAAGGCTCTTGTGTAAATTACATGGCCATGGGATAAGAGGGAAGGTCCTTTCTTGGATTGAGAACTGGTTAAAAGTCAGGAAACAAAGGGTAGGAATAAATGGTAAATTTTCAGATTGGAGAGGGGTAACTAGTGGTGTCCCCCAAGGATCAGTCCTGGGACCAATCCTTTTCAACTTATTCATAAATGATCTGGAGAAAGGGGTAAGCAGTGATGTAGTAAAGTTTGCAGATGATACCAAACTGTTTAGGATAGTCAAGACAGAAGCAGACTGTGAGGGACTCCAAGAAGATCTCACCAAACTGAGTGATTGGGCAACAAAATGGCAAATGAAATTTAATGTGGATAAGTGTAAAGTAATGCACATCGGGAAAAATAACTCCAACTATACGTACAGTATGATGGGGGCTAATTTGGCAATGACAAATCAGGAAAGAGATCTTGGAGTCATCGTGGACAGTTCTCTGAAAACTTCCACACAGTGTGCAGGGGCGGTCAAAAAGGCAAATAAGATGCTAGGAATTATTAGGAAAGGGATAGAAAATAAGACCCAGAACATCTTACTGCCCCTGTATAAAACTATGGTACGCCCACATCTTGAATACTGTGTACAGATGTGGTCTCCTCACCTCAAAAAAGATATTTTGGCCTTGGAAAGGGTTCAGAAAAGGGCAACTAAAATGATTAGGGGTTTGGAACGGGTCCCATATGAGGAGAGGCTAAAGAGACTGGGACTTTTCAGTTTAGAAAAGAGGAGACTGAGGGGGGATATGATAGAGGTATATAAAATCATGAGTGGTGTGGAGAGGGCGGATAAAGAAAAGTTATTTATTAGTTCTCATAATAGAAGAACTAGAGGACACCAAATGAAATTAATGGGTAGCAGGTTTAAAACTAATAAAAGGAAGTTCTTCTTCACACAGCATGTTGTCAACCTGTGGAACTCCTTGCCAGAGGAGGAGGTGAAGGCTAGGACTATAATAGAGTTTAAAGAGAAGCTGGATAAATTCATGGAGGTTAGGTCCATAAAAGGCTATTAGCCAGGGGATAAAATGGTGTCCTTGGCCTCTGTCAGAGGCTGGAGAGGGATGGCAGGAGACAAATCGCTTGATCATGGTCTTCGGTCAACCCTCTCTGGGGTACCTGGTGCTGGCCACTGTCGGTAGACAGGATACTGGGCTAGATGGACCTTTGGTCTGACCCAGTACGGCCGTTCTTATGTTCTTATGCATATGGTAAGAGAAAGCCCCAATTTATCGACAAAACTAAAATTGCTAAAAATAACCATCCCACAATGGAATTAATAAATCCCAGAAAAGTCCTATATAAAAAGATGTGAAAGCATATATAACACAAACAATGTAGCTTCTATGATAAAGATTTATTTTGTAATTTCAACATTCTGCTGCGGTTCTGGACACTAAAAACACTGAGCTCCATAAATGCCAGATAATGCAATTAATGCATTGAGCTCGGATTGCCCTAATAGAGTAAAATGCAAAAAACAAACAAAAAACAAAACAAAACAGCGAAAATGGTCCCTGGCTAATCAGATTATCAAAACTGAACATTTAAGAGCAATAGTAGTAACAAAGTAAAGATTGTTCTAATTTATTAAATTTCAACGGCCCAAAGCTTCAAGATGTTGAATATTTAATTCCTCTTGGCTATGCTATACTTATTTTAGAAAAGGTTTTAGAGTATTTTCTGAACAGGTGATTTTATTAGTTTTTATGCTACAGCAACCAGAATGCATTTTAGAAGCAATATTATAAATATTTCCTGCCTCATTTTATCTCCTCTTAAATCTTTATCCAGTTTTAGAAATGTTATTAAAGAGGAAGCTGTACCCTAGAACTCTGAATGTGTGTGTTTGTGTGCGCATGTTATTCTATAGCTTCCCTTTGTATTGATTTTACTTTCACAAGTCACACAAAAAGTATTCTATAATTGAAAGTAATCAATTCTCTTAGACATGCTATTATCAAAAATACAGAATGGAGTAAGCAGCATATAAAGATCAAACCACAGGAATCAAATACCTTCCATGGTCAAAGAATGGAAAAATACTTCAATTACTCCTCTTCTGCTCTTGTGAGTGTGAACAGAACAAGCATTTTACCATGCTACAATACAAACAAGGTAACTGCTGTTGTAGATGATGTACTGGAATGTTGACTTGATTCTTGGCAACCACCAGAGGCTTTACAGTAAGACTGAAAAAGGCATTTTAATTCACTAACCCCTAGTAACAGCAGCTGTGCTTTGTGACATCACAGCCCCACATCATACATTAAACAATGCTGAAGATTCTACATCATCCAACTCAAGAAAAGCAGAGCATTTCAGATGGCCACTATGGAACATATAACAACAGGCTTCTGGCATACGTGATGCACAGTCAACTTCAACTTATGAATCACTCGTTGCCTCTGGCACCATGGATGATGCTGCAGTCCTTAAAAAAAGAGGCTACATCATGGGAGGAAATCTGGGAGAAGGGTCTTATGCTAAAGTGAAATCTGCCTACTCTGATCGACTGAAATTCGATGTAGCAGTAAAAATCATAGACCGGAAAAAAGCTCCTCGGGACTTCCTGGAAAGATTTCTCCCAAGAGAAATAGAGATTTTGGCCAAAGTCAATCACTGCTCCGTGGTCAAGACCTATGAGATTTTTGAGACCTCTGATGGCAAAGTCTACATTGTGATGGAGCTGGGTACAAAAGGAGACTTACTGGAGTTCATCAAGAGCAAAGGGGCCATCTCTGAGGAGCTAGCTCGCAAGATGTTTCGCCAGTTGTCTTCTGCCATCAAGTACTGCCATGATTTGGATATTGTCCACAGGGACTTGAAATGTGAGAACCTCCTTCTAGACAAAGACTTTAGTATCAAACTGTCAGATTTTGGCTTTTCCAGACGACTGACTCGAGATGAAAATGGCAAAGTTATTCTCAGTAAAACCTTCTGTGGTTCTGCTGCATATGCAGCCCCTGAAGTGTTACAAGGCATTCCCTATCAGCCTAAGATTTATGATATATGGAGTCTGGGTGTAATTTTGTACATTATGGTTTGTGGGTCAATGCCATATGATGACTCAAACATTAGAAAAATGCTAAAGATTCAGAAAGAACACAGAGTGCACTTTCCCAAGTCTAAAAATTTGACAGTTGAATGCAAAGATCTTATTTACCGCATGCTGCAGCCGGACGTAGCTCGGAGGTTGACCATAGATGAGATTTTAAATCATATTTGGATGCAGACTGCAAAATCCAGAGTTCCTTCAGCAACTTCATTTGTAAAAGAAGGAGAGTGTTCTCGGAATCTTGGCAAGGTGAAGTCAGAGCACAAACCGGAAATAGACCCCATTGGGGAAGCTAAGCCCGAGAGACCAGATTACAAAACTGAGTTTAAAGCAGTGCCCAAATTGGAGGCGGTACCGGAAGCAGAGGATGCCATTCCTGAAGAGGAGCAAGCGGAAGTTAATGATCTTGCAGATCAAATGCAAAGAACAGAGATCAGAAACAGTGATGATTAAAGAGCAGCCACCTGCAAGAGTTGCCTGCATGGCTTCGGCACATGAATAAGACTGTGAAGCTAGTTTTGGAAAACAAGAGCCCAGAACAGGAGAAAGTAAAGTCCATTCATAGCAATCAATTATTTTATAGCAATTCTATTAAATTCTCTTCTAACTTGGTAATCATGTTGCTGAATTGAAAGGTTAAATAAGGAGATAGGTAGCTTGGAAAATCTAATAGACTGTATGCCCAGTTCACATAAGGCCTTTTTCCACAGCTCCCCACTGCTGAATGTTGCAAGTGCTGTGCTGAGTTAAGCCTTCTTTTGAACAATGTTTCATCACAATCTCATGCCCCTTTTACCTTTGGGCATTAACACAATGACAGTAAGCCCTCTCCAAACCCATTCTGTTATGTGCATAGAAAAATAATCCTTGTTTCCAATTCCTTTCATATTCCAGTACCACATTGGTTTTGCATATGCAGTGACAATTTCGTACCACAGTAAGATTTACCAATTATTCAATTCTGCAGCATCCCAAGAGCAGATTTGGCATTTTTCTTCATTTTCTGATGCAGAGTAATGGATTTTGCTAAACCATATCACAGTGTAAATGAAGCATGGATATGCAATTTATTACAAGTGCAGATATGCTTGCCCGCAGGGACAAGGCAAACTCCACTATTGAGACTTCTAGATTTGTCATATTCTAACAGCAGGGAACTGTTATTGTTTTAAAATTCAGCAAACGGAACACTATTACCTTAAAAAGCACAGTTCAGCCTGGAAACATGCCTGCTGGTAGACATAGCACCTGAGACTACTGTAACTCTAGATTTGCCTCACTTCAAAACTTTACTTTGCAAATTGGACCACACTGTGCTTGGCTATGTCTCCTGTTGTTTGTGTGGAACTCAAAGCAGGTACTGGATTAATTCACAGAGGAAATGGGAACATTTTTAATGTGATTGTAAAGCCATACATTGACTAGCAGGTCTCTGGGGCAATTGTAGAGTGTGAAACAACTTTGGATTCTTTTTTCAAGCTGCCCAAATTTCAAGTGACAGTGTCCCACTGAACTGTCCCATTTTATAGAACTTTCTAGTGTTACATTTGTCAGTTTAGGAATAACCAGCCTTAACAGTTTTGTCAATCTCAGCTGGGAGACAGATCTGGAACAATGTTAGCTTTTTCCTGAGTATTGCAAGGGGCAAATCAAGTTCTGGTTACCACCACCCCTGAAAGGGTAACTACTGAGTCCCCCTATCCACGGAAGGGGGGGGGATTACAAATAGCTTCAAGTAGGTTTACAAAAGCCACACTCGACATGGTGGTCATTAACCTCCTAGAAAAAGAACATACTGCCCACTCCCACTAGGACAGCTTTGTAACCACACCACTAACTCTTAACAGTACGTAGTTTAGTTTTTAACAGTAGGTTTGCATATACTGTAGTAATTTCCCTACACTAATCCCTGCCTACGGGATATTATTAAAAACCCTGTCATTTTTGGAAAAAGCAAAATGATTGGTTACAACAAATGAGTGAGCTAAATGTTTTTAATTTAGAAGCAGGGCTGGGGGAAGAGGGAAGGACCAGGCCACAAACCATCAGCAGCTACAACAGTGATTAGGAGAGGGGCATAGCAGTGAGTTCCAGGACTCAATCCCCCAGCCCCTTTGCAGAGCCTGCATAGTGGGAAGATGCTGTCAGTTACTGTGAGCTTCACTTCAAGGGCACTGTTATAGGCTCTATCCATTGTCTCCCCCTTCATGTGCTAGGTGTCTAATCACCCTGAAGTACCACTGCCCTCTAGCAGCTGGGAGGAGTTGCTGGGGATCCAGAGGAGGTGTATCTCCATTACTCCACATCCCTTCTCCAAG
This sequence comes from Pelodiscus sinensis, assembly GCF_052426305.1. Lineage (NCBI taxonomy): Eukaryota > Metazoa > Chordata > Testudines > Trionychidae > Pelodiscus > Pelodiscus sinensis. The sequence goes on from NC_143085.1 coordinate 13,325,619, forward strand.
CTGCTGAAGGAGCCAGAGAAAACGAGAGATAAGATCAACTTTTTATGTCTCTTTCCCGCCCCTCACTCTAGCTCTCCTGCTGCCCCTAAGAGTCTTCCCTAGCACTGTCACCAGAGCATTTTGAACAGCAGCAGCTGTGAAATTGACTTCACTCTTAATGTCACTCTGCTGCTACAGGGCAGTGCCAGGGGTAGCAGCAGCAACACTGAGCTGACTGTGGAGGGGGAAAGGTGATACTTTGTTTGCTTTTGGCAAGCTCTTTTCACGACCACAACAGCTCAACAGAAATATTTAGTAAGTAAGTGAAAGGTCACGTTTTCCAAAATTAATAGCATATGACCTACCCCTTCACCAGAAGGAGCTTCCATTCATTAGATGTTTCAAACCCCAAATTGTAACCTTAAGAACAACAATTTCCTGTGGTTTCTAGGAACATCTCCCACCCTTACTTCCACTCTTTCCACAAGCGAGTCAGGCTAAGGCATCTGCTCAGCTCTTGTTTCCAATGTGGCTATCCGGTGTCAGGCTGACTTTTTGCTGCCAAGCAGAGTGAGGCAGAAAATGCAACTGACTAAAGTGAATGTCAGGAGCTCAGAGACATTCCAGCTTGTAAGAAAATTCTGCTGTTAAAAAGAGAGATTGGCCTTAGAAAAGCCAAATGATCTTTCCAATTCAAACATGTCCTGAGCCATTGGCCAATGAAGTCAATGAGAGGTTGGCTGCTGAAGTTCAGGATCATACAGATCTATGCTGCTGTCTCCCTAACTCACATCAGATGGTCAAGGTGGCAGAGCTATTTACAATGATTATATTTAAGAGCAAAAAAAGACAGTGATGCATTCCTTGTAATCAGAGGCAGCAAGCAGCATTTCTTGCACAGGCAACTACAAACGCTGCTGACCTTCCACTTTGAACTGACCTCTCTCCCCCTCTTAAAAGAAAAAAGCCCCTATATTTGAATGGTAATGTCAGAGCAATAGAGGTCAACCTGGGACAGTGACACTGAATGCAGTCACTTAGTAAATGTCAGAGCAACATTGGCAAAGGCATGTGTGTTTCAGTTCAAACAGTGATGACTTGTTTTTTTCTGCCTGGATTTACCATGTTCCTTATTACATTTTCGGAACACAGCTGGCTGGATATTTCAGATGTGCACCCCATACAGACCTATTACTGTGCTTACTGCAGAGCAAAAATACTCACCAGATTTCTGAACAGAGGAGGGCAGACTAAGAGAAAATGTGTGCACTGAAGGCTTCTCCCGTGTCCTCAAAGGATTAATGCTCCCCATAGGACTTGTTTGGCACCAAAGAGTATAATTGAAGTGGGTGCCAATTAAAGTCAAGGTTTTTGGCATTTTGGACCATGTTTTTTTCTATCCAGAATCAGGGTGGGAAGAAGAAAGAATACAGATACTTATTCTACCTCTCTTCCTTACTCAGCAGAACTGCACATTTCAGTGGACAGCAAAGCTAGAAGCAAGAAAGTTTCACACCTTGGTTCAGGCCTTAGTACAAAGGCTGACTACACTTTATAAATAGACACATCTGTACAGAAAGAGGCACTCAAATGCAGGATCACACTTTTTAAAAAACCAAGGAAAATTACAAAAAATATCCCAAACATTTCGTCCTATTTTCCAAAAGTCCAAGCAGTTTAAGTTATTTCTGGAAACATCCTTGTCCCCTAGTGATTCTGTGCCACACACCTCCATGGTACTAAGAGAAATTATACCACAATAGTAAATATTCTGCTTCCAAAATACAAGTTGTAAGCTGCTCCACTCTTGTTCTAGTAATGGCATGTCAAATGTGGGAACTATGCACTATTCAAGGGCAGAAATGGTCCCAAATCCAGCAACTGCTAGACCATGTTCTAGCAGCTTTAAGCAAATGTCCTTTCTCCTGGAAGCGTATACTGCCCTCAGCTTACACACAGCCCTGCAGAGCTAATGTTGCAGCCCCTGCTGGTAAAGGGGGTATTTAGAAGAAATCAGATGCCTTTCGTCTTTTAGGGAGCTGCAGCAGGTTGTCTGTGATTGAAGTGGGATCTTGGGTTACTGGAGTCTGAGAAACAGTCCTAGGAGGTGGGGTGCTAGTGGGTGTCTGTGACCCACCTACTGGGGTCTTATACCCAGGAGTTCCAGGGTGTGCTGGAGAAGGGGTATAACTGGCTCGCAGTGCTTTATCAGTATATTTGCTCGCAGTCCTGTTTACTAGTCGTTGTAAGGCTGGTGACATAGCTGGACTCAGTCCTTTTGGAGTGAGGCTGCAACAGAAGCAGAGTAGTTTAAAAGAATACAAAGGGCTTTTTTAAAATCAAAGTGATGCTGTACATCAGAATGCATACAGAGTGCTGAATAACCGCAGAACCTCTCTTGGGTTCCGCAAACTGACTCACATGCTCCCTTCTCCTTCCACTCCTGCATTACTGGAACCACTAAGAGTACAGCTTAGGACACAACTTGACCATTCTGTTCTTCCAGCAGCGATGCCTGATCCCTCCTGCCAATGGCTGTGTGATTAAACCTCAGCCCCACTGTTTCTCTTGCTGATTAATGCCAGGAGCCCCCACAGTCCAAACCCTCTATAGAAGCAATGCTCCCTTTCCTTTTCTTTGTGTCCATCAAGTCCTCACCCCAAATAACCTAGCCCTGGAACTTCTGCCATTTATGATCAGTTGGGGGCACTTCTCTTCCTATAATGGGGGCAGTTTGGCCTGGCAGGGAGTTCACAAAACTCTTCCCTCTCCACCATACTGCCAATAGGGGCAAAAGCAAGCAGAACAGCTAACAGCCTTGTCCAGGGAGCAGAGCTTATTCACAAATAAAATCTCTTCCCAGCATCGCACATCCATTTTTGCTCCTTGCTCTCACCTCACCCAAATGCCTTTGTTCTATGCATGCTGGATTATCTCTTACAAGAAATAACTTTCTTTTCTCCCCTGTTGCAGGGGACAATTTCCTATGGAGAAGTCTCACCTAGCCAAGTTTTCCGTGACTCTTCTTAATGCTTCCTGTTTCTTTGCTCGGTTTTTAGCAGCTGCCTCATTGGCCATCTTGAGTCCTAACCGCTCTCTGCGCCCAGGCTCCAGGATCTGTAAACACACCAAACCAGTTCAGCCTCCAGGCTGCTAACTAGGCACATTCATAGCTAGAGTCCAACCCATAGGGGTCTAGATTATGGGTGGGAGGGGCACTGGCTTTGGCACTACCTGGACAGACAGAAGCAACTGAAGATATTTACCTTCAGCTTGGAGATCCTGCTGAACTCTAGAATGTCTTCCAGCTGTCTCCCCTGATTGCATCACCTTGGTCTTACATAGGTCAGCCTTCAGCCCCATAACAATGATCGGGGAGGAGAGCTAATTTCTAGGGGAAACCAATCAACTGTATGGCCAACAGTTAGCAACAGTAGAATTTTTCTACTTCAGGAATCTCACCCAAAGATGCTCATTGTCTCCAGGAAAGGAAAGGGAGACATCCGGCATCTGAGGCCCAATGCAAATTGTAGAGCCAACCTGCCACCTTCCTAATCTTCCCAGGACACAGAAGTCTCAGCTAGTGGTGACAGGCCAGGAAAACCAAGCTGGAAGGAAGCTCCCCAGCAGGGAAAGTTTAAGGCTCTCGATCTAGTTATTCATCAAGTCACAAAACGAGACACTCTCCTCTTCTCCAGGCTTCTAGAATATTCAACCCCAACTTCAGGATGCCTGGGATGGGCCATAAGCAGTAGGTGACTCATGGCCACAGCATTTCATCCAGTTAAACTCTACCCACAGAGCCTAGGTAACCAGTGCCACAGACAAGCCATAGCTCCTACAATAATAAATATGAGTGGCTCCTCTGCTGCCATGTCACTGCAATCCATTCCCCAAAAGATGAGAGTGCTGAATTCTGAAATACCTTGAAAGCTGGTCCAGGTGTCCTGTCCACATACGGAGTTTCTGACCCATCTATTCGCAGGGGGGTGCTCTCAATCTCACCCCATGTCATAAGAGGAGAATCGGTCACACCTAGCAACAAGTAAAGAAGTGTCGGTTAGTGAGGCAAGACATTTGTAGAGACAGCAACACCCAGAGCACAGGCTCTCTGCCCACCATAGTAAACTGAAGCTGATTATGAAACAGCATAAATCACTGGTTACCCAATGGAGTAGCCATCATCACAGAGACCATCACACTCACTACATGAAAGACACTACCCTTTAACAATAGCTAGAGCTGGAGGTTAATTTCCCAGAGCCTGATCTGGTAACTGGCTTATTAGGATGAACAATGGGATCTTCTACCTAGCGTATTTCTGATTTAGAGAAAATTTATTCCATGGGAAGGATCTGCCCTGGGGAAGCCAGTGGCATGCTTTATCAGGTGCTGGAAAGGATGCAAGAATTCCCAGTCTTCAGTACAAATAATGGCTGCAGAAAGGTCAGCATAAAATCAGTGAGCACCCAACAAAAACAGAGCCTATTAGATTCTGATTAAGTACCAGAGAGGTTGTTCTATAACCTCCATGGTACAGATCTATTTGAAGGGTGGGAGAGAAAGCCGAAGGGCCGAAGATGACTGGGAGTGGTAATAATGGATTGCAAAATGAATAGGAGTTTGCAACACATTGTGAATCATGGAGAATTGGTTTGGGTCAGAATGGCACAAAAGCCCAGTGCGTTGTTTGTGGATCAATACTGGTACAGGGGCTGTCTTTTGGAGAAGATAGAAAGCTGAACTGGTAGCTTGTTACCATCCTGAACTAGCCTCAGTCACTGACACACTGGTCCTCAAACAGTCCCTTCCTTGCTGTCACACACATTTATTTGGTTGCCCAGCAACCTGCATGAACAGCAAAAAACAAAGTCTGATTCAGACAGAATGGAACGTAACAAATTCTCAAAGCCTATGCTGAAGCTGCATTACTGGCTTAAAGAACTTTCCTAGCAGCCTCCACTGAAACTGCCAAATCCCTTCCCAGGAGCCTATCCAGGGTGGCAAACTGTGCCATTAATCCAGACCACCTACAACCTGCCTCAGAGCTGAGCTCTTTGCAGCACTTAGAGCAGGGGTGGGCAAAAAGCTCTCCATAGGCTGGATCTGGCCCATGGCCACTCTGCCACTCCCCAACCCCACAGGCCAATCAGGGCCTGGGAGCATAGGAGCACACAAAGTCTTCTCGCCCCCACAAGAACACACAGTGTCTAGGGAAACATGCCAGCTGTTTTAAAACAGACACATTTATCTCTAGTTCTGTGCGCCTTTGCTGTATTCTCACCAAGATACACAATTGGCACTGCAGGATGATCTCCTTCTGTCAGCGGCTAGGGGACAGAAACATCATTTGCATCCTCCTGAATCTCTCTGTGGTGTTCTACACTACTGATCACGAGACACTACAATCTCACCTGATTGTACAATCTCACCTGCAGTGATGGAGAGGAGGCAGCTCCACGAGAGCTAGTGTGCACGGACAGCCAGCTTAGAAGCCAGCTCCCTGTGAGCACCGGCTCCAGCCTGTTCCCCACAAGCTGCTGCCTCTGTTTCGAGGCAGCAACAGCATGGGGAAGGGGCAGTCAGCTCTGCAGGAGCCACTTCCTCTCCTGTGGGTAAATGTGTAAAAATTCAGCAGTTACATGTTTACAAAAAAAAGAAAGGGGGGAAAAAAATAGCTTTTTAACATCCCTAATCCAAACTGCCTTCCAGACCCCTCACCCTGCACCCCAGTCCCAATCCAGAGCCCCATCCAGACTCTCTCCCAAAACTTGCTCTTTTCACCCATTCTTGTACTCCAGGCTGAGCCTAGAGCCCCCCCACACTACAAATTCCTTTGTCCCAGCCCAGAGCTAGAATCCTTCTTAGGACAATCTAGTCCATTCAACCTGAGTACAGTGAAGCAGCATACAGCTCTCAGATGCTCCCGAGCCCAGCATGATTTCTGTCCTGAGACTGAGATGGAACAGAGAACTAAGCCACCACATACTATACCCACGAGAACCATTGCCTCAGCAGATCTATAAAGTGGAAGTCAAGCCTGCATGATTACAGAAACATGGATACAGAAAGGTCAGTGGAACAGGACAGCACTGCTAACTACTTTGCTTTTACATTAGAGCAAAAACAGTCTCTTCTTACCAGGGGCAGGAGAGGGGGTGGCCACAAATCCATAGCCATTCACTTTTGGAGACTCCTGGGGGATCAGCTCTTTCCCATCTGGCCCTACTTTGCCCTGTTTGTACTAGAACAGAAAAGCTGGGATCAGTCAGGTACACTTGGAGAAAGCATCCAATTAGGCACATTCAGTTCTCATCCAATTAAATGCATTCAGTTCTCACATTCTGCATCTCACCCAATGAAGGGTGTTTCATTCACAATTAATGACTTGTCTATAAACTAACCTGGGCATTGAGGGCTGCTGCCTGCTGCAGCTGGGATTTACTCAGTGCTTGACTGAATGGATCTTTCAGAAAGCGGGTGTTCCTATGCACAACTTCTCGAGGCTTCTTAAACACATCATCCTCATCAGGCACACCTGAAAAGGCAGCCAAGGGATCAAGAAAAGGGCTGAGTTCCCACTAGAGGGCAGGCTGGCATAAGGCTGCCAAACCCACACATCATCTCAGTACACATTTCAGCAATTACAGAGGCAAATATATTTTGCCATTTCTGCCGATTTAAAATAAAGTTTACATTAATGCACGTGTCTACCTTACTATCTGAAAAGCAAAGACAAATCAAGCTACATTAGAAAAGCAGGAAACACACACAAGAGTTTCCGCATTTCACATAAAGGTTGTTTATTGTACATTCAGCAGAAAAGGTATCTAGCCTCAGTGTGGGTTTGTTAAAAGATCCCATTGCCTTCAATACGGCAGCCAAGAGACCAGCAAAACCCACATATTCAGAGTTGAACTGCATCGTAGGAGGAAAGAGGGAAACTGAATACACTCATTAACAAGACAAACCCAATAGGGAGAAACTATGACTCCAAAAACAAATGCCACTGCAATGTATACTCCAAATTAAAAAACACAGTAAGAGAACCCAAGAACTGCCACCATAGCTTAACAACCAAGTAAAAAGCAGTGACAGATAAAAAGATACCTTTTAAAAAGTGGAAGTCAAATCCTAGTGAGAAAAATAGAAAGGAGCATAAACTTTGCCAGATTAAGTGTAAAATATCATTAAAAAAGCCAAAAAGGAGTTTAAAGAACAGCTAGCCAAACACTCAAAAAGTAATAGCAAAATGTTTTTAAGTACATCAGAAGCAGGAAGCCTGCTAAAAAATCAATGGGGCTCTTGGATGATCAAGATGCTAAAGGAGCACTCAAAGATGATAAAGTCATTGTGGAGAAGCTAAATAAATTCTTTCCTTCAGTCTTCACGACTGAGGATATTGGGGAGATTCCCAAACCTGAGTCACTCTTTTTAGGAGACAAATCTGAGAAATTGTCCTAGACTGAGGTGTCATTAGAGAAGGTTTTGGAACAAACATAACAGTAACAAGTCACCGGGACCAGATGGCATTCACCCAAGAGTTCTGAAATAACTTAAGTGGGAAATTGTGGAACTATTAACTGTTGTTTGTAACCTAGCCTTCCAATCAGCTTCCGTACCTAATGACTGGAAGATAATATGATGCCAAAAAAGGCTCGAGAGATAATTCTGGCAATTACAGACTGGCAAGTCTAATGTCAGTATCGGGAAAATTGGTTGAAACTATAGTAAAGAATAAAATTGTCAGACACATACATTAACATAATTTGTTGGAAGAAAGTCAACATGGTTTCTGTAAAGGGAAAAATCATACCAGACTAATCTGCTGGAGTTCTTTGAGGGGGTCAACAAACATGTGGACAAGGGGGATCCAGTAGATATAGTATACTTAGATTTCCAGAAAGCCTTTGACAAGGTCCCTCACCAAAGGCTCTTAAGTAAAGTAAGTTATCATGGGATAAGAGGGAAGGTCCTTTCATGGACTGATAATGGATTAAAAGACAGGAAACAAAGGGTAGGAATAAATGGTAAGTTTTCCAAATGGAGAGAGATAACTTAGTGAGGTCCCCCAAAGGTCTGTCCTGGAACTCATCCTATTCAACATATTTATAAATCATCTAGAGAAAGGGGTAAATAGTGAGGGGGCAAAATCTGCAGATGATACCAAACTGCTCAAGATAGTTAAGGCCAAAGCAGGCTGAAGAGCTTCAAAAAGATCTCACCAACCTAAGTGATTAGGTAACAAAATGGCAAATTAAATTTAACGTTGACAAATGTAAAATAATGCACATTGGAAAAAAATAATCCCAGCTACATATACAATATGACAGGAACTAATTTAGCTACAACTATTCAAGAGAGAGATCTTGAAATCATTATGGACAGTTCTCTGAAAACAGCCACTCAGTGTTCAGAGGCAGTCAAAACAGCAAATAAAATGTTAGAAATCATTTAAAAAGGGATAGACAATAAAACAGAGGATATCTTATTGCCTCTACATAAAATCCTGGTACATCCACATCTTGAACACTGTGTACAGATGTGGTCACCTCATCTCAAAAAAGATATATTGGCATGGGAAAAGTTCAGAAAAAGGGTAACAAAAATGATTAGGGGTTTAGAATAGGTCCCATCTGAAGAGAAATTAAAGAGACTTGGACTTTTCATCTTAGAAAAGAGGAGACTAAGGGGGATATGAAAGAGATTTATAAAATCATGACATGTGGAAAAAGTGAATAAGGAAAAGTTATTTACTTATTCCCACAATATAAGAACGAGGGGTCACCAAATGAAATTAATAGGCAGCAGGTTTAAAACAAACAAAAGGAAGTTTTTCTTCACTGAGCACACAGTCAACCACTGGAACTCCTTGCCAGAGGATACGGTGAAGGCTAAGACTTTAACAGGGTTCAAAAAGGAGCTAGATAGATTCAAGGAGGTTAGGTCCATCAATGAGGATGAGTAGGAATGGTGTCCCTAGCCTCTGTTTGTCTGGAAATGGGTGATGGGGGAGGGATCATGGGAGGAGTACCGGTTGTGTTCCCTCCCTCTGGGGCATATGATATTGGCCACTGTTAGCAGACAGGACACTGGGTTAGATGGACCTTTGGTCTGACCTAGTATGGCCATTCTTATATGGATAATAAGCAACAGGTGAAAAATAGCATTAGAGGCAAAGTGAGACAGGAATGACATTGGAAAGAAACATCGTGTCTTACCTCATGGAAGGAAAAGATTCTAAGTGCAATCTTACCCTAGGAACAGCAATTCAGGCACCCAAACAAGATATGTGGACAGCAAGGGTGAAATACAGGTGCTGTGTGGTGAATCAGTGCATGTTTCTACTGCTGATGCCTTGTAAGGGAAGCATTTGCCTCACCTGGTGGGTAATACATCAGGGAATTCTGAGCCTTGTACTCCCAAGTCTCCACTCCAGCTTTCCCACTCTCCAAGGCCTGGTGCTCTGCTGAGGGAAGCGCCAGATACTCAAGTCGTCGCTGGAATCATATTGAAAACAAAGCCTGAATTTCACACTCTTATTTAGACTGAAAATAAGCTCTACTTTTCATCTCTTTGTTCTTTTGTCTTTCAGAGGAGAGTAGTTCAGAGATTGGTTTCCTTTGAAGAGACCAGAGACCACTGCTATAAAATAAGATATGAAGTTTAAAGGGAGAGGTATAATTATCATTCCTGGAATGGCTTTTTGCATTTCTGTCTCTTCTGTAACCCAAGCTGAATCAATCACTTCATTGTGAGAATGCTACTCTGGTGTTGGCCTTTTAAAGTTTGGTATCTGTAGGGGAGCCTAGATGGCCCACCCTTCACCAAAACAATGTCTGCCTTGTCAGGCCTTGCCCTGTCCCTGTCCAAGGTACGAATCTCTAACAAAGCAAACCTTAGGCCTGTCTCAAGTCTGGTGCACGTAAACATGCAGACAAGGTAGGGGAAGCTTTGGGAGGCAGAGACTGCATAGTACGACGAGACCAGGCCAAGAAAACTAGAAACAATTTGGTACTGGTTTGGTACAATTTGCTCCCATTTTTGAGGAGGGAAAAATTCCAGATACAGCCATCGAACTGTTAATTGGATGTACCCCAAATATTGGCATAATAGGTATCTTACACAATATGCAGTTGATTGGTAGATATTATTAGAATGACCAAGTCTCGCTTTGCTATAAAATGGGCTTAGTAAGAAGAATCAATGGGATGAAATAAGCAGGATTGACCCATAGGTCCCGCTCGTTGTAACTAGAAGTAATAGACCCCTTCACATTGGTGACTCCCATGCACAGTGTTCCGATATATGGGAATCAAAGGAACCACAACCTCCTGCCTAGTACTGTAGGTAGCATACAGGTGAAGTGTAAGTGAACTAGGCTTAATTATTGTATTATAATAATGTTCTATTAATTACTTTTGCATTGCTTTGCACTGTATTAATTGCTTTACAATTTAAACCTTAAATACTATAAATGTTACAGTAATTGTTTTTAAGGCTTGTAAAATGTAAACAACTATATTAACTGCTTAAAGCTTGCAATAAATAAGTGGTTAAGCCTCTCTAGAGGGTCCTGGTTTCCCTTGGATCTAAAAATCGAACCACACGACAGTATCAGTCCCTTTGAGTGGACAGGAGGTATACAGGGCTACAAAAATAAGCACACATTTACTACAGAGTCTTTGTAGACTTAAATTCACGAATCTCTGAAATTAAATGTCAAGCAGCCATCTAGAAAGACTGACAGAGCCTCTACCTCAGTAACAGCTTCTCCACAAAGAACCATTCAACAGCTTTCTAGAAGATTTGTAACACAAACACTTAGACGGTGCTTTGCATTTTCAAAGCTATGTACAATATATAACCACAGCACCCTTGATGTATGTCAATATTATCCCCAAGCTGTACATAGGAAAAATGGGAGCACAAAAGAGTTTAGTGATTTGTCCAGTGCTACAGCAAATTGGGGCTGAGCCAGGACTGAACTCCAGAGTTCTTTTTAGCTCACTATACAAGATCCCAGTGTCTCATACACATACAACTCAAAATCAATCAATGTTTTGCTCTTGATGCATCGGTGTGTTAAAGTCAACAGTCACATATGAGCACATAAGAAACAAATCTCAGGGGTCTAGTGGGACTCAGCAATAGAAGGGAACTTAATACTGTCTCCTCTCCCCCATCAAAAGCAAGAAAATATCCTTCCTACTAGGTTAAAAATGATGAGGGGATGATTTAGTTGGGGTTGATCATGCTGTTAGCAGGGGGTTGGACTCAATGACCTCCTGAGATCTCTTTCAATCTTATGATGCTATGAAAAAGACAACAGCAATTGTCCACAGTATTATGTCAGAAGAGCTCAGCCTTTCAGGAGCCATTTCCCCACCTGAGCGAACTCCTCTTCTGCTTCGTACAACCAAGAGTGTCTGGCCTTCTCCTTCTCTTTGGCCACTTCCATGATCTGCTCAAATGAAGCATTATCTTCGCTGGTGTGTTTGGTTAAGAAGCTGTCAAGGCTGGGAAGAGCATCCTTATTCTGTTCTTTCTCCACTTCTCCTAGAGAGATGAGGGAAGAAGTCTAATGAAGAGGCTCACAATCCCCTTTCTGTATTAAGAGGTGCCTGGTTATTAATCCCCCATGCAATTATTTTCCCACACTGACCCCAGCTGACCCCAGGCTCCACCACCCTTCGGCATTTTAAAGGGGCAGCGCCGCTGCACAGATGAGCCATGGATCAGTTGTGTGGTGCTGGCGGCTGCCCCTTTGAAACACTGCTTCAAAGGGGCAGCACCACATAACTGATCCCAGGCTCAGCTGTGCAGCACTGCTGCTTTGAAGTACCCCTTTCCTCATAGAGGCAGCAAAGGGGGAGGGAGGAAATAAACTGGTTGACTAGTCAACAGACTATCCGATAAGCAAATGCTTATCCGATAGTCAACTAGTTTTTAACATCCCTTGTCTTTACTATTCTGTACATGAACAGCTCTACTCTTGGTACCTTGCCCACAGGTAAAAAACCCTTTTCTTGGCAAACGATGAAGGTTCACATCAGTGATCATTACTGATCCATTCAGGCCCGTATACCACACAACCTGTGGTGGAGTTTCACTTGGTGCAGATATTAGAAGGGGCCACTTTAACAGATTAACATCAGATGACACAGTAGTATTTTATTTCCCCTCCTGCTGGCAAACCCAAATAAAAAAAATAGTCCTTTTCCTACCTTCTTCTGCAGTTTTGATCCCAATCTTGGACTTGTTCAACAAGGAAGAGGAGCCTGGGTGTACTTCAGGTGTTTCAAATGTGGCTGGAGTAACATCTGTGCCAGAGAAATAAATTCCAGCATGTTACAAAAACCAAGAGCAGAACACCTTCTGTTACTGCTAGTGGATAAGCAAGTCTTCAGAGGACTTGTCTGCCGGCTCTCATTAGTCTCAGGTGACCCACAGTTTGAGACTAAGACAGAGAAACTCTTTAAAGAAAGTTAGGGAAGGGTATAAAATTATTTCTGTGTAAGTCATTTCCAGCCACTGCTCAATCATTTCCTAATCCTGCTGGGGACCAATGACAAGATTCCCCATTGATGTCAGGGCGGGGGGGAAGGGAGCATGAAGAGATTGCATTCTAAGCATTCTTTATTTCATGTGATGAATGACAAAAGCAGGCAATGATTTGTGTTTCAGGACAGCTCTCACTCAGGGCAATGCCAGCAACTGCCACGCACAAACAGCAACACCAATACCATGGGGAAGGGGACATTCAAAATGGTACATGCCCTTTACCACATGCATTGCCCACAACACAGCAGCTGCCCCTTTGGGAGCCAACATCCCAATTCCACAGCAAGAAGTCACCCAGTGGCTGAGTTTTACAGCAGGGAAGCCCTGTAAATTACCCAGCATGAGAATTACATGCTTACCTGGGAAATAGCACTTAAACCAGGTTGGAGGAGAGACGGAAATACAGCTGGTCCCCAACTTACAAACGAGTTACGTTCCAACACCTGGTCGTAACTTGATTTGTTTGTAAGTCGGAAATACATGCAGCCGTGCTGTTCATAAGTACAGATGGTGAGTTTGTAAGTTGGGGACTGGCTGTAATGAGGTAAATGGGAGGTTGGTCGTAAGTGCAGATGGTCGTAAGTCAATGCGTTCGTAAGTCAGGGACTGGCTGTAAACTCAAAAGGAGAGGAAAAAAACCCAACCCTGACAGACACAAGAGAAGCCCCATAAATGGTCACTTATTCATTTCCCAGTTATTTTAGTTAACAGGGAATAGATTTTGTGCAACAGATCTAAAAATATATATAAGTTGCACACAATTTCTGAACACTTATGTCTTGCTTACAAGCATCTCCACAGCAGCCTCCAGTAGGACTTGGTGTTTGCTGGCATATTTTGTCATTGCATATTACTGTTCACTACATGCCACTTCTTTGATCTCTATGCTTTTAGTTTTTTTAAGTTGTACTAGACTTACTCTCATAGCAATTCCTGAAACAAAAACTGGTATGTAACAGTATAGAGCAGAAGTACCACATGAACCTCTGATAATCAGGTCATTTGTTTCCACGAAGGTGTATCAATTAAGAGGCTATCCCACTGTATTAAATAAAGCTTCATAGCAGGACTCAGTAGAAGGCTTGACATAACAAGTCTACCCAGAGCTATAATAGTAAGGATTAAAGCAGTGGTCCCCAATGTGGTGCCCGCGGGCGCCAAGGCGCCCACCGGGGCATTTGTGCACGCCCGCCGACAACCTGGGCTGGGCCGGCCCTGCCCCCGGCGCATGGGAGGCGCCGGCCCCAGGCGCGCGATATGCACCGGCGCCTGGTGCACGGCGCTCGGGCAGCCCCAGCCCCGGGGCACATGAGGGCGCGCGGCTCGGGCGGTGGCAGCACCGGCCCCGGGCCCATGGTACAAGGCACTCGGGTGGCCCCGGCCCTGGGGCACATGCCGATGCCGGGTGCAAGGGCATCCCCGCCCCCGGGCGCCCGGCACATGAGTGGCACCGCCCCCCAGGCGCCCGATGCATTAGTGGCTCCGCCTCCCAGGCTCCCGGCGCATGAGTGGCCCCGCCCCCTGGGCGCCCGGGAGCCTCTATAGGTTGGGGACCACTGGATTAAAGAAACAGCCTGGAGTTTCTAAAGAGACACAAGACCTCATGTATCAGAGCACAAAGCAACCTCTAATAAGTGGGAGTTATGAAATAACCAGCCCACTGAGAAACTTCTTACTGCTTCTCTACATTGTTTCTTGTAGCCTTCCTCTAAAGTAGTTGACACCAGCCACTGTCAAAACACCATTGTCATCCAGTAACTCCTGTGCAGTCAGAAATAATCACTGCTTTTCCCCAGGATGATCAGACGGCAGCTACAGCACTACATTCTGGACCTTAAACAAGTTGGGTTCCCAGGCACTCAGCAACACTACATTTTCCCTTGCTACCATAAAACAATCTATCAAAGTGACAAAAAGACAGCAGTGCTTTATAGCTTTTACTTTATGACACACAGCACACTAACAGCCTACTCATGAAATCATCCAGCTAACCACCAGCACTTACATGGGGCAGGTGTCTCCTTGGATGATTTCCCCAATGAGGAGCCAAATTTGATTGCTATTTGTCTCATTTTCTCTAAGTCACCACTTTCTTCAGCTTCCAAGTACTCCTTCTGAGCACGTAACCTCTCAACATCAGGAAAGAAATCCCTCTGGATAATCTTCTCCAAACTCTGTAGTTTAAAAAAAATGAAAGAAAAAAAAAGAGAGAGAAGGAACAATTCTAAGCATACCTGGCAAGCAAGAAAGAGCAAAATCAGTTTAGGGAAACTTTCGTTCAGTGGGAAGAGGGAGGAAGGATTTAGGATTCCATGAAAGCCATGATTGACTGCAATGCATGAGCAACACTAACATCCTATTTGTCCATCCATGATACCACAGGTGCACAAACAGTACCAGTGCTGGATTTCTCAACACTGCTGCAGCAGCAGGGTTGACCATGATCTAAAGCAGAGGTTGCCAAATGTTATTTACCAAGTCCTTCTTTGGAGATTTATGCTCCAGGCATTTCCCGCCTTTTTTAAAAGGGAACCATGGACCCCAGTCTCTACTCACCTTGCAGCACTTGGGTAGTCTCAGTTTCCAAGATCTAGTTCCCTCCCTGCCTTGCTCTCCCCCACAGGAGAAGAAAGTGTGCTCCATGGAAGAGGCAAGGTCAGGAGCAGCATGGAAGGCTGCATCCCATGAGTACTGTCCCTCCTGCTGGACACAGCCCTTTAAACATGGCCCTGTCCACTTCCCCTGAGCAAGCTCTGTCCAGAAGGAGAAGAGGATGAGCATTTTGTCTTGGATGGGGCCACAATCAGGAGGCAACTCTGGCCAGCAAGAGGGTCAGTACTCGGCTCCCTGCCAGTATCCCCAGTAGAGGAGTGTAACTGCAGGTGGTATGGACATGAGAGACAGGCAGGGAGTCCAGTCCCAACATCCGATACCACCCACGCAGACCGCTCACCATTCCCCCTTCCAGATACAACCCCTGCTTACTCAGCCCTACAATGCAGCCCCATCAAGTCCTCAGTCTCCCCTGATATCATCAGAAGCACATCGGGGGGGAGAAGTATGTGCACCTCAGATGGGGATTCTCTGATTTAGATGGACCATCTCTAAGAGTGAGAGAGCTTAATCACCATCACCCTTCAATCCTTGGCACCTTTGCTGAGACGGCCAGTAAGAGTGCCATACTCCCTTACTCACCTAACAGCTGACACAGAGGAGGCATTCTGAAGTAGATACCTAGTCACAAGGAACTAGTTGGGTTCCACCCCATTTAAAATGGACCACAAAAGATCTATTAGCATGAGACTATGAGTATGACCACGCTGCAATCAAAGGCATAATCACATCTTGGGTAGACATACATACATTAGCTTTGCTTTCATTTAGCTAAAAATAGCAGTAAAGATGCAGAGACATAGGGCATAACCTAGACCAGAACCTCAGGGAAGCACTTGCCTTGCTAACCTGAGTCAGGGTCTGTCTCCATTGCCATTTTCAGCTGCACTAGTTACATTTAAGTTTAATCACACCTCCAACTGCAAAGCAAACGTATTCTTAGTTTAATGTTGAACAATCCCAACACACTCTGCCAAAAACATTTATAAACATGGACAGTACTGGTGTCATGTTACATACATCCCAGAAACATAGCCAGCTCTGGAGCAAAACCCAACAATTGCAGAGCTATGGGCCGAACTTAGACAGGAACATAAGAACGGCCACACCGGGTCAGACCAAAGGTTCATCTAGCCCAGTGTCCTGTCTGCCAACAGTGGCCAATACCAGATGCCTTAGAGGGAGGAAACAGAACAGGCAGTCCTCACGTGATTCCTCTCCTGTCTCCCATTTCCAGACAAACAGAGGCTAGGGACACCATTCCTACCCATCCTGGCTAATAGCCATTCATGGACCTAACCTCCCTAAATCTCTCTAGCTCTTTTTGGAACCCTGTTAAAGTCCTAGCCTTCACCACATCCTCTGTCAAAGAGTTCCAGCAGTTGACTGCGCTGAGTGAAGAAAGCAAAGACGAACCTTATGGTCACCCAGGCGCAGGGTTGATAACAGTTCTAAACACAGAACAGTGTGTGTGTAAAGCCAGCCACAGTGGCACAGATGGGTGGGAGTGTCTGAAGCCACTTTTGCCCTTCAGCTGTGCTGTGCTTTAGGGTCCCTTGCCCGGCCCACTCGGGCATTGGTGTGAGCCACAGAAGGGGGCCTGATCGGCAGGGGCTGTCACGGGTTGCTAAGTCAGCACCCTCCCACCTTCACAAAGGGCACACCCTGGGGCTGCCTAGGAAAGAGGAGACAGGACCCTGCCCACACTGAGCCCAGACCCTATCCCCAGTGGGGGGCAATCCCTCTCCAACTGCCCTGGCTTCCCGCTTCAGCCCCCACCTGCAAACTAATTCTCATATCTGGCCAGCCCCCCCAGCACCCCTCCCCCATCCATCCCCGCCATGACTGGCCAGCCCCCTCCTCCAGACAATCCCCAGCCACTCCAGCCTCCCCCACAGCCCCAGCCACTCTCCCCTCCCCCCCCCCCCCCCCCGACAGCCCCGGCCACTCCAGCCCGCCCCTCCCAACAGCCCCGGCCACTCCAGCCCCCCCCCCAAAGCCCCGGCCACTCCAGCCCCGCCCCCCCGGCCACTCCAGCCCCCCCCTCCCGACAGCCCCAGCCACTCCAGCCCCCCCCCCAAAGCCCCGGCCACTCCAGCCCCGCCCCCCCGGCCACTCCAGCCCCCCCCTCCCGACAGCCCCGGCCACTCCAGCCCACCCCCCCCCCCCGACAGCCCCGGCCACTCCAGCCCCCCCCCCCCCCCCGACAGCCCCGGCCACTCCGCCCCCCCCTCCAAAGCCCCGGCCACTCCGCCCCCCCCCCCCCGACAGCCCCGGCCACTCCAGCCCCCCCCCAAGCCCCGGCCACTCCGCCCCCCGCCCGAGCGCCCCGCGGCCCGCTCACCTCGATGTAGCTCTCCTCGTCCAGGATCCTCTTGCGCCGCTTGGCGGGCTCCGGGGCCGCTCCTCGCAGCACGGCCACGGCCGCCCCGTCGGCCTGCAGGGGCACCAGCGCCAGGGGCGAGGCCGCAGCGTTGGCGGAAGCCCCCGGCTCCTCCATTGCGCCAGGCCGGGGATCGCTGTCAGCAGGGGCAGGGCCCACACAAGCGAAGGCGAGCGGGGACTTGACCCTACTCAGCCACCGTCGCCCCGCGCAGACTGCTGGGATTTGTAGTTTTCTTTTAGCGCAGGCCCCAGCACCGCCTGGAGAGCCTGGCGCGGCTAGCGAGAAACCACAGCGGGCGGCTAGAGCGTCGCAATGGGCGAGCGCGCCCCCTGCCCGAAAGGAGGAGGGAGAGCGGGCAAGGCCGTATGCGCGTGGGGGAGGATCGCAGGAGCAGCAGCCTGGGGGTGAGACGGGTCGGGCTGCAGGATCAGAGCGCACAGAGCGGCGGAGCCCCTGGCTGGAAGGCACTGGGCTAGTCCGGGACGTGCCCAGCCAGGCAGATCGCCCTGCTAGGGGGCCGGGCAGCAAGCGCAGCCCTAAGGCCGGGCGTGGGCTGCAGACCCCGGGGAGTCCCAGATTCCCAAATGGGTCCCTACCTCCACTGGACATTGCTAAGGGGCCGCAAATGAAAAACAGCTTGAAACCCCCATCCCAGAGGCGGGGGGCAGTAGCCCAGGGAAGTAGCCAGGGCAGGGTCCGAGCACGGTAACGAGCCTAGTCTGAGGTCAGGAAAAAAAAAAGGCAAATGACTGAATGTCATCAGCTGTCTGATACTGCCCGAGGCTTGGTCAGCTCCCCGTAAGCTGAGCGCTTGGGCTGCCACCAAGGGGAGATTGAAATTCTGCTCAGCTGATTAGCAGAGCAAGCATGTCCAGCAGCAGGTGCTTCTACTGGTGGTGCACATGGGCACATGCCCCAGTGCACATAACAAAATTTTTCCTGCACATGTATGGAATAAATTAGCCTTGGTAGGATTGAATCCTGTACATGTCCTGGTGTCAGAAGAAAGAATGGGATGGGCTGCTAAGATGCAGCACTGAGCTTAGATGATACAAGCAAATGGCAAGAGTGGAAGGAGCTGAAAAGAAATAAAGTGATGCTAGGCTATGGGGTGTTACAGAAATCTACCGCTGGATTTTCAGCCCTCACAGTTAGGGCAAGGTTTATTTAATTGTATTTTTCAGAAGCACTCAGGTCTGACTATGTCACATGTGGTCAGATTTTCAAAAAAAATGTCAGCTCCTGACTACATATCTGAGCTCTTCTGAAAATCTAGCCCTAATAGCATGTGTAGAGCTGACTCACATCTGGATGCTCATCCTAATACAGGCCAGGTGCAACCTGTGACAGGTGAGAAGAGAACTTAATCCAAAGGTTTTGATTCTTTGATATGAGGGTTTTCTAACCTTGTCCAATACATTTAAATGGGTATTTGAAAGATTTTATTATTATTACAAAATGTAATTCTCTTTACCCATACCATGTCAGTGACAAGAAACAGCAGTTAATTTGCTTTATTTTCCAGATATCTCTCTACTTAAAGGTTGCATTGCAACATTATACTTTCATTTTAGCCTTGGCTCTGATTCACAATGAAGAATGGGAAAGATATTTTATATAAAGGCCTCTGCAGTCAACGATTCAGAAGTGACAAACTGATGTAAGACTAAAGCAAAATGCTTAATGCAATGATGTCTTCAATAAAAGCACCTTTGCAAATTAGGCATTCTGTAGATACTCTACAGCTAGCCTAAAATTTTAATCATATAGTGCTCTTATTTCTGAAAAAGTGACATATTTCTGGAAAAGTAAAAGTAACACAGTCATATATTTGCTTATATACTGTCTCTGTAACTCACAGATGGTAGGAATTACTGCTTGTGAGTACTGCACTGGTGCCAAATAAGCCGGGCAGAATCCAATTTTTCAGAATTTTTTATTTTAAGCATGTTTTCTATGTTTATCCATTTAATTTTTCACAGTTGCACAAAATTATGGTTTTAACCTATTTTATTTGGATCTCTTTACATTTTCACAGCTTCAGGAAGTCTGCAGGGTCAAACAATATTTATTGACAGTGGACATTCAGATATACAGAGTCAAAACTTTACAACTGTTAAAACACACATTGTTGGCATGGCATGTCAAAATATACAATATAAATATCCTTAAATTAAATTTAAGTTCTCAAACAGGATTTTCATTCATCTGTACATTTTTATTATCAACAGAAATATTTTTCATTGGTTTGTACGTATTTAGTACAATCAACATTTGACAACAATCTAATCCTGCCAAGCCTATGTACACCTTTGAAAGATGATATTGAATTAATGTTCAATTAGTGTTTTTCAGGTAGCTTGCGCTGGAGAAAAGATTAATATTATTATTCCAGTACATGTGCTTATCCTGAAGCAAGACTCAGAGAGGTAGCCATGTTAGTCTGTTTCAGGAAAAACAACCAGGATTCCCATGACACCTTAAAACTAACATGTTTATTAGGGCATAAGCTTTTGTGAATTGCTACAACTCACAAAAGCTCATGCCCTAATACATTTGCTAGTCTTTAAGGTGCCATTGGACTCCTTGTTGTTTTTGTTAAAACAAGATTAAATTTCCCAGCATTCAAACACTGCATATGTTATGCCCACATCTTTGCCAGCACTCCCAACTTGCAGGGCTGTGCTATTCAGCTGCAGACCCTCATGAGATCACACTGTCCTCCCGAAAATGGCATCACTCCAGATGAGCTCCAGACCCTCGTGAGCCGGAAATTCTACACTGGTGTGAGGCTCTTGGTGTCAGCCCTGCTGTACAGAAGCAAGGGGAAGGTGCCGTACAAAGTCTTATTTACACTGACAGTCTTTGTGGACTTACATTAGTAAAGTTACATCTGTTGTCAAGTGTGTTTGGCAAGCTTGGTGCCTGGTTCCAGTCCCAGGATCAGCTGTCTCCACAATACATTTATTTATAAACGTTTATTTCACAGACAGCTTGAAAAGAACTCCACTCGCGGTTACCGCACACCCACACTCCATTAGCCACAATCATCATGGAGGGATTCAAGTCTGAAAACAAAAGGAAATCTGTCTGCAAGGAATAACACAAAGATGGGGATGGAAATCAGGAACCGCTGAAAAGCTGACTGTCTTTGTAGGACATTACCAGTTATCATTCTTAGAGAGACAAGGTGGGTGGGGTAATAGCTTGAGAGACAATCTCTCTCCTTAATGTTCTAGGATTGCCACAGCTACAACACTGCATACAGTTCTCATCCTTAGCACTTAATACCGAGTGTGTGGCTCAAGTTAACTGCCCCCTGCTGTAGGCCGTACTTCCTCCCCACCTCTGCTCCACCCTTGCCCCTGCTCCACTCTTGCCCCCAAACCCACCGGCTACATCTACACTGGCATGATTTTCCGAAAATGCTTTTAATGGAAAATTTTTCAGTTAAAAGCATTTTCGAAAAAGCACGTCTAGATTGGCAGGATGCTTTTCCGCAAAAGCACTTTTTGCAGAAAAGCGTCCGTGGCCAATCTAGATGTGGTTTTCCGCAAAAAAGCCCCAATCGCCATTTTCACGATCAGGGCTTTTTTGCGGAAAACAGTACTGTGCTGTCTACACTGGCCCTTTTGCACAAAAGTCTTTTGGAAAAAGACTTTTGCCCAAACAAGAGCAGCATAGTATTTCCGGAAAAGCACTGACGATCTTACATGAGATCGTCAGTGCTTTTCCGGAAATTCAAGCGGCCAGTGTAGACAGCTGGCAAGTTTTTCCGCAAAATCAAATGATTTTGCGGAAAAACTTGCCAGTCTAGACACAGCCACCCTATTCTGATCACACCCATCCCACCCTTGCTCTAACTCCTTGCCCAAAGCCCCCTCCTAAGTAACACAAGCCAGGGGATTGCTGGGGGTCTGGTGCAGGGCGGCAGCAGGGGTCGCTCTCCCTCCCTTACCATTGCAACTGGAAATGGAGTGACCTGACAGTCTGCTCTCCTTGGCCACACTGCCCTTTCCCAGCTTGCTGCAGCTCTGCTTCACCATTGCAACAGGAAGCGGAATGCCCTGTGGCTGGGACACTCTGCTTTCCGATGCCATGGTGAAGCAGAGCACAGCAGGCTGGGAGAGGGCAGTGGTTGTGGAGCAGAGCAGAACACGCTGCCAGGTCTCTCTGGTTCCTGATGCTATGCTGAGTGCATGTGCCACCCCATGCCAGGCCCCCCAGATAATCTCCCAGCCTGCCCCACATAGGATGGTGTAGGCGGTCGCCATGGGACTCCCCAAAGTGCCGGGCCTGAGGCAGCCACCCTGAACTGTCCTATCAACAGGACAACTCTGGGGGCAGGTTTTACACCAGGGCTGAAGCTTTGCACTGTGGTATTGTGAAATTCAATGCACCACTCCTGACCCCCAAGGTCCTAGTGCCTGACAACCAGGAAATGAAACTGGCTGATCTAGTTGTAGCTAATCATCCAAGATGAGTAAAATACAAAAAGAGAGGAAACAGCCAGCTTCTCTGCTGAAATACTCCCTTCCACCAATAGAAACTCTAGGGCAGGTGTGGAAAACCTACTTCCCATAGGCCAGATCCAGGCCCCAGCATACTTTAAACCAATGAGGTTCAGGGTTCCCCAAATGCAGGGCAAACAAGCACTCGTGCTCCAGCCCTGCAGGAAGTATCTAAGGCTTGGCACACCCCCTCCCCACCACGAGGTGAAACCCAACTGAGTGTGAGGTGAGTGTCTCTTTCCACTTGGGAGCCAGATCTGTGAAGTTTTGGGGTTTTTTTCCTCTTTGCTTCTCAGTTGGGTGGGCCGCCCCCAACTGATTTTACTGTGGGGGAGCAAAAGTCTCCTACTCCGCTGGACACCCACAGCAGCAGTTGCTGCTTTCCCTCTGCATTGTTACAATTTAGTTTTCATTTCCCTTTTGCCATTTTGTCTGGGGTAAACAACTGCTGTTGCCGCGATACAGTCAGCCCAACTCACATTGCTACCACAGAAGCTGCAGCATGGTCTGACATTGGAAAATAAAGATTGCTTATTATACAAATGGCCTTGTCTGCACTAATAACCTACTGTACTACAGCCATGCATTAGCACAGGTCCATTGAAGACATTAGTTTAAAAGTACTTTTAGATGCCCCCTACTCTGTACAGTATACGAATGAATTCATTTTGAAGACTGCAAATGGAACCTTTGTTAATATAAAAGCTGATTTGTGTAATTAATCGGTTTCCACCTCATCCTCCAGAGGCAACTTTAGTCACCATTATGACACTTTAAAAACAATGCAAACCCAAGGCAATTTCCTGATATATTCTCTGAATCTATAAGGATAAAACAGATACAATATTATCTGTACAAAGACAAGTGGAGAGAAATCTCCATCCACCACACATGCATTTACACTACCAACACTGAAGCAAGTTCTAACTCCACCTTCGGCATTTGGCAATTTTTCTGCTTAAGCTTTTGAGGAACATGCCCTATAACTCACTCATTTTATTTGTCATGAGACGAATTTTATTTGGAGTAAAAATCTAAGGACCTGAAAATAGAAAACCTTTCCCTCCCTTTTCCCTCATTGAATCGGAAGATTCCCCCTCATTGATTTCCCTCTCCAGCCTCTCTCCTATCCCATCACCTTGCTGTGAAAACAGCAGATCAGAACAATTGGTGCTTTTCACATGAGCCCAGTGAGATGTAGCATCAGTCCCTTAGCAATTCTCTTCAGAGGGTTTCTTGGAGCCTTGAAGAAGCAGAGCTGAAGCAGAAGCTCTTTTCTGGTGCCTCCATTTGGCCCGTCGATTTTTAAACCAAACCTAGACATTTAATTTAAAAAAAGCAACATTGATCACCAGACTTTTTGAAACAACTCAGAGCTGAAAGCGAGTGGCATTTACAACTTTGGATTTTAGTGCATGATGGGTAGTTCTAGGATTTGGCAGTACATTCTACTCTGGCTATAAGGCTGCTCCAGCACAGGAAACTCAGAACAAGAAACTCCCTCTCTGGAGTTCATGTTCAGTTCCTTTCAAGGTGCGCAGGAGATCTGAGAATCCCAGTGGTAAACAAAAGTGTTTTGCACAACATTAAAAGTTTAAGAGCAAGACAGTGACCCCAGAACTAAGCAATGTGTGCATATGAGAGCATGTGCAAGAGTGCTGAGAATGTGGCAGGTCATAAAAACGGAGTGTGGGAGTGTTCTTCTGTGCCCAGCCATTATGTACTGGCCTTAGCCTATGGCTTATATAATTTACAAGGTATTATTTAAATTGCACTTTGAGGGCTACATCTGCAGCCCTCGGAGGAGGCATAAATACGCCTCCTGTAACCAATTCCTCTTTATTTATTTTTTTAGTAAAAAGGGTCCAAGACATTTTTGACCCTTGTTGTAAGGAAGAATCTCACCTCTACTCGCTCCTCCTTCAGGTGGATGCGGTTGGCCAGGTGTTCTCTGGTGATGACATCTGGGTACTGGTTCTGGTTGAAAAGGGCCTCTAGGGCCTGTAGCTGATCTTCAGTGAAGATGGTCCGGTGCCGGCGGGTCCGCCTTTGGATCTGATGGAAAGTCTGCAGCTCATTCTGGCTCCCATGAAGATTCTTACATGCTCTAGCAGTGGGATGAATTAGCCTCATGGGCCAAGGGAACCTGGTGTCTAATAAAAGGAGAGCTAAAATTTAATAAAAGGAGAATTACAGAATTTCTTAGTTACAGAATCCAAACAAACTAAGCCCTCTCTGAAGAACTAAGCCCTCTCTTCCTGGATCAGTTCCATGTAGGCTGAAGTGGGGCTGCTAGAGAGGCAGCGTGCTCCAGTTCTGCTTGGTGCTTCTTGAGGGCTCTGTATTGACCGGCTTTGGACAGAGCTATGTGCAGTCCTCTGGGATGAAATGAAAACATAGCTGCCATGATGTGAGGGCTGGAGTAGAAAATAGTGATTGACAGAAACCGTCATGGTTCCTAGAGAGGCACAGATCACCACCAGATCTGACCTCCTCTACAACACAGGCTATCACTATCTCACAGTGCCCACTAAACCCAACAACTTGGACACAGGTATTCCAGCCTTTAGGACACTAGACTACTGGGTACCACAAGCAGATACTAGGCGGGACTAAGGGTACACCAGTGCCTGGGGCCCAAACAGTGGCAGGGAAATGAGATGCACCCCAATGATCCTAGCAAGCAACCCATACCCCAGTCTGCAGAGGAAGGTGAAACATTCCCGGTGTCACCACTGATCTGACCTGGGAGAAAATTTCTTTCCAACCCCACATGTGGCAATCAATTATACTCTGAGCATGTAAGCAAGAGTCAGCTGGATGAACACTTGAAAGACAGAATATTTGGTACCACCTAGAGCCCTGGCCAGGCCCCTCAGTGTCTCCTCTCCAGCTCGGGCCGTCCCTGATACTTCAGGATAAAAGAAAGAGAAAAAAGACCAAAAAAAGGGTTTGAAATCAGGAGAAGAGTGAAGCTGAGGAATTAGTGGCTGCATTCTCCTGATTTACTGTCCAGCCGCAGTATTGACAACCACAAACATTAAAACAGAAAGAGACAGGCTCCCCAGCATCACAAGATGGGATTAAAAGCCATTAGATTGTTTAATATAATACATGTGGGGTTCTTTTTCTTTGCCTTATGGTTTGTTAGCTTTCAGGATGCACTTTTACAACCCCAAGGACTAGAAACAAGTTTTTCTTTAGGTGAGGTTTTCACCGAGCCTCCTAATGCCAGGAGCTGGGGCTTTAAGAAAACCGTCATAAGAGTCAGCAGCACTCCAGCAGGGTCCCATGCTCTGTTATAGCAGATCCACCTCCACCCTTCCCATGCAAATCAAGAGTATATCCAAAACATCTAAGAAGATTTAACAGGAGATCTCCCTTATTCCTCAGAATTCAGGAGAATTATAGAGTCTTTTTTCATGCAGTGCTCAGAAGCAACAAGATAACTCAAGTGGTATCATAGGGGGGATTCCAAGAAGGGTCAGGAGCACTCTTCAACCTGAGCTGGGGGAAGCGCTGATAGTTTGGATTCCCATTAGGACTCAACCCACTCTCTCTGTGCAGACACCAGTGTATGATGGCTGCTGGCTAAGAGGCAATACCTGATGGCTACGTCTAGACTGGCATGATTTTCCACAAATACTTTTAACGGAAAAGTTTTCCGTTAAAAGCATTTGCGGAAAAGAGCATCTAGATTGGCACAGACGCTTTTCTGCAAAAGCACTTCTTGCGGAAAAGTGTCAGTGCCAATCTAGATGCGCTTTTGTGCAAAAAAGCCCCGATTGCCATTTTTGCGATCGGGGCTTTTTTGCGCAAAACAAATCTGAGCTGTCTACACTGGCCCTTTTGCATAAAAGCTTTGCGCAAAAGGGACTTTTGCCCGAACAGGAGCAGCATAGTATTTCCGCAAGAAGCACTGATTTCAGACAGTAGGAAGTCAGTGTTCTTGCGGAAATTCAAGCGGCCAGTGTAGACAGCTGGCAAGTTTTTCCGCAAAACAAAAACTTGCCAGTCTAGACATAGCTGACCTGTTTTTCAGGGGTCTGCAGAAACTTCACTCTGAGGCAGATGAAAAGCAACAAGAAAAAAAGAAGCTGGCCCATAGGACAACTTGGTTTCTTGACCCCGTGAAATGTTACCAGCTTCTATGGCTGATGCTGGACAGTCCCATCATTGGCAGGGACTGCCAGAGCCTCACTGGAGTTTGTAAAAGCTAAGGGCCATGTAGTGGGAGGTGCTGAGCAGTCTCAGCTTTCTCTAAGATCACAGGGAGCTGAGGATGCTCAGAGTCCCTCTCCTCCACCAGCTGGTGCTTCTCTGGTCACAGAAGGGCAAAGGAAAGAAATATCAGACTGGACAGGCTATGTTTGCCTTTGTGATCCTGACAGACTGTGGGGTTGGTGGGTTTATGGCAAGAATCCACAGATGGGTTTGGGGCCCCCAACAAGAAAAGACTGTGCTGAGTAAGTCAGATTACACTAGACTTTCACAGCTGGGCACTCATGTCTCAAGTGAAATGGTTTTGATGGTCTCTGTACAGTGGGTGGGTTCTATGAAATTCAGAGTATGTTATCTCATGCTGAAATTCAAAGTAATGGCACAAAACTCACAGCCATGGAAAGAAATGCCCTCTTCTTTGGTCTGAGCTTGTTTTGTCATCAGACCTGAAAGTCCATTTGGAAGATGCTTACCAGTAAAAATCAATTTAAACCCATATCTGGGAGACTTCATTATAATTACTTATAACTAACAAATCTCTGCATGTTCTTTTTTCTTCTCTACACCAAGAATTATACAGTAGCTTTTTCAATATTAACTGATATATAACTATAACTATATCTATCTATAGATAGATCTATATACAGTCATATAATCAAATCCTGAATGCTTTACTGAAGTTTTACTCATTGGATACAGGGTTTAGTCCAGTAATACTAGTTAGATCTTACACCATACTCTTTATCATCAAAGTACTTTACAAATGATATTCATTTTAAAACAGTGGTTATTCTATAATAGTATAACATAATACATTATTGTTAATACTCTAGCATCTTAAATACATATAGCACCTTTTGTCCCAAAGCATTCTACACACTTAAACTGAGATACAGTTTACATATATGAACCATTTCATCCACTCCATGCATCCGCTCTTGGAGTCAACTACAGAAAATAGGCCTTTATTTGTCTAAGTGCTTAAGTGTACTTCAAACACATGCTTACATGCTTTGCTGAATCAGGGCTGTAATTAACAGGGCAAATCAATCCTGCACAACCCATAGGAATAAGGAGCAAAGAATATTGTATCCATCTGAAACTGTTACAGGGAGTCAAGTATCAGAGGGGTAGCCGTGTTAGTCTGGATCTGCAAAAGCAACAAGGAGTCCTGTGGCACCTTATAGAATAACAAATTTATTGGAATATAAGCTTTCATGGGCAAAGACCCACTTCCTCAGATGCATGTAGTAGAAATTTCCAGAGGCAGGTATAAATATGCAGGCCAGAATAAGGCTAGAGATAACGAGGTTAGTTCAGTCAGGAAGGGTGAGGCCATCCTCTGGCCTGCATATTTATACCTGCCTCTGGAAATTTCCACTACATGCACCTGACAAAGTGGGTCTTTGCCCACGAAAGTGGGTCTTATGCTCCAATACATCTGTTAGTCTATAAGGTGCCACAGGACTCCTTGTCACTGTTACAGGGAGGTAATTGGCAGAATATAGTTACCTGGGCTAGATTAACATCTCTGCTGTTGCAACAAATGCCATAGGGTCATTGATGACTAAAAGAATTTAGGGCCTTTCTTCTTCATCTTATTTAGAGAGCAACAGCCCAGTGCCATATTAGAATGATGTTGGGG
This sequence comes from Pelodiscus sinensis, assembly GCF_052426305.1. NCBI lineage: Eukaryota > Metazoa > Chordata > Testudines > Trionychidae > Pelodiscus > Pelodiscus sinensis. The sequence goes on from NC_143085.1 coordinate 13,353,538, forward strand.
CATTGATACAATGCTGCCTCGGAGAGAAGAGTGCTGGTAACTGAATCATCTACATTATAGCCTGAAACACTCTCCCTATTCCTTGGTTGAGGTCTAACAAAATCTCAGTGCACCATGACAAGCCTGTGGGTCACAATGCAGCAATGTCATTACAATCCCAGGTTTTGCTATTTTACAGTGTTGGTGCCCTTGTAAGTGCCAGCTGCAATGCCCACCCCTCCCCCTATGGGATCCATACAATGATTCATAAAACAAAATAATACTTACCTAGCCAATGTGAGGTATCCTGCAAGGAATGGGTGCTTGTGTGAGAACAGCAACAGCAGCTGCACCCAGCAGCTTCCAGTTCTTCTTCTTCCTCCTCCTCCTCCTGCAGAGAGCCAGTAGTGATGGCCTCCAGCCCACACAGCCCTTTGGGCTCACAGTCCAAGATCCCCTGGAGACAGAACGGGACCAGAACCTGGGGGCTTCTCTCAACTGGACTGGAGAGAATGTTCTCAATGGTGAATGAGCATTGCTTCTTCACACTTCTTCTGCTGAGCGCGGAGTCCAGTGGGGCTTCTGAAGACATCCTGTTCCAGGAACTCTAGTTGTGGAACTTAACAGTTCACAGTAAGCAGCTGAAAACAGTAGAGCTTGCTCTCTGGGAGAAACCAAACTGTGGCTCGCCAGCAATAAGACAGCTCACACTTGGATGATTTTTAAAACAGACCAGTAATGCCAGGCAGAATTACTGTTGTGTTTTCTTTTAGTTTAAAGTGATGGTCATTCTTGCACCTGAGATTTTTATGTTATATCTCTATATACACATACATGCCTCTCCCCTCCTTTCTAAGCTAGCTGCTTTATAACTGAGGTCACCCTAAGTAAATAAATAGATATATAAATATATATATATATATATAATCCCCTTGAAAAGAAAACCTTAAACCCCCCTGCAAATAAAATAAATTCTAACTAATCTTGGCAGCTTTGTGAAGGGTTAGTGTGGATCTAAGATTTAGCTAATCCTACAGCAATGACTCCAGAAGGAAATCTGATTTCTCCATCTCGAGTGTAGATTTGAAGGTGGTTTTGATCTCCATTGTGTTGGAGCCTCCAATTCAAGGAAGGGGGAGAATAGCTGTTCTCCAGCCCAGAAATGGACCAGAGGATTAACTCCTTAAAAGAAGCAAATTATCCCTTTCTCTGGCCAAATGAAAGCTTTCCCATCAAAAGGGAACTGTCATATCATACAATATGAGAGAGGGAGGGGCAGCTGATCTTGAGTAAAATTCATTTTTAGCAGCCTTTGCTAGGCAAGGACTCTCCGTGACTGCTGATTTATTTTCTGCTCAGACTGCAGGAAAATGGTATTTTCCCCCCACTGTCCAAGTAATAAGAAATTACAGATACTTCGAATGTATAAAGTATGCCTCACAAGAGGATCTCAAAGTGCTATATAAAAATTAATTAGACTCACAGCACTCCTTGATTTAGGCAAGTGGTAAGTAAAGGGGTCATCTCACGCATCCACCATTGAGGTGCAACCATGTATGAGGTGGAACATGTCATCTTTATTCCAGACCATAGGCCACACCTCATTAGAGTTGAGAAGAAGTGAAGATAAATACTGAACTGCTGGGAGAATTCAGGTAGCTACACACTCTAGTCCAGGGGTGGGCAGCCTGCAACTCGTGCCATATGCAGCCCATTGAGGTTCTATGTGTGGCCCATGAGACATTTTGTTGCCCACCTACAAAGTTGCCAGATTCTGCTGGTTTCTGTTCATATCATTTTTTTCCTACCGGTATTACTGAAGTAACATGCATAGAGAGCAAGGGCACATGAAGGGAGGTCAATTCCGCAAATGCTAGGTGTGCAAGTGCAGTTAGCAAAACTACCCTATCCCAGGAGGCTGCCTTGGTTACAACAACCTTGCGGCCCTCTGAAATGAAGGAGGCCCACTCCTATGGCCCATTCACTAGCCTCGGTTGCCCTTCACTGATATAATCACTCAACACCCAGCCATGACATCAGAGTTAACATTCCATCCTTACAAACTATGCCCTCTGAGCTTCAATGACCAGGAGATATCCCTATGTCAAGTATTGCCAATTGTGAGCATTCAAAAATAGTGCAGCAATCCCTCAAAGCATGAGATTTTCCAAGTGTTACATTGTAGATGATTTTTTATTTGCTTTCTGGTTTTTGAGACTTTGGGGAAGGGGCCATTTTTAAGCTTTTTTTCTATAGTCCTGAAGTCTGGAAACTGCTTTATTATAAGAAAGATGGGATTCTTACATGGTCACTTGGCTTCAGGAATGGATGGTTTAAAAAAAACCCAGCAAATTTCACAAGACTTGCAGCACATCACAAGAACTGGCAACAGTGTATGTCTCATTTAAAAATAACAGCAGTGTGCCTCACAGACCATGCCAAAGCATAGAGTGAATAATAGCTAAGAGAGATGAGAACTATCTATTGAACTTGTTCTTGAAGAACTCTCATCTAGATTCCATCTCAACCTGTCCCATTGAGCTCATTAAAGCTAATGGAATCAAGGCACAAGATAGGGCCACAGACAATTGAGCCATCAATAGTTCTTTCCCAAAATCTCTCTATTTTCTTCAGTATTGTCTGTTGTGGTTCAGGTGTTCTTTTTTCAGATGCTTCCCGCTTTTCACTTCCTCTGTCTATTGCACTTGGTCATGGATGGAGTCATTCTCTTCACACATCTGGAATTCAATTTGCTGTTCCATTCTGTCACATCAACCCTGGGGAGGGGCTCTGAGGATTTTAAGGCCCCTCTATGCTATCTTGGTGGTATAGGGCCTCAACACCAAACTCGGAGAAGCCAGGAGGACTGGGGGACCTCAGTGACATGTCAAGAGGACCCAGATTAGGTCAATCCAGTAGTCAGCTTCAGTGCTGGAACTGCTACAGCTAAGCAGAGAAAGCAGGTGACAGATATAATGGCCTTACTCTGGTTTTGTGAAGAGGAAATGTGAATAAGAAGGGAAAGGGGAGAGAGTGTATTAAAGGTGCTTATCCAGTACGGGTACTAGATCTCATCAGGAGGACACCTCAAGTGATGAGTCTGAAACCTCAGTCTTTTGCCATACAGATATTTTGGTTTTCAGGAAGTGAAGTAGTTAAAAAAAGTCTTTTTTATCCAATTAGGAAGTTGCCATTGGACTGGTTTCTTTCAAAACACTAATGTATACCGATCAGGACACAATTCTTCTTACATATAATCTGAAATGGTCCAACAGAACATAAGTTATGATCCATATATCACCTTTTCACCATCCAATGAGAAAACAGGGCAGCTTCTTCCGATTTTTTATTTTATTATAATTATTTGTATATATTTATTTTTGGTAATTGCTTACTATTGCTCAGTGTTTTTACTCCTGAGAAAAATCTATAATCTTAAAGTGCAAAACACCCTGGTCATAGAAGTTTGCAGACATTTTTTAAGAGTGACAACCTAGGCCTTAGATCCTCTCAGATCAGGTTGTGATTACAAATGTTTTCCATAGTCATCTTCCGGATGTTGCCCTTCAGTCAGCATTGTATATTTCTCTTTGTCTTTCATGTTGCAGTTTTTCTCAGAATTTTTAAAGGACAATTTACAAGTAGCTGTTTCAAAATTCACAAGGTCATCTATGCAAAGCCATTTAACAATGCTTTGCAAAAGTCCACTTTGAATTCTTTTAGTTCATTATACAGAAACTTAAAATCACTAAAGAAACTGGGGTCTCTGTCAGGATGAAACAACCTTAAAGATCTTCCACTTTCTGTTTTCTTAGGATAGTGGTGTTTAGAAGGATCCTTCTGTGAACTGATGAGCTGTGTCTGTATTTTATATCGATCAAGCAGTTAACCAGGCTTCCCTTATAATTTGCTCCATAACCATGTTCCTGTGTAATTCATTACTTGGTTTCAGTGTCTATTTATTACTGCCTTTTCCAGTATAGGTATATTTCACTTGACTTATCTTCTACATATTTAAGTGAGTGAGTGAGTGAGTCTGTTCAAGAACTCCTAAACAGTAAGAGCTAAGGCCACCAAATTCAGTATACCGCTTCCTCTTATCATAATTTAAAGCAAAGTGAGAGTTTGTTTGTGCCAGATCAATAGGATGTGCCTGGAATGAGACTGTTTCTCATTAAATGGAAGGGAGGGTTCTGCTAGCAAGGACAATAAGGGTGTGTCTACACAGCACCTTTACCTTGAAATAAGGTACGCAATTTGAACTTTGGAAATTAACATGCTTACTCTACTTACGCTACACTGACAACATCTTTATCATATGGACCCACAGGAAGGAGACCCTTGAAGAATTCCACAAGGATTTCAACAACCTCCACCCACCATCAACCTCAGCCTGGACCAGTCCACATAAGAGATCCTCTTCTTCAACACTACAGTACAATGCAATGATGGACACATTTCCACCACCTCATACCAGAAACCTACCAACCATTATTCTTACCTACATGCCTCTAGCTTCCATTCAAGACACAACACATGATGGATTGTTTACAGTCCGGCACTAAGATACAACTGGATTTGCACCAGTCCCAGAAGATATGTCTAGACTACGTGCCTCTGGCAACAGAGGCATGTAAATTAGACATACTGACATAGTCAATAAAGCAGTGATTTAAATATCCCCCACTTCATTAGAATAAAAATGACCACCGCGTTGTGCTGGCTCAGCTGTTTGTCGGCACAAACCGGCAGTCAAGACGGGGATCGGTCGGCAAGGAAAGCCTTTGCCAAGCGATCCCTTATGCCTCGTGCAAAGAGGTTTACAGGATCAGTTGGCAAAGGCTTTCCTTGACAACCGATCCACATCTTGACTGCCAGTTTGTGCCGACAAACAGCTGAGCCGGCACAATGTGGCGACCATTTTTATGCTAATGAAGCGGGGGATATTTAAATCCCCGCTTCATTAACTATGTCAGTATGTCTAATTTACATGCCTCTGTCGCCAGAGGCATGTAGTCTAGACATACCCACAGAGACAAACCCCTTAATCTTCAGCCCCATAGGGCAGGTGGGTGGATACTGAGGAACAAGACTTTCACCAAGGACCAGATTAACTTTTCTGGGGACCTGGAGCATGTAGATTTTGTGGTGCCATCCTAGGCCAAAACTATAACTGGCTTTAAAAAAAATTAGATCAGACCCTGAGATTGACCCAGCAATAGCAATTAGCCAAAGTAGTCAGAGGGGGTCAACCCCATGCTCTGTGTGTCCCTTTGCCTCTGATTGATGGATGCTGACATTGGATGACAGGGGATGGATCACTCAATAATTTCTCTGTTCCGTTCATTCACTTTGAAGCACCTGGCACTGGACACTGTTGGAGGACAAGATACTGGGCTACATAGACCATGGGTCTGACCCAGTCTGGCCATTCCTACGCTCTTATATTCTTACCTGCTTAACACAGGTATAATCTACTACACAAAATGCAAGGCAGTGGAAGATCAGGCCCACTCTTCAGGAGTTTGTTTATTATTATAAGTTCCCTTATACAAAGCACTGAAGCAGAGAACAAACATCAGGTGACTTTTGCCTAGACACCATTCTCAGATGCATGTGTGTCAATCCAGACTAAGAGTGTAAGTGCAAACAGAATCTTCATGGTTTTGGCTATAAAAATTATGCACCTACTTCCCATCTGTAACAAAGGGCTTTTTTCTCCAGCTTCCCCTTGCTGTCCCTGCCTTTCCACCACACGGACACATGCACTTAGCCTATTAGTATCTCTGCTGATTGCTTTCTTTCATTCCCCCCCATACCTTTCACTTCAGAAAATGGACTGGTAATACTTCTTTTATCAAAGAATTATGGGATTTAGCACGCAGATCTTACAAAGAGACTTTTGATAGCAGCTGGTAATCAAATCCCAATCGGCAGACACTTCTTTGCACCCTGTTACCCAAGAGGAATAAAAGAAAGGGATTACTGATGTTGTGTTTACTGAGCCTCTGCAGAGATAAGATCTCAGGGCTATTTCATATTAGAAAAGAAAAGGAAAATAAAACAAGAAAAAAAATAGACAAGAGGAACAATGTAGATCTAGATAAAAAGAAAAGAAACGGGCTCTTATCGCTTTCTTATTGGTTAAGGAGATTCTAAAGCCATTATAGAGGATTAACAAAAAGGTTAATCTTCTTTAGCCGTTCATTTGTCAAAAGTGAATTTATAGGTTTTGAAAATCCTTCCTATGGGGAAACTAGAAAAAAATGCATTCCCCCCCTTTCTCCCTACCTTTTGTCAAGAGCGCAAGGGCTGTTAGAGCCAGATTCATACAGCATGGACCTCACCATACCTTGGGCCTGATTCTGTCCTTTCTTGCACCTTGTGCAGCCATTTACACCTGTGGGAAATGGACGTACAATGCCACCGCTAGCACAGCCATGAACAAAGCATTCTGACTTGGTACTGTTCTACCCCCACTTTGCAAACGTGCAGTAAGTACACAAGGTTCAAGGCAGTAAAGAATCAGGAACACAGGACCTGAGTATCCACCCATTTATCCCCAGGAGTATCAGGTTTGTAGAATTTTTGGTGGTGCCCACCATAGGTCCAAATTCCCACCCCCCGAGTACCTGACTAAGGCTCTGGATAGAGTTTAGGTTCAGGAGAGGGTTTGGAAAGCATGCTGTGGGACAGAGTTTGAATGTGAGGAGTTGGTGTTTGGATGTAGGGCGTAGACTCTAGGATGGGTCAGAGAGCAAAGGATGTGGTGCTTACCTGGAGCTGGGAGTGAAGGATGTGGTGCTTACCTGGAGCAGCTCCCATAAATGACCTGCACCCCTCTCTGGCAGCAGCTCCTAGGTGGGGGGGGGGGGGCAAAGGAGTCTCCATACACTGTTGCCTGCAGGCACCACCCCATTAGCTCATATTGACCACAGGGGGACTCTAGGCAGGGCCAGCCCGTGGAGATACCCCCATCCAGGGACTATAGGGATGTATTGACAGCCACATCCAGTGTTGGGGGTAGGGGCCTCTGGGCCCTTTTACATGGCCGAGAGGATGGCAGATGGTGCTGAGGGATGCACCAGCACGGAGCATGCATGGACTGCATGAGAGGGCAGGGGATAGACCTGGCTCTAAACGTTGGGGCACTCAGGTCTCTAGGCCTAGAATATTCCTGAATCTGGGACATCATGGGTCCATATAAGTCATTGCCCCAGCTTATTCCTGATTCACACAAGGATAACACCAGCGAAATTAATGCACTTTCACTAGTATCAGAGGGAGCTGATGTCTGCAATCACTGGAATTGTGCTTTCTATGCTAACTTGTAAAGAGGGCAGAGAATACAACAACGTGGCTGCAACTGCAGGCTTGGCTTTATCTGTGGGCATCCCAAGAAGCAGCAGTCACTTCCAGTTACATCAAGTTGCAATTTTCCACCACTCATCCCAGTTGATCACATTAAAAGTTGAGTTATCCCAACCAGCACCTACAGCCACTGGAACTACAGCCAATTTCCACCAACATTGGATTGGGACCATTTTCTTTATCTGAATGTGGGGGGTGGGGAAGCAGACAGGCTAGTGTTGCATGGCTCAAGGTCTTCGTCAGCTCACAAAGAGCACTTGTCCAGGAAGGCTCTAGGGCTTGAAGATACCAGCTTTGAGGGTCCTGTTTCCACGGGAGCAAGCTTGTTTCCAGGAGGGGAACTTGGTGCTCATAAGAACTGCTGAGTTAAAAAACACTTCTCAGCCAGGGGGAGGGGCTGAAATGCTTGAGTTCTAAACAAATACTTTACTTTAAGGAGGCTGTCTGGAGACTGTATGCACCACTGGCCTGCTCTCAGAGGGGACAGAATTGTAGGTTGTGAGCCTAAGTCACACCTCTGCAGAGGTCATCATAGCTAGTACCATGGCTTGGTTTGAGGGTGGAGAACTGCATGATTCCAAGAACAAGAATGATTCACGGTCTAGAGAACATAGCCTATGAAGGAAGACTGAAAGAACTGAGTTTAGTTTGAAAAAGAGAAGATTGAGAGGGGACATGATAGCGGTTTTCAGGTATCTAAAAGGATGTCACAAGGAGGAGGGAGAAAAAAATGTTTTCTTGGCCTCTGAGGATAGAACAAGAAGCAACGGGCTTAAACTGCAGCAAGGGAGGTTTCGGTTGGACATTAGGAAAAACTTCCTAACTGTCAGGGTGGTCAAACACTGGAATAAATTGCCTAGGGAGGTTGTGGAATCTCCATCTCTGGAGATATTTAAATGTAGGTTAGATAAATGTCTATCAGGGATGGTCTAGACCAGTGGTTCTTAACCTGGGGTGCACGCAGACCCTGGGGTTGTAAGATGCCCTTTCTTGGGGTATGAGACATGCCAGATTTTTATGATATATCTTAGGTTTAAAGAACTGACCTACTTTCAACGATTTTTAATAAAGGGTGTAAGAACACATTTTGAGAACCAAAGGGGTGCAGGCTGCAGTAAGGTTAAGAACCACTGGTCTATACTGCACTGGGTCCTGCCAGGAGGGCAGGGGACTGGACTTGATTTCTTCTCGAGGTCCCTTCCAGTCCTAGTATTCTATGATTCTATGATTCCATCCGGAGCCAGGTGGCGGCCAAAAGCTGGAGATTTGGGACACAGTGTGTTCGATGAGACCAGGACAGGAACGGTCAGAGATGCTGTTCACCCAGGGACAGTAAAAAGGTATGTGCCCAGCATGCCTGTTCAGCGGCTGAAAGGGGAGAGAGGAAGCAAGCCCTTGTCACAAGAAGGAGATTTGTATTGCAGATTTCTTGTAACTGGGTCTTCACTGAGCAGGTATTGATCACAATGGGAAGAGTGGAAGGGGCTGGAGACAAATGTTCCACTGGTATCTGAGGAGGATGCAGTCAGAGCCTTTTCCAACAACAGAGGTATAATAGGTAAGAGAGGAATGAAAGGTGCTTCTCTGCCTCCTCCAGCTGGGCACAGACACTGTCTATTTTCAGGCTGAGAGCAGGAATTTCTTCCTCCGAATGGCAATGGGGAGACTTTACCCTGTGATTGAGAGAGCACCTCCAAAACTTTCCTGTTGTCTTCACAATCAATGGGGATAAGAGCCCCATTCTCAGAAGGAAAGGGAGAGCTTTAAAAAATATTAACGAACATCCTTCTGGTTCTGTGTTGTTGGTGACCCACCTGGTCTTTGTAAAAGATGCTTCCCTGCAAATGGGAAGAGACCTCACCCATGCACCAGCCAGGCACAGAGATTTCACTTGTTCTGCTCAACCAGCTCAGCATGGATGGTAGATTCACTGCGACCTTAAAGATCACACTGAGAACTTGCCCCACATCAATGTCATTATTGTGTTCCATCTAAAGACCTGAAAAGTTCTTACACCGTAGACTTTTCCAGGCCCCATGACAGATGTCCACGTACCACTTGTGATGATCAGTTAAGGTCAGCATCACCATGTAATAGCTCCCTGTCCTGTTAATGTATTTTTGTTCCTGACAAGAGAGGACAGAATGGGAAAACTGGTTCCAATAGTGACTGGACCACCATATGGGAAATCCAACTAATCCATCGGTGATCTCAAGAATATTGGCCACCTTGTTTACTAATCCCTGCAGAGCTCCACAACATCACCCACTTTGATGGATTTCCCATTACCAGACTGGTTCTTAACTGAGCAGCAGAGAGTTGAGTGCCAGAGCTTCCATTGGCTTTTCCGTACGGAAGGGTATTCTCTGGGCCGCGGAGTGGTGACTGTTGTCAATTATTATTTTTCTCATGGCGTGGTGTCTGAGATAGAGTTCGAGAGAGAAGGTGGCATGAGGCATTACTCTCCACTGCCTGCATTTTGAGATGGGTATTGTTTGCCCTAAGCAGCCTTAACTGTCTGCAGTTAATTTTTTGTATGCTTGATGTAACAGTTGTGAGGAGCTACAGCTGGCCCGCAACAACTGCAGTGTGATCACTCAACACCTCACACCAATGCCCCAGCACCTCCATTACCAATGTTAAGGCTCCTGGTGCTAAATGTGAGGCTCATCACTTGCAGGTCCCAAGAGGAATTATGTCCTTCATCCTATCACCTTCTTGCTAGGCCCTTCTTGCTCCTCCATTGGCTGTTCTGTCAACTACACTAGCTGCTTTCTAACCACCCATCTGTGCTCTTAGTCCTCCACCAGAAGTCCTTTATAAAAAGCCTCACAATCAACACACAGTGAAAGCACAAATTCCCACCAAAAACCCACTGAGAAATATTTCTGATGCCCATGGGTCTGTAAAAACATTGTCAAAATATCCCAGTATGCAGGCTCCTCCCTACCGCAAAGCACAGGATGGCTACGTCTACACTGGCATGAATTTCCAAAAATGCTTTTAATGGAAAACTTTTCCGTTAAAAGCATTTTCGGAAAAGTGCATCTAGATTGGCAGGATGCTTTTCTGCAAAAGCACTTTTTGCGGAAAATCATCCGTGGCCAATCTAGATGCGGTTTTCCGCAAAAAAGCCCCGATCGCCTTTTTCACGATCAGGGCTTTTTTGCGGAAAACAGTACTATGCTGTCTACACTGGCCCTTTTGCACAAAACTCTTTCGGAAAAAGACTTTTGCCCGAACGGGAGCAGCATAGTTTTTCTGGAAAAGCACTGATGATTTTACATGAGATTGTCAGTGCTTTTCTGGAAATTCAAGCGGCCAGTGTAGACGGCTGGCAAGTTTTTCCGCAAAAGCAGATGTTTTTGCGGAAAAACTTGCCAGTCTAGACACAGCCTAATTGTATCTTCACTGACTTCAGTGGAGTGGAGTCACTCAGTTTCCACACCAGAGAGAGCTCTGAATCAGGATCTGTGTCTTTTCCTGTGAAGAGGCTGCCTGAATTAGGAGAAAAAGTGTTTTTTAAATAGCCATATTACCCAGCCTGTTTTAAAATCCTAGTCCAGGCTAGGGATGTAAATAATTAGTCAAGTAGTCAACTACCCAATAAGTTTAGTCTTAGGGGTAGTCAAGTCACAACTCAGCTACTCACTTCCCCCCCTTGTTGCCTCTGTAACAGAAGCAGCAGGTAGGGGGAGCAGGAGCTGGGGGAAGCCAGCTTAAAAACTGGTTCCTCCAGGTCTCCACTATGCAGGTGGGGGAGGCTGAGGAGGCAGAGGTGCAGCAGTGCAGGACCTGATGTGAGCCAGCACTGCTCAGTTCCAGTCTGAGGCTACTGCACCTCTGCTCTTACTACATGTAAAATGCGGAGTCACAGCGTGGGTAGGTCTGAGACCCAGTGTGAGCCGGGACAGAGCACCTCCCCTTATTGACTAATCCTGTAGCTGATACAAACTGTATGGACTACACAATTACCCATTTCTTAATATCCTTAGGCAGGCAAGTTTTGTTAACTCTCCAGATCAGGTAAGTGGTATTCAAACACAGCTTGTCCCCTTATCCATACCTGAAAGCCCCTAAGGGTACAGAGTTTTTCAATTCCTCTCGTTCAGGGGGCGCTTCTAACCTTTTTTCATTTGCAGATCCCTAAAATATTTCAAACCGAGGTGCGGCTCCCTTTGGAGAGCTCAGGCATAGTCCAGAGAAAATCACTTCCTGCCCTAGTTTAGATAGGCACAGGCACAGGCACAGCCGCTGTCAGGGGAGCCCAGGAAGGAACATGCATGACGGGCACCACAGCTGGGCAGTGCAAAGAGGAGCAGAAACGGGGTCCCAGGCGCGGAGGGGCGCCCAGAATTCTCCAACCCGGCCCATCTCGGGTGGAGGCTGCATTGGGTGGGCATCGCGCCGGCGAGCGCGGCAGGGACCCTGCACCGCGACTAGACCCCCCTGCAGCACTAGATGGGGCTGGCGCGCCAGCCGGAGCGAGTCTGGCTTCCCGTGAGCGCTGCAGCCGGGCTGCACAGCCCGGTCCCCGCCCTGTTCTATGGTGGCCGCGGCAGCTGAGCGCGCCCAGGCCCGGAGCTGCTAAGCCCACGTGCTGCCTGGCGAGATCCCCGTCCGGGGCAGCCTGGCTCGCTTCGCTGGCCGCTCTGGGAGCCATGGGCGCGGCGCAGGAGGCCCAGGCCTGCCTCGCCTTCTACCGGCAGCTGGGGCAGAGGGAGGCGCGGCCGGGACTCTGCCGGGCCGTGCTCGCCTTCCTGGACAAGCTGCAGCAGTTTGCAGGGTGAGTGCTGGGCGCGGAGCTCGCCCCCTGCCCCCGCACGCCGGCTGCTCGCTCCTGTGCGGGGGCAGTTAACTCTCTGCCCCGACCGGGCTGCAGAGCATCTCCCCTGCATGGAGCCAGCGGGACCGGGGCGTGCGCCCCTTGCAGGCGGTCCCGCCCAGGACTTGCGTGGGTGAGGGAGGCGGCTGTCGCTGGCCAGGAGCCAGGGCACATTGGCCCTAGGGACTAGTTCATGGCTGCTCAGAGACTCAGCCCTATTGAGGGGAGGAGGGGGTGTCAGACACGGCGTTGGGTGCCTTGGAAGCGCTGTCCCCGCTTCGTGCAGTGCCAGGGGTGGAGACCAGTCGCCTCCCTGATGTTTATAGTCGCGCTGTCTGGATTCACTGCTCCGGGGTTTGAGCTGTGCGCTGCAGGGAGCGTCTGTTCGCTTCAGACAAACGGGGTTCAGTGGATTGGTTTAATAGTAGGAAAGTTTCTATCGGATTTACCTTTGGGGCCAAATTTAATTTCCCTTTAAGGGTCAAAAGTGTTTATTCTGTACCCATTCTTCAGGATTGTTTACAGTAGTATCTTGGAAGCTTCCCTCTCCCCCCTTGTTCTAGTTGCTGTACAAACACAGAACAAAAAAACAGTTCCTGCCTCCAGTAGCTGCCAAATCCACCCTTGTCCTTGTTTTTAGTTGCTGGGTAAACTGGGTTAAACATTCCTGAAAGTGGGGATTGGATAAAGTTGCAGTGGCTAGTACTGAGCAGTGAAGGTGGGTGTTGTGCAAGGCTTAGTGCAAAGTTCAATTCTCTTCCAACAATTTTCCCTCTAATTTTTTCCATCCACATACAGAATACATTTTGTTATGTGCACCAAGACATATGTGGGTGTGCACCACTAGTAGAAACACATGCATCCAGCTGTGGATGCTCCCTGCATGTCTAGTCTTAACCCTCTCTCAGCCCTCCTGCCAGGGCTCTTCTGTACTTCATGTACAGTATCACACAGTCTCTCATTTTGACCCACTGTCCCCTTGTCTCCTCAGCATACAGATGTCCTGTCTCTGTGTGATGTGACTAGTCAGTCTGTAATTATTATACATTCATTTTCCTTATTAAGAGGAGGGATAGCTCAGTGGTTTGAGCATTGGCCTGCTAAACCCAGGGTTGTGAGCTCAATCCTTGTGGAGGCCATTTGGGGCAAAAATTTGTCAGGGATGGTACTTGGTCCTGCTGTGAAGGCAGGGGAATGGACTCAGTGACCTTTCAAAGTCCCTTCCAGTTCTAGGAAATAGGCAGTCTCCATTATTTAAATCAGATTTATACCTAGGCCAGGTCTTCAGAAGTGTAAAAACTTAACCACACTAACCTCCCTTTGTCACAACTGAGAGAGAGTGAGCTGGAAGCTACAGTAACGCAAGGACTGAAAGCAAGTAAAAGACTATTCAATTTGCGTCGGCAACTAAAGGGACTCACAGATACCTTGGCTAAAGTAGTTCTGTAGTGAGGGAGAGTAGCTCGTTCAGATTTATATCTCTTTCATTTGACCTCAAATTAAGCATTGCTACCCCCTGATTTTGCCTGGAAAGTGATAGCGACTGTAGAGCCAGCTGCTCAAGTCTGATGTTTGGGCCGTAGACACAGCCTTATGCAAAACAAAACAAGGCTAGTTTTCAGCCTACACATTTCCACCGTAGCCCATTACTGGGTTTCAGATGTTGATCTGTTTCTGACTTACACTCCCATTCTGCAAGGGGATCCACAGTTTCCTACTGAAATCAAACTTGCTATAGCAGGGGTGGGAAAAGGGCCAGCTGTGAGCCAGATCCGGCCTACCACGCCAGTGGATCTGGTCCACAGCCACCCTGCCTCTCCCCTACTCCCAGGCCAATCAGGGCTTTTTAAAACAGCAGGCTTTTATCTGTAGCTGCTGTGCGCCTTTGGCCGGGGGGAAAGGGGGAAGAGCGGGGAAGCTTTGTGCGCCCCCAGGCCAATCAAGGTCTGGGAGCAGGGAGCACGTATAGTCTTGCCACGTCCTTTCCCCACCCTGCCAGGGGTGCACAGCGACTAGAGAGACAAACTGGCTGTTTTAAAACTGTTGACGTGTCTCTAGCTGCTGTGCACTCTTGCAGGGGCAAGGAGATTTTGTGCACTCCCCCACCCCCAGGCCCTGATTGACCTGGGGGCAGGGAAAGTGCACAAGGTCTCCTCCTATTAGGTGCCTAGAGGGAATGCAAGCTGTTTTAAAACAGCTGGCATTTTTCTCTAGAGGGCGGGGAGGGGGATGGAGGGGGAAGACTTCTCGTGTTCTCCCACCCCAGGCCAATAAGGGTGAGGAGAAGCACATGAAGTCTCCTGGCCCCGCCCCTTCTGTCCGAAGCCCACCCCTTCCAGGGTGGCCCCGGGCTACTTCGGAAATTTCTGAAGTGGCCCCCTTTTAAAAATTATTGTCCACCCCTGTGCTATAGGGTGCATGGTTGTGGACTCAAGCCCAAAATAAAGGGATGCTTTATGAGTGGAGTCACTCTCTTCCCTGCATGAGGGGTTTTGTGCTGTGTTCATTCTGGAGCAGTGGCTTGGTTTATATATTTACATCTGTGGGTATATTGGGGGTTTGGTTGATTTTTGCTTTATAAGGCTGGAGTTATAAGTAGAATGAAATCTAACTAATGCTCCTCTATTCAGTAATGCTGGCTGTTCTTACATTATACCACACCAGCTGGATCGTATTCTGCCTCCCCTTCTCTGTTTCTTGCCTCGAGATTTTTCAGAATTATTTTATTTTTATCAACCTTGGCCCCAACCTTTGTCTATGTGTTAGTATCTTTTAAAGTAAATGATGTAATACTGATTGTTTTTGCCAAGAAAACAAGTGAAGAACCAGTAATCATCAGTGAAGACCTATGAAAATCTAGGCTTCTAGGTTTAAGTTAATAAGTATAATTTAAACATGCATGCTGTACATATTATAGAGATGGGTGCTAAGCAAAAGCCAGGCAAATTATGCACTGTAGTTTTCCTTGTCCCTCTCAGTGACTATACTGTACTCAGCTGCACACTGAATTCTTTTCCTCTCTCCATTGGAGGTGTTTGGGACAAGTCAGCGTTAACGTGGTGATTCTGGATTTAATTTTTCCAGGGGTTCTGTGAAGAGATGTAAAGATAAAAATCTGGAAGAGGCGCTTCTGCTCTTTCAGGAGATGAGCAAGGGCTTATGGGAGCTAGATGATGCTGACGTGCTTCCTCTAGTCCGCTGCGTCCTTGCTTTCCAAATGGAGACAACCAGCAGTTCCAGCTCCTTCCATAAACTCGAGCAGGTAAATCATGTTAGACTGTGGCTGCTCCATTCATCTGGGTAGGGAGGTAGGGGTATCAGGCTGCAGTGTTATGCCACAGTTTGCTCTATACAGTCACTGCCACTGTTTTCAGGGCCTAGTTGAAAATAATAAACACTCAGTGCTTCTACAACACCTGTTATTCATGGCTCAGAAGGTCTGCCTACACTGAAGTTAGAGAGTGCTGGGCTAGCCCATGCCAGCTGTTTAATTGCAGCCTAAACTCTGGGACTCTCCCACCTTTCAGGGTCATCAAACCTGGGCTCCAGCCAGAGCCCAAACATGTACACTGCAATTCAGCAGTCCCTTAGCCCAAGCCCCGTCAACTAGCACAGGATAGCCACAGGTCTCAAATTAGTGTCAACATAGCTTGAGTACTGTACAGTCAGGGACACTCACGAGTACTGTTATGGGAGACAGGAATTACAATCCCCATTTTACAGATGAGGAGGCTGAACTCCAGCAATGGGAAGTGACTTACCCAAGGCTGCGCAGCAAGTCAAGGAACCTAGGCTGCTATCACTCAGAACTGAGTCTGATACCTGCCTAGACCATTCATTTATCTTGTGCGGCTGCGTACACGAAGCACCTCTCTGCAAACTGGATGTTGCATCTTAACTGAGTTTTTGTGGGAGGAAGGTTAAAGCGTGTGCCTTCCCTCTAGGAAATCCAAGAATTAAAAACAGCTTTGGCCCTTTGCCTAGCTACCTGCACTTGACTTTTGTACCATGACTGTAGCAACATGAACTACACTGGCTCAGGGACACTTCTCCCCGCCCCCATTCACAACTGCACAGGCCACCCCACCATCCTCTTCATGACTTTGCAGACCACACCCCTTTCCTCTTCCCTTTGGGTTTAAAGAACATTCTTCAGTGGCAATTCCTACAGGCATCGCTACATGGAAAATGAATATTAGAAAAAATATTTCATTTGTTTTTAACTTGTTAATGTAATTTAACCACAGCTGATTGGGCTCAGTGCCTTCACTACTGAATGTAGTTCTCTGACCAGTGTTCCATAAGAGCTCAGCCAAGCTAACTATTGGGGTCCCTTTCTGGCCTTCACAATCTGGAAGTTTAGCAGCTAGACATAGAGGGAATCACTCTTCTGTCTGGTCTCCCCTTCATTATAGAGATAAGGTGGGAGAAATAATTTCTTTTATTGGACCCACTTCAGAGACCAGCTTTTGAAATACACAGAGCTCTTCTTTGGCTCTTTCATTGGGTAAGGCAGTGGTTCCCGGCCTTTTTTATACTGTGCACCAGCAAACCCATTCACAAACTTTTGGTGGACCAGTAGTATCTTATTTGCATATTTGCTTATTCATTATGCAGATAATGAATATGCAAATACATTTTATTGGTCAGCCATGTGTACCTCAGCTCCACCCCCCAGAGCCACAGAAAACAGCTAGCTTCAGCTCTGGCAGCTGCAGTAGCCAGCTGTTCGTGGCCCGGCCAGGCACCGGCCTGCAGCCCGGCAGCTGGGAACTGCTGATGTAAGGGAATAGATACATATTTTAAAAGGCAGAATGGAGGCTGTGGCTACATGGCCCTGTCGTCTGGAGAGGCGAATTGCAGAGTGCATCAAAGTGTGATATTAGAACTGCTTCTTAAGGATGATGTGGACACAGACTAAAAGGTACTTAGTTCACATCAACATTGTTCTCTTTGAAGGACTTCCCTGTGGGTGCTGCAGTGGTCCCATCCATAGTCCAAATGAGGGATGTTAAAAGCCGTTTAAATAGGTAACCGTGGAGCTGCTGAAGAGCTCAGCAATTACATGGTTACACGTTCTGCAGACTCCGCAGTATACAGCTTAAATAAACTTGATACCATAGAGCCCACTGCGAAGCCTCCCCACGTCCCTGGCAGCCCCTGGGGAGGAAACGTCCCTGCCACACTAAAGCCTCCTCCCTGGGAGTGGAGCGGGCAGCCTCCCCGGCATCCCAGAGAGTGTAACCAACATCATTAACCAATAAGCATCAGCTTATCAGTTAAACGGTTAGTTGGTTAAACACAGCATCCCTAGTCCAAGCTGCAGGGCCATGTAGATAAGCCCAGGAGGCCATACTGGTGTCTTTAGCAAAGGTCTGTCTATGATGTGTCTACATGCTAATTCTGGATTCAGTAGCGTAATTATCCACTTAATTGAGAGCAGGCAGAGCAGGTCTATAGTGGAGCTGGCCCCAGCCCGGTACATAGACTTGCATTAGCTGGCTCACTAAAGCTTGAACCAGCTCACTAAAAATATCAGCGTGGATGTTTGAGAAGGGGAGCTGTGTTGGTCTGTTTCAGCGAGAAGTCCTGCAGCACCTTAAAGCCTAGCACATGTATTTGGACATAAGCTTTCGTGGGCTGGAGCCTACTTTGTTGGATGGGTGAATGTTGTGGCTCTGCTGGAGGCTTGGGTGAACCACCTGGGTGTTGGGTGGCCTTAGGAGCCTGAAGTTGCCTGAGCTGCAAAGTCCAAACTACCATTTTTAGCATGCTGGTTCCAGCTGAGCTAGCATGAGTCCACCTATCTAGCCTGAGAAGCTCTCGGGTCTGCAGCAAACCCAGACCAATATTGTTCTGGACAGTTATGCAGGACCCTGGAACACCTGGGCCATTCAAGGTTTCCTTTCCCCCCAGATCATTAAGAAGTTGTTGGAAGGTAAAGAATCCTTGGTTGCTGAGCAAGTGAATAAATTAATGAGCAGCTTGACGGAGTACAAACAGGTGAGAGGAACTCAGTTCTCTTTAGATTGGCATGGAAGACAGAGGGTGGCCATGGTTCTGCATCAGGATCCATCACTTTGCACTCCTCAGCCTGTGCGGAGTTTTGTTGATGTCAGTGGGACTTTGCAAGGTCTGAGCTATTAGATTCAATTGCAGGATTGGAGCCTTCTTTCAAAGG
The DNA here is from genome assembly GCF_052426305.1 of Pelodiscus sinensis. Taxonomy (NCBI): domain Eukaryota; kingdom Metazoa; phylum Chordata; order Testudines; family Trionychidae; genus Pelodiscus; species Pelodiscus sinensis. Next base: position 13,371,894 of record NC_143085.1, read on the forward strand.
GCAGCATTGGATCCAGGGACAAGGATGTGGTAGGAAAGGTGCAGATCAGGCTGCCTGGGGCCCCTGTATTTGCTCCCATAGCATTTCAAAGCTCACATCTACCCCTGTATAATGAGCCAGTATTAGCATATTCCACTGCACCTGGCCTGGATAGTCTCCGTTCCCTAACCTAGCCTTGCAGATTCACCAGATCTTTGTGTGTAACTAAACCTAGCTTTCTGTATGGTCAGCCTGCTGCTTTTCTGGCCGTAGGCATTTATTAGTGGCTCCTTAGGCAGTGAATTGTAACATGGGGAGTCTCTATGATTTGTACCAGCGCAAAGGGAAGTTGGCAGGAAAACAAGGCAGATTCTAAAGGAGGAAACTGTTATTTGCAAGCTATCCACTTTTTATCATCCATGCTGGGGAGAAAGCAGAGAGCCTGCTTACAGTTCACTGAGTTAATTGATGTGTATTAGTTTGTGCCTTAGGACTAAGTGTATCAGCACTGCTGCTACACACCGCCTTGCTGGCCTCGGACCCCAGAGGCAAATAGAAGGTCTTGGCCTTGTCCTGCTGCTTTGGCTGGCCTTTTGGCTATGCTGCTCTGGGTGGGTGAATGCGTGCTGTGGCTAGGGAGGAAGGCTTGATTCTAAACTCAGCTGGCAAACAGTTGGTTTGCAGGCTGAATTCTGCAGCAGCTGTGCCCTCCACAAGCATTAAACATGGCTGCGCTTCCTTTTCCCTGCAGGTGCTGTCTCCTGGAGATCTTCAGACAGGTCAGTCTCAAGCAACGCCCCTCCTGCACACATGAGCTGTGACCCCAAACCACAGAACCACATATTCCCAAATACTCATGATGGAGGTTTCTGTGGTTAGGAAGAGACTGAGCTCAGGCCATCCTGACTCTCATGGTGCCAGCCTCAGACAAGTCCCTGAATCTCTGTCCACTCTTTGGCCTGCCTGGGGAATGGGATGAGCAGGCATGTCCCTGATGTCCTGGCCCTTCTCCCACTGAGATCAATGGCAAAATATGTGGTCCAAAAGCTAGGTGTGGCCTGTGGCCCGAGCATCTGTGGGCAAATCCCTAGGATGGTCCGGAGCAGAATGTGGGAGTGAAGACATACACTCTGTGCAACCTTCTACAAATCACATCACTTAGGTGCCTCCATTTCCCCACAAATAAAAGAGGGAATATGATACTTGCCTCCATCCCCAGAATGGTGGGGCAGGAGAGAGAATTAAATAACATTCAGTGGAGGCTGAAAAGTGGTGTAAGCACTAGGAATCACCTGCTCCCAGTAACCATGTGAGAATAGAGAGATTAGATTCTTTCATTTGCTTTGTCCTTTTCCTGTCTCTCTTCGTGAGTTATTAACACTGTCAAAGAAGAGTCCTCTCTCAATCTCTGCTTGTAAGAGTTAGCGGGAATATTCACCCTTGCAGGGAGGGAGTCAGGTAAAATGTATGGCCTCAAAGCCTGGGACCCAAACCAACTGGCAGGTAGGGAGAGAGTCCCCCGTCCTCCATAACAGTAGGGCCTCCCCTTTGGAGCATGGGTCTCAGGATCAGTTTGTTGGATCAGAACGTGCTGCAGTGTGTACATCGATGGTGCTGGCCACCATTTGAGGTGTTTAACCTGGCAGCTGATGCACTGTGTCCCTCTCTCTCCCCGTCCACAGTTTGCATGTTCATGGAGGAGAGCAGCCTAGGCCGACAGCACTGGAGACTCAACCTGGCCACACTGCTGCAGCGTGTGGCTGCCACATTGAATTTGGTGCTGCAGGACCCAACGGCAAGGAGCGGGAAGTGGAGCTACATTGCAGTCAAGGCAGGTTCTGCGGTGCTTGGGGGTTATAGTCTCCTTTGGGTGCCTACAACATGCTATAACTCCCACTAGCATGGGGGGAGGAGAGACAGGAATGGAAGGGGTTAAAAACACAAAAGATTCATTGGAATTTGGTGTCCTCCCTCCATAAGATAGCAAGATGTGTTGGGAGAAGGAATTGCCCACTATGCTGAGGGAGGTGCCTTGTCACACTGTTAAGAAAAAGCTCTCACGGGTGACAGAATGTTGCGCTTTATCCTTTTACCTCCACAGACCTGCCTGCAGCTATTCCAGGTGATGCCAAGGGAAGTGTCACCTCTAGTGTGGCATGAAGCCAAGAACAGTGAAGCCCTGCAGAGCATTTTGGGATCGCTGCTGCAAGTCATCTTGGGGCAGGTGATTATAATCCGAGCAGTTACCCAACGGTGGCACTGATGAGTTTGAGCCTCTGTGAAGCCAGCCCAGCTGAGATTTGAGTAAGAGAAATAAGGATAATGCTTTACCTGTTCAAAGCAAGTTCCACAAGTTATCAAGTTTCACCGCTCAGCATTCCTGCAAGGGAGGCAAGTTTTAGTTTCCCCACTGTACAGTTTCTTCAGGGAAACTGAGGCAGAAAAGAGCAGGCCAGCATTTTCAAATATAGGCACCTAAACAAAAGGTGCTTAGTACACAGAGGTGCTGAATACCTGCAGCTCCCATGGAAGGAGAGCAACAACACTCAAGTTAAGCTACGGTCGAATGCAGTAATAGTGCCAGGCAGTGTTCCTTGTAAGCTGGGTACTTATGCGGCCGCTCAGGAGAGCTTCCAGTGCCACCCAGCTGATTAACAAAGTGCCCTCAGCCACGTTTTTGTTTCTATCGATGATGCACATTCATGCATACCTTGGTGCAACATAAAAAAATTATTTCACACATGGATGGAAAAGATTAGAGTCTTGTTGTCCAACCAGTTCTGGAGCAGTAACCACCCAATGTTCACTGTAGTGAACTAGCCACACTCAGCCAGCCAAATAGCCACATTGTTCATGCCAACGAGCCACACTCAACTGGCTAAATAGCCATAGTGGCTAGCGTGTTGGACACCCTGGTATTAGAGGGAATGTTGGTGTCAGTTTAGGTGACAGCTGCTGGTAATGGGTTCATGCTGTATAGCTGGAGACATTATCCTCACATCTGTACACATGAAATACACATGTTGGTGTGATGTCTGAGTAAGCGTGAATGGGGTGGAGTAATGGGAGTTGTGATGAGAAGGACCTGGTGTAACCCATGTGCTGCGAAAGTGCAGCATATCCCAGTGGCTTTATAAATGCCTTTTGAGTGTGGTGAGGAAGGGAAGGGCAGCAAGCAATGATTAAATGGTTTTCCAAAGACAAGCTTTTAAAATTCACGTTTCCTTTTCCGTGGTGTCTTCAGACAGTTAACAAGGACACCCGCCTGCTGGCTGGCACCACCGTGAGCATGTTGGTGAACACTGCTGCTGAGCCAGAGAGAGGAGCCAAAGCCGTGCTGACTCTTTTCCAGCTAATCCACCAAGGTGCATGCTTGATCATTCATAATGATACTTCTTGGCATGGGACCTCACAGCACTTTCCCAAGGTGCATGGGATCACAGTTCCCTAGAGGCTATTCTGCCTGCCTAGATGAAGGAACGGGAGGAAGGCTCCAGCAAATTGTAGATATGGGGCTCTCAGACTATGGGGTGAGGTAGCACAGTAGGTTACATGCACCTTTTGCTTTTGCAGCTTGAGCCCCTCCAAATTTGGAGACAGCAGCGTTCTCTTTGAGCTCAGCAGCCACAGCCACACAGTTCAGCACCATTGGGGGAGACAGCTGAGGGAAGGCACCGATCGCCGTCTGTATGATATCAGCCATATTTCTGAGCTCTCTGCTTGCACAGGGCCTGGCTCTGGCCTGTGCTACAATTAGTACTAATGTGTGTGAAGGACTAAAGTTAATCTGGGGAAACAAAAGGCTGATTTGCTGTTGGAAAGTCAGAGTTTGGAGAAGACTTTGCTCTATCCTAACTTGGCGATTTTAACCAGGGCCAGGAGAGCTGAGATTTGGGGAACTGAAGGTGGAGACTTCTGTCCTGAGCTCAGATGGCCTAGAGAGACTGGTGCTGACTAGGGGTTTATTAACTTGCTGCAAGAAGGAGATCCTGAGCTCCCGGCTGGACAGCTTCCAACCTCAGGTAAGAGAGCGCTAAGTTAGAGCGAGCATTCTGCGTGGGGAATGCAGAGCACAAGCCAAGGGTTTAGAAAAACCTTTCACTTGTTGCTGGGTGATGGCCCAGTAAGTACTTGGGGTGGTTAGATACATGGGAGGTTGGGGGGTATTTGTTCTGGCCAAGCCAGTCCTATTACTTGAATTGAGCTGGTTTAGCCCTGGCGATTGGCAAGACCATACACTTATACCAGGTGCTATGTTTAAATGTGGTTGTTGCCTGCAGACCCTTTATTCCCTCCCCAGCAAATCTTGGAAATCAAGCCTTGCTGTGAATGACCCTTTTAGTAACTGATATAGGCATGAAAATACCACAAGTGCCAGCTATACCACTCACTGGGAATAGAAACTAAGACTGATCCATCCAAAACCTGCTAGCCTCTATTTCTTGGGGAAAGATGTCCCTCCATCAGCTGGCAGTAACAGAATTCATCTGTGGGGCTGCTAGACAACTACCTACCCACACAATAATGGATTTCATCTGTGGTGGCCAAGAGAAGAAGAATCCTGGAAGTGTGTCAGCAACACTATATAACTCTTGCTTATGCCTGGAAGGAGCATAAAAACTATGCCTTGAAAGTATGCCCAATTCCTCCACAAAATCAAGGCCTCTAGCACTGTCTACCAGTAAGGTTGGGTGTCCTCTGATTATTGAAGGTGGTCCCACCACTGACCTTGTCTTGTGGGTTGTTAACTCTATCACCAATACTGTTGAGACCAATACTGGTTCGCCTACTGAAGCCAAGGCCTTAGCTGAATGGAGTGGGAGCATTCTGTATCAGTCAGCTGCTGCCGTATCAGCTGTAAGAAGATTCAGAGGCTCAAGAGCCAAAGGGCAAACATGCAAAAGTGTTCTTGAGGTCATGGAAAAGAGCTTTGCTGGAGGAGTTCAAGACAGAATTGAACCTGTTCAGCTAATGGGCACATGGGAAAACCTCCATGGATTTTAGCAGAGACCACCCTGGCTAAAGGCCATCTGACTCAAATTTATATAGCATCCATTGCTGCAGCAGCTCAGCCTAGCTCTGGTGATGGAAGCTTTGTCACTTGCGAGGTTTAAAATCAGACCGGAGAAAACCAACCAATCAACACCAGAAGCTGTATTCCAGGAGACTGCTGGGCACCGGCTGTGGTGAGAGGATGGTCTATTTATGACTTAATAGGCCTCTTTGAAGCTCTAGTGTTTAGGAGTCTCTTCTGTCAGCAAGAAAAGCCGACAGCACAGATACAGTGGTAGCTCAGCTGATTGATGGCTTTTGCTTAGTGCTGGTGTTTGCCCTGCAGGCTTGTCTCTTGCTGGATGTGCTGTTTCCAGCTGTCTGGGCTGTGAGTGAAGAGCAGAAGGATTATCATTACTACCGTTTCCAAGGTAATAAATATTGCCTCTCCCCCATGATACAGCAAGAGAGTTTAAGAGGTTTACTTCACTCAGCTTCCTGAAGCTATTTAGGGCACCTTTATAGGGCCTAGGGATGTTCATACTAGGGATGTAAAAACTTCCCAGACTAGTTATCCAGTTAAACAATTTGTTTAACTGGTTAACCACTGGCAGTGGCTCTCCACAGCTCCGGGGGCTGCCCCAGCTCCCACTGCAGCCAGGTCCTGCCAGCTGGGCTGCCGAGGCAGGGGGCCTCCAGTTAACAGGTTAGCCAGTAAGCATGCCAATAAGGCATATGCTTACCAGTTAACCGGTTAACCTTTAACATCCCTAATTAAAACTGTTCACCACTAGCACTTAACTGGGTAATGTTTTAAATTAGGGCTTGCTGCCCATTCCCTCCATGGCCAGGGCTGTTCTGGCCGAGCATAGCTGGCTACTGCTGGAGTTCACTGGCAAGGGCTGGTTAACCAGTAAGCATATCAGTAAGTTCATGCTTACCAGTTAACAGCTTTATATCCCTAGCAGGGACAGGAATGACTAGCAGTGAATTTTCCCTTAGGCTCTGAAATTAAAGCCCAATCAAATTCTATCTGGTCCCCATAGTACATCACCCATCTTACCTAAGGCACACACTTGTCTTAACCTTGCCTTGAGCCCCTGCTGCGTAAGGTATGTTTAATGGAGAAATCCCCAGGAAAAGGTGTTCCGAAAGGCAGGCATTGATTGAGAACATGGTTGCCTGCTCTAGCTGGCAGTGGGACCTGTTTGGAAGAGCTGTGTATGGTTTTGCTGTTTGGCCCACTGGAAGAGCTATGTCCTAGTCTGCCTTGTGCTTTCAGCTTTTTCCCTCTGGCTGCAACGTATCCTGGAAAGCCTGCCTGAGATCTGGAAAGTCAAGGAGAGTCGAGTGCTGGTTGAAAACTCTGAACTGCTCCACAGACTTAACCAATTCATCTGGAACAATGCAGAGAGCCCGGTAATGTACCCAGCCTCGTGGGTGTAGCTCCAACAGGTCAGGCCTTCTTCCAGAGCAGTCAGAAAGTATCCAGACATCTCCCTTCCTTCCCAGATCCTCCCTTTCTTTCACTAGAATAAAAGTGCACAGTGCAGCCTCGCCTGATTTTAGTCTGTCTGAATTCTGCCCTTCCAGCTCACTTCATACTCCCAGTGCCCTTCTGGAATTGGGAGCAGAATCTACCCCATAGTAACATTGTCAGGTTTGCCAAGTTATGACTGATCTTGCATTATAGGACTGGTCACATTGGCATTGCCTTTTCCTCCTGACTGGTGAGACATTGTGTCAGTGCGAATGCTTGAACAATGAGAGACCTGTTGCCTTAGAGCTTGGCAAAGCCAGACTCCAATAGCCCTGCTCATACTGAGCGGTCCTGTACACAGCCTGCTGTCTCATTGGTTTCCTAAAGACAGCTTCCCATTGTCAAATACCTTTACAGAGCCATAACAGACATGCCGTGTAGCCTGTTTTACCCAACCCCATGAGGCAGTTGTGTTGTATTCCCTGTCCCCCTTGCCGGTGGTAAAAATGGAACTACTTAATGTAGGTTATAATGTATCGCAGGACAGGCAATCCCTAGTGACAGCAAAAGGAGAGTGAAGGATGTTATAAAACCCCTCTAACAATTTCTGGCAGTGACACGTGCTACATGGGATCTTTTTCAGGGGGATAAGGCAAAATGCCACATTTATTGGTAATAGATATATCAATCACTACTTTATCATATACATATGATATATCACACTCACATGCATGCACACTCACTCCGTCTTTTTGTTGTTACCAGTAGTTGCTCCCCCTAACTGCACTTGACCAGGTGAGTTAGATGCAGGAGGAGAGGAGCCGGGCTTCTGCCAATCCAGATCCATGCTCTGATGTTGACAAGACAAAACCTGGGGTCCTCCTGCAAGATACCTTAGATTTTTAGTAGCTCTCCTCCCTCTATACCAGTTAGTCATCATATGCATATGCAAAATCTGTGTCGTCATATGCATACGCAGTCAGTCATCTGTGACACCTTTTTCTGGGTCTTATTGCTACCACGTTCATCTTCAAAGACAGTGCTTCCAAAGGGAGGTGCCAGCTTCTGACTCCCCAGGCTGTCAATATGACTAATTTTGTTTCAATGAGCCCACTTGACAAGGCTTATTATCCTCAGATCTGGCTTCCATCCCCTCTCCAACTGTTGTAACTGCTCAGAGGTGCTTGCCTTTCATTCCTTATCCATTCATACCTCATTCACTCAACAGGGCAATCAACTAATCAAAAAAGGGGAGAATCTATTCTGGTACAAAAACATGACTATACTGTTATACCAAAACATAATACAAAGTTGCTATATAAAAAGACTTAATTCGAAGTTTCTATATAAAAGGACGTAATACAAAGTTATATATGGAAACACTTAATACAAGTTTATATGAAAAGGCTTAATACAAAGTCATGAAAATGATACAAGTTATATGAAGATGCTTAATATAGAGGTTTATCTACACATAATGGAGTCTCTCTTCTTAGCTTTGTTTCTCTTCTGATTTTTCAGGTGGAAGGAGCATCAGAGTTTATACATAGCTCCTTTAAACATCTCCTGGAGATCTATCACCTGGAGTGCCATCACTTTGAAGACCTGGAGAGACCCCTCTATGACAAGTTCCTGCAGAGAATTATTACAATGCCCTGGCAGGTCAAAGCCCGATATTTTCCACTGTGCGCCATTCTTCCCTACGTGGGCACAGAGAAAGTAAGGACACAAGACATGTAATATGTGGATGTGATGAGTGAGCGATGCCCACTGAGGGACCGGTACATGTGCCAGTCACAGCTAAGAGAAGACTGGAGAGCATGATGTGGATGTCAAAACATCCCACAAAGGCTAGATGAAAACCAGACATACCCGAACCTGGAATACCCACTGCTGTAAGAAAGTAGGGGCATATGGGTGTACACTATGGGCTCATCTAGACTACAGAGAACAGTTGAAAGAAGATTTGCAAATTCCTGCGGAATTTGAATATCTTCTTCCGATCGCACTTTCGAAAGCAGAGCTTTTTTCGGTGAACCTTCCCCCCCCCTTTGTCGAAAAGCTGCATAAACCTCCTTTTTTGAGAAAGAGCGGCTTTTTGACTAAGAGGGCGGTTCGCAAAAAAGCTGTGTCTTAATTACTCTGGTTAGCTGCGTCTTAAAAAGCTCTGCTTTCAAAAGTGTGATCAGAAGAAGATATGCAAATTCCTGGGGAATTTGCATATCTTCTTTCGATTGTTCCCTGTAGTCTAGATAAGCCCTAACGGTTGAGAATCTGCATAGAGAGCTTGAACTTGGATAACTTGGGTCTTCTTGCAGCCAACATCAAAATCATAATGAGATTGGTAGCATGTGTACTCTGCACACCAGTGGATGGGATGCAGGTTGTTCTGGCATGGATCATAGGCCCTGTCCAGCTAATAGAGAATCTCTTCTGGTTCAAGTGCTAGCAGCCTATGTTTTTGTTATTGCTCGGTGAGACCTTGTGTGTCCTCCTCTCTTACACACTGGCAGAAAGACAGAGATCTAACCAGTTCTTAACCATGGCTCCTATCGCTCCCAAGATCCACCACTAGGAGGGGCTTAGTGGCCCAAACTATTGCCTCCAGGGGATCCAATAACCACATTGTACCCCTTGGCAAGTGGATGGGAGGCCTGTACCACTCTCCCTGGAGTGGTGGGGCCTTGGGTGGGTGGAGCCAAAGCAGTCTGCCCTCTGTGTTGCCCAGAGTATGTCATGCCGCCCCCACCAGCCCTTAAAGCTGTCCTGAAAAGGCTGCCTGGTACTCCAGCAGTGATTTAAAGAGTCTAGGGTTGAGCCCAGGGGCAGGTGTCCTCTCCTTTCCCTGCCCCCAACTGCCCCTCCTACCAGTCACTTCCTTTCTGGGTGCTAAGACACATCAAAGTAGAGTTCCTTTTCCTGCCCCACGGGGGTCTCAGGTGGACAGAATACTTTCTTTGATTTGGGTTCCTCAGGGGAGTCTTATATTTTTAACCCAGTATTGCAGTTAGCATGTTCTCACTGTCTCTGAGGAGAACAGAAACAATACATCAAATGCGATAGATGGCTCATGGAAATTAGGGTTGGGATATGTAGCCTTTGACCACTGGGTCGCTGATTTGAATCTAGGCACTGATTACCGTGGTATCTCAGCGTTGTGCACTGCAAATACCCTGCTCGATCTTGATAGGGCCCCCCACTTCCATGCAGTTAAACAGGCTCCTCCTGCTGGTCAAGGCCTCTTAGGTGGGGAAGGCTGCTCTTTCTCCACGGTCCAGTGCAGTCTTTATTTTAGCTGCCTACTAAAATGAGTGAGGCTTGTGCATGTGTTTCCTTGGTGTGTCAGGAGAGTTATGGGGCTGCCTAAAGCAAACAAGGACTTGAAAGTGATTTGTGGTTTTCTAGGTTCTGAATACCTACAAGGATCTTCCCCAGCATCTTCTGAACTGCCTTGCCACTAACCATCTGTGCCCAGCTGCATCAGACATGTACAAAACCATTTTGCAACAGCAACGCAGACACTGGGTTGAGGGAGACAAACGAGCCACCGAGGAGAAGCTGGCTCAGAAGTGGGCGCTGCAGTGGCTTCCCACCTTGACCACTGCTTTGACCTCTCCCATCACCTTCCTTCAGAGTAATGCTTCCAACTACCTTCTTGTGTGGACTTTGCGGCTCTTCCCTGCCTCTTACGCTTGGCTTGCTGAGAGCTGCTTTGGTAGGGACTCTGCTCACCTTCGGGCATGGGTCGCCCTGTTGAACAGCCACAAGATCATCACCGGGGCCTTGTCCCTTGACGCGGAAACTTTGGAAAGGCTCTCCTGCTGCTTGCACTCCAGGGAGGAGAACATTCGCCTAGCAGCACTGGGTCTCCTGTGTTGCAGCCCCAGGACCAACCAGCCCTTGTCAGAGGTGGAGATCCGGCTGCTGAAGGAGTTCTTGCCACTGAACCTGAACTGTGATTCATCTTCCTTCCGGCAGCTGCTTCAGGCTGCAGTGAAGAAGGCTCTAGTCAGGCTGAGGGACAGCTCGCTGTCTCAGTTGCGCTGCAAAATGCAGAGCAAAGCCACCGAGTGCTCGGCCAGTGCGGATGCAGAAGGAGCACTCGCACAAGCAGTAGGTGAGTGAGCCATTCCTGACCTCTCACTCCCAGCCTTTTATCCCCATGGCTCCCACCTCTGCTTGACTTTTCATCTCTTCTCACCTCAGTGGCCCCCAGGAATCAGGTTTTCACATACAAACTCATCACCAAACGCTGCTCTTTTGTGGCCCATTGATCTGGGAGGTGTGTAGGGAGCTCTGGTGGGTTGTGCAAATGGGTCAGGACAGTGGGTGGGGCAATTTGGAACTTTAATGGGAGTTCTGTTTTGTTTGCACCGGGCCTTGTGATTTCACAGCGATGTGCCAGGGCCGCTCCTTTCTGAACTCCACTCCTGCTGTTGCTGAGCCAGCCAGTGGGTGCATAACTGTGTAGGTTAAGCCTTGGACTTAAGCGACCTGGGTTTTATTCCTGGTTCTGCCCCAGGACAGACAGACAAGTCACTTCATTGTTCTGTGCCACTTTTTCCCCATCTGTAAACATAAAAAGCACTTTAAGAAGTGCTATATAAGAGAGAGGTGGTGGCAGTATTGAACAGGCTTGGGTGACAGGACATTTTGGTATGCCTGGCCCAAAACCAAATGGTGTTTGAATATGTTTGCATGCCCAGAAACAAAGTTCCTTTTTACAGATGTCTAGTCAGGGGGAACTTCCTCTGAACATAACAAAACAGACGTGAAACTTACAAGTGGGTTTTCCGTTACTCAGGCTGAGCAATCATTAAAAGTGAAAAGCAGATTTTAAATGGAAAAAAAAATCCTCAATGGATTTAATCCAAGGCACAAGGAACTGTCTAACATGTATGTTAGTGCTCTCCAGGGCTAGAAAACAAAGATACCAGTTGGGTATCACAAGGCAGGCACAGCTGACAGCCTTTCCTTTCGCTGCATTGTCTTTTGGAGCAGGGTCCAAGGGTTGTCATTAAGTGCCAAATAACCATTCGACGCTGAGAAGCCCCTAACGGAGCCACCTAGTTTTCCACATGATAGTCAATCTAATGTAACTGGAGATGGAGCACCCTCATCTTCCAAAGGGCTGACCCTGCCTTCCCTTTGTGCATTGCTCACAAGTAACCCAGAGGTGCTTTTTTGCAGATTTTGTGGAGTGGCTGCTGCAGTTAAGCGTTTCCTTTCTGACCCCAGGGTCAAACTACCAGCGGAAGAAGACTGCCTTGCTGCTCCTGGCTGCAGTGCTGGAAACCTGCACAGATACCTGGAGCCCTGCCAGGAAGAAGGGGCAGCCTCCACGTGGGTATCAGCAGGCCAGCCCTGCATGGAATGAGCTCTGTGCTGATTTGAATATCGCCTCCCCCCCAACTCACTGTCTGCTTCTCATCCCCCTCAGCAGGGGGTCCATTTTTAACTGCCCTCATCCAATGGCCTCTCCATGCCACAGGAAGTTGTAGTGATTTGGGGGCATGCCTCTCAAATCCAGAAAAATATCCTGCAGCTTTTTACAGATAACCTTCACCTGCATTCTTTGGCCCTCAGCTCTCAGAGCCAATGATGAGTCTAGGTTGCTGGAGGGGTGGGATGGGAAGAAAAAAAAATCAGGAGCCCCTAATGCGCTGAGAAATTTGGGGGACCTGTCCTATGAGTAGGGTCCTTCCAAACTCATGATCTGTTTTGACCAAGTTCACAGTCATGGGATCTTAAAAATAATAAATGTTGTTATTCCAGCTATTTAAATGTGAAATGTCACAGCATTGTAATTGTAGGGGTCCTAGCCCAAAAAGGAGTTGGTGATAGTCTCAAGGGGTATGTCTACACTGCCACCCTAATTTGAACTACGGGCATTTAAAAATGCAGGCGGAATAACGGTAGTTCGAATTAGGAGCTTTAATTCGAACTACCTAGTCCGTGCCACGTGTAGCCGCGGGCAGGTAGTTCGAACTACAGACATTTAAAAATGGCACCCGCCCGGGAACATGCAAATGAAGCCCGGGATATTTAAATCCCGGGCTTCATTTGCAAGTTTGAATGCCTACATTAGCCACCCTAGTTAAAACTAGGGTGGCAGGGTAGACATACCCAAAGTTATCATAGGGGAGTTGCAGTACTGCTACCCTTATTTCTGCACTGCTGCTGGTGGTGGCACTGTCTTCAGAGCTGAGAAGCTGGAGAGCAGCAGTTGCTGTCTGGGAGACCAGCTCTCAAGGCAGACCTGCTGTCAGCAGCAGCAGAGAAGTAAATAGGGTATGATATTGCCACCCTTCTGCACTACTGCTGGCTGGGCGATGCCTTCAGAGCCGCTGCTCTCCAGCCGCCCAACTCCAAAGGCTGTGAAGAAATAAAGGTGACAATAACACAACCCCCTTAAAGCAATTTTGTGACCCTTCTGCAACTCACTTTTGAGTTAGGATCTCCAATTTGAGATACACTGATCACCCCCATGAGGTAAAAGCATAAAAAGCACGTTTGTGACGTGTTTTTCTTAGCAATGAATTTGATAGGGCCTTACCTATGATAAGCTCCTGTGTGAGAGATGATATAATGGCCCAGTCAAATCTTTACCCACCCAGAGGCTCATTTGATACAAGGTAGTTTGCAGCCTCCAGCCCAGTTGACGTCTATCTTTTCAGCACTGACAGTGCATTGTTGCAACAGTACATGTGCAGCAGAAGCTATGTGGCATACTCTGCTGTCTCTCTTTCCCTAGCACAAGAAAGCCTTTGAGGTTGGGGACAAAAAATGGTGTAGTTCGCCTGTAGTTGCTCTTATCTTTTCTTGGTCTACATGTTAATTCCCTCCTATGGGCAATCAGTCTGGCAGGGAGTTTCTGAACTGCTAGTTGGTTGTCTGCTCCTGTGAGACGCTAAAACCAGTGCCTACCATTTCACAGCATATGTAGATTTGCACAAAACCCTTTGTTTTCTAGACCAAATAGGCTAAATAAGATGCAAATTAATCTGTCTGGTCCAAGTAGGGTCTGGATTGTACCAGAGAGAGGTGCGGTGTCCCACCAAATCCGCACCCCTGGTTGAGATATTACTCAGGTGCATTACTTGTACAGGAGAAAAATGCTTGCTACTCCCTTTCGCTTGAGGTCAGCCCTGACATCACTTACTGCCTACATCTCACCGTCCTGTCTTTCTGTCCCCTCAGAGAACATGGCAGCTTTGTTGAGCTGGGCCAGGCAGAAGGGCTACTGGGATTTTTTCTCTAGAAGCAACTTGTTGGCACTGCTGAGCTGCTTGCAGGACAGCACAAATGAGGTAAGCAGCCCGCTAGGCCCACTACTGCCACAACTCTGTGCTGAGGACAGCTGGAATTGTAACACATGCTGCTTGGCTTGATCAGCAGCAGGGGCCTGTTTAACTGAATAGAAGCAGGGGGCCTTATCAGGATCAGACTGGGACAGTGCTGGGGACACTGTCCCCCTCAGTAAAGAGCCAGACCTGGCTGCAAGTTTTCCTGGCCTGAATGGGTCCCATTGGCTGTGGGCTCCTGAGTGTCCTGCTCCCCATATTCCCTCTGCTTCCTCATGTAACTTGCCCCCCCCTTTCCACCCCTTTCTCTTGGCAGGTCCGAGATCTGGCATCAGAGCTTCTCATCCATTACTTCCCACCGACTTTCCCAGAACCCATTGCTGTGGCTCTGTTTGAGCATGCCCAGGAGGCTGTAAGCAGCCCTAGAGTGCAGGAGGCAGAAGCAGGAGCAGTGTTGATGAAAACCATCCTACAGAAGTACTGACTGACTCGTCTCTTTCCATTTCACTTTAGAGATGTCTTGGACAGGGGACATGTGAGGAGACCCTATATAGGTTGAACCTCTCTAGTCCAGCATTCTCTGCTCCGGCAATATCCATGGTCCAGCATGATTTTAAATTTTCCAAATGTCCATTTTTGCCAAGTTCATAGTCCCATAAAGTTTGTTTACAGCCACTAATCCTGGTTCTTAGTGTTCCGTGCTTTTGTTTAGCTCTAATATATACCCAATGTCTTCTAAGAACCCAGTAAGTTGTGGAAATGTTGGTAATACTGCTATAATATTGATCTCCTGTTGTTTGGAAAATTCTCTTGTTCGGCACTGGCCAGGTCCCAGGGGTGCTGGACTAAAGAAGTTCAATCTGTAGGTTGTATATATTCCTGTCTGTCCACATGCACAGCTCATTGCAACTTTTCTTATTTGATGCCTGATTCCAACAAGTTTGATATCACTTACATAGTGCTCCAATGCCTTTCCAGTTACCATGAGCTCAGACTCTGACAGGGCATCGACATTCAGCCGTTTGTTTAATCCTTTGCCCCTGTGATCACAAGGACAGATCCTCAAGCCAAATATTGTCTGAAGTGTCTAATTTACCACCAGAAATAGAACAGATTTTTGATTTTGGTCTCAGCACTTCAAGATACTTCTCCCTCCCCACACACACACTCCCCAAGGAAATAGATTTTTCCTTCTCCCTTTTGGAACAATACTGACATCTGCCTTAGAATTAAGGGTATAACGATAAAAAAGTAGCTATAAAGTGAGAATAGTGATATTTCTTACTATTCGGAAAGGGTATTTATAATTCACCTTAGAACTGGAGGCCAGACAGCAGCAGACTTTGATCTGAAGTAGTCATATAAAATTGGAATGGGATGGTCCTTTGTATAGCCATAGGTTTAGAGGTAGCCATGGTAGACTGTTTCAGCAAAAAACCAAGGAGTCCGGTGATACCTTTTGACTAACAATTTTTTTATAGCATAAGCTTTTGTGAATAAAATGGTTAGTCTTTAAGGTGCCCCTGGACTCCTTGTTATTAGATGGCTGTAATAAAGGAGGCCTCTGGCCCATTGCGATGAGGATTGTCACTGTGCTGATTAGGTAAGGGCTCCCTCTGAGGGTTTTCGATGGTGTTAGCTTCCCTCCTCTTTTTCCAGGTCAGACAGCAACACTTTGAAAAGAATATTCCCAGAAGGAGAAGCAGCGCCAACTCTGCAGCACCGTGGCCTGTGCTTTGCTCGGTATCTTCTCCGCATGTTGCAGGCTCACTACACCATGGCTTGTCAAGACCTGCTGCAGGCAGCGAGCACTAACCCAATGCACGGTGCGTCCCTGGGTGTCGTGGGAATGGACACATCTGAGGTCTCATGTGCCTTCTCTCCCTCGCAGTCCTGTCACACTATGTTCCATGTGATGGATCAGGTCTGGGATTCAGCAAATCATGCTGGCAGTAGCTGGCCTGAGCACTGCACAGCTACTCCCAGATGTGAAAAGCTGTTCCCTGAGGCCTTGGGCACGTGGCTTCACCTTTCTGCCCATGTCCCCATCTGGGCCACGTAGGCCTAGTGATGGCTGGTGAGTGTTTTGAGAAGAACGTTTTAGGTGAAACAGGCTATGTATTGGCTGTATAGGCTGGGACATTGGGATCTGGCTGCCGAATGGAGAGCTGTGGTGTTGGCTACTTATCCGTGGCACTTTTCAGCTGCTCAGAGTTGCCTGTCTATTGACATTTCCCTGCTCTTGTAGCCTGCACAGCAGGAGGATTCTTCCTCACGTCCCAAACGTAAGCAGCATTTCTGCACTGTGTGGATATTATCCACGGACAGTGCGTCTGTGCCACAGGCTGCTTCTAGCTCTCACTGACTTCACTGTCCCAGCTCTTTTGGGGGAGTGTAAAGGAGGGGCACATGCAAGTGTCTTGCTCGGTGATAACTGGAATGTTACCTGTGTAGGAGTGATGGTGGCGCTGCGGCGGTGCCTGCTTGAGGTGCCGGAAGGGGCAGTCTCCATGCTGAAGGGAGAGCACGTGCAGAGCTGGCAGGAGCTCCTCAGAAGTTTGGTGATGCTGCTGGGAGACATCAGCACCTTTCTCTTGGGGGTGCTGCAGAACAGGCGGGGGCCCAATGCCAGCCAGCAAGGTGAGTGAGGAAGGGTTAGCAGAGCGTACAGCCAGTACCCAGCCTGCACCATAGGCCTGGTGGCAGGACCGTCTCAAGTAGGGCATGAGGCCTGGAGCAACCCTCTTCCTCCTGCTGCAGCCCGTACTCCACCCAAACCCTACCCTGCTCCACCCCTGCTATACCCCAGGGGATTATAGGAGGCCTGGTGCAACAGTAGCAGAGGCTGCCCCCTTCCATCACCACACAGATGTTGGAAGCCGGAGCAGCCCAGCAGCCTCCTCCACCCCGCCGCACTGCCTTCCTCACCCGCTGCAGCCTGCTTCTCTGCAGGCCCCCAAATGCACGAGGCCTGGGGTGGCCATCCCAATGTATCCTCTGGATGGGACAACTCTGCCTGGCGCTTCCAGCACTGTTGCGTCATGTCCTTTTAGCTACAAGTGCCTTCATCATGTGCCAAGAGCTCTTAAATTGTGGATTAGAGAGAGCTGGCTGGTCACTGATTGTCTCGTTTTCAGCTGCCTCTGCAGCCCTCCAGGCTATTCTTTCCCAAGAGCAGAGTGGAGGCTGGTGAAAACCAGCTGCTTCCTTTTGTTTCCACCTCACTGTCTCTAAAAGCGGCTGCTGTTACCTCAGAAGAGGGAAGGAGTGGCCAAGGGGAGGAGGAATGCCCAGTGAAACCAAGCCAAGGGTGAAAGGAGGCAGTGTGTCTAACACAGAGATGGGCAGCCTCGGCTAGTGAGCGGGCTGCGTGCTTGGGTGCCTAGAATTTGCGGGGTATGCCGACTGAACCGTAGCAGCGCTGCAATTGGATGCATAGGGACCGTATGGCTCTCACAGTCAATGTTGTGTGCAGCCAGCATGCACCTCACTTCACCTGCCCTTGGTGTATGGGCATATCACTTTAGTAATACCGGTCAGAAAAAAACCTTTGCAAATAGAAACCAGCAGAATCTGGCAACCCTGCACCAGGGAAGCAGTCAACAAAATGTCTCATGGACTACACATAGAATCCCAATGGGCTGCATGTGGCCCCTAGGCACAGGTTGCCCACCAGCTGGTCTAACAGAAGAGGCTCGGGTAGCCAGACAGAATGGCCAGGGCATCAAGGATCAAGTTAACCACGTGACAGTGGGTAAGGGCCACAGGTGGTGGAGAACAATGAGCAAGAGGAGAGAACAACAGACCAGAGGACTGGGGAAGAGTGAAATAAAGGGCACAAGAAAACAACAGTTGTCTTTAAATAGCCGCTTTTCTTCTTAAAGTCAATGGAAACTTGCATAGACTACTGCAGTTACTACGGGGATGTCATGCAGTCACAATGGGAAAGTTGGGAAGGTGTGTGTGCGGGGGGAAAGAGATTCACATCACAACCTCTCTTCGACTGTTGGCCCCGTTGTGGATGTTTGAGAATCTGTCACACACAGACACACGCACTCACCCTTCACAAATCAGATTAGGGACCTGATCCTGCTCTTAGAGTTAGACCTCAGGTGTCCATCTACTTTTGTAAGGCCATGTCCCATCCCCTTTCTGCTGGATTGCACACCTGCAGCTGGCATGGCTCTAACTCCCTGAGTGTCGTCACCTACGCTGTGACTAAAAGGAAAGCTGCCCTCTGCTTGTTTCTTGCAGCTGCTGCACCTTCATTTGCAGACATGGGAAATGCTATTGGCTCCCTTATCATGCTGGGAAAAGGCCTGGAGCAGCAGGATGAAGCAGACTCAGTCCTGCTGTCAGAGGAGCACAACCTTATCCTGACCTGCTGTTGGGTCTCAGTGAAGGTAAAGAGCTTCTGTAAGTGGCGGGAAGGGAGCAGAGATCCTGCTAGTAGAGCTCTGTCATCAAGAGGCTTGGGCCAGAGGAGCTGGTCAGGATGGACACCATTAGTTTGGGCAGCAGGGGGAAGTACACAAGATACACTCCCCTTTCCTGTGTGTGACTCTAGCCAAGTGCGCTAGGTGAATTGGTCCATCTGCCAAAGAAAACCCAGGCAATTTAAGGTGTTTTTTAAAACATAGAATTCTGTTTATAGCTTGCCTGAAACCCGGTGCTAGAGTTTCCCCTCTTCACCATCAGGGCAAATGAAAAGGGCCCATTTCCCAGGCCTCAGGGTTTCATGCTGACAATCAGATTTCTTCTGCCTTCTGTTAGATAAATAAGGGTGTGTTTACACTTTGACACTATTTGAGGATACTTCCAGTATCCAGAAATAGTGCTTCCCGCATCTTGGCAGTGCTTTCGAAATAGCTTTCAAAATAATGGAGGTCCTGGCTATTCCGAGGTCCCTGTAAAACTCATTCCGCAAGGATTAAAGGATGTTTGGAATATCGCTCTATTTTGAAATTTGGTGCTGTGCAGACAGTGCCAAATTTCGAAATAAGCTATTTAGAAATAAACTTGAAATAAGCTACCCAATTTGCATAGCTCAAATTGAATAGCTTATTTCGAGGTAAGGGTGCAGTGTAGATGCAGCCTAACAGGTCCACGTTCCTTTACCCAGGGTTAAACACAAGCCAGAACAAACTCATGGTTGGTGTGGACAGACCCGACTCCTCTTGGCATGGCTCTCTAGTCGTTACTGCCGCATTGTCATTACAGCCTCCTGCTTTTTGTTGGGTTCCTGGGACACTAATGAGCTCCTGCTGCTTCCAGGCTTACCCCTTTACCCTGGCCTCCCAGCCCCGACCCTGACTCCAGCTTCACTTGTGCTATGAATCCCTTTCTGTATCATCTTGTGATAGGATGGCTTTTTAAACGGGGAAGGTCCTTCCAAGCATTTTCTGCTCTTGGCTAGTAAGCTACAGCACCATTGAGCCATTGTAACAATATACCAGCTGTTGGTATCACTAAGGCTTCTGGGTAATTCTCTATAATCTCTTGCCCAAATCCGTAGTGCTGTTTAGGCACCTAACTTCCATTGATTTAATTGAAAGGCAGGAGCCTAAGTTCCACTGATGGCCTAGGGGCTTAGATGAAGATACTTAAACTAATGATGAGACTGCTGCTGAGTCCTTTTGTTACAGGAAACATGGCAGGACAGAAGCTCTGGCTGCAGTAGGACTGGCTCTGTGACAGATAGTGATGATTTGATTCAGTGGATCAGTCACTTGCTGAGTTTTGACTCCTCACTTACACGGCTCTTTGGGGGTACGTGTGTACAGCAGGGCTACAGTTGAATCAATCTACGCAACTTTAGCTACATCAGTTGCATAGCTGAAGTCGAAATAGCTTAACTCAGCTTTAGGTGCTGTCTACACAGCAGGAAGTCGAAGGAAGAACCCTCTTCCTTCAACTTCCCTTACTCCTTGTAAAATCACGGTTACCATGAGTCATAGTAAGAAGTCCTCCAGCGTGACATTATTTTGAAATAAAGGCTTGTAGTGTAGACATGCACTATGTTATTTCAGAATAACATCAGTTATTCCGAAATAACACTATTGTGTAGACGTACCCTGAGGGGTTTGGCTGCCAGGATCAGCTAATAAATTATTTCTTTTACTGACTTGCATGTTTGAAAAGGCAGGAAAGAGTTTTGTGTCTTTCTGCATTACACTTGGCTGCCAGGCCAGTAAAAAATTGTAAACAGCTTGAGGGAGCATCGGTTAGAGCCGTATTTCTTCACCACCTTGCTCTTCACCTTCCAGGCCCTCTTGAACATTTGCTTTAATTAGCCCCTTCTGTTCCCTGTCCACTTCTCCTTTCTTGTGCCACACTTCAGCTTTACAAAGTCTGATGGCTTTGTTCTAGCCATCTCCCCTCCTTTCTCCATACATTATTAAATTCAGCTTCTCAAGGCAGGAATCTTGGCTTCTTACATTAGTCTGCAAAGCACTATTCTTAGCTATTGCCCTTTAACAATAATAAACAAAAACCGGATTGATTTGCGGAGGCATGAAAATACCTCCCAGAATTTGCTATGTCCTTGCATGACAGTGCCTGGCTGCCCTCTTGTGTGTCTGATTTGGGAATTGCAATCCTGGATACTCCCAAACAGCAATGATCAAGGGGATGGGCTAATCAGGGACCTGCTCTTACTCCCACTGATCAGTGGGAGTTTTTGCCAGGAGTTTCAGTGGCAGCAGGATCAAACCTGGCTCCACTTCATCCTCGTAGGAGACCATGGAGGAACAGATTCCCCACCTTACTGAAGCATTGAATAGGGGTGGGGCAAAGACAAAGAAAACGTTCCAGGGACTCCTCAGTTTGTGCTAGTGGAAACTGAGCTGAGGTACATCTGCCGGGCACCATGTGCTCTCAGTGTTGTAAAGAACCCTGGCTCGCAGTCAGGGCACCCTCGCTAGTGCCCAGGAGGAGAGAGGCCGTGTCCGCTCGGTGGGGCCCCGCTCTCGCGCCTGACTTGGCTTTTCTTTGTTCCCCGCAGGAAATCGGGCTGCTCTTGGGAGGGCTGGTGGAGAAGATGCTCCCTCTAGCACCCCCTGCAGGGCTCGAGCTGCTCCTGCCACTCGCCGTGTTCAAGGTGGCGGCGAGAGTGTTTCAGGAAGTGCTGCTGAAGTGCCGGCACTGGGTAAGAACCTGCCCAGATGTGCCACACCCTCTGCCCCCCTCTCTGGCCTGAAGAGGGACTTCCCTCCTCAGTGGCCCAGAGCCCACGGCAGTTCCCCCCATTTGTCAGATCCCTGGCTCAGATTCTGCTGAGCACATGAAGCAGGAACAACGCCACTGGCTTGAATGGGGCGACTGGGGACTTACAGCAAAGGAAAGCTCCAGCTGGACATTGCTCAGGATATTTTCCCTCCTGAGTGTGGGATCTGCCCCGCACGATACTTCCTCATTTAATCATTACAAAGGCCAATTCCTGGCCAAGAACAGTGGAGGGCTCCCTTTGGAGCCACCCATTACTGCTGTGGACAGTGCCAGTGGTATGATATACCTGCCTCTGGATATTTCCACTACATGCATCTGACGAAGTGGGTCTTTGCCCACGAAAGCTTATGCTCCTACACTTCAGTTAGTCTATAAGGTGCCACAGAACTCCTCGTCACAATTATACTTATCTGTTTCTGCTTCCCCATCGTAAAAGAAGGCTAATGTCCAGGAGCGGATATAGGGCAGGGCAGGGCGAGCGGGGCGGCCACCCCGGGCCCTGCGTTTCAAGAAGCCCCACGCATGCGCCATGGCAAAGGGGGGCCCCGTGAAATTGTGCTGCCCTGGATCCCGCAAAATGGTCATCTGCCCCTGCTAATGTCTCCCTCATGGGGCTGCCGTGTGGGTTGATTAGCTAGCAGGTGGAAAGCCCTTTGAACCTTCAGAGCCTTATGTATTCTTCTGTCCTAGGGAGCAGTTGAAGGTTGCAGCATGGGATTCACCAAATTTTGCACTGCTTTGCTGAACCACCCTCATCCAGAATTGCAAGCAATGCCGAGAACTATGCTGGCAGAGGTACTGCAGCCATGTCTTGCTCAAACCACTGCAGGGAGATGGTCATTCAGTTAAAAGGAAACAAATGTCTCTGAATATGTGGTGTCCCTCCTCTAGTTTTTTTGGTACCTGTTACTTATATTACAGAGGAGACCAAAGATATCAGTTATGACCAAGGCATTAAGATGTATTCAAATACAGAAAAACTCAGTCCCCTTCCCTAAGGAGATACAAACTGATCAACACTTTCATCAGTTAGGAGTTCTTATTGACCTCTGACCATTCACTCATGTGTTGCTCTGAGCACACAACCACGTGTGTTGCTTTTAGAGGGTTAGAACAGATGTAAATTTAAGGACCAAAGCTCATTGCTATACTCCCCCTAGCCTCTCGCTTGAGAATCCAGAGATTTGAGAATCCCTTTTACTACATTGAACCTCTCTTCCCAAATCAGCCTACAGCCAACCAAACTAAGCAGGATGCCTTTTGGATCTTGCTCTCCCCACTTGCCCTGTTAAGTTCACATGTACCAACCCAATTTCACTCCCAGCACCTACCATAGGGAAAACATGGGCACTGGATGTTTAGCAGTAGTGTGAGCACTGGCCAGGGGGCTAGGAGCTCCTGAGTTGCAGTCCCAGTCTGCAAGGTGTAATCTCTCAATCACATACAGTTTCCGGGGCTACGAGGTGTTCAGTTACCTTCCTGACTGGTTTTGTTTAAATGATTAGGGGTTTGGAATGGGTCCCATATGAAGAGAGGTTAAAGCGACTAGGACTTTTCAGTTTAGAAAAGAGGAGACTGAGTGGGATATGATAGAGGTCTATAAAATCATGAGTGGTGTGGAGAGAGCGGATAAAGAAAAGTTCCCAAAATAGAAGAACTAGAGGACACCAAATGAAATTAATGGGTAGCAGGTTTAAAACTAATAAAAGAAAGTTCTTCTTCACACAGCGTGTAATCAACCCGTGGAACTCCTTGCCAGAGGAGGCTGTGAAGGCTAGGACTATAACAGAGTTTAAAGAGAAGCTAGATAATTTCATGGAGGTTAGGTCCATAAAAGGCTATTAGCCAGGGGATAAAATGGTGTCCCTGGCCTCTGTTTGTCAGAGACTGGAGAAGGATGGCAGGAGACAAATCGCTTGATCATTTTCTTCGGTTCACCCTCCATGGGGCACTTGGCACTGGCCACTGTCGGCAGACAGGCTACTGGGCTAGATGGACCTTTGGTCTGACCCAGTACGGCCGTTCTTATGTTCTTATGTATGTTCTTATGTTTCTCAGGGTTTGGAACTGTTAAGTGGTCCCAGGAGCAGCTCTATTACCCGCAGGGCAGCTGGCTTCCCCATGCTTTTCTTATGCATCGTTGTTGGGGAGGATGCCGCCAAGTCGCGCCCTCTGCTAGCGCATTGCATCCAGACTTTGCTGGCCTTGGCCAACACACCTCTGCCACAGAACTGGGACCAGACCTTGGACCTCCCTCAGGTAAGAGGCCTGAGAACAGAGAGGTTCAGCTCGTGTGTGAGTGGATGACAGCAGCAGAGACCTGACTTTCAGCTGCATTGCTTAGCCAGGAGGGCTGCTTCCTGAGTCCCACCCACTGGTACTGCTGCTTGAGGACTCCTTCCTCGGAACAGGGCAGGAGTCACAGTGCAGACTGCAGTGCAAGCTGTCAGAGGAGACAAACCACTGGTGGCCACCATAGGCATCTTGCTGGTTTTCACTAGTAGGGCTGTTTGCCGAAGTGTCACACCCACTTAGTTTTCCCTGGTCATTCCTTTTGCTGCCCTGAACTATTGCCTGGTGCTCACTGTGTCACCATCCCCACCTAGAAGTGACTTGTGTGCATTCCATGTATACATCAAGCCCCATTGCAATGAAATCTGCTCTATGAAGGGGAGATGATTGGGATACTTCTGGACTCAGAGTTGCAAGGCGCCTCACTACCACCTACCCTTAGCGTGAGGAAGCCAGTTCACAAATTCCGTTAGCCATAGGCCACACAAGCACTGCCCCCTCCACATAGCCAGGCTCCACTGTCTCTTTCCAGGTAAGGAATAGGCACACATCAGCCCCCAAGCCTTCTGGGCAGCCCCCATAAGAGTCCTGTATTCTAGTGCATGCTCCCTGCATTCCCAGATCCACTATTCCCAAGGGAGCAGCACGCACCAGCTACATCTCAGAACAAATGGTTGCGTATGAAATAAAATCATAATATGCTTTCTAGAGCCTAAACTTGACAAGCTATTCTTCTGTCTCATACAGGTTAAAAACAATGAGGCACCCTGTAGCACCTTAAAGACTAACAGATTTATTTCAACATAAGCTTTCATGAGTCAAAACCACTTCATCAGATGCATGTCTTCATGTTTTCACCGATACAGACTAACACAGCTACCCTTCTGAGACTTGTCATAAAGTTTACTCACCCAATGTCTCTCCTGTCACATCAGACAACCAGATAAGCTGAGAGTCATAAGACAAGCCAGCTGGCAGCTTATCTTCTCAGTAACAAATATCTGGGCGCACTATAGTATCCCCAGATATAGCTCCAGCCATCCACTGTCATAGCTTGTCCTCCAAGCAGGGTACCTCGTGCTGCTTGTTTTTCCTGCAGAGAATCTCCCATGGAGGCTGCACAATCTCTTGATTAGCACTGTGGTCAGTCTGTAAACAGACAGCTATTGTGAAATATTCAATACTCAATTTACATATAGCCAGACAGATGGATAAGTATCTCCTACCTGAAAGAAACCTGTTTATCACTTCTTTGTGCCCAACCTGCAACCCACAGACTTTAAGAGCATAACTCCTTACATATTATGTGTTCGTGCGTATACACACTCGGACACATACTTCCTTACATATTATGGGTACATACGCTTCACAGTGATTATGACGATCAGTGTGATATAGGCTTTCAGTAGAGACCTTACAAGACACCCTTTGATGAATGATTACATTGAGACCAAACCCAAGAAACCTTGTAATCCGTCTGCCCCTCTGTCTTCTGCCAGAGGACACCAAGAAGTCCCTGGGCCGCAGTGATCTTTGTGGTGTGTTCTCCACAGGTCTCTGCGTTGCATGTGCTGCAGACACTGGTGCGTGGCTCTGGCCTAGGAACAGCGCTGCTACAGTATGTCACGCCTATGATGGCTTTGCTCCTGAAGGCACTAGGTTCGCCTAGCTGGGCCATGAGAAACGCGGCCATCCAGCTCTTCAGTGAGTAACAGCATCTTATTCCTAGCAGGGCTATGGGGTGCACATGCTGATGTCCTTCCATTGGTGAACCTGCATGGGAGAGAAGCCATTGCTCTACACGGTGTCCAGTCTCTAGAGGCCTCCGAGGAACTAAGGGAGCAGACAGTGAAAAAAGAATGTCAGAAGCTCTACTAGGAATCATACTGTTGGGGTGGAGAGAGGAGACGTAGTGTAGTAGCTTGCAAAACATGTCCTGCAGTCCGTGGTGAGTCTTAGCCGGCTATTTCCTATATCTGCAAAAAAGAGTCCCAGATTAGGCAAGCTCAGCTTAACACGTCTGTTAGCCACTCCTTGGCTATTTTGGGAATCGGGGTTGGAAGAGACCTCAGGAGGTCACCGAGTCCAACCCCACAGTCCAGTCAGGATCTAAACTTTGATTTATCTCTGTCTCTCCTGCCATCCACAGCATGAATGAAATGCAGCTATAGCTGGGGTGTAGGCTGGCACAGCGTGAAAACAAGTGGAGGGGGAGATGCTGGGCAAAAGCCCAAGACAAATGCCAGCAAACAGGCCACACCATCTGTAATGCCCTGCATAGCGTTTCAGTGTCTCATTTGAGAGCACCCCGTTGAGTAGATTGCATGGGACTCCATCCCCCTGCCTGGGAAGAATGAAGGGGTTGAGTTGGTCCCATTGGGATTTGAAGCAAGCTCTAAGGAGAGATTTCAGGGCATCTCATTGCTCAAACCACTAACCTGTCTCCTCTGCCTTGTGGTGTATTTGATGTTCACTCTGAAGTGCAGGGCACAGGTAGCAAGATCATCCCTGACAAGAGAACTGCTGAATTTTGAAAGAATGGCGCTGGTTCCTGAGGCCTTCCCTGCTTGTTTTCTTTCAGGCGCCCTCACAGCTCGGGTGCTGGGTCCGAAGCGGAGCCGGGACGATAGCTGCGCTCAGGATGGGGTGAGCCCTCAGGCGTTCTTCAGCCGCTACCCGCAGCTGAGGGAGATTCTGCTGGGAGAGCTGCACTCAGCTCTGGAGACGGCAGGAAAACCCGAGGGAGGGAGGTTTCGCCTCTGCCCCTCGCTGCACGCCATCCTCACACTCTTGGCAAAACTCCAACCGGGGGCAGATGGACTGAGCAGGTAGAGAAAATGGAGAGGAGCCCATCCCATGGGCAGGGTGCAGGCTGTGGGTCCCTGCAGGGGCACTGCTGCCTGTGGCCAGCATGAGGCTGACAATCTCCTAGAGCCAACAGCCTCCAGCTGCCTTCTGCAGAGGGAGAGGGTCTCCACCCTCTTCTGGTTCACTTACGTGCTTGGAGAGGATGGGATGTGTGATGGTGTTATGCTTAAAAGAAGCACACAAGATCTTTTATAGAGGAAAAGGCAGTACACTGCATTTATTGAGAATACAACAGTTGCATATGCTTTTCAATCATACAAACACTATACACATACACAGTCCCGCCAAACGATGTTATAGTTACCAGTCTAGAGGCTGGATCAATCTAGTGGCCAGCTGGGCTCTGTTGGTTGATCGATCCAATACTCCTGTAGTTGGTGGCAAGACGAACCCAAAGTTCCATAGCAAAGCAGCCTGCTTTTATAATCAATGGATTTCGCTCTGTCAGCCTGTGACCAGAATGTTATCTTTTTGATGTCAATCATTCCCAAACGTCTCTTGAAGGCTCATCCTGTAATCAATCGTCTTTTGGGGGTGCCAGCTTCACTTCACGGTTAGTCAGTCTGCCACTCTGCCAATAGTTCAATCACTCCTTATTATGGGTACACATTTTTGATGCCGAATCGTCTGTAGTCTAGTCTTTGCCCACACTCAACCTCTCTCTTTGGCCATCTGGTTCTGAGCAATAACTTTTGCACCGTATCTCGACACATTCATTCCCTTTTCACACACATAAGCAATGTTACAAGGGCTCTCAAGGTTATGCGGAACATCATCAACATCTACATTGGCAAGACAAAGAGGCATTGTAAATCAAGCAATTAAGGCCTCAGCCTTCAACATCCTTTTAGTTTCATTAACACAGACACAATGGCTACGTCTAGACTGGCATGATTTTTGGGAAATGCTTTTAATCGAAAAGTATTCTGTTAAAAGCATTTTCGGAAAAGAGCGTCTAGATTGGCACGGACACTTTTCCACAAAAGCACGTTTTGCGGAAAAGCATCCGTGGCCAATCTAGATGCGCTTTTCTGCAAAAAAAAGCCCCGATCGCCATTTTCGCGATTGGGGCTTTTTTGCGGAAAACAAATCTCAATTGTCTACACTGGCCCTTTTGCGCAAAAGGGACTTTTGCCCGAATGGGAGCAGCATAGTATTTCCGCAAAAAGCACTGATTTCTTACAGTAGGTAGTCAGTGCTTTTGCGGAAATTCAAGCAGCCAGTGTAGACAGCTGGCAAGTTTTTCCGGAAAAGCGGCTGATTTTCCAGAAAAACTGGCCAGTCTAGACACAGCCAAAATGAAAAACTATCTTTTTACTTAGGCGCATTTACTAAACTCACTAAACTTTAGGACAAAGCAATAGACATTTAACTAAAAGGACTTAATTTAATGAAATATTAAATGTGTATTAACATACACCTTAAATTGTTATATTATTACAACATTATTAAACTACATTACTATATTTCTATACCTAAACTACAAATATAAAAAGAATAAAACTTTCAATTCCAACAGCCGGCGGTGGCACTGAGGGCTCAGGGGCCTGGTGGAGCTGACGTGTGCAGCCAACACATGCTCTCGAGCTGTTGTCCTTTTCTAGCCATCTCCATTTAACAGGGACGCAGACCAGCCGGAGGATAATCTTTGCTTTGTTAACCACTCTGCACTATTTGCTCTGCAGCCTCTCCACTTGCTTCCTGGAGCCCTTGCTTCAGCTCGCAGGAAACCCCATCTATGCTGTGCGAGTCATGGCTGCCAAGGCTCTGGTCCCTGTTGTCCCTACCGCTGAATTCAGGAAGATCCTGCTTCGACTGGCTGGGGACTTAACTAAGCCAGGCATTGTGCTATCCCACAACACGCTGCACGGGCGCCTGCTGCAGATACGGGCTCTGCTGGCTTACGCTGCTGACACAAACTGGTGAGTGGCTTTCCTTACTCCCTTTCTGTTTTTGCAGCAGCAAGGCATGATCCCAGATCCAGACTTCAAACCTAGGAGCGTAGTGAGAGCAGCATGGCAAGGAATGTTGAGACAGAATTGAAATCAACCTACTTTCTTCCTAGCTAAGTAGCAGATCCAAGGATCCATCCCAGACTCACTAGATGACTAACTTCCAGTGTTTGCAGCAATCCAGCCTTTCCTGAAATGGCTCCATATGCTATCCAAGGGGCAAGAAATAAGGACAGATCATGCTGCACAGAGCCCCCTCCTGGCTGCTCCATACAGTGCTAGGGACTAAGCAAAAGGATGTACGCTGAGCACATGTTCTGTTTAGTGGCAGGGTTGGGGAAAGGCTCCATCATACCGGAGGAAAGAGCCCATTGGGACCACCATCTCTAAGTCAGGATACTGGGTAGTGACTGTTTCTTCCCAAATGCAGTACCCTGTCCCCTTCTAGGAAACAGAATTGTAATGCATGGCTCTGCAGAGAACTGGGTCAGCACCTTTCAGAGAAATAAGCTAACGCATCCATAACAATTGTTCC
Source organism: Pelodiscus sinensis (assembly GCF_052426305.1). Lineage (NCBI taxonomy): Eukaryota > Metazoa > Chordata > Testudines > Trionychidae > Pelodiscus > Pelodiscus sinensis. The sequence continues at coordinate 13,400,523 of NC_143085.1, forward strand.
TGGCATCCTGGTAGGTAAACTCTTCCATTTCCTTTCAGTTTGTCAGCAGATGCCAGGCTGGCTATTGCTCATCAGATGGGAGGCCAATTCTGGTTGGTCACACCCGCACAGCAATGCCCTCTGATTCGCTCAGCCTACCTCCAGATCATCTTCCTTTTGGTGGGGAGCTGCACCCAGAGTTTTGCAAAGCATCTTCGAGAGGTTGTGAGCAGTGAACTGGAGAGCCTCAAGCCAGGGCTGAAGGCCAGGTCTTCCGAGCTCCAGGTATTTGCCTCTTCTAAGGATGTGTACATTGGGACGACCTGGGGTCACAAACGCAGCTCAAGGGTAAGGAATGTGCAGCAGGAATACGCTACTAATCAAGCTGCAAACTCACACTGGACCACTGTAAACTCTTCGCTGGGTATGGCACACAGAATAGGGATGAGGACCAGTCATTCTCTTAAACTCAGGGAAATCAGAGCATGATGTAAGACTGGGTAGGGAACCTTTTTGGGATCGGGAGCTGCTAACCCACAGAGATGTCAGTCGGAGGCTGCACAAAAGTGAGGAAACAGAAAAAGTGTATGCGCGCGCACAAACTGTTGCAGATGCCCCAGCCAGAACCACACTGGGAAAGGGTTCTGGGGCTTGCCCGCTCTGGCCACTCCTTCCCTGCATGAGGTGCCTTTTAGGAGGAAAGGGCTGGGGTGGGCTTCCCTTCCCTCCCTCTCCTGCAAGGGATTCCCCTCCCCTCTTCCCTGAGATCCTGCATGCCTCCTTAACTGTTAAGGAGGCATTACTGGCAGCAACGTATAGCTCCAGTGTGCCAGACACTGTTCCCTGCTGCAGACAGCCTATTTAGGGAAGGGAGGAGGGAGAGAAGCTGGCCCTACTGTAGCCTCCCCTTCCTCCTGAAAAATACCCCATGCCAGGAAGGGGGTTGGGAGCTTCCCTTCCCTCCTACTCCAGGATGGATCCCCCACCCTCCTGGTCCCACATGCCTCCTTACCGGCAAAAGAAGTTTTGCTGGCAGCCTCTGCAGCTGCCCAAGCTTAGGAAGCACCTTCAGCCTTTTCTTTTCTTTTGCTGCTGCCTTGCAGAAATGTCGCAGGGCTCCAGCATGTGGAGCTTCTCCCTCTCACCATGTCTCTTGCGCATGCCTCTCCCACGTGCCGGAGAGGAACCGGAAGTATCTGTCCACGCTGCAGGGGAAGCTGGGAGAAGTTTTTAAAGCAGTACCTGGGACTCCTCACAGCGTTTCACAGCTGCTGGACTCCCTGAGGGTTGGATTAAATGGTTTGGTGGGCCAGATGTGTCCCACAGGCTGGAGGTGCCCCACCCCTGCCTTAAGGGGACAGAGAATTGTCTAGGGGTCAGAGCAAGGATTGGAAGTCAAGATTCCTGGGTTCTGTTCCCAGCTTTGTCACTAGGCCCGCTGATGGGGGGAGAGGAGGGGTAAAGGGGGCAAAAGGGACAACTGTCCCAGGTCCCAATGATTCTGCTACAGTGGCAGTGCCTGGAATCTCAGGCCCTTTAAATTGTTGCCAGAATGCTGCATAATACACTCCAGGTGGCTCAGAGGGCTGGGGTGGGTGTCACATTCTGGGTGGCACTGAGGGCTGTGGGTGGGGCGGGGGCTGATGTGATGCACTTGCTGCCCTGGCCCCACCCTTCTACCCAAAGCCCTTTCTGGGAGTCTGGAGGCGCCTCCCTTAACATGGGGCCTGGCTTAGTTGTCGGCTCTCCTATTTGTCACTCTCAAACTCAACCTTTCTGTGCTTCCCTTTTTTCCTGTATAAAATGAGTCTGGTACCTGTCTGTCTCAGTGGGATCCTTTGAGACTTAAGCAGCTGGTGTTGGTAAAGCGCCTTGGAGAGGGGAAGGAATATTCTCTGATTGGAAAAGTATCTAGTGCTCTTACAAAACTGGAGAATGGCCTTTAACCATGAGCATCTCTGCTCAAGGGGGAAATGGAGGTTAATTAGTTCTCCAGCGATTTCAATTTTATTGCACGTGCTGGCACTGGACATGGAGCGTGGAGGGTACTAATCCAAACCTGGTACCCATCAAGGGGATCTTGTCCCTGCCTGGAACACTGAGCCTTTCAACAGCAGTGTAGAAGCAGCTGTTCTGATTCTCTTGCAGGTGGGATCCGCCGTGTTCCATCGAGTTCTTGCCCACTTCCTCTGCCATGAGGCAGCAAGTCTGGCTGGGGCTGAGAGTGTTGGTGCAGTTTGCTCGCTCCTCCAAGGGGCAGAAGCTGATATACAGACAGCCATCCTGACATGGGTGATTGACGGGAAGGAAGAGAGAAGCAAGGACTTAGAGAGGAGTCTCCAGCTTACGTTGCTGGTAAGGCAAGGCTCCAGAGAGATTTTAAATCCGTGTGGATGTTCAGGGTCTGTCCAGCCCTAACTCCCCCTCATTGTGAAACGGACCATGCTTTTCCAAGAGCTCTCATTCTGATGAGCCTGGCTAGTTAATTGTTCCTAGAAATCACTATGCTGAGGCCATTCACTTAGTGCTGATGCTGGATATCAGCCTCTCCCCCGCAAGGGACATTGCCTGGGGATTACTGAGGGGGGGCCCTGCCATAGGAGGTTCATTGTCCTGAGTGCAGGAGGCTCAACCTTTGCTTCCGCCCCGCACTCGTGCTCCTTTCCACCCCTTCCATTGATCCCCAAAGCCACATCCCTCAGGAGAAGGGAAGGGGAAATGGGTGCCATTGGGGGAGAGAGTGAGGAAGTAGTGGGACTTGAGGGATGGGGGTGGATACTTCCCCCTTTTCCCTTCCCTCCACCCCTCCCTCCCGAGCCACAGGGAGACTCAGCCTGGATTTTGAAACTGCTTGGGCTGTAGATGACCTGCGGGCCATGAGTTTGAGACCCCTGCCGTATGCCTTCGTCCTCGCATCCTAATGGAATTTTGAACCTAAGTCTTTAGAGGTAGGTGGCTAAAATGTTAATTCACCTCCATGGCTTCAGTTTAGCTTTAGAAATGTAATTCCTAATCCCAAATGGAAAGGACTTTGTCATAGCAGACAAAGATTCCTTATTTCTCTGGGAACATTCCATTTATGCCCCAGGAGAACCTACAGTCCCTGCTGCTGCAAGATCGGAGAGACAAAGTGTTCTTGAAGTTATACCTGGAGGCTTTGGTGCACCTGTGCAGCAATCCTTCATCCCAGACCCACGGTGTTCCCCATAAGCTCTTGGGTTCAGTAGCAGCATGTGTGAATGTCCTGCTATCTATGGTGGAAACAGAGTCTCCTGGTCCAGACCTCCACTTCCAGGCACTATGTGTGATTAGCTTGCTCTTTGTCCTGGGGTAAGTAGATTCTTATTCTCCTGTATCCTCCCTCACCCTGAAGTCCCCAGTTAATTCTCTGATGGTCCATAGTCATCAATAGGAGTTTTGTCCTGAATTTCGGTAGGAGCAACAATGGACACTTTTTTGGCATTTCCTATATAATATTGTCAGGTTTGTGCTTCTGTCCTGGCTTTTTGCTCTTGCTCGGTTAGCATTGAATTTAATTGGAGATGTGCTCTTGGACTGCCACAATTTAACTGGCACAGCATCCAATGGGCATAAGAACATAAGAACGGCCGTACTGGGTCAGACCAAAGGTCCTTCTAGCCCAGTATCCTGTCTGCCGACAGTGGCCAGCACCAGGTGCCCCAGAGAGGATGGACCAAAGACAATGATCAAGCGATTTGTCTCCTGCCATCTCTCTCCAGCCTCTGACAAACAGAGGCCAGGGACACCATTTTATCCCCTGGCTAATAGCCTTTTATGGACCTAACCTCCATGAAATTATCTAGCTTCTCTTTAAACTCTATTAAAGTCCTAGCCTTCGCTCCTCCTCTGGCAAGGAGTTCCACAGGTTGACTACACGCTGTGTGAAGAAGAACTTTCTTTTATTAGTTTTAAACCTGCTACCCATTAATTTCATTTGGTGTCCTCTAGTTCTTCTATTTAGGGAACTAATAAATAACTTTTCTTTATTGGCCCTCTCCACACCACTCATGATTTTAGATACCTCTATCATATCCCCCCTCAGTCTCCTCTTTTCTAAACTGAAAAGTCCCAGTCGCTTTAACCTCTCCTCATATGGAACCCGTTCCAAACCCCTGATCATTTTAGTTGCCCTTTTCTGAACCCTTTCCAAGACCAAAATATCTTTTTTGAGGTGAGGAAACTACATTTGTACACAGTATTCAAGATGTGGGCGTACCATAGTTTTATACAGGGGCAGTAAGATGTTCTGGGTCTTATTTTCTATCCCTCTCTTAATAATTCCTAGCATCCTATTTGCCTTTTTGACCGCCGCTGCACACTGTGTGGAAGTTTTCAGAGAACTGTCCACGATAACTCCAAGATCTCTGTCCTGATTTGTCGTAGCCAAATGGGTATGATACCCATTTACTCCATGCCCGAGAAAGGGAGGAGACAAACATTGCAGAGAAGCAGATAGCTCCTGTTCAGCTGCAAGCGGTTATGACATGGGTGGGCAATAACTTAATGGGAGTCCACTCCAAGATTTTGGCAAGTGGTCAAGGGGTGCACCTCTATGGAGGGGATGTGAGGTCTGGAGTGCAGGAGAGGGCGTGGGGTCTGAGAGGGAAGGAGGGAGAAGTTTCTGGCCTGGGGGAGGGGTGGAGGAGATGCAAGGCCTGGGAGGGAGTTGTGACCTTGGAGAAGGGGGAAAAGGGGTACAGGGGGTTTGGGTGGGGCAGCTAATCAGAGGGGAGAGAGTGCAGTGGGAGGTGCCAGAGGCAAGCTCTGGCTAGGAGGCGCTTACCTAGGTGGCTCCTAGCCAACAGTCCTGCAGAAACCTAAAGCAAACTGTCGGCTGCAGTCCGAGGCCGCTGGCTAGGGTTACCAGATGGCTTCAAAAAAATGCCAGACACACTTGATCTCAGATGCGGGCGGTGGGGAGCAGGCCAGGAGGGGAGTGGGGCTGGCCTGGCCGGAAGGAGGTTGTGGTGGGGAGGGAGAGAACTGGCCAGCAGGAAGCAGGGCTGTTGGAAGGGGGTTGGGGTGGAATTGGACTCACTGGGATGGAACCAGCCAGCGAGAGCGTGGCTGACCAGGAGAGATGGAGGAGGGAACTGGCTGGCAGGAAGAGCAGAGGGGGAACGAGCTGGTGGGGAGCGGGGCTGACCTGGGCGCATGCAGATCCCAGGGCGCTGCCTGCCCCACGCACAGTCCCAGTGGAGCACGAGCGAGTCCAGCTCCGGGGATTCCATACCACCTCGGCCCCGCCCCACGTCTACTGTGTAGTTGCACACTGCCTGGCTTTTAGACACGCTGGAGGGGAGCGGGGCTGATCCGGGCGCATGGATGCAGTGAGAGCATGTCTACCAGCAAGGCAGTACGCAATTACAGACTGATACTCATAATAGTAAAACATTTATATGTCTGGTATTTTCTCAATTTGTTTCCCGGACAGAAAGCTCAAATACCAGACTGTCCGGTTCAGAACTGGACACCTGGCAATCCTACTGCTGGCTGCTCTATGTGACCCGTTCTGGATATGGGAGGCAGGTTTCCTACACTACCCCTAGTGAAATTTCTCAGTTCTTATTGGCTGGAAACTAGACAATGGGAGCTGAGAGATTTTGCTGGGGAGAGGTGGGGGGGGGGGGGCAGCATGTGAAGACTCCCTCCTCCCAGAGAGCCAGAGCAGAGAGTAGCTGCCTGTTTACAGCATGACCTGTCCTCTGCCTAAGAGTTCCGGCGAGGTGGCCGTGGGCTGGATCTGGTGACTTGGCAGGTCAAATCCAGCCCAGTGGCAGCATCATTCCACCCCTGTGTTATGATATGCCTGCAGCCACAAGCTGTAGCATAGTGCTGGCTGACATAGGGGTGTATGTTATGAAGGTGTGCAGTAGATAATTGTTCAATAGGCAGAATACAGCACAGTGTAGTGTCCAAGGATCCCAGGGGCAGGTATCGCCCTAAAATACTGTCAGCTACAGTAAGCTTTTTGTCCCAGCAGTAGGGTCCCTGCCTCAAGGCTCCCACTTCCTGTGCGTGAATGGGTGAAGAGCAATAGGATGTAATTGCTGCAAGAGAGAGAGAGGGTATGTCTACACTACCCCGCTAGTTCGAACTAGGGGGGTAATGTATGCATACCGAACTTGCTAATGAAGCCCGGGATTTGAATTTCCCGGGCTTCATTAGCATAAAGCCGGCGCCGCCATTTTTAAAAGCCGGCTAGTGCGAACCCCGTGCCGCACGGCTACACGCGGCACGGGCTAGATAGTTCGAACTAGCTGGAACAAGGTGTACAGATAATTCGGAATAGCTAGCTAGTTCGAACTATCTAGCCCGTGCCGCGTGTAGCCGCGCGGCACGGGGTTCGTACTAGCCGGCTTTTAAAAATGGCGGAGCCAGCTTTATGCTAATGAAGCCCGGGAAATTCAAATCCCGGGCTTCATTAGCAAGTTCAGTATGCATACATTACCCCGCTAGTTCGAACTAGCGGGGTAGTGTAGACATACCCAGAGAGAACTGGTGGTGTGGCTGCTTTTCCACAGCGTTCTCCAGAAGTGTTCCCTGTAAGCTGAGCAGTTGGGCAGTCACCCAGGAATGATTCAAATGCTTCTTAACTGATTAACAGAGCACCTACAGCCAGCAGCCTATGTTCCTACTGGTGGTGAACATCCACACATATCTCAGTGCCCATAACAAAGTTTATTCTGCACATGCATGGAAAAAAATTAGAGTGAACATTGACCAGGACCTTTTCCTTTAGTTCATTTGATTTTTGTAGTGGACATCATCAAAAGCACCAACATCAAATGATTCATGGAAGCTTCACTTGCCTGGTGCAGTGACATGGATCTGGCTTATTGGTAGAGAAACACCATGAAAAGGGAGAGTTCTGTGTCGGGGCAGTCAGTAGAGTGCTGGTTGTCATCAGAGGCATTCATCAGAGTGCTGATGGAGCCAAATGGAATGACCTGACTTTGACATTCCCTCTCTCTCACTCATCTTCTGACAGATCCAAGCTTCAGGATTACCCTCTGCTTGAGCGATGGTGCAGGGTGCTGGAAAGAGCCAGCAGACCCTCCTCTTCTGAGATGCTGAGATTGGCAGCTGCAAGGTCTCTCAAGCTGGCTGGAGCTGACATGGTTCAGATGACCCTGGGCACCTCCTGCCCATCCCGGCAGTCGGTGGCTGTGCGGTATGTAGCTGACACTTAGTCACAGTGTTGAGCCAGACAGGACCACCAGATCATCTAGTCAAGCCTCCTGCACACTGATCCAAACAAATGAAATTAGACCAATATATCTCAGGCCTTAGGAGATTACAGTATTATGTGCCACAAGCAGAGAATAGGAGGGGTGCCAGTACCTAAGGCTTCCCCATGGCAGGAAATGATTACATGAGATACACCCATGTAATCCTGCAAATGACCAACACTCACCTCCTGCTCCAGAAGAAGAGAAAAACTGCCAATCTGACATAGGAGAACATGACTTCCTAACCCCACACATGGCCATCCTATACATCCTAAGCTTGTGAGCAAGACCCAGCCAGCTAAGCACCTGAGAGAAGGCTCAGTGCCACCTCAGATTCCAGGATTTCCCCATCCAAATTTCTACTGCCACCTGTGGCCATCTCTGATACTTCAAAGGAAGGAGATTTAAAAAAAAAAGCCAACAGAATACACTGGAGAGGAGATTGCCTATCTGACTCCTGCAGGTGGCCTGCTTAAAATCTAAAGCATGAGCATAAACCAGAAATAGGCCTCAGGGCTGCTGAGTCTTGTCCCCTACCAGCACAAGCAACCCTATCATAAAATTAAACTAAAAAGTGTTTAGTTTCTCTCTAAAGTAATGGGGAGTAAAGTAAACAGTTGTGGGGAGGCTGTTTCCAGAACCTCATCACTCAGCTGGTTAGAAACCTTTTTCTGATTTCCAGCCTGAATGTGTTCATAACCAAAAAAGTCTCAGCGAGGGAGCTGTGTTAGTCTGTATCTGCAAAAACAAAGATTCCTGTGGCACCTAAGGGTGCATCTACACAGCAGGGTTTAACTTGAAATAAGCTACGCAAATTGAGGTACTGCATATCTTATCATATATATCCGTGGTCCCCAACCCGGTGCCCGCGGGCGCCATGGCGCCCACCGGGCCCTTTACTTGCGCCCGCAGAGCAATCTGGGCTGGCCCCGCCCCCGGGGGCACCCCCTGGCGCTGGCCTTGACCCCGCCCCCGGAGGCGCCGCACGGAACCTGGGCAGCCCCTGCCCAGGATCGCAGCACAGGCTGGTGCCGACCTTGGGCATGCGGCGCATGCTTGGCCCCGCCCCCAGTCACATGGCCTGTGAGCGGCCCCGCCCCCGTACGCGCAGCGCGTGAGTGGCCCCGCCCCCAGGCGCCCGGCAGCCCCAAAACGTTGGGGACCATTGATATATATAGTAGCCCAATATCTGTGACTCTGTAACTCTGAAATGCTGGCTGTTCCCAGTGGGAGGCACTGTTGCCTCCTTGGCTGCTTCCTCTGGGTGACGCTGTTGCCTGAGTCACGTCCTTCGCCTCCCGCTGTGACGCTCGGCTGACTTCTGCGCCGCTCGGCCGGGCCGCCACAGGGGAACAAGCGGTGCAAGTGGCCGTTTGGGTGCTGCGGTCCCCATGCAGCATGGGGGTGCTCCATGGGGAGCGCGGGGCCCAAGCAGCCGCTTGCGCTGCTTGCTCCCCCATGGTGGCCTGGCTGAGCGGCGCAGAATTCAGCCAAGCGCCACAGCGGGAGATGAAGGGGGGCGAGGCCTGGCCGTGTACATCACTGCCCTACCCCCCTTCTCCTTCCTCCATGGCGCTCGGCTGAATTCTGCGATGCCCAGCTGGGCCACCGCAGGGGAGCAAGTGGCTATTTGGGCTCCCCCGCAGCGGCCCAGCTGAGAAGCGCAGAACTCAGTCGAGAACCATGGCAGGAGGGGAAGGGGGGCGGGAGAAGGGAGGGACCAGCCGGGAAAGGAGCGGGGCTGGCTGGGAGGAGGGGAGGAGCGGGAAGCAGAGCTGTGGGGTGGGGTCAGAGGCAGCGTAGCTGGCCAGAGGAGAACGGGGGAGGGGTGGCCGGCGGGAAGCAAAGCTGGTCAGGGGCAGCGAGGCTGGCCGTGGGAGATCAGGAGGAGGAAGTGGCTGGCGGGGGGCAGGGAGAGGGAATCGGCCGGCGGGGAGCCCGACTCACCCGGACACGTTCAGATCCCAGGGTGCTGCCCACCCCGCTCATGGCCCCAGCGAAGCAAGTCCAGCTGCAGCTCCAGCACACGTTGGAATAGCCCTCAGGAGCAGAGACAGAGCTTCCCCTGCTTCCCAGAGGCAATTAGAGGCTCCCAGCGCCAATCATGCCCCGCCTCCCAGCCACTGCCCCGCCTCTGCCAGGCTTCTGTCTGGCACCCAGCCAGAGAACCAGAAAACCATTGAATATGTCCAGTATTTTCTGATTTTTTTTACTGGACAGAGGGCCCGAAAACCAGACTGTCCAGTAGAAAACCAGACACCTGGCAACCCTATATGTCGCCGCCCCACCCCATTCGCCTTCCGCCGTGGTGCTTGGCTGAGTTCTGCACCGCTCAGTGAGGCCACCGCGGGGGAGCAGTGCAGAACTCATCTGAGTGCCACAGTGGGAGGTGAAGAGTGATAGGGTGGTGACGTACACACCCACGGGGCAGGGCCTGGACGAACATGCATCCCCGATGGAGACAGAGGAGAGTGGAGAGAGAGTGGAGGGGGAGGGGGAGAAGAGAAAGAGAGATGGAGAGAGAGGCAGAAGGTGGAGGAGAGCTGAGAGAGAGAGGGGGGAGGCAGGAGGAGGAGGGGAGAGAGAGAGAGAGAGAGAGACGGAGAGAGAGAATGGAGGCTCAGGAGAGAAGACGGATGTGGAGAAGAGACCTGAAAATCCTGTCTTATGACAGACTAATTGGCTAGTTTCAAAATAGGAAGTGTATACACAGCACTTATTTTGAAATAGAGCACTTTTCCTCCAACTTCCCTTACTCCCCATACAATAAAGGTTACAGGAGTTGGAGTAAGAAGTCCTCCAGCTTGACAGTATTTTGACACTATTTTGAAATAACTGCCTGCTGAGTAGACGTGGACTTCAGTTATTTCAGAATAGCACTAGTTATTTCCAAATAGTGTTGCAGTGTAGACGTACCTTTAGACTAACAGATGTATTAGGGCATAAGCTTTCATGGGTAAAATCCACTTCATCAGATGAACTAGAGTAGAGTTGACAGAGGCAGGGGTGTGTGTATGTGTACATGCACGCACGCACGCCAGGGTGGAAGTGGCTCATTCACTTTTCCACATCAAGTGCTGTGAATGAGCCACTTCCATCCTGCACTCACTGTTCTTGCGCAAAAAGCCTGCAGGGTAAACACAGCCCCAATGTATATCTATCTATCTATATATATCTCCATGCCTCTCTAAACACTACTCCAATTCATCTGATGAAGTGGGTTTTACCCACAAAAGCTTATGCCCTAATAAGCCTGTTAGTCTCTAAGGTGCCACAGGAATCGTTGTTCATGGCCAGTTTATATCCATTTGATCTCGAGCCAACTTTGCCCTCAACTTAAATAGCTCTTCAACCTTCCTGCCAGTTACTGCTCATGTATGTGTACAGAGCGCTATTTCCCCTCTCAGCATTCTTTCTGCTCGACTAAATAAGCCACGCACGTCCAATCCCCTCCGTTTCCTAGACCATCCTAGTAGCTCTTTTCTATAGCTTCTCTAGTTTGAAATACTCTTTCTTGAACAAGGATCACCTGAGATGCACACAGCATTGCAAATTAGGTCTTCCTAGTAGGGGCCATGTGTGAAGGGGTGGTCAAGGGGGAGCACGAGCCTTCCAAACACAGTGGGCAAAGGGGACAAGGAGACAGAACCTTTGGGGAGTCCAGGGATTAGCAGCAGAACAACTGGTGAGGGGTGAGACAGCCCCCTCTACAGGGCACAGAATGAGTACTGGAGGTCTGAACCACACTGTGCAGGCACCTGGACAGCGTCAGTCAGGGGAGAGGGTTTGGGAGAAGAAGTGAGGTGGGGATGGAGCAGGGGCAGAAAGAGGCAGGGAAAGGAAAGGGCTGGAGAAGAGGAATTGTTGTCCCAGCCCTCCCCCCAAGCTGTGGTTCCGTGGGGAGGAGTCACATGGGGAAATAGTCGCATGGCCAGTGCCCAACCTGTGTCCCTCCTCCCAGTCATTCCTGCTTTCCAGTATCTTGTGCAATGACATTAATACTTCCTCTGTCTACTGGAAATGCCTGACACATCCTAGGATCAAATTTGCCTATTTCACAGTCAGATCACATTGGTGGCCCAGGATCACTCAGATCTCTCCCCTCCTCTGTCACTTCCAACTGATGAGTTATTATAAGACCCTAACCACATGACCTTACACTTTGTAGTATGAAATTTCATCCCATTTCTGTCATTCCCATCTTTAAAGACATCCAGATCTTCCTATATAATAGTCCAGTGCTCCTCTGTACTGATGATGTCTCCCAATCTTGTGTCATTGGCAGATGTCATTAGTACATGTCTGCTTGTTGTAACAAGGTCACTGATAAAAATATTGAATAAGATTGGTCCTAAGATCCATCCTTGGGGAACTCCAATAGTAACCTTCCTTCAGTCCAATAGTTCACCTTTCAGCACAACCCATTATTTTCTCTCCTTATCCTTATCCATCTTCTAGTTCTTGCATCAGCCCTATTGCCCCTAATTTAACTAATAATTTCCCATGTGGCACATGGTTTACTGAAGTCCAAGTATATTAGATGTACTACACCCCCTTATTAAAAAAACCAGTTATTTCTCAAAGAAACCTTGGGTAGTTTGGCATGATCTGTCTTTGGTAAACCCATGTTACGGTTTATCTTCACAAATTTAATTATTCTTTCAGTTTGCTTTAAAGCCTTCTGTACTCTTGAGGTCAGATCAACACTGTAACTGCCTGGTTCATTTCTGTCCCATATCTTAAATATAGGGATGTTAGACATTCTCCAGTTATATGGTATTGCTCCCAAATAGCCAGATTTATTAAAGTCCTTGCTACAACAAACCCATGTGCCAGTTCTTTCAATATTCTGGGATGGAAGTTCTGTTGTTGCCTTATTGGAGCATATTAAACTCTAAGTTTTTCTTCCATCTCAGGTATGGGAATGTCCATTTCTAGACACAAACATCCAGCAGTGATATGGCCTTTATGCATGTGTTCTATATTATCATTTATTTTTTGGTCTATGTCTTCCCATCCACATTGCATAGCAACCCAAAATCATCCATCCTTATTTTCCTTTTGTTTATATAATTAAAACTGCTCTTTTTATTTTTAATTTCCTGGCAAGAGCTAATTCAGCTTGACTTTGAGCAATGCTTGTTATCAGGGGCCACAAAAATTCAGGTTTTCTGGATGGTTATTGTCAATAATAATTTCTAGTACTGCCACAGCAGTTAGAATGCCAGCTGCTGGGACTAAAGGTTAATAACTTGTTCATTTAATAGCAGACTTGCCTTAGGAAAACCACTGTAAAGAATATTAAAGGGGACACTGCCAGGTTACAAATTGGATTTTAAAAACAAGATCTTGCTTATGTTGCTGCTGCTACTGCTGCTAATACCTGAATGCCTTGGTTCCCTTTCACTGGAGATACTGTTTATTTACTCTCTGCGTTTCACTCCGTCTGGAAAATGAACATGAACTCGTTTGTTTCACTTTCTGATCCTCATGCAGGATAACACAACTCTGCAATATTCCAGTTGCAAACAAAACATAGGAATGTTTAAATTTAAATAAGACTTGTAGTTGGAGTTTAAATAAAAATATTGGAAATGTGTCCTTGATCTAAGGGTTTGTAAAACAATATTTTTATAAACCTAATATAAACATTGGGTCCAACTCTCTCCAACAATATTCTTGTAAAAATCCTCAAAATAATGTTGGATGGGTACTTTGCATTGATGCACTAATTGTGACATGGTTATGGGGTACTTGAGGATATTGTATGTTACTTTACGAAAGGGAGAAGAAAGAATCTTTGTTGCACATTTCCAGGCTGTGGCTAATTTCCATTTGACCACTCTGCTAGTGTAGTCCGTCTGGCTTCCATTTGTCAGCTTTGTCACTTGAAAGCAGGGGTGGGCAATAACATAGTGAGAGTTCGCCAGGGTTAGCCCTTGGCAGGCTACTGTGGCTATATTTACCTGCACGTCCATGGGTACCAGATCGCAGCTCCCGTTGGCCATTAATCACTATTCCCAGCCAAGGGGAGACTTGGGAAGTGGTGCAGACCAGGACCCTGCTTCCCACAGCTTCCATTGGCTGGGAACAGTAATTCACAGCCAATGGGAGCTGTGATTGCTTAGATCTGCGAGGAGGTAACCCTGGTGGGCTGGTTCCTGCTCATGGAATGGTATTTGCCAACACCTGCTTTAAAGAGTGAGTTCTTGAGGGCAGGGCCTTTTGTGTAGGTAACACCTGGCACTTTGCAAGCACTATCAGAAACAAGTCACGATGATGTTGACCCGCTAAGCATTTAAAGAAGTTTCCTGTTAATTACAACCTCGTTGTGTAGGATTACCCCATGGCAGTGTATTTAGACTACCTGGAAATGCTCTAGATAGCACCACACTACTAAAATGAAATCTGCTTTCTTTTTCCACTCAGTCTGATGGACATGGGTATTTACCTGCTACAAGATGAGGATCAGGAAGTACGGCGTGAAGCCTCTGTCTTTGCCAGCCTTGTTCAGCACATGTCAGGAGCCCAGCCTTGGGATAGTTGTGTTTTCATCCAGGGTAACAGAGGGCTGGTGTGCCTGCTGCATGTCCTGCTGGAAAAGTTCTGGGGCTGCCAAGAAACCTTTGAAGCTTTGCTACGGCACCTCCCCACCCTGGACGTCAGCAGCATCTTGACAGAACTGGAGGCCAACAAGTGAGCGGCTATAATTCTAAGTCGGAATTAAGGACACACATACACCTCCCTCCCCAAGAGCCACACACTAGAAACATTTCAGCTGTGGCCAGCAAGGGCACACGGCAGGCTTCCATTCCACTTTGTACTGGCCCAATATCTAGTGTTTGTTAGAGCAGTTGCTCTAACTTATATTGTCTGGCATTAGCCCCAAGGGGGCTGGGAGAAAAGCAGGGGACTGCTGTAGCATAGGTAGCTGCAAACACTGGAAATGGCTCCAGAGCCGCTACGATTGTTTCATGCCACAGGAGTATCTCAGTGCCTTAGAGAGATCTAGCCATGGCTGGTTCTGCCAGCAGTACATTGCAAAGCAGCCACAGTGCAGATTAGATTTGGGAAACCTGCTTCAGGAACCAAGGTAAATCAGGAGAATTCTGATGCCTCCTAGAAGAGAGCCCAAGTCACTAGCTTGGAAAGGGCCAGCTCAGACATGCAAGCCGTCATGCCAGCAAAGGGCAAGAAGGGGAATGCAATACCTCCTCAGAGGAGTGAAAAGAGCAAGTGTAGTTTGGTTTTGTCCATGCTCCTGGGGGGTGTTCCAGAACAAAAAGCCTTCCAGAAGACTTATAAGTGCAGATAAAAAACTAGGCCCTGCAAATAAATGGGTTGAAGAGTTTCTTTGTTTTGTTTTTTAAATAAAGTCCAGAATGCATGCAAGTGAGCCAGAAAATAGAAGGTGGGGCCTACTGATTTCTATACCCAGCTCTGCCACAGACTCACTGTGTGACCTTGGGCAAGGCACTTAGTCCACCTCTGTGAAAATCCTGACCTAAATGTAAAAACCCACATCTCTATTCAGGCACCTGAAAAAGCGGCCTGATTTTTTCTTTTGAGGTAGTGAGCACCCATTGCTCCCTTTGCTCATCACCCCTCAAAAGCAGGGCACTTATGTGCCTTGCTTTGTTTAGGCACTCACTTTTGAAAATCATGGCTTTAACCTTCTACTTCTCCTTGTGCAGAGTGGAGATGATATGTCAGGCTGTACCAAGGAAGTTGGGTGGGTTTAAGCAGTTAATGGCAGTGCAGTGATGTAAAACTGTGCTCTATAGATGGGCAATATTATTACTGACAGCATCCCAAGGAACCTGGTCCTTTCAGTCTGCAAACACAAAAGATGTGAAATCCCCTCCTTTCTAGTCACAAGTACGAAAAGCCCTGTCTGCTCACATGACACCCATCACTGTAGCATCACAGCAGGTACCTACCGTGAAATTGTTTTGCGAGGGCAGGGATCAGATCGGCGAACCAGACAAAACATGGGGTTGATCATTTGACTTGGCTTCCCTTTCAGAGCTGTCAGTCTGTATAAAGAGGATGAACCCAATGTTTTTGCAGAGCCGGCTGTCTTATCGCAACTGCTGCTCCCTTTCCTCCTCCAGCTGCTAGACAGGGTATGTGCCTCCACCCAGATTTGTGAGTTCATTCAACGCTGGCTGAGAGCCACTGTGCCCAGCATCTTACACAGCCTACAGCACTGCAGGCACTGGTGGAGCCGAGGTATGTAGCTGCATTGACATTGCTTCTAATCCCTTACCATGATGGGCAGCCTTCAAAGCAAAGACAGGCTGGTGGCATACAGCATATGTGTTTGTAAAGCACAGATTTGTTTATATGTAGGACCTGCACTAATTGTCACTCTCTTTGGGTGTGTCTAGACTGGCAAGATTTTGCGCAAAAGCAGCTGCTTTTGTGCAAAAACTTGCCAGATGTCTACACTGGCCGCTTGAATTTGTGCAAGAACACTGACTTGTAATGTATAAAATCAGTGCTTCTTGAGCAAATACTTTCCTGCTTCCGCTCGGGAAAAAGCCCTCTTGCGAAAGAATACTTGCTCAAGAGGGCCAGTGTAGACAGGAAAGAATTGTTTTGCGCAAAAAAGTCCCGATGGCTAAAATGGCGATCGGGGCTTTCTTGCGCAAAATTGCGTCTAGACTGGCCATGGATGCTTTTGCGCAAAAGCAAATCTTTTGCACAAAGGCATTTGCCAATCTAGACACGATTTTGCGGATATGCTTTTAATGGAAAAACTTTTCTGTTAAATATATTTCCGGAAAATCATGCCAGTCTAGACGCAGCCTTTTAAGTATGGGATGCTAGAATAATTGCTTTAAATAAACTAAAATAGAAGACACACAGGGGTACATTACCTCCTGCCATGTGTAACTTCAATGGTATGTTAAAGTTGGGGTTTAAAATCACTTGATTGTATTCTTTACCTTTTTTCAATTTTGTTCTCAGTCAGATTTATACAGTTCACTTGGGCTCCAGCCCACAATCCACATGCAGAGAAACCTGTTATATTCCCTCTCTCCCCAAAAGCAGCCTTCCTTCATATAGCATCAAGAGCGGGACAAGCAAAATGAAGAGTGCAGAAGGAAAAGCCAGGGAACAGCCACCACATTCCATAATGTTCCCTTTATGGGGTCTGAGCACCTAACAACCATAATGTGTGTTCTGTTTCTTTGCCAAATTTGCCACGCTGTTCAACCAGCTCCCCCTAGTGTACCACTTAAAGGTAGCTATAGGGAATAATTTCTGGACATGCTGGGTGCAGGTGAAAACAAGCAGAGGATTTATTGGTTCACACAGCTGGTGGAGTACCCATCAGGGGTTAGCCTGGTGAGCACTAACTTAACCAAAACATACATTAGATTATATAGGTAGCAGATGGATGGAGGAGAAGTGATTTGATAGGTCTAGCAGCGGAAGTGAGATATGCACATAAGCCAATGCTCTATGACAGTTACCCAATATCTCCACCCATTGCCAATTAAACATGTTATCACTAATACAGGTAGTTATTCCTAACAAGCTAAATAAGCCAACATAAACAAAGGCATGCTGATGGTCATTTTGTCGGCCGGAAATATAATGCGTCTCCTGCGGGGGTGGTATTGCCTTAGCGTAATCTTTGGTATCCAAGCTTATTTTCTAGGAACAAAGCAGACAATGAAAAACAATCCCACGCGGTTGTTTGGTTGTTTGGTACCTGCCTTATCAAAGTGAAGCCCTTTTGGAATGTGGTTGCCAGGGGAACCAGGGTCACAGTAACTTTTGAACTGTATGTTTCCCAGGCTTGGCCTGATACTTTCAGATCTGAGTTTGTCAGTTCTCAGCAAGATACCATGGGCTACCTCAATTTACCCTACAGTTACACGGGAGAATAAGAAAGGGCTTGGAGATTTTGGATAACTGGAAATTGCATCCTGAAATCCCTGTGATGTTACCTGCATGGTAAACTATTTGCCTGGGCAAGAGAAACTGCAATGTAATCTCCATGCTAACTCTGTGATGCTGGGGAGGCCCTGGCTAGGTTCTGTGCAGCCAAGGTAAGCTGAAGCAAATGCCCAGTGGAGCAGCCCTGCATGAGAGTAGATTGGATACTTGTTCTAAATGAAGAAGACTAAATAGTAAACAGAGAAGCTTAGTGCTGGCTTAAGCACAAGTCCTTGTCTCGGCCATGTATCGATAGGCCAAGCCAGCTGATCTTGGAATTCACCTGTACCAGTGACAGAAAAAAGCCAGCAGCCCCTGATGTGTATTCTTGGCTCTGCACCTTTGTGCTGCTGCTGTGAGTGCACGTCAGGATACCATTGAAGGTGGCGTTGGTTTTTCTTTCATACAGGGAAATGTGGCTTGTGGAGAAGATGGGACTTTGAGAATGGGAATAATTTTCCCTCTCATCTGTCTCTCTAAATTACTTTTGATGGCCACTGATACTCTCTACACCCTAATCCTATGAATACCTTTTTCTGCTCCCTCTATTTTAGATGCTATTGCACCTTTGCACATGAAAGCTCTCGGGTGTGCCAAGGTTCATGCTGCTGTCACAGTGCTGCTGGTGAAGGCTACACTTCTGGTCCACGTGCTGGATATTCTGGAAAAGACCCACACCAGTGCCTCAGAGATCCACTGCACTTCCCAGGAGCTGAGACATGAGCTTGTGCTGGTACAGGAACTGCTGGCCCAGCAGGGAATGGCCTCCACCTTCAGTGTAGATTATGGGATGACAGATACAGCGGCATCAGTAAGAATTGTCTGATCATCTCTGGTGGCAGAACTGTGTGGTACTGAGTTCTCATGAGCCCTGGGGCAAAGTGTGCTATTTTAGCAGTGCACATTTTTCTGAGACACCGCTGAATCTCTGCTCACCTTCTGATATCTCCTCTGCTGGGAGCCATCCAGAACTGTCAGGTTATTGATACAACTCAGTTGGCTCCCCATTCCCCAGCCAAGAAAGGGAACTAGTATGCAGGCCTACTATCTGAGATCCATGCCTCGCTACTTCTCAGGTTATCCTGGTTCCTCAGACTTTTTTTTATCAACCACCCATTCTCTGTATCAAGCCAGGAGCTAACAGCTTCCAGTTAGTTCTTCATTCAGAGGGCAACGTTACAAATCAAATCACAACAAGCATAAAATACCACCGATGATGCTCTTAGCCCATATTTCTGCTCCTGTCTACGTGAAATGCTTGGCTCCTTGGTAAGCCCAATACTCTCAGGTCAAGACAACCTTCCAGTAATAAAGAGTTGGATGTGTTGCTCTCCAAAGGACAAGAGAAAACGTGTCTTAAAGGACTCATCTCCAACTCTGATCCCCTTGCTCAGCAGATCTTATTTCACTGTTTTTTATCCATGTTTGTGGCTCCTGTTATAAGGAGCCCATAAACATGCTTTTGGCTGAATAAAGTGTGGCCCAGTTGGATTTTATCATTAATAAAGAACTCTAATTGGGTGTTGCTATTAGTCAGCGTTATAAAGCATGCGAGCATGTCTGTATTTTGTTTTATTCTGTTAAATTCCTTCTGGTTCCTTGAATATTAGTCTCAAAGCTCAACTATTAACTTCATTTAATCAAGCCTTACAGTTTACCTCTAGTCCAAATTGCTGCTGCAACAACATGCCTTTACCAAGAGTTTTCACCTTGTTCCTGATGAGCGTGTGTCACACAGACATGGCTTCTGTCCCAAGTACAGAAAGAATTAGGGATGTAAAATTCCGTTTAATTAATTAACTATAAAACATTGTTTTAACCAGTTAACTGATTAAATGGGAGCAGATGGGGACCACTCCAGCCCAAATGGGCTAGAGCACCCCTCCCCCAAAATACACACACTGCCTGTGGCATGCTGGGATGAGATCTGCTTTGGCTGGGCTGGAGTACCCCCTGCCCACAGTAGGTCCCGCGGGGTTGCTCCATTCCCCACCGGTTAACCATAACTAGTAAACCACTCACATTCTAGAATGAACCCTTCACACTTCACTTTCCAGCTTAATCCAGTATGATTCAGTGAGAGGGTGAGGAATCAGCCCAGGATCATGTATCGCATACACAAAGTTAAGGCTCACACACTTTTCCTTTCCTCTCCTCTTTGTGGGAACTAAAGTGAGTCCCAGGCTGACTCCTCAGCTGCGTCTAGACTGGCAAGTTTTTCCGCAAAAGCAGCCACTTTTGCGCAAAAACTTGCTAGCTGTCTACACTGGCCGCTTGATTTTGCGCAAAAGCACTGACGTTCTACTGTCTGAAATCAGTTTTTGCACAAATGCTTTGACGTTCCCGTTCGGGCCAAAGCCCTTTTCCAGGAATGTTTTTGTGCGAGAAGGCCAGTGTAGACAGCTAAAAACTGTTTTGCGCAAAAAAGCCCTGATGGCGAAAATGGTGATCGGGGCTTTCTTGTGCAAAAGCGTGTCTAGATTGGCACGAATGCTTTTCCGCAAAAAGTGCTTTTGTGGAAAAGCATCAGTGCCAATCTAGATGCTCTTTTCCACAAATGGCATTTGCAGAAAATCATGCCAGTCTAGACGTAGCCCTCTTATTTATCACCTGTATTTCAATGAAACATGGCAGAAAAGTGCTATTCTCAAAATAGTTTGGAAATAGCATTTTTAAAGTTTGATATTCAAATTAGGAACTTGCCGTTTTAGTTTTTGGCCATGTCAAAGGAGGATTAAGACACCGGACTAGAAGGGACCTCTGTAGTAATCAAGTCCTGTCCCCTGCTATCACAGGTAACTCTATCACTTCACTTCTCAACTCCTTTAATTTTTTATACATGGTCCTGTGTGCCTACAATTCCATTCATAAAGTGCAACCCCAGTCACAAACTGACCAAAGCTCCAGCTCAGATGTGTGGAAACTTGTCTCATTGCCAGTTATTCATGGCCAATTTATACGTATTTGTTCTTGGTGCAACACTGCCCTTTAGCTTCAATAGCTCTTTATTCCTCCTCATGTATTTATAGGGTGCAACCATATCCTCTCTGCCTTTGCTTTGCTGGCTAAACAAGCCAAGCTCTTTTAGTCTCCTGTCCTAAATTAGGCCCTCCATTCCCCTAATCCTCCTACTAGCCCTTCTTCAAACCTGCTCCATTTTGAATGTAGCTTTCCTGAACATAGGTAATCAGAATTGTGGAGTTTCAAGTGAAGTCTTTCCAGGGCTGGGGACAATGGCATTAATACATCCTGATCTCTCCTAGAAGTACTTCACTTGTTACACCCAACGATCACATTTGCCATTTTTATGCCTGCGCTACGCTACACTGACGACTCTCAGTCATCCTGTAATTGACCACTATGCCTAGTCTTTCTCCTCTGTCATTTCCAACTGATGTGTCCCCAGTTTATAGCAGAAAGGCTTATCCATCCCTAAGTGCAAAACCTCACACTGTACTACTAAATTTCATCCCACAGCTAGAACCCCAGTTCTCTAGGACGGGTGTGTCTTCCTGTACGATATTCTGAGTACCCTCTGCATTGACAGCACCCAGCTCTTGTCATCAGCAAAGTGCATCAGCACACGCTTCCCTGTGGTGCCAAAGTCATTCATGAAAATATGATCTGTGGGTCCCGGATCAATCTCTGTCAGGCCTGAGGACTTGCCCCCTACCCACTAGTCTCTGCTGCCTCACAGGCCATGGACTGGCATTTGCCTGGGTGCTGACAGCAGTTTCCTTTCTGTTCCCTCCCCGCTCCTCTTCCCCCCCAGCTCATGCTGGGCTAAGTAAGGGCTGGCTCCACCACACACCAGCCCTGCCCCACAAAGGCGCTGTCCCTGGGGAAGGAGAGGAAAGTGGGAGGCCTCTGCTAAGGTTGCCAACTCTCCCGAGCGGACGGACAGGACTCCGACTGTGACAATACCGTTCGGTCTGTCCGGTCCGGGAGAGGTGGCAACCCCCCCCCCCCGGCCCTGCCCGCAGTGGAGCGGCGGCCCGGATCCCGCAGCGCCGGGCCCGCGCAAGCGACGCCCAGGCGGGGGCGTGGCCACGGCGGCCCCGGATACGTGGCAACACCCCGGCTTCCTGCCGAGCTAGGCCCGCCGCCGCCTCCCGCTTCCGGCCGCCGGCATGCGAGCGCCGCAGGCAGGTAGGTGCCGCCCCGCTCGCCGCCTGCCCTGCGCCCCGGCTCCAGAGGGGGCCGCTCGGCACCCGGCGGAACTCACCCCCGCTGGATTCCGCGCGCCGGAGAGCTCCGTGGGCAGCCAGCGGGGCCAGGGCTCGAGACCCTCCGGACCGTCAAAGGAGAGAAAAATATCAGGGAGCCAGCGCCGCGTGCTGCAGGGCGCAATTGGGCAGTGGAGGGGAGCTCCTGCGCCTCCTTCTGCAGCATCAGCGCTGGCCCCTGGCCGGAGATGGGATGCTGGGCTTGAGGGACCGTGCATCAGGAACTGCTCGGCTGTGTCGAGACTGCCATGATTTTCTGCAAATGCTTTTAACAGAAAAGTTTTCCGTTAAAAGCATTTGCGGAAAAGCGCGTCTCGATTGGCAAGGACGCTTTTCCGCAAAAGCACTTTTTGTGGAAAAGCGTCCGTGGCCAATCTAGATGCGCTTTTCCGCAAAAAAGCCCCGATTCCCATTTTCGCCATCGAGGCTTTTTTGTGCAAAACAAATCTCAGCTGTCTACACCGGCCCTTTTGCGCAAAAACTTTGCGCAAAAGGGACTTTTGCCCGAACGGGAGCAGCATAGTATTTCCGCAAGAAGCACGGATTTCTTTAATGAGATCGTCAGTGTTCTTGCAGAAATTCAAGCGGCCAGTGTAGACAGCTGGCAAGTTTTTCCACAAAAGCAGCTGATTTTGCGAAAAAACTTGCCAATCTAGACACAGCCCTCGAGGCCTTCTGTCTTGCTGTCATGGGTGCACACGTTCCCTGCCCCAAGGAGCATATCCTACAAATCAGAACAATAGAGAGCTGCAGGCCTTACAGAACTGGCTGGATGCAACTTGTAATTCTCCAGCGCAGAACCCTACTTTTCAGTATTAGGGAAGTAAAAGGTTAACTGGTTTTCCAGTAAGCATTAGTCTTACCAGCATGTTTTCCTTGTATCTGGTTAACCAGAGGGCCAGGCTGGAGCAGCAATCCCACCCACGGTACGGCCAGGCCGGAGGAGTAGCCTGGAACCTGGCTGCAGGACCCCTGCTTGGTCACGGGACCCTAGCTGCTCTGCACCTTAATTTCTTAAACAATTAAAATTATATTATTTAACCAGTTAACTTTTAAATGGGTATTTACAGTGGTCTGGCTTTCAGGGGCAGCTGATATCATTGTGAGCTATCCTTTCTTGATCTCAGCAGGCTGTAGTCCCTGTGGGCTGTATTCCCGTGGGAAACAGTAGTGAAAGTCAGAAGTCCTGGGTTCTAGTCCTTGTCTTCTCTGTGACAGACCAATTGCTTCACCTTCCTTTGTCTCAGTTTCCTCCACTTAAGGTGTTAACTCGTCTTCATAAAACACTGTGAGATCCTATATGGTGAGTGCTTAAGAATAGTAGTTCTAACAATAGGAAGGATTTTGTGCTGTAAGACACAGTTTCCTTATGGGCCTCACTGGATCAAGCTTCAGCATTGTCACTTTGGCATTAAACGCCAGTGGGGCTGCCGTCAGCTCAGTGGTATGCAGACCAGGTGCACTTCTCAGGCTGCTGCAGTTTTTTAGTGTGGCCCTTGATTAGGTAAAGTTCAGCCACCACGGATTGAGGCAAGCCGCTGGATCCGTGGCTAAGGCAGTCTCTTCATACGGTAATCTTTACATGCTTAAATCACCTGAACTTAAAAGTGCCAGAGGGTCCGATGGGTATTTAGGGTTGAAACTTCATGCTCAACCAATTGATTGCTTCCAGAAAACCCAGACTTGGAATATTGCAATAACTGTGGCAAGTCAGGATCAAGGTTCATTTTCAAAATGAATCAGATGAGATGACTTATGATAGGACCCTACCAAATTTGCAGTCCATTGTTCTAAATTTCATAGTCTTGGCATTTTAAAAAATCTTGAATTTCACAGTTCCAGATATTTAAATCTTAAATCTCATGGTGGTGTAACAAAGCAGTAATATGTATTGTAAAAGGGCAAAATATATACATGTAGAGCCCTTCAGTCAGTGTTTCCTCAGACTGGGGGACCTAATCTAAAAGGGGAAGTTGCAAGACTTTTGTGTGTATGTTGGGGGAGGGCATCACCATCCTTGCTTCTGTGCTACTTCTAGTGGCAGCAGTGCTTTCAGAACTGGGTGCTGGGCCAGCTCTGAAGGCTGCACAGAAATAAGTGTGACAAAACCATCACCCTCCATATAAACAGATTGCAACCATCTTTTTGGTCAAACCCCTCCCCCCCCCCCCGGTTTGAGAAAGAAACACTGTATTTTTGTATACTTTTACCTCATAGTACCCTATAGTATAGGGTAAAAGCACAAAGAAAGACCAGATTTCATGGTCTATGATACATTTTCCACCAATGTGAATTTTGGTCCTCTTCTCCCCACCTGGGCTCAGTAGGAGCCTCTTGTAGGTAGGGTAATCAGAGTATCTGGGAAGATATCCATGCAGTACAGTTAAGCGGGATCGCATGGTAAATAGTGCCATAATGGTGACTAATTGAATCACAGGGGCAACATGACCACAGCCAAGCCAAAAAGACTCAAGTTTTCCGAGGAGGAGAAGTTCCTCATCCTTGAGGAATTCAGCCTACGGAAGGACATCCTGATCCCCAAGAGCGGGCGCTATAAGAACACGATGGATCGTCAACGAGCATGGGAAGAGATCACAGCTGCCGTCAACTCCCTCAGCCCACTCGTGCAGCGCACACCTGATGAGATCCGCAAGAAATGGCATAACATGGTCGTTGATGCCCGCAAGGAGCTGACCACAGTGAAACACCCCTTGCTGAGGCAGCGGCCTCAGGAGAGGCTCTTCCACAACATCTTTGCTCTCTTCAATAAGACAGGGCCAGAGTTGGCAGAGCCATTGCTCCCGGGCCCTGCTCTCAGAACAAAGCCATCTAGCAGCCTGGCTGGAACCACAGCACCAAACTGCACTGTGGAGAGGATCCGTGAAACTCCTTCGGATTTATTCTTTCACGGCCAGAATGACGGACTTCAGCGGAGCCAGGGCAACGAGCTGCTCTGCAAAACAGAGGTCCTTTTGGACCCGGACAGAGAAATGGCATCAGGGACTGGCACTCCAGGAGAGAGCCTCCTCCATGCACCAAGGGATCCACAGCCCAGTGAGGAATCTGACTGCAAAGAGGATTTGTGCTTGGGTGGATCTCAAGAGTGTATGGAAAAGAGACTGCTGGCCCCCAGCAAGGATCCAACACTGATCTGTGCTCCTGTAGCTGAGACACACCTTGTGCCAATTCACAGATCCATCTCACCGCTGAGCTATGGACCTGAAGGACCTGCCCCTGCCAGGACTCCAGTGCCTCTGAACTGCTCCCCAGACTTTGCATTGGCCTATAAGACTAAGTGCCCTTTGAGCCCTGTATTCGAATGGCCTTGCCTAGGCGTCATCTCAAGTCCAGTCACACACAGCAGCAGGACTGACAGCCCCAGCCCCGAAGGCATCCACACAGCACTGGATGATAATGGTGAGACAGGCCATGCAGTGCCAGGCTCCTCCTGCTCAGCAGAGTTCAATATTTTAATTTGTGTTTGAAAGGCAAAGGCTGTTAGTTACTGGCAGCAGCCTGGCAGAATGAGCCAAATCCTGCTTCCCATTACACCAGCCTCTCTGCAGATGCTACATGCAATTTAGCAGAGCTACTCTGGATACTTACCAGTATCACCAAGTTACAAGCAGGAGCCTTGCAAGCTCTGCCAGTGTCTCTCAGCCCTGACCAGTCACTGCCTTGCTCCTGTCTGGAGTACAGGTTTCCATCAGTGCCAGCCAGATCACAGGGTGGGTGGGAAGAGGCACCAGCCCCATTTCATGTGTGACCTGAGTAGGATTTGTACTTGGTTTCACCAAGGCAATAGAGCCGCCTATGGCACTCTTTTATGGAGAGCCATTAATATGCACCGCCCCTTCCTAAGCTGATCATTCTTACCACGGGAGGAGCATGCTGTTATCCAGGTACCATGTATAACACATTTTCAGATGCCCAGAATTTCCAAGAATGGACCTTCCCTAAGCTGGCTTTCCTCATAGCCCATTGCCAAGCAGTTTGGGCCAACTGGTCTTCCCTGAGAGTGGCTCTGAAGATGTATCTCTAGTTTGTCAGTGAGCATTTTTCTTATTACCACTGTTAAGTTGCTGCTACAGAAATACAGCCCTGTTCTCCCAGCTCCAGCTGTAGTAGTAAAGTGACCAATACTATTTTCATTCCAGTGCCCAGAGTTATAAACAACTTAGAACCATGTTGGTTCCTTATTGTTGTACCAAGAAAGAAAATGTGGATTGGCTGGAAAAGGTCAAATCCAGAGAGGTGGGACGCCTTGCTTTCAAGTTTTTAGGAGAGTGGACATCTAGTTTGCGGCAGAGGAGAAGTTCCCTGTGTCCATTTTCCGTGTTGTTGAACTACTCTCAAGTTCTGATCACATGTAGAATCATAGCGTTGATCTGTCTGGTATTCCTGCTCATCCTCCAATGAGTAATGCTTCACACCACTCTGCTGCCTGTGTGAGCATGTACCTTCCAGATGCCAGCGTGCAGTTGACATCGGTGTTGCAGTATCACTTGCTCCCTGAGCCCAGCTCTGCTTGCATTGAAGTTCTGTGCAGCCCATTTGGTATGCTAAATGGGCTGCGCGTAGAACTTCAGTACAAGTTGAAAAAGGTCTGACTCGAGCAGCGTTCACAACCTTTCCTGTTGCCCATGGCACTATGTTTACTGACAAGGGGCTACTCGTGAAAGGAGGGCTTCTCCCTTGTGCAAGGACAGTTGCAGATATCCCTTTGCCAGTAAAACAGCCCCACCCTCAGCCTTCTGTGTGCTCCCGCAGCTTGAAAGACCTGTCATCTGCTCTTGCCTCAGGGTTGCATTCTGTGTACACAAGCCTGCTGCTCTTCCCCAGGATCGCAAGGGAGGTTGTGCCATGGCCTGGCTCACTGGCAGCATTATGAGAAATTAGTTGTAAGTAGGGATGTAAGAGAATAGCCATTATAGCATGAGAATAGCATGAGCTTATTGGTTACCCAAACGGTTAACCAACACAGCTTCCAGTCCAGCTCCCAGAGAATCGGTGGCAGCAGCGTCGGGCAGCAGTCAGCTCTCTGGAAGCAGAGTGGCAGGAGGGAGCCGGTATTTGTTGGGAGCCAGCTTCAAAGTTGGCTCTCAGGAAGCTGGCTGCCATCCTGTGCTGCAGGTGAATGTAACCGTTTAACCAATGAAATTTTCAGCAGTTACATGGTTACCAACTTACCATTTAGCATCCCTAGTTGGAAGGTGCTGGTACAGCTTTAAATGCTTGTTTATAGCATAAGGCACCAGAGCTATTCCCTCCATAGGATGGTTTGGTCCGGCTATCCCAGGTCCTGCGCTTTGGGGGAGCTCCATGACAGCCGCTCCAGCGATCCTATGGATGGGACCCACAGGGCCCAGGGCAGCCTGTGTATTACCTGGGAGCCTGGTGTGGGGCTGCAGCGGGGGTAAGGGGGTGGGTGAGACCCCACACACACACTCACCGCTGTGGTGTAAAGCGGTGTGCTCCAGCCCAATCTACTCCTCTGAAGAAATGCAGCTCCAGGGAGCAGAGGAAGGAGTGCAATGGGGGCAGGAAGAGGTGGGGAGGTTGCTCCAGATCCCACATCCCCTAGGAACAGCCCTGTTGAGACTAAAGGCAATACTCCTATTTGATGGTTGTCATGACTAGTGCTTCTGGGACATCAGAACTACTACTATGTCTCATAGTGTGGGTGATGGGACGTACATAGCAAGCAGGGGGGAGGGGGAGAGAGAGAGAGGTTGTATCAGAAAGGGCATCTCCATAGCACTGTTTTTAGTAGCCTGGATGAGCTTTCCTGAATGCAGGGCAGAACATTGTTAGGTCACTGGTCCTAGCAGAATTAGGGCATGACCCTCATTTTGAGGAGGTTGACTCCTGCTGTTAGTGATGGGTGGGAAATTGGTTTCTGGGGTGAACTTTGCATTGCTCTATCCTCTTGACTCTGTTTACTTTAACCATGTTGGGGGTTGCTGTTTGGTTTGTTCAGCAAGCACATCTGTGACGGACGATTCGCTGCCCAGCCAGAAGGGCTGTGTTGGGCCAACCAAAGAGCTTTGGGAGACGCACAGCCGGCTGCACACTGATATCCTGGAGCTGCAGAAAGAGACCTTGCAACTGCAGAAGGAAAAGATCCTGCTGGAGAAAGAGAAACTTTTACTGGAAATTGTCAAACTGCGGCGAGAACTGGATACATGACCATCCACCGGGGAATAACCTGCACTGCCGCCGTCGGTGGGGCTCAGAGCCCAGTTCACACCTTCTTGGCTCCACGTACCCTGTTCCCTGGGACTGCATGTACTTGAGTGAAAAAAACATTGCTTGCTCCTCAGAATGCGCAGGAGAGAACTAAGCCGAACAGCACAGCCGTGAATGGGAGAGGCTCTTTTTCCTGTGCTGGACCAGAGAATTCATTTCCCTGATGCTCTTTGAGTGAAATCTGCACCCAAGATATCGGGGGTGGGGAAGACCTGTTGTGACTTTGGTGGCATAGTACAAAACTTGCACAGGTTTGGGAGAATGAAGGGGCCTGTGTAGGGCCCCTCCCTTAGCCAGGTGCAGAGCATTCCAGAGTCCAGGGAAGAGAGGCTGTACCTGCACATGGAACAGCAGCAAAGCATGTAATTCCACTATGTAGGCTTCCCTTGCTGTATTGCATGTTGCAGAGAAGACCAAACATATAGCAGCACCATTGCTTCCTTCCTCTCTCCCTTTCAGCCACTAAGCCACAAGCAGGAATTTAAACCAGTATTTTCTTTTTTTCCATGTTGACATAAACTTACTAAGTAGCGAAGCATCAGAGCAACCACTCCCTGTCCAGGTGAGTATCCAGCTCTGTACTATAGGGTAAGAAGCTATGGGACAAAGCCAAAGGGTCTTTTTTCAGGGCAAGCTCCTGATGAAGAGAGCAGGAGTTTTACCTGAGTAAGAACTTAGGATTTGACCTTTAATGATTAAGTATTAAGTTAAAATAAAAAAGTGAGCACAGCCAGACTCATTTCCCTGCTGGCACCGCCTGATTTTCTGTTCTCTTCTCTCCTTGTCAGAGGCAACATGAACCTGAGTACATAAAGGGGTCTGCTTGCTTTGACCTACCCTTCTGAGGATTGTGTGTCTCATGCCAAAAATCTTAGGGGACACATCTAATCCTAGACACTTCCTCAGCTGGTCCACAGTTCAGGAACGGCCTTGTTTGTATCTGACTTTCTTAGCATTGATTTTAGTGCTTGGGAAAGTGCCTTGCTATTGTTGCTGGCTAAACCAGACAGGACCCCAACAGACACAACAAGCTTCCCACACACAACTCTGCCAAAGAATCTCTTTTGGCCCGGATCAGCCTTGCCAGATCAGTACCGATCCATCACTTCTGCTTATCCCCAAGCATCTGGTGGTTTTGTGATGTAAGCTAAAGCCCACCGAGAAGAAGGTCATAGTGATTAGACTAATCAGAGAAGGCCTCTTTTCAGCTGGAAACCAAGGCATCCCCAAGTGAAAGGCCATTGCTTTAGACCACTGCGAGCATCATCTTCCTGCATGACTATCTTCTCTCCAGCCCTCCCTTTGGTGGGGAGGAAGTGAGTCTCCTGGAGAACTCCTCCCTCCATGATACAGAACCATTCCCAGCTGATTTATTCTGAGGGCTGCCTGAGTCAAGACCTTAGAATTTGGCTGGAGGAGCAGTACACCCAGCATATTCCACCCTGAAACCAGAGAGGGAGCGAACTGAATGAATGTTGGCTGAATGAGCGCAGAGCAGCTTTGATGGGGGTTGCTCTGATGCAGTGCATTTTCAGTGCTGAGAATGCATAAGGTCCCACCTAATTTTCATTCTTCTTGGAAGCCCCATGACTCCTGTAGGAGTTTAGGTTTTTAGCAGGCTCAGCAACAGCTCTGACAAGCAGCTGTACCAGTAACTTGCATAAGGCCAAGTCAAACGTTTTCTTAAAAAAAAAACAAAAAAAACCACCTTGTGAAATTTTGTATGGGTACAGTCAGGTGCTTGCATGTCACAATATGAAACAAAAAAGCTGATGTGAGATCTGGGAGCCAGAATATGGTGACAGTGACAGATTGCAGCACAGTAGTTTATCTTGGAGGGGGGGAGGACACAGGTATAACAAGGGTACAGACTGGCTGTCTCCCTTGGGGGCATGAAGGTGTCCATAGGGAATGCAAGACATTTGAAAGTAACCTAATGTTTCAAGTGGGGTTTGGATTGGCACTTTCTGCCCACAGCAAATAACTCAGTTTGATGGGTAGTTGTTTGATTTCTCTTACCTGTGAATCCCCCTGAAAATATTGCAGTGACAAGCAAAAACAGTATCCTAGGGTTCTGTATTTATTCCTGCACAAATTACTCCAACTCTTCACGGCCTGTCCTGCCACATTAACCTCAATCCTGCAGCCAAACTGGGCTCTTGCCTTCTGATGGGTCGTCATTAGCGATCCTGATGTAGGCATACAACTGAGGTTATGTGGCCCTGGGTTACATTCTGCAGCTTGAAATACTGCAGTGGTTGAATGAAATGAGTTTGAAAATTAGCTGCTTATCACATAGCACAAGTGAGGACTAGAGTTACTAGCACTTTGAGCAGGGAGCTGAAAATTAGGACCCTGATGGGTACTTTCTGAGCTCTGACACTGCAACATGGAGTGAGCCAGCTAACTTCAGCATCTCAATTTCCTCACCAGCAAACGGGGGATACTTGCTACACATTAAAGAAAAGCTTTAAAACTTTATTTAATTGGCAAGATTCACAGAAGTATTATTTGTTTAATTATCAGACTTGCAGTGAGGATCTCTTTCAACAGTAGCATTCCCAAGCAAAACACCAACTGTGCAACACACTTTCCTTTTGTGCGTTTCATGTTGCTGAAATTAGGAGGGCACTAATTGGTAGGTTGATGTCAGTGCCTGGCTCTTGGGCTGTTTTGAAGGCACTGCCTGATGACAATGGGGGCACGAGCAGGAGCAGAGCTGTGGTTCTCACAGATCGGTAGGTGGCAATATTGATTCATGGTTTATGAATCCATCCTTCTGACACCAGGGACTGTCTCAAGCTGTTTGCTCTAATCTACATGCACAAACAGATACCGCCCATTCTCCCTGCCCCTTATCCCCCGAGGTAATTTATTAAATACTTGGGAGGAAAGGGCTCTTCTGGAAAACTACAACAAATAATAGAACTAGATTCATGAAAACCAGTCCTTCCTCCATGTCCCCTTAGAATTCAGAGGCTCTGCTCTGTGATTGTAAGTCACAAAGTGAAATGAAACAGGACATGATCCGGGAGCAGGCCCACCAAGGGGAGGGAGGGACAAAGGGCGCAATTGCACAGGGGCTTGGAGTTTCAAAATGGCCCAGAGCTCCCAACAGCTGTGGTGGTGGGCAGGAGCTCCAGGTCGCTTTGACATGCCAAAAGAGTGCCACTCTGCAGGGCTCCGAGGCCTACAGGGTTGAGACCTGCACTGTGATCTGGGTGTGCTAAGGGCTGACTGCCCTCTGCCCCACCCCTTCCACCTGAAATGCTGCGCTGTCCCTCTTCCCCTCCCCCCACACCCTTGGGCCAGCAAGTGGCTATTGGCCCGTCTGTCAGGAAGCCAGAATGTGGTGACCGTGACTGGTCAGTGAATTTGGGATTTTATAGACACCGTAGCCCAGTGGTTCCCAAACTTTTTGGCATCATGCTCCCCTTTTTGATTTTTGAAAAACCCTCATGGCGCCCCCCAATAGCAGCAAAACTTGTTGAACAAAAAAAAGGAACTAAACAGGGCAGCAAAACTTGATGGGGGGGCGGGGAGACTGGGTTGCCTCACGCCCTCCCCCTGGAATTTCTTCACGCCCCCCCCCCCCAGTTTGGGAACCCATGCTGTGGACATTTCATGCCTGCCTCAGTTTACACAAACATATGGCCCTCTCTGCCCCCATCCACTGTGTGCCTTGAGTTGCACTTTTGTTCCTATTAGACATGCTTAAAGCAGAGGCCATGCCCATGGAAGCCTTTTTTGACAGCTTAATGGAATGGATCCCACATCACTTCACACGTTTGCCCTTGTCCCCAGGTGTATGACTCATGAAGCTGCCCAACATTGCACGTTTGCTTATGGGAAGAGAGAGCTATGTCCGCAGCAGAACATGGAGTCCAGGATTAAGCACTGAACGCAGTCTTCCACACTGGGCAGGAGGGATTCTCAAGCCCCCTGCACTCTGTTCCCCTTGCAGCGTGTAAAAGGTACTATGGGATGATGGGGGAAAAAGGGGCATACGAAGAGTAATGGACAGACGTACCCAGTTGCTGTCAGGTTAATTGCTTTGCTACATGCTCCTTCCTGGGCCTTGCACTGAATTAGCAGGCATATCTGCATAGCAGCACTGGCATGAATCCATCTTTGCTTCCCAGGCATGATTTGGGCAATGCAGACTGCCATGGCTGGTCTTTAGAGTCTGATTAGAACCAGCTGGGTGTAAGTTAATAAAGGTGTGGGGGAGGGGAGGAGCCAGCAAGTGCCAATCAAACAGCTATGTTGACTGCCTGAGCAAATCCTGCTGACATTCTTAAGCTGTTTGTTTCCTCTTTGATGGGCCCTGTGGGTAAGTGATGGGAGTTGCCTGTTTAGGAAGACAGGACTATCTGGGGGAGTGTTCTGTAGGCTGCTTTGTGGGGATGAGTGAGCGTCCCTCCAAGTATTTTGCAATTACTGAGTTCCATCTGTCAAGGAGTAGGGGATGGGGTGGGAGTGTCATGGCCTAACCAGTTTTAAGCAGTAATTCCATTCTAATGTGTATGGTTACTGCCAGAACAGTTTGGTGCATACAGCCAGAGGGGCAGCCAGACTCAGTTTCATGTGATCGGGCACATGAAGTTATACCAGCACTAAGCAAAGGTGCCCTGGCCACTCCACTGTGCAGATGGTGCTGCAAACAGGCACACTGGCATTCTCTTTCCACACAGCGCAGTGCAGGAGAAGATGGTGCCGGCGATACCCACTCCTAGGCTGTGTGGATTGGGGAGAGAGACTATATAGCCCAACAAGAACAGAGAATAAATGAGGGAAGGACTGAAGTGCTTGCTCTCTTGGGAGAAAAAGGCTGGAGTTTGCTTCCTCCTCCCCTGAAATATCTGAACTGGCACCACAGGTTCAGAATCAGGATCTGACCATCCCCGGAGGCCAGATCAGCCCACAATACACAGACCTTTTGGATCCAGATTAGTTTTCTCTTTCCATTTGCTTTTGCTCACGTCTATAGTTAATCAAGTCTGTGCTGAATGGAGGGTGATGGCCCTGTGTCACACCTCTTCCCAGCTGTGCAAAGCACTCTTTGCATATTCCACCAAGGCATCATGAAAAACATTGCAGCTCTTTGCATGCAGCGCTCACCATTTTTCTGGACAGCCATCAGAGCTGAGACACATTGTCCACTCATCAAACAGCTGGTACCAGTCAAACAGAATCAAGGCAGGAGCGGGAGAAGAATCACGCACAGTTCTTTAAGTCTAAGCTAGCTGCATATTACCTTTGATAAGTGCTAAAAAAAAACATTCTGCTGAATTTCTAGGTCAGTTTTTCAGAGCATAAATTATTCGCTTGCTTTAAGGTAGTTGTTACAAGACAAGATGATCTTCATAGCCAACTTATTAGTCTCTCTTTAGCCAGCTCATGGTAGTGGAAGGGAACAATCCATTTAGGCTATAAGATTTGGGCGTGTAAATTGGGTGTTTGGCAAAGCTCTGGACATGTTCCAAGGATCTTGCGCTTCCTGGAAGTTAGTGTTTGCCTCAGAGGTTCGCTGTGACCTTCCCCACAGCCTTGGGCCCTTTACTAGAAGCAAAGGTCACAGCCTTTTGAGCCATTCTCATCATAAGCTAGTTCATAGTTTGGGGTGAAATCCCTCCGTAGGTCCCCCATCTCAGGAGCAGGCTCTGTAGTGATGTGGGAAGGACTGGAGGGCCCACCCACTACTCTGGATTCTGGCCTAGGGACCTGAAGGCAGCAGCAACTGGCAGCATTTCCTCCACTTTCAGTCTTGCGGCCTTTTCCTGGGCCACTTCCTCAAATGATCCCTCCCAGTACCTCCTCCCTAGTACTTGAGCAATCCTTCCTGTTCCTCCACAGCCCTCTACCACACTCCCAGTCCTTAGCTGTCTCTCTGTACCTCCTCAGTCTCAGTCCTTGGCCTCCGCCCCTGCTCTTGCTGAGTGGGATGCCTATTAAAATGGCCCAAACAGGTCTGAATTCAGGCACGCTTTTAATTGGCCCCAGGAGCTTGCCTGCCTGCCTTGATCCCATGGCAGCAATGCCTGGCCAGTTGACTCAGGAAAGAGAAAACTATTCACTCAGGCTACGGCTACACTGGAGCCTTCTTCCGGAAAAACGTATGCAAATAAAGAGTGGCGTGAAATATCGCTGTGCTTCATTTTCATAATTAATTAGCAGCCACTTTTGCTCGAGGCTTCTGTGCAAAAAGGAGCTTGTAGACGGCTTTTTTGCGCAAAAACCCCCTCTTGCGCAAGAGCCGTTGTTCCTCATTTTTTCAGGACCAATAGCTCTTGCGCAAGAGGGGGGTTTTGCACAAAAAGGAGCCGGCTACACAGCTCTTTTTGCACAAAAGCCTCTTGTGCAAAAGAGGCTGCTAATTAATTATGCAAATGAAGCATGGCAATATTCCACGCCATGCTTCATTTGCACAAAGAAGACTACAGTGTAGCCACAGCCTCAGTTTCATGTATATGTGCCCTCCACCAAGCTATTGTAGCCAGATGCTCTGGGTTTGTCGTAGTGTCCTAAAGTAATTCTGGGTGTAATTCCAGTGTGTGGGGACTCAGTGGCATTATATCAAGGCTGCATTTGGCCCAGTGGGTTTTCAGGCAAGGAAAAGTATTTAGGAAAAATGAAAGGCTCTTAGAAGAAATTTTGGCAACTTGAGTGAGCTGCTTTGTCAATAGCACAGTGCAGCTGTGAGAGCACCCCACTTCAGCAAACACACAGCAATCGCTAAGGGGACTCACCATCTCAGAGGGAGAGAAAGGCAGCAACCAGCACAAAGTCGTTCCATTTGGGCTGCAGCTGCATGGCTTTGCCCTATTTAAAGGGCCAGCCCTTGACAGGCCGGCTGGGAAAAGGCTCTTCTAAGCGACCAACCATAGAGAGGGGAGAGTAGGTATGGGATGGGCCACCCCAAAGGGAGGGGCTAGAGGTTGCTATGGCAGAGTGATGGTGTTAAATCACAAGCATTTCCCAGTGGAGCATCAGTGGGCTAAGCCCTGAGTGCGAGAACAAGGTTTTTCTGACTTGGGAAATCATTTCTTAGCCACAGGACCCCGCCAGACCCAGGACGCATGCTGCAGCTAGTGCAAGCATATGAGCTAGGCACTTTACATAGATGTTCCCTTATGGCCTGATTCCGTGTGGCCCAATCCCCTCCATTTAAGCCAATGGGAGTTGAGTGGCTTTGGGGAGCAGATCGGGCCCTGTACTGCTAGCTCCAGATGGTGAGTCTCTGGCTCCTTGGACCCATCAGACTGCCCATCACTGAGAAGCCTGCTCCTTGCTTTGCTTTAGCAGCCTGCATGGAGTGCTCTGCCATCCAACAGAGTCATTCACTGAGACAGGGCAGCCCCTGGCCTGGAGAGAGCTGCCTTTGGTAACAGGACATGCCTGTGATGTTAATGAGGTGCTGGGATAAGACAAGCTTAAGCCTGCTCTCCCCACCCCAGGAGGTGTCTGTGCCTCACCCCCAAGGCACAGAGCACAGCAAAAGCATTGGGGTCTGATCATTTAGCAGTTACATAATGGGTATGCTGGCTGCTGAGCACCCTTACGTGCTAAGGTGCTTCCCTTCGGCCATCTGCAGAAAGCCCTGGGGATGCAGTGGCATCTTGAGGGCAGAGTCATTCTGGTAGAGGTGTCCCTGCGCCAACCTGCTCTGCTCCCTGGTAGAACTCTCAGCCCTGAGCTAGCCACACAAGCTCCTCCTGCATTGCACGTGGTTAATCAGGTGCCTAAAGCACGGATTCTGTGAAGCCAGTGATGCACAGCCATGTCTGCACTGCCATTGCAAGCTGAGAGAGCAGCCATATCCCAGCCAGCCTACACTGAGCTCCTCTGCGTAACCGCAGCAGTGCAGATCTGGCAGGATGGACTACACCTAGCCAGGGTTCAATGTTCCCCACTCTGTGCAGAGTAAATATTACGTGCAGGCAGGCATGGCAGCATGTGCACCACCAATAGAAACACATGCTTCTGGCTGTGGGCACTCTGCTAATCAGCTGGATTGCATTTGAATTGCTCCTGGGTAGCCATCCAAGCACTCAGCTTACAGGGAACACTGCCAGGATCCCCGTAGGAGTTGTTTTTGGGAGGCGCTGCCAGCCCTTTCCTAATGTCACTTGAGCTAGCTGCAATCCAGCTGGATCGATGGGCGGGCCACAGTTCCATTCTCCCATAGTATAGACATATCATGAAGGGCAGCCACCAATAGAAAATGCTGCAGATGGAGCAGAGCTTAAACGAGGCACATAAAAACCACCCAGAATAGTTAACTGGTTAAATACCACTGGCTGAAGGCAGAGGGGACAGCTCCAGCCTGCAGCAGCTCCTCTGGTTGGGCTGGCATGAGGGGAAGGCTCCACTTAGCTGGTAAGCATACCAGTAAGGCATATGCTTACTGATTAATGGGTTAACTTTTAACATCTCTTAAACCCAGCTCTTCCAAGGTAGTTGGGTGCCTGACCAATTGGCTGGACGGAGGCACCTGCTGCTTGTGTTTCTCAGCTGTATACCCTCTCCTGAAATGTGGCATCTAAGACAGGGGCATCCTGACTCCAGGAAAATAAAAGCAATGTGCACTCATTGCATCATTGACTGGCACATGCAGCTGGGATGTGGAAAACCCTGATTCAAACCACTGCTCTGCCTGATTTTGAGCAGGGACTGGAAGTGCTGTCTCCCTCCTCATGGAGTGCCCTAAGCAATAGATGATTGGCTTCTCGCTCAGGCTCTCCTGCCGAAGCAGGACATTGTACAGCCAATGCGATACTTGGAGCTCTCCCAGCCCTGGGACTACAGGCAACACTCATCCTCTTGCTCTGTCCTCCCAGCCTGATCATGCTTAGTGGCACAGGACAATTTTCACACACTCTAAGGAACCATCCAGTACTCTATGGCTTTGCAAAGCCAAGCACAGAGGGGATGCTGGCTTGCCAGGGGGCTTTATGTGCTGTCACCATACCGACCATTGTTAGAGTTGGACTAACTGACCTGGTAGGCAGCTGTGTCCATCTGCAAGCTCTGTGATCCTGGGGAAACTGGAGCACTGAAAGGTAGAAGCCAGTGTGTTCAAACTTGAATACATACCAGGAGCACAAAAAGAGCAGGACTCAGACTTTTGCATCTGGATTTAAAAGCCTACGGCTACGCACCCAGGTCTGAAAATGTTGGCCTCAACGTGCTGGCCTTTTGTAAGTGCCGTGTTTGAACAATGTTACTCTTGACGAACTGAGCTGTGTTCACAGGCCTGGATGTGTTGACATTTTCATTTCTGTCTGGGAATACGGCAGTGTTAAACGGTCTGGAATGCTGGGCTGGCTGGGGAGCTCAGGGCCAGCTGCCAAACTCCAGCCTGCATGACTGCAGCCAGAGGGAGGTTGGGAGTATTTCAGCGCCTCCTCTCCCACTAGGCTTTATAAGCCCTCATCTTTGCACGGCTAACTTCTAAGGGGACTGGTTTTGGTTGGGGGGGGGGGGGGAGAGGGAGGACTGGCCTTACCATGAGAACTGAGGCAATTGCCTCAGGTGCTATACTGTGTGGGGGTGGTGGGAGAGGAGCACCATTAGGACCCAGAGTGTAGAAAAATTGTGTCTGGTGCTGGTGCACATGTATTCTCTGTACAGTACCATGAGAGGAGTAGAACAAGAAAAATGCAGAATTGAGACCTTTCAAAGTTTTGGCCCAAGCGAGGGGGCGTCATTTGAGCTCCCCGCCTCAGGTGCCAAAATGTTGTGGGCCAGCTCTGGGGGGTAGGGACAGAAGCAAAAAAAGTGCCCTTCGTAAATTTGCAACTCTGCGTGATCTCACCCAGCATGGCAAGCATGCCAACACAGCTAGGCACCTGTGTGCAAAGTTATCATTGGGAGAATCCATGTGAGACAACCACTCCTTGGGGAACCCTACGAGGGACAGCAGCCAGGACTAGGTCTACATTTGGACCTCAACGCAACCCCCAACAAGCTTTATGCTCCTGGTCCGTTCCTAGGAGAGGCCTAATCTGTCTGGGAGTCAAACACGCTTCTCCCCCTCAGCCCCATCTCCTTCTCAGGTCTCCCCAAGATACATCATCTCTGACATCCCACCCCCTTTGCTGAACCCTCTGTGGGGGCCCAGCTTTCGCTTTCTCCCTTCTGCAGTGCCCTCCACCATCCATCTGAGCTACGTGGAGCTCCAGTACACAAGGGGTTGAGCCAGTTCTCTCACCTGCAGCTAAGTATTGGAGCCAGTTATGTGAGAATGGTCCTGAGGTCTGGACTGTCCCCTCCCCCGTTCAGCACTGCTAATCCCAGCAATCCCTGCTGTCAGGGCTGATCAGGCTCTGAGTCAAAGACAGTCAGGTCAGCCTGTGACAAGCCTGAGACAAGGCCATGGTGAAGGTTAAGCTAGGTCAAAGGATAGGGCTGACATAGCCCTTTCTCCCATGGACCGTTTCAAGGCAACAAAGCATAGCGCTGAGCTGGCCAAAGCAGGTGGACTCCACATACCAGCTGAATGGCACATAGAGCGCAGCTGGCAGGATGCTTTGTGCGGCCATGACACAGTGACCCTTTGGGCCAGGTGGTTTTCTTACTGCACAT
Source organism: Pelodiscus sinensis (assembly GCF_052426305.1). NCBI lineage: Eukaryota > Metazoa > Chordata > Testudines > Trionychidae > Pelodiscus > Pelodiscus sinensis. The sequence goes on from NC_143085.1 coordinate 13,438,768, forward strand.
GCCTGTCGTTCAGTGGTACTCAAACTTCTTGGCCCACAGCTGATCCTGCTCAATGAAAACCTGTCCACAGACCACCAGCCAACCACCCATGATGACAAAAGAGGTGCAGAGAGGGGGTAAGGGTGCAGAGTCCAGCCAGGAGGCAGGGTGCAGGAGTGGGCTAAGGGTGGAGGTCTGAGTGGGAAGGAGAGTGCAGGAGCAGGATAGAGAGCCTGAGAGGTGGAGAGGGATTAGGAACATGGTACAGGCATAGGGTATCAAGGGAGTTAGGATATGTGAGGGGAAGGGATGCAGGGTCTAGGCATGAGGGAAATGGCGAGGTACTTACCTGGCTTCAGGCCTCCTGCTGTTCCCAGGCACCATCCCCTTTGCTCCCATTGGTCATGATTCTGACCAATGGGAGCAGCAGGGAAAACCTCCAGGTAAAAAGTTTCCTGCACTCCCTTTCCCCAGCCAGGGAAAGGGGGAGCAGCTGCATGTGAAGCCACTTCCTTCCCCAGCAAGCCAAATCCAGTCTGCAAGACTCCCCCTTCCCCCTCCCCAGGGGAAGTCGACACTGGTGCTCCCATAATGTGGGTGGGCACAGGCTCTCTGCTGCAGGGCAGAGCAAGCCCCGAGCCTGCAGCCTGCTTGCAAGATGGTTCAAGAACCCCTGCTGTAATTGAGGCGGTAGCATGTCAGATCTGGGATAGCATGGAACATTGTGGCTGTGTCTTGTCTTTTTCCTAAATGCAGCACCTTCCAAAGACAGATTAGAAAGGGGCACCTCATGGAGGAGCAGTCACACCATACTCCTCATAGAGGTTATTCACTGTAACAGAGCAGCTGGCCTGGAGAAACTGGCAAAAGATTCTCTGAGCCAGGGATAGCTTATAGCCTCATGGCAGTGCTGCTTGGCTTGGTTGTTGACTGTTGTAAGGGTCCAGAGGGCTGGACTCCAGGCTCAGCTACATGAACATCATGTCCTCCCTCCCAGAGGAAGCTCTAGAGAGGCACAGCCTTCTACACTCTGCATGCCCAGGAACACATCACCGTGGTCACATTAGGATTGGCTGGACCCCAGTATGGAAGAAAGAGTGATTCAGGTAACAGAGAATATGACTCAAAGAGCTGTAAAGGATCTGGACAATAATTGGTTCCACATGCTTTGATCGTACTGGAGGGTAAATCCATTTTGGGATGAAGTAATTCATGAATTAAATGTGTTTTCGAAACTGGAAGCCCCTAAAGATTCATTTTGTGACACCAGATTTTCAAGAACTTGCCAGTCTGAACGGACCATATAAAAATGCTCTTTTGAGAGCAAAAGCTGTTGCGAAAAGGATGCTGCCACTACATAATGGAGCTTGACTGTCACAGATGGGTGTCAAGGCCAAGCAAACTGACCAATTTAGAAACACATTTGTGATAAGCCAGAGGAGTTGTTTATCCTTTCTACATACGTAATGCTGCCACCATTGCAATATTAACACCCCGCTCAGGGGGTCACACCTAGGGTCACCAGCTCTCCCAGACCAGACATAACACATGCCATCACCTCCAGTGGTCCAATCCGGGAGAACCAGCAACCTAGTCACAGCTAGAGGACCAGAGTCCCCAGGCCAGTGGTGGGACCCCAAGTGGCAGCAGAGCCCCCAGGGTCAGTGGCCTGGATCCCAGGGATAGCAAGCTGCAGAGCCTGTGGGCACAGCAGGCCTCCAGGGGGTAGCAAAGCTGGAAGAAGATCCACTCAGAGGCTAGAACCTGGGGCTGGCAGAGCCAGCAGTGGGACTGGCCCCTGGGTGCAGGGAAGCCAGCTACAAAACCTGGAGGGTGCTATCGCACCCCCTGCATCCCTATTTGCCACACCTAAGAGCAAAGGTGTAACACACAGCTATATTTATGTTAAAGCATTCGTGCTGTTAGTATATAACATTCTCATCCCTTACCCTTTAAAGAGAAATTATGTACAAGTGCATGTGTGTGTGTGTGTGGGGGGGGGGGGTTAATAAATGTTGCATTTAAGGGTGGATGGGGGAGTTACAGTAATGCAATTATAAAGTAAGTGTGTGATGTAACTTATACCTTATCTCATCTCCATTCCCTTTTAAATCATAATCTCAGAAAGCAACATCAGAGCAATATAATGGATTATCAAAAGGCACTGCTTTCACATGGTGATCTTAGGGTTACAAGTATTCAAATTAGATTAATCAGAACTTTAGGGGAATTCAGTTTAATTCAGGCCAAAAACATCAAAAGAGGCAGTTTGTTGGACTAGGCAGGTCTATGCTCTGCTCTGGCAGCAGGAGACTATGGAATTAATTATGTTACAGATTGGTTGGACTACTTATGTTTTAGAGATAAGTCAGGAACCAGCTAAATTACTAGTTAGGTGGCCTGCTAAGAAAACCACATAATGGAATAGTTGAGTCATGGGAGTAAATTGGCATAACATCCAACATTAATCAGAATTCAAATGCAATATTTTTCTAATTTAAAGCCCTCTAGGATCTGAGTCATCTTTGGTCACATGATCCATTTTTATCCTAGGAAGAAGAGTGATTATAATGGCCAAGAATATTAATCTCATGAAATGTGTCTAACCATGAACCTTAGGTTTCCTACCATGTTTATTCAAAATAACTTAAGTAAATGTTATTGTGCTACAGCAAATTATGGCATATGATATGGCTGTCTATACATGAAGTAATAAGAATTAGAACAATTACTACAGTATTAAAAACTGAAAGAAGCCATTCCTGTTTTCACCCCACATACTCTTTGTTTCACTCCAGAAATGGGCTCATTTCAGAAGAGATGAGAGCAACAGTCTGGGTAGGTTTAGACTGCGAGGATCTATCAGAAGAGGCCTAGACTGGGCCAAATTTTGGAAAAAAAACCCTCTTTCAACAGCCCCCTTCTTCCTCACGGAACGAAGAATACAGGGGCTTCTGAAAGAGCGCATTTGGTCTTCCCCCACAAAAAAGCGAACACATACCCCGGATGCAGTGGAGCACCCCTGCAGTCTAGTTGTACTCTGTGAATCCCAAATACCAATTATCTGGTGCATACAGAAATGGCAACAAGCTCTTGTGCTAAATGGTGGAATTTAGAGCAACAAATATAAGGAGTCTGTTGGTCAGTGCTTAAAAAAAATATTCTTGGAAGAGATTGTTCATAAGCAGAAGATTGGATCATAATCATTCCTTTTTGCCTGAACATCTATAGCTTGGGATGTCAGAGGAGTAAGTGATTTAGGAGCCCAACACCCACAAAAGTCAACAGGAGACTAGTGTCTAATTCCCCTAAGATGCTTTTAAAAATCTCTGTCTAAAAATAACATGTGTCAGGATGGTGGGGGTCGGGCGGGGGAGGGAGAAGAAACTTGATAGTTGGACCATATAACTAAACTTCTCTTAAGGACGTGACACACATAGAGGCAAGAGCCCACTGTTTGGTTGGAAGCCTGTACTTATGTGCTGACTAGGTTGGGTTGTTTTGTTTTTCCTGAGATTTGAACCTGACTTCATGAGAACAGATCTGACCAGCAGATACAACCATGTTAAAAAAGGAGAGCATGGCCCATGACTTGGACACACACGTTCTGGTGGAGGAAGTGACAGGAGCCATCAACTCAAACGGAGCAGTAGATACTGAAGAGATAACCCCAGTGGACAGACAAAGGGAACACTGTTGTCAGAGAATGGTCTCTCATACATAAACAGCAAGGCAAAGCCAAGGCACACGCTGGTAAAGCAGGAACCGCTCACTGATACTCAGTAATGGTCCATTGCAATAGAGCTATTTCTGTTACAATAAAAGACTAATGGAGAGTTGGTCATTTTCTCTGGTGGGAATGGATGCTGTGACAGGACAGCAAAGAAGTATACAGAGGGTTTGTTCTAGAACTCCCTGAAGTCAATGGAAACTTTGATGGGTGCAGGCTGGGCCCTATAGAGTCAAACCTGGAATATTAATAAGAGTTAAGGGTGCTCAGCATCACACAGAATCAGGCCCTTACTGTGTTCTTCAGCCAAGCCAAAAGCAACATATCTATAAAGCCAGAGATTACAAAAGGCTGGCTGTGGTTCTATGGATAAACTAAGGTGCAGCTAACAATTTGCTTTATTCATGAATTCTCTTTGACTAATGGTCAGTCATCCAGCTTTGGATTGTCTGGCCTCTTCCCATCTGGGAGATGTTTTATTTTTCAATTATGTAATTTGCAAAAAGTCAAAAAGCCTGGGAGACTTAAGGTCTTTAGGAAGGAGTCAGCAGAGCATGATCTGAGGAATAAAGGTGCTATGTGAGGACCCTGTGGAGGAGCCACATCCAGAAGAGGCCCAAGGAAGCGTGGCGGGGAAGGGGGAAAGTCACCTGTGATCTGATCCGGGCGAGTAATCCCAGGGTTCTGTCATCAAAAATAGCCTAGATTGCCTTGGCTGAAAAAACAGAGTTCTCATGTATTTATTTCAAAGTCCCCAGAGACTGGGACATGATCCACAGTCAACATAACCAGTTAGCCATTTTCCACTTGCTTTTCAAGTCCTCAGATTTGCAGAAGGCAGCTCCAAAGGCTTCAGAAAACTCAGGACCAAAGTGCACTTAGCTCTAACACTATTCAGTAAATACAAAGCTTGAAGGTCCAGAGATGTGTCCCATTTCTCAGCGGACAGTAACTCACAAGCAGAGGTTACAGCTGTTATATTATTGGGAGACAGATCATACATATTTAGATACATCTCTCATATTAAAGCATTACAATGACAAGTGGAAAAACACCCTTTTATGCTATTTTCTGAACTTTTCCCAAGAAAGAAGTAGGGACGTTAAATATCAGTTAATTGAATAGTCGAGTAACCTGGTGAATTCTTATCGGTTAGTCGCCTATTCTATAGTCCCCGGGGGCAGGACTAGCAGCAGTGTGGGGTGCCAGGAGGGAGCTAGTCTGAGGGGAGCACGTTTAAAAAGCAACTTAGTTTAAAAAGTCGAATTAAGCTACGCACCTTCAGCTACATCAACTGCATAGCTTAAGTCGAAATAGCTTAATTCGGCTTTTGGCACTGTCTACACAGCAGGAAGTTGAAGGAAGAATACTCTTCCTTCGACTTCTCTTACTCCTCATGAAATGAGGGTTACAGGAGTCAGAATAAGAAGTCCTCCAGTTCGACATTATTTTGAAATAAAGGCTTGTTGTGTAGACGCACACTATGTTATTTCAGAATAATGTCAGTTATTCCAAAATAACGCTGCTGTGTAGACATACCCCAGGAAATTAAGGAACACGTAGTACATCACCTTCTTTGAATCACCCAAGTATCAAGTGAAAAGCACTAATAATCTTTAAAAGCTCATTAGCCAAGAAGAAAAGTAGCATTTTAAAAAACTCTGGCTAATCCTAAACATGCTTATTTCATTCACACATTCCTCTGAAAAAAGCAACTGAACAACTTGGTTTTTTGGAACCAGTTCCAGAGCTAACTACAACACCATTCCGTGTCATCCCAAGTAACTATGACATCACTTCCTCGCTCAGATTTGGCCTCATTCCAATGTTCTTCCATGGTTAACCTTGGTGCTGAAGTTCTAGCAAAGTGTCTTCTCTTTATGTTTGCACAATAATCTTTAAAAAGAGGGCTAATGCAATTTTCTTCTTTTGTTAATAAACACTGCAAAGTAATGTTAAAAAAAAAAAAGAGTGGTCTTCTATTCTAGTCGCAGTGCTGGAGGTAGGTAGCAAGGTTTCAGAGGTATGAAGTTAAAAAGAATGAAGACATTCTTGTGCTTTGAAAGGATACATAGTTATGTGGCCAAAAATGTAATTTCATAGGAAGTGTAAGAGTCTAATGAAAGTGATAAGAGGTAAAAAGTGTAGCAAGAACTTCAGAGAAGGTTCATCCTTCACGATGGCCAGAAAAAGTTGTGTCATCTTAGTCTGACAGAGGACTACACAAAGATAAATGACAGTGGAGGACACACACAGTTCTCTTGCAGAGACTCCTGGATCCATGAGCCCTGGCACCCAGCGATCGCGGTAGCAGTCCAGAATGTCCTGAAATTGGAAGCACAGCCAATGGGCAGGACTGGGTTAATCTCCCATTTCTCAGAATCTACCACAGTTCCACGAGCAAGGGTGGCCCATGAGTCGAGCCAGTACTACTAACCCCAGCTGTTCAAAAGCAGTTCATGACCCAGACCTCCCTCCTCCCCCCGCAAGAGTCACTGGCTTAAAAATAGTAAGATTGTAAAAATTAATAAGTTAGGGTTCTTTTCATTTGCCTTCTGGTTTCTGAACACATTTAAGAGTCACATTTTAGAGCTTTTCTCTGCAAAAATGAAGATCAGAATAGCAGCTTATTTTTCTTAATGAAAGCTGAACGTCACACATGACTGCAAGAGCTGGTGTTTTGAGGAAGCTGCCAGATAGCACAAGACTCATGATAAAAGTCAGAAGAACTGGCAACACTGTCTCCCACAATGCAACATGAACCAGAACAGCCGCTGGGGTTCCAGCTACTGAAACCTTCAGATGTTGCGTGAAATAAACAGGCTCCAGAGGGTACAACCTGTGTGGAGCGATCCCTGGCAGGGGAGGGCTGTCTCAGTTCTCTGCAGTGAAGGGAGATCAAAAAAGGAGAAAGTCTTTGAAGGCTTCCCTATGCCCTGAGACACAGCTCAGGCTGTATAGTCCCCACTGAGAGAGGCATACTGTGTCATCCCCTGCTTCAAATACCCCATTGGCCCCTGGTTGCTTTCCAGATCCAGCTTAGCTTCTTGTCCTAGCCTTCCAGGCTCTGCTACCTTTACCCTATCTCCAGGGGTCCCTCCCCTCCCTCTCCACCTTTCTACTCTCTCCCTCTGAAGATGGGGTTTTGGATTCTGGCACCAGGCTTGAGGGTTTCCCAGCTGGATGGAGAATGGGGCAGGCGAGAAACCAAATAAGGACAAAAATCTCTCCTTGGCATTGACAGTCCTTTGGCCTGAGCAACAGCCCTAATCATTGCTCCTCAGCCACTCACCTGGTTTGTTCTAGCCCATCCCCCTCGCATCTTTCCGTGCTGCCCACAGCATCTCGACGGCACTCCACACAGACCTGCCTTTCTTTCTGCAGCTGGCTGCTCCACAAGTGCAGGCGGCAGGCAGCTCCCACCTGCTTCAGGCGGAAATAGACGCAGTAGCTGGAAAGGGAGAGGGGAGACTTAGTCTGGATGCCAGCACTCCCCTCTGCAATAGGTTTCTGCCCCAGAAGGGCAGGGGTGGCCAGTGGAAGAAGAGAGGTTTGCATTTGTGGGGGAAATGTTCTGTTTGCTTAGGCTATGTCTATACTGCACCTGTTTTGCGCAAGAAATATGCAAATGAGGCTAAGCATGGAATATTGCTGTGCCTCATTTGCATAATTAATTAGCACCTTCCCCCTTGCTTTATGCACAAGAGGCTTTTGCGCAAAACTCCCTCTTGCACAAGAGCCATTCTTCTGCTTTTTATTTTTGCAACTAGGGGTGGGGAGGAGTGTTGCAGCCTGCTCTGTGCTGCCAAGTCAACGGCATGCATGTTCCTTAACTGCAACCAGGCATGGTCCAGATCCAGCCTCCAGCCAAGGAGATTGACTGGAGAATTACTTGCCAATGTCATCATTGCTCCATTAGCTAATCCAGAGGTTACCAGGTTCAGGGCTGGTGTAGGCAGCAGGTAGGAAAGCCTCAGGAAGCCAGAGGACCTGCCTCAACAGCTTACAAGTCAATGCCATGCCAAAGCCCGGGGCAGTTAATTAAAGAGCGGCAATGCAGCAAAGGGGAAAATGGGAAACACTAGACTTGACCCTGACTAATCAGATTACATCACTGCAGACCTCCACTGCCTCTCTAGTGAGGCAGACCCTTCTGATCAGGTAACACACCGAAATGCGGGGGAGACTCAATTAGGGAGGATATAAAGGGCCAATAGTAGCCCGACACCTTCATGGAAATGAAATGGATGGTGCTCCCAAGGGCTCAGAAGGGAAGAATGAAGGCTATACCTGTTTGCAGGGATCCAGGGAGTAGACAGGTTAGATTAGCTCTCCTAGCTCTACTGCACAGAATCATAGAAATGTAGGACTGGAAGGGACCTTGAGATGTTAGCTAATCCATAGCCCTCTCTGTGGAAACCTAGACTGTTCCTCATAGGTGTTTGTCTAACCTGTTTTTAAGAAATCGCCATTGACAGGGATTCCACAAACTTCAGAAACCTGCTTCAGTAATTCTGTTTTTCCCTAATATCTAACCTAAAGTTTCCTTTACTGTTGATTAAGCCTGTTATTTTGCCCTACCTTCCCTCGATATGAAGAGCTCTGGCCCCTTTATAAAACAGCTTTTACATATTTGAAGACCTATCATTCCCCTCCTCCCCCCTTCACTGTTTTTCTTCAAGACTGAACATTCCCCCAAGTGCTTAACCTTTTATGCTTTATTTCTGTTCTGCTCCAGACTCAGTAGAAACAGGGATGGAGATTTGTGCAACCTCTTTCACCAACATTTCTCACTTGGGTACCTAAAGTTAGGCTTCCACAGCCATCATCTTTACCTACCGATGATGCAGCCTGGTTTTCAGAAACACTGAGGACTTGCCACTCTCCCAGACTGCACTGGAGGCTGTTGGGAGGTCAGAGCCTCTGAAACAGGCCGCTAACTGAACTGTGCAATGCCTCAGTTTAGCAAAGCATTGAAACAGAAAGGACTTTAACACATGCTGAGGTGGACTGGACCCAAACATGAGTCTAGATGCCTCACTTGAGGCACCGAGAGGGAGACCGCAACACCCCTCCCCTCCAAACTGGGCGCATGCGATGCCTCTGAAGACACCCCTTGGCACAGAGTGTCATTCCTTTTAATGGCAGGAGGATTCCCACAGCTCTATTTCACTCCCGGCACCTCAAAGAAAGGTCCCTCATTTAACTCCATCATGTCTGTGGGAGCCCGAACATAGCTCAGCTAATGGCCCCACTGGAATCACAGAAGTCAGATACCTACTAACTAGATCATGCAGTCCCTCTCCCAGAGGACAATACAGGATTGGTGCTTATGGCACATTTAACAGTGCTGGAACAGTGTAATTTTAAATGTGTCTGAGAAGAGCCCAGATACAATTCTGATTTCCCAAGAGTATCTGGGGAGGCTTTCAGGGTCAGTCACTGTCTTATACTTTCCACACCAGACGGTGGCATGTATTCTGCAGGTCTCCTAAGATTCAGGCTGAGCTGAGTTAGAGTGATTCTTTCTGCCACAAGCACTGCTGAGAAGGGACAGCATGCTCCACGAGCCCTTCAACAATGCACACCGCTTACCTTGGCTGCTTTTCCTTCGCCAGCATGTGAGGTCTTCTCCAAGGGTCCTTAAAGTCCCTTTTAAAGGAATCTGGCAAAATCTTAGCCACCGCTGTCAAAAGAACAAAGGATAAAAAAACCCACAACACCCAGCAGAAGGGTTCAGTCACAGAGACCGAGCTAAAAGAGCACAGAAAGTGAATTAGGAGGGGCATGGCCCATGTGTGGACACAGGTTTGGTGACTGATCTCAGGCTCTGGGAAAAGCGTGGGCCCCTGACCAGGGGGGAAAGGAATAACACAAACTGCAAACAGTGATTTTAATGTGACCATGCACGCAAAAGTTCTAGAACTACTGCTGGTCATCCCATTGCTGCAGGACGGTCCCAGCCATCAGAACTGGTCTCCTTTCACCAGAAGCGGCATTCCACAGTGTGCAGGGAAGGATCAAGGGGAATTTGGTGCATGAGGAGTGCCAGGGCCTAGGCGAGGAGGTGCCCCTGTCCATGATGGCTGTCGTCCTCTTACAGTACCATGTGGGCCCTATTAGTGCATAAACTGCCCCATGGGGCACAGCAGAGGGCCCAAGAGCTGGAGTGCTGTGGCATCCACAACCAGAGCACGCGGCATGAGCTGGATGCCCCTCGAGGAGGTAGGCCGTGGAGAAGAGGAGTGTGAGATGAAACAGTAGGGGGGAGTCCCTTTAAGCAGGAGTCTTAGCTAGCCTTAGGAAGCAGCTACAGGAAGTGACTGTAGCTTCCAGGGGCTTTAAATGTGATTCAGGCTCCAATCAGTGTGGATGCTACTTCAATATAATTCTGTGCTATTTAGATGCTGCCTTGTAGTGTGGATGTGCTATTTCAAAAGAGTTATTTTGGGAGTTATTTCAAAATAATTTCCCAGTGTAGATATAGCCTGGGTGACCCTAGGCAAGACACCTGTCTCTCTGCCTCTGTTCCCCATCCCTGACCGCACAGGCCTGCCTCACAGAGGGACTGCAAGGAAAGGCACAGACAAGCCTATGAGGCATTCAGATATGGACCATTAAAGTACACGCAATAAGACATCTTCAGCTTTTTAAAGTGCAGCACAGGAAAATGAGCCACACGGGTTGAGTTTCTCATGGTCTTCTAGAGAATGAAAATAAGGTGAACTGTGTGGATACCAGCAGGTTGTCAGTACCTGTGGACCCCTCTGAGCTACCTAACTACCCAAGCTACAACTGCGGCCAAAGTCAGGGAATCTGGTGATTGCATCATTTCAATGAGAAGTGAAGAAGGGAGCTAAATTAAATGGAGCTGTTTAAAGGGGAGGCGGTGTTCCCTAATGGATAGAGCTCTGTATTGAGAACAGGACTAATCTTCTGGGTGACCATAAACAAGTAATTCCATCACTTTGTGCCTCCATTTTTTCATCTGTAAAATGGGGATAAAGTACTGACCTTATTTGTAAAGCACTTTGAAACCTACTAATACAAAGTGCTATAGAAGAGCTAGATATTATTAATTACTACTAATATTGGGGCTAAAGCATTGTTATTCAGTTAGAAGGAACACAACTAAGGATCTATACCCTACATATTGGAACTACCGTAACCACACTGGAGACCTAATTTGCTGTGTTGTCGTCAAGTGTTGTGACTCATTTGTAATTCCCAGTCCAGGTGAGGCATCCTATCGTTTTTCCAGTTTCATTATAACCCAGTTTCATTATAACCCAGTTTACTATGTGCAATGGGCAGGCAATGTGTGTTTAACCTGCATACTAACGGGGACCATTTTCTGCTCAACTTTAAAACCGATGTCCTCTTACAACTGAGCCTTGTTTATACTTATCTAGAGATCGATCAAAGAATCATAGAATACTAGGACTGGAAGGACCTCGAGAGGTCATTGAGTCCAGTCCCCTGCTCTGATGGCAGGGCCAAATACCGTCTAGACCATCCAAGACAGACATTTATCTAACCTACTCTTAAATATCTCCAGAGATGGGGATTCCACAATCTCCCTGGGCAATTTATTCCAGTATTTGACCACCCTGACAGTTAGGAACTTTTTCCTAACATCCAACCTAAACCTCCCTTGCTGCAGTTTAAGCCCATTGCTTCTTGTTCTATCCCGAGAGGCCAAGATGAACAAGTTTTCTCCCTCCTCCTTATGACACCCTTTTAGATACCTGAAAACTGCTATCATGACCCCTCTCAATCTTCTCTTTTCTAAACTAAACAAACTCAATTCTTTCAGCCTTCCCTCATAGGTCATGTTCTCTAGACCTTTAATCATTCTTGTTGCTCTTCTCTGGACCCTCTCCAATTTCTCCACATCTTTCTTGAAATGCGGTGCCCAGAACCGGACACAATACTCCAACTGAGGCCTAACCAGCGCATAGTAGAGTGGAAGAATGACTTCTCGTGTCTTGCTCACAACACACCTGTTAATGCATCCCAGAATCATGTTTGCTTTTTTTGCAACAACATTACACTGCTGACTCATTCAGCTTGTGGTCCACTATAACCCCTAGATCCCTTTCTGCTGTACTCTTTCCTAGATAGTCGTTTCCCATTCTGTATGTGTGAAACTGATTGTTCCTTCCTAAGTGGAGCACTTGGTATTTGTCTTTATTAAATTTCATCCTGTTTACCTCAGACCGTTTCTCCGATTTGTCCAGATCGTTTTGAATTATCCTCCAGAGCAGTCACCACCCCTCCCAGCTTGGTATCATCTGCAAACTTAAGCGAACTTTCTATGCCAATATATAAATCCTAGATGAAGATATTGAACAGAGCTGGTCCCAAAACAGACCGCTGCGGAGCTCCACTAGTTATACCTTTCCAGCAGAATTGTGAACCATTAATAACTACTCTCTGAGTATGGTTATCCAGCCAGTTATGCATCCAATTTATAGTAGCCCCATCTAAGTTGTGTTTGCCTAGTTTATTGATAAGAATAGCATGCGAGACCGTATCAAATGCCTTACTAAAGTCTAGGTATACCACATCCACCGCTTCTTCCTTGTCCACAAGACTCGTTATCCTATCAAAGAAAGCTATAAGATTGGTTTGACATGATTTATTCTTTACAAATCCATGCTGGCTGGATCATCCAGCATTTGATTTAGCAGATCTAGTAAAGACCAACTAAATCAAATACTGATGGTGTCCCCCAACATCTCTGGCACTCCACTGGGTCGGGAGGAGTAAGGGCAGTTGATGGGGAAAGAGTTTCTCCCATTGACTACAACAGTGGAGCCACCACAGAAATTTGATGTATGATACATCGACCCCAGCAATACTATTCTCATAGCTGAAGTTGCAGATCTTAAAAAACGAATCTCCCCCCCTTGTAAATCTGCCCTTAAACTCTTTGTTGTAATTACAGGGATAGTGCTGGGATTGCGCAGAGCAAAGCAGCTCCTGTTACATCCGAGCTGCGCCGAACCCCACAACTGACACTGGATCATGGGTGTATTCTAACACATGCAGACGATGGCAGAAACATTTCCGTAAATGCTTCACTTTACCTTTAGCTGTGTCACACGCTGGGCTCTCCCCAAAGCACCCTCTCCGTTGCTTGAGGTCTGGACAGGGGGTCCCTCCATTTCTGGGTGGGACTGTGACTTGCCGAGTTCTCTCTTTGTTACCAACTCCACACAGGGAGCTGCACTCACTCCAAGGGCCCCAGGAACCCATCATGCAGTGGATGGCTGCTAGAAGATATGAGAAAAGACGTGGAGAGGGGATGGAGAATGATTGAGAATCAGATGGAGGGAAAGTGAGAGGTATGAAATAGGTACAGATTGAACACAGAAGAGAATGAGTCACAGATGAGGAGAACACGAGAGAGCAGAATGAAGGAGTGGGTGAAAGAGGAACAAAAAGGGAGAAAAAAAACCCAAGAGGAATCAGTAGGACTGTAAAAGCCTACACTGATCACGTCCCTTCCCCTGTCTAACAGAAAGTAAGAGCTTCCTAGCAGCGCACTCAATTGTCAACTCATTTCTGAGTCAGTAGCGTACAGAGAGGCAGCAATAAAACCCCGAGGATTTAGAGGAGGCCCCATGAACCAGGAACCCAGTTGATCAATAAGCCTTCTCCACTGCCAAAACAGCCCTTCTTTCTTTCCTTCTGACTTACTGCCTCTCTCCCACTCCCTAGGACTGTTCCCACCACACTCAGCTCTCTGGCCAAAGCGTCCCATCCTGTCGCACATGGTGTGTAACCTTTCCGAGCAGATACCCCTCTCCTTGGAGCTCCCAGCAGCGTGAAATAGAAACTCTGGAAAGGTTTGCCTCTTAGTGGGGCTTGCAAGAAACTTCAATCCCATGGCCTGTCAATAATAGCACTATTCAGCCAGGCGAGCATGTGACCTGTCAGCTGTACCAAGCATGGCAGAGACTGCAGGAGAAGCAGAAATCCTGAGAAGTCACACACAATGCAGCAAGGCCCAGGGGCAGTCATCAGTAAACACAATGCACGCACACATGCCTCCTAAATTCAAATCTACCATGCAATTGGAGGGGACGGGAAGGGCTTAAAAACAAACAAACAAAAAAACCCCACAATGTTACCAGCTCTCATGAGTTTTACCCTTAAGTCTCATATCTGGCGCTTTTCTGAAAGCTCCAGCACCTGGGAGTCCTATGATAGGAGAATAGCAGTTTAAAAAAAAAGTCTACATCTAACCCTCATGGCCACAGAGGAAAAGCTTGAAAACCTGACCCTGGGAGGACATAATGCCAAGGGCACATAAAAAGAACCCAAAAGGTATTATCAAATAAATCTCATTTCGTGGGGGTGCGAAAGGTTGGGATACTCAGGGTTAGGGGCCCTGATTTTAAGAAGAGGTAATAGACCTAACTTAGTTCAGCATTATTTCCATGTTTCTTGTGAATGCAGCTGCATTATACTGGTATAAACTATGGGGGTTGAATCAAGCTCTGCATTTGCAGTTGCATCTAATTCTCTGCAGGCGTAAGTGGGCACAGCACAACGCTCCACTGATTTCTGTTCATTTGTGACCACTTACAAATTCCCTGCTGGTGTCTCCCAATCTGCAGAAACACCAAATTAAGTAAATGTGGTTGACTGGGGTGTTCCAGCCAACATGCAGCATGAGACTGATACAGCAGCAGATAAAAAGACAAAACAAGGTTCATGTTACTAACTGTATCTCCTGCTGTCAAAATCATTCCTGATAGCGCTTAGGCAGACATTCAATTACAACCTTATGTTCCCAAATGTTAGTGAGGACAATGTATCCCACAATAATCCAATGAAGTGTTAGCTGCAACATCAAACATTGAAGAAGAGAGGTAGGTAGGCCTCAGAGGGCTCTGTGGCTCAGCCAATCCCTTGTGTTTAATAAAAGGAACAGTGCAAAGAGTAATCTGCATAGATGTAGAAATGAGGCAACAAATGGGTAACTCAAGTCATTCACATTCCCTCTGATTCAAACGAGATGCAAGGAAAACAGACCACATTCCCAATCCTGCCGTACTAGTTCAGATCAACTCTAATCCTATAGATTCATTCATTTGTGACAAGCCAAGATAAGGGCAGCTGCATAATGAGACATTAGAAAAATATCCTTATTATAGAGCAAGAATCCAAACCTCTCTTCCCCTCCCCCCCTTTTCACTGACATTTTCAACCAATGCCCTGGACTGTAATTTTGGAACAGTCTCTCCTTTTGGATTCAGCTCCCGGATTTTGCTTTGCATCCAGAACGGAGCTGGAGGTGTAATTCCCAGCTTGTGGAGATATACCCACGCTAGCTCGGACTGAGCTAATGTGCTAAAATTAGAAAGCTAACACCAATGTCTGCAAGTTACAGCTCCAGTGTATTCTCAGCAGGAGGCCACCTGTAGAAATGCTGGACTAGCAACGGGCAGTGCTGTAAGTGTAATAAATTATGCTTAGTTGTTGGAGGCCAACAACATGCTCAGTGCTTTGCAACACTAACAAAGACACACCCTGAATCTCAGAGGCAGCCCTGGAGAAAGCAAGACTCACTGGGACGTTCAGAGAAGGGAGACTTTCAAAAGAAGCCTAATTTTTTAGACTAAAATTCCCCTTAGATTTTTATACCCTTTACTGCATTAGCTCAAAACTCTGGGGCTGTTAATGTCCAAGGATTTGAAGAGGGAAATCCCTCCCCCAGTAATTCACAATTCTCCCCAGAACCACCATTCACAGAGACTCCAGCAGGAATAGTGTTTCCACAAAGCCAGGGAAAGGGCTGGGGCAGGACTGATCACATACAACAGCAAAGTGGTCTATTATCCAGGTGAAGCCAGCAGCTAAACCAGCACCACGGCCATCGGGTCAGCTCAGTTCAGATGGCCCATGGGAACGGCAACTGCTCTTGGGCAGGACAGGATTAGCGAGAGCTCATTTCTCCATCAAGCTCTGGGACACCTGAATGCTCCTATCCTGGAGTGCCATGTTCATGAGATTTGGCCATTTTACACCTTGCGGAATCCTCACAGCTCATTTCTGTGCCTGGACAGAAGCAGAGGGATCATCACCTGAAAGCAGGTGAGAGAAAAGGGAGACTCAACTGAGGCAGAGTCCACTGGGAACAGGTTAGGCCACTAAAATGGGCTATGCTCTCAGCAAAGAGTATTGTGAAAGTCAAGTGAACCAGGCACTCCAGAGGCACAAGAATTCTCCACCTGCGTGTTTCTTCTAGGGATATTAAATATTGGTTAATTGAATAGTCAAGTAACCTCATGAATTCTAATCAGCTACTAACTATTCTATAGTCTCCAGGGGTGGGGCCGGCAGCCAGTGTGCGCTGGCCCCATTCCTGAGGAGCCGCCGGCAACCCCGTGCTGCTGCCTTTGTATCAGTGGCAACAGCAACCAGGGTGCTAGGAGGGAGCTGGTCCATGAGGGGAGCCAGTTTAAAAACCAGCTCCCCTTGAGGACCAGCTACCTGTTGCCCTGTGGTGCTGCCTCTGCTAAAGAGACAGCAGCTTAGGGTGGCAGCAACCCCTGTCTAGTGGAGCCCACCCAGCTCCTAATACACTTTAAATGCAGAACTGCAACAGGGTTAGGTCCCAGACCCATCACAAGCCAGGACTGAGCTGGGCTGCTGGCCAGCCTCCTAAAAAATTTACTGGCAAGGGAAGGGCAGGGAAAATGTTTGTAGTCTATAGCATTAAGCTATAAGCTTTTGTTTACTGGTTGATCGACTACACTATTACATACCTAGTTTCTTCCAGGGGTAGGAGCCAAATCCTGTTACTATCTTATCTAGTTGTGTGGAAAAAAGCATCCCCTCATGCCCTCCAGTAGTACAATCAGGGTCTGTGGGTGGGGAAGCACAAAAGTGTCCTGTTCCTCCCCCCCCTCCCATTTCACATGAGGCTCCCCTTTCAGGGAAGCCCAGGGCCACTTCAAAAATTATTGCCCACCCACCTGGCCTAGGAGCACATTGCGGATTTGCACCAAGCAGGACTGGACAGCTTGCTACTTCTCCAGCCCTAGAATGCAGGCAGCACAACAAAAGCAAAAGAGCTGCTGGAAGTTACTAAAGGGCTTTGGTCTCAGACTGCTCCAAACCCCAACACAGAGGTCCATGGCATGCAACAACTGGTAACAAAACTGATTTCTATGGGTTTTAATATCACACGAGTTGAGTGCTTGTGAAAGTTCAGGACTAGAGTTGGGTACAGTTCAGAGCTTGTGAGTGCTGTCCTCCCCCCCCCCCCAAAAAAAAACCCCACCACACATGCACAGCTTCATCACAGCTCATATGCAGGACCCATAGCTGTTCCAGTCCTGGACTCCCACACACAGTTTTGCCAAGGCAGCAAACTCACAAATCACAGAATCTGGGCAGCTCCCAGCAGGTGGGAAGGGTTCCAACTGCTTCGTGCAACACCCCTTGCAGGCCACTGAGGTGGGAGTGCAAAGAGGCCCCATAGGCCCCCAGCTGCCACAGATGGTAGGAGGACCCCAAAGCTCCCAGCCACCTACAGCTACTCAGTCCCTTCTCATTTTATCATAGATATTTTTAGTAAAATCAGGGGCAGGTCATCAGGCTTCTGTGACTTTTCCTGATTGCCTCTGACTTGTCTGTGACTTTTACTAAAAATGGCCATGACAAAAATCTTAGCCTTACTCATGGCTCACAAACAAGTCCCTGCTGTTGTAGCCCAATGAAGCTGATCAAAAATTTTCCAGAGCAACAGTTTTCTGTTGGAAAAGGCTGATGTGACCAAGCCCCAGTGTTTCATGGAAATCTATTCTTTAGCCAAAGATTTTGGTGAAAAAAAAATGAAATACTTAGTTTCAGTTAAAATCAAAACCAAGTGCTTTGACCTATCATTTGGACTTTTATAGCATGTTAAGTGGAAATAAAGCACTAGACTGGATGGAATTGGGATGACTCACTGCTGAATTAAAGCAGCAGCTAACAACTCTTTTAAGAGTGGGTTTGGTTTTTTTCAATCAGTAGCACAGGAACAACTCAGATGGGACAGGAAAGCATCTGACCAGGAGCCCCTGCCATTCTCCAGGCTCTGCACCTTTCCTGGGTCTGCTGGGGAGAGAGGTGAAGAAGAGTCTTAGCCAAGAACTGCAGACAGAGGGAGTTCCATGTGCGGAAAGAAGGAGCCAGTGAGACAGCAGGTACATCTGCTGGGATTACACTCCCCAGCTCAGGTGTACAGGCCAGCTAGCTCTGCTCCAACTAATGCACCGAAACAGCAGCATGGCTGTGGCGCCCAAGTCTGCACCTGGGAATCTATTGGTTTGGGTGGCCCAAGATGTCACCCATGCTGCCATGGCCACACTGCTGTTTTTAGCATGCTAACTTTGAGCAGAACTAGCAAGCCTCAAACCACACTGAGAAGCGCCCTCCCAGCTGCAGTGCGGACGTACCCAAAGGAGGACATTAAGACACAGACCGAAAAGGAAAGCAGTGATTGTTGGAGGGCAGACACTTATTTTCCTATTGCACCATGTAAAAGTATGCAAGATGGAGTTAGTTTCCAGCTATTCTGAGTCCAGAGTCCATTTACTATGAGGCTGTGAGCCCTCTACTCAGCATCTTTTTGGCCAGTTAAGGTATTGCTGGTGCTATTGCCAAAAACAAAGCCATGGATTAAGAAAACATTGCCAGGCAATGCTTGATGTGAGGACTCTGCTCCAGACAGACAGCAGGAATTCCAGGCCACAAGACATGGGGTATTTGTAGGGCTATTGGAGGAATGGGCTTCTCCTGGGTTTACAGTGTAGATAAGAGCATCCTTCAAGCTCAGCTATTCCAGGCCAAACTGAGACCCCCAGACACTTTTAAACAGACTACAAAATCTTTTTACTTGTTGTCATTATTGTTACTGCGATGGGGGGGAAAATGTCTCTATTGAACTGGAACCCAACAACAACAACAACAACAACAAAAAAAAAAGATAACTGGCTATGCCTGCCCCAACCCCGAAGGGGAGGTAGTACATTTAAGCAGAGAATCAAGCTCCTTTGAAGGAGCTCTCTGCCACATGTACCACCTTTCAATGAGAAGCTAAAAATGACCATGCTGTGGATTTAGACCCCAGTCTCCTAACGGGATTCTCTAGAAGCTTAAACTTTCACCATGCCCCAAGACTTCACTGGTCCATGCAAGCAGATGAGTCCCCCACTCTCCTCCCAATCCCCGAAGCATTTCCAGGAGCTCTCCCTCTCCACCGAGGGGAGGGATTCCCTGAAGCCAGCGGAGTCCAAGCTCCACAGCTCACAGCTGAGCTCTCCAAACCTTCTGACAGCAAATCTGTTTCTAAACCAACAAGGTGCTGTTACATTGTTCACAGTTTCCTGACTCTTTTATTCTTGGGCAGATGCCATTGCTCTGTAATCCAGCTGAGCTGTGACTGGACTAATCTCCATGGAGAATAGGGAGGGATTATTGGCGCGGTTTTCTCCCATGAGCATGATGACTGACACACCCAGCATGGGCACTCGCTCCGCCCCTTAGGTGAATACTCCAAGCTCCCCGGGTACCCACACATGGAATGCCAGAGGAACTTCTTTGAATGTCTCTTCAAGATGGTGCCACCACAGCTTAGCCCCTCTTGATCGTATTCATGCAGACCCAGAGAAGAGAGGCTGGCAGAAGTGCCCTGGATTTATGCTAGTTCTGGGCCCTATCACCATCTGTGCCTTTGTCACTCTTGGCAACCCCACATCCGATTGAGAGTGCATGTCCATATCCATCTCAGAGATTCTCATGCCCTGGAGAAGAGAGGAGAAGCTGTAGGGCCTGCTGCAGCCCTTTATGTGGTTACGGAAGGGGAATGCCTAAGGAATGCCCAAGGGGAATGCCCAAGGGGAAAAACAGCACAGGCCCATTCATCATAAACGTGGAGACTGCAAGCGAGGTCCCCCAACCCGAGGCCTGTTTCTGCTTTCTGAATGTTCTGGAACATCCTGGGCCTCCTCTGTGGTGCCCTGATAGGACTTTGTCCCAGTATTTATCATCTTGCTGTGGATCAGCTGCCTTCCACGCCAGCCAAATAGGGCCAGGTTAGCCCTGGGAAGCACGTGGCAGACTACCATGAAGCATGGCATGAAGGACAAGGCAGGGCTCAAAAATGCTCATGGCCCAGGAAGGCAGCAAAGTGGACATGACCAGGGTTGGGTTTTGAAACTTGTTTGTAACGTAAAAAGCGTGAGAGTTGGCTGGAGCCCTCATCCTGCTGCTGTCAGTCTCCTGGTTAATCTGTCACATCAGAACATCTAATGGGTAGTGGTTGTTTAGGTGTTGGGTAACGTCTAGTCATAGGCGACCATCTCTGGTCCCGCCCCGCCATCTGCAAGGTGAGCTCGAGCTCTTCATTCAGCCAAGAAACATGAAGGCACCAGATAATAAGCGTCAAGCGTGGGCGATGTCACAGAGGGTGGAACAGACAGAAATAACTCTGAGGAAAGAGGCTAGTATTTAACCCAGAGTGGGAAACCTTTTTTGGGTCAGGGGCTGCCTACCCACAGAAGAAAAAAAAAAATCAGTCGGGGGCCACACACAAGTGAGAAGCAAACAACCAAAACCAAAACCCTCACTGAGGCAGCCCCTGACTGAGGAGAAAGACCTTCCCCACATTCCCCTCACGCACCCGAGCCTAAGGGGACCCAGCCTAGTAGATTGTGTATGCTCCAGCCCGGCAGTGGGATAGCAGGAAGGCTGGAGCACCAGTGTGGGCTCCCCAATTCTGGGGGGACCACTAGGCGCCTCAGGGCAGGATCTAGGCAAGCAGGGGCTGCATCTGGCCCCTTGGCCTGAAGTTCCCCATCCCTGATTTAACCTTTGAAGAGCAGAGGCAAAGCAAAAGGAGATGGATCCCCTCTGCCGAACTGCCAACAGGTGTTGGTCTCTAACAAGTCACCCTAAAAATGAGCATTATTTGGGGGGCATCTCCACTCAGAATGACCAAGGAGGGAACAGCAGAGGATACTCTACAATTGTGGAGCTCCAGGGGGCAGCATCAAGGGAGCCTACAAAGCACTTATCAATCAGCACTCTGTTCCTCAGTATTTCACATAACACAGCCTGTATTCAGAAAGCAGCACCAGGCTCACTGCTTGCAGATAGCATCCACAGTGTCCAGTATGCTGCCTTTCATCTTTGTTTCTTTAATGTCCTGATCTGTGTATTATCTAAACCCAACTCACAGTTAAACATCCCCGCACTCATATCTCCAAATTCTAACCCCAGGAGCCTGCCCTCCCCTTGGCACTGCAGCGGAGACTTCAAGTCTTCTCCACCCATGGGCCTTTGATCTGGACTCTTGCTGCCCTTCCTTTTCATCTGCAAAACTACCGATGCAAGGGCTTGCGAAAGGATATCCAAGCTTATTGCTCATCATGCTTATTGTCCATAAGACAAAAGCCCCTACACTCTTGGTATAAATTAGCAGTACCAGCTACTTTCAAAGGAACCTCAGCATTAAGTCAGGGGAATGAACAGTACCCACTCAAGGTGGGCAAATAATCTGAAATGGTTCTTCACTTTATTCCAATTAAGGAGCACTTTAATTGTGGTACCATTAGGGCTGGTCCTCGAAGTTAAGCACAAATAGATTAGGGATACTTAGGGCCCTTAGTTTTCAGTTTATATATATATTTTTCCAACTGTCATTTATTGGGTAAATTGGGGTTTATTTTGGTGGATAAAAGGAGTGGGGTTAGGGGAATTATTCAGTAGAGTAATGTTTTGATAAATGAAATTTTGCTACAAAACTAACCTAACATCACCTCTCAGTGTCAGAAAGAAACACATTTCTAATCCCCACATCAAACTTTTTACTTAAATAGTTTACTAACGTAGACTTAGAACTATTAACTTATAATTATTTACATTTCATCACATAAGGCATGCCATTTGCAGCACATGTACTCAACTTTATCCCCATCTCCTGTTTGATTTCTTTAGGATATTTCCTTGTGCTCTAAAGTATTCTGACCAGATTTTTGTTTTCTCCTTGTTTTCGCGAGTCAGATCTTTAAACTATTATCTACTAACAGCTTGAAATGTGAGTGTGTAGGCAGGCTGTTCATCAGTGCGATGCTTGTTTGCGTGCCTGTCTGTTCACTGTGTGTATTTTCTAGATTAATACATAGCCTGACTTCAAAAGGGAGCTGTGCATATACATGTAGATAGATGTATTATGACACTACATCTATCTCATGCCATATGTTGTATTTTCCTAACACAACAAGTTATTTGTTATGTACTTAAAATTATACAAAAGAGTGAGGTTAAAAAAAATCAGAAAAAATATTTTGCAAAACTGAAGGGTTTTTTTTGTTAAAAAATGTTTTAAACTGAAAATGAAGGAGTTTAGCATTATTCCAAAAAGCAATGTAAAAAACAAACAAACCATGCATGGCAACAATAGTTCCAAGTCATAACACATACGAATGTAGAACTGTGCACTAGAGGAAGCAGCTTAAGAAACTGTCCAGCACGTCAAAGGCAAAAAGGTGGGGACAAGGCTGCAGTTTAATGGATTTCAATGCACTCTGTGTAATCTATTGTGAATCACCAGAGCATTAGGAGTAGTGACCTCTGTGTCAACTCCAGGGCTCTGGGAAAGCTATGAAAAACATCTGTGTATGGGTGCTGCCAAACCCTCAACATCTGGACTCTAGACCTGTGCCAACACGTTGCCGTCATTGAAGGAAAGGTCACAAAGACAAGACAGCAAGCATTCCAAGCACTGAAAGGCCCAGCAAGCAGCTGCCTTGGTTTGGCAAAGAAGAAGTTATGGTTTCATGCAGGAGTGAAGTCAGGAACCATTAAAGAGTTGAGGAATACAAAAAGTCAGCTCAAGCCAAAGAAGCAGGATGGAGTTGTTCTGAATTTATGCAATAGAGTAAGAACAGAATCTTCAGGTTGTAAGTGCTATCCGTGACAACAAGCTATCACGGAGTAGGTTAGCCGAAATGGGACACAGCACCCATAACACTGCAGTAGTTATGACATTGCAGCAAGACGACAACTTGCTGAAAGGAGCAAGCGTATGCTAGTGAGCATCCTCCAAGTCTCTGGCTTCATATTAGATATGATAAAGACAAGAACAAATATGTGTTAGCAACACTGACAGGTTATCCCATTCCTGCCTTCTGCAGGGCTGCTGGCTCTTTCTTCTGAGGCAACTGGCTATATAGTCAGTGACTGGGTGCTTCTCCCAATCTTTGTCGTCTGGAAAAATGGAACTGAATGTCCTGACAAAAGGCTCCCTTGTAAGATTTCCAGGACTTCATGGTTCTGATCAAGATTCGCAGGGTCATGGGTTCTTTTGTCAAAAGCAAGACCAGAGGCAGCCACAGAAATGGCGAAAAAGTATGGGAGAGGAATAAGAAAGATATTCAAACTCCAGCATTGATAGGAAACAGCACATGAGGTATCCATAGGCCTTCATGGTAGATGGGTCAGACAACCCCAGGCCACTTTCTCTATGAAATGGCCCAGCTAATTGATCTCCTGTGAAGCCCAGAAAGGAAACAAAGCAGAGGAGACAAGGTATATTGGAGCTCCCTGCTGCCTTTGTTCACACCTTGACAGCCTGTGCCATGTGCCTCTGTTAACTGGCTCAGAGACAGTGCCCTGCCATTTCAAAGCTAGAAATGGTCTCCCTGACCTGGCACACTAGCTCTCTGCATTTCTAGCCTTCTGCACGGGACATTTCCTGCATAGGGTTAACTCAAGAGAGCAAGACAACATGAATGGCACAAGCTGACAGGAAAGGGTTCGACTGACTGACCTTCAGCGCAGAGGGGAAAGAAAGAAAGACATAAAGTACGGGTGTTAAATAGAGGTTAGTAACCTAATTAAATAGCTAATGGAATTTCCATTGACTACTTGATTAGTCGACAAGGGGGGTGGCTGCAGCTCTGCTTTTTAAATGTAGCAAGAACCGTGAGGCTCTGACTACATTAAAAGGCAGAACTGCAGTAGTCTGGGACCTGGCACGAGTCTGGAACTTGTCTCCCGCTGCGTCTCTGCCTCCCCACATGAAGAAGGTGATCAGAGAGGGTGTGCGGCCCCTACTGGATGAAGGAGGTAACCTAGTGACAGATGATGTGGGGAAAGCTGAAGTACTCAATGCTTTCTTTGCCTCTGTATTCACGGACAAGGTGGGCTCCCGGACTAATGCGCTAAGTGACGCAAGGTGGGATGAAGATGGACAGCCTTTGGTGGGTAAAGAACAGGTTAGGAACTATTTAGAAAAGCTAAATGTATACAAATCCATGGGTCCGGACTTAATGCATCTGAGGGAGTTGGCAAATGTCATTGTGGAGCCTTTGGCTATTATCTTTGAAAAGTCATGGAGATCGGGAGAAATCCCGGATGACTAGAAAAAAGCAAATGTAGTGCCCATCTTCAAAAAAGGGAAGAAGGACAATCCAGGGAACTATAGGCCGGTCAGTCTTACCTCAGTCCCTGGAAAAATCATGGAAAGGATCCTTAAGGAATCCATTTTGAGGCACTTGGAAGAGAGGAAAGTGATTAGGAATAGTCAGCATGGATTCACAAAGGGCAAGTCGTGCCTGACCAATCTGATTAGTTTCTATGATGAGGTAACTGGCTCTGTGGACATGGGAAAGTCAGTGGATGTGATATACCTTGACTTTAACAAGGCTTTTGATACGGTCTCCCACAATATTCTTGCCAGCAAGTTAAGGGAATGTGGATTGGATAAATGGACAGTAAGATGGATAGAAAGCTGGCTAGAAGGCCAGGCCCAGTGGGTAGTGATCAATGGCTCGATGTCAGGATGGTAGTCGGTTTCTAGCGGAGTGCCCCAACGTTCGGTTCTAGGACCGGTTTTGTTCAATATCTTTATCAATGACCTGGATGAGGGGATGGATGACACTAAGCTAGGGAAGTGATAGAGATGTAGCCGTGTTAGTCCGGGGTAGCTGAAGCAAAATGCAGGACAATGTAGCACTTTAAAGACTAACAAGATGGGTTATTAGATGATGAGCTTTCGTGGGCCAGACCCACTTCCTCAGATCAAATAGTGGAAGAAAGTAGTCACAACCATATAATTTTTTTTAATTGTATCCTTTGGTATATATGGTTGTGACTACTTTCTTCCACTATTTGATCTGAGGAAGTGGGTCTGGCCCACGAAAGCTCATCATGTAATAAACCATCTTGTTAGTCTTTAAAGTGCTACATTGTCCTGCATTTTACTAAGCTAGGGGGAGAGGTAGATACGCTTGAGGGCAGAGATAGGGTCCAGAGTGACTTAGACACATTGAAGGATTGGGCCATAAGAAATCTGATGAAGTTCAACAAGGACAAGTGCAGAGTCCTGCACTTGGGATGGAAGAATCCCAAGCATAGTTACAAGCTGGGGACCAACCACTTAAGAGTAGTTCTGCAGAAAAGGACCTGGGGGTTACAGTGGATGAGAAGCTGGATATGAGTCAACAGTGTGTCCTTGTAGCCAAGAAGGCTAATGGCATATTAGGGTGCAGTAGGAGGAGCATTGCCAGCATATCCAGAGATGTCATTATTCCCCTTTGTTCGGCTCTGGTGAGGCCACATCTGGAGCAGCGTGTCCAGTTCTGGGCTCCCCCACTACAAAAAGGATGTGGACACATTGGAGAGGCTCCAGCGGAGGGCAACCAAAATGATTAAGGGGGCTTGAGCATAGGACTTATGAGGAGAGGCTGAGGGATTGGGTCTGTTTAGTCTGCAGAGCGAAGAGTGAGGGGGGATTTGATAGCAGCCTTCAACTTCCTGAAGGGAGGTTCCACAGAGGATGGAGAAAGGCTGTTCTCAGTAGTGACAGAAGGTAGAACAAGGAGCAATGGTCTCAAGTTGTGGTGGGAGAGGTCCAGGTTGGATATTAGGAAAAACTATTTCACTAGGAGGGTAGTGAAGCACTGGAATGGGTTACCTAGGGAAGTAGTGGAGTCTCCATCCCTAGAGGTGTTTAAGTCTCGGCTTGACAAAGCCTTGGCCGGGTTGATTTAGTTGGGATTGGCCTAGAGCAGGGGGTTGGACTTGATGACCTTCTGAGGTCTCTTTCAGCTCTATAGTTCTATGATTCTGTGATAAGGTGCTGTGGGGAACCAGCTTTTACAGAGGCAGCAAGGGGAGGTAGGAAGAAGCAACTAGTGACTTGACTATCCAATAAGCCTTCGTTTATTGAGTAGTCAACTACTTAACTAGTCACTTACATTCCTAAAATAAAGGGAAAGTGCAAAACTATTTAGCAAATGTCAAGGAAACACTCCCAGTGATGGCCCCCCTTCAATTCTCCTCACTTTGTTTAATCATCTGGTGGTTTTTTGTTTGTTTTTGTTTTGTTTTTTAAGAAGCTCAACTCTGTGCGTTTCACAGCCTCTCGCTGTATCACGAGGAAAGGAGCACCGTTAGAAGGGCCATTATGCTCACTTATGGGCAGAATACGAAAGCAGAGGCCTACTAGGGCATGTCCCAAATTCCTTCACTTAGCTGGCTCAGCAATGCTGGGAAGGTAGAATGAGTGAAAATGTCCACAGCCAGCAAGGTTCTCCCCTCACCAAACCCTTGAATGACTAGCGAAGGAACACATGTCCCATCATAGCTCTCTCACTTCCCAGGTTGTTCTACTTGCAGTGCACCCTCGCCATGCCTTTCACAGACACTAGGCATTTTTGCTCTAAACACATGCGCATCAAGACAGATTGCCACTGGCTTCTGTGGAATCATTCTCCTGCCTTTACATCAGTGCAAAGGAGAGCTTTGCTTCTCAGTCACACCCAGGCTCCTCAACCAACACCACCCAGAGTGAGGCATGGCAGCTTGCAAGACCTTGAATCCCATAACAGTGTCCCAAATGGCCCAACTCCCAACAGCCCTTACATGATCCAGAACAACAGAGCCCTTAGACCCATGAGATAACAATGCTTCAGGTCCTCTGCAAGCAGCTGAGATACAAACTATAATGATGCAGAAGCAACAAGTTTCAAGAGCAAGGTTCTCTCCATCCAACAAGCAACAATGCCCAAGGTGCCCTTGAGGCTGCATATTGGCCCTATAAGAGCCTATAAATTGAGTGACTGATTGAGCAACACAAGGGCAGATGGAATTCAGTGTTGATAAATGCAAAACAATGCCCAGGAAAAATAATCCCAACTATAGATATAAAAACAATGGGATCTAAAATAGCTGTTACCACTCAAGAAACATCTTGGAATCATTGTGGATAGTTCCCTAAAAACATCTGCTCAATATGCAGTGGCATCTAAAAAGTAACATAATATTCATAATCATTGGAAAGGAATAGATAGACAGAAGATAGTATATTGCCTCTATATAGTCATGACATACCTACAACTGGCCCACAAAAGCTCATCACCTAATAAACCATCTTGTTAGTCTTTAAAGTGCTACATAGTCCTGTTTTTTGTTTCTTGCACCATTAGTGTAACTAAAATCAACCAAAGAGTAAAAAGTGCATTTTGAGCAGCAAGAGGATAAGGCTCAGACTATAAATGAATTTCCAGTTTTTCCTTTTAAAACTGATTTTTTTAAATATTTCAGTTTAAAAACAGATACCTGACAATGTAATTCTGCTCTACCACATTGCCCACACTGGATCATACTAAGGGCCTATCTTCCACTGGGGACAGCACCAGATTCTCGGGGGAAGAAATCCCATGAGGAAACAAGCAACACAGTCCAAGGCAGAGAATAGTCAGTGCAAGGATATGTTGTAACCTGCACCATGATGAACCCAGAATTGATGACTTTAGTGAAGACTAAGGATGTAATAGTGTAGTCAGTGCCGGACCGAGTCATAGTTGTGCTATGGGCAGCAGGCGTGCAGCACATGAGTGGCCCCGCCCCCAGGTACGTACTTTTTTTAGCAGGCTGGCCAGCAGCCCAGCTCAGTCCCAGCTTGTGCTGGGTCTGGGACCTACCCCTGCTGTGGCTCTGCATTTAAAGTGTATTAGGAGCCAGGCATGCAGGCAGACTGGTTCATTTCTGGCTCATGCTGGGTCTGGGAGCTCAAATCCCTCCTCCCTCTGGACAGGGGCTGCTGTCACCCTGTGCTGCTGCCTCTGTATCAGAGGTACTAGCGCAAGATGGCAGGCAGCCAGTCCATGAGGGGAGATGGTTTTTAAACTGGCTTCCCTTGCAGAACAGGTCCCACCTGGCACCCTACACCACTGCCGCTGATAGAGAGACAGCAGCACGGGGTGGCAGGGGGCTCCCCAGGAGTGGAGCCTAAGCACACTGGCTGCCAGTCCCACCCCCAGGTACTACAGACTAGATGATTAACCAATAAGAATACATGAGGTTAATCCACTATTCAGTTAATCCATATTTAACATCCCTAGCTCAGACCTCCTCTGGACAGGGGCTGCTGCCACCCTGCACTGCTGCCTCAGTATCAGAAGCAGCAGCGCGGGGTGACAGGCAGTTGGTCCACAAGGGGAGCTAGTTTTTAAACTGGCTCCCCTCATGGACCAGCTCCCATCTGGCACACCACCTGCCTCTGATGTAGAGGCAGCAGCATGCAGTGGCAGGACCTCATCTGGAGTGGGGCTGGAGCACACTGGCTGCTGGCCCTGCCCCAGGGACTATAGAATAGAATAGTAACCAATAAGAATTAATGGGGTTAATCGACTATTCCATTAACTGGTATTTAACATCCCCAGTGCAGACCTGCTCCCCAGAGCACTGTCTCTGTGCCAGGAAGGTCACCCCAGCAGAATAAGACCCAAGAACTTCCGACCCAGCAGCCAGTCCGAGCCTTCCCGTGCCTGTCCTAATGGGCAGGTTCTTCACCTGCACAGTCTCCCTGCCTTGACCCAGGCCTCCCACCAGCCCCAGGGCAGGAGCAGTCCCCTGGCTCTGAACTCCGAGAGCTGGACCGCGTGTTCACACCTACTAGCGCCCCCCTCGGCTCTTCGCAGCCGGGCAGCGAGCGTCAGGCCGGTCTCTGCCTTGCGAGCGGCACAGACCTGCGGGCGGACAACAAGCCGCTGCCAAGTGCCTCTCCCGCGGCCCGGCGGGGAATCGGCACCAGCGTGCCGGGAAGCCCCGTAACAAAACCAAACCAGCCTCCAGCAGACAGACCCCCAGCAACTCCCCCACCCATGCCCACAGCGCCCTGCTGCTGACGGGGCTGGCAACCAAGCCCGGAGGCTGACTCCGAATTACTGTGCAGCTGTTTACACACACTCCGGCTTTACCGCACCGGCTTCGGCAGAGCTACTCCGGAGTCACTCTGCCCCGGCCCAGCACTCACCCGCTCGCTGGCACACGCCCGGGTAATCAGCGCAGCAGTCGCCCGTCTTCTCGCAGTAAGCATCGCAGTAGCAGGGGGCGCCGGAGCCGCTGAGGTCGGCGCAGGCGTTATTCCTCCCGGGGCAGCAGCGGGGGCTCCCCCGCTGGCCGCAGCCCGCCTCCACCCGCAGCAGGTGCGCGGCCGCCAGGAGCCAGCCCCAGCAGAGTAGCCAGCTGCCATGGCAAGCGCCCGGCCCGCCCATGCTCGCCGCCCCGCGGCGGCTCAGCGCTGCCCCGCAGCCAGCTGGTCTCCCAACGCTAGTGGCGACCACATGCTGGCGCGGACAGCTGGCAGCACGCAGCGAGCCCGTCTCTACTTTCAACCGCAAGTTCCTAGCTCCTAGGCACCGGCCTTTATAGGGACTAGAGACTCCCCGGGGCCAGCCGACAGGGGCCGGATCGCACGAGCCCATTGGCCGGACATTAGGGGGGGAAAAAAGTTTGTGTTCCACCCACTTTCTCTCCCACCTTCCACAAACCCAGGGCGAAGGTTGCTCCTGGGTCTTAAAGCCAGCACGTACCCTGCCTTGCACAGATCTGCTTTGGCAGAGGCAGCAGCTGTGCAACTGAGGCGCTGGAGTTCATGGCCTCTTACCCACAGGGACCAAACCGTGTTTTGTTTTGTCAGGGAAGACGACAGCCACTGGCTCAGCCCAGCTCCACGAAAAATCCACAGCCTTAAATGACATGGTAAGAAGAATCCATCCCTCCATTTAGGTATTGGCTGCTGGGGAAGTGTTTATCCGGAGGGAGAACTCCCACCACTGGTGGGAGCATCTGTCCAATCGTGCAGGGTGTAAATGTAGAGGTCAGTGAACATAAAGTGTCCCTGTTTTCTCCAGGTGTTGAGCATATGCACCACACTTTGGCTTCAGTAGGATTTGCAAGGACTAAACACTTTGGAAAAAAATCAAGCCACTTTCATTTAGGTGCTTATAAGATGGAGTTAGCAGACTTTTGTTTGACACCCATACTTGACTGTTTTGTTCACATGGTTTTACGGAAAACAGGGCCCTCCAATGAGAAAGGTGATAAAAAAAAGTACTGCAGAGATGTAGTACGCTCACTTTGGTAAGGTCTCAGAGAGGTAGCCCTGTTAGTTTGTAATTTTAGAGATAACAAATATATCATGAGACAAAGTGGCACCTCTAAGGTGCCAGAGGCCTGCTGTTTTGTAAGGCATTTGCTTTAATACTGCATGCAGTTCTGATTAAAAAATTACGATGATAAATTATGACTGAAGAACCCATGCAGTAGATTAAGAACTGGCTAACTGACCCATCACATAAAGTAGTTGTCTTCTAATCAAGCAGTGGTACTATTTAACATTTTCATCAACTATGAAAACACTTTGGGATGATATCTACTAGCCCAGTGGTAAATAATGAGGACAGGCAGTTATACAAAGCTATCTGGGTCACTTGGTTAGTCAGTCGCATTCAGACACACTGGCTATGTCTACACTGCCCCTTCTTGTACAAGAAAAACCCTCTTGCGCAATGCCATTCTTCCTGAAAAGTAATGGTGGCTCATAAGGTATGCAAATGAGACAGCAATATTCCACACTTAGCCTAATTTGCATATTACTCACGCAAGAAGCCACAAGTGTAGACATTACCAGTGTTTGAGTACAGCCAAATGCAAAGTTCCTTGTCTAGGACCAAGGAGTGCTAGTCATACCGAGAGAATGGTTGTGTTGTGTGTCCTGGAAGGTAGTGAATAGGAAGATCTGAATGATTCCATTCCATAGAGAGCAGTGGTGCACACAAGCAAGAACTCAGCAAGGCCAACTACATAGAAACCTCTCACCAGTGCTGTAGGGACTGAACCGAGGCATAGTTGTTCAGGAGCTAAACTGGCCTGCAAGTCAGAAGACATGGGTTTTAATTTTTTCTTTGCCATGATCCTGAGTGTGTCTGCCTAAGCATGCTGACCTGTAAAACTAACTCAGCTGGCAAGGGTGCTGGGAGGTTTAACTGCTGTTTGTAAAGTATTTGTGCTTTTGCACAAGAGCATCCGTGCCAGTGTAGATGCTCTCTTGCGCAAGAAAGCTCCGATGGCTATTTTAGCCATCGAGCTTTCTTACGCAAGAAATTCATGTTGCCCGTCTACACAGGCCTCGTGCGCAAGAACAGTTGCTCAAGAGGGCTTATTCCTGAGCAGGAGCATCATAGCTCTTGCACAAGCAGCACTGATTTCACACATTAGAACGTCAGTGTTTTTGCGCAAGAACTCACGGCCAGTGTAGACAGGCAGCATGTTTTTGCGCAAAAGCGGCCGCTTTGGCGCAAGATCGCACTCATGTAGACACAGCCTCACAGTATTGTGTTAAGATGGGGAAGGTCAGTTCCAGTTAGGACAATGATGGGAGCTCTTCAGTACAGATTTTGTCTTCTGGCCAGGAGGCACACAGAAAAGGAGGAGGGTACAGGCCCAGCGATGGCTGGGTTTCTACAGCAGGTCCCTTTGATAGGACAATCAGAAGCCAGTCAAGGTCCATTCATAGTTGAGAAGTGCTTTGTGCAAGGGGCAGAGCTTGGCTCAGGGGAGAAGTTACCATCACTGAGAATGTTTCATATCCCAGCAGGGATGGGTTGTTTGTCTGTGTCTGAATGTTCTCTCCTTTCCCCCCCTGCTGCTCAGACCTCAGCTTTCAGACCCTGACATGGTTTCTTCATTGTAAGCTTGAGGTTGAGCCAAGGCCCCTCCTGCTGCTCGTGGACTCTAGCAGTGCAAGCATAGCCCCAGCTCCAGCAAGGCTTAGGGACCAACCCCACAGCTGGGATGCTTAGTGAGGTGCACTGTGTCTCTGCTTAGCGTGGCCTTCTCTCTACTGCTGGACAATCCTGTGAGATCCATTCGCCAGGTTCCTTAGTCTTACTGTTTTCCACCGAGAGACACCCTTCCTGAGCATTTCAAATGCTACCTGGGCCAGTTCCCAGCTATTCCCGAGGCAGAGACCAAGTTCAGATCTGAGAAGGCCTGGGATTCAAAGGACCCAGTCTAGTTCCCACTGTAAAACTTGATTTGCTGATGATTTAGAACATGCTCCCTGCCCTAGCTGCATTGAGAGGGATGCTATTGTACAACTAAAAGCACACACTCTACTTCCAGTTTGCATCGCTCAGCCGAAGGTATGTTGGGCACCTGACAAGCCAAGCCAAGATACTCTCCTCCCGCTGGCCTACTGGCAATCCGTATCTCAAAACTAGGAAGATCAGGCAGGATTTCAAAGCTACAGAGATTCTAACCAATCCCCTACACAACATAACTTCTATAAATTTGGAGTATATGGGGCTGCAGTAGTGATAAAAATGGTCCTGTAAAATCTTTATTGTAGATGATGCACTAAGCTAGAAAGAACCCATTTTGAATGTCAGATCTCAGGGGGAGTTCACAGGATTGGCAGTTTGTAAAGAAACAGTATCCCTGCCCCCTCCACGTCGATTTGGCAGAGCAGAGGGTCCCTTGATTCCACCTGGTTTTACCTCACAAGACTTTGTACTACCTCCAAAACTCTATGATCTAGTACAGTGGAATATTTCAGACCGTGGTTCTCTGAGGTGCACACAGCAACAGAGAGATGGCTGCATCTTTCTTGCAAACTGCTGGGGGTAATTTGCATCTCTTGGAAGAACAGGCAACTGTAGAAAGCATCACATCCACCATACCTTTGTTCATTTCATGTCGCATCCCTGTTCTACTATGGATGCCAAAAGACATTAGTCTTTGAGTTAGCTGATGCCGCACCTAATGATTCTCAAAAAATAAGAGTGAGTATCCAACAGTACAGCGGATGGCTGCAGCATGGAGCTCTGATCAGCAGGCCAGATTAATCAGCACCATTCCCACTCAGTCAGGGTGTGCTCATTAAAAGAGGATTCCTTTTGTATTCTGAACTTTGAGCCGACACATACTCGGTCCTTGACATTAACCAGTGCTTTGGCTCCATGTGATTCAGAGGCACCCATGACAGAAAACAGACACCGCAGGGGGAAAAAAAGTACAGCAAGACGTCCATCTTGTGGCAGGTTTCTGTTTATTATGTAATCTCTGATTGCAGTAAAACCTGAGAAAGCAGCAGGGGCTGACAACATGAATAGAAGACACAGCTTTGCAGACGGCAGAGCATGCAGACTCTGCCAAGACAGGGGCAAAGAGACAACACAATGCACACGCTCCAGCTTTCTCCTGGCTTTGGCATCCTCCAAAGGATAGGTGTCAGGAGATGGCTTGCACCCACAGAATCCCACTCCAAGCAGAGTCTGACCTACCACAAGTGACTGAAGGGAACAGTGACTCCCACCCCTCCAGGGGTGCCCCAGGGCAGCAGTTCTCGGTCCTGCACTAGGAATCTGTTTGGTGGGGTCTCCTTCTAGCCCCAAGGCAGCTTTGGGAGGGAACAGCTCCTCTGGGGCCAGAAGAAGACGAATGAGAAGCAACACAGGAAACAAGTCATTGGTCCTGGACATGACGACTAACTAGTCTCCAGTAGGAAGAGCCTCTCTCAAATGTTCTTCTCTTCTGCTCTCTCAGCTCCCATCACTTCCATCCCGATTTGCACTGCAGGGAACTTAGGGCACCTTCTTTGCTCTCATCATTGCAGTAAGCAGGGATGAAGAACCCCACCTGGCTTTCAGATCCCCTCCCCAGCAGCACGAAAGGCAGGGGCTCTACTCACTTGCCTTGATCATCTCTATAGAGGAGCCCCAGAAACAGACCTTTTCAGTCACTTGGAACTTCATTCTTAATGTGCTACGGGAGCATCTGAGACCTGTCGGGAACCAGACGGGACATCAAATCTCATTCCCTTATCAGCTCAGTGCTGAAGCAATGGACTGAACTGGATGGAAAAAAACATAAAATGTGGGAGCTCCTGGCCTATTTGGAACTTAGCTACCAGTGCAATTTCATAGCAAGCGCCCTAGAATTTGAATAACCCAGAGCACAGTGCCCACGGGCTGACATGTCAGAGGATCTGCAGCCAGTGTAACAGACCATAGCACCATGCCCGTGTGGCTGCAGTGTAGCTAGCTGCATTGATGAAATCCGTCTGGGACTTAGGACATTTGATCCGGGACCTAGGGCCCTCTCCTGGAACCTTTTGCTCATCCAGAATACAGGGAGGCTCTTGAGGGCCAAGGGAAATGAGCAAAAGGCTTAAATTGTAATAGACTCACGTCTGGCTTTGACCCACACAGAGCAACGGCAACTTTGTTAACAGGCAACTTTGGTTTATTGTTGAGGTTCTCACTGAGAGCCCCGATTTGGCCTTCAAGTTGGCAAGAGTCACTCCAGCATCCAGCAGTGAGCACAACATTAACATGAGCGACCAAGTCAGCTTGGAAAGATACTCCTGGACTCTGCATTATTAGCAGAAATGAAAACAAAGCATCTGCCCTGGCTGCCAGCATGGTAACCACGAACTCCAGGGCGCTGCCTCACAAGCCAGCCAGCCCTCAGACTCTGAACAGCAGTTCTTGGGACAGCAATTTGCTTTCCAAAGGCTACCCCATAGCACAATAGGGGCTATGGATACTACAGAGAAATAATGGTGGGTCAGGGACCACTACTGGATAATATTACTGTAAATGCACTATTACACATACACACAGGGTGTATGTGCGCACACACATACACAATGCAAGATGATCACAGGCTTTACAGATTCTGGTTCAATTCTGCAGTGTGTTCTAAAGCAAGGCTCTTATTTTATTCAAGTTGCAAATGTAAAATGCAAAAAACCCAATGGTTTACAAGAGTAGGAAAGTGACACTTTCCCGTGCTTTTCTTCTTCACCTGCACGTAACAAAGAACTAAGGCTGCATTTGTCAGATAGTACGTACACACACACACACACACACACACACACACACCCCTGCATATCTATGGTAGACAGACACATGATTTTGGCACAAGTCTGCATTGGAACCATTATGAGCTCTTGGCACTGGGCAAGGCAGGGTCAACTGTGCCCTGAGGATACAGTACAAGTGTTAACAACTCTGCAGGTTGTTCATTTAGTCTAGCTAGGTACTTGTCTGGGTCTAAGTATTGGAATATCAAGTGGAGGAGAGTCAGGGTGGAGGGGAAGATGCACAGCAGGAAAGGGAATGTGGAAGGCTGCAGTTTAATCAGAGAAGGCCAAGTGGCAGACAGAGAAGTAACCTGGTTGT
The DNA here is from genome assembly GCF_052426305.1 of Pelodiscus sinensis. Lineage (NCBI taxonomy): Eukaryota > Metazoa > Chordata > Testudines > Trionychidae > Pelodiscus > Pelodiscus sinensis. Next base: position 13,474,018 of record NC_143085.1, read on the forward strand.
TTCAGGCTGGAATTTCACTTGCTGGGGAATGACTTCACATAGTGAGGAGGAGGAGGAGGAATATGGAGGCATCACCACTTGGGGTCTGTGTCACACCTGCAGCACCAGCTCCAGGAGCCTGTGTGAATGGCTGGGTTGGTCAAGGACAGGACCTGTGTTCCTGGTGGATTCCACAGCAAAGCCCCTCTGCTCCTAGAGGTGGTACAGAGTGGATTTCCTCTCTCCTCCAGTGGAGGCAGCTGGGTGGACAAAGCTCCCATAGGAAAGCATGTATTTGGAGCCAGGGGTCTGGATCACACTACCACCTCTCCCAAGGGGCTTCCACTCAGCTTTCTGGCTTAAACCAGAGGCTAAACAACAAGCATGTCTCACAGGGTCACTTCACAATCAACACTCACTGGCCCTAGTAACTCCCACTGGAAAATGCTGCAACCGAGGCACTTGGGAGCTCTGCTAGGGGTACCTGGGGCTCCCTCCAAAGCCAGGGCTCTCTCACCTTCCCTAGAGCACCTCCTACCAGTAGAGGATGGGACTGCAGTAGCAGTGAGCGCCCCATAGGCAGGGACATCAAACCACTGCAATCACTCCCCTGCAGCCAGCGCTCCAGGACCTCCTGCTGGGAGAGGCAGGAGAAGGCAGTGAGCTAAGTGGAAATCTTTACTAGCTTGATTCTCAAAAGGCAAAAAGAATTTTGGATGGAATTCTAATCTGGCTGAAGAACCATGCCCCTCTCTATGCCCTCAGGCTACTGGAGCTGGCCTTTGGGAATTTTGCAGATAGATTCCCCTCCCCCCACCATAATTTTAGCACATGATCAATAATTTAAACTGCTCCACAGTTCAATCCTATAAATAAAAGGTGGTCAGTGTTTGATATGAGGCTGACTGGCCAAGCACAGGGCTAGCTCCCTTGCTTTCATACAACAGGGGGACTTGAACCTTGGCACCGCTCATGGTGAAATGTCCGTAGGATTCCTCCCAGGCTGGTCATCTTTATCCAGACATTGCCTCATAGTGGTGGAAGAAGCGGTGCCGCTGCCCTAGGTGGGATGCAGGCTCAGTCGGTTTTCCACACTTTGTTGAGGACCTTGACCACTTCATCGTAGATGACAAAGACGATGGCCACATCCAGACAGACGCGGCCGAGGCGAGGCACGGTGCCCTTGTAAAACCTGCCAGGAGAGAAGAAGTGAGGAAGGAGCAGAACTCGGTCACCTGTCTGACCAGGCTTCGCCCACCAGTGATCTCGGGTGGAGCAGGCACCGTTTTACACCAGGCTGCCACGGCTCTGCAGCCACACTTTGTGTAGCTTGCCTTCCTCTCCAACTCGGCCACCCTGCACAAGCATGGCAAGCCCCGTGTCTGCAGGAATGAAAGGGGTGAGGGCCAGGGAAAGGCTGCTTTCAGAGACCTCCGCTTCTAAAGATTCCTAGCCAGGGCTTTCTGGCCAACTGCCCCATTCCTGTCATAGGATTCACTCTCCTCACCACCCACTTCTTCAGATTCTAGGTCCTATCTCTATGCCTGGGGAACAGGCTCCCTCTTCTCATGGGCCCAAAGACAGCTCCCTCTTGGATCCCTGTGGCACTGCTCCTTGTTTCCCCATACACATCTGAACTCCAGGGGAGGGATCATCCCCATTTCTCTACAGTTACCCAGCCCTCGGTCCCCTGCATGGAAACAAGATGCCAGACTCACGCAATGGGCCCCTCGTATTTCATGATCTGGTAGGCGCAGTCCCAGGTACTCTTATACTTGTGCGCTTCAAGTCCCTGCAGGAAGCAGAGAGAAAGGTCAGAGACCCATTGTGGTGAAATCTATGCCCCAGTTCCCAGCAAAGCACCCTCAAACTGTGGCTCCTAGGAGATTTTGGAACAGCTCTGGTGGGCTTCAGTTTGCACAGCTGGAGGTTACAGCAGCAGCCTCCGTCTTTGGGCTGCATGGTGCTTAGATGAGGTCTAACCCAAGTGGCAGTGGCCAGGCCTATGCCCCACTGCAGGTATCTTTGGGTGGATGCCAGGGATATTCAGATGGTTATGTTGCAAGGAGAAGAACAGGACAAAATTCCTCTAGCACAGGGAGTCCTGTGCCTGCTCAGCCTAGGAGCGAATCTTTTGCTGTTAACTTGCAGACCCAACATGGTCCTGGAGCCTGGCATTAGAATGGACATGGGGCCAACCTGTGGCCTGACTCCAGAACAGCATGGCTGATGTGGACTCACTGCTACACTGGGTCTAAGGTTCTCCCAGGGCCAAGCATCCTGGGTGACATTTTTCAGGGCACACTCAGTCCTAGCTCCTGCTTCTCCATCAAGGGAAGGCCGTACAGCACTTAGCCATTTTGGCACTTGGCCCCGTGGCCATGGAGCACCCGGAGGCAAGAGGCGAACGAGGGGCTTTACGCAGAAGCTCAGGAACCACATGCAGTACCTGCATTCTGGTTTTTACCACATCCAGGGGGGTGTTGCCAAAGACACTTGCAGCTCCGGCAAAGGCGCCAAACATCCCAGTGACGATGGGATTCATCACCTTGTTGGGATCATCCCCTGGGAAAAAGGAGAGCGACAAGCGGGGTGGGTGGAGGGAGAGACACACACAAGGACAAAGCCCAGGAGTGCCAAGAGGTAGGAGAGTGCAGGGATGTTACAGGAGAGCTGCAAGGGCTCCAACAAGCTGGGGGTGCAAGGAGGAGCGGTGAAAGGAACAGGGTGTCCACAAGTGGGACACCCAGCACAGCCAGAGAACAGGGAGGGGCCGAGGGGGGCCAGAGATGCACTCTCTCCGGGTGTGTGCAGTGAGCAGAGGGGCCAGGCTGGCTGTTTGCCACCAAGAGGCATTGGTACAGATTTAAAGTGAACACAAGTCCTCAAACCCCATGGCTCCAAAGGCAGGGAACACATGAGCCTAGGTTAGGGCTAGCCTAGCAGCAAGTGGGCAGGAAAGCACCCTGGGTGACTAATACAGAACAGGCTTGTAAAAGGGGCCCAGAGAGGGCCCACAGGGCTGGGGCATCAAGAGTGCCCATAAGATGCCTGTGTACTGCAGCAGGCAGGCACAAGCGAGGGAAGAGGGGAGGAGACCCTGTGAACAGACCCCATGAGAGTCCCAGCTTACTCACAGACTGCACCCCCTGGGCTTCCCTTCTCCCCAGCTCGGACCTGCCCTGGGCCCTTCCTCAGGGCTATCAAAGTGACCCCTCAAGAAGCTCTCTCCGGGTGGGTACATTTCACTTGAGGGGGGATGCAGCAGCAGCTCAGCTGAGGCTGGAGAAGCCAGAGCCCAGCACCTGCCCTGGCTGCAGCAGGTCGTGGCACTCTGCCTGCAGTGCTCAGTGTGGAGACGCGTGAGCGGGGCAGAGCGCGGTGAGTACCTTTGTACCAGTTCCTGAGCGCCGTCATGACGAAGAAGCGAATGGCCTGGTTCGATCCTTGTTTGAGGACAGTAGCAGTTAAACCCTGGTAGGTTCCCTTCAGACCTGTGGCAGGGGAGAAAGGCCAGTGTTCAAGAAGGGCATGCAGCAGGATGCTGGACTTCTCAGGAACACCATCCACCCGGTGTCTTCCTGTGGCCCACAGTACAATCTCCCCTCCCTCCACCCTAGCGGAACCCGCAACAGAGTCCAGTTACTGCCCCAGCTCTTTTGCACCCCACCCACTCAGCTTGCACATTAGTTTAGCATTAACAGCAGAGGCTCAGGGGGGAAAGACATTTCTCCTGAATCTCATTGGCAATGGGGTAAGGCCTGCTCTGCATGGCTTTTATGGGACTGTCAGGGAATGAACCACCTGACACTTGGCCTATGCTCCCACAGACCTTCCAGCAAGGCCGCGCTGCTTTCCCCAGCCTGGCTGGGAGAGAAAACAAGCTGGGGCTTGGGAGCGGGCAGCCTCCTGCTCTGGTGGGAGGAGGCAATTCACAACTCAGCCCCCAGAGCCAGCATGACAGAGTTGCGCACACTGCAGGAAACGGTAACGTCACCATGCCAAAGGCCTCACCCTGCTCGCGGATGATCTCACGTACACCATGGAAGAAGCCTCGGTACTTAGGTTTAGGGGAGCACTGGTCGTGGATAAACTTCACCTGGGAGGGAGAGAACATTAGGATTTGTTAATCCCAATCAGCATGTGAAGATCCCCAGCCTCAAGCTATAGGAGTGCAAACATGCCAGTCATATGTCTGGCAGCAGGGCTCTGCTCAGGGATTCAACAGCGGGGGTCTTTGCCAATGCAGGGCTGTACCATACAGATGCCATTCCAGAGGGGAATGGAAACCCCATCTGGAGTTTACCTGCAACTGCACAAGTGTTTGCTAATGCACTGTAAGTGCAATCAGAAAGGAGAGAGGGACCATGCAGTTTAGGGATCATTGGCCTGTGGAGGAAGGACTGTGGCTAGATTTCTTAGAATGCTCGAAACACACAATGCTCTGCACTTGGACGGAGAAAAATCTGGAATTCCCAGAATAGGAAGAAGGGGCGATTGCTAGCTTAGGCCTGCAGAGCACGAGTGCATCCTACCAAATACTTAAGCTATTGGCCACCTGTAAGAGCATATAACACATCAATAATAACAGTCCCTTCACCCTTATTGAGCCACTTTCATGCGAAGATCTGTGCAAAATAGAGTCCATCTATTTATCTCCACGAGGCACAGAGGTGAATGGACATATCTGGGGTCACACAGCAGGCCAGTGGCAGAGCTGGGGACAGACTTCTAAGTCCCAGTCCTGTTGCTCATAACTCAGTCCTCGATATTCTGCCAAAGAGTCTTGCAGGCAGAAGCCAGTTTTCCAGTCCAGTCCCTGGCTCTCACATTACACTGTATAAAAAGGATTAGTGCCCAAATACCCCATATTGAAAACTGCACATTTTACGGACCCCAAAACCATATTTCCAGGCCAGGCACAATTTCGGAATCTGGGTCTGGAGGTTACAAAGCAAGGAGGAAAAAAACCCAGTATAAACACCGGGGGAAAGAGCAGCGATAGAGAAATGACCTCATGGTGTGGGGCATCAACGAATTAAAAGCAACAATGATGCAAAATGCTCTTGGTGAGAGACCATAGCAGCAAAGATATTTCATGCGTTGTGCTGCGGCCAACTGGTGTATTGGGGTGGCTAAGCATCTATTTCATTGCATTAATATCTGATGGATTCTGGGGTCAGGCCACAAAGGCTGGCTTTGGAGAGAAATGCCATCATTCACTACAGGAAATATGGGACACCAGGGGGTAGGGAAGAATCAGACCCTCTTTGATCTGTTGCTAACATTTTCCATCAACAGGAGAATCCAGAGGGAATCCCCAGTGCAAAGCCTTTCCCTGCATCTCTGACCATTCACCACTAGTGGGTGCCTGCAGTCCATGGACATTCCATCCTGCCTGGAGCACAGTACAGCCATGAGGCCAGGCAGGGAGCAGTGCTGAGTTAATGCCCTGCTGGGATGGAGAGCGCACAGCAGGCTACCTCTGGGTCTGACAGCAGGCTTCTCCAGCTACCTCCAAAGGGGGAATCTCCTCCCACTCAGCCCAGCCCTGGGCAGCAGAGATCAGAGGGCCTGTGCTGTACCTTTACGGTCTCCATGGGACACACCACCACCACGGCCTCGGCCACCCCGGCTCCCAAGCCGCACAGCAGGCCGCGCGTGCTGTTCAGGTTGCCCTTCTCATCTCTCATGTGGTTGCTGAGGAACTCGAACATGCCGAACCTGGCAGGAGAGAAAGGCCGCCAATGCAAACCCCCTGGGACCGTGCAGACACAGGTGGTGGGCAGAGACAGGCCCGGGGCTAGATGGTCTTCTGATAGCTGGCTTCTAGAGCAGATAGGCCAAGCAGCACGGCTGGAAGCTTGCACTGTAGCCCATGGGCAGTTCACTAGGGAGCCTAGGACCTGGCCTTTGGGTTGCCTCTGGGGTGAGCTGGAAACTCAGGCCAGCGACTGGGGGGCACACGTCTGACTGTTGGTGCCCCAACCAGCACAACTCAGAGCAGACTCTTGCACTCCCTCCTGCCACAAGATGGCTGCAGAGGCTATGATTGGGAGAGAGCTGGGAACCCCCTGCCCAAGGAGGGGGGAAGGTGCCTTAGTAGCCCGCCGAATAGGCCTCCCTCTTCTCTCCCCATCCAGGACCTGGGAGGAGGCTGCCGCAAGAAGTGACGCCCTCCCTGTCCAAGCCCCTCCATTGCTCCCTGGCACCAAACACTCAGTAGCCTTTGCCCACCCTTGCCCTCACACTGCGCGAAGCACAGATGCCCACACACCATTCTCCTGCAATGGTAGGCACCTGCCAACCCTGAGCCAGAAAGCCAAGGAGAAGGGAGGCGGCAGTGCGCCCAACTCCAGAGCAGGCTGGGACTGCTGACAGCTATTAGCAGGAGTTTGGCAGGCAGTGTCCCCTCAGCAGTAGCTGGGGCTCCCTAGTTAAGCAGGCTCATCTAACCCTCATCCTGAAGAGTCCTGCTCTCCTAAGCCTGGACTCATCCAACAAGCCCCCCACATCCAGTCTCCCACCAAGCTGCACCAGGACCCTCTAGCCTATGAAGTCCCACTTTCCCAGCACCTGGACCACACACCAAGTCCCACCTCTTCCTGACTCCTCCACTGAGCTCAGAGTCCCATTGCCCTTACACCAGAACCCTCCCAGCAAGCCCTTTTGCATTCAGATCTCCCACTGAACTGCCCACACCTAGTTCCCCCACAGTAACCGCTCCCCCCTCCACACATGACTCATGCTAGGCTGAGCCTACCCAGCCACAGAGGGGCTACCCTTACACTGTGTTAGGGTCAGGTGCAGCCTCACTGCCGAGTTCCTGTATTGGGGGAGGCTGGGGTTTCAAAGTGATCTCCACACCTGAATGCAGCTAGTGGCCTGTGCTCCCCTCTGCTAGCAATGTGAAGAGGAGGGGGTTTCTTAATGGCCTTTCTGTCAAAGACTTCCAGTGTCACATTGGACCCATCATTTAAGACTGTCTCAAGGAGAGTTTTTCCACGGATTTAAAAAAAAAATGCCATTAGCCCATGCCTCAATTTCTCCATCTGAAAAAAGGGATAATAATACTTGCCTGCCTCACAGAAGTCTGTGTAAATTCATTGGTTTTAGTGAGGTGTTTTGGGATCATCAGATGGAAAGTGCGGAGAAGTGCAACTTTGCAAAGAGGTGGTTTTTTTTTTTTTTTTTTTTTTTTTTTTTTTACAAATTCAAAATCTTTCTGCTTTATTCATGCAGAAGCAGGTGTAGTGAGAGCAGGGTCCCCTCCCCCCATCAGCACTTTTCAAAGGGCTAGCCAAAGATGCAAGAATGCCATGCAGTGTGTGTGTTGCAAGGAGGGCAGGATCATTTATGGCAGCAGATATCCTGTGCTGGCCTGCTAAGTGGGGCTAGGCAGAACAATAAATGGTGAGAAGGAATGGAGAACCCTCCACCTGGGCCAGAGGAGCCCTTCAGAGCTTGATCTGGGCCAATTCTTCTTTTTTTTTTTTTTTTAACTTGTTCAAATTCTGTGACGAACAGGGTAGCTTGAGCGCTTGGTTGGGGAGGGCAGTGATCTTGAGTGGTGGGAGCCTTAGGAAAAAGGAGTATGGAGGGAAGAATGGGGGTGGAGAGGGACAGAGGGAGGAGGGATATGGTGGCAAGGAAGAGAGAAGTTATTGGTAGAATAGGGCTCAGCTCGTTTCAGTGGTTGGGAGAATACGTTTGCCTGGTGAAAACAAAGCTGGGGATTTTGTTCCTTCACCTCTGGGGATATTGGATCCACCAGTCTGATACACAAAATTGGCACCGTCATGCTACCTCAGTGGGAAATTTTATTTTCTCGGTTCTGTGAGCTGAACAGGTTAAATCAGCAGCCAGCTTGTATTTTACTGGCATGTATTTTGGCGATTCTTATTTATTGTCTGAGGTGCTTACAGACAACAGAAACAATCAACATAGGAAGCCCTCAATTAATTTGTGTGAAGTGAAAATTAGTTTGCAGTCTGATTCCAGTCATTTTCTTCCTGTTGGGGGAAAATGCCAGTTCCAGGCGAAGCCTGACACCTTGTTTGATTGTGTGAAGAAAGCTCATACCACCATCTACGTGTTTTGTTCGTCTTTAAGGTGCTACTAGACTATTAGTCTGTAATAGGAAAAACTTAAACAACAAACCCCTCACAAATTTTCAATTAGCTTTAACTGGTGCTTGCCATTTTTTGTTCCCCAGGATCAATGAGAGCTATTTGGGGCATTTGCAAGCTGCCTGCATTTCAGCTATTTGGGTTTAAAAAAACAACAACCTGTGACTGACATTTCTTATTCCCAAATTTAGTGCTGTTAATTAGGTACCTTCTGTATATCTGGCACATGGTACAAAACATGCTCCATTTTGTTGAGAAAGAAACTGCAGAAAAAAGTAGAGGGTTTTTTCAGAAATTTGTTTGGGTTCAGGGATTTGGCTGGAAGGGGGCAAGCACACAGTGAGCAGGGATACAGGATGTGCAGGGAAGAGAGGAGGGAGACAGTGCGAAGGGGGTGGGGCCTGGGCAGGGACACTACAGCCTCCTCAAGTGGAAACGTCACCAACCACCCTTGCCCTAATGTGCCAGAGAAGAGCAAATCTGAAATGCCAGCACTCCACTGCCCCCACCCTTTGGGCTGGTGCTGAGAATGGGAAGGGAAAGCAAACTGCTCAGACCTAATATTTTTTCTTTTACAGCATTTCCACACTGGGGAAGTTGGGGCTGGAGAAGACAAGGTCAGCAGTGTTCCCCTGCCACCCTACGACTGGGAAAGGCTCAGCCTGGAAGAGCTGGGAGGGTCCCCAAGTGCACACGGCTAATGGTGCCTTGGGGGAGTTCCCCACAGACAGCAAGGCCTGCTGGCAGCATCTGCTCAGGCTGGTCTGGTAAGAGCAGTGTTCTCATTCCATTCCAAAGGGAACAGCCATCCAGGGAAGCAGTCCCACCTGCTACTGGGGGACTGGGCATGTGACCCGTAACGTTCGGCCAGATCCTATGACTTTGTGGATAGGTCCAAAACCACCGAGTCATTCCCTCCCCTCCCTGCAACGGGACTCGAGCTGCATCAACCCATCTCCATGCTTCAGGCCTGGACACAACTGCTCTATGGCAAGCAGCTCGCAGGGCTCCTCTGCACTGTGCTCCTCTGGAAGTGGCATGTCTGTAGCCTTCCCCTAGGGCTCTCACCAGCCTCTCTGCACACCTGGCAGGGCTGTTCTGCCCAGAGGCTGAGAGAAAGCCCAAGATTCCCTCAGCAGCGAGAGGGGGCCACTTTCAAGGGGACTCCTGGGGGTTTCTCATCTCGGGGGACTGGTGGGCGACAAGGAGAGCAGGAAGATCACGCAGGCTCAGATTACTACGGCTGCATTTCACAAACACCTCAGGGCAAGGCCGGGGCTCTCAGCTGGAGCGCCTTACCTTACAGCTGCCTTTGGGATGGAGCCATACACCAATGAGCTGAGGCCTCGATAAAGCCCCTTCACGCCATGGCCCTGGACAGTTTGCTTCACGCAGTCCGCTAGAGGAGAAGTTGCGGAAAAAGGGGTTTAGCCAGCCCACAAAGCCAGTACGACAGCACCTTCCTCAGTCAGGCTCTGCTGGAAAGATGTATGCCCCTCTTCCCAGGCATGCAAGGGAAGGTGAGTGAGGACACACTCTCTTGGATGACGTGATAATCAGACCGTAAAGGCCCCATTGGAGAGGACACTGGCCCTGTCAGGGCGTATGTGTTTGTCTTGTCACTGATGATGAGACAAGGCCTCACCACTGCTGCAATTAATGGATTCCTCTCCCCTCCCGAGCTGTGGAATGTGAAGTCCCGACTCATGTCCCCTTGCCAATGACATTCAAGTCACAGGCAGGAGGTGCCTGACTACACAACAGCCTCCCTCGCTAGAGCAGGGCACTGCCAAGCCCTCCACGGAGCTGGTCCAGGAAGGGAAGCTAATGCAGCAGCTGGAGAAGGTGCGGCAATGACACAGGGATCTGCCCAGGACTCAGCAAGTCAGAAGCTGCATCGCCGCAGCTGATCAGGACCCAGTTCCAAGCCTGATACTAAATTGGGGCTCTGGACCTACACTCCTTGCATCTCTTCCCACAACCAACTGGGATTTCTCTACTCCCTCCCACCATTTAGGCTGTTGGCCAGGAACACATTGGAGGGCAAAGCAGCAATGCCCAGACTGGATACAGAAAAGCGTGCCACAGTACAGCCTGTCCAGAAATAGACAGTTATGCTCCTGCTAGTCAGGGACCCCTGCCAGTCATCCCAGGCTGGAATGAGGCTATTGTCCCTGGAACTCCTCCAGTCTCTTGGCAACAATTCCACCTGGACACCTCATCGGGCTACTGCCAATAGTGGTGTCAGACATATGCTGTCTCCCTCAGTGAGAACAGCTGTGCTGCACTGCGCCACTGGCCAGGTCTGTTCAAGGGGAGCACTCATCTTGGAAATGGCAGAGATGCTCAATGACTTCTTTGTTTCGGTCTTCACCGAGAAGTCTGTAGCAATACCTAACATAGTGAAGGCTCGTGGGAAGGGAGTAGTTTTAGAAGGTAAAATAAAAAGAGAACAAGTTAAAAATCACCTAGAAAAGTTAGATGCCTACAAGTCACCAGGGCCTGATGAAATGCATCCTAGAATACTCAAGGAGCTGATAGAGGAGGTATCTGAGCCTCTAGCTATCATCTTTGGAAAATCATGGGAGACAGGAGAGATTCCAGAAGACTGAAAAAGGGCAAATATAGTGCCCATTTATAAAAAGGGAAATAAGAACAATCCAGGAAATTACAGACCAGTTAGTTTAACTTCTGTGCCAGGGAAGATAATGGAGCAAGTAATTAAGGAAATACTGTAATCTGTAAACAGTTGGAAAGTGGCAAGGTGATAGGGAACAGCCAGCATGGATTTGTAAAGAACAAATCATGTCAAACTAATCTGATAGCTTTCTGTAATAGGATAACGAGTCTTGTGGATAAGGGAGAAGCAATGGATGTGGTATACCTAGACTTTAGTAAGGCGTTTGATATGGTCTCGCATGATATTCTTATCAATAAACTAGGTAAATACAACTTTGATGGGGCTACTATAAGGTGGCTGCATAACTGGCTGGAAAAACACACTCAGAGAGTCGTTATTAATGGTTCACAATTCTGCTGGAAAGGCATAACAAGTGGGGTTCCGCAGGGGTCTGTTTTGGGACCGACTTTGTTCAATATCTTCATCAACGATTTACATATTGGTATAGAAAATATGCTTATTAAGTTTGCAGCTGATACCATGCTGGGAGGGGTTGTGACTGCTCTGGAGGATAGGGTAATAATTCAAAATGACCTGGACAAATTGGAGAAATGGTCTGAGGTAAACAGGATGAAGTTTAATAAAGACAAATGCAAAGTGCTCCACTTAGGAAGGAACAATCTGTTTCATACATACAGAATGGGAAGCGACGGTCTGGGAAGGAGTATGACAGAAAGGGATCTAGGGGTTATAGTGGACCACAAGCTGAATATGAGTCAGCAGTGTGATGCTGTTGCAAAGAAAGCAAACATGATTCTGGAATGTATTAACAGGTGTGTTGTGAGCAAGACATGAGAAGTCATTCTTCCGCTCTACTCTGTGCTCTACTCAGTTGGAGTATTGTGTCCAGTTCTGGGCACCGCATTTCAAGAAAGATGTGAAGAAATTGGAGAGGGTCTGGAGAAGAGCAACAAGAATGATTAAAGGTCTAGAGAACATGACCTATGAAGGAAGACTGAAGGAATTGAGTTTGTTTAGTTTAGAAAAGAGAAGATTGAGGGGGAACATGATAGCAGTTTTCAGGTATCTAAAATGGTGTCATAAGGAGGAGGGAGAAAACTTGTTCATCTTGGCCTCTTGGGATAGAACAAGAAGCGATGGGCTTAAACTGCAGCAAGGGAGGTTTAGGTTGGACATTAGGAAAAAGTTCCTAACTGTCAAGGTAGTCAAACACTGGAATAAGCTGCCCAGGGAGGATGTGGAATCCCCATCTCTGGAGTTATTTAACAGTAGGTTAGATAAATGTCTAATAGGGATGGTCTAGACCAGTGGTCTCCAACCTTTTTACACCCAAGATCACTTTTTAAGTCTCAGAACAGGCAAAGATCTACCGCCCTGCCCCGTCCTTGAAACCCCGCCTCCTCTATTCTCCTGTCCATCACTTACTATCCCCAGCCCTTATACATTCTGTTAAACAGTTTATTTTTAAATTATGAAATATATAAAATTAAAATCACATGTTTATAGTTATGAAATAAATGGTCTTTTTTTAATTCATGCTATTTAAATGTCAAATGAAGCATTTACAATTATACATTTTGTTCTCTGCTATTTTGTACATCTAAAATCAAGTCTTGAGAATTATATATTTTTTCTTCCAATAAAGTCTCAGTGTGACACCTGTGACTGAACAGTGTCTTGAAGTCTGGGTTGTAGTCTGAGATTGCTAGTCGTATACAGTCCATTAGATGGGCATCTGTGATCCTGCGCTCAGCCTGGGAAGCTTGCTCCAGCACAGCTGGAGCTAGACACAGCCTCCCTGGGCTGAGCACAGGGTAGCCGGGCTGGAGGGAAGAGAAGCGGCTGCCCGGCCAGCTGGCCATGGCGCTCAGCTGGGGTGCACCAAGCTCCGCATGGGCAGGCGCAGAGAAGCTGCCGATCAGCTGGAGCGCGGGGCAGCCTCTTTCAGCTGAAAGCCACAGTCAGCTTGCTGGCGTGTTTCAGCCCTCCCAACCTCTCAGCTCCCACTATTCCTCGCAGCTACTCACCTGTGCTGTTGCTCGGTGAGTAGCTGCTCCTCAAATGAGGAAATCTAATGTAAATGTACTGTGCAAGCGCGCAGTTCAGAGAGGGCTCGAGAGCTACTCTTAGAGCCCTTGAGATCTACTGGTAGATCACAATCTACTGGTTGGTGACCACGGGTCTAGACAGTATTTGGTCCTGCCATGAGGGCAGGGGACTGGACTTGATGACCTCTTGAGGTCCCTTGCAGTCCTAGTATTCTGTGATTCTATAATTCTAACCGAAAAGCCTGAGCTTCTGAGGACTGGTGGGGGCAGGACATCAGACCTGATGGCCCAGCCCAGCCCTCTGATCCAGTCCCCCGAGTGTCTCAGTTCACATGCAGCTGGCAGTGCTCTACTGGCTGCAGCAGCTCCAACGCCCCCCCCCCAAATCGCCAACCCCCTTGTTTGATCCCTACTCCAGCCCCTCCGTGCACACGGCTGCCAGGCTGCAGACTTACCGATGCCTTTGTACCGGGGCGGGTTAGCTTTCTCATCCAGCTGTAGCTGAGTCTTGACATACTCCGTAGGGAATGTAATGCATATCTCAATGCCACCAGCAATACCACCTGAGGAGAATAAAGTAGGGAGGTGGGGGCAGAGTTAGAACAGGGAACTGCTCAGCAACGGGATTATCCCCCTCGCCCTTCTGATGGGCCCCTCTCCCATTCCTAACTACCCAAGACCCACTTTTCAGCACTTGGAGCCAAAGCCACAAGTGGGCTCACGCCCAGATAGATGCATGGGGAGGAGCCAGATCTGCAAAAGCACTGAGCACCTAACAAGCTCCTTTGACCATCTCCTAGCTAATTTATTTTGGTGCCTGCATGGAAGCACTTTTGAACAATTACTCCCTTGAAAATCTGTCCCTTGATGCTTTCACGAGAGCAAGCAAGACACGTTCTCCCTTCTCTTCTGTGTCGTCTGGTCAGGCAGGGCAGGGACTGGCTCTTACTGTGTGTTTGCACAGCATTGAGCACCACAGGACACTGGCTGCAGGGGGCTGCTAGCAGCTACTAACATATAATAATAATTTTGCCAGTGGAAGAACATGTCATGCAGGGCTTAAATTCAGCTGGAGCAGTCTTGAGCAGGGCTCCGATAACTGTTTTCCTCCACATGGGAATCCCGTGATCCACAAGGCTGAAACCCTAAGCAACAAGAAATATTCTGGGAACTTTTAAGCCCATATTTAGTGCCACCCAGAGCCATGCAGATTAAAGGCCTGAATTATTATCTGGACACTAGGAACTTCTGAATGCCATCCCAGCTCTAGTCACAGAGAGAATCCATGCCAAAAGCACGTCACAATCTTGCTCTGTCTTTGTCCCCAGCCTGCAAGAAGGGGATAATGGCAATTACTGGCCTCACAGAGGGTGAGGTGACTCATGTCTCTATAGTACTTGCAGTCCAGCTGTAGGGCACACATCCCATTCTGAACTTGTGCAGGCTTGAGCCTTGAGATTGAGAAATCCTCAGGCTCAGGATCTGTTTGCACAACACAGCTCAGCAGTTACACTGCACTGTGTGCTTACCATATTCCGTGTCAGGAGTGTGTAGCCCCATGAGGAGTCAAACCCACCTCAGGAAAGTCTGGTCAGTTTCTCATCCCCAAGACAGTAGCTGTATTTGCTGGGCAGGTAAAAGCTGCTTTGTGTTTTAATCAGCGTGGTGAGGGTGGGTGTGCAGATTTAGTGGCTGGGTCTGGTACACTTCAGAAGCTGACAGCTACCAGTGTCACCTTTGGGTTACACGCCATGTTCGCAGCAGCACCACACTGCTAGAATTTCTCCCAACTGGCTCCTCGTACAGTAGTTGAACATTAGAGTTAGGGATGTAAATAACCACGAACATAATTAACTGGTTAAATGATTAAAAGTATACCAGTTAACCGGTTAACTGCTGGTGGACCACAGCCAGGCCGGGTTCCTGCCCACCCAGGCTGAGTCAGAGCAACTGGGGCCCCATCTGCCCCGCTCCAGCGCTAGATTTGTAAAATTTCAATTAGTTAATTAATCAAATAGTCAATACATTTTGCATCAACTATTCAATTAGTCCCTCAACAATGGTGCCTCCGCCTTTTAAGTGTAGCAATAGCCCCAGGGCTGTTGCTACACTTCCAAGGCAAAAGCACTGCAGAGAGCCCAGGGCCAGGGCGGGACTCTAGCAGTCCCCCGCCGACCCTGTGCACCCCACAGCGTTTCAAAGCGGCAGCACTGCATGGAGTCCCCAGCTGGCCCCGGGCTCCATGAGGTGCTGCCACTTTGAAAGGCCACCTCCTCTCCCCCTCCCCCTTGCTGCCTCTTTCTGATAGAGGCAGCAAGGCAGGAGATGGGAGAGGGAGGAAGTGACTAATCAACTAGTTGTTCACATCCTTATCCAGCACAGGCAGGGTCCTGCCTGTCGCCCCCACAAGGCCAGTCCCATGCAGACAGCGCTGCTCCAGTCTGGCCCAGTTGGGCATTAAACCCATTACCCAGTCAGCATTCCAGTCAGCCTAATGCTGACTGGATAATCAGTTAAGCTTTTACAGCCCTAGTTAGAGCCCCCACATACACACTTGAGCCAAATCTCCAGCATCCCTTCAGGCTTGGGCGCTGGGACAGGGCCAAGGTTATAGATTGAGGCCACTGACACACGGAGAAACCCCCATTTCTCTCAGCTCTTTGTGCCAGTGGTTAACACCCCACCACCACCTCATTGGTAAAAACCGCTACCTAATTTCTAATGAGAATTTGTCTGGCTGCAGCTTCCAGCCACTGATTCTTGTTCTACCTTTGTCTGTTAGATCAAAGAGCCCTTTGGTACCGGGCACTAACAGCCCCTGTATCATCATTCCCCCTCACAGCATGGTATTAATGATACAGCTCAATTCTAAAGCAGGGCTTCTTCCCTGAGGAAGACCCTTCCAGTCCCCCTTCCTCCTCCCCTGAGATCACAGGGATAGCTGCCTGCACAACTAGCTCTAGGGATTTTTGTAAGCTAAGCAAATGTCCTTGCCTGTCAGCCTGCAGAGGCCCACCCAAAGAGTTATAGAGCAAGCCTCTGCCCTCGGTAGCCATTCTGGGAATGCTGAAATTCCCTGGGTGCCATTTAAAAAACAATGCACAACAAATGCCTGCCCCACCTGTTGTAATGTAAGCATTCAAGCCAAGAAGTCCCAAGTGCTAATTCCAGTTCTGCTACTGACCAATGCTCTTATTTATGTCTATTCGGTTGATGAGATATGAGCCCCGTTGTTCTAGGCACTGTACAAACACAGCGAGAGCTGGCTCCTACTCCAACGGGCTTGAAGTCTACACGGAGGGTAGGATAAGAAACAAGCACGGAGCTGGAAAGTGAAGTGACCTAAGCCAGGCTGCATGGCAAATCAGTCTCCACACTGGGACAGAATCTGGGTGTGGTGTCCTATCCAACTAGACCACATTGCTTCTTCTACCCAGTCACAGCCTTCTTCGTACCTAAGTTTCCCTGTGTGCGCAAAGAGGGTACTCATCTCAGGGCAACACACTTTTTAGCTGGAAAGCAACATATAATTACTGCTAACTGCCAAATAATTGCAGAATGACAAACAAGGACAAGAACAAGAGAAGCACCAAGCCAAAGAAAATGAAACGAGAGGCACTGAGAGCTCTCCTCTGAACACATCATTACTGTGGTAAAACCATGAGTGCTGGCCAGCACCAGCTTCTTGGGCAGTGAGGGGCCCTACAAGAACAGGAAAGAGACCATGCCTGCTCCGTGCCCTCCCTAAAATTCTCACCATACAAAACACAGTGGGGCCCATGTGACCGTGAAATACTTATGGCAATCACAAGCCGTACTGAGTCAGGCTGGTTTTCTGTTCCTTTCTCTCAGATATGATGCCAGCTTACACAGCCTGGTAGCACAGTGCCCCTTAAATATGAAACAACTTAATTTTAGCAGCAATTTCTATACCACCTGCAGCCTGGGCTGGCCTCAGGAAGTCACATATAGAGGCAGCATGTTAACTGATAAATAAGAGGGAGGAATTAGACAATGGAGAAGGGTGTTTGCTGCTCAGATATGTGAGGAGACAGACAGTGAGGCAGAGGGATACAGGGAAGCTGTAGCAGACAGCAGGCAGTGCAGAGACAAAGGCTAGAGCACACAGAAATCGGTCAGAGACAGAAGGAACAGGAACAGGAGTACAGACAAAATGTCACACTCATCACAGAGGTGCCAGCAGGATCACTCAAAACAACTTCCACTTGGAAAAGCCTTTTTCACATTTCAAACAAAAGCACAAAAATAAAAATTACTCCAAAGATGGTGTTTAAGATTCCAGATGTCAATATACTATTAGTGGGGACTTAAAACAGCAGAATAACACAGGCTCCTGACTGTCCTATCTACTGTGATCTCACAGCCCTTTGTGTTTGGCCGAAATGATTTCCATTCAAGTTTTTAGCCTGTGCACCCTTGAAGGTGCAGTAGGGTATTCTTTGCATCACAGGCTTCTGACTAAGGAATCACAACCTACGTGCACTTTATCTTTTCCATCTGTGTTTGGATTTTTCCCCCCATTCATGTGTGGAATAATTTTATATGAACTGAGGCATGTGTGACTGTGTACCACAGTAGAAACAAAATATAGCTGTGAAAACTAATCGGCTGGGCGGCATTTGAATTTCTCCTGAGCAGCCACACAAGTCCCAGCTTCCAGGGAACACTGGTCACAACTCCCTTCCCTTCCCAGACTGCAATGTGTTGGGAACTCAAAACATAGGCCAATCCCAGAGTGCCCTGCACACTCTGTGTTACTATAAAAATGATCAAACACTACAGCTCCACCAATGGCTAGAGACCAAATGCTGCCGATGGTGCAACTGTGCCATTCTCACTGAAGTCATTGTCACTTGCCAGTATGACACAGAGGGCAGAATTTGAACCTACTGCAGGATTTTCAGAAAGTGCAGCTCCCTACTTCTACAGCAACAGGAACCTGAATCAGGTTTAGCAGCCAAAGTTAGTCTAGCTGTTACAGAGTGCCAGAATGCCCGTGTAATTGTAAATAAGCCTGCACAGCCATTCTGGGTGAGCTGGTGTCGAGAGCAGAGAGACGTTAGTAGGCTTTTATTAGAGTTCTTTTTTTAAAGTTTCCCTTTTAAGAAATTCAACAGATTTCAGTGTGAAGAGCGACAGGCATCCAAACAGCTTGCGAGGAAAGTAATTTGGGCGAAGACGTGTTTTTCCACAGACCTCCCCCACCCCCAAAATTCTTCTGGAGAGTCAGCAGATCTAACTCTTAGCTGTGTTTGTATAGGCTGATTTCAGTAGGGTAAAGTAGTCTGGTTAAGCAGGAAGAGTCAGAATTTACCCTGAATTCACTGCATGCTGGCTGTGATTACCGAGAGATATTAAAATAGTTATGAAAAGGCTGAAGCGGCACCCCAGAGCAGTGGGAGAGGGAAAGGGGGAGGGTTGGGGAAAGGGAGAAGAATGAGAAGAAGAAAAGAAAGCCTTTCAGAACTGCTCATGCAGCAGGAGTATAAAAAGCATCTGCAGTTCCTGCCTTGTAATAGTGATTCTCCAGCAAACAACCTTAACAATAAGCCTGCCTCCAGGCCCAAGGCCTCCAGTAGCTGGCTAAGCCACCACATACTTTGCATTCAGACTGTGCCATTTCCCTTCAGCTACATAAAAAGGCAACCCAGGAAGCCTGCACAGAACTGAGCCTGGACCCACAGGCACTTCTGGCCTCTCTTTAGTTGGTTCTTTTCAAAAGGCCTCCTCTAGACTTAATTTAAATCAATATAGTTGTTCAGGGGTGAGAATCATTCACATCGTAGCTACGGCAAACTAACCACAGCATGGGCACAGCTACATAAATGGAAGAACATTTTCACCGACCTAGCTACTGCTGCCCTGGGGGATGGATCACGTACAGGAACAGAAAAACTCTTTCCACTGCCAGAAAGTGCCTATAGTAGGGCTACTACAGCTGCACCACAGACAATAACCGTGCCACTGTAGTGCTCATAGCATGGACAAGTGGGAAGTAGAATATGACTCCAGATGCCCTTAGCACTGAAGTACAGCACCCTAAGTCACTCTTTAGCTGGGAAATTCATGTAACCAGGATCATCATCTTGATGCACCTCTACCTAGAATGGGCAGATTGCCTGTCACAGAATAAAAGGAACTGGCTCTACCATAACCCTGATAGCCTGACCCAGCCTTGCTGCCCTCTCCGGTAGCTCTAAGATTCGTTGCAGTCCTAGCAAGAGTTAGGTTAAATCTTAGGTGGTTGGGCCTTGTTTGCCTCCACACTGATACTTCTGAATTTACTCCGGACCTGGATGTGATCAGAGCAAGCGAGGTGGTTCTCTGGATTTCTGGTCTCAGTGTGAGCAGTGCTGAAGAGCACAGTAGAAAGCCTGTTTCCATGAGAGCCTCAAACTAATCCAAAGGAGCCAAACATTGGAGTTAGGGATGTAAAATCCTGTTTAATTGGTTTAACCAGTTAACCAATTAAAGGAGGGGTGTGTGCAGAGGGGGAGCGCTCCAACCTGGCTGGGCAGGAGTGGCTCTCACCTGATGCAGACAGGGGCTGCTCAAGCCCAGCTTCTTCCGGCCCTGTAGGGGAGCTCAGAAGAGCTGAAGCACCCTTCTGTCCGTGGCAGTCTGGGGGCTGCTATGAGGCACCAGCTAGCCATTACCCAGTAAACATCACCCATTAAGGGTGATGCTTACTGGGTGACCAGCTACCCATCCACTTTTCTAGTTTGAGCGAGGGCTACCAAGTGTGGATTAGAGTTTTCCCTACAGTTCAGGGGTCCCTAGCATGGTTTGACTCCAGGGTTTTGGTCTGGCCTAATGACAAAGTTTGGTTCCACAGTGGTTGGGGTGCCTGACCAGGTGCATTTTTGACTATGGTTCAGCTATTAAACTCTCCTGGAATATCACCCCAACTCTGTGCGTGGTGCTTATGGACTGTAGGATATTTAACCCAGATCAAACAAAGGAGCCATGCAAGCAGAGAAAGGGCTGCTAATGGGCACTTAGTCTATAAGTCCCATTCCCGTCATAGGCTTGTGCACAGACACTATTGCCCTTTGAGAAAAGAGACACTGGGCTGTGCCTTACAGTAGCTGCGAACTCCCGCGCCTGAGACCCATGAAAGGGTCAGAGGAGCTCCCTAGTTTCTAGCCAGCATGGGAGGCACAAGCATTGGGGGGCAGAAACCTAACTTCCCTTGGTGCCCCTGGCCACTTCACCAGCTCCCTTTTCCGGCTGCTCTCATTCAGGGAGAATAGCTACCCAGCATGACTCGGCAGAGCGGTGCTCTGCTGTCATTGGTCAGGCCGCTGACAACACAGAAAACACCCCATGAAAGAAACAGGATATGCTGGCTGGGTAGCTGCAGTGTCAGCAGGGGTGGGTTGGCTCCTGGACAGAGCTATGAATGGCCCAGAGGGACAACATTCCACAAACCTTTCCCCACAAGAGCCAGCCCACTCAGAGATTATGATTTGCTCTGCATCAAGAATAAGGAACTTGAGGTTCTCTCTGAACTTACGCTGCTGACCTGCAGGAAAGGCAAACACAAGGCAGACACTTAGGTCAAACGAAACTGCAAGGGGAGGGGAGGCTGCGTGGGTGTTGCAGGGTTCAGAAAACACTGCTGCTTCAAGTCACTGCCTACAGCAGAGCAGCAGCTCTCAGTCTTTGGGGGCAACAGGAGTTTCTTGAATCTCCCATCTGGAGGCATGTGTTCCAAGACGGAGTTTAGATACAATCAAACCATATCTAGCTTGTACACAATGCTGTTCAGCTTCAGATCTCCAAGCGCTTTACTAAGGAGGTTGGGACCATGATCCCAGTTTCACAGATGAGCACACTGATACACAGAGCAGTGAAGTGATTTGTCCAACATCACCTTACAGATCAGTAGCAGAGCTGGGAGCAGCATAAATCTCCTGTCTACTGTTCATCATGCCACTAGCCACACATTGCCTTCTCTAGGACAGCAACTGTGCAGCTGAGTCAGGGGCAGCACACTGCATTGGGCCCATCACACAAACGCCTCTGCCTTTTTGTGGGGAAAGCACCAATACTGGAATTGTGGTTCCCAACCAGCCATGCACAGAGCATGCAGCATTTAAAAGAGTTCAGCATTACAGATGCAGTGCAATTCTTCCAACCGTCTGAGCATCATTGCATACTTCACAGGCCTCTTCCCCTAGTTTGTAGGGCAAAACTGGAGACATTCTGGGCCCCCCTTGTCCATCCTATGTCCCAAGGGTGCCAGCTCTGTCCCTTGGGGGTGTGGGTTGGCTGTCCCTGGGGGGTGGGGGTTAGGTAGGGCTTGAGCCCTTGAACTCTAGCTCTGGAGATGGGTACCCTATCCACTGTGCCACTGAAGGAGCCCCCCAACCTCTCTACATTCTGGGCCCCCCTTATCCTTTCTTTGTTTCAAGGGTGCCTGGTCTAGCCATTACCAAACTCGTGGTGGCTGTTCCCAGTGCTGCAGATACTATAGGCTTAGCCTGTGCAACTTTGCCGACTCTGGATGTGTTTGTTGTTTTCCTTAAAAATGCAGCTCCCAGAGGCATGGGATTATGAGAAGCAGCTCCACTTATTTTAAAAACTAGATTTTTAACAGTCATGACTCAGGAAGGTTCAAGCCCCTAAAGACAGAGATGACCCCTCCAGGATTTTAAAAGTCATTCAGAGGCTGTCTTATTTTTTTTTTTAAAGTCAATCTCATGGTTTTTAGGGCCATGATTCAGGAGTTTGGTTGCTTTGGGCTGGAAAAGCTGCCTATTCACATTGGCAAAGTGCTTCAGACCCAGAGAAAAAGTTGCTCTGTCAATGCATTGGTATTACTGAGGGTATCATCCATGCACCGCCATGCTGAAATGCAGCATGCTGGACACTGTCTCTCTCCTCTCAGACACATTCTCCAGGAAGGAAACAGATTTCTCCTCACTCCCCATGCTTCCTCTAATGAGCTGTGACTCGTCTAGCAGAGCATCTTCAAGGAAGGGAGAGGTATGGGGTGCACTTTAGCCCAGCATCTACTACTTTCCTTCACAGCCTACCCACCCAAAATCTCCTGGTCTTACAGCGCACCCCTCATCTGCCTTCTCAGGGATCCCTGTATACACACATATCAATCTTCCCTTACAGGGAACACTGCCATAAACCCATCCCCACAACAGTCACCCCCCTGGATCCACTACAGGCTGAGGTTTCTCCTCCATAAATCATAGAGGAGAAACTCAGAACAGACCTCTTCTTAACCACACCCCTTACAGCTCCAAAGCATTATAGCCCTAACTCACTGGAGCTTTGCTGGCATTGAAGCAACACTGACAATTCCAAGCATTCAAAAACCAGGAGTGAGCCCCTGCAAAATTCCAAGCCTTTAAAAAAAATATTTGGGGCCTTCTGATTTTGGGACTTCTTGGTTCACCTTTTCCAAACTCCTCTCTGCACTTATGAGAGACAGAAGCATACTTATTTTGAATGGAAATGGGAGACCTTCTGGAAGTCACCACACAATCCTGGAGGTGGGGTTCTCAGAAAAATCAAATGTCACGTGATTCACGATAAAAGTGCAAGAACTGGTAATGCTGGCAAGAGCCTTAAGTGTGCGCCAAATCTCAGTTCCTACACATTGTGCTGTCACCCCATCTGTTACGCAGCCGAAGACAAGCACTCCAAGCAGGTTACCTCATCCTGTATCTCTTCCATTCTGGAGTAACAAGAGCAGGGGGGCTGGCTCTCTCCCATAAATACTAATTGTGTCATGCTTCCCTGCAGGCTCACTCTGGCTTTTTAATTATGGGCAAAACTGGTTTCATGCTCACATACCCTCAAAGCACCAACTTCTTTTCCCATCATCCGGGAGGAACATGGCAGGCAGCTGCTTTTCAAACAGTGGGAGGAATCAGCACAGCTATTCCCCGGAGAAGCCTCTTTCCTCAGCCCGGCAAAACCTGCCCCAGACTCTGGACAGATCCAGCCCACCTAACACTTTGATCTAGCCCGCGGACTGCATGAGACCACTTTCTATTTATATCTTACTGCCCAAATTTCCATGGCTCAGGATCCTATTTAAATGCCTCCATGGTCCCAGCACTACCCCAGCAGGGGCTGGAGCCCTTTAAATAGCTGTAGCAACCCTGTGCAGCTGCCAGGCAACGTGGTAGTGGCAGGGCTGGGAGCTGTGAGACCTTTGTTATGTTTAATTCAAAGCCTCTGGCCCCACACAGCTCTGTGGGGAGGCTTGTCCTGAGCCCTGCTCCTTCCAGGGGGTGGAGCCAGCCCGTGAGTACATACCAAAATTCTGCAAAAATTGCTGCCGACCCGTGCTTAGGAGGTGCAGCTGCTACAGGAGTCTGAACAGTTAGATCCATTGCTGGCTCTTCCCTTCTAGGACAGGCCCAGAAGCTGGCCACTGTGGTTTAGCACAGCCACCTGCAACCTCTCTTATTGAAGCAGGGTAGGTATCCAGAAAAACTGGACAAAACTTCAAGCGGTTTTGGGGTTCCTATTATCATTCCCAGCACCTATTCGTGCACCCTGCCCATTCTGCCCACTCCCTCCAGATGGTAGATCAGTGCCAGAAACTCTGTCTTCCCACTTGCATCTGTTTCCTTACATCGGACGGACACTCTGCAGAGCTATAGGTCATTACTGAGTTTGGCTCCTAACAGCTATTATTTTATGAGGAAGTCATGGGGAAACATTTCTTGCACAGCCCAATGGGGCCAGCCCACAAATGGACTCTTCCCAGGTAACTCCACTCACATGACTCTAGGGAAGAATTGGGCACAGACAGTAATAAAAATACCCTTACACAATACAATCAGCTGGCTAGTTTAAGCCCATAATTCTACTGCCTTGCAAACACACTGCTTTCTCCCATGGCTGCTGTTTCCAGCTCCTGCTGCTGATTTCAGAATAAACAAACACTCCTGTGCCTGACAGAAGCTCCTTTTCATCCTGTTCTAGGAAGCCCCTGTGGATTCGAGTGCCCTAGGATCTCTTGCCTTGAGCTGTGGCAATGCTGCCAATAAATCCACTGCACAGCTGAACTGCTGCTGAAGAGGCTGTTTGCTCCCCTTCCTGGGGAGAATGCCCAGCCTTATAAAGAGACAAGCGGGTGAGGTAATATCTTCTATTGGACCCAGAGAAGAGCTCTGTGTATTCTTGAAAGCTTGTATCTCACCAACACAGTTGGTCCAATAAAAGATATTACCTCATCCACCTTATCCCTCTGCCATCCTGGGACCAGCTCAGCGACAACATTACTGCATAGCCCTGGAAAGAGCATTGCTGAAGAATTTTGCTCCAACCACAAGAGACTAGTGTAGTGGATGCAAAGGCTGCTTGTTCTCCTTCCAATCCCCCCTCCCACTCGTATGCAGCAATGATTAGGGCCCTTTGTTTTTGGTTTTCACTTTATTTAATTTTTCCCCTGGAATATATGTTTATTAAAACAATAAAAACATGAAATTTGGCACAAAAAATTATTTTCTGGGTAAATCTTGGAATTTATTTTGGTGGATAGGATGGGGTAAAAGATATTCACTAACATTTTGATGACTGGAATTCAACGTGGTTTGCTGCAAAACTAAAACAGAACTCAAACACATCACCACCTTAGAGTTTACAAAAACTACACATCACTAGACCCCAAATAAAACTTTTCATTTGCAGAAACAGTTACTATCATGGACTTAGAACTATTCGCCTATAAATATTGGCATTTAATAATTAGGCCACAAACATCATCCTTTTTTTCCTGTTTTTTTTTTTTTTTTTTTTTTTTTTTTAACTTTTGAACACATACTTGTGATCTGATGCTTATTCTGACACAGATTTTGGTTTTCTTTCCATTTTGGTGTATCAAGTCTTTAAACCACTATTGTCTGCTAGCAGCTTGAAATGTGTATGTGGTGGCTGTGAGCTTAATCAGTATGTTCAGAGGCCTATGCACTTCAGAGCTTGTGTGCATGCTTGTTTATTGAGTGTATCTTCTACTATTACATAGCCTTACTTCAACAGGGAGCTCTGCAAACACACAAATTAATGTATTAGCATAATACATCTATAGTTCATGCAATGTATTGTATTTTCTTAATAAAACAAGTTACTTGTTATATATGTGAAAGATACAAAAGCAGGATGGAAAGTCTGAAAAAAACCAAATACTGTTTTTAAAACCTGGGATTTTTATTCTGGTAAAAATAAAATCAGTTTAAACTGAAAACTAAGGAGGCTTAAGCATGGTGTATCTACAAAGTCTGCTGAGGGTGGCCTGGCTTGTAGGATTACTTCTACTAACCATGGCATTACAGTCACAGGAATATGAGCGGAGGAGGCAAAGCAGATACTCACGCTTACCAAATGCCTTTTTCCCCAATGTACTCAAAGCACATAGGGATTCTCATTTACAGATGGGGCACTGAAGTGAAGTGTCTTATCAAAGATCGGCTAGGGAGTGAGTGGAAAAAGCCAGGAACAGATCCAACTTTCTGGATGCCTGGTACCCATGACTTGTCCATAGGCTCTGCTGCCTCTTAGGCAAGTCCCCAGCACCCACTCTCACGTTGGGAGGATACAAACACTGAGGTCACCAGACTCAATGCAGCAATTTGCACCATCATGCAGCCAGTCTGGACTTCCAATAGCTTTGGTCAGGGCCAGCTTTAACTAGTCCCTACTAAGTGGCTCCCAATGGAAGGGAAAGATGGAGGACAGCCAACTGAGTTCCATTGCTCCATGCACAGACTACTTCACAAGCCCCTCTACCTTGGCAATAAAGCAGCTCCTCAGAGCCCATGTCACCTTCTCAGACAAAGTCACCCTCCAACCCTTCCCTGGGATCCAACGACTGTGTTTTGTACTTTTAAAAAGAGTCACAAATCAACAGTTCCCAGACACTTGGCAGTCTCGATTCCTTTTGCACTGCCAGAGTGACATTAAAATGCCAACCCAGCATGAGGCTGAGAGCGCTGTGACCTGACCAAATTGGCAAAAGGAACAGTCTTTTTGAGGCTTGCTGGACTTTAGCATTTTGCCAGGTTCTGACTGGATTTTCTGCCTTTTCAACCAGCCTCTGGCACATTAGAACTTCTCACTTCAAAGTCTATTACTGAGCAGAGACGGATGTCTTTCACTATGAGGAGAAAAAAAAAAAAGTATGTGGGCCAGATTCTGATCTCACTTACGCCAGTGTAAATCAGGCGAGACTCCACTTGGAGTCAATGCAATTACTCTGGATTTACACTGGTGTTAGAGAGTAGAACTTATCCCTTTGTCTGCAATTCTCCAGAAGGTAGCAGAAACCCCTTTACTGAGCTGGGAGCTTCACTAGAATTTCCTGAATGCACCCAGCACCTCTTGGTATCAAATCTGTGCTATTAGGATGGGACTCTAGGCAGCCCGATGGGCTCACTCAAGGCCATGCATCTGCTGTGCCCCGCACTGGGCAAACTAGGGGCTGGTGTTAGCATCTGGACACTAGGTAGATCTGCCACTTGGCTTTCTTTCAAATCAGAGCCCTCAGGTAAAGGGGTGAGGGAATGAGGAAGTGTGAAAATTACTGATTTAGTTCCTTTCAAGTTTCTGTAACCCCCTTAAAGAGAAGGAAGATTCACCTAGACACAGTGCTTGCCCTTGTACCAATATTTCACTACATGCCAGCCCTCTGCATCCAACAGATCACAGCATGACAAAGCAAAATACAAGTATTATAGGCAGCTGCCAATTTCCATTTAAGGAGGATTTGAGAGGGCAAAGTGAAGCAGAAGAAAGCAGCTCAGCTAACTGTAGGCCTAACAGGCTGGGGGAGAGGGTGGAGGAGATTTCTCAGTGGGTGAAAAGCTGCTTCTCCCCTCAGGCAGCAGGCTGCAGAGCTTCATCCGCCCCCGTTTCAGCCAGATCACTACTCTCAGCTCCACCCATGTGGGGAAACAGACAGCGAAATGCTGCACCTGAAGTCACCACCCCCCTGCACATGGCAGTCTCTCCACAGATGCTGCCAGAGCATGACCCCTTCTCCCCTGCATAGGCCCAGCCCACAGTCTAATACTGGGAGAGCATCCCCAGCTCCAGCCCCTGCACAAACTGGTGGCCAGTGCCTCTCAGCCGGGAATCCTTGCGACCAGATTCTTAGTTGCTGCTAAGTTTGGTAATCCAGTGACACTGGTGCCCACTCTTGAGACCTAGGGAGCCAAAGGCCTGTGGACTGTTGGAACCCCTTGGTGGCCACAGCTTGTCCCCTTGTAGCAGTGCTCTCTGCATTACTGGGCCATGGCTGGGGCCAAGAGGGGCCTTGGGTAAGTCATATCTCTGTGCACCCACCTGCAGGACAAGGACACCTCCCCCCACAGGGGCCACTATCTCCTGGAAATGGAGAGTGCTAAGCAGGCCCTGAGTCCCACCCTGACCGCCAGGAATGGGCCTTGACAAGCAGTCCATCCAGGTCTGTGTCACGCTGTTGTGCTACAAATAATGGGCTTCGGAGGCCTGACAGACAAATGGTGAAGGGCACAGGGGAGCATGCTGGGACCAGGCTACCACCCAGTCTCCCTCAGCTACCTTCCCCCCCATCCCCAGAGGCAGAGATAGGCCCCGGAGACCCTCAGAGCCTTGCATCCCTCTTGCTAACCCTGTCCCACGAGACACTGCCCCCTCACCTCATTGTTTACAGAGGACTGATGAGAACCACCACAGGCTGAGCTGCCAGGCTCCCCTCCCCCAGTTCCAAAGCAGCAGCTGCTGACTTTGCACTTCAGGAGCCAAGCAGCATGGGAAACCTCTGAAAAACAAACCAAGCTCCCCAGGGAAGCCAGCACCTGAGGTCAAAGCAGCTGAACCCACAGCAGGCAGAACCACTATGGATTATGTGTGGCTACAGGCCTGGAATCTACCCACACCCAAAACTTGCTACAGTCCCTTTAAGCCCTGCCCTCCAAACTGTGCCAGTCATGACTGTAGCTCAGGAGAGCTGCCAAGTCTCTCTGCCCTGCCCCATGTGAGCTGGGAATGTTTATCTGACAAACCATGCTGTGGATCACCCCACTGTGCACAGAGCTTGGACGTGTCAGCTTCTGCTGCAGACAGCCTGTTTGCCCATCCTACCATGCATGTCTGTCTGAAAGAAGCAGTCAACAGTTGTATATGCACGTGTGTGTCAATGCTAGCCAGCACATGCTGGCACAAATTACTATTTTGCATCCCTGGCACTTTAAGATGAAACATAATAAATAAGAGGGAATTTCTCTCACACACACACACTCTCTTCATTTACATAGTCACAAAGGTCCTCCCACCCCAATGAGGTAGTTAGGAGTGGAGAATGGTCAGATTAGGGCTTCTAGGCCTCACACCTCAAGGGTGGGGCCTTATGTGAAGTACACAGGGCTCCTGCATTCTTGGCCATGAGAAAGTTTTAACAGCATTCCCAGAGGCACTAGACATTTCTAAGGCTAGTGAGATCATCCAGTTACACTGAACAGGATACAAAACAAGCCATATAAATAGGGTTGCCAGATACTTCCACAAAAAATCCCAGAACATAGTGGGGAAAAAAAACTGGCTGAGAAGAGGGGGTGGGGGGGAACGTCACTGTGCCTTTAAATTCCCCTCACCCACTACCCTGCCACATTTAGCAGGGAAGAATGTCCCCATTGGCCTTCCGTCCAAGAAAAAAAGAAAATACTGGACATTTTACATATCCGGTATTTTTTTTTTTTAACAGGACAGGGGCCACAAATACCAGACTGTCCAGGTGAAAACCGGGCCCCTAGCAACCCTACATATAAATCCATGTGCTCCATGTGATTCCCATGACTTAGAGGGTGGCTAAGGGAGACAGGGGAGAAGAGAGCAGGTTAGGAAGAAGTTATAGTTATGAGCAGATTACTCAATTGTCCTTTACTGGGATTCTAAAACACCTGCTTGTGGAACATCTGATACTACCCACTGTGGGGAAAAGGACATCAGCCCAAATGGAACAGGGGCCTGAGCAAATATGGCAAATCCAGAGTGCTTTGGTGCAGTTCTGCAGCCACTCCCCAGACACAGATGAGGCATGGTCCTTGGTACTCAGCTAGGACCGGCCTGAGGATTTTCCCGTAGGTGCACAAGTGAGCCAGCTATGGAGAAAGAGGAGTGCACACCCACATTTGCTCCTGGAGAATGCACATGAAGTCAGTGGAGGGGAAACGTCAGATATTCTTTAACTGCCAGTAGAAATAAAGCAGGAAGCACAGAGACTGAGGGAGCTGCAATGGGTTATACATACCCATGCCTATCAGCCCTACTCTGTGTATACTACAGGGATCAGAAAGGGGCAACTCTTGTTTAAATAGCTCACTGCTGTGGAGAAGCACTGGATTGACAGAGCTGCAGCCTGGCGTGTGATCTGCCACCCAGAACAGACATAGCGTGGGCAGCTGCAATGAAAGCTTTCCCCAAAGAACCATCCTCAAACCTCCCCCTTATCTATGGGGCACAGACAACTAGAGATGTTAAAATGCAAGTTTTTTGGGGTGTTATCACTGAAATTCTGCTTAAAATTTGACTCCACACAAGTACCAACTCCTAACTTCCCCTTACCCCCATGCTGCTGCCTCTGATACAGAGGCAGCAGTGTGGGCGGGCGGGGGGGGGGGCTGTTCTGGTGTGTAACCATAAATGTTAACTGATGAGCCTGGGCAAAAAGCTCCATGTTGCACTGAACAGTCACTCCACTGGGATAAGCAATTCTGATTGCTAGAATTAAATTGTGGGTGGCTTTACTCTTGCTGGGCTACAGCACATGGGATCTGAAACTCCTCCAGAGCAACAGGTGCTCTTGTGCCATATTGCTCTTCGTGGGCCATCGGACGCATATTGCGGCTTCACAATCAACACCATGCTGTTATGGTAATGCCCAACTGTCAGCAGTTACCGTGCTTGCTTTTGGAAGCCAGACGGAAGAGAAAATTTAGCCTTGCTGTTCCAGTGAGGCAAACTCTTCCCTTGTGGTTTCAGTCATCTATGATGCCAAAAAGACCTGTTGCTTCTTGCCCCCACCGGATCCATTTCCGCAGCTGCAAGCCCTGCCCCTTCACTGTGCCTAAGCTAGCTGAGCCCTCTCAGATCATGGAGAAGTGCTTGGTTTTTACTGGCCAATTTAACACGTTGAATCCTAGCCGGTGGGAAGAATAGATCAGCAGCCCTAGAGGTAGCTCCTGAGTTCTAAGGCACGGTTCCCACTGAAAGACTAAGCCGCTTGAAAGATGGGAAGAGAGGAAATGCTGCCTACCAGATCATGATGCTGTGGTACAGTCGCCATCATGTAACTACCCACTCCTGTCCTTTATGTCTAATGTATTAATTGGGAAGGCTGAAAACAAAACAACGATTTATAATGCTCTTTACCGCACCTTTCCCACACCATGGCCTCATTTCCTTCTGCATGTGCCGCTTTATTTAGGCAGGACAATTCATTCTATGTGAGCGAAACGACAATGTCCCTGCAAGCTAACCACCGGCTTATTTCCATACCTCCCCCTCCCTTAGGGTGACAATGGCCCCAGCGGTTGCAGAGGGCTGTGGCCTGTTTACAAGGACTTTAGCCCCTTGATTCAGCTCTTGCAACACTGCAGAATTACAGCAGCAGAGTCAACTCTTCTCTAATTACTTGGAAGTTGAAAGAGCAAGGGAGAGGGAGGGAGGGCCTAAGCGGCTTGGACTCTGCACTGAGGCTCTTAATCATTAGCTGGATATCCCCCCCCCCCAGCCAAAGGAGAGCAAGATCACCCCTCAGTGAAGGTCACAGCTGGCCCACCATGGCAAGCATCAGTCAGGAGCTGGGACAGTGGTCACCTTTTGTCACTGGCAATTGAAGGGATTCCCATTTTCCCAGCTGGCCAAGCAATGGCATCTCGCCTTTCAAGACCATGGGCAGGAAGGGATCAGGCAGCAGAAGGATCACTTGCAGCAAGTCTCCAGTTAGGAGGCAAATTCCTTGGTTTGAAGGGCCAGCGAAGAAGCCCCCAGCCAGCACGGAATGAGAACAGAACGAGAACACGTTGAGACAGCAGGGTCCTCCCTTGCCCAGGAAAATTTAGACCTGTTGTTGACCAACCCAGGAGCCAGTTTAGCTTCTTGACAGGCCGAAATACCAAGACAACTGTTGTATGACAAGTGTTCCGACAAAAGCACTGACATTTCCAGCGCTTTGGCAGGACACTTGTGTTTTTGCCAGGGTTAGGGCTTTAATCCAGCTGTCACTCATGCAACACATGCGACAGCATGCACACAGGTTTCCTATTCGTTTTTAGTTAGTGATTTTTATGTGCCCAACCAACACCGTGGGGGCATTTGATGCAAATTAAGAACAAGCAACTTGTTAAACCGCCTTTTTGAGACTTTACCACAAGCCCCACCACTACCTCCTCAGCCTGTTTGAGTCCCTGAGACCCTCTCTAATGAGGTGCCGCAGATAACATTTGTATGCCCCAGGCTGCATAAAAATGTGACACACGCCAACATCATCTACCCATGGGATTCCTGAGCTAGGGGACATAAGGGCAGACACTGAGCCTAGCACTTAACACAATTTTACCCTTACAGGTAGAGTAACTCTTCTTCCTTGCATCTAGCTCTGAACAGATACCTGTGAATGAAATACACCACTAGCAATATGACACTAGCATGATCCATTGCTGTGTTTTGAGTTCTAGACACTTTTGGCAATCACATCAGCTAATTAGTTGTCTCTTCCAAATAGAATCCTGTAAGTCCCATGGGAAAGTGAGGATATGGCTCTACGTTGCTCCACACTTGCATTTTCTCCTCCTCATGGATCAGCAAGTTCCCTCAGAAATTCTATGCAGGCAAAGGGAAAACTAAAAAGCAAAGAGATTTGCAGGACAGATCAGAGATCAGCTGAAAAACCATAAGAGAACCAACGTAGCAACACTCAACTTTAGGGTAGAGACAGTTTACACTCTTAAGCCTTAATTTTGACGCCTTCCCCAGTTCTGGGTTTTGACAATCTCCTTTTGGTCAGAAGTTTCACATTGCCCACTTAGGCCAGAGGATTTTTTTTTTTAAAGCTTTGAGGTCAAACTAGGAAACTGACATTGGGCCATTACCTGAAAATGACTGATATGGGCCCTAAAAAAGGAAGGACTGCATCTGTTGTATTCATGTAGCGATGACATTCATTCCCTTAAAACAAGTCACCAAGCAAATCAGATGTAGCTAGTGTTTGGGGAAGGAAATAATTTACTACGGTGTCACACTCAGAAGTGTCCAATCCATTAGATGCGTCATGATTAGACAGAACATTTTGTATTTAGTAGCAAGCAAGGACACCACTTGTTACATTTAATCACTTTCCTGGCAAACAACACTATGAGCACTCCCAGGCACACGAGACCATATAGCTGGGACAGCAGCATCCCCCTACTCCTGTAGGGCAGGGAATATACAGAACTGCAAATATTTGATTTCACTAGTCTGCAGCTATGTTGTCAGACTGGTAAATAGCCCTGTGTAAACAGAGCTGCAGATAACACTATGTAACAGGATGGAGTAAGTTGTCCCTAACTTCACTGGAATCATTGTATTGCCTCACTACTCTGCCATTTCCCAATTTCCTCATTTTCAAACTTTAACAAAAAATAATCTGCTGAGAGTGTATGTCATTTTATAGAATTCACTGGCCAGAAAAGAAGCAAACACTAAACTGAACAGCCATAAAATCCAGAGCCCAGGAAAGCTCAAAGGCCTGATTTGCTCAAAGGCCTGAAGTTTTTGTTGTTTATAAAGACAACAGAAAAGAGGGGACCTGCATTCTCCTTAGCAGGAGGAAGAATAGCACACGTTGCTATCCAGGGATTGCAGACCAGCTCCTGAAGGTACCTTGCTAGATCGGAGTCTCTGTGTTTGAATGGCATCTGCTTGGGAGCACTTTCACAAGAGCAAATGCAACTGAAGAGGCTTTCTAGATAACCATGTTCTAGGTTTAAAATGGGCTCTCAAACAAGGACAACCATCATAAGACAGGAATGACTTGTACAAAGGACACTTCCCTAAGCCACCAGTTGCGTTCTCTGCATTCCATCTGCAATTTTCTCCTTCACCTCTCATCTAGCCCAGTGCAGTAACATCCCAGCGATCAGACATCGCTCCGTTACCTTGGAGGGGTTTGTGACGCTGGCAGTGCTGTCCAATGGCATCGACACAGGATCAGTGAGTGGAGAGGTGAGACACGAAGAAATCGAACTGTGACCGGACATTAACCGGCCAAGGAAGTTTCTAAGCAGCATGAAAGGAGTTTAGATTCAAGCCAGGCGATGGGAGCATTTTCCTCCAGTTGCTCTTTATACAAGAGCATCAGGAGAGAGCAGGAAAGTCAAACTAATTCTGGATGAACAAAAACCAAGAAAGAGGATGAGCCACTTGGGGGAGGGGAGGGAAGAGGGAGAAAGACCCAACACTTTACAGGTTAACCCGATACTAGGGACGTAAAATCCTGTTTAATTGGTGCAGCCATGGGCCTGCCCTCCAGGGACAAGAGCTGTACTAGCCAGGCTGGTGAGGCCCCGCTACACAGCAGGCCCTGCAGGGAGGCTGCCCCAGCCCTTACCATTTAACTGTAACCAGTAAGCATCACCAGTTAAGGGCAAGCTTACCGGTTAACCCTTAAGATTCCTACCCGACACATTCACCCCTTCCAGCACTACGTGAAGGCCCAATTTATTTTATACCTGAGAGTGAGCTGTCGCATTGAACAAGCTGTCAGATGGTCAACCCTGCCACTCTTTGCAGAGCTGGGAGACCATGAAGCTTCCTCCTAACTGCTCCACCAACGTGCCTCAAGGCAGCGTGGCAGGCACCACTGCTAAAAGCCAGTTCAGTCTCGATAGCCCCCTTTGCCCTTGGCTAACCAGGAGAAAAGCCATCATATTAACATGGGTGGCTTGTGAGGCTCACACACCTTCACTGAGAGCTAGACTGAACCACCATGAATTTGCCAACTGCACAGAATGGGTTAGTACTGTTCGTAAGCAAGACCCAGACACTGGATTAAAAAAAGCACTAGAAGGGTTGAGTAAGACTTTACAGGAGACGTTCTTTGTTCACCCAGCTGGTAATGAAAGATACCACATCCCAGCCCTGTAAGCAAACGGCACATGCTATACCTTGCATTTATACAGTGGTGTTTGGCCCGAAGGACAAAATGGTCTACTAGCTGATCCAGGCATCCCTTCACCCACCACTGCAATGCAGCCATCTGGAGGGCTCCATTTTACCAGGCAAGACTGCTTTCACTTGTGTATCCTGCAAAGCACAGCTGAGAGTCAGTCAGTGCAGAAAGACAATAGAATTACCTACCGCACACAGCGCTTTGGCTAATGGACTTATGCAGAGCCAGCAGCTCCTCACTTAAAATGGATTTTCCAGCTTTTTCCTACCAGAGACTCTCCAGGCTGCTTGTTTTTATGTCCTAGACAGAGCTCAAGGATGGAAGCTAAAGATCAAGGGAGTCCAACAGCTGGGCTTTGCTAATAGCTGGGAGTTAATGATAGAAAAAAAGAGGCTCCATAAGGAACTTCAGCTGATGGGCTCATCCTGAGATACACTGGACTGTAAATCCAGGGTCACATTCCCCAAACAGCAGTGAGACTTACACCATTTACATTCACAATGCAAAGCCTTCCTGAGGGGAGGACGGGAGAAAGAGGGTGGCTTGTAACATCACTCAACTGTCAGCTAGAGGTTCTGATTAACTCAAGGAAGAGCAATGGCTTGCTCCAGAGGCTTACATAACACACAGGAAGACGTGCCCTGCAGAATACAACTCCAAGCATCAGAAGCATATGAAACATTATGATAAATGCCTTTAAAAGATTGGATTTCAAATCCCCTTCCCCCCTCCCCTCATCCCAAATAAGCATGGAGCTGAAAGACTGGGAAGTTAGGTTGGGCACAGCTAAGCAACCAGTTGCAGCTTCCCAATTCTAGGAATTTTCCACCAGCCCAATCTCCAGTGTAGTTTGAAGTAGCCTAAGGGTTGCTCTATGCTACAGGAGCTAACTACGCCCACCAGCCAGAGATCAGAGATCAGTTGACATGCCCCTTTCCCCTGGCTACCGCCATAAACAACAGAGATAGCAATGTCTGCTTTCAGACCCCTTGCTATACCAGCTGGGGACTCCCCCATGCCAAGGGAATTCCCAGCCAAGCAGAGACCCTGGACTTTCAGCCACCTGATGTCAATCAGAGGTGCAGGGGAGAATCCAGCCCAATAAGATTTGCTTGTAAAACATTGTTCCTTCCCTAGCCCTCTGCAGTCCCTTAGCACCTCACCTGCCTCGTTCCCCACCAAGCTGCCCAGGAAAAGCAATTTCTAGCTACCCCTGCTGCCTGCAGAACCACGTAACAGAGAAGCTGTCTCTCTCCCTCACCAGGATCTGGTGCAAGTGACTCTCCCATGTGAAGTGGAGCAGGGCACCTTATTGTACGCAGGACTTTGCCAGTCATTGTTGCATAGCATCGAACAACAGGAATAAGCCCAGAAACTATTAACACCACACGTTGGACAAAGCCTGACTTTGATGTTGGCAGCTGGCCTGGCTGGGGCGTAGTTCCCCCCTGTCAGCTGGGGCTAAGACTCACAAATGTGTTGTGCAGATCACAGGCAGCTACTCAGAGCCCTACAGACACACAGAGAACAACCTCAACCTCCACTGGGCACTACTCCCAGCACACGGAGAGGAGGCCCACGCATTAGCGGAGTGCTGGGAAACCATGTGAGATTAATCTTAGTCTACGAACATGGAGTTTTACTGCTGCAAGGGAAGGGGGAGGAGAGATGTGCCTTTGTGTCCAGCAGAGACAGTGCTTCCAGAAAGGGATGATTTGGGGAATCTTTGCGAAGAGCAGCACGCTTGATTATCTTTTTATCAACATAAAACAAAGCAGTATGAGAGCTCAGCAGCCGCGGCTCCCTGTGAATTACTGTACATCATAGGCGAAGGGAACACACTTTTCCAGTGAGAGGCCCAAAGTTGCAGAGCCTTCCTCCTCTCTCAGCAGAACTGCCTCCCATGTGGCTCAGTGCTGAACAGAGAGGATCTGCTCATGCACGTTGCTAGAGAGGTGCTTTCACACTCCCAGAGGAGTTTAGCATGGTGAGAGGTACCAGATGGAGAACATAAGAATAGCCAGACTGGGTCAGTCCAAAGGTCCATCCAGCCCAGTGTGCCGTCTGCCGACAGTGGCCAAGGAGGGAACAGAACAGGTAATCATGATGTGATCCCTCTCCCAGACAAACAGAGGCTAGGGACACCTTTCCTACCCATCCTGGCTAATAGCCACTGTGAGTCTCAAACACAAAAGGTTCCCATTTGTCTCCTAAGGCAGCATCAAGCAGAGTGCCTCTGTCCAGGCCTGGGATGATCACTTCTAGGGTTCCCTCACCCAGACTTTGCCCCACCCCACTCCTGGCAGGACGGCCAGCAAGCAACTCAGCTAGTACCCAGTGATCGAAGGCAGCTGGTAACCTGAGCAGGCTGGTAAGTGAAAGCGACACAAAAGTGCCCTCAAAGGCTGTGCTGGAACAGCCAGTAAAACATCACGTTGCACCTGACCCATGATAGATCTGGGAAGTCTCCCCCCAGTCCTGCGTGGACTGCAGCTGACAAAGGCCCATCTCGTCTGGTAGTAGACAAAGGCCAGGACTATTTCACATCCACCACCACACAGCCCTAAGTGCTATCAATGGGGGCCAAGTTCAAGGTGATCTGGAAGCAACACAGGACCTGGAGTTTGAATGAGTGGATTGTTTTCACTGAAGGAGTGCCATGTTAGGTACCTTGATTTCACCACCCTGCACCCTGTCTCCCCTGGGAACCCAGCCATCTGGACCCCCGCTGCAGTGCTCCCCTTATTTTCCAGCCCAATTTCTAGAAATCAGAGTTTTGTTTAGGGAAAAAAATTGCTTGAGAGCGTGTGGGAGTCTCTTTGCCATTCCTACCACGCCCCTTAGGAAGCTCCTTCCAAGCAAAGCACTCGGAGAAGACATTGAGGGGAGCAACTATGATACAACTGTGGAACTGAGCTCACAGCCTGCAGAAGCCAGTCCAGGATCTTGTTCTCATCAGTACTGATTCACTGGCAGATCTCAGTGGAAATTCTACATTTTTGAGGGCTCTAAGGAGGGCCCATATACCTATAGTGACACTTTCTTCTTCAGGCAGTCCTGGAAGCCCCAATCCCTGGGACATGGACAAAGCACACGACTCAGTGCACGTAAAATGTATTCCACTCGTGGATGGAAAAAAAATCCCCAAAGAGATGGGAAAGATTAGAGATTGGGAGGTCTGGAATGCAGCAAAGTAGTTTATTGGTACCTAACCCACCAACAAATCCTGTAAATATCACCCAGCACCTTTAATAGAATAGGCATGGATGGGCCTCATTGTTTTCCCAGTCTAAAGGAATGGACGCCGCCGCACTGACAGGAACAGAGCACAGTAAGCACGAGACACCATCCTGATGCATCAGCTTATTTAATGCAATTATGCCCAGGATGAGCCTGGCCAGCAGTGCCTGTTACATTACAGATAATTTTAATTCACTGTGTGAGAGGAAGGGGCCAGCATTTCAATAGGGCCTCTCTTTTGTCTCATTTATTTGCTTCATGATCATGAAGCAGGGAGCTCCTCCAGACCAAGCAATATGGAACTACAGACTGTTTTATCCCTGACCTAGGCTGGAAGGCTCTCAAGAGGCCCCCCACATCCCTGTAGAATTCCATGCACTTCTGTGCCATGTAATTCTTGCTTTCCTGGGAACTGAGGATCCACACCTTTATGCACAACAGAAAGCCACTGATTCCCCAGAGCCAGGGAATGACAAACACCTTTGGCAGGGGTATATTCACAATGCCTTGCAACATTTCATTATCTTTGGACTGATTGTGGAAGACCCTCAGGCTTCTTCCAGCCCAACCCATAAGAATACAGCCCTGCCCTGTGTGCATACAATTCTCAAGATGCCTAATAGTCTGGGAACTGAAGATCTGCAGGTACAGCTGCTCCCTATGAAGTCTGCAATAGCTGAGCGTTGCTCTCTAGGCCTACAGCATATAACAGAAGAACAAGCTGGTGGGATCAACTAGCTCCCTTCTTTACTTCCCCCAAGATTGGATTAAGCTCCTTATTAAAAGACAACACAGCAAACTGAACTATGATAAGCACATGAGAACAGGCACAGCAGAGCCCTCCTCCAGCAGTGGCCAAAGCCAAAAACTTCAAAGGAGGATTCAAGAAATCTAACGATCAATAATTATGAAACAACCTACTGGTGGAACAGAAATCTCTTCTGAACCCCAGGCTAACAGCTGCTGGCATATGCTCAATGCACATGGGTTTATGTCCCACACAAAATGGATACCCTTCCTATCTAACAGTGGATATCTCCACCGATCCTTCCGTAGAGAACACTGGGTGAACAGTTTTGTCACAAGCTTTTGAACTATCCAGTTAATCTGAGGACCTGGCTCCTTGTCATGCCTCACAAAAAGGGCTCCCTTGGTCCTGCAGGAGCCGCATATATTTCACGCTGCTTGAGTACTGATTTTCAGTGAGTCTTGCAACTTCTCCAATGGGTTTTCTTTATAAGCATCCAAAGAGTGTGACGTTAACTAATACACTTCAACTGACAGCAAAGCCAGAGGTCACAGATGGCAAACGGAACATGACTGGCAGCAGACAAGGCTCCAGCAGCCATGCAAGAAGAGCAATAGACAAGACTCATCCTTAGGTCTCTGTTAAGCTAAGCCAGCACTTCGCTGTCAGACCTCAGAAAAGTGGATAGTCAGATGAAGAACGAAGGGGTAGACGTGATCCTGGAGGAAGAAATGAGCCAGGAAACACAAAAGCTCTAAAGATGCAGATCATGTCAAAATGATTCTCTCTCAAGGGGAAAGACTTCCACCTCCAGATGAAGAATGTCTCTGGAGCTGGACACAGGCAACTTGAGCGAATGTGCCCTTACAAGGGAGTTCTATTGCCTGTCCTGGAACCACTACAGACTTGGTTGGGTTTCCAGTCCTCAAAAAGGTACCAATGTAATGGGCAACGTTTACCTCTGGAGTAGTCCCACTGAAGTCAGTGGAGTTAAAGTAGAAAAACATTGATCCAATGGAGTAATTCACCAAGTCCAAGAAAAAAAAAAGCAAGCTGATGTGTGGAGGTAAATTCATCCCACAAGAGAGATGGGGCAGCAGCAGAGCTGCCGTGAGAACTCATCAGTGGGAACCATCCCATAAGGTCTTCCATCACATCAGGGAGCAATAAGGCAGCAGAGTGGGAATGAGCCATGGGGAGGACAATCTTAATCTGATCCCCAGACTCCTTTCCACCCTCAGTGTGATTTACAAGCTCCATCAGAGGACTGGGTCCCTTTTTTGGCACAAATAAATTAATTTCTAAGCACTGATGCATTCCACTAAATGAGTTTGTCTTTGTAGAGGAAATAATTCTAGCTAACATATACAAAGCTTGTCTGTTTTCCTGTGTATTACCTGAACAGACATCATTAACATCATGTTGTGAAAAGTCACAGTTCACAATCAAGACTTTACCACCACTAAAATAGGTGGCTTTCCGATGATACATTAGTGTCATTGACTTGTGACAGTCATGGAGGTTGGGTGTCCAACGGACATATTATTTGGCATCTCTGGGTTATCTGCAAAGTAAACAAAGACTCACAGCCCAGATTGGGTCACACCTGCTGCACGACCAGCAACATTTCTATGCAACAGGTTTAAATGGAACATCTCCATGGACGGAATGTCTGGCTACTGGTTACATCCAGCCACAGAGAGTCTGCATACTACCTGTGGCATCCTGGAACTCAAAGAAAAATCAGAATATGTCTATTGGGCTCATTATGACCACAGAGGCTTGTCACAGCCAGATTACACAGGAGAAGAAAGAGGGGGTTACCATACCACCTCACCTATACACCTTTCAGGTAGGGATGTTATATATTGCTTAATTCGAAAATTGTGTAACCACACAAAAATCTTAGTGGTTACATGATTATTTAATATTGTCCAGGGGAGGGGCCAGCAGCCAGTGCGCTCCTGGCTCCACTCCTGGGGAGCTCCCTGCCACTCCGTGCAGCAGGCCAGGGCAGCAGCAGCCCCTCACAGAGAAAGGCTACGCCAGTGTCCCACCTTCCTCCCTTCCCCCCACTGCCTCTGATACCGAGGCAGCAGTGTGGGAGGCACAAAGCAGCTCCTGCAATTACTGGCTCCCACCTGCCCCGTATGTGCCAACTTCTGCCTGCCCCCCTTTCCTTCCATGCTGCTGCCTCTCTATCAGAGGAAGTGGCACTGGAGGTGGGGTGAGGCAACTCTGTGGGACTGGGTGCTTGTGGGGAGCCATCTTAAAAATGCTTAGAGGCAGTGGGGGAAAAAGAGAAGGGAGTGAATGTAGCCAATAGGATTAACCAATAAACCCAGGCTTATCGGTTAATTGTTTAAACAACTATACACCAACACCTCTACTTCCAGGAGAAGCATAGAGTAATGCACTGATCATTCATTTACCTGGGTCTCTGCAAATACTCATTTGAAACTGAATATCCACTTTTAAGACACTATGGCTAGGTCTACACTGGCACGATCTTGCGCCAGAGCTATGCAAATGAGGCTAAGTGTG
The DNA here is from genome assembly GCF_052426305.1 of Pelodiscus sinensis. Classification (NCBI taxonomy): domain Eukaryota; kingdom Metazoa; phylum Chordata; order Testudines; family Trionychidae; genus Pelodiscus; species Pelodiscus sinensis. The sequence continues at coordinate 13,514,531 of NC_143085.1, forward strand.
GAATATCGCAGAGCCTCATTTGCATATTTAATGAGCCACCATTTTGCAGAAGAGGCTCTTGCGCAAGAAGGAGTGGTCTACACTGCCCCTTCTTGCGCAAGAAAAACCCTCTTGCACAATGCCATTATTCCTGAAAATAATCAGCGTAACAGCATTGTGCAAGAGGGTTTTTCTTGCGCAAGAAGGGGCAGTGTAGACAGCTCCTTCTTGAGCAAGAGCCTCGTCCGCAAAAATGGCGGCTCATTATATATGCAAATGAGGCTCGGCGATATTCCATGCTTAGCCTCATATGCATAGCTCTGGCGCAAGATCGTGCCAGTGTAGACATAGCCTGAGTGTCAAACTCTCCTTTGTAGAATCAAACAGAATTCCTGTTCAAAGGGAACTGCCTGGCTTCCACCGCAGCCTCCTCTCCCGTATTCTCTGTCACCAACAGAGCTGACTAAAGGCTTACATTCTCTAGTTCATAAACAGAGGCAGGGTGATTAAGAAAACAAAAAAGCTGGTCATTGAATTAAATTAAGGATCAGTTGGATGATGCTGAAATCATTGCCAGACACTCCAGTTAAAAGGGCAGGAGTAGATTGTTAGTGTTCAGAACGGAGAGAGATAAATTGTGGTTTCCCCAGGAGCCTGTACTGGATCAGTGCTGTTCAACCTATTCATAAAGCATCTGCAAAAAGGGTTATGTCATGAGCAGGCAAAGTTTGCAGTTGCTACAAAATTACTCAAGATAGTTAAGTCCAAAGCTGACTGCAAAATGTTACAAAAGGATCTCACAAAGCTGGATGACGTCACAACACAATAGAAGATGAAATTCAATATTCAAAGCAAAGTAATGCACATGGCAAAATATAACCCCAACTATACACACAATATGATGGTGCCTAAATGAGTTGTTACTCATCAAGCCAGACATCTTTGAGTCCTTTCCAGAGTACTGCAGATTTAGAAAGGATCCCTCTTAGGGTGCCTATATCATCCTGAACTCATTCTCCAGCTTCAGAAGACTGAAAAGTTATCTCCAAACATCAGTGGGAGAGATGCAAATGCTCTTAATGTGTATCAAAGAATACCAGGGAACAAGATGTAAATAAGATTGATGACAGTTTCATCCAGAAAGCTACATGAAGACATTATGTCTCACAACAGGGACACTAGTGAAGACAGCATGTATGTAGGTGATTGCAATGATTTTAATTACTGTAATTCATGCTAATGTAATTATGCAGTCCATAACAATGTATTTAAAATAGTACCACTATCAATGATGGACACATTTAATAACAAGAATATGAAAGTGTTTACATATGCTGAAAATAGCCTCCCCCAAAAACTGCAGAGTGCCCCCTCCCTGAACACACACACCTCTTCAAAAGCACCTAGTGACAAAAACCAGTCTGCACCTAGGTCTAGGAAACTGAAAGGGTCTGCAGTGTATCAAAAACACAGATTCATGATTCAACAGATACCAAAAACAAGGAGCTGAGCAGAGGCGAGCAAGATATGGGACCCCTAGGCACAGAGCAGCCCCATGCTGCTTTAAGCAGCTGGTACTACTGGCAGGCAGTGAGCCTGCCTTGGGTCATACAGGACTGCTGGCCAAGAGCCACCTTGGCATGCGCCTCCCTGGCCCCCCAGCCTCTCCTTACGCCATAACTCCATGCCCTAGGTCAGCACCCAAATTTTCTGCACCCCACACCGGGTTGCAACTCCCTCCCAGATCCTGCACCTGCTCTTACATCTTCCCCCCCCCCAACCAGAATCCTCTTCTGCACCTCTACTCCCTCCCCAACTCTGCACCCCCATTCTGTCACTCAAACCCTGTGTGCCCCCCTCCCATAGGTCACAACTCCTTCCCTGACCTTGCATCCCATTCTTTACTCTTCCCCAAGCCAGAATCCTCTCCAGCATGCATATCTCCTCCTGGCTCCTGCACCCCAGTCTGCTACCCCAAGCTCCTTTCTGCACCCAGTCTCCATCCCAGACCCTACACCACCTCCATAGAAAAACATGGCCCTTAACCATTTACCAAAATCTTGTAGTGCCTCCCCTCCCCCGGAGTTGAGTGATGCGCTGCAGTGACCCTTGCCACCTCCAGGGGCAGTGCTAATCCTCACGACACATCCCCCAGAGGGGAAAACAAGTGGCTCTCTTGCCTAGCGAGGAAACCCCAAACTAAAGCCAGGACAAACGGAGTCTTGCAATCAGCATCTTGGTGCAATTCAGCATAGGAAGGTTCCCAGCAGCCAGGGTGCCAGAGTCTGTCCCACAGTAGTGGGTGCAGTTTTGCCCTTAGACGCCCCTTCAGCTCTGCCCCCAGATCGGCCGTCCGCACGCTGGACAGGAAGGGTGTCACGTCACCGCTCCAAGCGCACCGAGCCCGGGAGAACTTTGAAAGAGCCAAGCAGCCCAGGCCGGTCCGGGCAGATGCACGAATCAAAGCAAGGCTCCGGGAAACAGCTGCCTGAACTCGGTCCCCATCCCCGCAAGACAAGAGGAGGGGAGGGGGCGCTGCCGTGGAACAGCGACACTTCCCGGGTAGGAGGGAGGCCGGGCCGGCGCCCTGCGAGTAACCAAGTGCTGCTGCCAGAGCAGGAGCCGCACAGAGCGCGGGCCGAAGTTCAGGGCGCAGCGCTCCGGGTGCCAAGCGGGACAACTCCAGGGGCCGGGGCAGCAGCTCGCTGGCTCGCGGGGCTGGGGGCGGCGGACTCCGTTACCAGTTGCGCTCCGGCGGGCGAAGCTGCCCCACGCAGCCGCTGCGGGCCCAGCGCTGGGAGAGGGGCGGAACCCCGCGCCCCGGAGCCGGCTGGGCTGCAGGGCCGGGGGCGCAGCGCGGCTCGCCGCAGCACTCACCTGCCAGGATCGCCTTGCCCGGGTGGGTGAGCTTGGCCCTGCCGGCCGGGGCCGCGGCGGCCAGGCAGCGGGGGCTGGGGAAGGGGCCGGGCAGAGCGGACATGTCGGCGGCGAGCGAGGCAGCCTGGCCCCGCGGCTCGGCGCTCGGTGCGGTTTAAGCGCTGCGGGGCGGGTCCGGGCACATGGCGCCGCCCGCGGGCCGGCTGAGCGCTGGGCGGCCCGGACCCCGCCCGCAGCAGGGGTGGGGCCGCGGCGTCACATCCTCGGAAAGGCCCCGCGCGGGGGGGCGGCGCTAGACAAACACCGGGAAGGGGGAGTCCCAGACCAGGCAGGGTCCCTCGGGGCGGGGAGGCATCTGGGGCGATCCGCTGCCCCGAGGTGGCGGCACAAAGCGAGTCGGCATCTGCCCAGCTCAGCCCTGGAACCCCGAACGAGCAGGGGCTCAGGCATCCTGGCTCTGCCGCTCAGCAAGTCATTGTCCCCCCCTCTCCCATTGCCCCAGCTCTGAAATGAGGATGGGAGCGACTGCTTGTGTCACACAGGGAGAGCCAGTGAAAAAAGTAATTACTAAAAAGGGACCCCGGAGGCAGGTTGATCCAGGCTGTATAGAGAACAAAGAGCCAGCTGCCAAAGACAACAGAAGAGAAAGTGTTTTGAAGGGGTCTGGATGAGGGGCCATAGCCCTGTCACTGCTGCAGGAAGTTTTTTGTTACTAGGCCCTCACATTTTCTATTATAGAATAAGGATGTTAAGGATTAGTCAATAAGTAAATGCTTATCTGATAGCCAAGTCAACTAGTTGCTTCCCCCTCTCCCCACCTTTGCTGCCTCTATCAAATAGAGGTAGCAAAGGGGGTGGGGGAGAAGAAGGAGTACTTCAAAGTGGCAGCGCTTCACAGAGCCCAGGATCAGTTCTGGGGCGCAGCCACTTTGAAACACCACTGTTGTGTTTCAAAGTGACAGCAGTGCCTGGAGCCCGGGGTCATCTGGGGACTCCCTAGCTGACCCCAGGGGAACCTGAAGTTCCCTGATCCCAGGATGTGCAGAAATGCAGCCCAGAGTCAGCTGAGGAGTCCCTAGTTGACCCTGGAGTCCATGCACGTGGTTTTTGTGGAGCCTGGGGTCAGCTTGGGACTCCCCATCTGATCCTGGGTTCCTCAGAAATGTTGCATAGAGCCCAGGATCAGCTGGGGAGTCCAGAGCTGACCCCAGCTCTCAGCATTTCAAAGCAGCAGTGTGAGTGCTTCTGCTTTGAAAGGTACAAGAACCCCCAAGGGCTCTTGTGCATTTGAAAGGGTAAGTACCCTCATGGAGCCCAGAGTCAGCGGGACTTCCCAGTGGCCCATAAGCAGGAATTTCTGTGTGTGTGTGTGTGTGGGAGGGGGTGCTTTTTATTTAAATGTGGACTGCAAAAATATGAATGTACTCTCCGTAGTCCCCCAAGTAAGCAAGGAAATCAGCTCCAGCCTTCCCTCAGCTAGTCAGAGCATGGGGTTGGGAGGCTCAGGCAGCATGTTACTTGTGGTCTGACCTCAGTAAGTAGAGGTAGGATGAGGATGTTAGAGACTAGATAAAGCTACATCTTCCTTGTACACACACAAACTCCTATGGCAGGGGCAGGTAATGATGGTGGGTTGTGTTGGGGCTTTGAGGGTTTTTTGTTTTGTTTTTGGTCAAGGATCCATATACCAGAAGCCAAGGGAAAAAATCCCTCCGTGAACACAACAGAGGGCCCTGGGCTGCCTCTTAAGTGTGAGCCCCACTGGGCAACACGAAGACTTGGGGCTTCCTTCAGCAGTGGGATGAGCCAGCACTTGTCCTTTAGCCCTGTGGGAGGCAGCGGATGCCAAGGCTTTGAGATTTGTCACTGGGCTGGAGCCTGAGCACTGACTCACCCCACTGTGGGCAGGGAAGCCCTGAACTTCACCACAGTCTGGCTCAAAACAAGTCAGAGGCTGGATCTGGCCCGTGGGCTATAGGCCCCTCCCCGCCCCCCCGCCCCAACCTTAAGAGCACATCATCTTCCTCTCCAACCTTTTTCTCTGTCCAGTGTGTTCATTTATGGATGTCTAAGAGCAATTTATTTTCATCCTGGGGATGTCATTAAGCCACTTAACTTGGCACTTGTGGTTTAATGTCAGCACTAGAGTGCTGATGAAAACTGCAGGGAGAAGGTTATATTTGTCCATAAATTACATAAAAGAGGCACCTTCCCGTAGCCAGGCATTCATCAAGCTTTTTGATGTTGTTTTGGTTTTGGCATTTTTTTGTGACTGCAGCCTGTAAACAGCCATGTAGAAGCTTAAGAACCCAGACTTAATTTGTAGTGAATGTGCCTGCCTGGCTGTTATGTGCAGGCTGGCTGCTTATTGCTGGCAGTGACTGAGTAAAGGAAAACAGGTCTCCATTTTTAAAAAAAATAATTATATCTGTTTGCAAGGCCTTGGCAAGCTGTAAAATGATTTCTAAACAGGAAGTTTCCCTACCCCCAACCAACTCTAAAAATGTCAATGTCATACACTGAATCTAACACAAGGCAGTCTTAACAGGCTATACCAGGCATGTCCAAAGTCCGGCCCGCGGGCCAATTGCGGCCCGTGTTCCGATTTAATACGGCCCCCGCTTCCTCCCCCTCTCCTGGCTCCCCGGCGCTCTTTTGAACTGGCGCGCCCAGTGTGCCGCTTCCAGCCGCCGCCGCCCATGGCCTCCGCGGTCCTAGAGCCTGCCCTGTAGGGCACATCCGCAGCCCCGCTACTCCGCTCAGCTGCGGGTTCGCCCTGCCCCCGGGCCGCCGTGCCCTGCGCTCTCCGCCCGCCTCCGACCCTGCGGGCCCTCCGCCTTGGGGCTGAGAGTGCGGGGACGGCCCTCATGCATGTTCACTTCTTCAAATCTGGCCCACTTTGAAAAAAGTTTGGACACCTCTGGGCTATACCTATACATAGCAGTGAATTGCTAGGGCCTGGCTAAAAAAAGACTGAGACCCCTGGTTGTGGGGCTGAGACTTTTACCAAACACTGGATTCAAGTCAGTTGTTGGTGCTATAGTGGTAGAAGGGCTTTTCTTCCAATAGACAGACAATATTGTGTTAGCCAGCCCGGCCTTAAGAATTCACTAATATAGTAAGAGACCTCTAAGATTTTCACATGAGCCACTGCATGGCTAAGATGCGGGTACATTATTGGCATCTGCTGACTTTAACTGAACTTGAACTGATGGCTTAGATAGGAAAGGTCCTGTTCCAGCATGATTATTTTATTTCCAAAATAAAGTCACACTTTTAATGGAACAGTGCCCTTTCCCCCAAAGGGTATACCAGTATCACTACAGCAGTATAATTATTCAGCCAAAGAATGTAGTAGTCAATTTTCTTATTTAGTCAAGCCCCAAGTAAACACTAGGGTCAGTACTCTATGCTCATCTATTTTACTCTTAAATGTATTAAAGCTCAAATCCATCATCAATGAGTGTCTGCTGTTCAGTTTTAGGACTGGTGCTGAGATGGACTGAGTCATAGCTAGGAAAAACTGGCTCTTCATCACCCCTTTCATGTAGCTGGGTGCAGTAGTTTGGTTCTGTCCAAGTCCAGGTGCAGTGCAGATAGTTCCAATAACTGTTCAGTGTGCCAGCTTAGACAGTAGCTGTGAATTGTTGATTTAATTTCCACCCAATCACATACTCAGGCTGCTTTTGACTTCATCTGAATTTGCAGTCAGGACTCATCCTCTTGTCAGTATCCACTCTATGTTGCAGGATCTCTTAGTATACACTTATTGCACAAGTAGCAAGCAGCATTCCAGACTGCTGCTGAATGGTGATATTACCTACCTGCATATGAATCTGGATCTGTGGGCTGAAGTGGTTTCCTGAGTCTTTCATTCATTCTGCCATGGCATAAAGCTGAAGGATGACCTTTAGCTTTTAAAATGGCTGTGTTTTTTGCAGCAGTATCCATCTTGGGCTCTTCTCTCCTTTTGGCTCATCCCTCTAACCTTTCTTCTAACCCTACATTTAGTCCACAGCAGCTTCTTGTAAAATGAGATTATGTATATGTCACCTATGTTAGTTTAACAACTTCCATAAAAGGAGGCATTTCAACCATAAATGCATAGGTACTATGGGGCCAGAGTAACAGTACAAAGGCCAAGATTCAGGAGAAGTGATAAAGCTGGAAAGTTTATAACTTTGAGAAAGAAGGTTAGGAGTCACAGACCTGAACAGCTGTAAGCAGCGGTATAATAATCCACCCTTCTCTGAGTGAGACTGGCAGTAAAACAGCATTTAATGATGAAGGCAGACAGATGGAGACAGAAGCAGCAGGGGAAATATCTAAACCAAGTCTCACATGCCCATTTGTGGGTGAAACCTTTCATCCTTATATAGGAAACTAGACACCCAGAACCCCAATTTTCCATTTTCCTACAAATTCCACTGACCCAGGGGAGGAAGGCATAATGCTATGCTATTGGTTTGGTGAAATAGTTTAACTATTATTCAGTCCCTTTTCTTCTTGCAGTGTGCACTGCTGTGCAGTTTCCACCCTGACTTCCTACATACAGCTTTGTGTGAGTTTACAGGAGTGAAATGAAAGATGCTATAAGTACCAGTCAAACCACTCTCTGGGTTTTCTCCAGCTTGGATTTGCTAAAACAGGGGTGAGGGACCCTCAGGCTTGGGGGCCAAATATGGCCCCCAGCTTGCCTGGATCTGGCCCCCAAGGCTCAGGGTTCCCCCCAGCATTGGGAGCCCAAACTGGTGTTCCAGCCCCCCTGCTGCCACTCCAAGCGCATGGAGCACACAGAATCTACTAGCCTGAGGGTTCTCCCCCCGCCCCACCAGGCTCTGGTGTGTAAGGGGAATGTGAGGATAACTTTCTCTTTCAGCCAGGGGCTACGCTAGTGAGGGTTTGTTTTTGCTTCTCACTTGTGTGGTCCCCAACTGATTTTTCTATGGGTCAGCGGCCCCAACCCAAGAAAAGGTTCCCTACCCCTGAGCTAAAAGAAACCTGACACATGGGTCCTTTTCCTCCCACCAATCTGAACCCACAACAAGGAAGGAATGTAGTGATAGAATCCTAGGGCTGGAAGAGACCTCAGGAGGTCATTGAGTCCAAGCCCCTGCCCAAAGCAGGACCAACCCCCACTCAATCATCCCAGCCAGGGCTTTGTCAAGTGAGGACTTAAAAACCTCTAGAGATGGAGATTCCACCCCTTCTTTCAGTAACCCTTTCCAGTGCTTCCCCACCCTCCCAGGGAAATAGTACCTCCCTCACTACAACTTGAGACCATTGCGCCTTATTCTGCCCATGGGCAGTCAATGCAGCTGTGGCTGGGATAGGGGATGCTCCAGAGAAGGGAGGGTACGATTCTGCAGTCCCCTTGCAAGCACAGCTCCCACAGACTCCCTGAAGTGCAGTCCATTAGATTTCCACTAATGGCTGGTGCAAAAAGGGGCCCTGGTTTTTAAAAAATTAATGCAGTCTTGATTGTAGTCCTGTCTAGTTTCAATTTGGCAGGGATTGCAGCCTGACAAACCAATATTAAAAATAAAGGCACCACTGGAGTAGCCCGGTTTTTTACAAAACACTGTTACAAACATGCTAATGCCATGGTTAATTGCTTGCTACAAAAATATTGGTACAAACATCCTTGGTAAAAGCCAAACCCGGATCTTGGGAGCTAACCCTCTGCCATTCCCTGAATGAGAGCCAGAGACTGCAGTGGGGCCACGTCTGAGCCCAGACCCAGATATGCTTTCCAGTTACTCCTTCTGTAAGAGAAAGAAGCTCCAAGTTTGGCATTCAACAGTCTGAGTGTGAAATCAAATGATTATTTTCAGACCCCCAAAGCTTCTGACTTCTTACTGCAACCCTCAGCACAGTCTTTGCACTAGCACTATACAGATTGGAGGCTGCTGCTAATACAGAATCTTGCTCCCATTGAAGTCGGTGGGAGTTTTTAATAAGTGACTCTGGTGGGAACAGGATTTATTTCTGGTCATTTGGAGCCTAAAACAGGGCAGCTCGTGGCAATTGATGCTCTTTTACCTCCTTAAGTTCCCCTTGCTGGAAATGGCCACAGGTTGTCACGTTTGTTGGAAATCACAGACCAGGCTGTACATTCAATTAGGGATGTAAGTGACTAGTCAACGATCCGATAAGCATAAGCTTATCAGATAGTAGACTAGTGATGCCTCTATCCCAGAGAGGCAGCAAGGTGTGGGGAGCTGGTGCTGTGGAAAGCCAGCTTAAAAGCCAGTTTCCCCCCAGCACCGTCTCTGTGGAGGGCAAGGAGGTAGAGGCACAGCGGCAGGGGCAGAAGACCATTTTGCGGGGCCCTGGGCAGCATAATTCCGCGGGGCCCCCCCTTTGCCACGGCGCATGCGCGGGGCTTTTTGAAGCGCGGGGCCCGGGGCGGCCGCCCTGTTTGCCCTGCCCTATATCCGCCCCTTCACAGCGGGAAACGGCGTGAGCAGGGACTGAAGCAGTCTCCGCTCGTGCCTGTTCTGCTACGATTCTGCTTTTGAAATGTACATTTCAAAGGCTGAGGCAGGGCCAGTGGTGGAGTCCCCAATAGCCTGTGCTCCCTGCATGACTTCCTTTTGAAATGTACAAGAGCCCTATTGTACATTCCAAAGGCTGAGGCACCACAGGGAGCACAGGTCATGCTCTCTGTGGGGCTTCTGCTTTTGAAAGGCAGAGGTGCCCTTATCGACTAATTGAATAGTCGAAGGAAATCCCATTGACTATTCAATTAGTTAATTAATCTAAATTTAACATCCCTACATTCAATACTGTCCTCAGTGGGCGCTTTGCTTGAATAATGATTGCATGGCTCTGCCTGCTCTTCTGTGAACGATCAAACCAGAGCTACAGTAGTGCCTTGGTCTGACACCCAGCTGTTGTCAGCCACCAAGGTGCACAGTCTGAAAAGACTCGCCACCTTCCCCATGGGCTGAATTTTCCCCGCTGTTTCCCCTGCTCAAACTGGGAGCTCGCTGTGTTTTATAAATAAGCCTCAAGAGAAAAGGTTTGAGTGGGAAGTTCAGCTTTTCCTTTCTTGCCCGCTGCCTTTCACAAGAAAGCTAGAGGACCATTTCCTTCTCCATCGCACTGCCAGGCACAAAGCCCTGCAGCCCCAGTGTGCACACTGTTTACTCCCCTCCGTCACAGGTATGGAGAGTGTTCTCTCCTACTTATTTTGTAAGAAAAAAGTTTTAAGAACAATTCACATTTCCAAACATTTGTGAATGGGGCACTGGGGCCTGCCCAGCCCCTGGAGGACTGGGGAGGGCGCGTGCTGGGGGGCAGGAACACTCTGCCCTCAGTATGCCAACAGCAGGCAGTTTGGGGATGGAATGTGGGTGGGGCCATGACTGGTGGTTTGGGAAGGCAAACGCTTCACTCACACAGGCTGCCAAATGCTCATGGTTCTGCCATCTGTCATTACTGAGAACAGCCTCTCCCCATTCTCTTTGGAACCTCCCTTCAGGTAGTTAAAGGTTGCTATCAATCTCCCCCCCTTCTCTTTTGCAGACTACACAAACCCAAATCCCTCAGCCTCTCCTCTTAAGTCATTTGCTTCAGCCCTCTCATTTTGTTGCCCTCTGCTGGATTTTCTCCAGTGTGTCCACATCCTTTCTGTAATGGGGACCCCAGAATTTGGCACAGTATGCAGTACTGAGGCCACATCTGGAATAAAGGGGAATAATCCTCTAGATCTGCTGGCAATGCTCTTCCTAATACACCCTAATATGCCATTAGCCTTGGCTACAAGGGCACACTGTTGACTCATATCCAGCTTCTCATCCACTGTAATCCCCAGGTCCTTTACTGCTGAACTGCTGCTTGGCCAGTCAGTCTCCAGCCAGTAACAGTACTTGGAATTCTTCCATCCCAAGTACAGGACTCTGCACTTATCCTTATTGAACCACAGATTTATTTTGGCCCAAACCTCCAATTTGTCTAGGTTATACGAGAGGGTGGGGATAGGGTCCAGAATGTCTACCTCCCTCAGCTTAGTGTCATCTGCAGACTTGCTGAGGATGCAATCCATCCCCTCATCCAGTCATTAATAAAGACGTCAAACAAAACTGGCCCTAGAACTCACCCTTGGGGCACTCGGCTCAAAACCAACCACCAACCTGACACTGAGCTGTTGATCACTACCTATTGAGCCTAACAATCTAGCCAGATTCTAGCCACCGTACAGTCCATTTATCCAATCCATACTTCCTTAACCTGCTGGCAAGAAAGCTTTGCTAAGGTTAAGATTTATCATGTCCACCACCTATCCCATATCCAGAGCCCATTACCTTGTCATAGAAGGCAATCAGGGTAGGTCAGGCATGACTTGCCCTTGGTGAATCCATGTTGAGTGTTCCTGATCACTTTCCTCTCTTCCAAGTGCTTCAAGATGGATTCCTTGAGGATCCCCTCCATGATTTTTATGGGGACTGAGTGAAGCTGACTGGTCTGTAGTTCCCTGGGTTGTCCTTCTTCCCTTTTTTATAGATGGGTACTACATGTTCCTTTTTTCAGTCATCCAGGACCTCCCCAGATTGCCACGACTTTTTAAAGATAATGACCAGTGGCTCTGCAATCACATCAACCAATGCCTTCAGTACCCTCGGATGCAGTAAATCTGATCCCATGGATTTGTGTATGTCCAAACTTCCTAAATAGTTTTTAATCTGTTTTTTCCTCCATTGAGGGCTGCCCCCTACCTCCCCACACTGTGTTGCTTAGTGCAGTAGTCTGGGAGACAAAGGCAAAAAAAAAAAGCATTGAGTATTTCAGCTTTTCCCACATGTCATTAGGGGTTACCATCATCCACATCCCACACCTGGACCACTCTTATTGCTGACATGTCTGTAGAAATCTCTCGTTACCCTTCATATCCTTTGCTAGCTGCAATTACAATTGTGCTTTCATCTTCCTGATTGCATCTCTGCATGCTCGAGCAATATATTTATACTCCTCCCTAGACATCTGTCGAAGCTTCCACCTCTCATAAGCTTTCTTTTTGTGTTTAAGCTCACCAAGGATTTCACTGTTAAGCCAAGCTGTTCACCTATCATATTTGCTTTTCTTACTGCATATCAGGATGGTTTGTTCTTGTGCCTTCAATAAGGCTTCTTTAAAATACAGCCAGCTCTCTTGGATTCCTTTCCCTTCATGTTAGCATCCCAAGGGATTCTGCACATCCGTTCTCTGAGTGAGTCAAAGTCTGCTTTTCTGAAGTCCAGGGTCTGTATTTTGCTGCTCTCCTTTCTGTCTTTGGTCAGGATCCCAAACTCGACCATCTTATGATCACTGCTTCCCAGGTTGCCACCCTCATCTACTTCCCCTGCTAATTCCTCTCTGCTTATGAGCAGCAGTTCAAGCTGCACATGTTCCCTGGTTGGTTCCTTCAGCACTTGTACCAGGAAGTCATCCCAACATTCTCCAAAAACTTTCTGGATTGTCTTTGTACTGCTGTATTGGTCTCTCAGCAGATGCTGGGGTGATTAAAGTCCCCCATGAGAACCAAGGCCTGTGGTCTGGAAGCTTCTGTTAGTTGTCTGAAGAAAACCTTGTCTACCTCATCCACCTGATCTGATGGGCTATAGCAGGCAACAACTACGACATCACCCTTGTTGTTCTTGCCTCTATACTCAACCCAAAGACTCTCAATAGGCTTCTCTCTCTCTCTCTCTATATATATATATATATATATTCTGGAGCTCTGAGCAATAATACTGCTCTCTTACATACACAGCAACTCCTCCACCTTTTCTCCCTTGCTTGTCCTTCCTGATCAGTTTTTACATTTCCATGACAGTGCTCCCACCAAGTTGCCCTTATTCTATCAAATCCTAGTTCTTTGACTGTTCCAGGACTTCCAATTCTTCCTGCTGGTTTCCCAGCCTTCTTGCGTTTGTGTAGACACTTAGGCTATGTCTACACTGCACCTCTTGTGCAAAAGCCTATGCAAATGAAGCATGAATTAGCATATTGCCCCTAATTAATTAGGGGCTTTTTTGCGCAAGAGGCTTTGTACAAAAAAGGTGCTGTGCAGACAGTCCAAGAGCCTGTGCAGACGGCTCTTGTGCAAAAGAAAGCCATCCACACAGCTTTTTTGTGCAAAAGCCTCTTGCACAAAACCAGCCCCTAATTAATTATGCAAATGAAGTGCAGCAATATGCTAATTTATGCTTCATTTGCATAGGCTTTTGCACAAAAGAGGTGCAGTGTAGATGTAGCCTTAGATAAGTCGCTGATTGCCCTATCTCCTCAGTATGGATCAGGGGTCCTTTTCTGTTGCACCTTCTTTGTATCCCACTCAATCATAGATTTGGAGCAGCTGTTTAGTAGACCTGTTAACAGAACCATGTGGAGGGTGAAATACAAAGATTGTAAATGGTCTGAAAACAGCAAGAGAAATTTAAACTGCTAGCACCTTGTGATGGATTTCTGCAGCTCTCTGCTTGCTTGTCATACCCCTGTGTTAAGTCAGTTAAGCAATTTGCATAATCTTTTAACCTTATTCAGCAAAATACTTCAGTGCATTCTTACCATTATGCACATACTTAAATCCCATTTCCCTCAGAGATATAAGCTGGTGCCCAAGTAGTGATCATGTGATTAACCCTTTCTCTGGTCAGCAAAGTAATGAAGCACAAGCACAGTTTAGAAGTTGTTACACTCCATTGCCCTTCAAGAAGCCATTACCATCCACTAAAGAAGGTACCTGTACGCTGTGGGCTAAAGTTGAGGTAAGGTACTTAGACTTCAGATATTCAATTAACATAGCTGAAGTTGTGTATCTTAACGTGGCTTTAGGTGCTGTGTACTCTTTTGACTTTCCTTACTCCTCATGAAATGACGGTTACAGAAGTTGGAGTAAGAAGCCCATTATTTCAAAATTAGTTGTAGACATGCACAACTGTTATTTTGAAATAAGCGCACAGTGCAGACATAGCCAAAGAGCCCAGAGGGTTTGAGCACTCTGCAGAGAAGAGCTGTCCTTTGTACCAGAGGCTGTAGCATGAGATGTTTAAAATCAATAGGTGGCTTTCACATGCAAGTTTCGGTTGCCAGCTGAAGCCTACAAGAGAATATTCTCCTGGGGCAGTACATGAGCAAAATCAAAGATAAAAAGAAGGGTTAATTGTAAGAGGTAGGGGCAATGGTAGTGGGTCCACTGTAGACAACTCCTCTCAGGGCTGAGAGCCAGTGCTGTCTCGGCCACCATGGTGCTATCATTATGACTGTAGCCCTGAACCTCCTGACCCTGATCAGTGTGTCATAAATTAATGCAATGGGAGGGAATGCATACAACAGGCGACCGGGCCAGTGAATGTGGAGAGCATCCCCTAGGGAGTTGGTTCCCTGCCCCCTGAGGGAGCAGTAGCTCCTGAACTGGGCATTGTGCTCAGAGGCAAACAGGTCCAGAAGGGGATAACCCCACCTCTGGAAAACTCCTACCAGGATATCAGCATCCACTCATGGATTTGGAACGGAGTGGCTGAGCTTGTCCGCTAAGTTGTTCCTGGACCCCGGAAGATAGAAAACTTGTAATGAGATGTTGTTGCATATGCAGAGTTCCCAGAGCTCGATGGCCTCCCTGCACAGCGGGGAAGAAAGAGCTCCCCCCTGGGACATTGATGTGTAATGGTCTTTCCCTCGGAGGCTATAACCCTTGAGTCCGCATAGACCCCAAGGGCTCGTCTACATTGGCCCCTTTTCCGGAAGGGGCATGGTAATTTTTGAAATCACAATAGGGAAATGCGTGGGGGGATTTAAATATCCCCCACGGCATTTAAATAAAAATGTCCGCCGCTTTTTTCCTGCTTTTAGAAAAGCTGGAAAAGAGCGTCTACACTGGCCCTGATCCTCTGGAAAAAGCACCCTTTTCCGGAGGATCTTATTCCTGTAGCATTGGGCACAGATCACAGCTGAAGGACTCTCTGCATGTTGGGTCCTTCAACGTATTTGAATGCTTCAATATCTTTGATATAGGTGAGAGGATTATTCTAAGAGGGGTGGTTGAGATTCTGTGGCCTGTACTGTGCAGGGGGTCAGACTAGATGATCATAACGGTCCCTTCTGACCTTAAAGTCTATGAATCTATGAAAGTATCGTAAGGAATGCAAATCTAGGCTGGGCACTTCATGAAGCCTGTGAACAAGTGTAATCATCATCCATCATCATCATCATCATCAATATTTGCTTAGCTGGATACAAAGAGATCCACTATTTGAAGTGTATTGCTTAGTAGCACTTCAAGATGAAAACAGGAAACAAATGCATTTAAGAGGTCTATTGCAGACAAAGGAGTAAGTAGTTTGTCACTGTTCATAACCCAAGTTATTTGCACATGGATTCAAGACACAGCAAGTAGAGGAAGAACTGTCCCATAACTGTATTTTCCTTATTCACCCTTCAGAACACAGTACCTTCCCACTCTAGTAGTACCACATTGCTCTGGGACGTGTACCATGGTGGAGGCACTGCAGAAAGGTGGGCAATGATCGAATACCTCATCTAGCTTTGACAGATGTCATGTTGATGCCATCATGGTTGGTAGATCCAACCTCCCCTATCAAAAAAATCTCAAGACTACAATCAGTGTAAGCAGTTTTACATTTATAGTTGGACTTTTATAATATTCATGATTAGCACAGTTCATAAACATAAATTATACATTTTCTCTAATTCAGTACATAAAACATTGATATATGTATTTGAAGAGTGGCACAAATACAGCCCTGTTGGCATTCTCAAAAGAAAAAAGGTGTGCATGGTGGATGTGCCATTTATACTACTGCAGCATAGCAAGACCAAGAGTCTCCAAACTGTCAGATCAGATAATGCTGCCTCTAGCTGCCAGTCAGGGTCAGGTATTTGAGTCAGCCCAACATGGTGGAGCAGGAAACCTTGACTCCTGCATCAATTAATAAAGGCTCAAAATTAGGATTATATCCCCATCCATTACCTCATGCTGATATTGTTAACTTAGCATATGCTCATAGTACTTTGGCAGCCCATGCACACATTCCTGCTACACCTTCAACTTGCCATACGTATAGCTCAGTTCTCCTTTTGTACCATTTAATATCCATGAGTAGCATGCTCTCCCCTCATTAAATAAAAAAGCATCTGGGAAGGTGTTTTCTTTCTAGTCTGCTCAGATATATTTCCTTTTAGTAATCAAGTCTAAAACCTATCCCAGAAGGTACAGAATAGGCTCAATCTGCACCCCCATGAACTTTCTGCAAAAAGTCTCCAAGTTCCTCGATACAATCTGGAGAGTACATTAATATTTTAAAGCCCATTCTCCTTTTTGCAAAGATTCAAACAAAATGGGGAAGTCAGATTTAAGCAAGCAGTCCACCAGTAAGATGATGCTGAAATCAATTCTGAACATCCATGCTATCTACTTTGTAGCTTCAACTACAGTACTTTAAAGCTTTAACAACTTGGTTCCAGGTGATTCCCCTGCAAAGTCACTGCAGGCAATAGGTTGGCAGAAAGGAATATGTTGCCTCTTCCCCCTGGCCTCAAGCAGTTATTGCTATATTCTAAGTTTTAGATAAATAGTGCTCAGCTTCAGTCAAGAGTCTTGCAACATAATTAACAAAAGCTGCCTTTGAGGTTGAAATGTAACCAGACAATAGCAATAAATAAATGGTAACAGGTATCCCCTGGAAATCTCACTGAGTGGGCTAACAAGCATTCAACCAATCAAGGGGTCATCTGTGCCTTTAGGACCATTGTAAACTTCTCCAAGTAGTTCGCAGGACGGCAAGGGAGAGAGAAAAGACAGTGTAGGTCTGTCAAAGAGCTAGTTACATATTGAAACCATAAACAGGCGGCTGGGTGAATCCTGGAGCAGTGTATCCATATGGGAAGTTTGCCTGGGGAGGTACTGCGCTGGGACCTGCTGTTAACATTAGCTGCTGGCCTGGAAAGGGAAGAAGGAGTTTGTTTAAACAAAGCTCTGCAAATGCCTGAAAAAAAAAAAAAAGTTAAACTGCCAGCATTCAGAAGGACTATAAAGCTGGTTAACAAGCATGTTTATTTTAACATACCAGAGACACAACCTAATCTATATCCTTCACTCCACTTTCTCCACTTAGATATGGACAGACAGACCACCTTCCAGCTTGTTGCCAGATTTAAGAGCAATAAAGGTGGGTGAAACCAATTAACACTTCAGACCCAAAAGAAAGCATTGTCAATCTGTGTCCATCTGTTAACTTAGAAAAACATCCATTCCCTATAAAACACTTTTGGGGGGACTTAACACTTCAGAAGGAACTAAAGACTTCCCAATTTCCTTTACAATAAATGTTTCAAAATGCTCAATATAGCATCTTGTTCTGGGTCAAAGTATTTTGTTAGACCAAAAAAATTTTGGGCTTTGGAAATTGCCAATGTAATAAAAATAATAATTAAAAAAAGCTATTCTCTGCCCACCTGTTAGTAACAAAGTGAGGTAAGTGCCCGTGACAAAAGTAACCCCGCAGCTTGGGACAGCTACATAACTTCCCAATATGGATTGTTGTTTCAAGGAATCAATTTATGCTAGACTATGATATGGTTAGGATTCATGCATGGTCAAAGTTGACAAAGCAATTAAGGCGACTGAATTTTCAGCAGCTTGTGTACATGTAACAAATCCACAGATTGCAAATGCATCTTATAAATGCCAGTATTGCACATGCCTCATGCAGACATTCAACTCAGGTATAAAAACTTTCCATTAGAAATCAGACCAGTGTTATACATTTCTCTACCTCAGAACTGCTTCAAAAAGGAGGTGCTAGTGAGCAGAATTTGCTTTGTGACAAAATAATCTATAAATCAGCCTTTGGCAGAGGCCACTGAAAGAGACCTTCCCCATTTACCTGTTCGACACAAGACATCTCTGGAACAGGCCATTAAAAAAAACCCACACCAAAAAACCCAGTATTTGTTTTTTCAAATGGAGGCAGACCTCCAATCTCTTTGGAAGCTAAGGTATCAGATTGAGGAATGTTTCATCTGAAAATCCAGAAGACTCTAGAAGCCCCAGAAGATGTGTATTTGTACTCACAATAGCTCCTTTCTCCACCACTGAAAGGCTTTGGATTTATGCTTTAGCTAGGGGATTGGGATGGTAAAGGGAGGAATAAGCAAGTTGGACTACTTCATCTTGACTCATTGCTACTTAAATGTTTAAAATGTAGTGTTTCACAAAGTTTTCTAGCATATTAAGTATAATTGGCTAGAATTATCCAGCATTAGTGCTTCAAGTGTATACACTAGCTGGGGAAGAACAAAACTGCTTCAAACTGACTAAAGGTAAAAGGATACCAATACTATAGATGGTCACCTTGTGGCCTTCTTAAAGTCCACCATGGTGAGGCCTAACTCAAGAATATCTTGCTAGCAACAAAAGCCACAATAAGAGACACCAAGTCTTTCACCTACCAAATACTATTGGAGTGGGTTCAGCTACTTGTTCCTCTTCTTTCCTTAGGCTTTCAGAAGCATCAAGTTTATCCACCTATATTACAAATTGAACAGGAAACGTGTATGAAGGCCTTGCCTAAGAGACCTGTGCCACTTAATCTCACACCAAATGCTTCACGTATTAGAAGTGCCCTTTCAAGTTTTATTTTATGGAACAAAGTTAATTTTGAAGCCAAGTTGTCTATATGGTCTAAAATTCAAGAGAAGCATCAATTTTTGCTTAGTTGGATACAGAAATATCCACGATTGAAAGTAACGTATAATGCTTAATAGCACTTCCTTTCCATCCACTGGGAACTTTATACCCTGCAACACAAGCTGCCAATTTGAGCTTCAACGTCAAGTCTGCATGAACTGTTTGGCAGACCGCTACTATCTAGCCATACCTTCAATAAGAAAGTTACTAAACATGTCTATAGTATGTTTTACACTGGAAACCAGCCATCCTGAAGCATGGTTTGACTAATAATTTGACAGGCTATATTACTGAATTGAATAGATCTAATAGACAATATTAAAGATCTGTTCACTTATTGGTCTCACATGCTATTGTCAACCATTTTTTTAGGAACAGACTACAGAGCCAATACTACAGATATAATGCTTTAAAACAGTGGTCCCCAACCATTTGGGGTTGCCAGGCGCCAGGGGGCGTGGCCGTTCGCCCGCCAGGTGCCTGGGGAGGCAGGGCCCCCCCATAGCCGCATTCCGGGGGCCCCCCGAGCACCGCGCGCCCGGGGCCGGCGCTGGCGCTCTCTCCTCTCCCTCCCCCAAGCGCCGCGGGGGGTTAATCCGCAGTGCCCCCGGGGCCGGCGCTCACCGTGCGCCATGCACCCGGGGCCGGCTCCAGCACCGCGCATGCGCCACGTGCCCGGGACCAGGCCAGCCCTGAGCACTTGGCGGGCGCTGACAAATGTCCCTGCGGGCGCCATGGTGCCCGCGGGCACCGTGTTGGGGACCACGACTTTAAAATATTATCACTTTACTCTAGAAGTAGCACGAGTTTGTTTGCTCCAATAGCAATGCATGCTCCTGGGATTTCAACAGGAAACTGTGGTGTGGGGTCTACATAGGGGATTGGCTAAAGCCAACTGACACGTAACTGATTTTGCTATTACATACCTTGGATTCTGTTACTTCCACTGACTCATCTGATGAAGTGTGTTTTACTCACTAAAGCTAATGATAGTGCGTGTGCGCATACACAGTGCTTTTTGGTTAAAAACGGTGCTGGTACTGAGTACCAGGCAGTATCATCACACACAGAATAGCACTGTATGTGTATATATGTATAGTTTAAAACACAAGTAGCCCTGTGGTGCCTTAAAGTTAGACTAACTTCACTACCCCTCTGTTGCTGAAGCCAAGTTCATTTTGCTCTATATGCACCTATTTTTATCTGTTACATTAGACAGTCTCCTCTTACCACTAATAGAACTATTAGCACTAAAATCCCTAGTTATGAATTCTGTAAACTGTGGAAAGAAGAGTCCCTAGTAGCAGCTCCTCTGGAACTCTTACCAGATAGTATATCTAAATTAATCTATGGCAAGGGAAGCACATCTGAAGTAACCCAGTCAGTTCCACTCATGCATACCCACTCCCTCCCCCAGATACATTGATGCCTTCTAAATATCACACCTTGAGAGTTTCCAACTCTGAATAGAAAAAGGACCTCTGTTAAATAAAATAGGCCGCTTTCAACTTATTTCAGCCCACACGATAACTTCCAGAAATCGGGGATACTACTCCCTCTAGAGGGAAGCAGCAACAATGTTCAGCCAGCAAGAGTGTCTGCTGCTAGAACACTGCTCTCCCCATCATCAGCTCAGCTGTTTAACTTGTGACCAAGAATAGAATGAGTCAGAATATTTCAGCTTAGGCCCAAATAGCTGACCCTTCAGCCCAAATAGCTGACCCTTCAGAAGGGATGGGGGTATTCTCATGCTTTAGTAATCAAGTGTACATGTGGGGAAGTGTGAACTGGCAAAGAGGTACACATCCCACTGAAATAATTAATGTCATCAAGAGATTGCTTGCTCAAACAGGAAGCAGAATATCAAAATAAAAAATCAATTTTCTTATTCTGTAGTTAATTCCACAGACTAAATTAGTTTCACTGCACATCAAACTCACCATGCATGTGTCACCTCTGGAAAATTATCCAGAATTAGTAGATAATGGTTACTTGTAAATCCAGCCAGCAGTTTAAAGTTACTATTAAAATCCCATTTTATTTGGGAAATCCACTGCACCATTCCTTTTACACCAAGTGCTTAGACTTAGCTTTAAACAAACCTATT
Organism: Pelodiscus sinensis; assembly: GCF_052426305.1. Classification (NCBI taxonomy): domain Eukaryota; kingdom Metazoa; phylum Chordata; order Testudines; family Trionychidae; genus Pelodiscus; species Pelodiscus sinensis. The sequence continues at coordinate 13,535,185 of NC_143085.1, forward strand.
GTATACAAAATCTTCAGAATTTCATCACAAGATCAATCCAAAGACTCTTAGAGTCTGTTGGGATGCTTTTTCCTGCTAGATCAGGGGCCATCACTTCTCACAAGAGATTCTACTTCCTATGTTAAACTGCTAGACTTATTTACATGTTGACAGTGAGCAAGACAGAATACTTCAGAATACTGTACTGAATATTTCGTCCCTCCTCACTACTGATGTGATCACTGGTTTTACTAAGCCTCATTATCAGAATTGTGCAGCATCTACTACAAAAAGCATATGCATGTACATTAGACAGAAGTTAAGGAGGACAGAACTGCATTTACCCTGAATCCATTTTTTTTTAATAAAAGCCCAAAATGTTTAACTGAGGAGTTTCCCCAACTGAAAGTGGGGTCCCCTTCCCACGTCTGGCTGGATTCTCAAGTTATATGAGAAGCTATCTTTCTACAGCATTAGAAGTTAAGACAAAAGGCTAGATTATGCTGCTCTTCTGGCAGAAGCTACAAACTAGGTTCCAGTGCCAGAATCCTAGAATATATATTAAGGGACACAAATGAACACAAAAACTTTGAAGTCAGACTGTCACCTTATTAAACAGCCCATCAACCTGCAAGAAAGTTCAGAAGGGAAATACTTATGTGAGGATTCAAAACAAGTCTGAAGTAAAAACACATTGAGACACTGGGACAATAGAGGCGAGACATACCTGTAGCACATTTAGTACCAAGAAAAGCATGGTCATTTTACAGTGCATAAGATGGCACATGATCAGATCTCACAGCTTACTTGCACTACAGACAGCTAATTGTTTTGGCCAATTACTTGGCAATTAAATGGCATATACAGATTTACCACAACTTGCTGTTAAGACATGTAAACTGCATAATTTCTCTACCAGTGCATAGTATGTGTCATGTATGATCCTGTTGCTATGCAGACAGTGTTTGCATATTTACACACTGTAAAACCCACATTAACCATGTTAGGAAGATAGAAGAGGGTTTTCCACATTGTTGTAACTGATGTTGAGGTATACATCTGTGTCCATTGGGAAGTAGCATTTATTTTCTGCTAGCTTTACATTTGTGAAAAAAGTAGCTTGATGCTGTGGGATCTAGCACCTCCAGGCTTACAGATGGTTAAAATAACTATGGGCAAGATCATACTAGCTGGGGAAGAAGTCAGTACAGCTTCAATGAAGGAGTGTAACTATGATTTACATCAGCTGATAGGCTTTATCCCCTTAGGGCAAGATCAAGTTGCATTTATATCAGTGCCTCTTTCCCTTCTTGACATTAGTCACACAAACATGACCTAAGTACTGAGTGTCAATAGCACTAACATTGTAATGTCTGTCAGCAAAAACACAAGAAGCTTACAAAATTGGCAATGAAAGTTAAAATACAATTCATTGTTATTAGCCAGACAGATTCTGTAGTCACATACATCTACAACTATTGAGCATTCCCCTTGTGAGTGGATGCAGGTGGGCTTCAGAAGGTTTGCTTTTTCATCAAGTACTATTCCCCTACCTTCCCCACAGCATTCCCATGAAGAGAGCTACTTATGTCTCAGGCAAGAGGACTGTGCATTCCTTAAATTAAGGGGATAAAAGGCAGAGGGATGGCAAGAGACACTGCATTCTGGCTCACTAGAGCTCAGTCTTTAGAGAATTTACACATATGAAGTGAAAGGCAAAAGCATGACTGGGTTAATCTAGGAGAAAAGTAAATGTTCAGACCACAGAAACAGTAAGCTCTTATATTGTGCATGCTGCTTTCTTGAATTTAGTCGTCTTGGTTGGAGTAGAGATTTAGTTCCCAGTAGGAAGATAGCAGCTAGAGAAGCCAATCTAGTCTCATCATCAACTAATGGTTACAGTCTAAAAAACCATAGGATTTACATTATCTGTGTAGTATGATCATTGTGTCCTGAAGTTTATGGACCTCTGCCTCAAACTGGTCTTTCTATAAAAGAATTTAATACTGCTACAATTCATGAGCTCTGTCTTACCTAGCTCAGTTGGACAATGCTAAACATGTGCAAGATACTGGTACAAAGTAGCAAGTCTTTAAACAGAAGTATTACTCACTTTGGTAAGGTATTCCCTCATCACTTGGATGAAATAAGGCATTGCAAAGTCCACAATGTTATGCCTCCATGCCAGCTCAAGAACCACATCTGGGTGCAACAAGTCATAGCATGCAAAGAGAGATGCTGCAAAGCACTCCTGTTTTCCTTCCTCCAGAAACCACTGGAGCAGTTTCTCTGCCAGCTCTGCATCTTTGGATTCTGCAGCATACTGCATGGCATCCTACAAGTGAAATTCCACACACCTGAGTTACATCTAAGTTGTACTCCATAATCTTTATGAAATATTCTTAATAGGAATTACAAAGTATTTTGCAAGAAGCATACCACACCCCTCACTTAGATTTTCACTTATTCTGTTTGTGCGCATATATCATTCTTGCATTTGTAAATTCAAATATGAAGCATAAGCCTATTTACAGATCTAAATATGCTAAGTGAGGGTTTAAGGATGCAAGAGCTTAACGGTCTGGTATTTGAGACCATCTGAATAATTTTGCTTTTCCTGAAAGCCTGGTCTACAGTTGGTCATGCTAAGACATATGGCCAGATCTTCAGATGCTGGAATCCCTATGGAAAGGTACAACATCCAAAATGAAGTGTGAAAAGTTTTAACTTAAGGATTCCCACTTGAAAAAAATCTGTACGTAGGCAGGGGCTGCTGCCAGAGGCCCAGACATCCCAACTTACCACCTGAGAGGACTGCTGGAAACTAGAATGAACAAATTTTTTTCACAAGCTAGTAGGCTTAAACTACAATTAAGGGTAAGAAATTTCAGGCATTAAATTTTAGTTAAGGGTATTAACTTTAGATGGCATGTTTTATTTTGCTTAGCAACTTACTCCCATTTTTAATGGTATGCAGAAGTCAGTAAGTTCCAATGTTCATTTACCTTGTAGAGACGATCCTTCTTGCACAGCTCCACGCTCTGTTTCCAACGATTATTACCTTTGTATAAGTAGGCTGCGATACGTCTAAATTCAATCAATTCATGTTTCTCCAAGCGCTGAGCTAGTGTGATGTTATCAAAATTATCATATGCATCAATGGATGCTCTCAAACCCTATTTAGAGAAAAAAATGTTAGCTACTAGAACAGCAGGTAAGTTTCTGAATGCCACTGAAGAATAAACTAACTATGGCTATGTCTACACTACCCTCCTAGTTCGAACTAGGAGGGTAATGTAGGCATACCGCACTTGCAAATGAAGCCCGGGATTTGAATTTCCTGGGCTTCATTTGCATAAGTGGGGAGCCGCCATTTTTAAAACCCCGCTGGTTCGAACCCCGTGCAGCGCGGCTACACGGGGCACGAACTAGGTAGTTCGAACTAGGAAGCCTAGTTCGAACTACCGTTACTCCTCATTTCACGAACTAGCGGGGTAGTGTAGACATACCCTATGGTAGTAGGGCCAGCATGAATTAACTTTGGTTTTGGGGTCTGTTAGTTCTAGGTTACTGCAGTATGTACTAGGGATGTTAAATTGTGACCAACCAACTAGTTGATGGAAATTCAACTAGTTGATAAACAGGGGAAACTGCAGAGCTGCAGCTCTGCCTTTTAAGTGTATTAGAGCTGGTAGGTTTATACATTTAAAAAGCTAAAGTGCAGCAGGGGAGAGGAGTGTGTGGAGACCTGACAAGCTGGGCATCAACTGATTCCCGGCTTGCGCCCAGCTACACCTCTGCCTCCTGACTCCCGCAGAAGCAGTGCTGGGTGAAACAGCTTTTAAGCCACCTGATAGAGGCAGCAAGGGAGGAATGGGAGTGATTAGTCAAGTCATGGGATAAGCATATGCTCACTGGATAGTAGACTAGATGCTTACATCCCTCCTATGCAAGTGGCTGCTCTGATTAGAAGATTCAGAGAAGAGGTGTTTACTCCACAGGAGACAGTCCCACATTGCATAGTGAGAGGGATTACTCAAGTATAGAACCATTAACACAAGTGCTAAGTACCCTCTTAGCAGTGGAAGTAACTGATCTATTTGCCTAGTACATTTGGCAAGCCTGTTACATACATAAGGAGTTCTTAAAAAGAGACCCCCTAGAATGCCACATTAGAATACAGAGTTGGATCTTGGCTATCTAAAGAAGCAACTTTAGAAGGAATCTGCTATAGGAGAAGTGTTGTAGGGTATTTCTGCCTATTACATACAAAGGGCAGAACTACTTTATCCTGACCCTTAAGGTGAGGTGGATTGACTCTTCTCCCCTTTTACATTCCTGCCAATACCATTCAGGTCAATTTAAGACCAAATGAAGAATTCTTAGAGTATTCAGTGCAGCTGATTAACATAACTAGCAGGCATGAGAAGAGAAAGGAATGCAAGTTTTCACACCATTAAGCAAATGCAAGAGTGTCTGCTCTAATGTAATTTATCTGGAAGACTTACCTGATAATCCTCCTCCTCTGTCAGGAGATTGTTCAGAGCCTCATTGACTCCTTTGTTGTTGTGGTTCTGGACTGAACGCAGGTAAGGCTTCACTAGAGGCAGCTGATCAACCTGGAAGCAGAGTAGCAATAGAGACAGGTTAGATTAAGAGCACTGCTTGGAAGGACACTAAAAACTCCTGAGAATCAGGCTCTAATTTAGTACTCGAGACAAAGTTAAGCAAGCCAGTATAGCTGCCAGCAGCTCAGTCATTCAGATGAATTTTATTCTGTGTCATGAAAGAGCTAGACCATGAGGATTTAAATTTAGATAAGATATTTGGATCTGTTCCCTCCCCCTCCCCACAGTATTATGTGACCCACAAGCTGTGAAAGAGACCTACTTCAAGTGATTTGATGAGCACTGTCAGCATGCTTGCTATTGCATGCCCAAGACCCCAAACTCTCAGATCAAGGACAAGAATGCACTGAAATCCAGAGGAAGAGTCTAGTTTTTGTATCAGCTTTTGGTAATGACTATAGGCTCACCTTTGAGAAAAAGCTGACTGTCCTGGTATGATCCAGTCGTGGAGATAATACTAATAGAAGATCATTGATCAGTAGAGGTTTATAGTCCAAGTAGAACTGCAGGGCTTTGTAATACAGCTCTACATTAGCCACCTGGGTAGGGGAGACATTGATTAGATTAAAGACCGTCTTTACATCTGAAAGTTTAACTATGTTCAAAGGAAAGAGATTCAGAAAAATGTCAGCTTTGCAAGACACTGAAGTATCAGATGGGTTTAATTACTTGCCAGGGTACACAGATGCCTTTTGGAGCAAAACTTCATTTAGAGAACTAACTTGTCAGCTTCTTGCTCTGCCTGCTTCCAGGAATCTGTACAAGATTCAGGTCCTAATCTGACACTACAAAGTATTTCACTAGTGCAGCTATAGCCTTGAGTTAAGGGGCAGCAGGGGTAAGAAAGCTAGGTACAGAAAGCCTAGAAGAGTTCAGCAACTGCCTGCTTTTCTCAGGAGATTGAATGGATACTTAAAAGCTTTTCTTGCAGTTACTAGGTTCATTATTTCAGTCTGTACATGTACTGCAAAGCAAAAAGCTAGTACAACAGCGCTGGGATGTTTGAGCCACATATGTCTTATAGGATCACACAGAATAATGAGCAATGCAACAGCAAGTCAATGTTTTTGATTAGCAGACTGATTTAACTGTTACATTTTAATATCTTTCACTGCATTAAATAAGGCCACATTTCTAAAAATTAGATGGCAAGTCAACCATACTATTCTGAATACTGAGCTAGAGTCTGAGAACTAGTTGGCTACACCATAAAGGGCCAACTCCTGTCATTTGAAAGACATTTTATACACATCCAATAATTCTAGACAAGCTGAATACTTTTGAATTGGTGGCATCTTATAAGCACTGACAAATATTAATGTCTTACAGAAATCTGACCTTAAAGTAGATTCAAATGAATTTCCAATTTGTATAGATACTATTTACAAGCTGCAGTTTGTATTTAAACTTGAACATTTTCAACTAAAATATGAAAACTCATTTAGTATGGATTTTAAATTTTAATTACTAGTACTTCAGAATTCTAGAGTATGGAGCATGTAACAATTTTCACAAAAAAGTTAACTGGGTCCAGTAATTAGATCGTAGTCTGATTACCTTGGCAATTATGTCTTTGAATTGCCCTTCTTTCCAAGCATCAGTGGGATGGTTCATCATTGTAATTATTGCATTGTCATACTCTTCGTACTTATCATAAAGGAAGACCAGTTCTCCCCAGAGGTGAGCTTGTTCTGCAGCTCTGAGCACCTGGGTATAGGCAAAAAGGATAAATCACGAATTGCATGTTGCTCACTTGCCTAGCTATTTAAGAGTTTAATACAGCAGATTCCTACCTTTGGAATGTTGACTCTGGACCAGAAGAGCTCCAAGTGTTCCCTCATCTTCTGAGGTTTGAATTTGGAGTACAAGATGGCAAGTTCTGTGAACATTCCCATGTGCGCACGTTCCAGGCCCAAAGCAGCTTCCAAGAGGGCAATCAATTCTTCAAAGTAGCCACGATCCTGAGATGGAAGTGGCCAACATAACTGACTTAACATACCTTTTCAAAGTTTCCATAGCAAAGTTTCCATAGCACAGTAGAGGACAGCATAGCATGAACAGACATAAAGCTTCAAATCACTGAGGCTGTATCTCAGTTTGGGATTGATGCTCCTAACAATCCTGTGGGATTTGATTTAGCAGGTCTAGTAAAGACCTGCTAAACTGAATATTGAAGGCGTTGGTGCCAGTACTCCTCACTGTTGCAAGGAGCAAGGGAAGTCAATGGGAACATTCCTTCTGTTGACATCCCATTGGGGGAAAATGCAAGATGTCAACTGCAGCTGTGAAATTCATGTAGTTAGACTTGCTTCTCTTGCAAGACTTTTTTTTTGCCAATGGAGAGCTAGTTTCAGACAGAAGTTTCAAGGCTGAGCATTATGGGAAATACCAGCCCTCTTATTTATTCCATTGTACAAAGATGCTCTCCCTTTTAAACCTAGCTACGTTTAAAAATCTAAAATAAAAACCTTCCACGCTTGGTAAGACCAGCACTTAAAGGGAAAAAATTACTATTGCTTTGTCTGCAGTAAGTCAGTTACCCATAAGACTTCCTTCCCCCCCTCACCTCCCCACACTATTGTTTAAGTTTCCAATCCCTCCAAAAAAGTTCCAAAGCTAAGGAAGCTTTGTAGAAGTTAAGCTTTAGTGGTTTTAAAATAAATCCTCGAAGGATTTGTTGAAGTTCTGGGAATGCCAACCGTTACCATATCACTGTGGAGTGTGTAGTTGCTGCCATCTCAGATTTTAAGGCTCATTAGCAAACCCTATGAACAGGAAGCAGGCAATTACACCTTTGGATTAAAACAATCTAACCTGATAATAGCTAATCAGCTCTTCAAGTTCATCTGCATGGATTACTATGTGCAAACCACATATCTGCGCCAGGCGAAACTCCTTTCCATCCACACAGGCAAAGCACACCTGTAAGAAAGGGGATGATTTTAGTCACTCACATTCGACACCCAGACTACTGCACCACATTATCCTAAGTGAACTGGGAACTGTAAGAGTAAAAAGATTCCTTCTATACATAAAACAAAGATACTATCAGACATAGGTTAAATAAGTCAAGGCACTTGAAGTTAGACTGGAAGATGTATCAATTCAGTAGAATTAGTCATGTTCCATTATCCCATTTAAAACAAAGGTTCTAAAATGGCTATTGAGCTCTGACTTCCAAAGTATGCATCGTATCTTGTATAGACTGCTCTTGTGAAGCCTTCTATTTGTGATTGCAAAACATGGCAACTAAGAAATAAGTCTTATGGAAGAGTAGTATTGGGAAAACGTGAGTACCTTGATGTGATACCTAGTAATGGAAACATAGCAAGTCAGTACTACAGGTCTAGTATTCCACAAACTTATCTAGGGCTAAGATACCAGCATTAAATACTGTAAATTTGACATTTGAGAGAAGCACCTATGTTCTCTGTAAGCAGTACCATGCATTAGAAAATGGATTCTAGTGGATTAAAATGAGGCAAGATTCATTACCTCCTTCCAAGTCCTGGTACTGTTGGCTTTGCGGCCACTGTCTACTGCTGCCTGGTACTCTCCAAGATGCACCAAGGTAGATGCCAGGCGGGCAAAGTTAGATACATTGTTGTAGAGTAGCTTTGCTGCATCATACATTCCTTCCTCATAGCAGCGATCTCCAACCTAGAGATAAAAACCAGGATAAACCGAGTTGGAGTGATGAGGGCAGGAATGGGGCAATGTGAGCAAAATGTGAAAGCTTGTCCTGTTTTGAGAGTCAGGAAATTTCTGACCTGAGGAGGGTGTTTGTAAAGGCCCTTCCTATTTTATTATAAACACAGGACGTACCTGCTGAATGTGAGCATTGTTAGGGCCACTGACAAACTCTTCCAGCTCTGAAAGGCGGTTGGTTTTTGCCAAAGCAAAGATAAGTTCAGTCTCTACGTAGGACTCTCTGGCCTTTTTTCTGGCCATTTGCAAGAATTTAACCAGATCCTCCCAGTTATCTTGAACAGAGGGAAAAGAGACATAAATTTCCTATTCCACTCCTTTGATTCTGAATCACTTCCAACTGGCTGTCCTCTAAAACATAGCTTAGATAACTAAGGAATGAGTTACACTGCCGAAGATGAAGAGCCACAGTGCCTTGCTGGGACTAGACATGAAGTCAGCAAAGTGAAATGAAGTAGCTACCAATTCTGGAGTGGATCAAATCCATTCATGCAATTCTTCTGGATCACGATTACTCCAGAATGCATGCAATCAGTATTTATCGCTCTCATTTTATGTAGTAATTTGAGAATTTAAGTCAGGGAAATCACAACGGATGTTGAAAGACTAGATCTGAAAATTCCATACGTTAGTCATTGGGGACAATAACTTATTTTGCCTGAACTTCTTTATTAATCTGGCTCAGTCTTCCTACCCACTGTTATACTTTTAAAGATTCCCCAGAGAACATTAGAGTAAACCATTGTTTTCATTAAAGTGATGCCCAGCTACAGAACTGATGAGGCCTTAAGCTTACTGTTTTTACTAGCAGCTTGGACAACTTCCATGTAAGCAGAGGGATCATCTGCCTTGATATAAGAGTCGATGGCTTCCTTCACCAAGTCCTTCTGGAGCTGTGCTCTGGCCAGCTGACTCCATACAGCTGGTTCGTTACATCTCTCTGCAAATTCATAGGCACGGTCCAGGTTGCCTATGTGCTCTATCAGAACCTATAATGTGAGAAAAGAATGTGTCAAGTATAAAGGTCTGCAATGTTATACTTAATCTTTAAATGCCTAGAGCTCTTCCTCTATTTGAGGATGACCAGCAAGGGTTACTCATATTGACACAAAAGCATGCAACCACGTTTTGGATTTAGAGCAGCTCTTTCAAGCACATTTACCTCAGAGTGAAAAATGTGTTCATCTTACCTAGAGGTAGAATCTCCTTGGGACAAAGACAACACTGATTAAAGTTTAAACTCACAGAAACTCCGGAGAGATTGGTGTCTGAATTACTTAATTTGAATGACCAATTATGTTAATTATATTTAGATGTGTGATTTGTCTTCTCAAGCTCTTGAATGTTGGCTGGGAAGAGGAGGGACTTTTGCCATAGAACATGCATGGAAATACTGAATGTCCTACTGCAGTTTTATCTACATGTAAATTTAACTTCTGGAGAAATCTACTAGTCATTCAAGAGTTAGCTTTACAGTTTGAATGTACAAGTGGAAGTGACAGGTAACACCCAGTAGGAACCATGAGCTGGTAGCCATGACTGCACCTCACCTGTATTGCAGAAGTATTAACATCAAATTTCCTGAAGATAGCAAAGGCTTCTTCATATAGCTCATTGCTGATAGCTATATTTGCAATATCAGGGGCATCATAGTTATCCAGACGATTGATATACTCCATTACACGAGTGCGGTCAGCTTTAATAGCAGTCAAGATTAGTAGATTCTGGAGATTCCTATGAACAGAAAGAGGATAACAATTGGCATTTGAGAAGCAGTACGTGCTACCTACTACTAGACCTAAAATGCCACTAACAGGCAGTGAAGTAGGGATGTTAAATATCAGTTAATTGAATAGTCAATTAACCTCATGAATTCTTATTAGTCAGTCAGCTATTCTAGTATAGCCAGAGGCGTGGCTGGCAGCCAGTGCGCTTCAGCTACACTTCCGAGGAGTCCTCTACCACTGTGCTGCTGCTTCTATAAGAGGCAGCAGCACGGGGTGCCAGGCAGGTGCTGGTTTGAGGGGAGTCAATTTAAAAACCAGCTCCCCTTACAGACAGGCTGCCTGTTGCCCCATGCTGCTGCCTTAGATGCAGCAGTGTGGGGTGGCAGCAGCCCCTGTCTGGGTGGGTGGGTCTGTCTGTCTGTCCTCTTGGAATGGCTCCTAATACACTTTAAATGCAGATCCACAGCAGGAGTAGGTTCGTTGCTGGCCCGGCCTGCTAAAAAAAATTTACCGGGGGGGGGGGGGGGGGGGGAGGGGGAGAAAATGTGTGTAGTCTAAAGAAAAAGCTTATAGGTTAATGCTAATAGACTACACTATTATATCCCTACAGTGAAGTCCAAAATTAAGGTTTGAAGCAAGTTTTTGACAATAGACTAGCACATTTTTATAGCCATCAAAAGCAGTACAATAAGATTGTTACTTTTTACACTTCAATTCACTGGAACAGAAGTTTCTGCATTCCTTTGCATTAATATACTGGCCATATGACTTCAGTTGTAGTCAAGTGAAGATTCAAGTTATGGTATTCAAGATTTTAATCACTGCAGTGGCTACTCACCTTTAGCAGAACACATCACCTAATGCTGCTAGATTTAATTTTGTACAAAAGAGTATATCCACTTAAAGATAGCCTATAGATAGCAGAGTCTGGTATTTCAGAGGGTTAGAGGGTTGCATAAGAGCCACAACACATACTTTTCTATTTCTTCCAAACAGAATGGGTACCATCTTCCACCTACCTATGTTCACTGAACACAGAGTTGTCCAAGACAATCTTCTCAAGAAGTTCAATTAGTTCATTGGGTAGATCAGCAGTCATGAAAGCTTTCACAGTAACAGACACTTCTTCAGGATCCTGTGTCTCTGATAAGGCTGTCTGGACAACCTAATTTAAGACATTTGGAAGTAGTTGAGAGGGTTTTTCCTTGGTCTTAACCTTGTTTATGTTGAAATTATCAGCCCTCTGAAGTGGGCACTAAGTCAGGAACCCCACAAAGGTTCTGAAACATTAAGCGAAACCTACACTGCAACTTTGCGTCCGAAGATTCTGGCAACCAAAGCTTTCTTTCAGTCTGTTCAATAGGTGGCTTTGAAATACTGATTTGCCAGAATGTGTGCTTGGCATCACAGCACTGTACTACTGCACTAGCAGTCTCCCTTAGTTTTAAAGGATACCAAATAAAATTCAAGTTGCAATACTTTTATGGCAGGTATTAGAGACCAGACAACTGGATTCTACTAGACTTGTCCCAGATGAAGCCATCTGGACACTATACAGAAGATAGACAATTAAATAGATGGGTTGATAGGCAGGCAGCAGTATTTTAAGAGGGCAGAAGGATGGATTCTACGGTCAGAAGACACTGCACAAACAATTTCAATGTATAGAGCCAATTACTCTACAATACCTGATCAATGAGCTGTCGTCTGAATGGACTGTTTTCCTCAAGGACATTTGCCCAAAGTTCTGGGTCCTTCCTGCGTACCAAGTAACGAGCTTCACTCTTGAACAAGGAGTTCTCATTGCAAACCTAAAAACCCAAAACCCCATGAATACATGTATTGTTAGGGAACACTGAGAATGAGATATCACCCAAGTCTGATTCAGTGCCAAAAAGCCATACTCAAGTAGTATTATTAAAAAACGACTAGTCTGGGGCACTGTGTGATGTGGGCGATTCTTACCCACATTCTAATCTAAAAGACTCATGGCAGACAGAATCTTATGCAAAGCTTCTTTCTTTTACCATAAAAAGTTGGCATAGCATGTCTACATCTGTCTCAAGCCACAAGGTACACAGGCTTCTAACAAATTTCAGATCTGAAAGATTTATTTTGGAGTGAAGGAAATTTATGTCAGTTATCTGAATCTTTCATTCAGCTTCACTGTCAAAGACTTAAGTGTCAAAAAAGCAGCACCAGAAAGTTTATTTTGTACATTTTAAAATTTCACAGATTGTACCCCAAACAGTTACTTAAAAGCTTAGTTATGGAACCAGTTTTGCCTAATTGAAACATTGTGCAGAAGCTTATCAGTGGCACAGCAGAGAAGTTAGTTCCCATAATGAATGTATATGAATTTTTTCTACTTATCTTGATTGCACAGTGAGTCGAGACTCAGCATAACTTTTGGTTATATTTTATCCATGGGCCATGCACAGCACATTCATTAGGGTGTGCATCCAAAGAATTTTTTAAAAATGTACTTTGACCCCCATTAGCCACACCCCTGATCCCTACTGGCCACACCTCTGGAAGTAACACTGAGCAAGATGGACACATGACCAAAAGGTGTTGTGTGACGCCCCTCCCCTCCCCATAAGGACTTTTCCCATTATCCTTCTACCAATAGGGATTAGCTTGCCCTCCCCCCAAACTCCCCTCATGCAACTATCCTGCAGTTGCATTACCCCAATGTGTGTGACATTAACTTGGGGTGGAGAGGCTGGGGGAAGTGTTCCCTCTAAGAGTTTCCTCCCATGAGCAGAATGAGTTGTGTTGTGCACCAATACTGAGTTCATGTGGCTTGTTTGGATGTGTCACTGTGGCACCCAAGTTAATAAGTCTCAAACCTCTACCTTTTCCCTCTGCTGCCATATCACTTCCCCTTGCTCCATCAGCTCCCCTTGTGCCTGTTGCCTCGCCAACCCCTCACCCTCCTCTGCTGTCCTGACTCCTACCCTTCTCACTGCTCTCAGCCCTTCTGCAACCTGCCCCCTCCACCAGCCCTTCTCTCCCCTCTGTGCCTACTCCAATAGCCCCACTCTGATCATGTGAGCTACCCCTCCTCATCCCCTCTTCTAACACCTCCCTCTACACACCTGCCCTGCCTCTCTCCTCTGGTGCTGGTCCCTCCCTTGCAGGCCACTGCCCTTCTGCTTCACCCCCAGAATCCCCTGGCATCAGTGGCAGCCCGTCAATACAGGCGAATTAAGCAGTTGCCTAGGGTGCCAAGATAAACGGCCACTGAGGGCTTTGGAGGTGGGGGGTGCCAATCACACATTTCGCCTAAGGCACCAGTTGCTGGCAGCTCATCTAGGGCTGCTCCTGCCTGGCACCTGCACCTTCCCCTATCCCTGCACCCTCCTGGTGCCTCCTCATTCCCTCACTGCCCTTTTCCTGATGGCCAGCCCCTCATCACCCTCTGCTCCCATTCCCCTCATGCCCTCACACATGCCTTGCTCCATCCCTGCCTCTCTCATGCCCACCCCTTCTTTCAAGCCTTCTCCCAGCACCCTCTTCTCCCCTCCAGCCCTTACCCTCTCCTCTCCCAGCATCACCCTGTCCCCCCCCCCCCACTGACACCTCCCCTCCTGCCCTTTTCCTCATTGTCTCCATTTGGCCCCCTGGCATTTGCCTCTCCTCTACCCTGTCCCTTAGCACTTTCCCCTTTCTCCTGACCTGCCCCCTCACTTCAGCACAATCCCCTTCCTCTCCCACCCCTTCCTCTTCCCCCCCCCCCCCCCTTTACTTTTGGCTTCTGCCTTCCAATTCACAGGGCTGGAGTCAGAGCTGTCCCAAGCTACAGCCCGGCCAGGGCCTAGCTGGGGCACACTCAGGGCACTGGGGGGGGCATGCCATGCAGTGCTGCCAGACTGGGCAGGGGCATCCCCGGGGTGCCTCAGGGGTTGCTGCAGTGCTGCTGGGTGGGGAGGGGGGGAGGAGGTGCCTCAGGGGGGGCCACATGGTGCTGCTGGGCCGGGCGGGGGCGCCCTTGGGTGCATAAGGGGCAGCGCTGCGGGGCCTGGAGTGCAAAAATGGCTTGGGCTGGCTGGCATTTGTAGTAGGGCCTCAGCTGCTTGTGGAGCTGGGCTGCACGGTTTGAAAGTCCCGAGCTGTGACATCACAACACAGCCAGGTGTCTCCCCTCTCACCTGTTGCGTGGTGTTTTAGCACCCTGAGCATGTGCGCTCTGCCCCACAGTGCCCCATATATGGCCGTGGGGAATTTAAAGTGAGGGTTTGCGGTGCCCTGTCACGAATTCCTCTCCTCCTCCAGCAGCCCCTAGCTGGACGGAGACATTAAGGTGTGCCTGGACACACCCGGCACACCCTGTGCGCACACCTATGATTTCAGTGACAACCTGAACGGACAAGGTGTGTGTTCTCTGCCCTGCCCCTCCCTCCAAGTCATTTTAATAGATTAATTAACAGCCCTACGCTAAGGTGCTAACTGTTGATAGAAATCCCATTGACAAGTAGGTTAGGGCACCTCTGCCTCTGAACTATAGGCAGAGCTTGGCAGGGCTCTTGCTACAGATCAGAAGCATAAGCCCAGAAGGGAATGCAGTGCCAGTATGGGACTGGCCCTGTGCTCCCTGTCACACCTGAGCCTCTGAAATGTACAAGAGCCCCAGTGGGGTTCTTGTACACTTCAAAAGCAGAATCGCAGCAGAACTTCAATCCCTGCTCACACAGTTTCCACTGTGCCTCTACGTCTCCTGGCCCACTCTGCAGAGACTGTGCTGGGGGAGGGAGGGGAGAGGAGAGGAGAAACGAATCAGCTCTCCCCAGCACCAGCTCCTACTCTTCCCCCCGCTTGCTGCCTGACAGAGGCAGCAAGAGGGGGGAAAGCAACTAGTTGAATCGCTAGTCAATGATCCAATAAGCATTATTGGATAGTTGACTAGTTGCTTACGTAACTAGCCTAGAGCCCAAGCCTCCTTACAATTTCTGCTTAATTTTAGACTCAGTACCAACGTTAGCACTTAATGTTAGAATGCCTCGACTTAGACACCAACTATTATAATTAAAGTGGCTCAAACTAGAGTCTGACAAGAGCAGTCTCATGTTAGTGCATCTATAGCCTAGTACCCTCTTTATAGGAGTTGAGTATGTACACAAGAGTAGTTAAGGATTACACATCATTTCTAGTGAATTCCCACAGCAGTGAGCTGCACACATAACAGGTGGCTAGAGTAAGACTCCAGTTCACCAAGGAGAGGACTTGCATTCAGAGCAGAGCCTTCAATTGTTGGGGATAGAAAGTTTAGCTGTTGTGAGGCAAAAGCCCTTTGCAGAGCATCCTGGTAAAGGAGAAACCAAGGGTACCAGAGTTCAAACTTCCCCACCCCCATGGTGGCTCTGCACAATGGTAGAGGGAGTCCATTCTTATTTGGGATTTGGAACCCAGGACAACCTATCTATGGTTACAAGTAGTCAAGTCAACTATGTTCAAAGGCCCTTCTCTATCTGTAGTTGGTACTTTCTACTGTGGGTTCTAACACTACTATATTCCCTAGGGCTATTCTAATATGTATCCCAAATAAAATCCCATTGAAGCTAGGAGATTTGGTTAGGGAAAATCATGTAGAACTCAGCCAGTGTTCTACTTGGTTACACCAATATTGACATTTGACACCATCACCACTCTAACATTGCCAAATATTTGCTGTTCTCTATAAAACAAGTTTGCTAACCTTGATGAGCTCGAGGTCACATTGTCCCCTCTCATAAGCAACACAGGCCAAATGAGGGTCCCTTTTTTCACAGTATTTGCCTACAACACAGCTGTTGTAGTATGGGTTCTCCCGGAGAAACCGCTCAGGATTATTATTACTGTCAATGTAGATTTTAGCCAAAGCATTGTGAGTGGCAGGTTCTTCACAACCTTCATGAATTCTAGATTCCAGCCATGGTAGCAGCAACTTAAGCCTGGAAAGAGGGGGAGGGGAGGAGAGAGAATTAAATAAGTGTTAAGTTTGCAGACAAATAGCACATTTAGAGAAAGTTTAACTTCAATTGTTCCCTAGGACACAAGGCATAGCTTGAGGGAAGTGCCAGAAAGCTTTAAGGTTAAGATTGTTCCACAGAAAGGCTGTGGTCTCAGCATATTGGTCTTTTGGACCAAATGATTCTTAGCTGAAAGCCACCCTGACTAATCTACAAAATAAACCCATTTAAAATTTAAAGTGCACTTATGCTTTTCGCTGTTGAAAGGCATGCACACATGCTAGTTTTTTGAAGGTTTAAAACTCCAAATGCATAAAGCCAAAAACTTCATAGAAAGGACTGAAAGGAGAGATTGAAGTCATAGCTCAAATGAAGACATTGCTTCCAATACACACTGAGCATCAGTAAAGCTTGTTTAGTTTAAAATCTGATTAAAGCAGTGTCTGAGAACAGAAAACAGATCTATGCACAGGAAGTCCCTCAGTTCACATTAAAATGTTCAATGGAGTACAAGTTGAGTATGGCATGTGGAATATGCCATACATGAATTTGAAAACTGATGTTAAAAGGGGCTGTTCTGGGAAAGCCCAGTCAGAGAAAAGCAGCTATATATGGTACACACGTACAGAGTAGGTTTAACTCCTAGTTTAGAATAGGGGAACCTAGAGAACAAAATTAAGTGGTAGCAAGTGAATTTACATTATACAAACTTAGCTACTGGACTTTTGGGTGAATGACTACCTACTAGGCCTTCTCCATTTACCTGATAAATGCTATCCTTATCTTAAATATGTTCCTATCTTACCCTACTGAAAATAATATTTCCAAAATTCATAAGAATGGCAAGGTTTAATAGGAGAATGGTTTAGGCTTCAAGTCATAGGATACTCCATGGATTCCATACCAACAGTATTGTAGAAATAGTTGAGTTTTCAAAACAAGATGACTTAGCAAATTCTAGCTAGCGTTGTCCACCAGGCTCAAAGTCAGATTTTAAGCTAGTGCATGTCATACTCTATTTGTCTCCTGGTCCCACTAATTATAGAAAAATGCAGCAAATACAAGTCATTCAGTTGGCTTTAGGCTCACCTACTGTATTCACTTCTCCACAGTTTGTCTCCCTTCTCCACTTCTGTTCTAGGAGGCTGATCAGAGTCACTGTATTATATACACTTGCACATTCTTATTCTGATTGCTATCTGTATACTTGCATATAGTAGCTATTGTAATGTCTAGTGTTTTGACACAAGATAAAGAGCTTGTTTTCCTTCCATTACTTAAGAATAATATTCCTATATTCATGAATGGAAGAATAAGCTAGTCTTAGGATCAGAAGATTGCAATACGTGGTCTGATTCATCATCAATGCATGTGATAGTTATGCTCTCCTATTCCATAGGCAGGTGTTCTTGAAACTGTCAAGATTCCTTTGTTTACTCAAGGAAATTGCCTCACTGACCAACCACCACATTAAGTTCCTTTCATAATTTTTACTTTTCCCCAAATCAGTCCCATTTTGAAAGAGTAATGAATGCAATTCCTGTATGCCAAGGGGAAGCCTTTTATTGTAGGCAAATGAAAAGGCTATTTATATGGACCTTCGTAATCTCTATTCTTACCTATTTCTTTTTTCCACTTCAGCTACCAATTCGTCAGTTGAGAACTGGCCTCTAACCACCATGATCAAGTTCTTAATTACATCTTCAGAACAATCTACATCAAGAAGCCCTCCAATTACTGCTGGTATACGGCTTGGATTCACCTAGAATAAACCAGCATAAGAATGGTTTGACTATCCCACAACTGAATGGATTCTTTAATGTTTTGAAATTTAGGGAACCAAACTAGTTATCTAAAACATGTTCTTAAATCAGTCTCAGTAAGTACAGTTAACCCCTCACTAAACTGAGTGTCAACATCTACAAGAACTGAAATTGTAAGTTACCCAAGTGACCCCCCTTCTGTCCCACAACCAACTAAAACTTAACATGCAAGTGACAAATTTCCCCAGTGTAAGTGCTGGGGAAGCAGCACTCTGATACAGAGTAATCAGTCTACATTGCTATAGCAATGCAGAAGCTATTATAGTTGGCTCTCTTTTTGATGAATTGGACAACATTTGATTGAAACATCAAGATTTCATTCTGCTTGGTTATCCAATAATGTTTAGATTGCTAGGGAGTCTAAACTTCAGAGTTACAGCAGAGCCTCAGGTAAGCCAAAGTTCCCAGTAGATTATACATGCTGGACAATAGATTTATTCCTTAGAGATATTTTACCTTCTGAACGTAGATCTCAATGTACTTCTGGAGGTTATTGCGGTACAAATAGAGAACCAGGTCATGAACAAAGTCAAACCTGTCACAAACAATGATCAAAGGAAGCTGGTCTGTGAGCTTGGCCTCCTATACATTGGAGAGGAGGGAAAATTGAAGAAAAGCAGAAGGGTTAATCTCTTCAAATAATGCACAGATCAAAGAGACAAAAGGCTATTATTCAGAAAAATGCTTATTTCAACTTGATTCAAAAATGCAGGCTCATCCTTCAGGATTTAAAAGCCCATTGTATTCTATTTTAAATGTACCTAAGTAACTGTACTTCTGCTTTTAAGGACAAGTTTTTTTTGAAGTAGTGACTAGCATTTTCGATGTGCTTGGATATCTATCATAAGAGGTTTTGCTGAGAGTGAACACTCAGCACTTTGAGAGTCAGGTCCCGTTAAAAGGATTTCAAATTCCCAGAATCCCTTAAACTAAGATAAGAATCTTGAAGCCAAATTTCGAGCAAGAAAGGATGTGCATCTAGGCTAAGTTATAGAAACTTCATATGCCCTCCCACCATGTGTCCCCCATCCATTCTTACAGAATGACTAGTAAAAGCCTGAAATTTGGAAAGATTCAGTAGGTCTGTTCCAATCCTCAACAATTTAAGTGGTCTATAAAATACAAAAAAATTGAGAACCACTGAACTGATGCAGCTCCAGGCAACTAATGCAATTCTGGGGTATATTCAAGGTGTGAAGTTGTCCTGCTCTACTTGGCACTAGTAACATCTGGGCTAGAGAACAGTGTTCTGTAGTGGGTACAGAACTTAGGGAAATCTGGACAAATTGGAGACTCCAAAGGAAAGCTACAAAAATTTGGTCAGATGTCTTTTAAAAAGCCACCTATATCAAAAGGCTAAAAACCCTGGCCATGTGTAATCTTGAGCGGGGGGAAGGGGGAGAAAAAAGAGGGGTACCTTTAACAGTCTAAAGATGCCAAAATGGCCACTTTATAATGGTTCTGTGAGCAAATGGTTCTCCTTATCTACTTCTGATCTTACCTTGAGTTTAGTGGAGTCTGCAACAAGGGAAAACTGGAAAGTTTAAGCTATACAAATATGTAAGCACTGGAATAGGCTACCAAGAGTTTGTTTTGGAGCTTCCACTGATCGGGATTCCACAGACTAGGCAAAAATGCCAAGGGACCATCCGGTCTCACTAAATGTATGTGTGGGTGGTCTGAACTAGAGGACCACTGGAGGTTTCTTCAAGTATTACATTTGTATGTTTCCAATGGAGAGAATTAGGCTATTACACAGATTCAGCAACCAATATGGGAGTTAATAGAACAGTTTAAAGTCTAAATAAATTTTTATACCAAACCAAAATTGGGTCACAGATGTGACCCATAACAGTCCAAGACAATATGCATGCTACTTTACAGTAAATGCGGTCTTATTACTACAATGACTATACCAGGCATGCCCCTTTCAGACTCATAGTTCATCATTCTTCTAAAGTGAGTTAGATGAGCTTTTACAGCATCTAGTGCCCAAGCCTACAATAATACAAAGTTACAAGCTAGAGCCCACCTATTTCTCACAACCATACTGACTAAATATTTATCACCTCATTACTGTGTGGAACATGCTAGAGAGTTTGGTACTCCTTGAAGTCCAATATATCTCTTGTATTTTCACTTATTCTGTAAGCACTGTAAAATTCCTTGATCTCAAGAAACTTTTAGTTCATATTTTGTTCCTTTCCAGTTACTATTCTAGCCAACAGTTGGGAAAAATACCTTCAGAAAATTCTTCACCCGTTCTGGGTTATAGCAGTTACTCTCACGGCAAATCCTTTCAACCTCCTTAATCTGACCAGTCTTGCAGGCTGCCTGGATATATTTAAAGTGGACATCTGGATCCTGGCTGAAGTTCACAATAGAACCGAGGAAATAAAATAGTCCTAGAAAGAAGCAGATGGTGCTTATAAGCTTTGAACATTTAGAGTTGAATTTATTGCATAGTTGGAGAAATTACTTGCTTTGATTCAGTATCAGGAAGGAAGCAAAAGGTAAGATTAGCGATGTATATGCTTGCCCTCCTCCACCCAAGACTTTTTGCAGAAGATGCAGTTATTTAAGCACCAGTCTATAGTAAATCTCCTGCCTTTCACTTGGAAAGTAGCATGGTACTAGTATGCCACTCACAAGAATGTCCATATTGGGTCAGACCAAAGGTCCATCTAGCCCAGTATCCTATCTGCCGACAGTGGCTAATACCAGATGCCCCAGAGGAAGGAAGACATGATCGTTCCCCTACACCCACCACCAGAGAAAGAGGCAAGGGATACCATTCCTACCCATCCTGGCTAATAGCCATTGATTGAATCTAGCTCTTTTTTGAACCCTGTTAGAAGTCCTAGACTTCACCACATCCTCTGGCAAGGAGTTCCACAGGCTGACTTTATGCTGAGTGAAGAAAAACTTCCTTTTGTTTGTTGTAAGCTGGCTGCCTTTTAAAGAGGGACAGCAAGCACTGAAGACCATGAGAGCACCTCACCTTCATAACTTTTGAAAGATTCAAAAAGCTCCACAAGAGACTGGGTGCCAAGCTGCTCATGGTATTTAGAAGCTACTTGCACACAGAGCTGTAGGTTTTGTCGAATGTTGGAAGACAGCATTGCACGCAGACATTCCACAGAGTCCTCAACCGACAGAGACCCAAAGTAGTTTACAAGCCACTAAGAACAGAAATTAAAATGGTTTTAATGGTTGTATACAATCACTCAAATACAACAGGTGAAGTAGTTACATATCCAACAATGCAGAATGTAAGTATTTCCAATTGTGAGGTCTGCAAGAGGAGACCAAGTCACATGGAAGTAGTCAGGAATGACATGAGCTGCTTTTAACCCTCCGGAACACTGATAGCAACATGGATGCTGCAACCCATGAGCCATAGTTCATGACGACACTCTAGGATTGTTTGAAACAATGTGATACCTATTGTGGGCAAGAATTAGCTTCCTTAGGGAAGCATTTGAGCTGCAAAGAAACTTATTTCAAGTTTAGAATCATGACTAGCAACTAAAGAGGGGGGTAAATGACTAATCAAGTAGTCAATAAAGGAAGGCATTCTATACCAGTTCGTGCCTGTCCAAGAACTAACCTCCTCCCCCTGCCAGGAACTAAATTTAAATTACAGAACTGCAGCAGGGAGATGGGGTAGGGCTGACTAGTATGAGCCAGGGAAGATCTGGGACTGCTGTGGTTCTGCATTTTAAATGTAGTAAGAGCCACAGTGGTTCCTGACTGGCACAAGCAGGGACTGAACTGAGTTTGCTCAGTCCTGGTGCATGCTGGCTCCAGTAGCCTGTTTGCAATATCCTGGACTGGCCATGGGTGCCTCCTGCTTTCCAACTGCCTCCCCTCTCCTGGCTGCTGCCACTGAGAGGCAGCAACACAGGGGAAGGCAGTGCTGTGGAAATGCTGAGGGGAAAGGGTTAAGCTGACTCCCCCAGCATGGGCTCCTGTTCTCCTCCCTTGCTGCCTCTATCCGAAGCAGCAAGATAGATGGGGTGGGGAAGCAACTAGCAGAGTCACTAGTTGGCTATTCAATATGCATACGCTTGTCGGCTAGTTGCTTACACCACTAAATGGCTCTCAGCCTTTCCAGGCTACCGTACCCCTTTCAGGAACCTGATTTGTTGGTCTTCTGTATCCCCATATTTCACCTCACCAAAACACTTACAAAATCAGAAGAGCTAAAGTGTCACACCACACTATTATTAAAAATGACCAATATACAGGGCTTGACAAATGCACTTGCCCGTGTCGAGTAGATTTTATCAGCTGGCGAGTGCAGGGGCGGGCTGGCCAAAGCCCGCACTACAGGCGGCGTGGTCCCATCCAATCCACCAGCCGGGCGGAGGAGCAGAGCACCGCCAGGAAGGGGGAAGCGCATGGATTCCCAGTGCTGGGCTGCCTGTGTGCAGCTCCAGTGCAAGGAGGTGGGGCACTAGCCAGAGGACGGAATGCTGGCAGATGCCAGGATGCTGGCATGACATGGCCCGGCTGATTTTAAAGGGCCACAACAGTTCGGCTCTTGCTGCGTGGCCCCAGGAGCTGGCTGCAGCACAGCCAGGACCTGCCCTGCCCTGCCAACTCCAGTCCTGCCATGGCCCCAACCCCCTCGCCAGTGGGAGACCGCTCCCAGCCAACCACCCGGCTTGCTTCACCTGCCCCACACTGCCCATTCCCACACCGCCCCTGCTCCCCGGATCCCCTGCCCTCCCCTCCCTCTTCCCTGTGACTCTGGCTCTGTACCGCCCTTGCACCCTGCTCCCCTCTGATCCCTGACCCCCATTGTGCTGCCCATTCCCTGTACTGCCCCTAGGCCCTGATTCCTCTACCCCTCCCGTTCCCCACGTCCCATTCCCCATGCCTCCACTGCTACCTGCACCCTATTTCCCCTGTGGGTCAGGAGTGATGGGGTACTTGTCCATAAGGAAGGGCTGGACAGGGCAGGGAAAAGGCTGCTGTGATTCAGCAGTGAGTCAAAGGGGGGGAGTTCACTTGAAGCGCCTTTGCCTTTTATTTAAAAAAAAAAAAAGCTATTTGCTATTTACAGGGCTAAAATGTCAGGACAAAGAGTGAAAACAAAAAAATTGCAAAATGCAAATGTGTAAAGGACAACAAAAGGGGGGAGCAGCCAAAAATGTTTTGCTTGGGGCAGCAAAAAACCTAGAGCTGGCCCTGGGGGAGGGGAAAGGGCTGGGCTGGACTTAACTGCGGGGAGGGGAGTGGAGGAGGTCAGGAGAAAAAGAAGAAAGGGGAAGGCACCAAGTGACAGGGGTGCAGGAGAGAAATGCCAGGGGGCCAAGTGAAGACAAGGTAAAGGGCAGGAGGGGAGGTGTCAGTGGGAGGGGAGAGGGTAAGGGCACTGGGGGTTGGAAGGGGAGGTGCTTGGAGAAGGCTAGAAAGAAGGGGTGGGGACATGACGAAGGCAGGGACGGAGCAAGTCATGTGAGAGGGCACATGAGTATGAGGGGAATGGGGGCAGAGGCGGGTAAGGGGGTGGGCACCAGGAAAAAAGATTAGAGGGGGCGGGGGAAGTGCAGGTGCCAGGGGATTCTGGGGGTGAAACAGAAGGGCAGACACCTGCAGGGGAGGGACCAGCACCAGAGAAGAGAGGCAGGGCAGGTTTCTAGAGGGAGGTGTTAGGAGAGGGGATGAGAAGGGGTAGCTCGCATGATCAGAGTAGGGCTACTGGAGGAGGAGTGGGCACAGGGGAGAGAGAAGGGCTGGTGGAGGGGGGCAGGTCTCAGGAAGGCTGAGGGCAGTGAGAAGGGCAGCAGGGGAGTGTGAGGGGTTGGGGCAGCAGGCACCAGGGGAGATGGAGCAAGGGGAGGAGACATGGCAGCAGAGGGGAAGATAGAGGTTTATAAGATATTTATTAATAACATGGGTGATATTTATTAATAACTTATTAGTAATTACTGTTATTAGGAATTTATGCTATTAAAAAACACTTTTAGGGGGGAGGGTGGCAAGTCCCTTTTGTCTGGCAAGTAGGGTTTCCAGAATTTGAGCCCTGCCAATATAGTATTCTAAAATGAACTAGAATGCAAATAGTGTCCTTTCATTTCATTGTATAGTTCAAAACGCAGTATTAGCAAGCCATTGTCTGCAGGACATTTTAGTTTACACTGAGTTTTCTACTACTTATGTAGCCTGGTGTGACATCTGGCAACTTTCTGAAGTAATAGCCACTATAGTGGCTACTGCTATAGCAAAATACCCATACTCAATTGGCCAAATAGTCACATGCGGCTAGTGTTGGAAAGCACAGCTTTAAATGATTTAATGTACCCTCAAGGAAGATTTGCATACTTCTAGGTGTACATGTACCTCTGGTTGAGAGCCACTGGCCTAGGGAATTACATGTACTTGCTGAGTTACTTTTCATACACCAGTTCCCTTTGAGGGAAAGTTTTTAAAGTAAGTAATAGCAGGAGAAATGTAGTTACTGCTAACGCACAAAATAAGCTTCAGCTTACCTCAGGATTCAAGAGATGAGTGTGAACAACAGCACGCTTTATATCATAGAGATCAGTGTAGTGTTCCAATGCTCTTTGTAGCAAGCCTGCCTTTTCACATAACTGAGCGATGTGAGCACGATCATAGTGTGTAAACATTTGATTTCCAAGGATGGCATCTGCAACCTAAGGATACAGTTAGTTAAACTTTAAGCTTCCAGTTTCTATCTACAGGTTAAGATGTAACAGTATGCAAGGAAATATAATGAGCTTCTGGGAAAAGACCTCATTAGTAACTATCAAGTCAGCTACATTACACTTCCCCACCACATGGTTTACTTGAACACCCTTACAGTGAAGTGATTTTATGCAGACTGAAGAGGTGAATGCATAGGAACTACTGTAATCATTTGTCCAAACTAGGAGAATAGCTAGAGACTACCACCAACAAAAGCAATTTTTTTAAATAGCTGGCATTCTAAGGACACTTATTTTTCAAGCAAGATAAAAAGCAGTGGATCTTAAAGTGTTGTCGGTAGCTTGATCTCAGCTCCCCCACAGTGGAGTGCCCCTGCTGCCACTCCAGTCTTGCTGTCACCGTGCAGACATAAGGACTGGAGCACCAGTTCTGGATTCCTACTCCAACACTAGAGGAAGCTGCCCCCTTTGGCCCACCAATGAGAACATTGGGGGCACGAAGCCAGATAAGCATCCCCCTCATGCCCAAACCCCCCTGCGCTCCCCGATCCACAAGCCTGCATTCTCCCCCCACACCCTGCTTCCTACACCCTCCTTCCTGGGTACACACTGCACCCTCCCTTGATCTTGCTCTCCACCCAGCCAGACACCCTACTCTCAGCCTGCTTCTGCACCCTACCTCTCACCTAGACCTCACTCCTTCCTGCACCTCACCTCCCACCCATATCCTGCACCCCCATTCCACTCACTGGCAGCCCTGTCTCGCACACTGAACCCCTAATTTGTCCCCACCCCAGAGCCTAAGGAGGTCCACCACACTCCACTAACACTGGAACCCCAGAAGAGTAAATCTGGCCTATGGGAAGCCCTGAACCTCAATCCTCCCTGTCCCTTCCCCCTGCCCCATGGGGCTAGAGCACTGGAGGAGCAAGGTGTCTTAGTTGGGGGCCACATCAGTGAGGGTTGTGGGTTTTTGGAGGAGTTTTACTTCTCACTCAAGGTCCAACTGACTTGAGTCAGTGGGCCCCAAACCAAAAAAAAAATATTCCCCACTCCTGTCAAAGAAAAAACCCATTAAAACCTTGTATTGACATAAATTTAACTTCATTTTAAATGAAGTTAACATGAAAGAGTTAAGTGCTTCATCTGTTTAGCTAATGGAAATTCAATTTAATCACAACACAACTGGTGGTCCACTGAAAGGTTTGTATTAAGCAAGGTGGGCCTTGGCCAAAAAAGTTTGAGAACCATCAGGGTAAAGGAATGTTTAAAAATTAAGGAGATTAGGCTGAGGAATCTTACCTGGGGGGCATGAATTAGATTCATTTCCAGCAGACGTGTCTGAAGGTGTCCTTCAGCAGGGCGATTATTCTTCAAAGCATCCAACAAGAAGGAAGTGCATTGCTGAATGAGACTGTTCTCCATGAATACATCTACGATCTGAAGTGAACAGTATGCAGGTCATTTGACTACACCGAGTTCCTATACAATTTGACTACAAGTCACGAGTCTTGTATGTATCATAAAATGACTTTGGTGCTGTAGCTGATTAATGTAACCAATTTAAGAACTTTTAAAGCTTCCAGCATTGTACTTTTGCAGTAGTCTTGTCTCTACTTTATATTTTACCTCTAGTATTGTCAAGTGTTTATTTCATTTTGAAGTGGAAATCTGAATTGATAGTGTCTGATTTTGATGGCAAGCCATTTCAGTATGCTTCAAACAAGCATTTGATAAACCAGTAAATGAAACAAATTTTAGCCTTAGAGTTTGGAGAAACAGATTACTAAGTCAGTCAAGGACTGTCTCCTAAAGAGAAAAAAGGCTTAGTTTCAAGTACCCGTTTTACAATAAAAAAAACTGAAGATGTAAACTAGGTCAGAACTCAGCTTCAGAACCGAGTATAGGTTGTTGGGGTAGCAAATCAATAGCATACTAGATTAGTGTCAGTAATACTGCCTGTAAACCCATGGGCCAACCCAATCAAGCTAGTTCAAATACTAGGAGTATAGCAAAATTCACTGAATTGAACTTTTATTTTACAAACACACTATAAGCTATGTCCTCAGACTCCATGTCCACTCAACGAAGTCATTATCAGTTGCAAGTTTCTACCTGGTTAATATTAGCCAGTGGCTCTTCATCCTGCACCAGCATCTGAGAGAACTGAAGGCCTTGTTCTGGGCTGACTCTCATCACACTTCTCAACAAGAAGATCCAGTCTGGTGTGTAGCCAACCTAGAATGTTACAAAATGTCATTAGTCAGAGCTCCTTGTAAAATTCAGTAAATCTAATCAAAACTAGTAAATTCTTATAGTTCAGTGACACCTGCTGTAAACATTTATGACTAGGCAGCATTCTGGTAATACTAGACTTTAAACTCATTTTCAATTTGGGATGGGACTGTTTATATACTGATAATTAAGATATAGGATTTTAAAAGTTTGCACCAGTCTTACGTTTCCAACAGGGATGAACAAGTGTAGAGATAGGGGCATTTGCAGAAACTCGTTTGCAGGAAGTGTTTTAGAGACTGCCATCCAAAGTTTAAGTTAGGTAAGAAAAAATTCTTTCAAGTTCCATCTCCATTATATGGCTGATCTAAGACAATGGACTCAGTTTTGGAACATGTTCTTTGTGGGCTAAGCTAATGCAGTTATACAGAATAGAGCACTGCAGAGATGCCTATGGGGGGGGTCTAACAGTAAAGAGCTATTACATAATCTTTCACTTTTAACTAAAACATTTACCTTTTTCGCATAAAGCACTATTTTCTGAAACTGACCAGTTTCTGCAAAGCACTGAATGACTTTGTTTGGCACATTAGCACGAAGGTAAACACTGAGTGCCAGGGTTGGGTCAGCTGTCTTCACCAGATCGCCTAGCTCCTCAGAGCATTCCAGCTGAAATCAGAAGTAGCATTTGATGATCAGGCAGAACAGAGATAGCTGACATGAACCAAGCAGTAAATCTAAGTACACAAATATATAGCAGTCTACTGGCACAAGACTGAAGCATTATGTTTAACTAAACCATCTGCCTACCTTATCTTCCTTCAGCCATTTTTCCAGGAGCTGCTTGCGTCCTTGTTGCAAGACAGGACGGCAGAGTTCTAATGATTCAAATTTGTTAAGTTGTCCTTGGTCAAGCAAGATACCAAAGTACTGCAGTAAAGGAGAGGCCTGCCCAGGCTGTGCTGGCACACTCTGGAACTTTCTGATAGTATCACTGGTACGAAGGATTCCCTGGAAGATACCAGGAGAGGAAAAGACCCAAGTTTTTTTTTAAAGTAAGTGGTTTCAGATACATCCATCTGAATAACCTTTCTTTTTTCTGCACCCATGCTACTTATGTAGTAGCCACTGAAAACATGCTGGTGTCTTAGGTACTTATGATTTATAGTCAGTTTGAGCCAACTGAGAGCAGCTTTTTTATTGTACTCCTCTGTATGCTATGCCCAGCAGAGAATTTAGCTATTCACTGTGTGCAGTCAGCTACAAGCTAGATCTACAACAGAAACATCTGTAGCAATTAACCAAATTGTCTTGATGTAAACTCACACATTTGACTAAGTGGCAGTTAGTTGGGTATTTATTTGCACTAGTAACCAATATTTTGTCAAGATTTTCCACATATGCTGTTATTCTTCTGTCATGAGCATCACCTTTAATCCTTAGTCTTCATTTTGGAAACACTAACCTTTGGTGCAGATGCTGCTACTTTAGCAGCTTCTCCATAACTTCCTTGTGCAAAGAGTGTATTGAACTTTCTAGCAAACAACTCCTCTGCCCCAGCCAAGTTACTGCGAATAGCCATACGCAGACCCAGGTCTGGATTCTGGAGAACATTAGTAGCATAATTCACAATGTTATCTTCTTCAACACAAACTGACAATACCTGGAACGAACAAGAGAACCTTAAGAGAATCCTGCTGAAAAACAGCTGCTCAAAATAATAAAGCAAGAGAATTAAGAATCCAAGAAGCTCATCAATACATTAAATAAAGCTGTTTCTTCTACTGGCACTTTTTGGGACTAGAACTCAGCTTGTCTACTCACCATCTGAAAGGCAAGCTTATAATTGAGGGCAGTTTCATCACATTAGATCAAGTAGCGAGAAATGAAGTTTTGTTTTTCCTTTTAAAGCTAAATAAGCTCTTTGAGAGAGCCAGTGAGTTCTGTTTTGTACAGTGCCCATCAGTGAGGCCGAGAGCTCTAGTAAAATGCACTAGATACTATAATTTGAAACTTGCTGACTTCTTGATTTAGGCTGTATGGGTTGTTATAGGATCTATTAAGACAGACAAGCAACAAATACAAACACCACTATAGCAGCAAAGTAGTATTTATAAGAGTTTCAGGTGGAATATTGCCTCTAGGATTTAGAGAAGGAAAGTGTCACATCCTAAGTCAAGAATGTATATTCTCAGAGCTACAATTGGCACGCTTTCCTCAAAGGAACTTTTCCATGCCAAGTACATGCTTGTGTTGCAAATTGGCATGCCAAGCCACTTGAATTGTGATAATAAATTGACGGTATTTGGACTACATATAATACATATATAGAAAATTAGATCATACTAAGTTGCCTTGCCATTTATCATATTAAAATAAGGAAGGTTCAAAAGTTACTACCAAATCACTTCAAGAAATAGTGTCGATAGAGAAGCCTGCCATTGTGTTCACAGAATGCTAAAGAACCAGCCATGAGAAACTCAAGTTGCATTCCATATGCACTTCAGTTCCCTTATAAAAACAAACCCACAAGTGGGAGAGCAGTTCTCACAAGTTCAGTAAGGAGTTGAGGAACAGAATGTTCCCTCCTGCATTTGAAGATTGTTCTCCTGATTTACACTGCCATGCATGTGCAGTATGGCTCTGTAGTAATAGAGAATACACAGAGCTGAGATCTTTACAATATCCCAAAGAATAATTATCTTAAGTAGGGTGTAGAACTTTGATTAGATAATGCTATTTTCTATGCAGAAGTCAGTACAGTATTCCCATACTCCGTTCAAAGTTTAAGCTCAAGAGCAAGATAACTCCATTTACCTGTCCTTTTTTATTCACACCAATAATGCCAGAGGAAGGTTCATGAGGAGCAGTTACAAAGATTGTGTCAGCACTAATACGGTTCATGTAAATACACACTCCAGATTCCAAGTCATACATGTGAATGTATCCATACTTAGTGATCAGGTAGCTAACGCCATGCTTGGCTCCAATCTTAAAAAAAAGACACAATTAGGAACATCTGACTAATGTCAATGAGCTATGAAAGTACAGGTTTCTTGTAGCCTGAGGCAGTGCTGTATAGCAGTGGTTCCAACCTTTTATATAAAGTACCTATTAAAAAAATACCCCCAGCACCTACAGTTTTCTGACAGCTTCCCCTCCCCCCCCCACCATTGCACCACATTTGTTTAAACAACTTAATCATAGCTGGGCAGGCAATGACATTTTTGGGTGTAAAAAGTACAACAAAACACTAAAACTTAATACAAATTCAGTTCTCCAAGTTTCAGTTGTGCTGACATACTCCACAGACTTACGAGTACCTGCAGGGGTACTCTTACCACTGATTGAGAAAGACTGCTTTAGACTGGCAAACCCATTCAAACTTTTGGTGGACTGGTAATTTTATTTGCATATTGATTATGGTACTTTACATTCTAAGTCTTAAAATTAACATGTGATCTGTATGTACACAATACATGTTGTAGTGGATCAGAATTTGTAGGTAGGTACAACACTAAAAGACAAATTCACAGGAAAAATTCCTCTGGCTACTGGGTGGGGCAGCCCTTCCCTTAGGAGTGACTGGTGTCAAAGAGGGACCTAGGAAGGAGCACCCACATGGTTGAGGGAATTCTCTTTAGAAAAGGAAATGTGGTTGGGGTATAGGAGCCGGTGCCCTCAAGTTACCAGTCAGCTCTGCCCTCTTCCTGACCTCTCCTACTCCATGGGGTGGGGGAGCTGCCATTCTATTTTGCCCATCTCCTTCTGTACAATTCCTGCCCTGTGTGTCTCCCTTCCCCAGTCAGGCTGCTCTTGCTTCCAGCCTTCTCTCCTGCATCCCCCTTGTCCCTCCCTGTAGCCCACTTTAGAGTTACTCCCATCACCCCATAAGTCTCCCCTGAATCCCATCCCAACCTCTGTTCAGTTCCTTCTCATCCTCCTCCTGCATCTTCTTCACACATCCCTGTTCCCCCCCATAACCCCCTTTATCTGCCTTTACCTCTCTTCAGCTCCCTCCTACCCCTCTTCTCCCAACCTCAGGGCTGGCTCCCTGTACATGCTGAGAGCTGGTGGAAGCTTCCCTAGGCCCTGGACATGCAGTCAGTCAGCTCTGCTGCGACTAGCCCAGGGCCAAACCCTCCCACTGCAGCCCCAAGGCACTGCTGGAGGGGAAAGGGGGATCCTCCAAGAGGAGGGAGAGGGGTCTCTTACCTGCCCCTCCAAGCACTGAATGCCCCAAGACAGAGACTGACTCTGCGATCTAGCCTAGAGTCTAGCCCCGAGCAACCATGAGCAGCTGCTGCAAGGGCTAAATACTAGCCCAGGCTCTCGGAGCCCCTGATACTGGGTCATAGCAAGCAGCCTGCCATGCTGCAGCCTTTGGGAGCCCTCCTGCCCCTGGGCTTGGGTGGCATCCCCTATATGAAAGCAGCATCATGCAGGGAAGCTAAATGTAGTGCTAGTCACAGGGAGAAGGGATGTTTCTGGGCAGAATGGGCCTTGCTGCAGAGTCCCACCAAGCCACTCGAGGCATGGGTGTGGCCCAGCAGCCAATGGACCAGCACTGGTCTGCAGACTGGAAGTTGAGATCCACTGCTATGTAGCAGGAGAATATTCTTCCAAACAGTGTAGTGAGAAGGAAAATATGTAGCTGGGAGTTCTCAGCTTGCAGGGAAGGAGTGTAACAATTGTGTTCATCATTTCCAGAGTCTGCAGTTATATAGTGGAATGTAGAAGACATCCACCTCCAAGGCAGAAGTTAAGGTTCTGGCACACCAAAGAGATGGCTAAGCTAGGATTTTATGCAAGCTTTATTGCACTAAGAGCTTCAGTTAACATGAAAACTAGTGCTACATTTTCTCTTCTAGGCATGCCAGCCAGATTTGAATAGCTAGAAAAAGCAACTAACCTTAAGCCTAAATATTTCAGTTTAATTGTAAAGTTATGCACCTCATTAGACATTACATGTTAGAGGAGTTAAAGCAGTGGAGTGGAGTTGCTTTATTACTAAAAGCCTCAAGTAGGAGTCCGCAGTATACAAATTCTTGCAGAAGTCTTAAGTCTACTGATCCTCCAGGCAAAGAGGCAGTTCTTGACTATGGTTACCCAAGATCAGATCAATCAAATTGCTCAATATAGCTAGTCACCTGAAATTAAACAAGATCTTCTTCTAAAGTTGGAGTACCACACTAGCTAGCAATTCCACAATCGAGCCAAAGATGTTAGCCCTTTTGCACTGTATCAGATTACTACAACTTGTAGTGCAAACTACATATGTTCAGAGACAGTTAAGAGGTGAATTCAACTCTCCTTAAGCAAGTTCATTATGAGAACTAAAAACCAAGTGAGAATTGTATTCATTAAGGAGTAGAGCTATTTAATGCCACCTAGAAAAATCTAAAGGTGAAGGACAGAAGCATATTTGTTATTTGAGTACATCATTGTGCACCTATCAAATCTCTAATTGCATATATCTCTTTACTTATTGTGTTCTGACCAGGTTAATAAAGTATTCTTTGCTGGCCTCATTAACTTAATTTCTAACCAACCACTTTCTACTCTTACCTCGCTGGGAGAGAGTTATGCTTCTAGTATTGGTTCTTTTATGGAAGAATGAATGCATGACGGATGGAAGTAACATCTATAAAGCAATAGTGAAGTCACCGTTTATAGGGAAGATTAGTACTATTTAGCTTAAGGACTCAAGATAGTTCATAAAAAAGGGAATATTTTCTAAATGGACTACAGTTTTAGCCAGAAGTCTGTGTTTGAAGTCAGTTCATGTCTTGGTCCAAGTTTTTGTTCTTGTGACCCAAAATTTCTAGTCTCTAGAGAATACAAACGGAAGAAAACCCAACACTCTTCAGGGGGAATTCAGTCATCTATGTGCAAATCTACATAAGTGGCATCACCACTGAAAACATGACCCAAAGTGAATTCACCTTCTTGAACCAAGATACCACAGGTCATCTACTTAGAGGTGATAGAAGTGTGTGGATGTATATGACACAAGAGGATGGGAAATGCTGTTATACATGTCTATATTGGCCAACTTGGAGCAGCTTGCAACCTGTTCAGTGTACAGTCTTGGACACCTTACCTGCATTGCCACAGGGAAGTCCGTCTGAGCCTCAGGAGGGAAAAACACATCAACAGCTTTCTTTACAAAGGGCTGGTTTCCAGCAGCAGGTTGACCTACTTCAATTATATGGAGCTGGGGAGAGGAAATTGTAGGTCACCAAGAAATAGTTTCTAAGCAAGATCATCCTAAGAAACAAGTTGATCCAGTAGTCAACCAATGTTCCTTAAAAAGGCTACAAACCAAGACTTCAATACCTTTTGTGCAACTTAACCTTGAAGATTCAGCCAGTGTTCATGATTCTAGAATGTTAAAGTTTGAGTATTGTTTTAATAAACCTTTGAAGAGGTTAAAACCTCTGTGCTTGAAATCAGTTTGGTAAGTCAGAAACAGCTGGTCATAAAGTGTGCCAAGCCTTGTTCCAAGACTATTGCTGCCATCACTTTGCTTAGTCTGCTTCAGTTTTATTCAATCTTGAACAGTTCATTAGAGAAAAATAAATGCCATGGACAGGTTATCAAGATTTTAGTCCAAAGGTACAAAATTTGCTTTTTCCAGGGTTGTTCCATCTTATAAGGTACTGAAATGTTACTCAAGCCTTTAAAAATCTTCCCCAGAATACTACAGGACAGCTTAGCAAGCGAGGCACATCTATGTTCTTTTCTGTAAGGAGGCTATGTTTAGTCAGCACCACTAAGGACTACAAGAGACAATGAGGTTGTTCAACTGAGAACTTGGTACAAGAAGGGATAGAAATTTATTCAGATAAGAGTCAAGGCACCTATAGACTGACAATTCACTGCCTTCAGTATTTAGTGAGCCACCATTCATTAAACAAGTGCTCAACATGGTTATAATTTCAGTATAACATTATTCAAAAGTTAACTTACTGAAGTCAGTTACCTTAGAGCAAGAGAAGTAGGTAGCCACTGATTTTAGTTTGTAAAGCTTCCCACAGCAATTGAAGTTTAGGTTCAAGTTAGTATAAGTTACCAGAAGGGCTCGACAAATCACAATCTACTTGCCCGTGATGAGTAGATTATAAGCTGGCACATAGACGCCACATGATCTGCACATGCGCAGCACAAACTGCGCATGCGCAGCTCGCAGAATTGCACGGCTGGTGAGTGAGGCTTGCTTCCACCGCTTGGCGAGCCCTGGTTATCAGTAAGTGGTTATCAGGTTTACCCCAGGTTTTACCTTGCCTCCTGCAGGGCTCCGTACCGCAAAACAGAAGAGTGTGGAAGGCTTGGTGTTTCCTTCTATTTTGAATTCTGCAAAGGCTGCTGCATGGCCCTCTATAGGTTGAGAAACCTTCCTATCAACTGAATACAACTGCATTGCACCAACGACACGATTTTGCTAATGGACACAAAGAGGTGGAGGTAGGAGAGAAAAGAAAAATTTGAAAGGTGACTTCTCCAGATATTTAAGAGTTGCATATGCATCAAGAGCATAGGAAATGAACCACTAGTGCTTTCAGTACAAACAACCCAAATATTTTACCATGTTACTTTTGAAAGGTTTGAAGACAATCTATTACAGGACACTCTTGAAATAAGTTGTGTTAAATGTAAGGAATTACAGTCAGTGTGAAACAATAAGTTCATATTCCAGGTTTGGCCCAAGTTTTATACCTGCACTCATAATACATTTTCTGAAAAGTACCTTACCTGGGCTGAAATGCCTATCAGGAGTAGCCACTTTTGGTGTTCATCTGTCCTGTAATTGATGATTTGGCAGCCTGCAAGACTAGCATGCCTATCAAACATCTTTTGGGGCTGAGATTCTCCCTCCATGCTCCAATGGAAGACTGCTGTCTCTGTCACCAAGGCAACTGTGTTTACCGATATCCATTTCCAGAAGATCACTTCCTCTGCCATAGTATGGGCTTTCATTTTACTTTTCATCTCAATGTTAAAGATCTGTAGCGTCTTCCCCGCTGGTGTGGGAGATACAAAACAGTCACAGACCTCTTGACATTATACACAGCCCTGTAATTTGCCATGTATTGGAAGTATGTTTGGAAAGCTTAGCTACAATAAGCTAGTCTTCCATTTTCTATATTCCAATAAAAATCAGTAGAAGGAAGATTGTTAAGTTGCCATAGCTCTGCCCTAGCCTATGCTGTAGCTGCCGAAGTTCTGCTGTTTCAGTAACCTCATGATAGATGCTGCACCACACAGACTTAACATTTCTGCAGAAGCAATGAACACTGTCTGGAAACGTGTTTAATACATGCATAAGGTCTTCCCATTTACTGAGTTTTAGTGAAAAGAGTCAATGAAGACAAGCAAGTCCTGATTTATAGGCAAGACTGAACTGACCAGATAACATTCCTCATCAAGACTGATCTATACACACCCCCTCCCACCCCAGGGATGTAATAGTGTAGTTGATTAACCAATCAGCTTCTGATTACCAGTTAATGCCAAATACTATGTGCAATTCCACACCCCCACCTGTAAACTTTAGAAGGCTGGCCAGCAGCAGGTCAATCCTGGCTTGTGCTGAGTCTGAGACCTACCCCTGCTGAGGCTCTGCATTTAAAAAAAGAGGAGTCAGGCAGGCCACCCAGCTCAGTTCCAGTTCACACTGACTCCACGAGCTCAGGACCCCCCCACCTGCCGACAGGGGCTGCTGCCACCCA
Source organism: Pelodiscus sinensis (assembly GCF_052426305.1). Taxonomy (NCBI): domain Eukaryota; kingdom Metazoa; phylum Chordata; order Testudines; family Trionychidae; genus Pelodiscus; species Pelodiscus sinensis. The sequence goes on from NC_143085.1 coordinate 13,570,645, forward strand.
ATAGTGCTGCTTCTGTATCAGAGGCAACAGCATGGGGCAACAGGCAGCCAGTCTGAGGGGAGCTGGTTTTTAAACTAACTCCCCTTGAGGACCAGCCCCCCACCTGATAGAGGCAGCAGCATGGAGTCACAGGAGGCTCATTGGGAGTGGGGCTGGAGTGCACTGGCTGACAGCCCCACTCCTGGGACTACAGACTAGGCAAGTAGCCAATAAACATTAAAGAGGTTAGACTATTCAGTTAAGTGTTAATTAGGGTTGTGAAATATCAGTTGTGACTTGTAATGAAGTGCCTATGGCTCCACTGATATGCATGTCCTCAATGTTCTCTATTTCAGTGAGATAGTAGCATAGGTGTATCAAAATCAGCTTAAGTTGTTCAATACTAATGCTATAAATCAAAGATGTAGGTCATATTTCATAATGTCCAGTGAAGTTAGAGTATACCAAAATAAGATGAGACATGCTGATGAATAATCTCACATTTTGAAAGTTCAGGTTCTGACACTTCTGTAAACTGAACTCTGCTACTTCAAAGCAATTTTACTTCCAAAGAACAAGATAAGCAGGCTTGTTATGCGTAGTTTAAATGGTAAAATTAAAAATACACTATGCTAGTCTCTAGGGTTGTGACTTGTGGTTGGAGGTGTCCTTAGAGGTTTCTTCACCTTTAGTTCCTGGAGACTCTAGGACTAATTTATAGGATTAACAACCCTGTGTCTGCCAATATTCCTCAAAAGGAAAAGCTACAGTTTTTGAAGTCACTTAGTTTTACAGAGCAAGTAGCTCTTGTTTAAGACCATGACAGTTGAATGGACTGCAAATAGAGTGAAACTTTAGCTTCTGCCAAACTATAATAAAACATTTAGGGTACAAGATTTCCAGGATGATCTACCATGCTAAACAGACTAGGAAAATGCCTCATCTCATAATGAAATCCTGTAAGCCTGCTTTTACCTTCATTCCTTTCATCCAAGAGAAGACAGATAAGATTTAACTTCACATTGTATCTAACCACACAGTTGGACTAGGCCATTAGGAATTAACACAGTTACGGAGCTTCAAGTGGATTCCTATTCCAATAAGGCTTAGTAATATTGAACTATGGTATTAACTTACTATTTTAATTACTGCCTCCTAGCCAAGTGGAGATTTTCCTTTATGTGGATTGGGAAAGTAGACTGAAGACTGGGTAGTATTGTCTAAGGTATGCCTGTTGCAGGAGTGTCAATATTTTGGGAACAAGTACAGGAATACAACTGTCCAAGGACTAGCAGTTTCATAATTAGTAAAGCCCCTCACTCAAAATGGACTTCCCTTTCATGAAACTGATATTAAACCTGAATTAGGGATGTTAGGATTCATTAATTGTGTAGTCAATTTTACTACACAATCCATCAGTAAGTGACAGCACTCAGTCCCGGCTCAAACCCTAACCCTTTGCAATAATAGGAACCCTAACCATAACAGGGACGGAGCCAAGCTTTTAAATTATTGATTCTGCAGAGCTGCAGCAAGTGTTGGTCCAGGGAGCTGGTGCTAGCCCAAACTGAGCCATGCTGCTGGCCAGCTCTCTAAAAAGGTTTACTGGCAGGTGAAGGGAACAGAAGGGGAGAATGTATGCAGTCCATAAGCATTAACTGATAAACTTAATTGATAGCAATAGCTTATCTACACATATACATCCCTAACCTGAATGACAATTTACTGTTAACTAAGTAACCCTAACCATTTAGAAGGAAGGTTATTTGATAGGATGGCAAGACTATTTTCAAACAAGGCACTCTCAGACTTTCCCTAATTTTTACCATGAAACTTAAGGATCAGTTTCAAAGCTTTTTGCTTAGCTAAATACTAAAAGCCCTACATGTGACACCAAGACTGGAGTTAAACCTAAATCCACTCACTGAAGAGACCAGAAGCCATATGGGAGTAGAGGCTTCAAGAAGCAGAACACTGCTACATTAATCTTCTGCATGGGTATGCTAGAGACCTGCACTGGCAGACACTGCTAAGCGGTTATGAAAACATGTTTACTCTCACCAGCCCCCTGCTGGAAACTTTAGCTTCACATATAGGAAGGCGATGGAGAAAATGCAAATTGCTATATCTACAATTGAAGATATTAGCAGGATTAAAGCAAGTAAGAACACCCAGATCTTCTGGGTTTAAGGTTTCCAGCTCAATTGATCTGGTGTCACTAATTCAAATGGGTGGTCCTCAATCAGCTAACAAGAGTACATATTTAAAAGTCTACTTCTAGGAGCAATTCTACTACAATGTTCCAACATTTGAAACCGAATTTGTTTTAGTAGAAGCAGTGCAGACTACTCAGCTAATTTATCTTGGGTATAATGGACAAGCTGAGCAGTGGCAATCATGGTATTTAAGAAGAAATGTTTAGACCTACAGTGTAGTTTTCCACAGCCTTCAATCACAAGGTAAGACTAGTTTAGGAGTGTCCTCTTGTGTACAGCTCTGCAATAAGGGTCAGATTGTAGCATGATGTTACTTGAATTAGTTTTAATTGATAACTTAGAAGAACATTTACCATTCCAATACCAGGACTTAGGGTAGAATCACAAGCTCTTGCTTTTTTACTCTGATCTCCCACGTGTTGGAAGACAATAGCTTACTTGTCTAGGACTGACAATTGATCATATCCTCTATGAATTAGGTCAAAACTTGATTTTAAACAAATGCGTTTCACTGCAATTCTGAATTTCATTTGTTTAATAAAAACTCTTCCTCTAAAACAGACATGGAAAATGTTTTAATGTTTGTAAGATTAGAGCATGAAATTGCATTTACATTTCCATATTAATGTATGGAAATGCCTTCTGAAAACACTGCATTCCCCACTTGTTTTGCCCCACAGTTATAAAAAGAGTGACTGTGGCCCAAGACATAGCAAGAGAAAAAGATATGGATACAAGGACAAAAAAGAATTACTTAGTACACTGGAGGAATGCAACATGCAATCTAGAAATGCAATTTGTACATGTTCAGACCTTGTAACAGTTGCTAATTTTAGAAATCTCATTTCCCATTGGATACTGAGATTGTACATTCTGTTACTCACTAATTCTCAAATTATGAGAAACTCAGTCATGGCACATACTTTCATAAAAAACAAAAACCAAACAATATTTAACAGTTTTGACTGCCATCTCCACAATCCATCAGCAGGGAAAGTTTGGCATACTCCACCTGTTGGTCAGGCAGCCAAGTATTAAATGCTGGAGAAAGTCTGACCTACTCTACATTTATGAAATATTTGCATTGCTGTAATTCCAGAAATTGTGTACCATTGTCCAATGATAACTAGGGATACAGTCACTTGCTTAGCTATTAAACACTCTTCCTCCTCACCTCCCTGGAGATTCTAAGTCTCCAGAATGATTACCCCAAGTCTGTTGGGCCTTGATCTTTGTTTAATGTCTTTGGTACACAGGCACCATACATTGGACAATTACATGTCTGTTAAGACTATGTTAATTGATTCACTCTGTAGCAGGACAATACTGCTTTTGAGAAGTCTATATTGGTAAAAATAAAGCTAGACATACTAAACCTTTTTACATTTAGTAGGTTAATTTCAGTTGCAGGCAGGCTAACAGTTCTATTTAAGCACTGGGTGAAGTTTTACTAGTATACAGAATGCACTTTCCTTGCCAATAGGTCGCTTTACAGGGGTCCAAGATTATGATTAAAAGAATATATTCTAGGCAGTGTGATATTGAACATCAAACTTATAATTGTTATTACCTTATCGTTCAACATCTCTGCCCACCTCATACAGAGGCTATTCATAGTAGTCTGAAGGAAATGCATACAGCAGCTGAAATAATATTTGACTCCAGCTCAAATTGGAACTGTTTATATGTCTTTATAAAAAAAGCCTTTGCCTCTTGTATAGGCTGATCAAAACAGGAATAGGTTCCATGTTTTCTAAGACCAGATTTTAGAGAGATTTCTTGGACCCCTAGATAATATCACCATGACTTCAGACTAATTACATTTAGGCAAAATGACTAGCACACAAGACATCATGCTAGCAAAGGTCTCTCATAAAAGTATTTGATTCAGTTTTTCTACTAAGTGTACTATATATACACACACTAATATTGTCTCCTTTAATTGGTACAGTCAATAGTCAAAGCAACAAAATGGTAAATCACATCAATAAAAGGAGATTCTTCTTTGTTCAGTTACTAGTTGAGGATTCAAATTCCCAATAGCTGTAAATATATTGAACTATTTGTAAATATCAGTACTTTTTATGAGATTAGACCATTTTGTATCACTAAACATGAAATGTCAGGACATGTTAACTCACCATCTGTTTAAGACAAGAATGCAGGAAGAAAAGTACAGAGTAAGCAATAGAGTTAAAGCAGTTAACTCAAGATTATTTGCAAGCTCATTGGTGTTTATTCTGCTACTCTGATAAGCTAGGCAGCCTTTATTCCACAGTACTCTAGTAACTTGTGAAATAGTACCCAGGAAGCCAAGAGCAACCTTAAAATGCTTAAAACTAGCTTAAAATGGTTGCAAACATTCTCAAGTGTCTATTATATATTCTACATTCACAAGTTTTACCTGCAGAGAAAACTTCCACTTTAAGTCTTGTGATCCTCTGCCAATTTTTAAATAAAATGTCTATTTAGTCTTCATGAGCTGCTTGCTGTTATTACAATTATGTATTTCCAGATGCACCTTAGTATTATATTTTAGGGTTAACATGCAAGTCAGATGTGCACTAGTTTCATTAAAGAGTTATACAGAGGCCTTCCTCCTCACAGACTACTGTTGCAGGTTAGCAAGTGATATATAAACATATGTTTGGTAAAGTGAGCTTTACATTCTGGTCTTGACACTTTAAAGTCTTTTCAAATTTGTTGAAATATAGAGTCTAAAGTTTATGTACTCTTCCGTATCCAATGCCCTTCCTCAACTTTCAGGATGGAATGCAGTAATGCATTTCTACAGAGGAATTTGCTTACTACTATGCTGTGAATGTAAGTTGAGCTCAACTCTTAAATCCAAGACAAAGAGTGGCTACTATAACCAAGATTGTAGGGTCAAGTTTTGATAAACTCAAGTTCTGAATTAAAAAAAACAAAAAAAGTTAAAAACCCACTTTGTTTCACTACAGACTCAAAGCTGCCTCTTGGCTGGTTTGGTCATATAGTAGATTCTACAGAAAACAGCAGCAACTCACCTTTCAGAGCAATGACTTTAGAAGCTGGATTCATGATGGCACTTTCTGCAGAAATTGGACGTCTGATTGGTGTAGTCGGATCACTCATATCTATGATGACTACCTGTGCTTGTTCTCCTACTTTCTCTCTGATGCAGATGAATTTATCAGATTCCATTGTTAGAGTGCTGAATCCAATGTTAGCTGGATTAATTCCCAGGTTTTGGAGCTAAACGAAAGAAAGTTGTTCATTTTGACAAGTACTTATTTAGTAAGTAAATGGCTTCTACAAACATATCTGGAAAGGGAGCGTTTGTCCTCATCTAAAAAAAAAGCACAGCACTGGATACAGCAGGTTGTAGAGAATCCGAATAGTGTAGTTTTAAAGTCAACAAGCTTGAATAAAAACAAAAGTAGTTTAACTGTTTCAATGTTTGAGGCAGAGTTTCAGAACTACTTGTGAAACTTTGTTATTTTGCTTCCCCCCATCCCCCATACCAGTTTGGGATTAAAAAGGTTGAAATAACTTCTTGTACAGGAAATGCCAGTACTAACAGTTCTACGGGATATGAACCAAAGCAACTTAAGTCAGTATTTTAAAAATTGTACTATGATAGATACAACTTTTGCACCATATACCATCTGATATTCTCCAATACAATATTCAGACACTCTGCTTCCTTCCCCAGATCTGAAGAGCTTGGTGTAACTCAAATTTGTAATTTTACCAACAGAATTTGGTCCTATGAAAATATATTTTCCAACTGCCTTCTCATTCTCTAATTGGAACTGAAATCTTAAAAGTCCAAAACAGAGCACCTCTTAAAAAACCCAACAGCAGCTAGACTGGTTATCAAATGACATGATCTTAGTTCAGGATTTATAAGCTAGGAGAAAAGCAAGTTGCGATGATGCAGTGTCACTTATAAATGACTATAGTTTATACAGTATACAGCCTCACTATTTAATGGACAGTTTCTTCTAGCATTGCACCACTGTGTTGTGCAGATACTATATATGTAGGTCCACGCTTTAGACTTTGAGGAATGGCAAGTATCCAGAAAGCAACATTAGTATGGAAAGTTTACTTGCACAGAGTTATTTCATGTAGCTATAGAATCTATTCCTGACTGCCACCTTTGATAGTCTTATCAGAATGACAGATATGAAGATGTTGAGAAGAGCAAGAGAAGTTACAAACTGGAAAGAGGCTGTTCTAAATAAGCAAAGGACATACAGGTTTGACCTCCCTGGCTTGGCACCCTCAAGACCTGACCAATCCTCAATAAGGGATTTTGCTGGACCAGGCAAGGTCATATCTGGCCCCCAAGTTCCCAGGGACTGAGCAGCCTGGCCTTGCCAGCCTGCAGGGTTCCTAGGCACCAGTCCTCCACTGGGACTCTGGTCCCTCAGGATGTTACTGAATATTGAAGTGGAACACCAGAGTGGTAAAATACAAGGTGGTACAAAACCAGGATTAAGCCAAAAGGGAAGTTCAACTGAAGTTAATGGGGAAGTTTGAATGATCTCTACTCTTGAATAATCTACGGCAGGGGTTCCCAACCTGGGGTATGTGTACCCCCAGGGGGTACAAGAAGCTTGTCAAGGGGGTATGGGGAATATTTGGTAAATTACTAGATTATCCTAATTGAAATATTCCAAAAGTAGTAGTGTTCGTGAAAAAAAGTTGTGGATTCTAGTGTCTAGAATTTATTTCCTTTCATATTGAATAGGGGTACAGGAAGGTTTACTAAAAGCCAAGGGGGTACAGGGACCAAAAGAGGTTGGGAACATCCGATCTAAGGGAATTAGAAGTCTCAGCACTTCTATTTCAACTTAGAAGGAACAGAACTTTAAGTGTAATGCAGCTAATTTTGCATACAGCTAATTTTGCACTGGATAAGAGTACAAAAAAGTCAGTATCATATCAGTGGGTTGTGTATGTCTAGGGAAAGGCACATGTGCTTGAGGAGAAACCTAGTTAATCTTAAGGAGCTGTTGCTTCTTTCCTCCCTTCAAAGTTTAGGCAATTAAGCACCAAAAAGCTAGGCTGTGAAATTATACTGTCAAAAGCATGGCACGGGTTTGTTAGTGTTGCTGAAATTCAGTTATGACCAACTCTGGTTTAGTTTCAGTACATAAAAGCCTCTTCCAGGAGAGGAAGAATCAAATCCAGAGAAGAAATATCTGCAGCCATTGTCAGTTAATTATATGTAGTAATAGTGAAGTATCTTCATGCTGCTTGATCTGTCATGTGCCCCATTTGAGGAATAGGAGAAGATCAGTCATTTAGATAGGTTAAAAGATTCAACTAGTCAAGAAGTTCAACTTAGATCAGAAGCTAAGAAATACTCAATGGATTGATAAAGAAAATCCTATTTCATCAAATCTTCTAGCAAAGAAGTACCACCAGGTCTATAGTATTGAAACAGAAGGAGTACTAGCTATCTAATGACACAGAATACTATAAACAAGACTTGAGTTTATAAATTAACCTTCAAGATCTAATTTGATTACTTCTGTTTTCTACTTTAGAAGAAATTTGGAGATATAGCTTTAAGCAAGTTGTAGTTTAGTGTATTTTCATTATCTGAAAAGGACTTGTAGTTCACTACTTAGAAGCATTTGGGTGTACATATGAACAAGTCTCATTTTATTTTGACTAGTAGTTTTGCTTTGAGGTTTTTGAATCTTGTTGCTATATTTCTTAAAAGTTTCAACTAAACTAAAATGTTTTTTTTTTATGACTGAAAGATTGATACTAGCACCTGATTCCAAGGTGGATAAAAAAATCAATGTTTTTTTAAAAACTGATTTGATAAAATGCTGGAAGAACCTATGTAAAGACAGTTTTAATTAAGATATAGCATAATGCAAAAATATCAGACTAGGGACTCAATCTTATGGTGATCCAGAGGCTTCTGTATAGCTTTAGAAACCTATACATCCAATGAAGCTCACTGCTCAGTCAAGAAGTTATCAGAGATGAAGAACTGTGGATTTATGTCTCCAGAGATAACATGCTTGTGAACAGCAAAAAAATTTTATATCTATAGAGAAGTGAGAAATATCAGACCTTGGCCCTATTGCCCCTCTGCATGTTTGTGTACACAGAGTCAATCCTTTACCTCTAAAGGATCAAAGTTTCAGAGAGTTCAGTGAATAACAATATTTAAAGTTTCTCATGTTGACCTTGCTGACAAGTCAATTTCTCACTGATTCACATATTTCTCTCACACACACACACACACACCCACCCACCATATAAGCAGTGATGTCTAAAGCAGGAGCATGTTATGTATTATCACTAGGTTAACCTTAACATGTGATGCTTACTGGTTCCAGTTAACTGGTGGGGGCGGAGGAAGCTCCCTGTCCACTGTGGGCAGAGGGCTGCTACAGGCCTGTGGGACCAGTTGAGGACAGGGGAACATCATTGGCAGGAGCAGCCCTTGTCCAGGATAGGGACACAGGCAACTCCAACCTGGCCCCAGCCTGGGGGGGGCCTGCCCCCCTTAGTTGTTTCACTGGGATTACATGGGTTTTTACATGCTTAATTACCACCCTTGAGTAACTGAAGTTACTCAACTTGTCCAAGGCCACGAATGACCACAAGGGTATGTAACAGAACTCAGGAATTCTACTCCTAGTCACATGCTTTGACTTGGACTATGCTCCCTTTAGGGTACAGATAGGGGTCATTTGCCATTCTATATCAGTAGTGGGTAACCTGCACACTGCAGGAAGCATGCAGCTCACTAGGGTTTCATCTGCAGCCCCACTACCCCTTCTCTGGGCAATGAAGCCCCACATTTCCTATCACTCCTCCTTCCTCCCACCACTTTCAGAGCACCAAATCACTTGTGTCACACCTCCCCGTTCATCCCAAAGTTAATTTGCTGGGTTCCCACTCTAAGGGAGGAGGGACAGAGTGCTCCAAAACTGCTGGGGGAGAGGGAAAGTAGTAGAAAATGCAGGGCTCTGGTGCCCCAGTGAAAGAGGTGTGTGGGAAAGTAGGGACAGACAGCAAGGTGGTGGGGCTGCAGGTGGTACCCTAGTGGGCCTCAGATTGCTGCAGCCCACTGAGGTGAAAGTGGGTCACCTGAGTGGCCCTCCCCCAATTCTGGTTGCCCTTTGCTGTTCTTCATAAGTGTCCAGTTAACAATTCATCTGAGGACTATACAAGTAAGGAAACTTAGAGTCTATGAACAAAAAAATAGTAAGATTTATTTCTAAACAATACTACATCAAGACTATATTGATTGATACCAAAAGGCTTTAGGCCAGATCAAAAGCACCAGCTTAACAAAAGGCTGTTTTGCTAGGACATCTGTTATTACTATGATGTTCCCTGTAGCTGTAAGCAGCACCGAAGTTCATGTCCTCATACAATATGCCCCTTCTCATCATCTTCATTTGTTTTCTATCTTGTAAGAAGTTACTTATTCCATTGTTTATTTGTATACCATTCTTAAAGTAATTTCTCCTGCTGTTGCCACCTTGTCCTCCCTCCCTGCTCAGGAGCACATTTTTCATTAGATGACTCCTATTAACAGTATGGGCTTCCAAAAGTAATTTTGAATACCTAATTATGCAAGCTTATATATGTTGCACGTATTTGAGACAGCTAAGAACAATTCCCATGGTGTTAACAAAATGCACATTCTAAATGCTGGTTTATTTACTATTATTCAGTAATCAACATTCACGTATTCTCCTTTCTGCACTGTATAAATCTATACCTCATTTGTGCTGCAACTGCCCTTCACCAGTAAATGAACTTCGAGAGTTTGGTCAGTGTTAGAATTAATCACTTGCCCAGTCCGGCAGTAAGATTTTGGCCTCTATATTATGTTGTCCTGAAAAATACCTATGGATGTAACCTGCAATGCTTAGTCATTATGGTATCCTGTGGTTATCCCACCAACACATTCTGAAGGGACAGCTAATTTGTTTAGACGGTTGCTACGAGAAACAATCTGCACTAGTTTACTACCTACTAAACTGGCTTTATTCCCAAAACAAGTTTAAGGATGATCAGTTAAACTGTTCACACAACTAACTATGACAGCTTGTCTTTTGTACATCACTGATCATACAATTCCTTCATTGCATTCACTCATGTATAAACTTACAAGATAAGCAGTGGGAACTATATTTGTGAATTTCTTTCCTATTTAGTTTACATGGTGTTTTTCAGAAACACCATGTGAACGTTGAACTGTAATGCAATGGTTGAAACAATATTCAGTAGTGTTAGAATAGTCACTAGACTCCTCCATTAGATTACTTTAAATGTATCTGAGAAACGGTATGCAGAATCTCCTGTTGTCAAAGAGGTCACAGCAAAGTGACACTGTCATTTCAGCATCTTCAAAGGCCTGTTGACAATAGGACTCGTGACAACTAAGTGAGTTTTCAATGCAGTAGTGATGACAGCTAAAATTGCCATGTTTCTGTTCCATGTAACAGTTCAGAAAAGGAAGTTAACAGTTCTGTATCAAAAGTCAGAAATCTCAGTTGTGATGAAATCACACTAATGAGAAGTTACCCGGACAATCCCAAATGTTATCTCCTTAACAAGATGCAGTTTTACAACTGTAATGGTGAGGTCATGTCTGTGCAGAAGATGGTAGATACATATGCTTTTACAGAAAGTTCAATAGACTCAAGATTGAAAGAAGCAGATCAGGGGTGGCCAAACCATTAAAGACAAAGAGCCACAATAGTTGGGAGAATAGCACAAAGGTCCAAGGGGAAAAAAGCTGTCAAGGAGAAAAAGGGGGGGGAGGGGGGGAGAGAAGAAAGGCACAACCACGTTTGGTTGGGGGGAGGGGCAGGAGGACACTGCCCCTTTAAACAAAACTCCAGATGGCTTTTTGGCCCCATCAGGCTCCCATTGGCTGGTGCCATCTTGTTGGCGCCATTTTGCTTTGCCACACCAGACAGTGAACATAGGGAATCAGGAGGGGGGGCAGTTTTTAGGGGCACAGGTTGGCCAGCCCTGACGGAGATCATCAAAACATCTCCCAACCTAACTTGTGGATTTAAGAAGCTCCCCTCCCCCCACCAATTCTTGAAAGAAAAATGGACTTGTAAGGGCTGTTCAAGATAAGTCCTTTCTACATCATAGCCACTTGAATCTGCTACTGAATCAGTTCAAAAGCGTAGTAGGTCTTCTAGTCAGTACTTCTCTCCCTCCCTCCTAAGGCTATGTCCACTACGGATGTTAACATGTAGACATTAACATGCTAACTTTACTGTTAAGTCTGGGCTTCTTAGTAAATCCTAACCATGCACTACCCCCTTGCTACCTCTGTATCCGAGGGACGGGACAGGAGCCAGCTCCCCACAAGCACTGCTCCTGTAGAGCCACCTGCCCCCCATGATGCTGCTGCTTCCCAGATGCTTGTCACCCCTGCATATAAAAATGTGTAAACTTAAAATCCAGCAGTTACATGTTAAAGAATATCTTTGTAAACATCCCCAATGTCTACACTGGGAAGGTTTGACAATAAGTGCTGTCAACTTGCAAAAGTGGCCAAGGGAGGGGGGGAACCAGTTAATCTGTGTTTTCTGCCTCTCACGGTCAACATTTTATGGCCACTTTGCTTTGCTCTGTCAGCAAGGTGCTAGCAATCATAGAATTATGGATACTAAAAGTGGACGGATACAGGCTTCTCTGTGCCTTCCTTCAACATGTCAATGAAAGTAGAGGCAATCCACCCTTTGACATACCCAGTCAGGTTGGAAATTGCATACATCAATGGGTGCATTGTTCTCACTCCAACTATACTATACTACTAATTATACTACATCTGAGGGGGGGGGAATATCTCAGAAAGATGACAATATGGATAGTGAAGGATAGAATACTAGAACTGAAAGAGACCTCAAAAGATCAAGTCCAGTCTCCTGCTCTCAGGGCAGGACCAAGCACCATCTATCCAACCTGCTCTTAAATATCTCCAGTGATGAAGATCCCACAACCTCCCTAGACAATTTATTCTAGTGTTTAACCACCCTGACCAAAGGGAAAAACTTCTCAAGTGTCCAACCTAAACCTTCCTTGCTGCAGTTTAAGCCTATTGCTTCTTCTCTTGATAGGACAGGCCAAGGAGAACATTTTTCTCTCCCTCCTCCTTATAACTAAAAGGGTGTTACTTAAGCTATCATGTTCCCTCTCCATCTTCTCTTTTCTAAATTAAACAAGCCCAATTTTCAGTCTTCCCTCATAGCTCATTTTCTAGGCCTTTAGTCATTTTTCTTGCTCTTCTCTAGACCTTCTCCAATTTCTCAACATTTTTTCTTGAAATGTGGTGCCTAGAACTGGCCACAACTCCAGATGAGATCTAATCATCACATAATAGAACAGAATTACTTTGTGTCTTGCTCACAACATTCCTGTTAAGCAATCATGATTCTGGGATGTATTTCTGCAAGTGCCACACTGTTGACTCACTTAGCTTATGGTCCACTATGACCCCTAACTCTTTCTGCAGTGCTCCTAGATATTTGCTTCCTATTCTGTAGGTATGAAACCAATTGTTCCTTCCCAAGTGGTGTACTTTGCATTTGTCATTATTAAATATTATCCTGTTTACCTCAGATCATTTCTCCAGGCCATTTTGAATTATGGCCTTATCCTCCAGAGCATTTGCAAACCAACCCCACTTGGTATCACCTGCAAACTTAATAATCACGCTCTCTGCCATCATCTAAATTGTTGATGAAGATATTGAAAAGAACAGGTCCCAACACAGACCCCTGTAGAACCTCTCTTCCTATACCCTTCCAGCATGACTATTTCCCTAATTTATTGGTAAGGTCATGTGAGACTATCAAATGCTTTACTAAAGTCTCGGTATACCACATCCACAGTGTTGTGGGAAGGCAGAGCTGATTAGCTATGTAAGCAATTAGTCAACAATCCAATAAACTTTTGCTTATCAGATAGTCGACTTGTCCCTCGACTAGTCACTTCCACCCCTTGCTGTCTATATTAAAGGCATCAAGGGCATGGGAGTGGAGAAAGCAGGAGCCAATGCTTAAAAGCCAGTTCCCCTTAGCACCATCTTTGCAGGTGGCAGGGCAGCAGCAGGGATAGGGCACGAGCTAGGAATCTACTCTTTTGGAAAAAGTGATTTTAATCCAGTTTTGAGTGCAGTTAACAAAACAGCAGTGGAGGCTTTATTTTCTCCAGTGAAATTGCCCCCCTTTAGTTAATTTTACTTCAAATTTTAAAAGCTACTAAAACACCTCTCCAGTATTCCCTTCATAAAACATATAAAGTTACATGTACAAGTTTCAATGACTGATTTATGATTAAACTGTTTCTGAACACTGTTTGTCCCCACAGCAACTACTGGTCATCTAAAAAGGCTAGCAATAACACAAAGGGAGCCAAAGGAACAGGAAAGAGGTAATTTGAGACTAGTATGCTGATTTTATACACTACTCCTGAACAAAAATAGTTCAGCTCACTCACAAATAGTTAAGGAACAGCATACAAGAAGCGACACCAAAGCATACTTACAAGTGTCCCTAATTTAGGGAAAGGGATGCTGTAATCAAAGCTTTTTTGTTCATACCAGCTTGTTCCCACTTCCTGCCTCAGTATTATGTTCAAGAGTTCATGAACACAAATCATGAGCTGGTTAGGCTGGAAAGTGTTAACCCTGTTAGTCTGTTAAGCAAGATGGAAAAAAAGGATAATCTGAAGGAAGTTTGACAATTTGACCCTTCTCTCTCATTTGAAAAACAGTATCTTCCAAAAAAGGCACAATATTAGCTATATAAGTTTCTAGAACACAGTACTGTAGAAAAAACATTAAATTTGAACATAATGTCATGGGGAGAGGAATGTAAAAGTGAAAAGATGCTGTAGAAAACATTTAAAGTGAAATAAACCTGCATTGTAAATTGTCTATCACATTTTGAAATGAATGCTAATTTGACAGCAACAGTGCAAAAAGAGCAGCACATGCCAAGTCCACTTCCTGTTCTCTCATTCATTTAGTGAATTCCTATAATGCCTGCCTTGAACTGCCTGTTCCAAAGAAGCTATTCTCCCTTCACCCTGTTTACACACCACCATCCTCCCCAATTACCCATTACTAAAAAGTTAACCTACATCACTGCTGAAGCTATTTTGATCAAACACATTTGCTCTGTTATATTCATGGATTTTTGCAATGCTGCAAGAAAAATTAAAGTAACAGATCATTTTTAAAAGCTTCAGAGGGGTCATTTTTAGGGAGGGGTTTAGTATTAGAAGCTGTCCACCCTACAAAGTAAGTCCAGACTTCCCCCGCCCCCAACTCTTATCTTGCAAAATCCCTCCCAAACTGCAGCAAGAGCTGCAGAGTCCACCCCCAGGAATCCCTGCAATCTGGAGGCTGATGGTCATTTACAGGAGACGTCACTGTGTAAAATTAGGGGCTAGGTAAACTGAAGCGCCTGCCCACAGCCCCAAAGAGAACACGAATCCCTGCTCCTCATACTCTCCATTGCTGGAAGAAAGCCGACAAGCAGCTCTGAGAGCTCACCCTTCAGCCCTAAAAAAAGATAAGTCACTCAGGCAGCGAGTGACTCTGCACAAATAGCGCTGGCTGTAACAATAGGAGAGAAAGCAATGAATGACGGGGCCGCTTTCAGAGCCCGCACCTGAAGCTGACTTTAGTCCCACTCCCCAGAAGCGAGCTTTAACCCACGCCCTCCCGCGCACTAGTCTAAAAGATGGATATTTGCGCAACGGAGTTGTACAGGCAACCCACTGGCAGGCGCCTAACAGCCTGAGTGTGGATCATCCTCCTGGTCCCTCCTGAAGGGGGGAGCCATAGGGAAAGGAGACCCCCCACCCCACGCACTAATTGCTACTAGCCCCTCTGTGGGTAGGGGGGAGCTCTACTACCCGCTTCCGCCTCCCCCCCCCCATCTACACTGGCCCCTCCATAGGGGGGAATTTTCTCCTCGCTTCCTTCCCACCATCCCTCCCACTACACGGACCCCCCTCCCCCCGCCATAGGGGATTCTCATTACCCGCCTCCTCCCTCCCCCTGCTACACCGGCCCCTCTACGGGGGGGGGGGCTCTGCTCCCCGCTTCCTCCCTCCCAGCCTCCCAGAGCAAGCCCAGGCACATCCCACCCCCCCCCCCGGCCGCCTTTGCGGGTCCCCCCGCTCACCTGGAAGTGCTCCTGGAAGCGAATGGGCAGGATCTGGGCCATGGCTGGGCGCTGCCCGTGCCGGGTGCCCAGAGCAGAGGCGCAAGACCCGGCCGCAGCGGGCTGAGAGGCAGGCGCGGCTGCACCTCGCACGCAGACAGCCAGTGGAGAAGGGCGCTGTGCGGGGCCGCGCAGGCGCAAAGCAGCGCTCAAAGATCCAGCACCCCTCAGCTCCCTTTTCTCACTCAGGCTGCGGTTCCAATCACCCTGCTCGGGATCACTCCGCTCCTCAGCCTGATGGGGTCTCCAAAAATAGTCCCTGCACTAGCCTTCCTCTTCCCTCTCTGCACCTCTTTCCTTCCCTCCGTCTCCCATAGATACTAGGGAGAGCGGGCATCACTCCGTTCGGAACGAGACTGTCGAGGGGCTTCATCCCCTAAAGAGATGCATGATGCCGAAGGGACCCAGCTAAAGTATCCTTCCGCAGGATCTGAGGTCCAGGCCTCATGGTGTCATGTGACTTGACCCTCCTCCCCTTTTCCTCTCCATCCTGTTCCAGGCCCCTGCAGTGGGACCAGACTGAGGGATGCTGCGGGTGGCACTGTGGACAGAGCTCTCCAGAAGAGCTACCAAGGCTCCCTCCCTGGCCAGGGGCTCCCTTCTTTCCATTAATATTGATTATATCCATGATAGTGTGCAGATTGCATTTTCCTTTATTGTAAAACACTTTTCAGAAGCTAGTCCTCTCCCTGCCTTCTATGTATTTCCTCCAGACCTTTAACATTTTATTTGGCCCCTGTGACGTAGTGGGGGTACCTGGCTGGTTTCTATGCTGCTGGCTCTGGGGTAACCCCCACTGGCTGCCGTGGGTACCACGACCCAGCAAAACAGGTTGAGTCACTATGCAAACCAGTGGCCAGACAACCCCCATGGAGAGGAACAAAGGAAGGTGGAATGCTGCCCTGGCTGGGGGGCAGGGCTGGAAGAGAGTTAGTTAGTGGCTGCTTGTCTGGGAGCATGGAGGAGACAGCCTAGGGAAAGGGGCTGGAGTTTAGGGGCCCGGTCTCCCCCATCTCAAGGGGGCCTGAGGCATCCTAGCCCAGCTCTGTGACCAGATTACATCTGTGCTGTACTGTATCCTGGAGAGGCAATAAACTTCCTCTATTCCACCGGCTGGTGCAGTCTGTTTGTGCCATTTCGGGGTGCAGGAGCCGGGGGACCCCCAACGCACCGTCACAGCCCCTTCCTCTTTAAATCTCCCTGTTGGCACAGCTGATCTGTTAGTAGTGGCAAGAGAGTTTCCCTTGTGACTAAAGCAGTTAATTTCACACACACGCTCCCACTGTCAAAAATAAAGAAAAAGCTTGGGACTGGCAAAGTACACATGCTGTCCTGATCAAATTCCACAGAGTGGGCAGTCAAATTATTCATAAAAAGAAACTCCTATGCTACTCTATAAATTGTTCTCATAAAATCTACATCCTGTGAATTA